>NC_091251.1:104297500-106697500 GCF_042477335.2 Ovis canadensis
AGAGGCTGTAAAATTGAAAATAAATCTTTTCATAGGAAATTTTAAGGGAATGGTCTGGAGATGGAATTAAAGTCTCCTGACACCCAATTTGGAGTTGTTTCTCCCAGAGGTTAGTATCTTTGAGTTTGAACAACATTTGCTCTCTTCAGTTGGATAGTCCCAAATTCCCTTCAAGATTGAAAAATTATTTCCAAATGCAGCTTTGGTGTATTAGATTATATTACAGTTACTACGGTCTCAGCCTCTTAGAAATATGAGAAATGAGATATTCTTTCCTGGGGTATCCAGATTGTAAGGCAAATTATGATACATAATGTCAAAAAGAAATTCTGTTTATATACTTCCATTGGTGAAAAATAATTTCTGTTTGAGCAATTCTGTTAATTTTCCCATGTGGTGGTATTTTTAGTCTCTAAGTCAGGCATGTCGATGTACAAAGGGGGGAAAAAGCAATTTACAAGTCTGCAAAGAAATACAGCCTCTTCCACCTCATTTGTGTTTCATCTTGATTATCAACACATTTGTCATCCCCCTGTAATTTATTCATTATTTTTACCAGAGGAATATGAAGGGGAAAAAGAAGATAAGTGCACTTGTCAAAATGTGAAACAGATGCTCTAACAATGATTGGAGACAATTAATGTTCTCAGGAAGAAGCAACAGGCTAGGTTTGTGTTTTAGCTTCAGATTTTTTAATAGCAAACAGACTTGGGGAAAATGCAAATGTGAAATAAAGGTTTTTATTTCCCAAGCAAAGGAAAACAGTATTCTCTGACTACATTGTTGTGCATTTTGGTTATGATCTGACAGTTCAGATCTTTTCAGCAAAATCGTTAAGAACAATGGGAGCAAAATGCAAATGAGCAGCTTTGAAGAGTGATTCAATGACTCTTTCTTCGAAATTGCCAAATTGAAAATGTCCTGCGACTGAAAAGGCTGTAGGATGGTGGACTGACAAGCAGAATGAAGATAAATGCTTGTGTCTGATCACACTTTAATTCCAGTTGGACACAACAGAGTAAGAGTGCCTCCACTCACCTTCGCAATATTTCCCTTTGTTCTTTCTTTTATTGGAGACGTTTCAGTTCTACCACCTTTTGGACTCTGACACTAATTTCCTCCACCTTGTCTAGCAATCTACTCCTATAATCTTACTGTAGACCAATAAAATCAATAAAATGCCATTCCTTGATCATTACCTTCTTCCCCTATAACTCAGTTATCCTTTCTACTCACTCCAGTGAGTCCATTTTAGTAAGTTTCAAATCATGTGGAATTTACTAAATATTCACTGGAAGGACTGATGCTGAAGCTGAAACTCTAATACTTTGGCCACCTGATGTGAAGAACTGACTCATTTGAAAAGATCATGATGCTGGGAAAGATTGAAGGTAAGAGGAGAAGGGGACGATAGAGGATGAGATGGTTGGATGGCATCACTAACTCAATGGACACGAGTTTGAGTAAGCTCCGGGAGTTGGTGATGGACAGGGAAGCCTGGCATGCTTCAGTGCACGGGGTTGCAAAGAGTTGGACACGACTGAGTGACTGAACTGAACTGAAACAATATCTGATTATCCTCTTCTTTAAGATTTCTGGGAGGATCGTATCACCCCAGAATCAAGACTGTCCTTTCTTCGTTATGACCATAAATACCAATGTGCCCTCAACATTGACAACCAATCTAATGTGTTAGGATATGCTGTGTAGAAAATACACGCAATGGCTCAACAGAAGTTTACTTCTGATTGACGTAACAGTCCTAGGTGAATCTTACGGTTAGCTCACAAGACCTAAGTAGACCATGTTGTTTACTTGCTAAATCATGTCCAACTCTTTGCAACCCTATGAACTGTAGTATGCCAGGCTTCTCTGTCCTTCATTATCTCCCAGAGCTTGCTCAAACTCATGTCCATCCGAGTTGGTGATGGCATCCAGAGGATGCCATCTCATCCTCTGTCACCCCTTCTCCTCTTGCTCTCAATCTTTCTCCGCATCAGGGTCTTTTTCCACATAGGTCATAAGAGGTCCCAACTCAGAGGAGACCTAACTGGTGATCACGGGACAGGGACTTCTTCCATCTTCTGGATTTGTCTCACCAGAGAATTAGTTGTTGCTGGTGTCCAGCTGGCACAGAGAAAAGAGAGGGCATAGAGAGGTCTTCTCCACTTCTGGGAAATCTTTTGTGAGGGCAGAACATGACCCTTCTGCTTACAGGCTGCTAGAGAGCTCATTTTATAGCCACATCTGAAAACTGCAATCCAATTATCTGACCAGGAAGAAGAGGACAAACGAAAAAGTATCTTGATGAACAGCTAACAATCTCCACCACATATTTTACTCTAATTTCCTGAGATTGTATTTTTATACTCTTAGAGAAAACTATTACTTCTCTCTCTTCAAACCTCAAACCTCCAGAAATGAACTGGCTTCACTGAGAAGGCAGATACGATCAGATGAGGGATGTACCTGATGAGATACAGCAGATGAGATGTATACAGTCAGATGCGAGTGGCCATCTACTCTCCACCTTCTGAGCTGCCCTGGAGCTCAGGTACATTTTTTCACTTCCCTCATAACAGAGTAAACATCCCTGCAAGATCTAAAGACAAAAACCTTTTTGTTCCCTAGGCACAATTTCCTCTATATTTCACATGCATTTCACCCCTGCAATTATCTTTTTTTCTAACCTCCATCATTAATTTCTTCTCTTGGGCTAATACCAAACATGCCTATCCCCTAACATCACTTACATTTATACAAGTAAACAAAACAAAAAAAAAAAGTCTTTACCCCACATCTCTTTCCATTTATTGCATCATTTCTCTACTACCCTTAACAGAATATTGGTAAAACATTTAAATACATTATTATTTCTTCACTTGTACCTCCCATCTGGATAACGCTTTAATGGGGATCTCGTTCAAATCATTTCAATAAAACAGTGCATATCAAAGTCTCCAGTGATCCACATCAGGCTCATGTCCATGCCGTGAGAGTGTCCTTGGCCTGTCTCTAGAAACATCAGACATGTGTCGTCTAGCAAAACAAGCTTAAGATGGTTCAGAGCAAGGAACACGTCTATTTACTTTCTAAATTAATCGAGCATCTGAGTAGTATTTTCCCAAGATTAATCTAAATAGGTTTTACTCACATATTCTGATATTAGGTAAACCTAATGATTTTCCAAAGGACAACCAATGTTTCTTTGGTAAAAATGGCATATCTCACACCACTATAATAATATTTTTCAGACAAGGGAAACTTCCATTTTGTTTCCGAGTACCTCTTAAAGTCATTATAGGCACCAAACCAGATGACTTGGTTGCTTCCATGAGAACATCATTCAAGTTCATGGGGAGGTAGCATTCTTTAACTCAGTATCATAAATGAGCATGTATATGTATTCATCACTGACCTAGATGCTTCAGACCATAAAAACAACCGAGCCCAAGAAAACTTACCTGAAGG
This sequence comes from Ovis canadensis, assembly GCF_042477335.2. Classification (NCBI taxonomy): domain Eukaryota; kingdom Metazoa; phylum Chordata; class Mammalia; order Artiodactyla; family Bovidae; genus Ovis; species Ovis canadensis. The sequence continues at coordinate 104,300,972 of NC_091251.1, forward strand.
AGAAAGTAAACATATATTCATCCTACAAAAACTGAGAAAGTACTTCTTGTGAGACTGGTTCCGTGTAAATCACCACAGATTGTGTTTCCTAAATGCAGCTAAAAGTATCTGCTCTTCCTACATGGTCTTCACATATATTGAGTCTGTTTCTCTATCTCCTTGAAATCTGGTGGTTCCTAGCAGCTCCTTAACCAACAGAACATTGATGCTTTGCAAATTCTGGTTGTAGCTCTCTGTCAGAAGCTGGAGGCAAATGAAGCAAACGTGGAGGCTCTTTGATAGAAAGTCTCCAATGAGATTCCAGCTGACGTCCAGGATCAGTGGTCAGTGAGATGAATGAGTTGTCCTGAATGTTCACCCTTCAGATGATTCCAACCATAGCATTTGAGTGGCCTGAAGGAAAGTCCACATGAGAATATGCCCAGATGAACCCAGTCAACTCATAGCATCATGAGGAAAAATAAGAGTGTGCTGATTTAGCCATCAGAATTTTGGATGTTTTGTTGAGCAGGAATATATAACCTAAAAGTTGAGCCTGAGCAACAAAGATTATTTAGGTATATTTTCTACAGCTGGGAACCCACAATCTAATTCAGGACATTAAGGAACCCATCTCATCCCTTCACATGGCATCACTGACTCAATGGACACGTGTTTGAGAAAACTCCAGGAAATAGTGAAGGACAGGGAAGGCTGGTGTGCTTCAGTTCATGGGGTTGCAAAGAGTCAGACATGACTTAGCAGCTAAACAATATGGAATGCATTAAAATGTGAATATAACAAAGTTATGGTGAGTAAAATACGAGAGGTATGATTCTGTGTGAATAGAACAGAAAAGACTTGGTTAGAAAAGTGCCATTTGAGATAGAATTTGAAATGGGTGTAGACATTTTCTAACTGCTATTTGATAAGGCAGAAACTGTTAAGGAATTCTACCAAGATTAGACAGCTTGAGAAAAGAAATCTATAGTGGTAGCAAAAAGGTGAGTAATATTAGCTCATATTAATAAAATTGCTGCTAAGGTTTGGGAACTTCATATAAGTTGCTGTTGTTTAGTTGTTAAGTTGTGTCTGACCTTTGTGACCCCCATGGACTCTAGCCCTCTAGGCTTCTCTGTCCATGGGACTTTCCAGACAAGACTACTAGGGTGGGTTGCCATTTTCTTTTCCAGGGAGTCTTCCCAATCCAGGGATTGAGCCCCCATCTCCTGCATTGGCAGGCAGATTCTTTACCACTGAGCCACCTGTGAAACCCATATAAATTGCTTCGTATCTTTATCAAACAATCCAGCAAGAAAGGAATTACATCCAGGTTTAAATGGGAACTCATGTATACCCAAGGTGGATTCATGTCAATGTATGGCAAAACCAATACAGCATTGTAAAGTAAAACAAAGTAAAAATAAAAATTAAAAAAAATAAATAAATGTAGTACTAGAAACCTATATTCTTTCCAGGGTGCTACCATGCCTCAAAGAAGAATAGGAAGAAAAGTGGGAAGAATCATTTAAGTACTAAGTTGAAGCACTCATGATAGAGAAAGTTGACGGCCATACCAGAGCTTCTCTTCAATCACAGTAGCAAAATGGACCCACTAAAGATTTTTCAGTAGAGACAATCATGTTTTCATTGCTACTCAAAATAGTTACATGATTTCCTTTAACATTATTACTATTTTCTGATTTGATTATGTAAACTTTTAATACATATGCAGTCTTTGGTTTCTTATTTGAGTAACAGAACTATATTTCTTAGTAATAATTTAACTTTTTTCAGAAGTTAGGGTAAGAGACTCTTTAAACTTATTAAATGAGAGAACTAATACAACATGGACTTAAGTTAGTACAGTGTGATGTGATATCTCTTCTAAATATTAATTTTATTAACTAATGTAAACATTAAAACAATTAAGCATTGCTAAATTTGGGGGGATTGGAATGCAAAAGTAGGAAGTCAAGAGATACCTGGAATAATGGGCAAGTTTGGCCTTGGAGCACAAAATGAATCTGAGCAAAGGTTAACTGAATTCTGTCAAGTGAAAGCCCTGGTCATAGCAAACACCCTTCTCAACTATACAAGAGACAACTTTACACACAGACATCACCAAATGGTCAATACTGAAATTAAATTGATTACATTCTTTGTAGCCAAAGATGGAGAACCTCTTTACAGTCAGCAAAAACAAGACCTGGAGCTGACTAGGTCCAGGTCAGATCATCAGCTACTCATAGCAAAATTCAGGCTTAAACTAAAGAAAGTGGGGAAAACCAATAGGCCAGCCAGGTATGACTTAAATCAAATCCCTAATGAATATGCAGTGGAGGTGATGAATAGATTCAAGGGATTTGATCTAGTAAACAGAGTGCCTGAAGAACTACTGATGGAGGCCAGTAATATCGTACAAGAGACAGCAAACAAAACCATCCCAAAGGGAAAAAAAAAAAAAACACAAGAATTCAAAGTGGTTATCTGAGGAGGCTTTCATCAACCACGTTAAAGCTTTTGACTGTGTCTCATAACAAACTGTGGAAAGCTCTTAAAGAGATGGGAATACCAGACCACCTTACCTGTCTCCTGAGAAACCTATATGCGGGTCAAGAAGCAACAATTAGAACCCTGTATGGAACAACTGATTGGCTCAGGACTGAGAAAGGAGTACGACAGGGCTGTCTGCTGTCATCCTGTTTATTTAACTTATATGCTGAGCAGATCATGAGAAATGCTGGGCTGGATGAGTTACAAGCTGGAATCAAGATAGGTGGAAGAAACATCAAAAATCCTCAGATATGTGGATGATACCACTCTAATGGCAGAAAGTGAAGAGGAACCAAAGAGCCTCTTGATGAGGGTGAAGGAGGAGAGTGAAAGAACTGACTTAAAATTAAATATTAAAATCTAAAATCATGGCATCCAGCCTCATTACTTCATGGCCCATAGAAGGGAAAATGTGGAAGTAGTGACAGATTTCCTCATCTTGGGCTCTGAAGTCACTGCATATGGTTGTTGCAGCCATGAAATCAGAAGATGATTGATTCTTGGCAGGAAAGTTATGACAAACATAGACAGTGTGTTGAAAAGCAGAGACATTACTCTGACAACACAAGTCTGTTATAGTCAAGACTGGTCTTCAGAGCGGTCAAGTATGGTTGTGTGAGCTGGACTGCAGAGTCCCTTGGCCTGCAAAGAGATCAAACCAGTCAATCTTAAAGGATATCAATCCTGAATACTCATTGCCAGGACTGATACAGAAACTGAAGCTCCAGGATTTTGGCCACCTGAAGCAAATAGCTGACTCATTCATTGAAAAAGTCCCCGATGCTGGAAAAGATTGAGGGCCGAAGGAGAAGAGGGCATCAGAGAATAGGATGGCTGGATGGCATCACCGATACAATGGACATGAATTTGAACAAACTTCGGGAGACGGTGAGGGGCAGGGAGGCCTGGCCTGCTGCAGTCCATGGTGTTGCAAGGAGTCGGACATGACTGGGTGGCTGAACAACAGCAAATTTGGGGGGATAGGTAATTGAAACATTTTCTGGGCAACAGACTTATATCTTTGTATACCATTTTGGTTGATTTTAGAACATTAACAGAGATAAGAATTTCTATTATTTTCATTTTGAGGGGGTGGTGGTGGTTTAGTCACTAAGTCATGTCTGACTCTTGCGACCCCATGGACTGCAGCCCACGAGGCTCCTTTGCCCATGGGATTCTCCAGGCAAGAATACTGGAGTGGGCTGCCATTTCCTTCTCCAAGTTTAGGGGGTTAGGAACATTTAAGTCAAAACTGTGACGATTCACACAAGCTAGCAACAATAATTATGGAGAAAACAACTAGGAAATAAAATTACAGTCCAGGAAATGTGACTTTTATCTGAGTGTCTTGCTCTGCTAAGCTCACTTATTTTTAAAAACGTCTCTTAATGAAGTCATCTATTTGTCTATCCCTGAATAAATAACAATGTTAGGAACATGAGCAGGTCTTTATTTGATTTTCAGAATGAATTTCTAGAGGCCTGACAGACGACTCAGCTATAATTATTTAAAATTATTTAAAACACAGATATATAAGGTAAAAAAAACCTTTAGTAAATCTATATTGGTTTGAGATCACATCTTGGAAGTAAATTCAGGTGTTTATTTAATACGTTTCCTCATATAATCTTTTTTTTCCCTCTCTAATTCTTTAGCGCAGTAGTCTAATTTTATGGGATTCTAGTTACATTTTTCTTTTAAGAAATGTTATATTATTGGCTATAAAATTAAATCATGACTATCATAGAAAACATGGCAAAATACAAAAAACAAAGAATCACATTTAACTTGTCCACCTGGATATGACAACTTCAAACAGGTTTTGTTTATCACCTACTATTATCAACTAACATCATTTATTCTTTGTGCATCTAGACTTGTATCATTTTTATTATCATGTCTCCAACACTACCAGTTTCAGGCAGATAGTAGGAGCTCAAAAATGTATTTTGAATAGAGAATAATGGAGTTCGTTCCCTTGTTTCTTTCTACTATCATGCTTACCAATCACCAACACCATCCACCTCTGCAGTGACTCATCTCATATTACCATACAGTTCTTTCATATGGATACACTGAATATTATCCAGATAATCCCCATTTTAATCACTTAGATGGATTCTAATCATTTGCATGGGATCTTAACTGACCAGGAATGCGACCCATGCCCCCTACAGTGGAAGGGAAGGGTCCCAGCCACTGCACTGCCTGGGAATTCCCCAGGAATTCTTTGTTCTTGAACCAACATTATTGTTGTCTCTTGTAAGAAGCTGAGTCATTTGCAGTAACTAATACAGTCACAGAGCCCATAATAAATGTGTGTCAGCTGGTTCCTCTGTTGCAATCTCAAAATAAGTATTTCTAAGTAGAAAACTGTGCTTCCAAGAATCATTTCTCCCGTGTTGTCTCAAGTTTAGAGTTTACCAATAAATGGACAACAGACCAGAGGCTGGTTTCCACTTGGACATCTATGGAGCGAGAATGTGACTGACCATTTGCCTTGGGCATCAGGGATACTGGAACATTTGTTCTTAACTTTCAGTGCGTTTCAGAATCACCTAGAGGGCTGCAAAAGCAGATTGCCAAGCAGACCCCCAGAGTCTCCAATTCAGCAGACTTGGGGTGGGTTCTGATAGCACGTATGTTTAACAGATTCTTGGGTAATGCTGTTGCTGCTGGTCCTGGGATTGCATATTAAGAACCTCTGTTCTTGAAGAACCAGAGCTTAGTTCTTTCAAAAGGGCAGAGGGAGAAGCAAAGAAAATAAAACCTTCCCAAGTCTATTTCTGTGAGTAGTTTTTCACAGGAACTTTATAGAGTCAGCATTTTCTCTGTGCAACAATAATGATTTGAGCTATTTCACTTGTGTTTATATCTCTAAATAGGTGGCAAATACTTGGAACGTGCAGTCTGACGGCTGTCTTATGCTTTTTTTCCTTCCTTGAGGAAGCTTTGGTGATCACGTGGATAAACTAACAGTGCTGAATCAAATGATCTCCATATCTACTTGGCCACTGGTCTGTGACTGCTTTTTTTTCCCCTACTAGCTTGTTCTAACCATCAGATGGTTAGCTTATCACTGATGCTTAACACTTTAAATGATCCACTTGGCAAGAAGGGCTATTAATCTTCATGGCTTAAGAGAGGATTCCAGACATCAAAAAATGGGAGAAACATCTGATCACTGAAACTATAGCACAACACTTTTCACTTGTGCATTTTGGCCATTTCATTGGCTTATAGAACAGAACTGCTTAGTTCAGAGTGTGGGAGGGTAAATTTTAGCAACATTCATTGGAAGGACTGATGCTGAAGCTCCAATACTTTGGCCATCTGAGGCGAACAGCCAACTCATTAGAAAAGATCCTGATGCTGGGGAAGATTGAAGACAGGATGAGATGGGGATGACGGAGGATGAGAAGGTTGGATGGCATCACTGACTCAATGGACATGAATTTGAGCAAGCTCCAGGAGTTAGTGATGGACAGGGAAGCCTGGTATGCTGCAGTTTATGGGGTCACAAATAGTCAGGCATGACTGAATGACTGAATTGAACTGATCAAGACTACATAGTATTCATTTGCAAGAGCAGATGCCTGTCAGTGGATCTTTCTCTGATGTTTTATATTGCAAGACTACTCACAAAACTTTTTTTTTTTAATGTCATTTTCCCATTAATAAGACTACAATGTCATTCCTACTGTCCTCTGGATCAAAGTAAATTTTTCTGTCATTATTCTGCCAAATTAGGATTTGGTGTTAGAATGGGTATCTCATTTCAGTCATCAACCCCAGCTACTTCTACAGTGACTCATAACACTTAATAACACAAAACAGATATTGGTGCTTATTTTTAGCCCAATCTTTATCTTCTGAAGCAGGTGGTATTATATAAAAATGAATCATTTGTTTTACTTATGGCATATCTTAGGGAAGGAGGAGAAGAAGGCCACAGAGGATGAGATGGTAGGATGGCATCACTGACTCAATGAAAGTGAGTTTGAATAAACTCTGGGAGATAGTGAAGGGCAGGAAAGCCTGGTGTGCTACAGCCCATGGGGTCACAATGAGTTGGACATGACTCAGCGACTGAACAACAATACCAATCTCCTGCAGAGAATAAAGAGATAGTTACTTATATAAATGAATCAAAAATCTTTGTACTTTCTGGTTAAAACTCACCTGTTTTAGGTATGACATTGCCAAGAAAATAAAGTGCCCTTTATAATATTGTATGTAATCATATGCTCCATACTCTAGGAGGGCAAGTGCGTGAAAAGGAAAACTGTGTTGGCAACTGTGGAATTTTGTTAGACAAAAATCCTCAGAGAAGTCAATCATAGATTTCTAATTCAGATCTTTTAATCAAGTAGGTTTTACATTCTGTATCTTCGTGCTCTGTAACTTTTTAATGTAAATTCACATTAGGTACTTGCCCTGAAAGTGAGGCTAAGTCACAGTCATCCTGTGTTTCCAGGCCTAAGAATTACTGCAGGTCACTGGTATGACCAAGATAGAAAATCATCATAGCTTTGCTTTTAAAAAGTGTAAACAGGTCACAGTAGTAGTGACAGTTATTAGCATCTGGAAGATTCCCTGGAGGCATCGGAAGAGTGTCGGAGTATGAGTGGCCTGAGGGACAGCAGCTGAGTCAGGAAACCGTGGGTATCAGCTTCTGTGCTCCAGTGAACCCGTGTTGAGATTGTCGGGCCAGGACAAGTGTCACTGGGAGAGGTTCTCTGGCAGGCACTGCACCTGCTACCATGCAACCATAACCAATATATTTAATTCAAAGGGAAAGCAATATAATTGTGATACACACTCGGTGCCAATTATTGAGTATATTGAGAGTTTAGGTCAACTTCCATCTCTATCATATCCTTCTTAACATTTGAGTTGATTCCTTCTTAGAATGTTTCAAAACACCATCCTCATAAAAAGGATGACCTTTCTAATACAATGTTTAATTGGGCAAGCCCTTTATGTTGTCCCATCACAAGTTACTCGCAGCTCTGGAATCAGATATCTGGGGATAGAGACCTCTGTATTGCTGTTTACTAAGCTTAAATCTCCTGATTTGTGTCTTTAGTGTACTATATTTGGAGCATAAGATGAGGTAATGAAGGAACCACACAGAGCAGGTACCTAATGCAAGTCAGGTACTATGTAGATATAGCCAGTATTATTAGATCACAATAAATCTTTTAACCTAAACCTGTGTAAGGTTATATACATGCCATCGATGAATGTATCTTTCTCATTGAGCAGTTGTTTGCACAATAAAGTTGCTTTGGTTAGAAGAAATTATCTCTGATTAGCATGTAGATGAAACTGCAGATATAAAACTTTGGTATCAGTTATGTATTCTCTAAGATAGCTTTTGTCATAATTTCTGATAGCAGAAAGAGCTAAGAACACATGATTTCAAGGGAAAGAAATATCTTGAAACTGTCTGCACAATGATTTGGCACATAGTTAAGCAAATTGTTTTTGCTTTAGTCATTTATCTAGTATAGAATTGTTGAGTGGCTGTTACTGTGCTAGTCAAGCAAGCAAACCATCGAGGGTAAAACCGCAGACATTGCACGCTAACGCCTGTCCCCATGGCGCTTGGGTTCTGCCTCAAACCTTTTCCAAAGTGCTGTCCCTTGAATATGACAACACTAATTTCCACTAAAGCTGTGAATTAGACATTGTCTGTTGTAACTGTCAGAAAGGCTTGATGTGGGATATTTTTTTAAGGAAATCAAATGAATGCTCTTATTTCTGTGATAAATAAATCAATTATTCTCTGCTATTTAAAAAATATAAATGTATATTTTCATAACAAACATATTTAATAGGTATTATTATTCTTCTCATTTTATAGATTGGAAACTGAAACACAGAAAGTTTAAGTAAGGTTAAGTAACTTGCCAAAAGTCAAACAGCCAGAAGTGACAGGCACAAGATTCTAATCTGGGGAATTTGACTTGAGAGTCTGGGATCTGAACCATTCAATTTGTTCAGGCAATGTTATTCTTGACTCTAGTAGGAACTAAAAATGTTGGTGTGAGAAAGATGAATGACATTTGTTCAATGTCATGGGGAATTTCACCTTCATTTCTAGGATCCTCTCTTGTTCTGACTGTATATACTCTTTATTCTTTAGACAAGTACCATTGGTTGACACTGTGCTTATTTCTGCATGTCTTTTCCTTATACCCCAAACAACCTCTATAGGAATAGGTGAGATCTGCTTGAATGTTGACATACATGACCCTTTCAACATTATTTTTGACCTCTTCTTCTAAGTTATTCCAAACTTTTCTTCTTTCGTCTTCCTTCTTACAGCCCCGAACCAGGTTGTGTTTCATTTGCATTATATGAAGAGACAGCTTGATATGCTGGGATATTCATAGCTAATACACAAGGATTTTTTTCTTTACCTTATATTTTCACTAGAAAAGGTGCTGAATCCATATTATCTTATTTAATTCTCAGAATAATTCACTGTTTGGATTTTCTTTTATTCACATTTTATGAGATATAAAACCAAGACTTCTAAAACAGAAACATAAGCCGAAACATTCAACACAGTTTCTGGTGTGTAGAATGGAATATTGACATGTCAGAATTTGAGTACAAGTTCATGAGATGTCAGAGTCCAAACTCTTAACCAATGATGATACTTAAAAAGCAAAGACCTGGCTCGATGCCTGAGTCCTAACCAGGCATTGTGTTCGTAAGCGAGTTACTCAGAGTACTTGCCCTTCAGTTTAGTTATCTTTAAAGTACAAAGCATTCCTTCATTAATTATACATTTATTCATAGTAACTCTATGCCAAAACCTATGCTATAAATAGACTGGACAAGGATGAATAAAATATCTTTCATTAATGACCTTGGAAAGTAATGGTAATATAGTATTTACATCATAGAGTTATGTAAAGATTGAATAAATCAACAGATAAGCTCTTCAGAATAAAATCCATATTATAATAATACATGCACATGCATTATTAATGTATTGGTAAAGACTAAGGGTGGTAATAATGTGTGTGTATGTGTGAGGGTCTCACATAGAAAAGAGCCTCTGTGTGTTTGCCTTCTAAGTGTATGGCAGAAATTCATGCCAAGGAGAATGTGAGCGATACAGAAGGTCAGTTTTGAAAATGCTTTTCTTCATGGATGGTGCCATGAAGTCACCTACCTACAAAGAAATGATACTTTGTATTTCCCAATTATTAGTACATTTCATGGAAGATGTAGAGATAGGAGGAAATATATGCCAGGTTGCATGCTGTGTAGTTTTAGTTTGCTAGTCAAATTTATAGCCTACACAAGTAACTAAGAGTCTTAAGTGACTTAAATATTTTTATGACTTTTACAGTGTTAATAACAAGTTATGAATGATTAAGCATGTATGTTAGTTTTTAGTTTAGTTTAGTCGCTCAGTCGTGTCCGACTCCTTGCGACCCCATGGACTGTAGCCTCCCAGGCTCCTCCCTCCATGGGATTCTCCAGGCAAGAGTACTGGAGTGGGTTGCCATTTCCTTCTCCAGGGGATCTTCCCAACCCAGGGATTGAACCCCGGTCTCCTGCATTGCAGGCAGGTGCTTTAACCTCTGAGCCACCAGGGAAGCATGCATTAAGGTGGCTATTTTGTGTTTGGAGACATGTTAGTAACTGTTAGTACGGGCCACTTACTTATTAGATATTATAGCATCATTCACAAAGAACACTAAACATCTGACAAAATAAAGATATCTGAATTATCTCTTCAGAGACTTGAAATGATTATGTTAAGAAGTGCTGCAGAGAAATCTAAGTTCCATGAGTGACTAATGAAATGAAAGGCTTCTTTGCATACAGATATTAATGTAAATATCATTTTCCTTAAGAAACATTTCACATAATTATATCAGTTATGTTAAATTTCACTGAGTTGGACACGACTGAGCGACTTCACTTTCACTTTTCACTTGCATGCATTGGAGAAGGAAATGGCAACCCACTCCAGTGTTCTTGCCTGGAGAATCCCAGGGATGGAGAAGCCTGGTGGGCTGCTGTCTATGGGGTCACACAGAGTTGGACATGACTGAAAAGACATAGCAGCAGTAGCAGCAACAATATCTAAATTGGCATTTCAAAACTATCCTTAAAACTGACACTTTCTATACTACCATAAGGCCGTGTCACATGAAAATTGCAAAGAAAGAATTGAAATTTATTTTTAAAAATACCCATAGCTTTGATTTAAAACAATAAAACAATGAGTGACATTTTCCTGTGAGATCTGATTTAGTTTTGGTTTTGTGGCTGAATCTATTACCACTTTCTATCATGTACTTGGTTTTGACCTTTGGACTTCATTCCCTTTCAGTTCATTGTTTAATTACAGGGCCTGGAATCTTCTGGGCTTCATCCTCAGCCTCTGCACTTCCCTCCTCTCTTGACCTCACTAACTGACTCAGAGCTCCACTTTCTCATCTTGACCTTGAGTTGGAGAGATTAGCAACAGAAGCCCACCTCTCTCCGGCTTAGCTTCTCTTCAATTATGCTGCTAGTGTGGTCCTGCCTGGTCCCAGCTCCTTTCTAATCCTTCTGATTCTGGGTCCTGTCCAGTTGCATCCGTTTCTCTATTAGTTTTCTGCATCTGAGTCTCTGCTTAAATGTGGTAAGGCAAGGCAATGTTTCGCAAACTTTATTTTGCCACTCACATGATTTTTTGCTATTCAACCTCCACTTATATTGTTGTTAAATGGTACACTATTTTTAAATTAAAAGAATTCACATTTTTTTCTTTACTTTTTAAAGACTTAAACAGGTTTAAAAATTGAACTTCATATCCATCTGTTATATGGAAAAGAAACATTCCTTATCTTTAAAGAAGAGTAACCATAGAATGGAATTTAATGAAGACAAAAATTGTGGGATGGAACTCTCTCCAGATACTGTTTCAGGTCTGAGGACTAGTCTCTGAGACTAGTAAGAGGCAGAGTGAAGTTACTGAGCCTAGTGACAGGAAACTGAGCTTTCTTTCCACAACCAGGAAGACTGAAAGATAATCAAGATCTGACAAAGGTGACAAATTGCGACATCAGTGCAGAGTCGCGCTATTGTCAGTCACCACTAGCAAGCAAGCCAGGAAAGGGGCATGAGGATGCAATCAGCTAATGACGGGGCAGGCAGGAGTGGTGGTGCAGGAGACTCAGGAGCAGGGTGGAAAGGGGTGGGAGAGTTTAGCTCCTTCCCCTAACGCTGGTCCCCAGAAGCCACGTGATGAGATGATGCTCTTTACTTTCTGATATGGATAAAATATTTAAAAATAGATATTAAAAAACTGTTCCATCTTAAGGGGTAAATTACTCCTAGTTTATGACTATGTATGATATATTTTACATAGGGTGTTCTGGTTAGCTTTCAGTATTTCTTTGTTTTTGTATCACAACTTCATAAAATACAAAATATAAAAATTATTAAAGTAAGTGCTGGTCAAAAGGAAGGTTATGTACCAACCATTTCCATGATTAATTGAAAAGTCTTCATGCTACAAAATGCTCGCCTTTGTGGTCTCTGAAGTTCATTTTAATTTATATACCCTAAACTATGCTCAGGTTCAATTGTAGAAGCCTTCAATAAAGAGTTGCCAAAACTTTACACTATTCAAAAGGAAGTCCTTCCAAGCTGAAATTCTACAAAGCCTGTCTTATAGGTGATGATATATTAAATAAAAGGTTACTTTAATAATATGTTTTTTGCCAGCACAGCTTCAATGCCATATAAATGTTTCCTATTCAATTACCTGCTCACATTTTTCATCCTCACTGATTTTGCAGTGATCAGAATATTTCTCTTAAATCCCACTATGTTAATCCATCAGAGTGCTTTTTACATTAGGTGATGAATTTTCCCACCCAGAATATTACCAGGAAGGATGATGACATCTCCTATTGTTCTGTCTCTAGACTGTTAACTTGCAAGGATATTTTTATTCCTCCAACCTCCTCTTATTCAAGAAACATAAGGGGTTCACTATGCAGAAGGGAAAATTGGAAACCAACTAGAATCAGACTCCTTAAATCTTCAAAGGAAACTTTTCTTGGAAATCAGCCTCTTGCTGATTAATTATGGCTTACTTAATCACCTTTTCATTGATTATTCAATGCATTTAGTAACTGGAATGTTCATTTAATGCAGAGACAAGCTCAAAATTAAAAAAATAAATAAACAGTCCACATTGTGGTAGGCATCAGGACATCAAGCAAAACAGATATCAAAAACTCCTCTAAGGTCAATGGCTGAAAAGGAGAAATAAAATCCCTTGAAGGACTGAACTCAACCAAACAGCCCATTATACCAGAATGTAGGCAAAGAACATTCATGTCTTTGATGTAACTTTCAAGTTGTTGGTTTCTTCTGTTTATCATTATCTTAATATTTAGATGACACAGAGTTAACTGGTTTGCCAGTAACAGCCACAAGGATCCATCAAAACAAAGAATTGTAAACAACTGCAGCAGACTGCCATTCTGGACTGGCACTGAGATCAATGGTCTCTGTATTGAATTGAGAATAAATGAAAGAAAACTCTTTCCAAAAATCTTTGCTTTTTGCCTCCTAAGACTCCTTTAAGGGCTTCCCAGGTGGTTCTAGTGGTAAAGAACCTGCCTGCCAAAGCAGGAGAAGTAAGAGATGCAGGGTCCATCCCTGTGATGGGAAGGTCCCTGGAGGATGGCATGGCAACCCACTCCAGTACTTCTGCCTGGAGAATCCCATGGACAGTGAAGCCTGGTGGGCTATAGTCCATGGAGTCGCAAAGAGTCAGACATGAGTGAAGAGACTTAGCATGCATGTACACTATAGGACAAATGTTTGTATAGTCAGAGCTATGGTTTTTCTAGTAGTCATGTGTGGACGTGAGAACTGGACTAAAAAGAAAGTTGAGCACTGAAGAACTGATACTTTTGAAATGTGATGCTGGAGAAAAATCTTAAGAGTCCTTTGGACTGCAAGGACATCAAACCAGTCAATCCTAAAGGAAATCAGTCTTGACTATTCATTGGAAGGACTGATGCTGACGCTCCAATAGTTTGATGCAAAGAGCTGACTCAAGGAAAGACCTTGATGATGGGAAAGATTGAGGGCAGGAGGAGAAGGGAGTGACAGAGGATGAGATGGTTGGATGGCATCACTAACTCAACGGACATGAGTTTGAGCAAACTCAGGGAGATAGTGAAGGACAGGGAAGCCTGGAATGCTGCAGTCCATGAGGTCACAAAGAATCAGACACGACTGAGCGACTGAAAACAGATGTGAATAGGAATATTTACATCATTCCCTCTTTAATATACTATTGACAGTTTTACAGTTTGACCTTTGGGCACACTGGGAGAGCACTTGACTGGGGGTGCTAAATAAGGTTTGAGCAATTTATTATTTTGAAAAAGTAAGAAAGTGGGAAGAATAAGGTCATGGGACATCTGAAGTATTGCATCATCTATTTTCCAGTTTAGTTTAGACTAGTTCTGTTGATGGAACTGTTCTGCAAGTAGTAGGTATTTACTAAGTTCTGTACTGGAAGGTCGACTATTGAAGAAAGGAGCCATCTTTCTCTACAACAATATGCTTTAGTTGAGGTGAGGTGAGGTGAGGTGTAGTCGCTCAGTTGTGTCTGACTCTTTGCGACCCCGTGGACTGTAGCCTACCAGGCTTCTCCATCCATGGGATTCTCCAGGCAAGAATACTAGAGTGGATTGCCATTTCCTTCTGCAGGGGATCTTCCTGACCCAGGGATCGAACCCAGGTCTCCCGCATTGGAGGCAGTCGCCTTAACCTCTGAGCCACCAGGAAAGAGAGAATGTATAAATAAAAGGTGATGTACTGCAGAGTAAGATGGCACTTACTAAGACTCTTCATGCAAAGGAGGTTTTGAAAAGCGAATGTTGAACATGAGCTAAAACAGGCAGAGACACTTCCTTGGAAAAGTACCAGTTAAACAGACCTTGGAACACAGGCAGGGTTTTATAGGCAGGGGTTGTGTTTGCTAGAGAGGAACACAGAATGAGTAAGTGAAAAAGAGCTAGGAGTCGGGCAGAGCAATTCTTGCTTTCTCAAGTCTGGATTTAATGCTTAAAGCCCTGCCTGAGTATGGAAGGAATGGAAGAAAAACTGGGCTTTAGACAGTTAATAAAAGACATTGTCCAATTTTATTCATTAGGTAAGTGTTCATTTGGTTAATGATTGTATATAGGTGGATATTCATGATTTGATGGATGAAACAGGACCAGGAATGGCCCAAAACTTTATGCTCAATGTATAATGAATGGCCTATTGGAATATGGTACATTTGTTGCTCTGAGCCTCAAAGTCTCCTAAGACTTGGTAGGTCTTCTGGCAAATTCTACAAAATTTCCCCTCCACCCTGGGTTTATTTATTTATTTTTCTTCTGGGGCTTCTTGCAATATTAGAAGCCATTGTATTGAGGCTACTCAAGAAATTGAAAAGGAACTGGATTACAATTGCAGACATTTGATACAAGAGATTAAACACAAATATACAAATCAAACATAAGACTAACTAAATGTGTACCAAGAGAACAACCAGTTCTCATAAGGCACATGCAAAATGCTGAGTTTGTTATAAAATACACACAAGGGCAAGCATGCATTTTATGTTTAAAACTGGGGATTATTAACAGGATAAAATTAGGGAGGAGTCCTCCTCCTGGGCCTTTAGGAAGCTTTTTCTGATTCCCAACATAGACTCTTAACCCTTCACCACCCCTTTCTCCATTCAAAACCATCCTCTCTAGCATTTCTTCCTGAGGTATTTCTTTATGACAATGTCACCTATGAAATGATTTCATTTATTGTCTTTCTTTCATAGCAGAATAAATCTCTATGAAAGCAGAGACTTTGATTACCTTGGTTATTATACCTAGAATAGGGTCAGGCACATTGTGGGTGTAAATAAATATTTGTTGAGTCACAAGAGACTGAGCCAGACCTGCCTGTGAGTGTCTGAGGGTTTTGCGCGGAGGCGAGGGTCAGCGGTGGCCTGCCGCGGGGACAGGGCCCCTGGCAGGAGTCCTCGGAGGCATGGCATGTGGCCTAAGTCCTCTTGGAGGAGGTCACCATTAGCCTCACCATCATAGAGCCACCGGGAGGGCGACTCACAAACCGGACAACAATTATACTAAAGAGGTATAACTTTCTCACACTGTGGTGAAAGTTCTAGGTCCCATAATAGGCTTCCTGTCCTGGGAACCCAGCAAAGGGACTGAGAATTCCCAGGAGATCTGCCTTTGAAGGTCAGTAGGGTTTGATTCAAAGGCAGATCTCCTGGAGATTCTCAGTCCCTTTGCTGGGTTCCCAGGTCAGGAAGCCTATTATGGGACCTAGAACTTTCACAACAGTGTGAGAAAGTTATACCTCTTCGGTATAATTGTTGAAGGTCAGCAGGGTTTGATTGGAGAAGGCAATGGCACCCCACTCCAGTACTCTTGCCTGGGAAAGCCCATGGATGGAGGAGACTGGTAGGCTACAGTCCATGGGGTCACTAAGAGTCAGATGCAACTGAACGACTTCCCTCTCACTTTTAACTTTCGTGTGTTGGAGAAGGAAATGGCAACCCACTCCAGTGTTCTTGCCTGGAGAATCCCAGGGACAGGGGAGCCTGGTGGGCTTCAGTCTATGAGGTTCCACAGAGTCGGACACGCCTGACACAACTTAGCAGCAGCAGCAGCAACAGCAGGGTTTGATTACAGGACTTCCACAGGCCTGGGGAAAAAGAGACTCCTGGAGGGCACAAACAAAAACTTGTGTGTACCAGGATCCAGGAGAAAGGAGCCATGACCCCACAAGAGACTTAGCCAGACTTGCCTGGGAGTGTCTGGGAGTCTCCTGTGGAGGTGTGGGTCAACAATGGCCTGCTGTGGGGTCAGGGGCACTGATGCCATATGTAGAGGAGGTCCCCATTACCTCCACCGTAGCTTGGCCTGAGGCCAAAATACAGGCAGGGAGCACAGCCCCACTGATCTGCAGAAAACTGAATTAAAGATTTACTGAGCATGGCTCTGCCCATCAGAGCAAGACCCAGTTTTCCCCACAGCCAGTCCTTCCCATCAGGAAGCTTGAATAAGCCTTTTATCCTCATCCATCAGAGGGCAGACAGAATGAAAACTACAATCACAGAAAACTAACCAAAATGATCACATGGATCATAGCTTTGTGTAACTCAATGAAACTATGAGCCATGCCATGTAGATCAATCCAAGATGGATGAGTCATGGTGGAGAGATCCGACAAAAAGTGGTCCACTGGAGAAGGGGAGGGCAAAACACTTCGGAACTATCACCTTGAGAACCCCGTGAACAGGATGAAGAGACAAAAAATATGACACAGAAAGATGAACCCCCTAGGTCAGTTGGTGCCCAATATGCTACTAGAGAAAAGCTGAGAAACAGCCTAAGAAGGAATGAAGAGTCTGAGCAACAGCATCAGTGATGCCCAGCTGTGGATGTGTCTGGTGGTGAAAGTGAAGTGCGATGCTGTAAAGAGCAATACTGCATAGGAACCTGGAATGTTAGGTCCATGAATCAAGGTAAATTGGACGTGGTCAAACAGGAGATGGCAAAAAACATCAACATTTTACGAACCAGTGAACTAAAATGGATGGGAATGGGCAAATTTAATTCAGATGACCACTGTTTATCTACTATTGTGGGCAAGAATCAGTTAGATGAAACAGAGTAGCCCTCATAGCCAAAAAAAGAGTCTGAAATGCAATACTTGGGTGCAATCTCAAAAAATGACAGAATGATCTCAATTCGTTTCCAAGGCAAACTATTTATTATCACAGTAATTCAAGTCTATGCCCCAACCACTAATGCTGAAGATGAAGATTAACAGTTCTATGAAGACCCACAAGACCTTCTAGAACTATCATTAAAAAAAAAGTCATTTTCATCAGAGGAGGCTGGAATGCAAAAGTAGGAAGTCAAGAGACACCTGGAGTAACAGACAAGTTTGGCCTTGGAGCACAAAATGAAGCAGGGCAAAGACTAACAGAGTTTTGTCACGAGAACGCACTGGTCACAGCAAACATTTTTTTCCTAACAACACAAAAGGCAACTCTATACATGGACATCATCAGAAGGTCAATACTAAAATCAGATTGATTACATTCTTTGTAGCGGAAGATGGAGAAGCTTTATACAGTGAGCAAAAAAAGACTGGGAGCTGACCGTGGCTCAGATCATGAACTCCTCATTGCAAATTTCAGGCTTAAATTGAACAAAGTAGCAAAAAAACACTAGACCATTCAGGTATGACCTAAATCAAGTCCCTTATGATTATACAGTGGAGGTAACAAAAAGATTCCAGGGATTAGATCTGATAAGTGTGCCTGAAGAACTATGGACTGAGGTTTACAACATTGTATAGGGTACAGGAGGCAGTGATCAAAACCATCCAAGAAAAAGAAATGCAACAAGGCAAAATGCTTGTCTGAGGAGGTCTTACAAATAGCTCAGAAAAGATGAGAAGCCAAGGGCTAAGGAGAAAATGAAAGATGCCCATCTGAAGTAGAGTTCCAAAAATACCAAGGAGAGATAAGAAAACATCCTTAAGTTAACAGTACAAAGCAATAGAGGAAAACAGCAGAATGGGAAAGACTAGAGATTTCTTCAGGGAAATTAGAGATACCAAGGGAATATTTCATTCAGAGATGGGTACAATAAAGGACAAAAACAGTAAAGACCTAACAGAAGCAGAAGATATTAAGAGGAGGTGGCAAGAATATACAAAAGAACTGGAAAAAAATGTCTTAATGACCCAGATAACCACGATGGTGTGATCACTCACTTAGAAAGCACACATCCTGGAGTGTGAAGTCAAGTGGACTGTAGTAAGCATTACTACGAATAAAGCTAGTGGAGATGATGGTACTGCAGCCGAGCTATTTCAAATCCTAAAAGATGATGCTATGAAAGTGCTGCACTTAATATGTCAACAAATTTGGAAAATTCAGTAGTGGCCACAGGATTAGAAAAGGTCAGTTTTCATTCTGATCCCAAAGAATGTTAGTGCCAAAGGATTTTCAAACTACTGCCCAATTGCACTCATTTCACATACTAGCAAGGTAATACTCAAAGTCCTTCAAGCTAAGTTTCAACACTGTGTGAACTGATAACTTCCAGATGTACAAGGTGGATTCAGAAAAGGCAGAGGAACCAGAGATCAAATTGCCAACATCCACTGGATCATAGAAACAGCAAGAGAGTTCCAGAAAAAAAAAAAAATCTACTTCTGCTTCATTGATTATGCTTAAGCCTTTGACTGTATGGATCACAACAAACTGTGGAAAATTCTTCAAGATACTGGGATACCAGACCATCTGGCCTGCCTCCTGTGAAACCTGTATGCAGGTCAGCAAGCAACAGAACCAGCCATGGAAGAATGGACTGATTTAATATAGAGAAAGAATTATGTCAAAGTTATATATTGTTATCTGCTTATTTAACTTACATGCAGAGTATATCATGCAAAATGCTCGGATGGATGAAGTTCAAGCTGGAATCAAGATTGCTGGGAGAATATCAATAACCTCAAATATGCAGATGACACCACCCTTATGGCAGAAAGTGAAGAGGAACAAAGAGCCTCTTGATGAAGGTGGAAGAAGATAGTGAAAAAGCCGGCTTAAAACTCAACATTCAAAAAATGGCATCGAGTCCCATCACTTCATGGCAAATATAAGGGGAAAAAGTGGAAACAGTGAGAGACTTTATTTTCTTGGGCTCCAAAATCACTGCAGAAGATTACTGCAGCCATGAAATTAAAAGATGCTTGCTCTTTGGAAGAAAAGCTATTATCAACCTAGACAGCATATTAAAAAACAGAGACATGACTTTGCCAACAAAGGTCCATCTAGTCAAAACTATGGTTTTTCCAGTAGTCATGTATGGAAATGAGACCATAATGTAGGCTGAGTGCCAAAGAATTGATGCTTTTGAACTATGGTATTGGAAAAGACTCTTGGGAGTCCCTTGAACTGCAAGGACATCCAACCATTTAATCCTAGGTGAACTCAGCCCTGATTATTCATTGGAAAGACTGATGCTGAAGCCCATACTTTGGCCTCCTGATGGGAAAAGACAACTCATTTGCAAAGGTCCTGATGCTGGGAAAGATTGAACGCAGGAGGAAAAGGGTCAACAGAGGGTGAGCTTGGACATGGGTTTGAAGAAACTCTGGGTGACAGTGAAAGGCAGCCAGGCCTGGTGTGCTGCAGTCCAAAGGGTCAGAAAGAGTCAGACACAACTAAGTGGCTGAATAGCAACAAAGACTATATATTTAGACTATATATTTTTTCTTGATCGCTTCCTTTGGAAAGAATGTGGAACAATAACTGAATTAGTAGTAACAACTTCTTGATGGTTCTTTACCATGAAAATGAGATAGAAAAATAAGTATAGAGGATAAAGACATAATCTATTTTGAAAAAATAAGGAAGATGATTGATGACGTTAATAGACACAAAGGGACTGAACAGCACTAGAAAAGAGAAATTGATAGTTGGTCTTGCCCCATGCTGCTGCTGCTGCTGCTGCTAAGTCGCTTCAGTCGTGTCCGACTCTTAGTGACCCCATGGACTGTAGCCTACCAGGCTCCTCCATCCCTGGGATTCTCCAGGCAAAAGTACTGGAGTGGGTTGCCATTTCCTTGATCTTGCCCCATAATAAGCACTTATTAAATGCATAAGGTCTTTACCATATTTAACTTTAAATGTTGTAGAGTGCGCCTTATAATGCCCATTATAACATGTTAGACTCTTTTGCCCTTTATGAAAATCCTTAAACTGTTAGAATACAGTACCTAAAGATTTATTGCAACATCTTCCCTAATACAGAGAACTTGTACCGTCTTATCTGAGGTACAAACTAATATGAAGGGACTTAACCAATCTCACTCACCAAGTTTTACAAGTGCTGTAAAGATTATCTGCGGTGGGCTACAGTCCCTGGGGTTATAAAGTCAGACACGAGTGAGCAACTAAACCACCAAAGATTATCTGACACACTGAAGGTCTTGATTTTGGTCAAATTAATAACAACAACAACAAAAATTAGTTATTCAGACTGTACACTTTGGTACACGCAGTAATGGCATCAAACCTCCCAGTAGTTTAGGGGAAAAAAGCCTAATAAATTAATTATATAATATTCTCCACATGCAAAAACTACATGATTTAGTTGTTTTTAAAACAGCATATTCAAAAGCAGAGACATTACGTTGCCAACAAAGGTCCACCTAGTCAAGGCTATGGTTTTTCCAGTGGTCATGTATGGATGTAAGAGTGGGACTAAAAGCTGAGTACCAAAGAATTGATGCTTTTGAACTGTGGTGTTGGAGAAGACTCTTGAGAGTTCCTTGGACTGCAAGGAGATCCAGCCAGTCCATCCTAAAGGAGATCAGTCCTGGGTGTTTATTGGAAGGACTGATGTTGAGGCTGAAACTCCTATACTTTGGCCACCTGATGCGAAGAGCTGACTCATTGGAAAAGACCCTGATGCCGGGAAAGATTGAGGGCAGGAGGAGAAGAGGATGACAGAGGATGAGATGGTTAGATGTCATCATCGACTTGATGGACATGGGTTTGGGTGGACTCCGGGAGTTGGTAATGGACAGGGAGACCTGGTGTGCTGTGGTTCATGAGGTGGCAAAGAATTGGACACGACTGAACGACTGAACTGAAAACAGCATTATTAACCATTTTAAAGGTAGACCTTGAGAACATCATGGAATCATGGAGGTAATAAGATTAATTAGTTAGATTTGACCTGACTTTCAATCAGTGACTTTGAGAAAAATTATTTCCAGGTAAAAAATTAGCTTAAACAACTTTCAGGTGACTTAATTTTTTTAGGTGATTATTTTTATTTTCCTCACTTTCATTGCCAACTTTAGACTCTGGACAAAAATCTTAAAATTTACAACTGAAATTTTACAGGAAGGCCTAATATTACAAGGTTTATTGCTTGGTTTGTGAGATTTAAGAGTTGCAGACAGTTCAGATTAGGTTTTGCTAGAAAAGCATCAGTGGAAAAAAAATCAAATAATTTTTTAAAGAAAAAAGTGACTTTTCTCCTATCAATAAAACTTCTAAAAGTCAGAACATATGACTTTGTCTTCAAAAACAGACATTAAAAATGGCAGATATAGGGCCTGTTCAGGCAAAGACTGCAAACAGAAAAAAAAGGAAATTGGCTGAAAAAGAAATGTTTCTCCAGGAGAACTGGCAATGAAAGTGACCAGGCCCAGGGTAATGGTCCATGCAGCTAAGATTTGTATGCAGTGGGGGGGTCTCAGGAAACTAAAGAAAGGTTTAGAAAAAAGCAGGATTGGGCAGGGGAAGTTGAAGTGCAAATCTATTGAAAAGGAGGCCTCAGACAGTCCTATGGGGAGTTCCAGACCTGGCAGAACCCTTTAAGACTTGTTCCAGTTTAAGGTCAAGGCCCAGGCCCTTATTCGGCTGCATGAGGCAGCTATGAGATTAGGACTACCTTCTCAGGGGGCATCACAGTGGGTCTGCCTGAAAATAAGACCTGAAGAGGGACTCAATTCTAAGAGCCATCAGCCATACCACCATCAGCTAAGGCAATAAACAACTTAGTTTTGGTAGAGAATCTGGGTCACATATCACAGGATCCAGGCAGAGAATATTATGTTATTGAAAATGATAGCACTTAAAAAAACCTTCTTTTGGTTTTATTCAGGAAGCTCTAGTACACACAGAAAACACATGATAAAATAATGACATACTGCCATTAAAAAAAAAAAAGAAGAAGAAGAAGAAAGAAAGAAAGAAAGAAAGAAAGAAAGAAAGGAAAGAGAAAGCACAGCACGGAGAAAAGGAATTGACTCAGTGTGAGATTCTTGAGATAAAGGGCCCTGCCTAGATGGTTTACCACTTAAGAGTATTTGAAAATATTCTGACACATACACGTGTTCAAAACTTACTGTTTCACATAATCAATGCATTCATTATTCTTAGATTGTTTTAAAATCAACAGAAACAGTTTTCCGTGAAAACAATAGGTGGAAAAATCTCCTTTGATTGCTTGGTTGACACTCTTGTAGCCTCCTTTCTGTAATGAACTACTTTTTTTCCTGTTAAAAGCAACCCTAGCCAATACAGCTGGCTCAGTGGTCTTCTCAAAAAAGAAAGGAAAGAATCATCTAAATGGATCATTGCGGATTTTCTTTAGGTTCACGTTAATTTGCCCACTGCTCTGAGCAGATTTTGGTTTCAAACTTGGGCTCAGTCACTTAAGAGCTCTGTGACCAAAAGCTAGCTTCTCAACCTATCTCAGTCTCAGTTACCAGATTTCAAAAGTGGAATGTTAGTAGAAAGTTGCAGGCTTGTTGTGAACTTTAATTAAAGCTTTTCTGCAGAGCTGAAAGGATACTTGGGAAATTTTGTTAATAATTGTATTGAAGTGGGAAATTTCTTTACACAAAGCACAGAACCTAGAAATCACAAAGGACAGTTTTGTGTGTGGCATCATTTTTAGCTTTGCAGAGAGATTCAATTTATAAAACAAGAACATATTTGTAACATTTAACAGAAGGCTGATATTTTAAATACATAAAAGCATTATGGGCTTTCCCAGTGGCTCAGTGGTAAAGAATCCGCTTGCAATGCAGGATATCCAGTCTCGATGCCTAGGTTGGGAAGATCCTCTGGAGGAGGAAATGGCAACTTACTCCAGCATTCTCGCCTAGAGAATCCCATGGGCAGAAGAGCCTACAGTCTATAACTACAAAGAACTGGACACGACTGAGCATACACACAGGCACACACACATACACACATACAAAGCATTTCATGAAATACTGAGGATAAGGCCAAGAACCCAAGGAAAAGTTGAGTAAAGGACATATAGATGTAGTTCCAAGAAAACAAAATATAAATGATACATAAATATGTGGCAAAGATTCAGTCTAGTGTCTAATTTGAAGGTAAAGTTTGCAATAATGATAGAAGTGTTCACTTTTCAAAAAGCAAAATGTAAAAAAAGAAAGAGAAGGGACAGCATACACTGCGTGGTTGAAGGTCCAGCTATTCATGTTCATGGCTGGCAGAAGATTAAATTAGTGTGATCTCATTGGAGAATAATTTGGAAATAGGTATTAAAATAAACATTTTTTGACTCAGAAATTTAATCTCTAGGAATGTATATTACTGATAAATTTATTCCTATATAAATATTTGTTGCAGTTTTATTTGCAGCAGGAAAGACCAAAACAAACCTGTATTTATCTCAGGAAGGCATTTATTTAATAACAATATATGTATATACTCATAGCACTTTATATATATATATACATATATATATATACATACACATATATACACACACACGTATATAAATTTATGCTCTGAAAACAATAAGTAACTTATTGTATATGTTCCTGTGGAAAGAATTTAAAATTGAATCAAAAATAAAAGCAAGATATGGAAGACTGTAGTATACTTCCAGTTACATAATTATATAAGAATATGTATATTTGTAGATAAATTATGTTGAAAAGAAAAGAAATTGGAGGCTTATTTGCAAATATTCACCTCAAAGAGGAGACTGGGGGCTAGGGATGAGAAAGAGAGATACTTTTTCATTGTATATACTTTATACAGCTTGATTTGTGAACTATACATGTATTGTTTTTAAATTTCAATTACAGCAACTCAAAATGAAAATTTTAGAGAGCGCTTATCTAGTCTATTTCATTTAGTGCTATATGCTTACCTGAATCTCAGTCTGGCACATAGTAAACATTCAATATTGCTGCATTAATCCACATTTGAAAATTACATAGGGAATTTAGGATTCCCCATTTATACCTCCAGCCCAGATTCTTCTCTTGAGCTCTCAAAAAGCATTTCAACTATGCTTTTGGAACAGCTAACTAAATGTGCCATAGTTACCGCATTCTCAGCACACTCAAGACTTTGGGTCCATAGTCACCTCTCCTCTAATATCTCCTGACCTTTTAAACTCTATCTCACTTAATGGTATGACCTCCCACTGAAAACAGAAGCCAAGATTTTGATTCCTTTTTATCACTGTTACTGACATTGATTTAATTCACTTAAGCTAGTGCAATTGAATCTTTCCCCTCTTCTCTTGCATTATAGATTTATGTACCCAGAGAAAGATTGCTCAAGCATAATTATCATCATATAATTCCTCTTTCATCTCTCCCACTAACTGCAAGAGAAAGTCCCAACTATTACCTATGGCCTATGTGGTGCTTCATGTTTGAGATCCTTCCCAACTGTGCAGCCTTACCTATGGGCACTCTTACAGATACTGTACTACTTGTATTCTTCTTGTCACATGCTGTTTCACACTTATATACTTATAATGCTCTCTCAACAACCTCAGATATGGAGATGATGCAACTCTAATGGCAGAAAGTGAAGAGGAACTGAAGAGTCTATTGATGAAGGTGAAAAGGGAGAGTGAAAAAGCTGGCATAAAACTCATCATTCAAAAAACTAAGATCATCACATCTGATCCCATCACTTCATGGCAATTAAATGGAGAAAACATAGAAACAGTGATGGATTTTCTTGGGCTCCAAAATCACTGTGGACAGTGACTGCAGCCATGAAATTAAAAGATGCTTGATCCTTGGAAAGGAAGCTATGACAAACCTAGACAGCATGTTAAAAAGTAGAGACATCATTTTGCCAACAAAGGCCTGTATAGTCAAAGCTGTGGTTTTTCCACTAGTCATGTACAGGTGTGAAAGTTGAACCATAAAGAAGGTTGAATGCTGAAGATTGATGCTTTCCAGCTGTAGCACTGGAGAGGATTCTTGACAGTCCCTTGGATTGCAAGGAGTTCAGAGCAGTCCATCCTAAAGGAAATCAGTCCTGAATATTCATTGGAAGGACTGATGCTGAAGCTGAAGCTCCAATCCTTTGGTCACTTGATGCAAAGAACTGACTCATCAGAAAAGACCCTGATGGCTCAGCTTCCCTGGTGGCTCATGGGTAAAGAATTTGCCTGCAATATAGGAGACACAGGTTCGATCCCTGGGTCAGGAAGATTCCCTGGAGAAGGAAATGGAAACCCATTCCAGTATTCTTGCCTGGGAAATCCCATAACAGAGGAGTCTGGTGGGCTACAGTCCATGGGGTTGCAAATGTGTCAGACACAGCTGAGTCATTAAACAACAAACAGCAACTGATGCTGGGAAAGATTGAGGGCAGGAGGAGAAGGGGTTGAAAGAGGATGAGATGGTTGGATGACATCACTGACTCAATGGGCTTGAGTTTAAGCAAACTCTGGGAGATAGTGAATGACAGGGAAGCCAGGCATGCTACAGTCTATGGGGCCGCAAAAAGCTGGACATGACTTAGTGAGTCAACAGCAACAATAGTATGTCTGCAGACACACTTCTCTCTGCCTAAATTACCCACTCCCTGTTTTATCTTAAAAAAATGCTATCTCAACCCTTACTGTGCAGCAGAGGTGTCCTTTGAGAAGCCGTTAGATTAGCTGTTCTCACATTCTCAAATGGGCTTCTGTAAATATATGTACAAAACAATGAGGTAACTCTCTGCCTGTCTGGTTCTTCACTAGACTATCATTTAGAGGGTTGACTAGTACTGAGCTAAAAGCAAATAGGGAGACTACTGTAGGTGAACATCAGCAGGCAAAATTGGAACCGATGGAATAAGCGTTATAATTACAGAAAGGAGTTGTAAATTTATTATCTACTATATGCAAGTCTTTGTGACCTTCCTAAAACCTTCCCCAAATGTTGTTAATAGTATCTTTGTTAAACTTACGTAAAATTACCCACTTTGATGGAGCCATCTATTTTCTGCCTGCATGGTAACTGATACACGGTCTCACTCCTAGTTGGTGATGATGAGTTCATACTGCTAAACTATGTTAAATTACAACGTGTTTTCTCTAATTGTTCTTATTAAAAAGAAAGTATTTGTGAGTGTTCTCAGTTACTTTGTTCTGTATGGGAGATTTTGTAAGAACTAGTTTATAAGTCAATTTTTGTACTTCTAAGGACAGTTTTGTAAAAGGTTGTTACTGATATTCTGGCATATAGGTTTAACCTTATGGAGGAACTATCTCATCTTTCCTCTCACATTTTACAGTCTCTGCCCTTTGTTCTTATCCTCAAAACCCACATCTTTATGTATCTTTATAAGCACAGACTTAGTTATTCATCAATTTATTCACTTAAAACTACTTCCCCCATCTAATTTGCATTATTGGCTATAAGGGCTAAGTTCCTTTATCAGAATTCAGTCTCCTTTGTGTAAATCCAGTATCAAGAAAATTCTAAAAAGCAATTCATTCAAGTTCAGTGTTTCTGTTAGTGATCCGCTAATATTTGATAAGAATTATTGATATAGAAATGGAGAAGGAAATTTTTTATTTACATTGATTACCAGTCAAGCTATAATTACACAACAAATTTTAATCAAAGAATTTTTATTGTTCCTGTTAGTTCTAGGTGAGAATAACTGTTTGATTTTGTGGCTTATTGACTCAATAATGTTGAAATATGGAAAACTAATGCTAAAATGATAAACAGCCTAAGTTAGCAAAAATAGAACTAAAAAAGAGAAACTATTCTATGCAATAAAGAGAATTAGATTTGTTTCTTTAATGAAAGAAAATTAATATCAGTTGAGCACATTATACTAGATATTGTTTAGTATTTTCATGTAGCATTTCATTTAATCAGCAGAGCAATTTTCTGGGAAAGTATTACTATTTTGCTTTTGTTGTTGATGGAAAGAATCATGGCTCAGAGAGATTTTGCATCTTGACAACAACCATATTCGGCAGGTCAGTACTCAAATCTCAGACCCTACATGTATTTGTTACCATAACTACCTGCTATAACAACTCCCAGATCCTGATTTTCCCTTCTCTTTATCAACTTATCTAGCTATTTATTTTTTTCTTTTTTATTTTCCCATAACATTTATTTTTATTTTTTTATTTATTAATTTTTTTTTAGTTTTTTATTTTTTAAATTTTAAAATCTTTAATTCTTACAGGCGTTCCCAAACATGAACCCCCCACCCACCTCCCTCCCCATAACATCTCTCTGGGTCATCCCCATGCACCAGCCCCAAGCATGCTGTATCCTGCGTCAGACATAGACTGGCGATTCAATTCTTACATGATAGTATACATGTTAGAATGCCATTCTCCCAAATCATCCCACCCTCTCCCTCTCCCTCTGAGTCCAAAAGTCCGCTATACACATCTGTGTCTTTTTTCCTATCTTGCATACAGGGTCGTCATTGCCATCTTCCTAAATTCCATATATATGTGTTAGTATACTGTATTGGTGTTTTTCTTTCTGGCTTACTTAACTCTGTATAATCGGCTCCAGTTTGATCCATCTCATCAGAACTGATTCAAATGAATTCTTTTTAACGGCTGAGTAATACTCCATTGTGTATATGTACCACAGCTTTCTTATCCATTCATCTGCTGATGGACATCTAGGTTGTTTCCATGTCCTGGCTATTATAAACAGTGCTGCGATGAACATTGGGGTACATGTGTCTCTTTCCATTCTGGTTTCCTTGGTGTGTATGCCCAGCAGTGGGATTGCTGGGTCATAAGGTAGTTTTATTTGCAATTTTTTAAGGAATCTCCACACTGTTCTCCATAGTGGCTGTACTAGTTTGCATTCCCACCAACAGTGTAGGAGGGTTCCCTTTTCTCCACACCCTCTCCAGCATTTATTGCTTGCAGATTTTTGGATCGCAGACATTCTGACTCGTATGAAGTGGTACCTCATTGTGGTTTTGATTTGCATTTCTCTAATAATGAGTGATGTTGAGCATCTTTTCATGTGTTTGTTAGCCATTCGTATGTCTTCTTTGGAGAAATGTCTATTTAGTTCTTTGGCCCATTTTTTGATTGGGTCGTTTATTTTTCTGGAATTGAGCTGCAGAAGTTGCTTGTATATTTTTGAGATTAGTTGTTTGTCAGTTGCTTCATTTGCTATTATTTTCTCCCATTCAGAAGGCTGTCTTTTCACCTTGCTTATATTTTCCTTTGTTGTGCAGAAGCTTTTAATTTTAATTAGATCCCATTTGTTTATTTTTGCTTTTATTTCCAGAATTATCTAGCTATTTAAAGTAGTTATGCATGTAAGTAAGAATGAATGTATGGAAAACTGTCTGAAATGGTATTTATCTATTGTTAATCGTGGAGAGCTTATATGGTAGGTTTCAAATGACTTTAAAAATATTGTTCTTTATTCTGGTTAATACTGATTCTTTAAAGAAAATGAGCATGCATTTCTTTTACAATTTCTCATACCAAATAACCAAAGAACACACTGCTTTATACATATTTAGAAGGTCCCATGCTTCATCTTATGTAAAACTATGGTTTGACCTGTCCTATTGTGGATTTTTTTTTCAGTTTTATTGAGATACAATTGACACAAAACATTGCACTGTTCAAGTTTCCCAACAAGTAATTTGATAAAAGCACACACTACAAAATGATCACCACAGTAAGTTTAGTTAACATCCATTGCTTCACAGATATAAATTATTTTTTGTGATGATTATCTTTTAGATTTACTCGACTAGCAACTTTCAAATATATGATACACTACGTTAACTGTAGTCACCATGCTGTATATTTTATTCTCCAGAACATATTTATCTTATAATAGAACCTTTTATCTTTTGACTGCCTTCACCTATTTTCCCCAAACCTATCTTCCAGCTCTGGTGACCATCAGTCTGTTTTCTGTGTCTATAAGTTTGCTTCTTTAGATTCCACGTATAAATTAGATCATGTAATATTTGTCTTTCTCTGATTATTTCACTAGCATAAAACCCTCAAGGAGATCATCCATGCTGTCACAAATTACAGGATTCCCTTCTTTTATGGCTAAATGACATTCCATTATTATTCACATCTTTTTATCTATTCATCCAATAGACATCCAACTGTCAATTGTCAAGACACAGTTGCTTCCATATCTTGGCTGTTGTAAATAATGCTATAATAAACAAGGGGGTGCATACATCTTTGTGAGTTCATGTCTTTATTTCCTTTGCATAAATACACAGAAGTGAATTATTAGATCATGATAGCTTTGTTTTTAATTTTTTTTTGAGGAAGCTCCACATTGCTTTTTGTAGTGGCAGCACCAATTTACCTTCACACCAACAGTGCACAGGGGTTCCCTTTTCTACATATCCTTACCAACACTGGTCATATTTAAAATAAGAGCCAGTCTAACAAGTGGAGGTTCATATTTCACTCCCTTGCTGAGCAGTGATCTGAGCACCCATATATTTTGACCATCTGTATGTATATTTGGAAAATGTGTGTTTAGTTCCTCCACCTATTTTTAATCATTTTTTTTGTTCTTGTTTTGTCTTTTTTTTTCTGTTGCTGTTGTTGAGTCAGATATTAACCCCTTGTCAGATATATGATTTACAAGTAATTTCTTTCTTTCTATAATCATTTTGTTGATGGTTTCCTTTGCTGTGTCACAGGTCTTTAACGTGATGTAGTTCCTTTTTTTTTTTTTTTTTTTGCTTTTGTCGTCTCTACTTTTGGTGTCAATAACCAATCTTGGTAGTCTGACTACATTTTTCATCTTGTTTATACTGCAAGTACAACTGGGATGTGGTGAGAAAAAAACCAAGCCACCACCCATTCTATGCAATCATGCAAGATTCCCTGTGGCTGCATGGTCACCTAGGACATCAACATCAGTTGGTAAAAATGGAGAAAGAGAGATAGAAGAGAAAGAATCACATGAGAGGCTTTATGGGCCAGGCTTGACAGTGGTGCATGTCAAACCCATACACATCGTCTTGGCTACAATTCAGTCATATGGTAATAATTAAATGAAAGAAGAAGCCCTGAAAAATAAGTCTAGATATGTGCCCAGTGAAAAAGGGAAATGGATGCTGCAAACAGATAATTGGTTTCTGCCATAAAAAAAAAAAAATGGGAGACCTTTACTAAAATTCATCTATAGTATCCTCTTATAAGTTACTAACTTTACCATTAGACCATCAATTACATTAACATGTACTGAAGTGAGTGAAGTCGCTCAATCATGTCCGACTCATTGTAACCCCACAGACTGTAGCCCACCAGGCTCGTCAGTCTATGGGATTTTCCAGGCAAGAGTACTGGAGTGGGTTGCCATTTCCTTCTCCAGAGGATCTTCCTGACCCAGGGATTGAACCCGGGTCTCCTATATTTTAGGCAGATGCTTTACCGTCTGAGCCACCTAAGTCAAAAGGACTGTGCCAGAATTGGGGTTTGTAAGAGTTTCCATGACTGACTGCTTTGTTTTGGGGGGGGAGGAGTCTCACTGATAAGGATCTGCTATTTATCAGTGTGTTAATTTCCTCTGAGGATGCAATAATGACTAACATCATTTCCAACTTTATCTATTACCTGTACTTTTCCAGTAAATTCCATGTGAACACTATCTAGGAGACTCTGACCTATTTCTCCCCAACCCTCAAGCCCAATTTAATTTGCCTCAAGTATTTAAAAAAGTGAATCATTCTCCTAACCTATTTCAACAGCTTACTAGAGTGAATACATTGGATAAAAATTATCTCAATTGCTGTCTTTTTTATACTCCTCAGTGTTTATCATGAAAATGGGATCACTACATAAAAAAACAAAAAACAAAAAACAAAAAACAAAAACCAAAAAAGCACTTGGCAAAGTCCCCTTCAATGAAAATACCAACTTAGCCTCATTAAATTAATACTCATCACATTTTTATTACAAACATCCATTTTTTTCACATGGGAAAAATATCAGGTATAAAAATAATAAATTTGTTGCAATTCTTGATCCTACTAGGTTTAATAAAAATTTAAAGATATACTGGGGTATTTTCCATATAATATAAATAATGATTTAACTCTTTGACAGATTGAATTTTCAAACCTGGCTAGAAAAGAAAATATTAATCAACAAATATTCTAGCATTCAGGTTCATGATTTAGGCTTAAGATCTGAAAATGGATCCTGAATTAAGCAGGTCTTAAGGAATTTGATTCAAAATTTCTGAGGTAGGTAAGCTTCTACAACATCTGGGCTTTGATTTTTTTTTTTTTCTTGTATTAACTGACCAGGGTAAATATGTTTTAGCCAAACATCTGCTTGGCTAACCCCAGAATTGAATTGGTTTCATTTTAGAGCCGTAATTTTCTAGTAGAAGATAGTAATGAATCAACCATAGAAAACAAACTACCTATTGTATTTAATTTCCTAATTCTTAGGAAGAAAATGTATAATTCTTTTTATAACTTTCTGATCTTAAATACATGTTTTGCTTTTACATCAGCTTGCTGTGGTCCACATGGTAGAAATATTCATCTCAAAGTCTACTTCAATGAAAGTGAAATATAAAAATACAATGTCTAAATATTTGTACTTAAACTTGTAAAGTCTGCTTTGAACAATAGAACAGGCAAGTTACAACAACTACACAAATATCGGTTATCTCAGAGTTGAATATATGTGCAAATTTTACTTGGTTTACTTCATCCTAGAGAAACAGAAATGGCTTCATCATGAACAGAATTGTTTTCATAACAGAGCATTCCGCACTTATGATACAAGCCCTTTCAGTGCCGACTGAGCGCATTGTTATTGACAATTGAATGGTGACTTTCAGAAGGACAAAACTGAAGGTCATTTTTGCCTTTCTCATTTTCTAGGACTTCACAAAGTGCAGAAAATTTTGAGGCATTATTTTTTCCTACTATACGTGTAGAAATTAAGCCAGAAAGCTAATGAGTTCATCGTCAAATGAACTTTAAACTTCAATGTTAAAGAAATTAGAGTATCCTCTCATTTTTTTTTTTTTTTGCAATGACCAACAATAATAGAAAGAGCTTGACTGGCTTCTGATAGTTTTTATAACTATCTAAACATATGTCACTAAACTACGACCCATGGGCCAAATATAGCCATCTACCTGTTTTTGTCATCTTAAGCAAATGGAACCATTTAAAAGCTTATTTAAAAGCTACATTATAGTTTATCAAAAAGCATAACACCTTTTGTCTTTTTTTTCATTCAGAAAAAGAGGGTTCAGTGCAGTACATGGAAATATGTGCGGTAAAATCAGGATGGGTATGACTCTGTGTGCCCAGGTGACATAATTAAGAATGAGTTTGCATTTTACAGAACTGTTCTGTGCTAAGTCTCTCAACATTAATCTGGTAGCTCACTCCTTATATATTCAACTTCTGAATGCAAATTCCTGAGGAAATGTATGGAGAAGAGGAGGTGAAAGGACATAAAGATTACATCTGAAATGATGTCTAGAAATAATACAAACACATTCTCTAATAAGAAAGTGAACACATCCCAGGTGGTTATAATTACTTTTGATTTACAAAAAATTACCAATTTGGTGTAAAGGATGTTCATTTTATGACAGCGACAACTTGATACCCCTTCTTAGGGGAATACATAGTATATTTCATCTGAGAAACATGTATGAATTTTATAACAGCATCAAC
Source organism: Ovis canadensis (assembly GCF_042477335.2). Taxonomy (NCBI): domain Eukaryota; kingdom Metazoa; phylum Chordata; class Mammalia; order Artiodactyla; family Bovidae; genus Ovis; species Ovis canadensis. The sequence continues at coordinate 104,334,093 of NC_091251.1, forward strand.
AGTGATGCAGGAAAATGGTTAAGCAAAATCAAAAGAGATTACGCAAATATATAGGCATCAGAAAAAACTGCAAAGCTCATTACTTCTGTGGTTCTGTGATGTGGCTTAAATACATTCATCCATCATTGAAACCTATAGAACTTCCAGCATTAATTTAGACTTGCTGACAGTTGTGTGGGAGGACTAGCGTCAAAAACACAGCCGTATACTTTGCACCCCTTAGTTAAATGTCACTCACATTTTCCAATATGAACCTTTTATTGACTGAGATTTCACCTCGGAGGTGAAGACTGGCAGTGCAGAATGCTTGGTTGTTTTGAATTGGTTATTTGTTTGATGCAGAGTCAAATAAATGTCCAAGTCAATCAAGAGATTTCCAAATGCCTTTGAATTTTCAGGGCATAAATAAAGCTTTGCCTTTGAAAGGACAGCAAATTTAACTTCATGTTACAAGACCTGCATCTATGTCACTAGAACCACCATTTTTCAAATGGTTCCTAGGGAGAAGATTAAAAAAAGAAGTCAATCCTGGCCAACATTCTGACATCTTCTTTCCTCAGGGATTTAGAACAAAATTGTCGCCATTAGTTCAGTGTGAATTGATGCCTCTGGATATTTTTAGGAAAAAGAAACTTTAAAACAAGTGAGACATTATATCCATCCAAAAGAGCTGCAGGCAAAAGGTGTTATGCTTTGTGACAAATTGTGATATGGGTTTTGAATAAGTGACTCTCAATTCTCTGTTATAACTCTTCTTGTTATTATATATGCTGAAAATTATAGGTAAGTTGTCCCTATAGAACACTGCTTATCATATTAGTACCCATGCTGCAGGTAAACAAGTGGCTTATCTTTACACTTTAAACATAAACTATCTTAAAAATTTAAAAGTCTAGAAAAAAATTCTGAAAAATTTGGCTTATACTGTAGCCTGTTACCATCAAAAAGTAGAGGTGAAAACAGTGGATACTTATTGGAAAATGTCTTGAATACTACATTCAAAATTGATACATTCAGAAATAAAATATAAGATCAATAAAAAACATGATTCTAATAAATGTTATTTTATCTAGTTTATTTTGATAAAACTGCTTTCATAGGCTTTTTTATTTAATGCTTGGTAAATGATCCCCAGCTGAATTATGAAAGCCCAGCTCTGACTCCTCTGTTAGTCAAGTAGGCAGAATGATGTTGTGAAGATGGTGACAACAATGAGAAGGAAGCTACTATTACTAGCAGAAACATCAACTAACCCGTTATTGAGGGCTGACTATACGCCTGACCCAGTACTACATAAATACTTATTAATATCCCTAATGCAAATACTATGAATAACCATATTTCACAGATGACAACTTTGAAATTTAGAAAAGCTAAGAAATACTGCTAAGTTTACAAACTAGAGAATGATATGGATATAAAGAATGACATGACCTGGCTAATCCAACATCTTGCATAACATAATCAATACACACTTTTCATGGATTTTAATAGTGACATGTTCTGGACTTATTGTAAAACCGTATACCACAAAAATTATATTTATAATTATATATTTACTGATAGAAGGTTCATTAGAAAGAACAAGTTTCAGATTTATCATGCATACTAGTCATTAATATTTTGACTTTCCCTAATACAACTGAGTTTGTCTTTTGGAATTCCAAGAATGATAGGAGTCCCATATACTTCTTATTAGCTTTGGGACATTAATTAATCTCTGAATAAGTTTTTTGTCTTTCAAGTAAGCATAATGAAAATATCCACATCATATTCTTATGAGAATTAAAGAAGAAACGTAATTAGAATGAGCTTGGTAAGGTATAAAGTGCATACAATTATATACTATTGTTAATAGACACAAAAATATCATATTCATAATTCTATATAACAGGAAGCATGTGCTTAGTGGATCAATGGTGTCTGATTCTCTGTGACCTCATGGACTATAGCCCACCAGGCTCCTCTGTCCATAGAATTTCTCAGGCAAGAACACTGGAGTGGGGTTGCCATTTCCTTCTCCAGGGGATCTTCCTGACCCAGTGATCAAACTCATGTCTCTTGCATTTCCTGCATTGGCAGGTGGATTCTTTACCACTAGCACCACCTGGGAATGCTACCAATAAATATATGGTTTTATGCATATTAAAAATCAGAGACATTACTTTGCCAACAAAGGTCTGTCTAGCCAAGGCTGTGGTTTTTCCAGTGGTCATGTATGGGTGTGAGAGTTGGACTATAAAGAAAGCTGAGTGCCAAAGAATTGATGCTTTTGAACTGTGGTGCTGGAGAAGACTCTTGAGAGCCCCTTGGACTGCAAGGAAATCCAACCAGTCCATCCTAAAGGAGATCAGTCCTGGGTGTTCATTGGAAGGACTAATGTTGAAGCTGAAACTCCAATACTTTGGCCACCTCATGTGAAGAGCTGACTCATTGGAAAAGACCCTGATGCTGGGAGGGATTAGGAGCAGGAGGAGAAGGGGCTAGATGGCATCACTGACTCGATGGACATGGGTTTGGGTGGACTCCGGGAGTTGGTGATGGACAGGGAGGCCTGGCATGCTGCAGTTCATGGGGTTGCAGAGTCGGACATGACTGAGCTACTGAACTGCACTGATACAAAGCTCCAGGCCATATATAAACCAAAAATAAAGCATCAAAAAAATAGCAGACAGAAGAGAAATATTAAATAGCTGGGTCTAGAAATTCTAGAACTTCTATTTAATGAAGTGATAAATTTAGCAGGAAAAACAATTAAATATACTTTGAATAATATAAGTTATTAGCCTGATAAAGATTATACATCTATAAAGATTACTATAAAACAATGCAAATAAAATATATTCTGAAAAATGGAAATGTAGCCCATGTTCTTGAATGGAACAACTCATAAATCTTTCATTTTCTCCCAGACTAATCCATATGTTTAATGAAATGTATAAATTAATGATCCTACCAAGTTAAAACAGGCAACATTTATTTTTGCAGAGCTTGTGTATACGAAAGGAGCTCACCACCACCATCACTAGCCTTTAGCAGACTCAAAACAAAGGCAGGCCGAAAAGTGAGAAAGCTTTATCAAGAGAAACTAAAGGCAGGCTAAACAGAAGTGGATTCTACTTGACTGGTTATGGGTACACATTTGACCTTCTCAGGTTGGTCCTAAGTTAGAAGTGGGGACAGAATTAGGAAAGTTATCAGTTATTAATCAGGCCCTACCATTAGAGCCTACCATTTCAGTAGTTATTGTTTGTCTTTCTTGACTAGACAAAGTGGTCTGACTTCCCATAAGTCTAAGTTGTAGATTAACAGTCTAGCTTATTGGGCTGATTACTGTAGATAATGGCTTTGTTTCCTGGGCTGGTTATGGTAGTTTGAGTCAGAATTCTATTTTTATAAATGGTCTGGTCATTATTTTTATGTATAGTCTTTCACTATCATAATCAATGATTCTGGTGGATGTAGGGGGAAAGCTTAACGAATTCATTAAAAAATTTGTATTGAAGAATTAAGGACCATAGAAACCTTATTTAACTTTGAAAATGGTGTAAAGAAAGATTTATGGTGAAATATATACTCAAATTCATATTAATAAAAAGTCACAATAGGACTTAAGTAAGCAAGTAAGCTTGGTTGTGCTGCAGTCCGTGGGGTCACGAAGAGCAGGACATGGCTTAGCCCCTGAATGACAATTAACAACAACAAAGCTGATAAACTGATGGCTGGACAAGCAAAGGGGTTCCAGGCTGTTTGCATGTTCCCTCTGAGAGCCTTTCATGTTGCACATCATTGTGGTTAAGCTGGTGACTCACTCACAACATTATCAAAACAGTCCTTAGATCTCTGCAGAAAGAGATGGATGTTATGAGGAGCTTTTTTCTTTAAAAGAAAGAAAAAAAAAGCTGGTGCACTGGGATGACCCTGAGGGATGGGATGGGGAGGGAGGTGGGAGGAGGGATTCAGGATGGGGAACACATGTACACCCATGGCTGACTCATGTCAATGTACGGCAAAAATCACTACACTATTGTGAAGTCATTAGCCTCCAATTAAAATAAATTAATTTCAAAGAAAAAGAACTTCCTTTTCTAGAAATTTAGGGAAAAAGATGTATTCACTACTGAGTTATTTAGAAATGAAATGCAGAGTTTCAACAACTGGGCCTGCTTCATTTTAACATTGTCTGCCAACATGAATGACTCATTTCATCCCTAATCCCATCACTATCTATTAATTGTTTGCACTGGACACTGTGCTGAGTGCTAAGAATATGAGTATGATTTTTTTTTCCTTTAGGAACTCACAGATGTAAATATTTTTCATGCACAATTAGAGCCAAAATTGTAAATAGAGAAAAAAAGAGAAATCTCAGTACCAGGTGAAGTAAAGGGACTAAGTACACTGAATAAGATGTGCAAAAACACAGGTTTGAAAGAGTTTGGTTTGTTTGGAATGTTGAGAATTTTTTTCTAGCAAGAGGGTTAGTTAGGATGGAGTCAGAGGTGTTGTTAATGTAGGTGTAACTGTGTTATAAATGGTTGGATGTCATCCTTATGGATCTAGTCATTCCTTGGAAGAACAGCTATGACAAACCTAGAGAGCATATTAAAAGGCAGAGACATGACTTTGCCAACAAACGTCCATATAGTCAAGGCTATGGTTTTCCCAGTAGTCATGTGTGGATGTGAGAGTTGGACAGTAAAGAAGGCTGAACACCAAAGAATTGATGCTTTTGACCTGTAGTGTTGGAGGAGATTCTTGAGAGTTCCTTGGACTGCAAGGAGATCCAACCAGTCCATCCTAAAGGAAATCAGTCCTGAATATTCATTGAAAGGACTAATGCTGAAGCTCTAATACTTTGACCACTTGATGTGAAGAACTGGCTCATTTGAAAAGACCCTGATGCCAGGAAAGATTGAAGGGAGGAGGAGAAGGGGACGGCAGAGGATGAGATGGTTGGATGGCATCACTGACTCGACGGATATGAGTTTGAGCAAGCTCTGGGAGTTGGTGATGGACAGAGAAGCTTGGAATGCTGCAGTCCATGGGGTCACAGAGTCAGATAAGACTGGGCAACTGAACAACAAACATCACCAAAAGAAAATAAAGGAAATATCTCAGGTTCTATACAGACTGTCAAGATCTATTCTGAATTTTGAACAATAACTCTGGCAATGAACATATAGGCTGAGAATTACAGTAGAGTATGAGTGAGTGAGTGAGTGAGTGAGTGAGTGAAGTCGCTCAGTCGTGTCCAACCCTTTGCGACCCCATGAACTGTAGCCTACCAGGCTCCTCCATCCATGGGATTTTCTAGGCAAGAATACTGGAGTGGATTGCCATTTCCCTCTCCAAGAGATCTTCCTGACCCAGGGACTCAACCCAGGTCTCCTGCATTATAGGCAAATGCTTTACCGTCTGAGCCACCAGGGAAGTCCTGGTAGGGTAGGGAAGGGTAGAGTATAAGTATGGGCAAATGGCCAAATAATAAGTACATTTCTAGAGAGAAAGAACAGACTCCTATCATTCCTGTGCTTATTTCACATACTCATTAACAATTCCTTTTAAAATTGTTCATTCTGAAAACTATTCATCTCTCATAGCCACATTCCAAATTCTAAATATTTACCAAACCACCATATTGAATATGAACATTGAATATTTTTTCTCTATTCATCTATTATATATATTATAGGGATGGTTCTTCTGACATACATATATGTATATATGTATATATATATATATATATATATATATATATATATATTTGGTTTTGAAAAGTTCAATTAAGAATTAGGATCTTGTGTTCATTGTACCAAACCGTTTTACCCTGGGGGGTGGCAAGGAGAAAATTAAAGGCCTGTGGCTCTATGGCAAATGGTTTTATTCCTCTTTGTCTAATTTCTGTCTTTTGCCTTAAAAAATAAACCGAGGGAGAAACAGGAAGAGGAAAATCACAGATCAACGGCTCAACATTGTGGAAGAACATCTTGAACCCTTGAAATCTGACAAAGTACGTTGAAGTATAAAAACTGAGATATTGTTTTTTATGCATGTTAATTTTGTGGTATGACTAAAAGTCCTGGGAATCCTTTTTTTTTAACATTCAAATTCAGTAAGTTTTTTTCATTTCTCTTTTTAGAAAGAATGCATATCATTTTTACTTCTGTGTCCACCCCCACACTCAGCTCTTGCTAACTTGTTATTCAGATTTAGACTGATTTCTTGCTATACAATTTTTTAAAAACTAGTTTTGAATAATTATGGCATCAATAAGAATAAGTATATGTATACTTTGTAGGCCCTGTTCCAGGGACTTCTGGGTGCTGTTTATTCGACTGTTCAATATATCAGTATTACTAAATGATAAAGATACCATATGGTAGACAGATTATGGTATAAAATACCGATCTTTTACTGCCACAATTATTATGGGTTTTTATTAAAATAAATTTATTTTAGAAGTGTTGGGAAATCCACAAGATACAAAATTATTATGAATAATCTATAACTTCCTTTCTGGCAATACCCTTTGTATAAATCATCCCTGTCATGGTTTTATATATTCATATATCTTACATAGTAAAATTTTATTTCACTTACCAATATCATAGACATTTCCTCATTTTCTTGAAAAACCTCTTAAAATCATACTTCCATTGATACAAATTATTCTTTAATAATGGATGCTTTCATTTAAAAAACTTTATAGCATAGAGAGATTATGAAACTGAGCCTCAGGGCCAGATTGCCTGAGCTTTAATCACTGCTTTACCATTATTGACTTTTGAATTTGAGCAAATTCATTAATTTCTCACTTTCTCAGTTCCCATAAATGAAAATAAGGAGTAAAAGCAATCCTACTTCATAGGCTTGTTCTTCTAATCATTTGGTTTTATATATATGTTGATTGATTTAATCAATACCTCGAACATGATACATATTATTTAAAACACTAGATTGCATTATTGTCATTATTTTTAAAACTCCATATTGTGAGACATTTATATTGTTTCCAACTTTATGGACTTTTGAATAATGATATGCTCAATAAATAAATCTGAATATAAATCTTCCTAAGAATATCATGGCCAAATGATCCTTGATTTTGATATACAATGCAAAATTGCCTTCTAGAAAAGTTATAAAATTTATCTACCATCTGTCAGCTTGAAAGATAATGCTTGATGAGCATTAAGAGGCGCCATAATTAAGTGGAATGCATAATTAAGTGGTGGAAAAATTAAATCATTGTTTTACTGATTTATATATTTCACTTTTAAAATTACCTGTTTCTTTTTAAATTTTCTTTGTAAAGATTTATTTTTATAGTTTCAATATTCTGTAGATGATGATGGCTTGTCTTATTAAAAATGTCATTCATTATTTGGTTTATATTTGAATATCTTGAGAGGAAATGATCTTTTATGCTCTGTGCTTAAGCATACTTTTTAACAGTAACTTTGTTTTTTCCTCATTCACATGTTTTCCTGGCATATTTGTGATCATCATCTCATTTAGTTTCCCAGCGTTTTCTGTTTTAAATAACTTCCTGAAAGCACCATATATTTAGACTTTGTTTCTTGTCCAATCTGTCTTCTAATAGTGAAATTTAATCCATTCACATTTATTGCTTTAATTAATATATTTGCTCTTTAATTGACCATCTTTATTGTCTTAATATTGGATACCTCATTGTTCTTCCCATCCTCTTAATTTTGATAAAAATAACTAATGGCTTCCTTTCTCTTTCAGAAATTACATCTGTTAATATAATCAGTTCAGTTCAGTTGCTCAGTGATGTCCAACTCTTTGCGATTCCATGGACTGCAGCAAGCCAGGTCTCTCTGTCCATCACCAACTCCCAGAGTTTACTCAAACTCATGACCATTGAGTCGGTGATGCCATCCAACCATCTCATCCTCTGTCATTCCCTTATCCTCCTGCCCTCAATCTTTCCCAGCATCAGGGTCTTTTTAAATGAGTCAGCTCTTCGCATCAGGTGGCTGAAGTATTGGAGTTTCAGCTTCAACATCAGTCCTTCCAATGTATATTCAGGACTGATTTTCTTTAGGATGGACTAGTTGGATCTCCTTTATGTCCAAGGGACTCTCAAGAGTCTTCTCCAACACCACAGTTCAAAAGCATCAATTCTTCAGTGCTCAGCTTTCTTTATAGTCCAACTCTCACATCCATACATGACTACTGGAAAAACCATAGCTTTGACTAGATGGACCTTTGTTGGCAAAGTCATGTCTCTGCTTTTTAATATGCTGTCTAGGTTGATCATATCTTTAATTCAGAGGAGCAAGCATCTTAATTTCATGGCTGCAGTCACCATCTGTGGTGATTTTGGAGCCCCTCCAAAATAAAGTCTCTCACTATTCCCATTGTTTCTTTATCTATTTGCCACGAAGGGATGGGACTGGATGCTATGATAGTACATATAGTTAGTAAAATGTTAGGTAGTATAATATATAGTTAGTTGGTATACATAGTTAGATATTTAGTATAATGGTTATTATTTATTTTTATCTAATTTCAAAGTCAGTGCTGAAACTATCAGTTTTCTGGTTCTCAGTAGTGTGGGGCTAACTGGCTCAGTGGTAAAGAATCTGCCTGCAATGCAGGAGACATGTATTTGATGCCTCAGTCAGGAAGATCCCCTGGAGGAGGAAATGGCAACCCACTCCAGTATTCTTGTCTGCACATTTCCATGGACAGAGAAGCTTGGTGAGCTACAGTCCAAAGGATTGCAAAAAGTTGGACCAGTGTGAGGGCAATCCCTAAAAAAAGCCTTTACTAGAATTTCTTCAGTATGTCGATTAAAAATGTATTTAAAATTGAAAACAATCTTTGCTAGGTAAATGGAGTCTAGAATATTTGAGAAATGTCTACTACCTGTAAGTATAATCATTCTGACACAGATGTAACTCCAGAGAAAGACTGCTAGAGAAAAAGGAAGCTGGAAACATTATGTATCTCTTTCCATGTCTGATACAAAAATTAGACCCTGAGTTACTGGGAAAAGTAGACAACATCTCATTGAAAATTGAAGAAAATATGATAGACATAAGCAGAGAGAGTGGTGTTTTTCTAGAAGAGAAAGAGCAGGTAAAAAGGTAAAAAAGAAGTTATCTTTTATTTAAAAAAAAGAATAGATAAAAATAAATTATCTTTTATTTAAAAAGGAAAAAGAAAAAAGGAAAGAAAACGTAACTAACAGCCCAGAACACACAATGGCAGCAGTGCGGCTGTCATATGCCCAGGACCTGGGGTTTGATTGCTAGACAGTAAAGAAGAGAATGTCAGATAGAGCACAGACTTGCAGTTTTATGTTACTCTTGACAAATTTTTACTCTGGAGGCAAAGTATAATATTAATAGTAGTCAATACTGACAATTACTAAGAGTTATCCATTCTCATGTACAAAACTAGCTTGAAAAAGCCACATTCCCAATCAAGACAGAAACAGTAAAATTTTTATTATAACACATTTTAAGCTATTTGGCCTCTCAGCTTAGGGGTAAATATTTGAAAAAATATTTATTATGTTCTGGATCCAAAGTGATGGAACTGAATATGCTAAAAGTGAACATGTTATCAAGGATCAGATCTCTGAACTTGAGGCATTTTATAAATTTTCATAGGTACAAAAATACCTAGTTGGAGTGCTTTATTGAGCTGGCATTCCAATCAATACAATATGTACAATATCAATGTGCCATTAAGGTCAATCAGTTATATAAGATTATCAAATGCTCTATAGTTGATATTTGCAGGAAAAGGGGAAAGAAACCTTTCCTGAAATGTGTGAATCTCCATGACTTCACAAAGTATGTATTTCACATTGTTAATCCTTAGGGTCTTCCACTAAAGATATTAGTAGTTAACCTCAAATCATTGCATACTGATTTGCTAAACATGAATCTTAAAAGGAAAAATGGATGATGGTGATTATGATGAAGATGGTAATGAACCCATCATTCAATGAGGCATCTATGTGCCTAATTTCGTGATAAGTTATTTGTGTGCATGTGTGTGTGTGTGCTCACTCATGTCTGTAGCCCACCAGGCTCTTCTGTCCATGGGATTTTCTAGGCAAGAATATTAGAGTGAGTTGCCATTTTCTCCTCTAGGGGATTTTTCCTGACCCAGGGGACAAACCCAAGTCTCCTGCACTGACAGGCAGATTCTTTATCACTGAGTAGGTCTTTCACAAAAAATGTAAGATTCCTTCCGTTGTCTTTTCCTACAAAGAGTATAATTGTATTTACTTCTTTTTCACTACAGCAGTCTTTTTTAATCCCTTGAGGAAAGCAGAACTATTTCTAATGATAAACTGTCAGGAAAAAAAAAATCAGTTTTCTGTCAATGAAATTTCATTTATATTTAAGGGCCACAAAATAGCTCACTTACTAGAGTGTAGAGATTGGTCAATGCTTTCGTATTTTCCTGGCTTCTGGTCTCCATATTATCAATTAAATTGCTCTGAATTTTTGTCCTTATAAAACATGATGATTGGAACACATGAGTTAAAATAACACTATTTAGAGAGTAGATTATATTTTAGTAGGAGATGTTAAAAAAGTGCTCTACAGTTCAAGACCCTAGGATGACTATTTGGGTCTTTAGAGGGACTGCAAAAAGCCAATTTGGAACAAAAGAAAAATCCTATCACAAAAGCAACCATCTACTTTTTTAAAATTAATTTATTTTTTATTGAAGGATAATTGCTTCACAGAATTTTGTTGTTTTCTGTCAAACCTCAACATGAATCAGCCATAGCTATACATATATCCCCTCTCTCCAGAACCCACCTCCCATTTCACTCCGCATCCCAGCCCTCCAGGTTGACCCAGAGCCCCTGTTTGAGTTTCCTGAGCCATACAGCAAATTCCCATCGGCCATCTATTTTACACATAGTAATATAAGTTTCCATGTTACTCTCTCCATACATCTCACCCTCTCCTCCCCTCGCCCCATGTCCATAAGTCTATTCTCTACATCTGTTTCTCCACTGCTGCCCTATAAATAAATTCTTCAGTACCATTTTTCTAGATTTTGTATCTATGTGTTAGACTACGATATTTATCTTTCTCTTTCTGATTTACTTCACTCTGTATAATAGGCCCTAGTTTCACCCACCTCATTAGAACTGACACAAGGGTGTTCCTTTTAATGGCTGAGTAGTATTCCATTGTGTATATGTACCACAGCTTCTTCATCCATTCATCTGTCGATGGACATCTAGGTTGCTTCCATGTTCTGCTGCTGCTGCTGCTGCTAAGCCGCTTCAGTCGTGTCTGACTCTGCGACCCCACAGATGGCAGTCCACCAGGCTCCCTTGTCCCTGGGATTCTCCAGGCAAGAACACTAGAGTAGGTTGCCATTTCCTTCTCCAATGCATGAAAGTGAAAAGTGAAAGTGAAGTTACTCAGTCGTGTCTGACTCTTAGCGACCCCATGGACTGCAGCCTACCAGGCTCCTCCATCCATGGGAGTTTCCAGGCAAGAGTACTGGAGTGGGGTGCCATTGCCTTCTCTGGCTTCCATGTTCTAGCTATTGTAAATAGTGCTGCAATGAACAATGGGATACATGTTCTTTTTCAATTTTGGTTTCCTCAGAGTACATGCCTAGGAGTGGAATTGCTGGGTCACATGGTGGTTTTATTCCTAGTTTTTTTTGTTTGTTTGTTTTTTAAGGAATCTCCATACCGTCTTCTATAGTGGCTGTATCAATTTACATTCCCACCAAGAGTACAAGAGTGTTCCCTTTTCTCTACATCCTCTCCAGTATTTATTGTTTATAGACTTTTTGATGATGGCCAGTCTGATGGCTGTGAGGTGATATCTCATTGTAGTTTTGATTTTCATTTCTCTAATAATGAGCAATGTTGAGCATCTTTTCATGTGTTTGCTAGCCATCTGCATGTCTTCTTTGGAGAAATGTCTGTTTAGGTCTTTTTCCCACTTTTTGATTGGGTTGTTTGTTTTTCTGCTAATGAGTTGTATGAGCTGCTTGTATATTTTGGAAATTAATCCTTTGTCAGTTTTTTCATTTGCTATTGTTTTCTCCCATTCTGGGGGTTGTCTTTTCACTGTGCTTATAGTTTCTTTGCTGGGCAAAAGCTTTTCAGTCTAATCGGGTCCCACTTGTTTACTTTTGTTTTTATTTCCATTACTCAAGAATTGATGTTTGAACTGTGGTGTTGGAGAAGACTCTTGAGAGTCCCTTGGACTGCAAGGAGATCCAACCAGTCCATTCTGAAGGAGATCAGCCCTGGGATTTCTTTGGAGGGAATGATGCTAAAGCTGAAACTCCAGTACTTTGACCACCTCATGCAAAGAGTTGACTCATTGGAAAAGACTCTGATGCTGGGAGGGATTGGGGGCAGGAGGAGAAGGGGACAACAGAGGATGAGATGGCTGGATGGCATCACTGACTCGATGGATGTGAGTCTGAGTGAACTCTGGGAGTTGGTGATGGACAGGGAGGTCTGGCATGCTGCGATTCATGGGGTTGCAAAGAGTCGGACATGACTGAGCGACTGAACTGAACTGAGGAGGTAGATCATAGAGGATCTTGCTTTGACTTATGTCATCGAGAGTTCTGGCTCTGTTTTCCTCTAAGAGTTTAATAATTTCTGGTCCTATATTTAGGTCTTTATTCCATTTTTTCTTTGTGTATGGCATTAGGAAATATTCTAATTTCATTCTTCTGCAGGTAGCTGTCCAGTTTTCCCAGCGTCATTTATTGAAGAGGCTGGCTTTGCCCCACTGTATATTCTTGCTTCATCAAAAATAAGGTACCTATAGGTGCATGGGTTTGTTTCTGGGCTTTCTATCTTGATCCGTTGTTCTATATTTCTGTTTCTGTGCCAATACCATACTGGCTTGATGACTGTAGCTTTGTAGTATAATCTGAAGTTAGGGAGGTTGATTCCTCCAGCTCCAATCTTCTTTCTCAAGACTGCTTTGGCTATTCAGGGTCTTTTGTGTTTCCATTTGAATTATGAAACTTTTTGTTCTAGTTCTGTGAAAAATGTCATTGGTAATTTGATAGGGATCACATTGAATCTGTAGATTGCATAATAATCATTATCACAATATTGATTCTTCCTACCCAGGAACATGGAATATCTCTCCATCTGTTTATGTCATTTTTGACTTCTTTCATTAGTCTTTTAATTTTCTGTGTACAGTTCTTTTGTCTTCTTAGGTAAGTTTATTCCTAGATATTTAATTCTTTTCATTGCAATGGTGAATGAGATTGATTCCTTAATTTCTCTTTCTGAATTTTCATTGTTAGTATATAGAAATGCATATGATTTCTGTGTATTGATTTTGTATCCTGCAACTTTGCTAAATTTATTGATTAGCTCGAGTAATTTTCTGATACTATCTTTAGGTTTTTCTATTTACAGTATCATGTCATCCACAAACAATGAGAGCTTTACTTGTTTTCTGATATGGATTCCTTTTATTTCTTTTTCTTCTCTGATTGCTGTAGCTAGGACTTCTAGAACTATGTTGAATAATAGTGGTCAAAATGGATATCCTTGTTCTGTTCCTGATCTTAGGGGAATGCTTTCAGTTTTTCACCGCTGAGAATAATGTTTGGTGTAGGCTTATCATCTATGACCTTTACTATGTTGAGGTAGGTTCCTTCTACGCCCATTTTTTGAAGAGTTTTAATCATAAATGCTTGCTGAATTTTGTCAAAGGCTATTTTTGCATCTATTGAGATTATCACATGGTTTTTATCTTTCAATTTGTCAATATGGTGTATCACATTGATTGATTTGAGTATATTGAAGAATCCTTGCATCCCTGGAATAAACCCAATTTGATCATGGTGTATGAGCTTTTTGATGTGTTGCTGAATTCTGTTTGCTAAAATTTTGTTCGAGGATTTTTGCTTCTATGTTCATCAGTGATATTGGCTGATAGTTTTCTTCTTTTTGTGTTGTCTGTGTCTCGTTTTGGTGTCAGGGTGATGGTGGCCTTGTAGAATGAGTTTAGAAGTGTTCCTTCCTCTGCAATTTTTAAAAAGAGTTTTAGAAGTATAGACATTAGCTGTTCTCTAAATGTTTGATAGAATTCTCCTGTGAAGCCATCTGGTCCTGGGCTTTTGTTTTTTGGAAGATTTTTTAAATCACAGCTTCAATTTCAGTGCTTGTAATTGGGTTGTTAATAATTTATATTTTCTTCCTGGTTCAGTCTTGGAAGATTGAACTTTTCTAAGAATCTATCCATTTCTTCCAGGTTATCCATTTTATTGCCATATAGTTGTTCATAAGTCTCACAATCTTTTGTATTTCTGCATTGTCTGTTGTAACCTCTCCTTTTTCTTTCCTAATTTTGTTGATTTGATTCTTCTCTTTTTCTTGATGAGTCTGGCTAAACGTTTGTCAATTTTGCTTATTTTCTCAAGTAACCAGCTTCTAGTTTTATTAATCGTTACTATTGTTTCTTACATTTCTTTTTCATTTATTTCTACACAGATCTTTATTATATCTTTCCTATACTATTTTTTTTTCTTCTTTTTCCAGTTGTTTCAGGTGTAAAGTTGTCTATATGATGTTTTTCTTATTTCTTGAGGTAGGATTGCATTGCTGTAAACTTCCTCTTAGACCTGCTTTTGCTGCATCCCACAGGTTTTGAGTTGTCATGTTTTCCTTGCCATTTGTTTCTAGAAATTTTTTTTCACTTTTGATTTCTTCAGTAACCTGTTAGTTATTTAGAAACCTATTGTTTAATCTCCATTGTTTGTGTATCTTACAGTTTTTCTCTTGTAATTTATATCAATTCTCATAGTGTTGTGGTCAGAGAAGATGTTTGATACGATTTCAATTTTCAGAAATTTACTGAGGTTTGATTTGTAACCCAAAATGTGGTCTATCCTGGAGAATGTTCCATGTGCACTTGGGAAGAAGGTATATTCTGCATTTTGATGGAATGTTCTGAAGATATCAATGAGATCCATCTCATCTAATGTATCATTTAAGACTTATGTTTCCTTATTAAGTTTCTATTTTGATGATCTGTCCATTCATGTGACTGTTTTACTGTCAATTTCTCCTTTTATGTCTTAGTGTTTGTCTTATGTATTGAGGTTGGGTGCATAGATATTTAAAATTGTTATGTCTTTCTCTTTGATCAACCATCTACTTAATTTGTGGATTACCAAAATGATTGTATTTTCTCCACATTTGAAGCTTCAATTTCTCTACCCCTAAACAAGGGGATAATAATACACACAGGATTGGAGAAATAGACATCATAAAAGTACCTAGCACCAATCTTATTATTTCAGTGCATTTCTTAGAAGTAATCTCTTATTCCTTTTCTTTTTCCTCCTCCTTTCCTTTTTACTCTGTTTCTCCCACGCTGCCTTATTATTATATAATTTCTATAAAAGAACAATGTTCTGGCATTCTTACTTAAGTGTTTTTATTTATACATGCTTGATTTTTCTGCAACCTAATGATCTACATTATCCCCCTATATAGGGCAGTGACCCAAACCAAGTCATAACTAAAACAAAGATGTTACTTTTGTGGAGTATAAAGTATAAGGGACACAACTTTCTATGACATGGTTATTGGAAGCAGGTTCTTTAACCATGGCATTCGAAAGTTCTAGTTCCACATATGTTCTATAACATTACTGAGACAGAGCAGGTTTCTGTGGTACTCACCCACAACGTCCTTTGCCTGACTTTTGTCTGTGGAAAAGCTCCAGCCGAAGAAAACGTTTAATCAGAGAAGTGAGAAAGTGCAAAATCAAAGGAAAGCAGTCAAAGGAAAATAAATAATAATAATGGAGTCATTAAGCATAGTTGAGGACCTTTAGTTCCTTATCAAAGCCATTAGCTCCTTCTCAAGGGCTGTAAATAGTATTTTGAGCCATATCATGTGAGCTGTTCTGCAGATACTGAAACCCCCACCAGCTGGGAGAAGTTAACTGTTAATACACGATGACCAGACTGTAGCTATGACATAAGCTGCCACAATTCTGAGAGCTGGCCTCAAAGAAATGGGGAAAAAATGACTCTGTAACTGAAGATGAACTGTACATAAAACAACCAAAATGATGCTGGCCAGACCACCGAGATGACTAATTTCAAAATGACCTTCAGAGCTGGCCATGTCTTTTCAGCATGTAGCCTCCTCCCTCTGTCTGTAAAAGCTCCTGACCACTGATCATCAGGAGAGGGTAGGATTTCAGCCTTTGGACAGGCATCCATCCTCTCCCCTCTCCCTCTCTCCTGGTGGGTAGCATCCAAAATAAAACAAACTTTCCTTTCCATCAACCTTGAATCTTTATTGACTTTTGAGTGGTAAATAGCTGGACCCCACTTTCAGTTACACTATCTAGATCCGACTCATCACCGACCCAACTGGACATGAGTTTGGATAAACTCTGGGAGTTGGTGATGGACAGGGAGGTCTGGCATGCTGTGGTCCATGGGGTCACAAAGAGTTGGACACGACTGAGCGACTGAACTGAACTGAACTGATACCCAATATAGAGGTTGTCTTATGAGACTCAGCAACAGAAGCATATTCTTATTAAACCTTTATAAACAGTAGCTATGAATTTAAAGATATACACTTGTTCATATATTATACATATACACACATATATATGCTTTATATTGCATCAAAATAATCTACGATTTCTTTAGAATGAAATACATATAAATTCAAAATTCTACCATCTACTTTAACATATACATTTTATTGGTAAACTGAACACAGCTATGTTTGCTCTGACATTTCCATGAGCCATATAGTTGCAGCTGATGTAAGCTTCTTGTATTACTGGTGTTGTTCAGTTGCTCAGTCGTGTCTGAGTCTTTGTGACCCTATATTACTGTACTGATTATCATATCCATCCTAGAAAATTCTACAATTAATGTATCTACAGATCCATTTTTACATATTCATCTTTAAATCTACACTCCATATATTTTCTACCAATTTAAAGATAAGGAGAGATAAAGAAGCCTTCCTCAGCGATCAGTGCAAAGAAATAGAGGAAAACAACAGAATGGGAAGACGAGAGATCTCTTCAAGAAAATTAGAGATACTAAGGGAACATTACTGGGCTTCCCTGGTAGCTCAGAGGTTAAAGCATCTGCCTGCAATGTGGGAGATCTGGGTTTGATTTCATTCAAAGATGGGCTTGAAAAAGAACAGAAATGGTATGGACCTAAGAGAAGCAGAAGATATTAAGGACAGGAGGCAGGAATACACAGAAGAACTGTACAAAAAAGATCTTCATGACCAAGAAAATCACAATGGTGTGATCACTCACCTAGAGCCAGATATCCTGGAATGTGAAGTCAAGTGGGCCTTAGAAAGAATCACTAGGAACAAAGCTAGTGGAGGTGATGGAATTCGAGTTGAGCTATTTCAAGACCTGAAAGATGATGCTGTGAAAGTGCTGCACTCAATATGCCAGCAAATTTGGAAAACTCAGCAGTGGCCACAGGTCAGTTCTCATTTCAATCCCAAAGAAAGGCAATGCCAAAGAATGCTCAAACTACCATACAATTGCACTCATCTCACACACTAGTAAAGCAGTGCTCAAAATTCTCCAAGCCAGGCTTCAGCAATACATGAACCATGAACTTCACATGCTCAAGCTGGTTTTAGAAAAGGCAGAGGAACCAGATAACAAATTGCCAACATCTGCTGGATCATCAAAAAGGCAAGAGAGTTCCAGAAAAACATCTATTTCTGCTTTCCAGAAAAACATCTATTTCTGCTTTATTGACTATGCCAAAGCCTTTGACTGTGTGGATCACAACAAACTGTAGAAAATTCTGAAAGAGATGGGAATACCAGACCACCTGACCTGCCTCTTGAGAAATCTGTATGCAGGTCAGGAAGCAACAGTTAGAACTGGACATGGAACAAAAGACTGGTTCCAAATAGGAAAAGGAGTATGTCAAGGCTGTATATTGTCACCCTGCTTATTTAACTTCTATGCAGTGTACATCATGAGAAACGCTGGGCTGGGAGAAGCACAAGCTGGAATCAAGATTGCCGGGAGAAATATCGATAACCTCAGATATGCAGATGACACCACCCTTATGGCAGAAAGTGAAGAGGAACTAAAAAGCCTCTTGATGAAAGTGAAAGAGGAGAGTGAAAAAGTTGGCTTAAAGCTCAACATTCAGAAAATGAAGATCATGGTACCTGGTCACATCAGTTCATGGGAAATAGATGGGGAAACAGTGGAAATTGGCATCAGACTTTATTTTTCTGGACTCTAAAATCACTGCAGATGGTGACTGCAGCCATGAAATTAAAAGACGCTTACTCCTTGGAAGAAAAGTTATGACCAACCTGGACAGCATATTCAAAAGCAGAGACACTACTTTGGCAACGAAGCTCCATCTAATCAAGGCTATGGTTTTTCCAGTAGTCATGTATGGATGTGAGAGGTGGACTATGAAGAAAGCTGAGTGTGAAGAATTGATGCTTTTGAACTGTGATGTTGGAGAAGACTCTTGAAAGTCCCTTGGACTGCAAGGAGGTCCATCCAGTCCATCCTAGAGGAGATCAGTCCTGGGTGTTCATTGGAACCATTGATGCTGAAGCTAAATCTCCAATACTTTGGCTACCTCATGTGAAGAGTTGACTCATTGGAAAAGACCCTGATGCTCGGAGGGATTAGGGGCAGGAGGAGAAGGGGATGACAGAGGATGAGATGGCTGGATAGCATCACCAACTTGATACACAAGAGTTTGAGTGAACTCCGGGAATTGGTGATGGACAAGGAGGCCTGGCGTGCTGAGATTCATGGGATCGTAGAGAGTCGGGCAAGACTGAGTGACTGAACTGAACTGAATTGAATTTAAAGATTAGTAGAAAGAAGCCAAGAATATATGCACAAACTTTCCTATGTCAAGCTTTGGCCATCAGGAGTAATATTATTATGGTGCCTTTGGTCCTCCTAAGAAAATCTCTGGAAAAGACATACAGGATCTTGCGCCTCTCACCATAATCACACTAAGGAGTAGGATTTTAACTATGCTTTAGAACCTTAATTTCATCAGTATCTTTGTATTGAGTCGATTTATCCAAAGTTATAAGAGATTACTAGGTAAACCACAATTCTATTATGTTAACAAATACATCAAAAGTGATATTTCACTAGCTGGCCAATGCACTTTCTTTCCTCTGTAAATACTACTTAACTAGTACATAGTAAAATGATTGTTTATTGCATATCATTTTAAATGAACGTTGCAGAGAAGTCAAGCATATATAAATAAATACACATAAATAAGAATGCCATAACATTGTTCTTTTATAGAAATTATATGATAATAAGCAGCATGGGATAAACAGATTAGAAAGAAAAGGATTTAAAAGAAAAGGAATTAAAGATTACTTCTAAGAAATACATTGTAATAATAGGATTGGTGCTAGGTACTTTTATTATGTCTAACTCTCCAATCCTGTATATATTATTACCCCCTTATTTAGGGGTAAACAAATTGAAGCTTAAAATGGGGAGAAAACAATCAGTTTGGTAATCCACAAATTAAAAGTAGATGGTTTATCCAAGAGGAAGACATAACAATTTTAATACATATGCACCCAACAAAGGAGCACGTCAATACAAAGACAGACAGTAGCAGACAGAAAAGGGGAAATTGACAGTAACACAATATAGTAGGAGACTTTAACACCCCACTCACACAAATGGATGGATCATCAAAACAGAAACTTAATAAGGGATGAGATGGATCTCACTGATATATTCAGAATATTCCATCCAAATGCAGAAGAATGCACCTTCTTCTCAAGTACACATGGAACATTATCCAGGATAGACCCTATCTTGGGTCACAAATCAAACCTCAGTAAATTTAAGAAAATTGAAATCGTATCAAAGCCCTGATATATCCATCTCTACCATTAGGCACTGTGTTCTTTTCTTAAAACTCCAATAAGAAAATTACCACAAACTAATATTTTTGTAGGCTTAAAACACAAATAATTTATTTTCTAACAGCTCTGGAGAACAGAGGTCTGAAATCAAAATGTTGGCAAGGCCACACTCCCCTGGAAGCTCTATGGAGAAACCTTCCTTGTCTCTCTCAGCTTCTGATGGCTCTCAGTGTTCCATGGATTCCTTGGCTTGTGGCCACATCCCTCCCATCTTTGCCTCTGTATTCCATCACTTTTACCTACACTTCTCCTCTGCTCTCTAAGGACACTATATTACTGAACTTAGGAACGACCTACCTGAGTAATTCAGGATACTCTGATCTTTAGATTCTTAATTACATATACAAAAGCCATTTTCTCCCCCAAACTAAGTCATGTTCACAGATTTCAGGGACAAAACAAACAAACAAACAAAAAACCATTATTTTCTGAAGTCACCATACAGCCTACTACAGGTACCTTCTGCTTGAGAGCTGACATGTCACTAGCACTCTGCCTCTGCACTGAACAGTACTGACAATATATAAATCATAAGCATGTATCTTTTTAACTTCCTCCTTTCTTGATTTTAAATAAAGTGTCCTCTTTCATGAACTCATTTAATATATTTTAGAGATCAACAGAAGATACAGTATAAAAGGTGAGTGACATCAGATGAGTTTCTAGAGGTAAATAGAGGCTGATTAATGCAGCATCTTGGAGGCCATAAAAAAGTGTGAATTTTATTCAAAGTATAATGTAGCATGTGTGTGTGTGTGTGTGTGCGCGCGCGCACACACCCGTGTGCACACACAGATAGTAGCTAGCTGTGTCCGACTGTTTGGGACCCCATGTACTGCAGCCCGCCAGGCTCCCCTGTCTCTGGGATTTTCCAGGCAAGAATACTAGAGTGGGCTGCCATTTCCTCCTCCAAGAGATCTTTCCAAACCAGGGTTCAAACATGGGTCTCCTGTGTCTCCTGCACTGCAGGCAGATTCTTTACCAATACACACCTGGGAAGCTTTTACAACTGGTGAAAGCTATCTGCATTTTTACCTATATTTAATTATGGGTATCTACACACATGTCTCTGTTTGCATCAGTGTCCAAGTTCAAGAACATCATATTCTGTATACATGCAACACTAGAACTTTCAATACTGAACAAATATTGAGATGGTTGGATGGTATCACTGATGCAATGGACATGAACTTAGGCAAATTCCAGGAGATGGTGAAGGACGGGGAAGCCTGCTGTGCTGCAGTCCATGGGACCATGAAGAGGTCAGGCATGACTTGGCAACTGTTCAATACAAACAATTGTTTAGTATTAATAAAATATCCATCCTCCCATGGATGCCAGTGAAACATGAAGACAAGAAACATTTACATTTCGCTTCCATGTCCTACAATTCACTTTTCCCATTCATCTTGCTAAGGTGGTAACTGATGGTGGTTAAAGGGTGAATAAATGGTCCTTGTTACACAAGCGGAGTGAAGGAACTGCATGAGCATTTCCAATTCTGCTGCTGTTCTCCCTTTTGTTTCAGAACTTTAGACCTTCTATATTCTTTGTTGTAGACTCCAAAACATACTGAAGCACCCCTCCCTGTCTGCAATTCCCACCCTTTTGTTTTTGTTCCGTCCCTTTCCTCCTTTGCTAGTCTTCTCCCAAACCATACCACGACCAGGTCGCCACACAATCCCACTCTCCCTCACTTGAGGGGATTCTAGAATCCCACCCATTCCCCAGCCAGGCAATGATTAATTAAATCACAGAGCAATGTCCCGTATCTCTACCACTCCTTTACTGCTCTGCCTAAATACCCAAATATTCATGTTTTTGAACTTCCCTTTCACTCACCACTTCACAAAATATCCTGACTTCAGTGTTCATATATAATGTTAGGAGTTTATTTTAGGTTACTGTTTAATGTTTGCACAGTTGTCTGGATGGGGCCCTTCATCTTTCCACACAAATGAACAGACATTTCACATTATGTCAATGGGTTGTTTCTAATGACACATGGGCTCAGACGGAATGTGAAAATGAACCTGCAGAAAGTTTGATCCACATATGCCAAGAAAAAGAATTTTTTTGTTAATGCTCATAGTCTCATCTAACTATTAGCCGTATGTGTTGATCAACTCACTGTAAGGTGTCAAGAATTTTATCAGAAATAGAAGACACAGCCTCTGACATTTGGGAGCTTATGGTATAAACGAATGCACATGACTGGGAATAAGAATCCATACAGAGAAAATTAGAGAAATCGGGCATTTGTTGGAGTTGCAGTGCATGAATTATCTACTTCCAGATGGATCTGAAGAGTTTTGAGATGTCACAGATGTGTGGTAGGGTTATCATCATGAGCCAGACAGGGAAGTTACTGAAACTTGGCTCTGATACTCATAATTGTATTCCAGAGTTTCCTATTTTTCATCTGTAACATGGGAATTCTGGTATCTTTCCTTCCCAGGAGTATCCTGAATATGAAGTGAATATGTATATGAAAAATACTTGGGTATAGAGTACTTGCTTATATGTTAATTCTCTGCCATCTCCACCTCAACCAGGATGTAGACTTGGTGTCAATAACACAAACTCAGCATCACAAGATTTTTGTCTGGGAGAGGGTAATGTCAGTGTGGCTATAGAACCTATAATTATAAGAAAGATGAGCATCCAACAAAAAAATCTAGGGAGGTACCTATATATACAAAATTTTACTACCTAATTTTTAATAAAAATCTTATGACATGAATATAACCAAAATGTAATCTTATGTATTCAGAAATAAATATTTCAGTTTTTACTATTTTTAGGGACAGTACCATTTAAATAGAAATGGTAGAGAGATAGTTGATGCTGAAGAGATCTAGAACATGTGGAAATAACATGGAAGATCTGTACAAGAGAGATCTGAATGAACTGGTTTACTACGATGGTGTTGTCAGTCACCTAGCGCCAGACATTCTGAAGCCAAGTGGGCCTTAGGAAGCACCACTGTTAATAAAGCTAGTGGATGTGATGGAATCCCAGTAGAACTATTCAAAACCCCAAAGGCTGATGCCATTAAGGTGTTGCATTCAATATGTCAGCAAATATGGAAGACCCAGCAATGGCCAAAGGACTGGGAAAGGTCAATCCTCATCCCAATTCCAAGAAAGGTAGTACTAAAGAACACTCTCACCATCAGACAATTGCCCTCATCTCCCATGTGTGTAGGTCATGCTTAAAATCTGGCATGCTAGGCTTCAGCATTATGGGAACCAAAAACTTTCAGATGTCCAACCAGGTTTTAGAAAAGGAACAGGAACCAGAGATCAAACTGCCAACATTCTCTGGATCACAGAAAAAGCAAAGGATTCCAGAAAAAAACATCTACCTCTGTTTCATGGACTACCCCGAAGTCTTTGACTGTGTGAATCATAACAACCTGTGGAAAGCTCTTAAAGAGATGGAAGTACCAGATGATCTTACCTGTCTCCTGAGAAACCTGTATGCAGGCCAAGAAGCAACAGTTAGAACGCTGTATAGACAACTGATTGGTTCAAGATTGAGAAAGGAGTACGACAAGGCGGTCTGCTGTCACTGTGTTTATTTAACCTATACACTGACATCATCATGAAAAATGCCAGACTGGATGAATTACAAGCTGGAATCAAAATAGTCGTGAGAAACATCAATAACATCAGATATGCAGGGGATACCACTCTAATGGCAGAAAGTGAAGAGGAACTAAAGAGCCTCTTGATGAGGGTGAAGGAGGAGTGTGAAAGAGCTGGCTTAAAACTAAATATTATAAAAACTAAGGTCATGGCATCTGGCCCATTACTTCATGGCAAATAGATGGGATAAAAGTGGAAGCAGTGATTACTATGGATGGTGACTGCAGCCATGAAATCAAAAGATGATTGCTTCTTGGCAGGAGCTATGTCAAACCTAGACAGTGTGTTGAAAAGCAGAGACATTAGTCTGCTGACAAAGGTCCTTATAGTCAAGGCCATGGTCTTCCCAGTGGTCTTGTACGGTTGTGAGAGTTGGACCATAAAGTAGGCAGAGCACCAAAGAATTGATGCCTTTAAACTATGGTGCTGGAGAAGACTCTTTAAAAAAATTTTTTTTTATTTTACTTTATTTTACTTTACAATACTGTGTTGGTTTTGCCATACATCAACATGAATCAACCACGGGTGTACACGTATTCCCAATCCTGAACCCCCTTCCCACGTCCCTCCCCATACCATCTCTCTGGGTCATCCCAGTGCACCAGCCCCAAGCATCCTGTATCTTGCATCGAACCTAGACTGGCGATTCATTTCTTACATGATAGTATACATGTTTCAATGCCATTCTCCCAAATCATCTCACCCTCTCCCTCTCCCACAGAGTCCAAAAGTCTGTTCTATACATGTGTCTCTTTTGCTGTCTCGCATAGAGGGTTATCATTACCATCTTTCTAAGTTCCATATATATGTGTTAGTATACTGTGTTGGTGTTTTTCTTTCTGGCTTACTTCACTCTGTATAATTGGCTCCAGTTTCATCCACCTCATTAGAACTAATTCAAATGAATTCTTTTTAATGGCTGAGTAATACTCCATTGTGTATATATACCACAGCTTTCTTATCCATTCATCTGCTGATGGACATCTAGGTTGCTTCCATGTCCTGGCTATTATAAACAGTGCTGCAATGAACATTGGGGTACACTTGTCTCTTTCAATTCTGGTTTCCTCGGTGTGTATGCCCAGCAGGGGGATTGCTGTGTCATAAGGCAGTTCTATTTCCAGTTTTTTAAGGAATCTCCACACTGTTCTCCATAGTGGCTGTACTAGTTTGCATTCCCACCAACTTGAAATTCCCTTGGACAGCAAGGAATCAAACCAGTCCATCTTAAGGGACATCAACTCTGAATACTCATTGGAAGAAGAGATGTTGAAGCCCCAGCATTTTGGTCACCTGATGTGAAAAGCTGATTCACTGGAAAAGCCTCTGATGCTGGGAAAGACTGAGGGCAAAAGGATAAGAGGGCATCGGAAAATGAGATGACTGGATGGCATTACCAATGCAATGGACATGAACTTGGGCAAACTTAGGGAGATAGTGAGAGACACAGAGGCCTGGTGTGCTGCAGTTCATGGGGTTGCAAAGAGTTGGACATGACTGGGCAGATGAACACCTACTTAAATGGTCCTTTTTTTTTTTTGCCAATTAAACATTTAAACCTGTGATTTTGTTTACATATAATATCCATAAAATTAAATACAGATATCATGAAAATATATACCTAATGTATTATTGTAATACTTTTATAAGCAATGTTGATGGCCAGGCAATGTGTGATTAAAAATGTATTTTTTGCAGTTCTATGATATTTTATGGGCTTCCCTGGTGAATCAGTGGGTAAAGCATCTGCCTCCAATGTGGGAGACCTGGGTTCGATTCCTGGGTTGGGAAGATCCCCTGGAGAAAGAAATGGCAACCCACTTCAGTACTCTTGCCTGGAAAGTCTCATGGACTGAGATATTTTATGCATTTATTTTAGATTAATTAAGCTTTCTGACTTACATCCTAATACTGAAAAAATAAGATCATTGATCCTGAACATGTATCATGAGATACATCATAACATCTTTTTCTTAAAGGATAAAATATCCCAGGGAATGAGGACAAGAGATTGTATGGAGGGAATGAGAGTTATAGAAAGACTATTCAGCTCATTTCAGTCACTTCAGTTCAGTTTAGTTCAGTCGTGTCTGACTCTTTGCAACCGCATGAATCGCAGCACGCCAGGCCTCCCTGTCCATCACCAACTCCCAGAGTTCACTCAGACTCATGTCCATCGAGTCAGTGATGCCATCAAGCCATCTCATCCTCTGTCGTCCCCTTCTCCTCCTGCCTACAATCCCTCCCAGCATCAGAGTCTTTTCCAATGAGTCAACTCTTTGCATGAGGTGGCCAAAGTACTGGAGTTTCAGTCACTTAGTCCTGTCCAATTCTTCATGACCCCATGGACTGCAGCACATCAGGCTTCCCTGTCCGTCACCAACTCTAGGAACATGCTCAAACTCATCAACTCAGTGATTCCATCCAACCATCTAATCTTATGTCATCCCTTTTCCTCCCACCTTCAGTCTTTCCCAGCATGAGGGTCCCTTCCAGTGAATCAGTTATTCACACCAGGCGGCCAGAGTATTGGAGTGTCAGTTTCAACATCAGTCCTTCCAAAGAACATTCAGGACTGATTTCCTTTACAACGGACCAGTTGGATCTCCTTGCAGTCCAAGGGAATCTCAAGAGTCTTCTCCAACACCACAGTTCAAAGGCATCAATTCTTCAGTGATCAGCTTTCTTTATAGTCCAACTCTCACATCCATACTTGACTATTAGAAAAACCAAGGCTTTGACTGGACAGACCTTTGTTACCATAGTAATGTCTCTGCTTTTTAATATGCTGTCTAGGTTGGTCATAACTTTTCTTGCAAGGAGCAAGAATCTTTTAATTTCATGGCTGCAGTCACCATCTGCAGTGATTTCGGAGCCCCCCAAAATAAAGCCTGTCACTGTTTCCACTGTTTCCCCATCTATTTGCCATGAAGTGATGGGACAAGATGCCATGATCTTAGTTTTCTGAATACTGAGTTTTAAGCCAACTTTTTCATTCTCTTCTTTCACTTTCATCAAGAGACTTTTTAGTTCCTCTTCACTTTCTGCCATAAGGGTGGTATCATCTGCATATCTGTGGTTATTGATATTTCTCCTGGCAATCTTTATTCCAGCTTGTGCTTCTTCCAGCCCAACGTTTCTCATGATGTATTCTGCATATAAGTTAAATAAGCAGGGTGACAATATACAACCTTGACATACTCCTTTCCCAATTTGTAACCAGTTTGTTGTTCCATGTCCAGTACTAACTGTTGCTTCTAGACCTGCATACAGATTTCTCAGGAGGCAGGACAGGTGATCTGGTATTCCGATCTTTTAAGAATTTTCCACAGTTTGTTGTGATCCACACAGTCAAAGACTTTGACATAGTCAATAAAGCATAAGTAAATGTTTTTCTGGAACTTTCTTCCTTTTTTGATGATCCAGTGGATGTTGGCAATTTGATCTCTGGTTCCTCTGCCTTTCCTAAAACCAGCTTGAATATCTGGAATTCCATATTTCATGTATTGTTGAAGCCTGGTTTGGAGAGTTTTGAGCATTACTTTGCTAGCGTGTGCGATGAGTGCAATTATGTGGAAGTTTGAACATTCTTGGCAATGCCTTTCTTCATTTTTAAGAATTTGAAATACCTCAACTGCAATTCCATCGCCTCCACTAGCTTTTTTCCTAGTAATGCTTCCTAAGGCCCATTTGACTTCAGATTCCAGGATATCTGGCTCTAGGTGAGTGATCACACCATCATGGTTACCTGGGTCATGAAGATCTTTCTTGAATAGTTCTTCTCTGTATTCTTGCCACCTCTTCTTAATATCTTCTGCTTCTGTTAGGTCCATACCATTTCTGTCCTTTCTTTTGCCCATCTTTGCATGACAATTTCCCTTGGTATCTCTAATTTTCTTGAAGAGATCTCTAGTCTTTCCTATTCTGTTGTTTTCCTCTATTTCTTAGCACTGATCACCGAGGAAAGCTTTCTTATCTCCCCTTGCTATTCTTTGGAGCTTTTCACTCAAATGGGTATATGCTTCCTTTTCTCCTTTGCCTTTCACTTCTCTTCGTTTCACAGCTATTTGCAAGGCCTCTTCAGACAACCATTTTGCCTTTTTGCATTTCTTTTTCTTGAGGATGGTCTTGATCCCTGCCTTCTGTACAATGTCACAAACCTCCGCCCATAGTTCTTCAGGAACTCTATCAGATCTAATCCCTTGAATCAATTTCTCCCTTCCACTGTATAATGGTAAGGGATTTGATTTAGGTCATACCTGAATGGTCTAGTGGTTTTCCCTACTTTCTTCAATTTATGTCTGAATTTAGCATTAGGAGTTCATGATCTGAGCCACAATCAGCTCCTGGTCTGGTTTTTGCTGACTATATAGAACTTCTCCATCTTTGTCTGCAAAGAATATAATCAATCTGATTTTGGTATTGATGATCAGGTGACATCCATGTGTGGAGTCTACTCTTGTGTTGTTGGAAGAAAGTGTTTGCTGTGACCAGTGCATTCTCTTGCAAAACTCTGTTAGCCTCTGTCCTGCTTCATTCTGTACTCCAAGGCCAAATTTGCCTGTTACTCCAGGTGTTTCATGACTTCCTACTTTTGCATTCCAGTCCCCTGTAATGAAAGGGACATCTTTTTTGGGTGTTAGTTCTCGAACGTCTTGTAGGTCTTCATAGATCTGTTCAACTTTAGCTTCTTCAGCATTATTAGTCAGGGTATAGACTTGGACCAGTATGATATTGAATGGTTTGCCTTGGAAATGAATGGAGATCATTCTGTCGTTTTTGAGATTGCATCCAAGTACTGCATTTTGGACTCTCTTGTTGACTATGATGGCTATTCCATTTCATCTAAAGGATTCTTGCCCACAGTAGTAGATATAATGCTCATCTGAGTTAAATTCACCCATTCCAGTCCATTTTAGTTCACTGAGTGCTTAAAGTCCTAAAGAAAATTATATAAATTAAAAAGAACCAAACTGATGTCTTCTTTATGAATTAACTAAAACAAATAGAAATGCATTTATATTGCTTTTAGATGAAGATTAAAGCACATTTATGATTCTGCACTGTTTCTCCTATTCACCAACTCAGTCACCCCTATTAGGATGTCAAAATTCCCTATTACAAAAAAGGAAATTTCTACTCTATCATCTAAAAAGTGTTCTCAGTTAGCACTCAAGTCTGTAAACCAAGCCCTGACAGAGTGAAGTGAAAGCCTTTGTGACCAGCAGGCATTTATTGCATAATGGTGAGCAGAGTGACTTTGAGAATTAGAAAACATGAGTCCAAATTCCAGTTCTATAATTTAATCACTGCTATCTCAAGCAATCATATAGCTATTTGAAGTATCAGATACTACATTTCTAAAGTCTGGATGATATATGAAAATGGTATCTCAGAGGATCAAATGGCAGGATAGTTTGGCATCAGAACCTAGTTATTCATTCATTCAAAGCAAATCATTTTTCTCCTTCCTGCATCAAATCTAATCTAAACTCCAGACAAATGAGCTCAGGCCCAAATACTTATGTGTGTAATAATTGATTCATTCCTCCATAGATCTTCTGTACGGTACTTTTAGTGGGAAATCAGCCATGGGTGTACTCTGGAAATCATGTTTGAAATTTGCCACTATCATTGCCCATGCTTGAAGTGATATTGCCCTTGATCACTGCCTATTTTGAAGACAGCAAATCTTGTGTTAAACTGTGCACAGAGCTTATAATTTTAAGTTTCCATAATAGAGGAATATTATATCATGCATTTTTAAATTAACATTCAGGAATTTAGTGTAAAACAAGGGCTCTGTAACAAGCTAGTGGGCTGTGAAGGGGTTGAAAGTGGGATGGAGGTTCAAGAGGGAGGGGACATATGTATACATATGACTGATTCAGGTTGATATATGGCAGAAACTAATGCAATATTGTAAAGTAATTATCCTTCAACTGAAAATAAATAAAATTTAAAAAGTAAAATAGTACCAAATCTCTGAGAAGTAAAAAAAAAAAAAAGTAATAATAAAAATGGTTAATCATGCTTACTTGGGTATGGTTCAGAGGAAGGGCTATTGAGGCAAAGTACTTTGCCAAATGTGAAATGTCTTACATGTCTCTCAATAATGCTATAAAATTAAACTTCTAAGGGGGCATGGCCTCACATGCATCCCTCCCTTTAGAATAAGTATTGTGTGATTGATGATGGTATGTTATACCACTTGCTTGTGTTGGAGTAGAAAGTGGTTAAGGAATCATTGATGTTAAAAGCATAATTTTTGTTTCTTTTTAATAAAATAACTATCAATTATGTGGCTTCTTATACATGCCTCTCCATTTCTTGATTCCTAGTTTACATTAGTAATATTTTTTACATATCAGTAATATTTTTTTATATACTCTACTACAATCACCTATTCACAGCGACTCTATCCTTAGTCATCACCAGATTGGCAACAACTACAGAATCTGTTTCAACTCCTCCACTCTCTAAATATTTTTGTCTTATTTGTCCAACTCGCCCTTTGAGATGTTTCAATCCCTTAACTAAGACTTGTTTTTTATAATGCCTTTCCTCCACAAGTTTTCATATCCCTGAAGTGAAGTGAAGTAAATTGAAGTCGCTCAGTCATGTCCGACTCTTTGCGACCCCATGGACTGTAGCCTACCAGGCTCCTCAGTCCATGGAATTTTCCAGGCAAGAGTACTGGAGTGGGTTGCCATTTCCTTCTCCAGGGGATCTTGCCAATCCAGGGATCGAACCTGGGTATCCTGCATTGCAGGCAGACGCTTCTAGGAAAATATTCCATATTTTAATATTATTTGGGTTTTTCCATAACATTTTATAGAAAAACGTGAGCGGACTTTTTTGACCACCCAAGAGAAAAACTTAAAGGTATCTAATTTGAATAAAACGAATAAATTGAAAATTTACTTCTTTTCCCTTTCCTGTCTCAAGAAAGTGCTTGCTTGACAAACCTATTAACAATACATGCAATCATATATAGCATCAGAACACTGTTTGCAAAAAAAAAATATTTTGATGACTAGATTCATTTCAAATTTATAACCATAAATTTCAAATGGATACTGAACATTGCCAAACAATCTTTCAATACTTGCCTGGTTAATTCATTCCCTTATTCTCAGAGAGGACTCTTTCACAGCCTCTCAAATCTCTCTCATTTTTTTCCAACCCTCCATAACTTGGAGCTGATGGCACTACAACATCTTTTATCAAGAAAATCTATATTATCAACAAGCTCCTACTGTATAGCATGGGGAACTCTATTCAATATCCTATAGTAAACCATAATGGAAAATATGAAGAAGAATGTATGTGTGTGTATATATATATATATATATATATATATATCTGAATCATTTTGCTGTATAGCAATAATTAACATAAAATTATAAGTCAACTATATTTCAATAATGAAATCCATGTGAGTATTGCCACAAACTACCAGTTTTGTGAAGCTGCACAGTTACAGTTTGACTTCCTTATTGCTACAGTGGACGTGTCCCTTTGCTCTCTAGACTGAATCTTCCATCTGCGCTGCTCTGTTTGCCCTCTCCTTGCAATTTCTCAGGAATGGTGTTCCTGAAATTAGCTCCTGTATTTCTTACATCAACATTTTATCCTTCTCTCATGGGCTACTCAATTTATTTCAAATCTCTGTCAAGTTTATGCTTGCCAGAATATCTTATCTACACTTTCCTTCAACCATCCTCAAAACTTGTTTGCTTCCGTTCATGGTAAAAAAGCTCTCTATGAGCTGTCTGTGCTGGCTGTCTCTATTTCGTCTCCTCCTATTCTCTCTCACCCCCCTTTAACTGGGGTTTTATCCCACTGCACCATAGGAAGTGACCAGTGTTACTACGAATAAAAGCTTGTGAAAACCAAATTTTCCCTCATTTTATTGAACTCTCAGAAAAATTTTATGCTGTTGAACACTCCCCATCCCTACCTCAATAAGCATGCTGTCCTCTAGTTTTCTATGCCTCTTCACAATCATATTTTCCTCCTGCCCTGAACATTCCTTCTAAGGCTTTTTTCAGGCAATTATTTCTACGTTGTTGTTGTTCAGTAGTGAAGTCACGTCTGACTCTTTTGCAACCCCCTGGACTGTAGCCTTCCAGGCTCCTCTGTCCATGTGATTTCCCAGACAGGAATACATGAGTGGATTGCCATTTACATCTTCAGGGGATCTTTTTGACCCAAGCATCAAACCAATGTTTCCTGCATTGGCAAGTAGATTCTTTACCACTGAGACACAAGAGAAGCCCAATTATTCCTGTACTATTAATAGATCTCTATTCTTTGCAG
This sequence comes from Ovis canadensis, assembly GCF_042477335.2. NCBI lineage: Eukaryota > Metazoa > Chordata > Mammalia > Artiodactyla > Bovidae > Ovis > Ovis canadensis. Next base: position 104,366,040 of record NC_091251.1, read on the forward strand.
AGATTCTTATCCCTCTTCTGAATCCTTTTCTCACTTTATGCCCTCTGTCTAGGAAATTTTATCCACTTTTATGGTTTCAAAGGCCACTCTCTAGCTTGCTGAATCTCCAGCTTAGATCTCTAACCTTTATATCTTCCTTACAATCTGGACATATGCCCAGATATCTTCTTGGAACTTCTGCTTAGAAGCTAAAATGCTTTCAAATTGAATATGTCAAAAACACATTCCAAATATTTTCCCATGTAATACACTGAATGTTTTCCTTGCAAAATAAATGACACCATCCATTACATCAGACCAAAACTATACAATTCACTCTTTTTTTTTTTTTTTTACTTCTAACAGCATATCCAGTTGCCTCTACCACCAAAACCATCTTAAATCTTACTATGTTCCAAATGATAGGCCTCTGTTACCTACACAGTGATCTAACTGGTATCTACATTTTTGCATCTGGTGCTCCAAAACACTAGTTTATCAATCATTTTTCCCATTATAATAGTTGAATTTGTGTAGTTTTATCTACCAATAATTTTTAGCTGCTGTCACTACTTTCAAGTTAATTATTAGTAAATATATTTTTAGATATATTACACTTCTTAATATTTCTAATTTATTATTGTATGATGCTCTTTGCCTTAAATTCCTTTGTTTTCAAATCTCCCTTGTCATCTAATTTTATTATTACTATAGTTTGAGCTCTTTATGAAATTTATGTTTTTATTCTATAATTATAAAGCATAAAGTGGTTTTTCCAGTGGTCATGTATGGATGTGAGAGTTGGACTATAAAGAAAGTTGAGCGCCGAAGAATTGATGCTTTTAAACTGTGGTGTTGGAGAAGACTCTTGAGAGTCCCCTGGACTGCAAGGAGACCCAACCAGTCCATCCTAAAGGAGATTAGTCCTGGGTGTTCATTGCAAGGACTGATGTTGAAGCTGAAACTCCAATACTTTGGCCACCTGATGCAAAGAGCTGACTTATTTGTAAAGACCCTGATGCTAGGGAAGATTGAGGGCAGGAGAAGAAGGGGACGACAGAGGATGAGATGGTTGGATGGCATCACTGACTCAATGGAAATGGGTTTGGGTGTACTCCGGGAGTTGGTGATGGACAAGGAGGCCTGGTGTGCTGCGGTTCATGGGGTCGCAAAGAGTCGGACACGACTGAGTGACTGAACTGAACTGAAAGTATAAAATGATAAAGAGGTTTACATTCTATTCTTTGTGCTATATTTTTTCTAGGACGATTCTTTGTCTTTTTGTTTCCTTCTTTCTTCCATCCCTCCCGCCTTCCTTCCAATATATCAAGCTCTCATTAATAGGTAGCAGAGAAAAAATAAACTGGCCTCTGGCAAGTGGAAACAGAATCATGATCAATTAACCAGTCATTTAAAATTCCTTATAAAAGCAAGGTCTGAACAAAGCTGCAGAATGAAAGTCTGCCAATTTTTGTGTCATAGCCACTCCTGTGTGACCAGGGAAATGGAGAAGCGAGCAGGAAAATTCAGTTGAAACAATACTCTGTCTTTTGAATGAATTTTTTTTTTCTCTTCACTTGAAGTGACAGATATCATTTTTCTAGGTGGAATGGTAAGGATATGGGTCATTTCTCCAACTCTTGTGTTTTACTGTTTGGTTTTCACTTACTCTTGTTAACAAGGTATGAGAACTGTCGCAGCTTTGTCAAATCATAAGACTCCTATAGAATCACTCCTTACTGTATACCTGTGTGTGGTGATCTTACTGGCCATCACCTTCAAGGAGGTAGGAGACTGCACCTATTTTCTAGATTGGTTGCTGACGGTGCTTTTATTACCCCCTTTTTTAATAGGCATCAGAGGAAGGACATGATCCAAGGAATTTTCTATCTTCTGGTTCAGTGGTGAAACCCCACTAATCAATGTTGTTTATTTCCCCAATATAAAGAAATATTTGTATTTTCTGCTAGTTTGCAGGTCGGCTGCCTCCATATGTTAAAATGCATTGTTTATTTTGCAGTGTACTCCAACCTAACCCCTTAGCTAGCTCATCTCAGCAATTTTTGACCACAAATTGCTGAAGGAATGTGCCCTAAAACTATCCTTTCTTACTTTTTAGTTTCCTCACTAGTTCCAGCTCAGGCCCATGTGTATCAAGAGAATGTCTCAGCTGCAGGAAAGCCTAGAAACCATTTCACTTAAAAACATCCTTGAATAAAAGCCTCTACCACCACTTGGCATTGTTAAATTTGTTCTCTAGACCTGTGTGGAGATTTCTTGGACAGGAATGAAATATAAGCACATAATTTAAGACTTTCTATTTTCCATAGTTTGGTTTGTATAGAAGATTTTATAGACAGAACTTAGGTATTATGATTAGGACACCTTTACTTCCTTTGGCATAATGAGCTAGCTTCATTTTTCTCTTGAGAAAATCATGGGCATATATACAGACAATAAGGAGGTATGGCTTGTGTGATGAAAGGAAAGTCAAATATGGAAATGCTAATGGTTTCCTATCCCATACACATTTATTGACACACAGCGACAGCTTTAAAAGATGAGCAGATTATGCATTTCATCACGGTCTACCTAGAGATTATACTGAATCATATTTACTCTGTTGAACAGAATAAACAAATTCCTCTTAAAGGAGCACTTTGTGACATATTATGGAAAATTCCTTAAAATGAAAATACTTGGACCGATGGTTTTTGACTAGCCTTGTGAAGTTTTATAGAATGAAAAAAATCTCAGTAATTACTACTCATATAACTTCTAACTCATTTATTAAGCATATCCACTAGTATACAAAAACTTATAGAGTTATGTTTGATGAGACATGAAAGATTCTGCTCATAATTATAAACACTATTATGAAAATACTGCATTAATTATGACCTTGAAAAATGGAAGAGAACCTGGTAAGCAGTGCCATATTAAAAAATGTTATTCCTCTTACAGAAATTACCCCACATTTTCTGAGGCCTTTGCCAGTCTTGCTAACCTTTTTCCTTGCCCTCATCTTTTCCCAACTTCTAAACACCATCTCCTATCATATTTTTTAGTTATAAATGTTACATAAGTTCGTGACTTTTAAAAATTAAGACAACATAAATTCAATGTTTATTTTAGCCACTCCTCTCATTCTCTGCTTATTAAGACTCAAGGCCAATAGACAAGATAAATTAATAGAAAACTTCACCTTTTGTACCTTTCAGCCCTTTATTTTGGTAAATTTTAAATCATTTTAGTAGCAAAGTTATTATTCAGTTGGGACTAAAGACTATAAACACTTCAAGATTTACACCTACTCCAGGTATGAAATTTACTGTTCTTTGTTGAAAAAAATTTAAAGAATTAAAATAAGTCAGAAAGGCCAAAAACTTCATCTCATTTTCCTTATTATCTTCTCTGGTAGGGTACTAGTGCAACTGAATGGATGTGGTACACAATATAATGAATAACTACATTTTTGTGAGAAGTAATTGCAATTGTAGATTTTGAAAGCCCGTGAGATAACTTAACTGCAGGGAGATTTTCAGATTAGGTTGTTAGAAGAAACATATGTAAAAAAACAGGACAAGGATTTCCTAAGCTTGTGGGGCATTACATCTAAATTCATGTATTGCTATTGTAATTGAATGGAAGTTATTGAAAAAAACACTGAAATTTCAGAAAATATATTTACTACCACCACCATTTAGTAAAATCTAGTAGTTATGTCATTTTGCAATTCTAATGAATCGTTCTTTCTTGAATTGGATTTATGAACCTTTCTGATGGTATGTTTTGTTCTCAGGGACACAGGGAAGTGAGACTATTTTACTGATTGTTACTTAGTCTGAATATTCTGGACATACGTCTCCTTCCTTCTTCTGATCTTTGGAAAAACACTGCAAGCCTATCAACCCTCCCTCCATACAGGGACAGCTGCTGAAAAAGGCTTCAGGCATTTGTTTTACTTTGCAAGGTCATAACCAATTTTTTTAAAATAATAAAGAAGGCACTTTCCTGTATTGTTTATAAAAGGTCATTATTCTTATGCTTAGTTTCCTTATTTTCCTTGTCATAAAAATAATATATACAACAAACTCTTAAATCCATATTTTACCCATTTATCATTTATTTTTGAGAAGTCCTTTTGGAGACTCACTTGCAATCAAAAATGTTCCATACTCTGAAAGGTGCTCTGAAGCAGCTTTAATTTAATTATATGAATTATTTAAGAACATCCTTTGATGTACTGATGTTGCTCCTGGAAATTTGTGTGTGCTAAATCTGGTAGCAGAAGCACAGAAACATCTTTATAACTGCCAAGTCTTGGTTTTTTGTTTGTTTGTTTGTTTGTTTGTTTTTTAAGGAACAGAAAAGCCCACACAAAATCAAACATCCTAACATTCCTTATGCTAAAAATTAAAGCTATGCATTTCCATAAATACAGTGGTTAAAACAAGCCAACAGATATAGCTGTTTGGGGATTCAACAAGAAATAATAATGATTATAATTATTCGAGATTGAACGGGACCAGGACACACAGAACCTCCTGGAGTCAGCTGAGCAAACTCGGAATTAACAGAACTAGAACCTTCTGGAGTTCACTGAGAAGTTGAAATTAAATGAAACCAGAACCTTCGGAGGCCACTGAGTAAACACTGATTAAGGCAACCGGAACTCACCAGGAGGCATGGGGCGCACAGAACCACCGTGCAACCTTCCCCGACAGGCTTGGCGGTCTGGCTGGTCAGACCAGCCAGACCCCCCCCCCCCCCCCCCCGTTGTGTGGGGCTGTCCTGGCCTGGCCTCGGGGGTCCTCTCCTGGCCTCGGGGGTCCTCGCTTGTCCTCGGGCCCATCCTGTCCTCGCCGCCTGGCTGCACTGACCCTCCCGCGGAGGCCGGGGGGCCGGGGTTCCCGGGCGGCTGCTGATGCCGCACTGGTTTGTGCAACTGCAGGTCGCTGGAGGCTGGATGGGAGCTACAGCCACTGCCCTGGCTCCTCGTGGACCACGTGTAGGCCCATTGGCATCACCTGCATCTTGTTAAAGGACCGAATCCCAGGTCTCCAGCAGCCGCAACAGACTGTTAAGAGAATCTGCATTTGACAAGGTTTCTCAGTTCTCGAGAGCCACGTAAGAAATCATGCCAAGGAAGAGGCTAAAAACAGAAAACATTTATGATCTCACACTGTTTCTGAGAGTGAGGGAGCATCTTTGTTGGGTTACTCTGGCTCAGTCCTTCCTGAAGCTGCTGGAAGATTGGCCAAGGCTGGTGGGGAGCCGCAGGGCCCCCTTGCTGCCTGGCCAGTTTAATAGGGGTGCAGCTGGAGGAGACGGCTTCTCATCATAGAGCCCTCCACCCCATGGGACAATTCCAGGGTTCTGGCGTCAGCTGGGGCCCCGCAGCAGGTGGTCCAGGAGAGCGAGGAGGAAGCCCTGGTGCCTCCGAAGGCACCTGTTATTTAACAGGTTGGCCCCACTCAGACTGGGAGGGATGGCTGGGCCTGATTGCCATGAAGCAGGCTCACGGGTGCTGATGTGAGCTGCCAATCATATGTGTTAGGGGTGGAGAAACACTAGCTTCTCCGTGAGCTCACGCCCCTGATGCACACGGACTGGGAAGGTTTCTGAGATTCGTTGGTGGTGGTGGCATGGGGCCTCCTTCAGGACGGTGGATGGCTCTCACAGGCCCAGACGCCCGATGTCTGGACACAGCGCTACTCACAGAGCTGCCGACAGTGGAGCTATTTGAATAGCATGGCAGCCAGTGACTACCACTATCTTTCCAAGGGTCTAGGTGACTTGCTTTCCCACCAGCATCACGATTCCTCCAGATTGCATCAACACCTGGTTTTGTCCAGTTTCTAGTTTTTACCCATGTGATGGGCATAAAATGGGTCTTTTTCACATGGATTTCTAACATTACTAGTAAGGTTTATTAGCCATTTTATATTTCCTCTGTGTGAAATGCCCATTTTTCTACTACAGTGTTTCTGTCCTAACCATTGGCATCCTTTATTTGGTTTGTATATTAACCTTTTACAGTTACATGTATTACAAATGTTTTTAAAAATGCTAATGGCTTCCCTGGTAGCTCAGAGAGTAAGGAATCTGCCTGCAATGCAGGAGACCTGGGTTTGATCCCTGGGTCAGGACATGGCAGCCCACTCCTGTGTCCTTGCCTGGAGAAACCCGTGGACAAAGGAGCCTGGCAGGCTTCAGTCCATGGGGTCACAAAGAGTCAGACATGACTGAATGACTAACACACACACACACACACACACATTCACACAATATTCTGGGTAAAACTACCAGATGCTGGGGATGATGCAAATAGCTGACTAACTCTCCTCCCATGGGTATCCAAGCCCTGAATCATGATTACCGGCCTCACTCAATACCCATAGTCTTGGAGCAGACTTTTCTTTATGAAAAGTTAGTATTGGAATGAAGTGCCAATTCTAACCTATAGCCAGGAACAGTCCTTTGGAGGAGATTGCTTCGCTGTAATGAAGGATTTAAATTTTCTAAGTTATGAAAATTTAAGGCAAGTAGGCAATCCTTGACAGGGAAAGTTTCTGTGCAGGTATATATATAGTTGTGTAAAAGGACTGTGTGTTTGTTGTCTTTCCCCTTTATATGCAATGTAGGGATCCCTTGTTGAAATGTGCTGAGATGGTCCTTTGGGGGGAGGGGAGCAGCACACGAGGCTCCATGGGGAAGACTTATTCCAGCCCCCCAGGATCTGGGGCCAGGTTCTTCTCCAATGTGGCCCACCTGGCACCATGCTAAGCTTTAGTGGGTAATGTCTGAACATGTGAGCGTGATATAAAAGAGGTGTCTTCAGAGCTTAAGGGGGAACTGCTGGGGTGATGGGAAGAAAAGAGCTGAATTAGTAGGTATAGGGCAGGAGGAGGACAGGTTTCCTGCCGTCAGAATGTGCAGCGCCGCCTGTTATCTCACGAGGCTGAGACCAAAGCCGAGGTGTTCGCGGACTGGCCACGTTTCCCGCTTTCCTCTTGCTTCCTGGCTTTTTGCAACAGGAGTAACTCTCTCATGTTCCTGCCCCAGAAGGGTGACCTGGGGAGGCCTTGGGCGATGAGGGGGCTTCTATCACTAAGGGCAGGTGGGTGCTCAAGCAAAAACCTAAAAAAAAAATTTGTTTTGTTCCTTATGATTTTCAAAATTCTTAAAAAAAAATCTGATGTTGGATGCTGGGAACAACTCTCTGAAATAGGCATTATTAAATCCCATATTGTTAAGTGAGGGAGCTGAGACTAAGGGAGATGAAAGGCTCTAAATTCACAGAGAGGAGAACCGAAATTCAGTCGCTCAGAGAGCAAAACTCAGTGTTTCAAGAGATTCAAAAACACTACTTCACTTCATTGACCCTTTCCTTAAATACACATTAATACTCTAGCAATGGTTGCCACTTTCATCTGGGAACATGAGGTCCTTGTTTAATCATCCAGTAAATTATCCTAGTCACTGTGGTCGTGGGGTTCTACATGTTCCCCATCATTCCTGGCCCCTCATATGGACAGACTGTATAAACTTAGGTGAGAACTGACTCTGAGCCTGAGGAGGTCTCTCTTATATGATGATTTTATGTTATATGCCAGAAGGAAGTTTAGCCAGACCTAATCAGGTATGGCAGAGAAGGCAATGGCACCCCACTCCAGTACTCTCGCCTGGAAAATCCCATGCATGGAGGAGCCTGGTGGGCTGCAGTCCATGGGGTCGCTAAGTCAGACACAACTGAGTGACTTCACTTTCACTTTTCGCTTTCATGCGTTGGAGAAGGAAATGGCAACCCACTCCAGTGTTCTTGCGTGGAGAATCCCAGGGATGGGGGAGCCTGGTGGGCTGCCGTCTATGGGGTCACACAGGGTTGGCCATGACTGAAGTGACTTAGCAAGTTAGGTATGGGGGCTTCCCAGGTGGCACTAATGGTAAAGAATCTGCTTGCAAATGCAGGAGACTTAAGGTCGGGATCCCTGGGTCGGGAACTTGCCCTGATGGAGGAAGTGATACTCCACTCCAGTATTCTTCCTGGGAAAATCCCACAGACAGAGGAGCTTGGCAGGCTACAGTCCATGGGGTCGCAAAAAAGTCAGACATGGCTTTGCAAGTAAACAGCAACAACAAATCAGGTATGGTTTCAGTTCAGTTCAGTCCAGTCGCTCAGTCGTGTCCAAATCTGCGACCCCATGAACCACAGCACACCAGGCCTCCCAGTCCATCACCATCTCCTGGAGTTTACTCAATCTCATGTCCATCGAGTCGGTGATGCTATCCAGCCATCTCATCCTCTGTGGTCCCCTTCTCCTCCTTCCCTCAATCTTTCCCAGCATCAGGGTCTTTTCAAATGAGCCAGCTCTTCACATGAGGTGGCCAAAGTACTGGAGTTTCAGCTTCAACATCAGTCTTTCCAATAAACACCCAGGACTGATCTCCTTTAGGATGGACTGGTTGGACCTCTTTGCAGGCCAAGGGACTCTCAAGAGTCTTCTCCAGTGCCACAGTGCAAAAGCATCAATTCTTCAGCACTCAGCTTTCTTTACAGTCCACCTCTCACATCCTTACATGACACCTGACCTAATCAAGTGAGCCCTTAAAAAGCAGAGAGCATTCTCTTGCTGGTTGTAGAGGAAGATGTCAGAGAAACACACTCCTGTTGGCTTGGAGGAAGTAAACATCCATGTTGACTTCTATGGGGCACATGTGCTAAGGAACTGTGAGGGATGTTTAGGCCCTAAACACTAGGCCTCCGACTGACAAATGACAGGTAAGAGAGACCTCAGTTATTCAGCTACATGGAGATGAATTCTACCAACCAGGGAGCTTGGAAGAGGACTCCAAGCCTCACATCATTTTTGCTGGTTTATATCTTCATTACAGCCTAGTGATCCCTTGAGCAGTCCAGCTAACCCACACCCAGACTCCTGAGCCATAGAAACCTTGAGCTGATCAGTCTGTGTTGTTTGAAGGTACTGAGTCTGTGGTCATTTGTTAGATGGCCATAGAAAATAAATACAGTTCTCTTTCCTGATGATATTAGTATGCATGTCAAACTCCAAAGTGACTGTAATGTTCAATCAGTTCAGTCCAGTCACTCAGTCATGTCTGACTCTTTGGACTCCGTGGACTGCAGCGTGCCAGGGCCCCCTGTCCATCACCAACTCCTGGAGCCTACTCAAACTCACGTCTGTCACTTTGGTGGTGCCATCCAACCATCTCATCCTCTGTCATCCCCTTCTCCTCCCGCCTTCAATATTTCCCCAGCATCAGAGTCTGTTCCAATGAGTCAGTTCTTCACATCAGGTGGCCAAAGTACTGGAGTTTCAGCTTTAGCATCAATCCTTCCAATGAATATTTAGGACTGATTTCCTTTAGGATTGACTACTTGGATCTCCTTACACCCTCTTCCAACAACAAAAGCGAAGACTTCTTCATATGGATATCACCAGATGGTCAACACCGAAATCAGGTTGATTATATTCTTTGCAGACGAAGATGGAGAAGCTCTATACAGTCAGCAAAAACAAGACCGGGTGTTGACTGTGGCTCAAATTATGAACTCCTTATTGCCAAATTCAGACTTAAATTGAAGAAAGTAGAGAAAACCACTAGACCATTCATGTATGACCTAAATCAAATCCCTTATGATTATACTGTGGAAGTGACAAATAGATTCATGGGATTAGATCTGATAGACAGAGTGCCTGAAGAACTATGGTTGGAGGTTCATGACATTGCATAGGAGGCAGTGATCAAGATCATCCCCAAGAAAAAAAATGGGAAAAGGCAAAATGGTTGTCTGAGGAGGCCTTACAAATAGCTGAGAAAAGAAGAGAAGCTAAAGGCAAAGGAGAAAAGGAAAGATAATATTCAATAGTGAATAAAAAAATAAGAAAATTTTAGACTATTGATGGAGATTTTGAGTTTTTCCCCATTTTACTGTCACTAGCCACCTTTTGAAGGATAGATTTCCTAAAAATATACAAAAATTTCTAAGTATCATGTACTAGCAATTACTTCCCTACTGATAAGGCACATCATCGACTCTCCCTGTTACAGATTCCCTACAGTGTTATCCTCATCTTGATTATTTTCTCTGGATATTCCTGCTATATTTTTCTCTTTGGTAAACTCTGGTTACTTGGATAGCTTTACTTTCACTGTATGTTTGATTGAATGATATTTTCTTGGTCCAGGTGTAAAGGTTGCTTTGATTCTTTCTTATAGGTGAAGTAACCATTCAGGGTTTCCATAATTTGCAAATCAATGGGAACGTAACTGGTATTTGCCTGTAGTACCGCTGAGGAAAGAGTCATGGGATCAGTAGTTTCCCAAGCAAAGCTCGTCGTGCTGTGAGTGAACTTCACTACTGAGGTTTTGCGGGCTGCTTAAACAATGAAAAACATATCTTGGGCCTCTAAGGATCTGAACAGGGAGCCCTGCAGTCTTTTGTGGTGCTTTTGTCTCTTAAGAACAATGCTACCTTTGGCTGTCTTCTTCAGGACTTGATAAACTTTAAGATGAAATGGCAGCTTGGTTGATTACAGTGATTGATTAGTAATATCTGCATAGGAAAATGTTTACACTCACAAGAATTACATGAACAATAACCCTGAAATAACTACAACTACCTATAAAAATAAATTGAAAATATGAATCATTTGTATGAAAGATTTCAAGGAATAAAAACATGTAATTGGATAAATTATCATATTTCAGTTTTATGTTCTTTATTATCTAAATTCATCTGAGTCAGTGGATATTTGTTTCTTTAGGCAAACATAGACACCCATACAATTTTCTTGTTATATCTCATCCTAAGATTTATTCAGACATTTAAGGGAACCATAAATTCCCAAATTTCTTCCTATCTTAAAATTGGTTTTATTTTTCCCAGTTTGATAACCCTTCAAATCATGTAATGAATTAATCAGATACTGCATAAAGTATCCTGTTTATCTTTAAATACTTTATTTATATGGTGATATCTGGAAGTCTACATCTGAAAGCTGGTGTCTGGGAAATCAAAATATAATTACCATCCATACGCAGCTCTCTTCTCCACTTCTAATCTGGTTAGAAATTGCGTAGGAACATTGAAATAAGAACATGTACATTATTTTCCTACGTTATGGAATGGGGCTAATTTCAAAGCTATTTATTGTCCTCCTATTCATAGAGTGAGAGTGGGAGTTTGATACGTATTTAACAGATATCTGGGCTGTGAAGTTCTTCAAGCATCCTTATGTTTCCTAGAGAAAATAAAAAGTGGGAATTATGCTACCATCCACAAAAGGCAGTTGGTGAAACCTGTAAGGCAGTTCATCCCGTCGGCATGAAAGGCCCATCTCTCACTACCTTTTAGTCCCCATTTCTCATTATCATTGGCACCAGATTAGCACTGGGAAGATATAGGTTATACTACAGGTTTTGCGTCTATCCAAGATAACTTTCTTTCTTTTTTTTTTTTTAGATGTTAAACTGTTTATTCTAAGTAAAAATAAGCCCAGTCAGTCTTCTTCTTCTTCTTTTTTTTTTTTTTTTTAGCAAAAGCAACATACTTTTTTTTTTTAATTTTAAAATCTTTAATTCTTACATGCGTTCCCAAACATGACCCCCCTCCCACCTCCCTCCCCACAACATCTCTCTGGGTCATCCCCATGCACCAGCCCCAAGCATGCTGCACCCTACGTCAGACATGGACTGGCGATTCAATTCTTACATGATAGTATACATGTTAGAATTCCCATTCTCCCAAATCATCCCACCCTCTCCCTCTCCCTCTGAGTCCAAAAGTCCGTTATACACATCTGTGTCTTTTTTCCTGTCTTGCATACAGGGTCTTCATTTCTACAAGAACAATAAACTTCATTGAGGGTCTACATAGCAGAACATGCTAACTTTTGCTAACCCATAGACCACAGAAACTTATGTCATCTTCTTCTGGTCTTAATGACATCTTAAGAAGGCTAAAAAAAATGCAGCTGATTATGCTTGAGCACTCCTGTGAAAATTAGCCAAGCTGTCAGTGGTTTACATCTGCAATATGAATTTCCACTGTAAGATTTTAGCCCCAATACACCATGATCCTCATAGGCAGAGAGAAGGCCATATTATGCAGAAAACAGACAGTCTTGTTATATACCACGATTTGACAGAGCATAGGAAGAGCCCCTTCTTGAAGATATGAACTTGACTGATTCTCAGTCTGACATTGCAGTCATCAGGTCATAAACACAATCTAAACTTCACTGAGATTTTTTTTCGTGTTCTTAATTTTCTATCAAAATAGAACTCTTACTGATCATAGTCTTAGAAATATCCCCACAATTAATCTGATGCCATTCCCTAAGCACTCAGCATCTCTGGCATGGCTTATTTTTATAAACTTCCTGATATGTTCATATCAATAACAATGGGTTGTGTTCATCACTCAGTTGTGTCTGACTCTTTGCAGACCCCATGGACTGTAGCCGAATAGGATCCTCTGTCCATGAGTTTCTTGAGGCAAGAATACTGGAGTGGGTTGCCATTGCCTTTTCCAGGGAATCTTCCCAACCCAGGAATCAAACCTGGGTCTCCCGCATTGTAGGCCAATTTTTTACTGTCTGAGTCACCAGGGAAGCTCATTAATAACAGTAGTTAGCATTTATTAAGTGCCTATTATTTGCCAGACTCTGTGCTAAGTCATTTATGTGCAGTACATCAATGTAATCCTCAGAGCAATACCATGAGGTAGGTAATATTTTTACCCTCATTTATAAATGAAAAAATGTGAAGGTTCCACAGCCAATTAAGTAGTGGAACTGAGATATGTACTAGTCTCTTTCCACTCCAGTTCATCTTTGCTAAGGATCACAAACTCCGAAGTCTATGGGAGCAGGCAGGAAACAGAAATGTGTGATGAAAGTATAGTCTAAACTGTGCTGTGCTGCGCCATAGTTACCGCCAGTTACATTATCCTTTGAAATACAACATTGGCCAAACAACCCCTCAAGGGGGAACAGCCACTAGTTATCAAATTCTGATCTTTGTCCTCTGTACAATAATAGTGTAGCATTATTAAAAACCAATTTAGCCATGTACTTCTGAAATCTTCAGTAGGCTCTGTATCATTTTTAAGGTTAAATATTTGGGCAATTGCCCTGTACAAATTCCCTTCGCAGTGTGATCTTAAATTATGTCATTCTCCTACCTACGTGGTCAGACAGCCTATGCTCCAACCACAATAAGCATTTGACTTTCCCTAAGTAATTCTTTCTTTTGATGTTCTGTGTCTCTCCAGTTTCTGTTCCTTCTACCTAAAATACTCTTTATTTATTCCCACCCAGATAATGCCTGTTCATCCTTTGCAATGCAAGTTGCACATAGCTAGAAACTTATAACCATTTCCAAGTCATAAGAAAATACTCTGTGCATTTAATGCTAAGCTAGCATGATGAGTCTTACTTCTAGCAGTGTAGACAATATTGTGAAGCAAATATACAACCTCTGAATCTGTCCTTAAGAGGGAGCATTGTTTGAAGCAGTTTTATCTGAGGAGTTTTATCCAGATAAGTGTTTGAAGAATAAATAATTATGTTTTCAGTCAATCCCATGTGTCATCTCACTATCTATTTGAAAGAAAAAAAAAAAAAAAAGAAGCTCTTGATCCTTGGAATTTCCAGAGGGCAGTAATCAATCATTAGAGCAATGAGAATCTTCATGTATTCATCCACATTGCTTTTTGTGGTTTTGAGTACCACTATGTGTATTTTTCTTGATTTCTATGTGCAAGTTGGATTGAAAATGAAATTTTAAATATCTAAAAATGTGAAAAACAACATGATTCTTGTTTGGTCCTTTATTTTACTATGAGTTTGTTGAACAAAATATCATTACCTGTTTCCTTTCACAGAGTTCAAGTAAATTACTGACCTTTGTACATGGTTTCGAAGAATCCTGCTGTACAAATATAGTGCTTGCTCTAACATAAATCACAGTGTATAACATATATTAGAAAACCAATTGTTTCTGAAAAACTAGGAAACTTGATTATATTAAGACATACCAGCTTAGAAAAAATCCATCTACTGATCATGTATACATGTTGAAATGGGTTTAATAATGATAGATGGTGTGATCACTCACCTAGAGCCAGACATCCTGGAATGAGAAGTCAAGTGGGCCTTAGAAAGCATCACTAAGAACAAAGCTAGCAGAGGTGATGGAATTCCATTTGAGCTATTTCAAATCCTGAAAGATGATGCTGTGAAAGTGCTGCACTCAATATGCCAGCAAATTTGGAACACTTAGCAGTGGCCATAGGACTGGAAAAGGTCCGTTTTCATTCCAATCCCAAAGAAAGGCAATGCCAAAGAATGCTCAAACTACCACACAATTGTACTCATCTCACATGCTAGTAAAGTAATGCTTAAAATTCTCCAAGCAAGTCTTCAACAATACATGAACCATGAACTTCCAGATGTACAAGCTGGTTTTAGAAAAGGCAGAGGAACCAGAGATCAAAGTGCCAACATGTGCTGGTTCATCAAAAAAGCAAGAGAGTTCCAGAGACTTTAGTGTTCACTTTTCATATTGTCCTCCTCTGTGTCCAAGATCACATTCTTTGGCTCTGTATTGTCTATTGTTGAAAATAGTCACTACATATATAATATTTTTCCAGATTTTTAGTTAATTATAGTGGGACCACAAGCTATCTCAATGGTTTCAAATTCCAGCCAGGATGAAGTCTCTAATAATTCTAATAATTTAAAGATGTAATAATCCTGAGTCTAATAATCCTACTCTGATCTTCAACTTCTGACATTTGTGTGCTTTTGATGAGACTGAGAAGTTAAGAGACACGTAACAGGGCATGAAACATCTCCTTTGTATATCCAGCGTCATGGTGTTTTACGTCTCTTTGGAATGTTGACCTATGTCTTAGAACCTCATATAAAACTTTTGTTTTAGCATCCTATAACATACACACACACATGTAAACACACTGCTCACAGTTTTTCTTACAAATATGAAAATGACATATATGACTTGTTTTATATCCTATATTTGAATGGTTTTTACAGTGATTGCATGTTGTTTTATGTTAAATTTAATATAAAGTAAATATAATTTAAAAGTATAGTAATGTTTAATTTATGATAAAGTAAAGGAAAGCAGGGCTTCTCTTGTGGCTCAGGTTGCAAAGAATCTACCTGCAATGCGGGAGACCTCGGTTCAGTCCCCGGTTTGGGAAGATTCCCTAGAGAAGGGAAAAGCTACCCACTCCAGTGTTCTGAGCTGGGGAATTCCATGGACTGTATAGTCCATGGGATTGCAAAGAGTCAGATGTGACTGAGTGAATTTCACTTCGTTTCAAAGGAAAACAAGATTCAAACTTTGAAAAATGTTTTGTTGAAACACCTAATGATAAGATTTACAGAACATATAACACAGAAATGTATGTATAACTTCTAAATGTTTCAAATAATGATTAATCATGGGCTAGTGGCTTAGTTTTACTTGCCTTATATTTATTTTGCTTCGTACTTGTAAAATTATTATGTATTGTTTTTATAATCAGAAAATAGCAAAAGTACTAATGGCATGATATAGACCTAGTTTAAGCTCAAAAAAACTAGGAATCTACTAGAATTATAGCTATGTATGACTGACAGTTCTGCTTTGCTTTATTGAAATTAACATTCAACACATATAACTCTTCTAAAAGATAAATCTTACAGTCACTGCTCCACAAGTTTGCATAGAAAAAGGTTATGAAAAAGTCTCAGTCTTAGAACAATCTATATTTGGGAGTTCATGTTACTTCATTTCTTTTTCATTTCCCAGAGTTAGTTCTTTTAATACAAAAGTTCACGTTCTTTTCATTTTGATCTCTACACATTTACTTTTTCACAAATCAAATCTATACATCCTGCGCCTGAATTGGGGAAACCTCACAGTGGGCAATGTAGTTGACTGTTTCAATGACTCTGTAGTCATGACAGTGATTCAAATGAGTTAAAATTGGTAAAGAGAAAAACCATTGGCTTGTCATCATTTCATGTATACAAAATAGCCTCATTATACCCTGTAAAATAAGTGCTTCTATTCTACCTATTCAAAGAAAATAAAAGAATATCCAGTAATTTCCTCTAAAAATGAAACATATAACTACTAATAATAAAACATTGATCCAAGTGGTGGACACAGAAAGTAAGATTAAAAAAAAAATTCCACAGTATAAATTATCATCAATCCTATTACCAAAGATGGTGAAATGACCCTGGAAGTTCATTCATTTTTTTAATATAATCATGTTCTGAAATCTAGAAAAGATTATTAGAGTTTTATTTAAAATCTAACTGTTGAAACTTCTAGGATTTTCAGTTTGGTGTTTTTCATATACAAATAAGTTAAATTATCTCACTTGAACTAAATCCTCTTCTCATCAGTCATTCAGTGGGCAATATAATTAACTGCTTTTTGAAGACAATTACAGTGATTGCTTTCCATAACCCAGATAAAATAATCTTGAACGCATAACACAGTGGTCTCTGCATCTTAGGCAGAATTTAGAACAATCCCTTACTATCATGAAAATGCATGGTTTTAATCAATGGTTTCAAAGGCAGGAGCAAGAGTAATATTTTCTGTATTTTTCATTTCATTTTTAAGAAAGAAGCTAGTAGGGATAAGAAGTGCCCTAGTCAGAAGGAGCTGGAAGCTGTGAGGCCTGGCTTTTTACTCACCACCTGGGCCAGTTCCTTTACCATCTGGGCTTCAGTTGTTTATGGTTTTTCTCTAAGACAGAGAAAATAGAAATATCCACCTGTTTCTATTGACTCTCAAGTCTAAAAATGTAATGAAAAGATTTCAATAAATTATATAACACTAAATAAACCATTGAGGCTTCCCAGGTGGCTCAGCGGTAAAGAATCCGCCTGCAATGCAGGAGACATGGGTTCGAACTCTGGGTGGTAAGATCCCCTGGAGAAGGGGTTGGCAACCCACTCCAGTATTCTTGCCTGGAAAATCCCATGAACAGAGGAGCCTGGCAGGCCACAGTACGTGGGGTCACAAAAGAGTCAGACACAACTAAACAACAACAAACGAACTATTGTCTCTAGTATTTTTTCCTTCCAGAAAAAGAGCCCTGACATCTGATGGTCAAATACAGTAGGAAAAATCACACAGATTTTCTTCAATAACTGAAACTGTTTACTCAATATAATTTGAGGGGTCATAAACAAGACCTTCTCACAAGCAGAATAATCTTTTTGAAGGTGTTCTGTTGACGTTCAGTTGCTAAGTTATATGCGACTCTTTTCTACCCCATGGACTGCAGTTAGCCAGGCTTTCCTGTCCTCCACTATCTCCTGGAGTTTCCTCGAGTTCACGTCCATTGAGTCAGTGATGCTGTCTAATCATCTTATCCCCTTCTCCTTTTACTTTCAGTTTTTCTCATCATCAAGGTCTTTTCCAATGAGTTGGCTCTTCGCATCAGGTGGCCAAAGTATTGGAGCTTCAGCATCAGTCCTTCCAATGAATATTTAGGGTTGATTTCCTTTATGACTGACTGATTTGAACTCTTTGCAGTACAAGGGACTCTCAAGAATCTTCTCCAGCAAAATTCAGTTCAGTTTAGTTCAGTTCAGTTCAGTCTCTCAGTCGTGTCTGACTCTTTGCAACCCCATGGACTGCAGCACGCCAGGCTTCCCTGTCCATCATCAACTCTCAGAGTTTACTCAAACTCATGCCCATTGATCCAGTGATGCCATCCAACCATCTTATCCTCTGCCATCCCCTTCTCCTCCTGCCCTCAATCTTTCCCAGCATCAGGGTCTTTTCCAATGAGTCAACTCTTCACATCAGGTGGCCAAAGTATTGGAATTTCAGCATCAATATCAGTCCTTTCAATGAACACTCAGGACTGAACTCCTTTAGAATGGACTGATTGGATCTCCTTGCAGTCCAAGGGATTGTCAA
This sequence comes from Ovis canadensis, assembly GCF_042477335.2. Lineage (NCBI taxonomy): Eukaryota > Metazoa > Chordata > Mammalia > Artiodactyla > Bovidae > Ovis > Ovis canadensis. The sequence continues at coordinate 104,384,007 of NC_091251.1, forward strand.
GGGTCTTCTCCAACACCACAGTTCAAAAGCATCAATTATTTGGTGCTCAGCTTTCCTTATAGTCCAACTCTCACATCCATACATGACCACTGGAAAAACCACAGCCTTGATGAGACAGATCTTTGTTGGAAAGCATCAATTCTTTGGCACTCAGCCTTCTTTATGGTCCAGCTCTCACAACCCTAAATGACTACTAGAAAAATCATAGTTTTGACCATATGGACCTTTGTTGGCAAAATGATGTCTCTCTGCTTTTTAGTATGCTGTGTATGATGTCTGAAAAGAACATTGATTTGATATCTCTGAGTAGATGTCTGAACTTGAGCAAGTCATTGAATATCTCTGAATTTTAAATTTCTCCTCTTTTAATAGGGATATGAGCATATATTTTCCTAGAAAGTTTGACTGTTAATTGAAATATAGGGTCTAAAGTGCTAATTAAAAGTAAAAATATTTTTATAACCTGGACATAGCATATCATGTTTTGATTCCCTTTTACCCAATAAAAATTACAGATTTCTTTACTTAAAATTAACTCCTGTGGATGATTTTACTTGGAGCTCATCCAAAGTCTTTTAGTTATGTGAAAGTCACCTTATTTTACCATGATTTTCTTTTTTAAAAAATTTTTTATTTTTTTATTCTTCATGGAAAGCATTTTATTTTATTTATGTATTTATTTATTTAAATTCCTATTTTTACTTTATTTTACTTTACAATACTGTATTGGTTTTGGCATAGCTGAAGTTTCCTAAACTAAGTTTCACATTCTTTAATCTTTTATTACTATGGGTGTGATAAATTATTTGACACCACATGGATGTTATTTGTAACATGCTTGAAGATTAGAGTTGACATTTTATGGATTCTCAAAGGAATTGTATCATGTAAGTCCAAAATAATATTTATCATCTCTTACACGTAAAATGATATCCTATAGGAAAAAAATAATTTATAGAATGAGAAAAATACAGATTCCTTGTGTCTCATGGAAGACAAAAGATTTCCCTCACTTTACTAGATATTGCTATTATAGGTCATATACGCTTGCCATATGAGACATGTGATTTGGACCATAAAAAAGCTGAGTGCCAAAGAATTCATGCTTTTGAACTGCGGTGCTGGAGAAGAGATTTGAGAGTCCCTTGGACTGCAAGGAGATCCATCCAGTCCATCCTAAAAGAAATCAGTCTCGAATATCCATTGGAAGGACTGCTACTGAAGCTGAAACTCCAATACTTTGGCCACCTGATGTGAAGAACTGACTCACTGGAAAAGACCCTGAGGCTGGGAAAGATTGAAGGTGGGAAGAGAAGGGGACAACAGAGGATGAGATGGCAGGATGCAATCACTGACTCAATGGACATGAAATTGAGTAAACTCTGGGAGTTGGTGATGGGCAGGGAAACCTGGCATGCTGCAGTCCATGGGGTTGCAAAGAGTTGGGCACAACTGAGAGGCTGGACTGAACTGCTCCTTGTCAACTATTGAAAAGTTCAGGTAATTATCAGTGGCTCTTAACAGGTGCCATTTATTTGTCTCCACTTTATTCTTTTATTTAAAACTTTTTTTTTTAATTTTACTTTATTTTACTTTACAATACTATATTGCTTTTGCCATACATCAACATGAATCCGCCACGGGTGTACATGTGTTCCCAATCCTGAACCCCCCTCCCACCTCCCTCCCCATACAATCTCTCTGGGTCATCCCAGTGCACCAGCCCCAAGCATCCTGTATCCTGCATCGAACCTAGACTGGAAATTCGTTTCTTATATGATATTATACATGTTTCAATGCCATTCTCCCAAATCATCCCACCCTCTCCCTCTCCCACAGAGTCCAAAAGACTGTTCTATACATCTGTGTCTCTTTTGCTGTCTCCCATACAGGGTTATCGTTACCATCTTGCTAAATTCCGTATATATGTGTTAGTGTACTGTATTGGGGCTTTTCTTAAGTGGAGATCATTTCATTAATTTCTCACTGACTCTGCTAGCTCCACTGGCATATTTTTGATTGTATATTTGGAGTAAAATAATTTCTGAAGGAAAGTGGTTGAATTAAGGCTGCCCAATATTCTCATTTGATAGAACTTCAAACTTCTAGATCTTTTTATACTTATTTGTTCATAATGCAAATTTTATTTGCCCAAAAGATATTTGATAATTCATTTTCCACAGCTAAACATATCATACATACATGCTAACTGCATGAGAGAGAATTTGTGATAATGGTAAAATTATGCAAAGTGGTGCTTCCAGCTTTAAGTTGCCAATTATGAGAATGAATCCTAGATGCCTTTCCATATTAAGCAATTGGGCAAGGATATACTATGAATAGCCTGTATTTTCCTGAGTGTTACAGAGAGATCTGAATAATTCAATCAACCTAAAATTTAAAAAAACAAAACTCATTTTCAAATTTTACTTACATTGTTGTTCAGTCACTGTCATATCCGACTCTGTGACTTTTTATTTATATATCTATTTGCTTATATATCTATATCTATACATATTATCTATATCTCTATGCACATGTATACACAGGGGAAAAAACATAAAAGTTCAATAACTTAGAACGCACACAGATTTACAGCTTCTGGGTTTTAAGACCTTTTTCCATGTAACCCCAGCTAGAAGGGAATGTCCAGTGAGAGCACTCCATTGTTCTCCTAACTGCAATTGCATCCTGCCTGGGGCCAAACTGGGCTTCCCAAGTGGTGCAGTGTTGAAGAATCTGTCTGCCTACTCATGCGAAGAGTTGACTCATTGGAAAAAACTCTGATGCTGGGAGGGACTGGGGGCAGGAGGAGAAGGGGACGACAGAAGATGAGATGGTTGGATGGCCTCACGGACTCGATAGACGTGAGTTTGAGTGAACTCCGGGAGTTGGTGATGGACAGGGAGGCCTGGTGTGCTGCGATTCACGGGGTTGCAAAGAGTCAGACATGACTGAGCAACTGAACTGAACTGAACTGATGCAAAAAGCAAGAGATGTGGGTTCAATCCCTGGGTTGGGAAGATCCCTTGAAGGAGGAAATGGCAACCCGGACCAGTATTCTTGGCTGGGAAATCCCATGGATAGAGGAGCCTGGTGGGCTACAGTCCATGGAATCACGAAGAATCAGACATGACTTAGTGACTAAACAACAACAGGGCCAATTGCTTGCTTCTTGCTCTTCAGTTGTGAGGGATAAATAAGATAATGCCTATGTAATGTGTTTTCAAACCAATAGCACATGACATAGCTTACAAGATGATGATGATAATGTTTTTTTTGCCTATATTTTATGATTTCCTCTACCATTCATTCATATTCAGTTTTGTCATTTGACCTAATGTTCTGTATGCCCTCCCCACTCTCATTTTTGGTCCTCCAGTATAGCGTATAGTTTAAAATCATGCATTGCATTTAATTTTCAGTTGTCTTTTGTCTGTTTTCATCTGAAATATTTGCTCAGCCTTTGATATTTTCAAATAATGCAGATTCCAATGCCCCTTATGAATATAATGCTTAATATTTTGTTTTTCTGATGTCTCTCACTTTAGATTCAGGTTATTCATCAGTAGTTTCCTTGGTGGGGAAGATCCTCTGGAGAAGGGATAGGCTACACACTCCAATATTCTTGGGTTTCCTTGGTAGCTCAGCTGGTAAAGAATTGGCCTGCAATGCAGGAGAGCTGTGTTCGATCCCTGGGTTGGGAGGATTCCTTGGAGAACAGAACGGCTACCCACTCCGGTATTCTGGCCTGGAGAATTCCATGGATTGTATAAGTCCATGGGGTTGCAAAGAATGGGACAGGACAGAGTGACTTTCACTTTCACTTTTATGATCATGGTCAACTCTGAACTTCTTCACAAAGCTTTTCCTCACCAACTTAGGTCACAGCAATCAATTTTTTTTTTCTGACATTCCATTGGAGATAGGGTACTTTTTATTCACATCGTATGATTCCTGGTCCGAAAAAAGAGTTCAGGTTCAGCAAGAAAAGAGGCCAAATGTCATTTCTCTTTGAATCTCCCACAGTGCCTTGCACATGTCAATGCCTGGCATAGAGAAAGATGAATGCTTATCTACTGATAATGCTATGCAATACCTAGAGGCCCATTATAAGCTTTCAATAAACAGATTGTTTAAATAGTTTATATGTTCCACCCTTTCAGTCTTTTCTTTTTTAAACTTTCAGAAAGTTTCTAATGGAAAACCAATACACAGATATCAAAAATAAAATACACCTGCTGTTTGTGTGATATACTAGACCCGAATGTGATGTTAAGATTTTCTTGTACCCTTGCTACAATATCTATTTTGTTCTTGCTACAAATTCTACTCAGTATCACACAGTTCATAGCCACATGCTTTTCTGCTCCAACCCATGTTTTCCAATGCCTGGGTGTGGATTAAATTGATCAAGTAACAAACTGGCTCACATGAAAAGAGTTTCTAGGTATCATTTTATTTCAAAAGTTTCCATCTTTTATGAGTAAGCAGTCTTTCTGAAAAATAATCAATCTGGGTCATTTTATCCTTGCTGTTATGTTTTTCTTTTAATGAGGAACTTACGAAGCCAGAAATTATATTTCACATTTAAGCATCCCAGAGGCCTTCTACGCTGTATTGTATCTGGTCTCCTGTCGACTTTCTGATCCGTTTCATGCTGTCACACCCTCCCACTGCTAAACCAATAAATAATACTTTTAAAATGCAAACATTGATATTTAAAATAATGGAATATCTTTCATGAATAGAATTGTGAAATTTACAGGCAAATAAAAATTAGGGTTTGGAAACTGCGTCAACAACTCTCTGTGATCTGATCTTTTTTTAAACCAGAGTTGCAGGAATGAAGGACATTGTCCTATTGTTATATAAGCACAGTTGGTAGTTTTTCTCAATTATCTGTAAAGATGAAATTTAGCCCTAGTGTGGACTGGTACAGACTATATCTAAGGCTATATTGTCACAAGAGTGTAACTAGATGAAAAACAATGGAAACAATCTTTAAAATTTGCCAAGTTATTAGAGATCTTTTGTTATGGATAATTTTTAAAATATCATAAGTTTATCACAATTTTTAAAATAACAAATACTTAAACTAATTCAAATTTCCCTAAAGCTTTAGGAGTTGCTTTAATCAGTGATTCAGTATAAACTATTTTTCATGTTCTTCATCTATCTTTATGGTAGACAAAGCTATCAGAAAAGTGGAGATCAATATATCACTGTTTTCTGGTATTTGCCTACCTTTATGTACTTTGGCCACCTCATACGAAGAGTTGACTCATTGGAAAAGACTCTGACGCTGGGAGGGATTGGGGGCAGGAGGAGAAGGGGATGACAGAGGATGAGATGGCTGGATGGCATCATGGACTCGATGGACGTGAGTTTGAGTGAACTCCGGGAGTTGGTGATGGGCAGAGAGACCTGGTGTGCTGCAGTTCATGGGGTCGCAAAGAGTCGGACATGACTGAGCGACTGAACTGAACTAAACTAAAGACAAGAAACTGCTATAGGAGACCAATGGGAACAAAACCCCCAGTGCAACCACAAGTGTGCCAGACTAGTTTCTGTACAGAAAACAGTTTTGCTTTGCTATCAGTAGATTTCTTGAGGTTAATCTTCTTTTCATAATGTTGTTACCAGAAGTAGCACCAGGATCACAAATTTTACTTGACATTATTATGATGGATGGATTATGAAGACATTGTAAATGATGTCAACATCTCAATAGCATTAAGAAGCCAAACTCAAATGTTTACTGCAGAAGATGTGTGGTATGTCTAGACATAACAAAGCAATAAAGAGTTGCAGAGAAAAAAAAAATTAACTCTACTCAAACTCTATTTTCAAAAATTATGCATTAAATTAGAATAAATAACTATACTTAAAACTGAATTAAAGTGGCAATGGAAATCCTGAAGCTATTTGGACCTGATACATTTGAAATTGTTAATATTGAAGTAAAGGGTGAATAAGAATACTAAAAAGTTAGGTATTTAAATGTGTGCTCAGTTTTTAGTCCTGTCTGATTCTTTGTAACCCTTTGGACTGTAGCCCTCCAGGCTCCTCTGCCCATGGGATTTTATAGGCAAGAATACTGTAGTGAGTAGCCATTTTCTGAGAAAATAGGATTAAACTTGATATCCAAAACCTTTACCCTGGGCCAGTGTGTGCATGCTCAGTTGCTTTTGTCTTGTCTGACTCTCTGCGACGTTATGTAATATAACCTGCCAGGCTCCTCTATCCATGGAATTCTCCAGGCAAGAATACTGCAGTGGGTTGCCATTCCCTTCTCCAGGGGATATTCCTGACCCAGGGATCAAACCTGTATCTCTTGTGTCTCCTACATTTCAGGCAGATTCTTTACTTGCTGAACCATCAGAGAAGCCCAGGTATTTAAATACTTCTCTGAAATGTATTACAATATTATTCATATTACCAAAATTTTATCTTGTTTGTAGTCTGTTCTAGAATACCCATTGAATAACAATAGTGATTTTATTTATATTTTTTGGTTTTGCTGAAGGAGAATTGTGCTAAATCAATTTCAGTGGGGCTTGGGTTTTAATTATCCTTTGCTTTAAGTATTAGATTCCTTTTTATAAATACTCTTAGTGGTTTGTTCTAGTTGAAACCAAAGGGGTTGCCTGTGCCATCACACCAATTTAGAATAAAGTAATATCATTCACCAATTATACTATTTAAAGCAAAAATTAAATTTCCTGTTATTTAAGCTCAATTGAAATTTAAAGAAATGTAATAATAAACTACCATTACAGTAAAACCCCTTACCCATACCCTAATACTGAGAAGATACAGTCTTTGAAAAAGAAAAATGCAATTGAAAAACCCAACCAAATTTTGGCTTACTTTAAAGTCATATTTAATAGAATTAAGTATGAACCAAATCAAATAATTTAGACAGATGCTTCGAAACTGTTGAAATGGTACTGTATTCTCAGAATATCCCAGAAGTAGTAGCCTTATCTATTTTGAAAATATAATCAACATGATAGAACTCTTAGTTCAGGGTTAAACATAAATTGCTTGGTAAATGTAGTCTTGATCAAATGCAACCTCAGACAATTACATCAGACTAATCAGTCTTCTGGGATTTGGGATATGCTCAGGTGTCGATACTAGGATGGTTATGAGCCAAGCTTACTTACTTTAAAGCCTGGCTCTGCCATTTGCTAGTTCCGTTTCCTTAAAGAAGCAGTTTCTTCTCTTTGGGGCTTCCCTGGTGGCTCACATGGTAAAGAATCTGCCTGCAGTGCCAGAGACACGGGTTCAGTCTCTGAGTGGGGAGGATCTCAAGGGGAAGGGAATGGCAACCTACTCCAGTATTCTTGCCTGGAGAATTCCATGGCCAGTGAAGCCTGGCAGATTACAGTCCCTGGGGTTGCAAAGAGTCAGACATGACTGAGTGACTAACACTTTCTTTTTTCATCTCTTTGTGCTTCAGTTTCCTCATGTGAAAACCTGTAGTGATATTAGGGTTCTTGTGTTTAAGTAGTTAATACATGTAGAGCACTTAGAAGTGTGACTGTCATTGTTTCCACAACTATTCATCTCACAAGTGTGAGTTTTTGCTGTAACATCTATAACACTTTTATTCACCCCAAAGTCTTGGGGCTCAAGCCAGAGTTCCTCATCTGAACCACTGAAAACAGAAAATGATTTTTTATCCATCACCACGCAGTTATATATATTTTTTCTTATAATAAAAACTTTGAAGATTTACTCTCTCAACAACTTTTAATTAAAATAACACAGTATAGTTTTAAATTTTATTTATTTATTTTAATTGGAGGCTAATTACTTTACAGTATTGTGGTGGTTTTTGACATACATTGACATGAATCAGCCATGGGTATACATGTGTCCCCATCCTGACCTCCCCCCACCTCCCTCCCCATCCCCTCCCTCAGGGTCCTCCTAGTGCACCAGCCCTGAGCACCGTGTCTCATGCATCAAACCTGGACCGGTGATCTATTTCACATATGGTAATATACATGTTTCAATGCTATTCTCTCAAGTCATCCCACCCTCGCCTTCTCCCATAGAGTCCAAAAGTCTGTTCTTTACATCCGTGCCTCTTTTGCTCTCTTAAGCATAACCATCACAAGGTATGTGGTATCCCAGCACTTATTTTATGGCTAGAGGTTTGTACCTTTTGACCACCTTCACCCATTATTTGAATGCCTATTTCCTTGACTCACCCAAAGAGGATACAAAACTCCTGCTCTTCTAGAGGCAAAGCAGAGTGGTTAGTTCATTACATTCAATGTACGTTATGGTAGGCTAAAAAAATCCCCCCGACCCCAAGAGATATCTATATCCTTATAAGGGGTTTAAATGCATACCCCCAAAATTCACATGTCAAAGTCCTAACCTCTAGTACCTCAGAATGTGATTGTATTTGGAGAGTGTCTTTAACTAAGATAATTAACTTCAAATGTGATAATTAAGGTGGGCCTCCATCCAATATGACTGGTGTCTTTTTAAGAAGAGATGAGAATTCACACACGGGCAGAAGGAAGATCATGTGAAAATACAGGGAGATGACTGCCATCTGTAAGAGAGACCTCAGAAAAAACAACTCGGCTATCTTCCATACTGTGAGAAAGTAAATTTCTGTTGTTTAAGCCACCTGGCCCACAATAGTTAGTTATGTCAGTCCTACAAAACTGCTGTACAGATTTAATTTAATACATTACAAATTTTCATTCATTCTGCTTTTGAGAAATATCTAACTTCTTTCAAATGTTGCTACTATTCAGTTCAGTACAGTCGCTCAGTCGTGTCTGACTCTTTGCGACCTCATGAATGGCAGCACGCCAGGCCTCCCTGTCCATCACCAACTCCAGGAGTCCACTCAGACTCACGTCCATTAGTTGGCAATGCCATCCAGCCATCTCATCCTCTGTCGTCCCCTCATCCTCCTGCCCCCAATCCCTCCCAGCATCAGAGTCTTTTCCAATGAGTAAAATCTTCACATGAGGTGGCCAAAGTACTGGAGTTTCAGCTTTAGCATCATTCCCTCCAAAGAAATCCCAGGGCTGATCTCCTTCAGAATGGACTGGTTGCATCTCCTTGCAGTTCAAGGGACCCTCAAGAGTCTTCTCCAACACCACAGTTCAAAAGCATCAATTCTTTGGTGATCAGCCTTCTTCACAGTCCAACTCTCACATCCATACATGACCACAGGAAAAACCATAGCCTTGACTAGATGGACCTTAGTCGGCAAAGTAATGTCTCTGCTTTTAAATATGCTATCTAGGTTGGTCATAACTTTCCTTCCAAGGAGTAAGCGTCTTTTAATTTCATGGCTGCAACCACCATCTGCAGTGATTTTGGAGTCCCCCAAAATAAAATCTGACACTGTTTCCACTGTTTCCCCATCTATTTGCCATGAAGGGAAATATCAATAACCTCAGATATGCAGATGACACCACCCTTATGGCAGAAAGTGAAGAAGAGCTAAACAGCCTCTTGATGAAAGTGAAAGAGGAGAGTGAAAAAGTTGGCTTAAACCTCAACATTCCGAAAACGAAGATCATGGCATCTGGTCCCATCACTTCATGGGAAATAGATGGGGAAACAGTGGAAACAGTGTCAGACTTTATTTTGGGGGGCTCCAAAATCACTGCAGATGGTGACTGCAGCCATGAAATTAAAAGATGCTTACTCCTTGGAAGAAAAGTTATGACCAACCTAGATAGCATATTCAAAAGCAGAGACATTACTTAGCCAACTAAGGTCCATCTAGTCAAGGCTATGGTTTTTCCTGTGGTCATGTATGGATGTGAGAGTTGGACTGTGAAGAAGGCTGAGCACCAAAGAATTGATGCTTTTGAACTGTGGTGTTGGAGAAGACTCTTGAGAGTCCCTTGGACTGCAAGGAGATGCAACCAGTCCATTCTGAAGGAGATCAGCCCTGGGATTTCTTTGGAAGGTATGATGCTAAAGCTGAAACCAGTACTTTAGCCCCTCATGCGAAGAGTTGACTCATTGGAAAAGACTCTGATGCTGGGAGGGATTGGGGGCAGGAGGAGAAGGGGACGACCGAGGATGAGATGGCTGGATGGCATCACTGACTTGATGGACGTGAGTCTGAGTGAACTCTGGGAGTTGGTGATGGACAGGGAGGCCTGGCGTGCTGTGATTCATGGGGTCACAAAGAGTCGGACACGACTGAGCGACTGAACTGAACTGATGGGCCAGATGCCATGATCTTTGTTTTCTGAATGTTGAGCTTTAAGCCAACATTTTCACTCTCTTCTTTCACTTTCATCAAGAGGCTTTTGAGCTCCTCTTCACTTTCTGCCATAAGGGTGGTGTCATCTGCATATCTGAGGTTATTGATATTTCTCCCAGCATTCTTGATTCCAGCTTGTGTTTCTTCCAGTCCAGCATTTCTCATGATGTACTCTGCATAGAAGTTAAATAAACAGGGTAACAATATACAGCCTTTACATACTCCTTTTCCTATTGGGAACCAGTCTGTTGTTCCATGTCCAGTTCTAACTGTTGCTTCCTGACCTGCATACAGATTTCTCAAGAGGCACGTCAGGTGGTCTGGTATTCCCATCTCTTTCAGAATTTTCCACAGTTCATTGTGATCCACACAGTCAAAGGCTTTGCCATAGTCAATAAAGCAGAAATAGATGTTGCTACGATTAGCCTTTTCTAAATCACCTTACAAAAATAAACATACTTTTTTGTGGTGTATCTACCCAGACAAAGATATATGGGGGCATGTAATAGGTGTATGTTCAGTTTAAACAAGTACTATGAAATATTTGCAATATATCAATTTCTGTTACTTCTTGCAGTACTTGAGAGTCCTAGTTTTTACAAACTTAGCATTTCTGAAGAGTTGGTAGTAACAACCTATTTTGAATTTAAGTTAAAGTATCAGTAACCCCATTTTCCATTACTACAGATGAGCTTGTCTTGATTAAAGCTGATATAAAATAAAATTATGTAATATATAATCTTTTATTTCTCTTCTTTCATTTACAAATTTCTGATATCTATCCTTCTTTTTGGATGTATCAGCAGTTCATTTATTTTCATTCCTTACTAGTAAGGAATTCATTGTAAGAATATACTACAATGTGCTTATTTCCTCAGGTGTTGACGAACATTTAAGTTGTTTACAGTTTGGGACTATTGTGAATAAAGTTTCTATGAACATTCTTTTACAAATTTTTGTGTTACTTATTTGTACTTTTCAAGGGTGGAATATTTGAGTCATATGGAAATATTTATGCAACCTTCTAACACAATGCCAAACTCTTTTCCAAAGTAGTTGTACCATTTCACATTACCAAAAAAAAAAAAAAGTATTAGAATTGTCATTGTTTCATACATTGTCAACACTTGGTGCGATATTTTAAATTTATCTATCAAATAGAATTGGTATCTAATTTTTATTTAATTGGTTTAATGCTTTATATCCTCATCATATTCACTGGTGACTAATAATTATTGAGCATCTCATTATATACTTACTGACATTTGTGTATTTTATTTTATGAAGTGGCTTTTCAGTTGTTTTGCTGAATTTTTTATTGGACTTGTTTCTAAATATGAGTTGTAAGAGTTCTTTACACTTTCTAGACATATGTCCTAGGTCAGATAAGTAAACCGAAAACCCTTTTTTCCAGTCTATGCCTTGGCTTTCCACTACCCTACCAGTATTTTTCAAAGCAACTTTAAATTTTTGGTGAATTTTATAATTTTTTTCTGATTAAATATGTATTTTGTGTTTCTTTAAGAAATTGCCACCTATATCCAAATTGTGAAGATGTTTCTTCCATATTTTTTCCTAGAAACTTTAGTTTTAGCACTTAGTTTTAAATCCATGATGAATTTTATTTTTTATTGCATATGATATAAGGTAGGATTTGGGTTTTTGCTTTTTTATATAGATACTCAATTCTTTCAGCACCACTTTGGAACTGTCATTTCTTTTCCTAATTAGCTGCTTGGGTACCTTGATATAAAATCAAATGAACTAGTGGTTCTTTGGGAATCTATTTCTGGGCTCCCTTTTCCTTTGTACTGATATATGCATCTTTATATTCCCTCCATATTGCATTAGTTAACTGCAATGATCAGATATTAGAAGTCCAGCAATTTTGGTTTAAATTTTGCAGTAAAGTCCCTTGAAATACCATATAAAATTAAGACTCAGCTTAATAGTAAACAAAACAAAAGCAAAAACCAGTTGTGGTTATTTGAATTGATATTATGTGGAATAAATAAAAGTATTTGGGGAAAATTGGCATCTTAAAAAACTAAGTTTTTCTACTTTATAAACTTTATAATATAGATTCATTATGTTATTCCATTTATTCTTTCAAAGTTTATTTTTAAATCTGGGCTTTTGTGGTACAGACCTTGTCTAAATGTTAAATTTTGCCCCATTTTATATTTCCAATACTATCATAAATTTAATTTTTACACATTTTAAATTCATGAACCTTGTTGATGGCATATAGAAATAACTTTTCTGTTTGTATACTGAATTTATATTCCATGACCACACTATATTAAATACTTAATTCTAGTAAGTTTCATCTAGATATATTAGAAGGTTCCACTTGATCATTTTATTTACAAACATAGTTGTTTATATATCTTCCTTTCCAACCCATTTTTGTTTAACTTCTTTTCCTTGCTTCACTGAACCAGAATAATATTGGATAGAATAGTGAGAGTGAACAGTCTTGTCATATTCCCAATATTGTGCAGTAAATATTATTTTTTTAGCTGTTAAGTTAGCTGTTGGGTCTTCTATATATTCTTTATCCATTCATATACTTTATTATAAATGGCTATTTAATTTTGTAAAATACTCTCTGTATTTTTTAGAATACTCATAATTTTTTCCCTCCTTTGATTTGGTGAACTACATTGCCTTCTTGTGATAAATCTCACTTGGCTCTTATGTATTACCTTTTTACAGATTAAAACATTTGCTTTGTCATTTCATTTAAGAATATTGCTGCCTGTATGTACATGAGGAAATTTAGTTAGGGCTCTTCTTTTTTGTTAATATAAATTTATTTATTTTAATGGAGGTTAATTACTTTACAATATTGTATTGGTTTTGCCATACATCAACATGTACCTGCCACAGGTATATACGTGTTCCCCATCCTGAACCCCCTCCCTCCTCTGTCCCTAATGTGCCTAATCAGCTTACTCTCACACATTTCTCCCGACTATTTTATGAAAGCACTTCTGGTGGTTGATTTTTATTTATTTTTTTCCATGCATGTTCAATAGAATGCTCCAAAAGAGTGATCTGGGCCTGGTGTTTTCTTGGTGATATGATTTTATTTAATACATGTAGTACTTTTCAGATTTTTCATTTCTTCTTGATTCAGTTTTGGTATATTGTATCTGTCATGAATTTTTCTATTTGTCTTAGTTGTTGAATTTATTTTAAAATCATTTCTGTTTCCCTTTTATCTTTTTAGTTTTTGTTGAATGTTTAATGATGTTCCTCTTTCATGCCTGACATTGTTAATTAATTAGTATCTTTTTTTCCTTTCTCTCTCTCTCATTGGCATAGATAGAAATTTATCAATTTATCATCTGTTCAAAAAATCCTCTTTGGTTTTATTAACTCATTCCATTTTTAAATCTGTTTTCTATTTCATTGGTTTCAAGTTTTCCCTTCCTACCTATTTTAGATGGAAAATTAGGTTTGATGTGAAAATTTTTTTCTTTTGTAATATGATCATTTGCAGCTATCAATTTTTCTCTAAGCACTGCCTTAGCTGAGCCCCATAAATAATAGTTGGTTTAATTTTAATTGTGTCAAAATTCTTCTCATATAACTTATAACGTGACCTTTAGAAATATGTTATTTAATTTCCCTGTGAAAGTTAAAGTGAAGTCATTCAGTCATATCTGACTCTTTGCGACCCCAGGCTCCTCTGTCCATGGGATTTTCCAGGCGAGAATACTGGAGTGGGTTGCCATTTCCTTCTCCAGGGGATCTTTCTGACCCAGGGATCAAACCCAGGTTTCCCACATTGTAGTTACTGATTTAATATAATTCCACTGTGCTTCAAAATAATTACATCAAAGGACATAATGTGTATTCTGTATATTTTTGATACTTTGTTGATAGTTATTTTCTCTGAACTAGCATAAGGACTTTGTTGATAAATTGGCTATGTGTTTTATGTGTTGAGAAATATATTTCTGAGTTTGGAGTTGAATATTTTTAAGATGCCATTTAAGTCAACTTTTGACAGCTTTTGCAGGTCTTGTATATCTCAGTGATTTTTTTTTAAATTTCTGCACTGTCAGTTATTAAGGTTGTTTGAAATTTCTGACTATAACTGAAAATTTGTCCATTTCTCCTTCCAGTTTTGTCAGTGTTTGATTCATGCAATTAAATGCTCTTTTAATAAGCAAAATGCAAAATTACAAATACTATATGATTCCACTTACATGAGATGCTTGGAGTGGTCAAATGCACAGGCAGAAAGTATAAGAATTGCTGTCATATGCTGGGAGGATAGTGGAATTGGAAATTATAGTTTATGGGCACAGAGTTGCAGTTTGGAAAGATGACAAATCCTGGAGATAGATTATGGTAATGACTATACAACAAGGTAAATGTGGTAATGGTACTGAAGCAGACATTTAAGGAAACTTTCTTTTTTTAAATTTAGATTTATTTATTTTAATTGGAGGCTAATTACTTTACAATGTGAATCCGCCACATTTAGAACCATCATTCAGTTGCTAAGTCATGTCCGACTCTTTGTGACCCCATGGACTGCAGCACGCCAAGTTTCCTGTCCTTCTCTGTCTCCTAGAGTTTGCTCAAACTCATGTCCATAGATCTGGTAATGCCATCTAACCATGTCATTCTCTGTCACCACCTTCTCCTCCTGCCCTCAGTCTTTCCCAGCATCAGGGTCTTTTCCTTTGAGCTGCCTTTTCATACCAGGTGGCCAAAGTATTGGAGCTATGCTAAATTGTATATCACATATAGCTTATTGCAATTTTTAAAGGCTTTACACTTGATTTTTTATGGCTGTGATTTCTTGCTGTTTCTATTGACTCCTTTGTCCTCTGCTGATTGGTCAAAATGTCCTGTTTCTTCACTTTTTAAAATAAATTTTGGTAAAATGCTAGACCCTATGAATGTTACATTGTTGCTTGAAATGTGTTACTCTCTTCACTTTTAATTTTGTTTTAATGGCGGGCAGTTCAGTTTCTCTGGGATGAGCTTGATCTCTTTGAGGCATGGCTTAAAGTTTTATTTTTTAGGGCTTAGGGTAAACTTTAAGACAGTGGTTCTCAACCAGGGGTGATTTTTGTCCTATAAGATGCCTTGGACAGTATCTGGAGACATTGCTGACTGTCATAACTGAGGAGTGTTACTGGTGTCTAGTGGTAGAGGATAGGGTTATGCTAAACACCCTACAGGACTTCCCTGGTGGCTCAGATGGTAAAGCGTCTGGCTACAATGCGGGAGACCTGGGTTCGATCCCTGGGTCGGGAAGATCTCCTGGAGAAGGAAATAGCAACCCACTCCAGTATTCTTGCTGGGAAAATCCCATGGATGGAGGAGCCTGGTGGGCTACAGTTCATGCAGTCACAAAGAGTCAGACACGACTGAGCGACTTCACTCACTCACTCACTCAAACACCCTACAACACACTGGATGGGCCCCAATAACAAGAAATTAGCTGGGCCACCATGGCAATAGAGATAAGCCTGAGAAATGCTCTAGGGCTAGGTTTGCCCTTTTACTAAGCTATCACATTTCTGGGATCTGAATCAAATACCCTGATTTTCAAGGGGGGGGTCTCTCCCATTTGGCTAGTTGGTATCTCTCCCAAGCTTAGGTCTTGGAATTGGTCAGCCTTCTGTTCAGTACCAAGCAGTGTTAGCCTAAACATGGACAATTTAGTATTCAGCTCCCGAGTACAGGGGACATTACGAGCACTTCTGGAGCTCTTTTGCAGCATACTTTCTTCCTTTCTGACACTCTGCTCACAGACCTAAGATACCGTATTCTCTCTTAGGTTTCTTTACACTGTGTCTTGTTTGGGCACCCCCTGGCCTATGGTGTAGTCTGGAAATTGCCTTCCAACTGAAAGCTGAGGAGACTTTAGGGTTCACTTTTCATATTCCCCTTCTCCGAAAGATCACATTCTTTGGCCATGTGTTGTCAATTGTTGAAAATAAGTCACTATGTATATAATATTTTTCCAGATTTCCAGTTAGTTTTAGTGGGACCATAGGCTATCTCAATGACTTCATCCTGGCTGGAATTTGAAGTACTTTATTTTGGTTTGACTTTCCATTTTTAAGATGATTAATTATGTTGAAAACCTCTATTTTTAATGTGTCCATTGGAGATTTATATAACCTATTTATGAATTCCCTGTTAAAATTTCCCCCGTTTATCTATTGGTTAGTCTTCCTTTTAAATATTGTTCCTTAGCATTTATTTTTATAGTCTAAATGCAAGTTCTCTCTTAACTATACGTTGTACAAAAAGATTCTCCCAATATGAGACTTACTTTCCAATTTTTTAATGTTTCTGTTTGATGAAAAAAAAATGTGCTTAGTTTTCTTATGCTTCCATTGATCATTTACTTTCTTTTCTCTGTTAACATTTCATGTTCTTTGCAAATACGCTTTGACAACCTGAGGTCATAAAAATATTTTCTTATGTTTTAGTCTAAAAGCATTATTGTTTTACCTTGCACATTTATGTTTTTAATCCTCCTAAAGTAGACTTTATGTAAGAGGTAAAGTAAGGGTAGAAATTCAATTTTCCCAGCACCATTTTACAAAATGGACTATTCATTCTCCATAGCACATCAGTTTATCATATATGTGTGGAACAGTGTCTATAGTGTCTGCTCCATTACATTATTCATTTTGCGAGTCTCTGCTACTTTAGTTGACATCATTTAAAATAAAGATTAGGGTTCCCCGGTGGCTCAATGGCAAAGAACCTGCCCGCCAATGCAGGAGACTTGGGTTCAATGCCTGGGTCAGGAAGTCCGCTTGGAGTAGGAAAAGGCAACCCATTCCAATATTCTTGCCTTGGAAATCCCATGGATGGAGGAGCCTAGAGGGCTACAGTCCATGGGGTCACAAAAGAGTCAGACATGGTTTAGTGACTAAATAACAACAGCAACAAAATAAAGATTGTGTCTTGTATGTAAGTCTTCAAGCTTCATTCTTCTTCAAGATTGTTTTGGGTATCTGGACCTTGCAGATTTCCATATAAATTTTACAATTGGCTCATTTTCATTAAAAAGGCAGTACATTTTTAATGAGAGTGAATTAACTCTAGTTCAGAGAACAGGTTTGACTTCTTCATAACACTTAGTGTTTCGTTACCTAAACTCAGGGTTTCCCTGGTGGCTCAAACAGTAATGACTCTGCCTGTAATGCAGGAGACCCACGTTTGATCCAGGATCAGGAAGATACCATGAAGAAGCAAATGGCAACCCACTCTAGTATTTTTGCCCGGAAAAATCCCTTGGACAGAGGAGCCTGGAGGGCTACAGTCCATGGGGTCGCAAAGAGTTGGACACAACTGAGTGACTAACACTTTCCAAACTTTACCTGAACATGCTATATTTCTCCCAATACTTAGATATTTTAATGTTTTAATAGTGATATGGATTATTCAGAGTAGAGGTTTTACAATCTTATATTAGATTCACTAGCAAAAATTTGAGATTTGTGATATTATCTGCTCCTTAAAATATCTTTTCTGTTTGTGCGTGCTAAGTAGAAATAAGATTGAATTATCTGTTTTACAATGTAGCTTTAAATCTTCCTAGATAATTTACTAAATGCCATAGTTTCCTTAGATTTTCTACGTATACATTATATTAAATAGAAATTGTGACAGATTTATTTTCACTTTTCCAGTACTTAGGCTTTTCCTTTCTCTTACTAATTATATTAATAATAAGTCACAATTACGTCAGATGCTTACTAAAATTTGTGTAGTCTTTATTAGACTAAGGAGATTCTTTTCCAATTATAGTATGTTAAGAATTTTAAAAAATATTTCACAGATGTTAAATTTTGTGAAATGTCTTTATTGCATTTAAGATTGCCACCTTTTACTACAAATGTGATAAAATACATTGGTTTATTTGGTTTTGTAAATTAAGACATGATTTGTATACTGTAGATTCTATTCCTAGTCATGAAAACTTTTGCAAATTTTGACAAATACAATAGTTATACAAACAGCACCACAGTCAAGATATAGTACACTTACATGATATCAAAAAAATTCTTCATGTCTCATTGGAATCACCTGTCTCCATGTTGTCTGGCAAACAATGATCTCTTCACTGAGTCATTTTGCCATTACAGATGCCATGTACAGGGTCATAGAGTACACAAACTTTGGCATCTAAATGCTTCCACTTGGCATGATGCATGGGAGACCCATCAATAACAATGCATCTGCTGGTAACTACAGTCCAGCAGTAATTCATAGTGTGGCTGTACATCAGGTTGCTTATTCCAGTATTAAGGGATACGTGGGTTGTCATCCATTTCTGTTAATAATGATTAACTTCTCTATGAACATTTCCATCATGGTTTTGTGTAGACACACATCTCATTTCACTAGGAAGCAAAATGGCTGTCTGAGGAAGCCTTACAAAATAGTTGTGAAAAGAAGAGAAGTGAAAGGCAAAGGAGAAAAAGAAAGATATACTCATTTGAATGCAGAGTTCCTAACACATATATATGGAATAAAGATGGTAACAATAATCCTGTATGCAAGACAGCAAAAGAGACACAGATGTATAGAACAGTCTTTTCGACTCTGTGGGAGAGGGAGAGGTTGGGATGATTTGGGAGAATAGCACTGAAACATATATAACATCATATATGAAATGAATCGCCAGTGCAGTTTCGATACATGATACTGGATGCTTGGGGCTGGTGCACTGGGATGACCCAGAGGGATGGTATGGAGAGGGAAGAGGGAGGGGGGTTCAGGATGGGGAACATGTGTATACCTGTGGTGGATTCATGTTGATGTATGGCAAAACCAATACAATATGTTAAAGTAATTAACCTCCAATGAAAATAAATAAATTTGTATTTATATCAAATAATAGCAGGGAGAGATAAGAAAGCCTTCCTCAGTGATCAATGCAAAGAAATAGAGGAAAAGAACAGAATGGGAAAGACTAGAGATCTCTTCCAGAAAATTAGAGATACCAAGGGAACATTTCATGCAAAGATGGGCTCGATAAAGGACAATAATGGTATTGGACCTAACAGAAGCGTAAGATATTAATAAGAGGTGGCAAGAATACACAGAAGAACTGTACAAAAAAGATCTTCATGACCAAGATAATCACCATGGTGTGATCACTCGCCTAGAGCCAGATATCCTGGAATGTGAAGTTAAGTGGGCCTTAGAAAGCATCACTACAAACAAAGCTGTTGGAGGTGATAGAATTCAAGTTGAGCTATTTCAAATCCTGAAAGATGATGCTTTGAAAGTGCTGCACTCAATATGCCAGCAAATTTGGAAAACTCAGCAGTCGCCACAGGACTGGAAAAGGTCAGTTTTCATTCCAATCCCAAAGAAAGGCAATGCCAAAGAATGGTCAAACTACCACATAATTGCATTCATCTCACATGCTAGTAAAGTAATGCTCAAAATTCTCCAAGCCAGGCTTCAGCAATATGTGAACTGTGAACTTCCAGATGCTCAAGTTGGTTTTAGCAAAAGCAGAGGAACCAGAGATCAAATTACCAACATCTGCTGGATTATCAAAAAAGCAAGAGAGTTCCAGTAAAACATCTATGTCTGCTTTATTGACTATGCCAAAGCCTTTGACTGTGTGGATCACAATAAACTGTGGAAAATTCTGAAAGAGATGGGAATAGAAGACCACCTGACCTGCCTCTTGAGAAACCCGTATGCAGGTCAGGAAGCAACAGTTAGAACTGAACATGGAACAACACACTGGTTCCCAATAGGAAAAGGAGTACGTCAAGGCTGCATATTGTCACCCTGCTTATTTAACTTGTATGCAGAGTACATCATGAGAAACGCTGGACTGGAAGAAGCACAAGCTAGAATCAAGATTGCCTGGAGAAATATCAATAACCTCAGATATGCAGAAGACACCACCCTTATGGCAGAAAGTGAAGAGGAACTTAACAGCCTCTTGATGAAAGTGAAAGAAGAGAGTGAAAACGTTGGCTTAAAGCTCAACATTCAGAAAACTAGGATCATGGCATCTGGTCCCATTCAGTTCAGTTCATTCACTCAGTTGTGGCCAACACTGTGTGACCCCTTGAATTACAGCACACCAGTCCTCCCTGTCCATCACCAACTCCCAGAGTTCACTCAAACTCATGTCCATCGAGCCGGTGATGCCATCCAGCCATCTCAGCCTCTGTCGTCCCCTTCTCCTCCTGTGCCCAATCCTTCCCATCATGAGTCTTTTCCAATGAGTCAACTGTTTGCATGAGGTGGACAAAGTACTGGAGTTTCAGCTTTAGCATCAGTACTTCCAAAGAACACCCAGGACTGATCTCCTTTAGGATGGACTGGTTGGATTTCCTTGCAGTCCAGGCAACTCTCAAGAGACATCTCTAACATCACAGTTCAAAAGCATCAGTTCTTCGGTGCTCAGCCTTCTGCATAGTCCAACTCTCTCATCCATATATGACCACTGGAAAAATCATAGCCTTGACTAGATGGACCTTTGTTGACAAAGTAATGTCTCTTGCTTTTTAATATGCTATCTAGATTGGTCATATCTTTCCTTCCAAGGAGTAAGCGTCTTTTAATTTCATGGCTACAGTCACCATCTACCATGATTTTGGAGCCCCCCAAAATAAAGTCTGACACTGTTTCCACTGTTTCCCCATCTATTTTCCATGAAGTGATGGGATCAGATGCCATGATCTTCGTTTTCTGTATGTTGAGCTTTAAGCCAATTTTTTCACTCTCCACTTTCACTTTCATCAAGAGGCTTTTTAGCTCCTCTTCACTTTCTGCCATAAGGGTGGTGTCTTCTGCATATCTGAGGTTATCGATATTTCTCCCAACAATCTTGATTCCAGCTTGCGCTTCTTCCAGTCCAGCGTTTCTCATGATGTACTCTGCATAGAAGTTAAATAAGCAGGGTGACAATATGCAGCCTTGACGTACTCCTTTTCCTATTTGGGACCAGTCTGTTGTTCCATGTCCAGTTCTAACTGTTGCTTCCTGACCTGCATACAGGTTTCTCAAGAGGCAGGTCAGGTGGTCTGGTATTCCTATCTCTTTCAGAATTTTCCACAGTTTATTGTGATCCACACAGTCAAAGGCTTTGGCATAGTCAATAAAGCAGACATAGATGTTTTACTGGAACTCACTTGCTTTTTTGATGATCCAGCAGATGTTGGTAATTTGATCTCTGGTTCCTCTGCCTTTTCTAAAACCAGCTTCAGAATGTGAAGTTCATGGTTCATGTGTAGCTGAAGCCTGGCTTGGAGAATTTTGAGCATTACTTTACTAGCATGTGAGATGAGTGCAATTGTGCAGTGGTTTGACCATTCTTTGGCATTGCCTTTCTTTGGGATTGGAATTAAAACTGACCTTTTCCAGTCCTGTGGCTACTATTGAGTTTTCCAAATTTGCTGGCATATTGAGTGCAGCACTTTCAAAGCATCATCTTTCAGGATTTGAAATAGCTCAACTTGAATTCTATCACCTCTAACAGCTTTGTTTGTAGTGATGCTTTCTAAGGCCCACTTAACTTCACATTCTAGGATATCTGGCTCTAGGTGAGTTTTCACACCATGGTGATTATCTTGGTCATGAAGATCTTTTTTGTACAGTTCTTCTGTGTATTCTTGTACAGGTCTTCTTGTATTCTCTTATTATCTTTTGCTTCTGTTAGGTCCATAACATTTCTGTCCTTTATCGAGCCCATCTTTGCATGAAATGTTCCCTTGGTATCTCTAATTTTCTGGAAGAGATCTCTAGTCTTTCCCATTCTGTTTTCCTACTTTTCTTTGCATTGATCACTGAGGAAGGCTTTCTTATATCTCCTTGCTATTCTTTGGAACTCTGCATTCAGATGCTTATATCTTTCCTTTTCTCCTTTGCTTTTTGTTTCTCTTGTTTCACAGCTATTTGTAAGGCCTCCCCAGGCAGCCATTTTGCTTTTTTGCATTTCTTTTCCATGGGGATGGCCTTGATCCCTGTCTCTTGTACAATGCCATGAACCTCCGTCCATCGTTCATCAGGCACTCTGTCTATCAGATCTAGTCCCTTAAATCTATTTCTCACTTCCACTGTATAGTCATAAGGGATTTGATTTAGGTCATACCTGAATGGTCTAATAGTTTTCCCTGTGAAGTTGCTCAGTCGTGTCCGACTATTTGCGACCCCATGGACACCAGGCTCCTCCATCCATGGGATGTTCTAGGCAAGAGTACTGGAGTGGGTTGCCATTTCCTTCTCCAGGGATTCTTCCCGACCCAGGGATTGAACCCAGGTCTCCCTCATTGTAGACGGACGCTTTACCGTTTTCAATACTTTCTTCAATTTAATTCTGAATTTGGCAATAGGGAGTTCATAATCAAGCTCCCGGTCTTGTTTTTGCTGACTATATAGAGCTTCTCCATCTTTGGCTGCAAAGAATATAATCAATCTGATCTTGGTGTTGACCATCTGTGATGTCCATGTGTAGGGTCTTCTCTTGTGTTGTTGGAAGAGGGTGTTTGCTGGTTCCACTACTTCCTGGCAAATAGATGGGGAAACAGTGGAAACAGTGGCTAACATTATTTTTCTCAGCTCCCAAATCACTGTGGATGGTGATTGCAGCCATGAAATTATGACGCTTCCTCCCTGGAAGGAAAGTTATGACCAACCTAGACAGCATATTAAAGAGCAGAGACATTACTTTGTCAACAAAGGTCCGTCTAGTCAGTTAAGGCTATAGTTTTTCTAGTAGTCATGTATGGATGTGAGAGTTGGACTATAAAGAAAGCTGAACAGTAAAGAATTGATGCTTTTGAACTGTGATATGGAGAAAACTCTTGAGAATCCCTTGGACTGCAAGAAGATCCAACCAGTCCATCCTATAGATGGGTGGACTTGGAAGGACTGGGTGTTCCTTGGAAGGACTGATGTTGAAGCTGAAATTCCAGTACTTTGGCCACCTGATGTGAAGAGCTGACTCATTTGAAAAGACCCTGATGCTGGGAAAGATTGAGCGCAGGAGGAGAAGGGGACAACAGAGGATGAGATGGTTGGATGGCATCACCGACTCAATGGACATGGGTTTGGGTGGACTCCGGGTGTTGGTGTGTTGCAGTTCCTGGGGTCATACAGTCAGACATGACTGAGCAACTGAACTGAACTGAATATCTTAATAGTGAGTCTTAAGTCTCTCAGTCCCGCAAGAAGATGTATCTCTCCATTTACTTAAATCTCTTTTCATTACCTTCTTAAACATTTTGTAGTTTTATCATACAAATCATGCATGCACATTGTTAGATTTCATTTAAGTATTTCATAATGTTTTTAGAAATATTGCAAATGATATTAAAAAAATTCAATATCCAATAGTTCATTGCTAAACATGGATATACTATTGATTTTTAAATAATTTATATCCCTTGACCATGAACAATCACTTACTAGCTCTAGCATCATTTTGTGTAAATTCTTTACAAAGTTTTATATAGGCATGGCATCATGAGAATGCAGAAACTTTTGTCATTTTCCTAATCTGTCTGCATTTTATTTCTCTTTCTTGGCTTAATGCATTGCATTGTATAAGACTCCCATTATAATGTTTCACAGGAGTGTGAAAAAGAGCCATCATCAACTTGATACTCTTACAAATTACATTAGTTTTAAGTTTTTATAGGTTTTCCTGATCAGATTAAGTTTGCTGAAAATTTTGATCAATGATAGATACTGAAATATGCCAAATGCTTTTATGCATCTTTTGAGCTTATCATTGTTTATCCTTTTTACTCTGTTGATTTGCTGAATTACAGTGATTAATTTTAAGATATTTAAACATACTTCCATTCTATAATTTCCCTTTGATTATTTAGAAGATTGTAATAATTTGGTTAAATTGTCCATATTTCAACTTTGTCTTCATTTTTTCATATTTTTAAGCATCTTTATCATAATCATAGTGTGCTTTATGATTAAATGGGGGTTCATGTTGGGAAAGCATGTAAGAATTAAAGATTTTAAAATTAAAAAAATAAAAAACTAAAAAAAATTAAAAAATAAAATACTTCTGCATAGACTAAAAAAAAAAAAAAGAACATTTGTGGATTGACCTTTGTTGTCTCATTTCTTATTTTTTTAATTTGGGTTTTAGACATATTGTCTTTGTTATGACATGTGGAGTAATTTCTGATTATATTTGAAATTATATGTAAAACATACCTGGAGAGGCTACCAGAGAAGTGTTTGCTTCAAATTCGCCATACTTAAAGACTGGAGACTGCTTATTTTAACAAAACACTGTTTTGAGTAGTAGCGAACTTGTTCTCTTGGTAAGCCTCAATCTTCAGGTTTTCAATAAAGAACTTATTTTCTTTAAGCCTCTAACCTTTGGTAAGTATGGGACACTAACCTTTGTCTCACTTCAATTCTTCTTTTTATAGCCCTTTTAAAATTTTAAATCTATTCCTTTCAATCTATCCTGCTCTAAAATATGGCCAATGTATCAATAAGGCAACTAGCTATGTTCTTGAATCCACCTTCAAAGTCTGTCCAAAGTTTTGCTATTTTATTCTGAACACAGCAGAAATACTCAGTGGATGCATTTTCAGCTTTCTACCCCTATTCCAGAAATTGCTGTAAAGGCAAAAGTGACTACATATAATCAGATCACTTTTTTGAAGTTCTTCCGTTTTTGGAATTTTGGCCCAACTAGTTCTCATTGTATCTAACTTTCTGCTGTCCCCCAGCATATGCTTTTGTATTCTATGAAGGAGTTTGTTTTATTTTGTTTTACTATATCTTTATTGTGATCACTCTCAATAGCAAGATTGGTCTGTCACTGGGCACTGTGTATCATCCACAAGATGTTTCCCCTCAATTTCAGTACAATTTTTTCACCTTGAGATCAGAAATTTTATCTGTTGCTTTAGCACTTATTCTAATTCCTAGATCATAAACAGTGCCTCAAACATTTTAGACTCTCATTGACTATCTCTAAGTGAAATAATAACCAATATATTTCCAGCAAATGATACAAGTCCATCAGGATATGCCATCTTAATTTAAGTGCGTCCATTTAACTCCAGATAACTGTATTTTGTGTCACTAATGTGCCATAACATTTTTTTTCTGTAATTATAGGTTTAGTTTCTTTACCATTTTGAGTTTTCTTTTGGTTACGATAGTAAAGAGATATTCTTTCACTATCCTATCTTACCTTATTATTGATATTAAAAGTTATTTAGCAAGAGAGAATACAAAAGAATAATAAAGCTTCCTGTCAACATAGGTTCACTTATTGGATATTTTCTGAAGTTTATGCAGAATGATTGGTGATATCTCTTACAAATATTTCAGTAAATATAGGTAAGAAGTTAAAATCACAATGCCAGTGAATATTATCCCTCAGATAATATATGATAATATACAAGGAGTTAGCCGTTTCTGATTTCTATTAAAATATATTGATAGATTTTCTCTGCATAAACTACTGCAGCAGGAAACAAGAGAAATTTACCTCCTAAAATGCTTTTATTTGAAGCAGTATCAGTTAAATTGAGTTCCCTGGAGGTGACAAATAAAGGGTAGAGAGTGACTAGGAATATTATTCACTAAAAGAATAAAAAGGTCTTCATATGCAATGTTTATTAGCAGTCTCTGACACAAATCCAAAGAATTTGAACTTCATTTAAGTCCCTGGGGTAAGCAAGCACTTTAGAATTGGTTATATTACCTTGTATTTGACTGAGATTACAGCTAAAGAATTAATAATTATCATGAAACAATGAATTTCTGCTATCAGAGAACACCTTAGTGGGCACAGGAGTCATATCACAATGAGTCTTAAACTTATCCTTTAGTGTTAGGATTTGATCATTTCACGTATGCTGAGCTTGGAGATATTTATTCACATGCACATGTGTGATATCTATTTTTTTACATAATTTTTAATATACTTCCAGGGAGACATCTTCAGTCATTGCTTTTATTTTCCTTTCATGTGTTTATTCTCACCTTACTCTCGTCATTGACATCATTGCTTTATTACTAAATTTAGAAGAAAATAAAGTAAGGTACCTTTTTCCAGGTTTAACAAGTCCCCAAAATTCATCAGAAATGGGCTTTCAAAACTATACTAGAATTTTTGTATTACATTTCCCAGCATAAGAGTTTTAATATCTCAATCTGAAATACCCAAATGACCCTGGGCTGTTGATTTTAAATTAAAGCCCTAATGGTATTATTGCCTGTTCCGGCACAATTTTATTCTTCACTTTTGCGAGGCACCCACCTTAAAGGAGCCACCACTATTATTTAAGGGCATTTCAGAAGGAAAGCTGACACTACCAAATAAACACATTTAATGAAGTGAGATTACTAGTCACTAAGGCGCTAATGAAGTGTAAGATTAGCTGCAGCAAACAAAATTTCTCCCATGTCCCCTCCTGCCAATAGTCAGGACTCCAGCTGTAGAGATAAGATGTAGGGTTCATCTGGTGTTCAATACTCAGACAGCTGAGACAGTGTTCTTTCTCTATAACTCTACACTGTTAAAAGAGCAGCTGAATTCTGGGTCAAAATGAGATGAGGAGAGAGATATGGAAACTTGATTTTTTTTTGTTTCATTTTCACAAAGGAGAATTATTCTTTATAGTCTTTGAAATATATAATTTATAGTTATATATTAGTTAAATTTCTATGTTGCCAAATGTTTTTACTATCAATATTCTCTTAAACATATAACATTGATCTATCATGAGAGAAATATTGCAAATTGTCTATGACTATATTTGGCAAAGTATCATAATTTTTTTTTTAGTATCATAAACTTTTAAAAATCAAGGACTAACTTCGGGATAATGCTGAAGAAACTGCACAGACTACATCTTAAAACTATACCACCACCTCAACCTTCCCACCCCTATCACCCCACCTCCCCCAACACAAACACTGCTCCTCTCAAGACTAGCTCAAGGAATACTGGTCTCTCTTTTCGTGCACTTGAAGCAAATAATTTGTTTTGTTTAAGTGCTGTTTGCCAACTGCTCCTTCCAGATCATGTCACTGAGCTAATGAATACAATGCTTAGATGCATTAAATGTGAACATCACATATGCACAGGTGAATGTGGAGAATGAAGAAAGAGGGAAAAACTTAGGAGACTTGCGCAAGAAGGGAGGGAGGGTGACAAGTCATACCAACTCCCAAACTCCTCTCATAGCTTTTCTTCCCAAACATGCCAGCGCCCGAGGCACATCCTGCTTATACTAGGCACCAAGAAAGTCACTCGGAAGCAGCTGGTACAACATTGTCACTTAAAGTATATGTTTGATCATTCAGATGACCCAGCTGAGAAATATATAGTTGGTCTTCCTCAATGATTCCTGGCTTGTGGCACCTAGAGCCCTCGGAGTGCCCTGAGTGATGGGAGCCATGGGAACAACTTTTGTTGTTGTATTTTGTGGAGAAGGAAATGGCACCCCATTCAGTACTCTTGCCTGGAAAATCTCATGGGTGGAGGAGGCTGGTAGGCTACAGTCCATGGGGTCGCAAAGAGTTGGACACGACTGAGTGACTTCACTTTCACTTTGTCTCTTGTTCCCAGTTCTTGAAGATGTTTCAGGTCCATGGGGGTGAAGTGGGTGTCTTGCTATTCATAACAAGCCACTGGTTTTCTGTTATTAAGTAAATTTTGGAAAGCATCTAAGGATGGGGACTGGTTGCTAGGGGAACCAACCTTGAATAGATGGGTGGAACATTCAGTCTCACCCCACAATTTCCAGGAAGGGCAGAGGGGATAGAAGTTGAATCAATTACTAATGGCCAGGTAATTTATGAATCATGCCTATGTAATGAAACCTCCATAAAAACCCAGAAACAGAGGCTTTGGTGAGCTTCCAAGGTGACAGGTCAAACACTTCCACTGGCCACCATTTGTTGTTGTTTTTCTGTCATTAAGTTGTGTCTGACTCTTTGCAACCCCCTGGCCTGCAGCTCATCAGTCTCCTCTCTCCATGGGATTTCCCAGACAAGAATACTGGAGAGATTTCCCATTTTCCTCTCCAGGGAATCTTCCTGACCCAGGGATCAAAATCAGAGTCTCCTGCATTGGAAAGCAGATTCTTTACCACTCAGCCACCAGAGAAGCCCATTAGCCACCAAGCCAGGTCCCAAACTCCATGTGGACAGAAGCTCCTTCCTTTGAAACCTCATCCTTTGTATTTCTGTCTTCATCTGGTTGTTGACTTTTATCCTTTAGTAACATTTATAATAAATTGGTAATCTGTGGGAAATTCTTAAAGAGATGGGAATACCAGACAACTATATCTGTCTCCTAAGAAACCTGTGTGCTGGTCAAGAAGCAACAGTTAGAACCAGAAATGGAATAATAGACTGGTTCAAAATTGGGAAAGGAGTATTCAAGGCTGTATATTGTCACTGTGTTTATTTAACTTATATGCAGATTACATCATGCAAAATATGAAGCTGGATGATTTATAAGCTGAAATCAAGATTGCCACAAAAAATACCAACAACCTCAAATATGCAGATGGTACCACTCTAATGCAGAAAGGGAACAAGAACTAAAGAGCCTTTTGAGGAAGGTGAAAGAGGAGACTGACGAAGCTGGTTTAAAACTCAGCATTCAGAAAATGAACATCACGGCATCTGGCCCCATCCCATGGCAAATAGATGGGGAAAAATGGAAACAGTGACAGATTTTATTTTTGTGGGCTCCAAAATCACTGCAGATGGTGACTGCAGCCATGAAATTAATAAGCACTTGCTCCTTGGAAGAAAAGCTATGACCATAATAGACAATATTTAAAAGCAGAGACATCACCTCGCTGACAAAGGTCCATAAAGTCAAAGCTGTGGTTTTTCCAGGAGTTATATACGGATGTGACACTTGGGCCATAAAGAAGGCTGAGCACTGAAGAACTGATGCCTTCAAAGTGTGGGGCTGGAGAAGACTCTTGAGAGTCCCTTGGACTACAAGGAGATCAAACCAGTCAGTCTTAAAAGAAATCAGCCTTGATATTCTTTGGAAGGACTGATGCTGAAGCTGAAGCTCCAGTACTTTGCAAAGAGCCAACTCATTGAAAAAGACCCTGATGCTGGGAAAGATTGAAGGCAGGAGAAGAAGGGGTTGACAGAGGATAAGATGGTTGGATGGCATTACTGATTCAATGGACATGAGTTTGAGCAAACTCTGGGAGATAGTGAAAGACAGGGAGCCTGGCATGCTGCAGTCCATGGACTCTCGAAGAGCCGGACACAACATAGGGACTGAATAATGAGTTGGAAAAAAGGAGGAAGCGTGAGAGAGAGGAGGGGAGGAAGGAGGAAGATATGACCCCAAGGGTTTCCAGTGATCTATTAATCAAAGAGGCATTGTCTGTGTATCGATTGGACACAATAAGTGGTAGTTATGCATATATTTGAAAAAAAAATGTACCTTGTAGTCTGTTAATTTTGGTTGTTTAGAGAATTGCTGTGTAATCAATTTGGTTGTAGCAGTCAGTATCGATCAGGAAACAGATTGACTGTACAGGGTCCGATTTATTTGCTTACCTACTGTGTATAAGCAGGCCTGTTTAAAACAGAGATGATTCAATCTATTAAAATGAAAATGAAAAGCCTTCTATATGACAAGTAAGTTGCTAATGCAATTTCACAGTCTAGTTAGTACTGGATTTATATTATCATCGTGCTCGCGTAGTGTATATGCTATGGAGTGGTACAGACTCACCAACGTTACAGAAGTTGTGCTTGTCATCTCCTTCCTTCCTCTTTTCCTTTATTATAATTTAATTTACTTATTTATTTATTATTACTTTTGGCTGTGTGGGGTCTTCTTTACTGCATGAGCTTTCTTCTCATTGTGGCAAGCAGGGACCCCTTTCCAGCTGTGACTCTTGGGCTTCTCACTGGGGTGTCTTCTCTTGCTGCAGAGCAAAGGCTGCAGAGCCTTCGGTCTTCAGTAGCTTGTGGGTCCCGGGCTCTGGAGCACAGACTCAGTGGTTGTGGCGCACGGGCCCAGTTGCTCCGCTACACGTGGGATCTTCCTAGGTTAGGTAGGGAACCCATGTCTCCTGCATCGGCAGGTGATTTTTTTTTTTTTTTTTTTTACCTCCGAACAACCAGGGAAGCCCTCCTTGTTACCTCTTCACCTCCCTATTTAATCCTGCTCCACTTGATTTGTGCTAGAGGAGCATCCTCACAAGGCTGCTTGAAACCCTACGGCACATTCTGCATAGGAAGGCAGAGAGATAACAAGATTAACATATTCTCCCTGTGGGATTTCATGGGCTTTGCAAGATTTCAACAGTTATTTCCAGCCTCCTGGAGGAATTTCATCAAAAGCACATTTTTGTAGGGGGTGGGGATACAGTTCACTTGCCTCTCATCTTTTGTTCTGCAAGCTTCTTGTCTTTATGCTATCTGGATCTGCTTTTATTACATCTCCAGCTAGTTGTGAATTCCAGCTTCTTATCCAAAGAAAAATCTTGCCTCTGTGAATCACCGCCCTACAGATCTAGAGGGAACACCAAATCAAGCTCCTCTGAAGTTGGAACTAAGGAACAGATAATGGGCCACAGGGGAGCGCTACAACGGTACCTGATGCCAAGGGAGGCTTGAGTCTTTTCTTGACAACATAAGCAATGATGACAAGTCTGCTTTTCTTCCGCTTATTTTTTTCTGGTACTAAAAGTGTTTTATAACCAATCTTACCAACACCAAGGCTTCCCAGGTGGCGTAGTGGTAAAGAATCTGCCTGCCGAGGCAGGAAATACAAGAGACGCAGGTTTGATCCCTGGGTAGGGAAGACTGCCTAGAGTAGAAGGTGGCATCCCACTCCAGTATTCTTGCCTGGAAAATTCCATGGACAGGGAACATTGTGGGCTACAGTCCATGGGGTCACCAGGAGATGCACACAACGGTGCATAAGCACACACACGCAAGCACGCACACCACCGAGCCTTTCTGGAATCAGGCAGAGGATAAACATGTAAGTAAATTTGGCAGCTTTGGAATTTACAAAGACCTTTATTTTTAATCTTGCCAATGATCTCCACTTAAAAGCAAACTTTGTGAAATTCAGAGAGACCACACAACTTGTCCAGTCTCATCTTTGGCAGTTGAGAAACCAAAGTTTTCTAGAAATTGAAGCCTTTTTGATGAACTTTCATAATTTCAACAGTTCAGCTTCTTTCAGGAGTGGTGGGAAAGCCCAGCAGTTTTCGGAGTGACATGCGAGGATTTTCCATCATCCGTGCACTTCTCCGCTGCTCGCTCTATTTTCCATCAGCCCTCACTGGCCACCATTAAAGATACCCGATCTCGGACAGCCCGTTACTTGTGTCTTTTAGACCCTTTTCTGATCTAATACTATCCCCCTCTCTGCCTGGACAGCTCCTGTTTTCTTTCAGTGATTATGAGCACAGAACCTGGGATCGCTGGTCAAAGTAAAAAAATCTTATTCTGCTATTCCTAGCTAACTTTTAGTTAAACTGTTTAAGTGTTCTGTGCCTCCATGCCCTCCTTCACAATGTGAGGCTGGTGATAGTACTGTCCTCATAGAGCTGCTTACATGTTAAAAGATTTAATCTATGGAAAATTTTAATCTATGAAATCTAAGAAAGATTTAATCTATGGAAAGACAGATGTTGATTAACCAGAGTCCAAAGAGCAATCTCGTTTTATACTTCACACATATCATACCATAAGCTCCTAGCTCTTGATATAGTTTTCCACATTGTGGATTTCGCAGCTATTTCCTCTCCTAAATCTCCTCTGCCAGTAGTATAACCCAGACCTTACTCTCTTACTGGTTGAACTTCTTTTGTTTTCTGTAATGTGCTCTTCCTGTGTGCTTCACAGTCTTGTCAGTACCTACAAATCTGATCAATTCACTCACTTGCTTAAAACTCTTCAATAGCACCCTATACTTTTGGCTTACATAAGTCTCTATAGACTTACATCTCTATACCTCCTGCCTAATGCCGTATGAGCAAGTATATCTACACCTTCTAAGTTGCAGAAAGTGCTAAACAGTACTGAATGAATGGATGAGCAAACGTCTCATTGCATAATGAGTCATGGTATCCGCCTAGCCACTATACCACGAAGTCCTTTCTGATCTGATGTCTAGGACGAAGACCCAATCTATGTCTTAGGAACAGAGGAGGAAGTTGCATTACTGAGATGTATTGGCAGCAGAATAATCAAATGTTTTTATTATGCTGTAAAAACTAATGATCCTGAGAATCACTAAAAGGGGAAACTACAGAATCTAAAAGCTGTGTCCTTCCTCTTCACATGGTTTCCCTTCCTTTGCTTCCAGTGCCTTGGGAAGTTATAGACCTAGATAGCATTCCTTCTTAATATGCCCCTCCTGATATTTTTCCTACTTAAAAATTGAAGTACAAATATATGCAAAAAGTATTAAAACAGCTCAAATCTACAGTTTCTAGGTGTTTTATATTTGTGTGAAATGAAGAGAAGTTTCTCAGTCATGTCCTACTCTTTGCGACCCCGTGGACTGTAGCCTACCAGGCTCCTCCGTCCATGGGATTCTCCAGGCAAGAATACTGGAGTGGGTTGCCATTTCCTTCTTCAGGGGATCTTCCCAACCCAGGGATCGAACCCAGGTCTCCCACATTGCAGGCAGACACTTTAACCTCTGAGCCACCAGGGTATTTGTGTACACCCACTCAATTACCATCCAGACTAAGATAAACATATTAAGCACTCAAAAATAGTCCTTGTCCTCCCACTTCTCAGCCAACAGCCAGCCACACTCTGGAGGTAACCTTGCTATCCTGACTTCTTCCAACATTAATCAATCTTGACTTCTTTTATGCCACAACATATCTATGAGAGGTATCCAAGATGTTTTATGTGTCAATAGTTTATTCTTTTTTATTGCTTCATAATATCCTATTGTATAAATAAATCATGATTTGTATTTTCCAGTCTCCTGTTGCTGGACATAGTGGGGTGTTCCAGGTCTGAGGCTACAATGAATAAACATTCTTGTATGTGTCTTTTGATGGATATATGTGTTAATTCCCTTGATATATGTATATATCTAGGGTTGAAATTACTGGGTCCTAAGATCCTATGGCTTTTGATGTTTTGATTTCCTCTTTCCTACCTTCTTACTTCCTTTAAATTTTGAAAGGCCCTTCTTGACTTTCACATCTATATTCCCACATTATATTTTTTTCCATGATGTTTCTCCTTTTACACAATCTCAGTTTCTCTTTAACTAGACACCTGATCTTGAACAATTAGGAAATCTAATAATACAAAGAGGGATGTACATTTTCTTTGTTCAACAGTTGACATCTTTTTTTCTACTTTATAAGAGTAGTTTGAATTATTACATATCACTGACATATGGCCTTCAAAGTTCAGTATTTGCAGATTTTTTTTCTATTTTGCAATTTTATGTGTGCTCATCCTTTTGATTTTTGACACTTTTACTAAATTACCTGGCTATGATTGTAACTTATTTGAGTTTTGTAAATTACTTAGCTTGTCTCTTTCATAGGTAAATGCTCCCAATACTTACTGTGTGCATGACTGTCTTTCCAAGCACTTATTTCTTTTTCTGTGCTTATTTTTGGGGAGGTGGAGACATCAGAAAGAATACTTGCAGTTTCATCTCAAAACACATCTCTTGGATGTCTAACTTAATCCTTTGAGTCTAATTCCAAATGGCTAGGCAGAATATTCAGATTTCTTAGTGACCTTCACTTCCTTCCTGGTTTCGAAATAACAGGATTTATGTCTTTGTGATTCCCTGACTTGCTGTTAGAAACTGCTTTAATGATTTCTGCAATGAAGTCTCATGTTTCACTTTAGCTGTAACACTTTTGAAAGAAAAACATGAGAATTGAAGAATGCTTCAGCAGAATTTGAAATAAAAGGAAAAAACTGGGCTTTTAGTGTTACGATGCCAGATAATGGTGTTTCTTTGTTCTTTCTGGGAAATGCAAGTGATAAATATCAGAGGCAGAATGAAGCATATGATAAACAAGAGCAAAATCTGAAGTAGGAAAGTAATCTTTGGTACTGCTGATAGTGGCAATAAAATCCCACCCACACTTATATATAAAATATGAACTCCTTACTAAACTATATGGGATATTAGAAATCACTCAAGATTTTAGCTTTATTCAGATGTAATGAAACTTTTCACATAGAAGTAGAGATTATCTCATAAAAATAATTCACTCCCTCTGATTTCTTGGGAACAAAATAAGATCATTCTTTCCTGGTTATCAGTCTAGCAAGAACTTTTTCCATTCTGACTTCTACAAGGGTCAAACCAGTAGTTAGGGACAATATTTATGATGCGAAGTTTCTCAGAATAGCTTCTATATGTCCTTTTCTCCTTCTTCTTCTTTTCTCATTTTCTGTTTCCAACTCATTATAACTTCATCGCTAAGAAATGACAGAGTAGCTTTGAGAAAGAATTCTGAGATACATGGTAACTCAGATACCACAGAATGTTTCTCATTTCAGTGTATCCTAGAGTTTAACACAGAACTGACAACTTCCTACTTTAACAAGGTAGTACTTACCTTTTCTGCGTAGCAGCAATTTTTCTCAGACAGCACATGTACCATTAGAGGTATACAAGAGGTAGAGTGTCATCATTCCTATATGCATTGCAGGTTTCTTGCTTCTTGTGAAGACCGTGTTAACATAGAAGTTAAGCAGACTGACAAACCTTTTTTTTCAATATTTAAGTCTTCAAAATTTGACCCGGAAACATTGGACATGTTAAAAATAATTCCACATAAACTCCCTAGAGTAGGAGAGATGATCTTCAGTCAGATAATTGTGATGGGGACCAAAGAACAAATTAATTGGATCACAGCAGCATCTAAAAATATGAAATAATTTATCTCAGCAAAAATAATATCAGCAAAATAAGTGGAAATCCCTCAAACTGGGTGGCATTTATCTGTGTTGCATAGAAAATGGAGTTAAGAAAATCCTAAGCTGGCCCAACAGCTACTACTCGGTATGTGACCCTTTGTTAGATAATACACACTCTGTGATCCTTGATTTCCCTTGTTCACGACACAGAAATAATTATGCCCTCTTCTTACAGAATTGTAGTAGCAAGAATTTACTGATGAATGGAATGGCTTCCCAGGTGGTACTAACGGTAGAGAATCTGCCTTCCAATGCAGGAGATGCAAGAGATCTGGGTTTGACCCCTGGGAAATGGCAACCCACTCCAGTATTCTTGCCTGAGAAATCCCATGGGCAGAGGAGCCTGGTGGGCTACAGTTCATGGGATCACAAAGAGTCAGACACAGCTGAGCAACTGAGCATGTACATGCATGCACACACACACACACACACACACACACTGATAAATACAGATGCATCAAAATATGCATCATAATACTAGATCCTTTCAAAGTACTTTTCTATTTTAACCTGATTTCATGTGCTTAAAAGTTCTGGTAGATGCAGGGAACATAATGAAACTTTTATGTTACATTAGGAAGACAGTGTGCAATAGACCAAAAAAAAAAAAAGGCAGAGTCATAGGAGCTCGTGTTGCAATGGTAATACCACCACTGACTTTTGAAATTTGACCAATCCTTTGAAGCTTAGTTTCTTCAACTATAAAACAGAAATAATAACTACCTAACAGGAACCACTTGAAACCACTGACAAGCTGGTTTCAAGAGTGAAAATGCGTTTCTAGAATAATAAACACAAGTGTGTTTGTAGTATAATGCATCTTTTGAGCTTCCCTGGTGACTCAGATGGTAAAGAATCTTCCTGTTGATGCAGGAGGTTCAGTTCAGTTCCTGGGTCAGAAAGATCCCCTGGAGAGAGGGAATGTCTACCCACTCCAATATTCTTGCCTGGGAAATCCCATGGACAGAGGAGTCTGGCAGAGTACAATCCATGGGGTTGCAGAGAGTTGGACACGACTGAGTGACTAACACTTTCACTTTTCATTGTATTAAAAATAGTATAGATCTCACCTACAGTAGGATTTAAAATAAGTCTCTGGGTGTACATACACACACAGAGACACACACTGGATGTACCATAAAGTTTTCCCATCACACTTATAATGACGCTAAATGCCTCTTCTTGGACTGGTTTGCCTCTTACACCTCATCTCCCAGTGTTGCCCATATTTGCTGCAATCATCACAGCCTCCTTGCTGATTTTCAGACAAGACAAGCTCCTCTCCACCTTGGGACTGCTCCAGGTGTTCTTCCTTTGCTGAAGTGTTTTCCTTCTAGAGATTTTCAAGGCTCGTTTTGGCATTTCATACTTGCCTCTCCCAAATATCTACTCCTACTCTGCCTTTTAAAAATAGCACCACGCTTGTCACAAAACTCTATTATTTTAGCACATCATATATGTTTCAAGATGAAATCTGATATTAAAATATGTAACCATTTGTTTACATATGAATTCTCTATCTTAGACAAGAGCCAATGCTTATTATTATTTCCCCCTGTATCACAAGCTATAGGACAATGCTTACTGTAATAATCAGTTAATACACACAAGTGCAATAAGGAATTTATCAATCAAGTCACACTCAATACCTAGGAATATGCAGTGTTTTCTTCTGCCCATTTTGCCAATATTTTGTCTCCAAAGCACACATATAAAGAAACAATATATTCAAAAAATATTAATGATATTTATGGTAGCTGCTGGTAAGGAAAATATCTGTAATGGTCACATCAGAGTTAGAGTTAAGTTATATTTCTTGGGCAGTGTTAGCAGTGAATTAGGCAGAGATAAATGATCTGGCAAATAAATTTTGACAATATAAATAAAATTTCCATTTTATTTAAATACTACCAAGTTCTTCTAATATGGGCAATATTGTTGCCTTCTGATAGTACCTGTGAATTTCCGCAGTATTTTCTATTTTCCACAAGCTAGAAAAATGATTCTTTTCTTTTTTAACACAATGTATCCTTTTCTCTTTGGTTTCTTCTGGTATACCCAGAAAAATATGTGTGACATTGACATTTATTCAATGTAAATGACTTCTGTCCTAGTCAAATGTCTAAGCTCTTTCACCATTTAGTGATTCAAGAAGTACTTTGTCATCTTCTCTGTTCCTCTGCCATAAATGCTAAACATTGATTAGTTTGGCAATTCCTTAGGCCATTCCCAGGGTTTCTACTCAAATATTCTTTTATTTATTCCAGTGGATGAATGAACATTAACCCACCGAAGTTGGGAAACTGGCCAAACAAACAAACAAACAAACTTCTGTAGAACAAAGACAGCAAAAAGCAAATAGGCAACTATGAATTGAAGGCTCGTAACAAACAGCATTTTACAAGGTTATTGATGTATATGTTAGAGAGTAGCAGACATGTGACTGCTTTCAGGAGAAACTTCCTAAGCAATTTGTACAATAACACACTTATAAATGAAAAGGTAAGCAATAAAGATATCAACATTTGTATAAGAAGGCAATGAGTGAATGTGGGGTGATTTCATGGAAGAAGTTAACTGAGGTCAGGTCTTGAAGGATGGGTTAAATTTACTTAATGATCCAGGTCTGGTAGCTCAGTCCATAAAGAATCTGCCTGCAGTGCCGAAAACTTGGGTTCAATCCCTAGGTTGGGAAGATACCCTGGAGAAGGAAATGGCAACCCACTCTAATATTCTTGACTGGAAAAGGACAGAGGAGCCTGGTGAGCTACAATCCATGGGATTGCAAGAGTTGGACACGACTCAGTGACTAAATCAGTGATCCAGGTAACATCTCCTATATGCTTTCTCTGTAATGTGCACTTTTGCAACCATTTTTATCTATTACTAAATTAATCCTTATGAAAATAACCCTCTATAATGAATACTACTATTTTCTCCATTTTACACTTGAGGAAATTAGACACAGTTAAACAATTTACTCTACTCCTGACAAACTACCTAAGAGCAAAAACATAAAGCTTGGGCTTAATCCTCAGTTTACATAATTTATTTCTAATTGCCCATAACTGCCTTAACATTGGATTTCAGAATATTTAAAATTCTGTATAAACCAGCTAGAAATACCTTTTAAATCTATAGGGCCAAGAAGGTCCAAGACATTATCAGAATTTCTGCTTTGAATATTTGACTAGAACATTGATTCATTCCACAAATAGGTACTAAGTAGATTATTTATGCTAGGTTCTCTGATAAGAGAAACTTTGCTGTGTACTGTTTTATAAATTGGTCAATTTGCCCTCAATATCATTATTTTCACTTAGTGCTTACTTATGGATTGATCTCAGGCTTTTTTTCTTTTCTTTTCTTTTAAAATTTCCTTCTTCTTTTCTTTTTCCTTGACACTGTATGGAAAAACAAAGAATCATCTTATGGCTGAAATGCATTAACCTTGGGGAAAGCTGTGAAGTCTCTTTTTTTATGATTATTTTAATGGTATGACTTCCATTAGGAAGAAGACATTTCTATTGGCCCTAACGCTTTCAGAAAGTCATTGACACAATAAAATGAAATCTTGCTCAGCTTTACATTCATGGTGGAATTCTTATTTATGGGATACTGTTTGGTATTCACAACTAGTTCAATAGAGAATGGCATTATTGAGACAAAATGTGGATCAATCCATGGTCTGGGCATACAGTAGACAAAATATTTGCAATATAGCAGATTATGGTAGAATCATACAAATAGGACCCAAAATTTTTAACACATTTGTACTTTAACAAATTCACCATCACTTGATAACTCTTACTTGAACTTGATGCTAGATTAATGACATGCAAATAGTAAGTGCATTATGGATTTTCCAGAAACTTCTAAGTTATCAGGAAAGCAGGAAAATAAACCATGACCCCATGGACAGTCCATGGGATTCTCCAGGCCAGAATACTGGAGTAGGGAGCCTCTTCCTTCTCCAGGGGATCGTCCCAACCCAGGGCTCCAACCTGGGTCTCCTGCATTGCAGGCAGATTCTTTACTAGCTGAGTCACAAATGAAGCCCCACACCAGTTTATGAATAAACAAAAGACAAAAAGAAACAAGCAAATGAACTGCTCAGTTACCTGAGCAGAACTGTCCAATAGAAATACAATGTA
Source organism: Ovis canadensis (assembly GCF_042477335.2). Lineage (NCBI taxonomy): Eukaryota > Metazoa > Chordata > Mammalia > Artiodactyla > Bovidae > Ovis > Ovis canadensis. The sequence goes on from NC_091251.1 coordinate 104,423,367, forward strand.
AGCCAGATAAGTTACTTTAAACTTTCTAGTAGCCACATTATAAAGTAAAACAAAACAAAAAAAAAATAAAATTAATATCAATAGCATTTCAATTAACACACATTTTTCAACATATTATTTTAACATATAGTCAACATTAAATTACTGAGATATTTTACATATTTTCATTCTAAGACTCTGGGATTTGATGTATACTTTAAAATTAAAGCACCTCACAGTTCAGACTCCTAATTTTTATTGATAACACTTCACCTGTATTTGGATTTTTAGAACTATAGTTTGAAAATTAGATTCACCTACTTAAGTGTTCTATTACACTTCTAAAAGTGTGTCAGTCCTCTGAATCCACAGGTACTGCATCCATAGATTCAATTAACCATGGATTAAAAATATTCAGAAAAATATTTCCAAAAAGCAAAATTTGAATTTGCCGCCTGCTGGCAAATATTTATATAGAGTTTCATCTAAGTTAACCAGTTTGTTGGCAAATGATTATTCACAGTACTCTCTTCTAATCTTTCTTATTCTACAGAATTAGGAATGAAATACCCACTTTCATCTCTGATTTTAGTAACTGGATGTCTTTTACTCTTAGTTTACCTAGCTAAAACTCTGCCAATTCATTGATTTCAAATGACTTTTAATTTCATTGATCTTTTTCATAGTCTTTTTTTCTTTCTATTTATTTTGTTTCTCTCTGCTCTAATATTTATGATTTCCTTACTACTGCCAGTTTTAAATTTATTCTTCTTTCTCTAGCACCTTAAATTGTAATAGGTTGTTAACTGGGGATCTTTTTTACTTTTTAATGTAAGCATTTATAGCTAAAATTTTTCCCTCTAGCCCTGTTGTTACTGTGTTCCATAAGTTTCTATATGTTTTTGTTTTCATTCAACTCTAAGTATTTTCTAATTTCTCTTGTGATTTCTTCTTTAATCCATTGGTTAAGAGTGTGCTGTTTCATTTCCATGATTTCATAATTTTTCTACTTTTTCTTCTGTCATTGATATCTTACTTAGTCTCATTGGGATCAGATAAGATAATTTGTATGATATCTATTTTTTAAAAAATCTATCAGGCCTGAATTTGTGGCCTAATATCTAACCTGTGCTGGAAAATGCCCCGTGCACACTGGAGAAGAACGCATGTTCCGCTATCGCTGGGCAGTGTTCTCCCTCTGGCCGCCAGGTCTCCTGTGCTGTTCAAGTCTTCTGTTTTCTTGTTTGCCGTCAGTCTGGCTCATCTATTCATTACTGAGGATGGAGTATTACAGTCTCCATTATGTTTGTAGAGCTGTCTATTTCTCCCTTCAATTCTGTCAATTTTTGCTTCACTCATTTTGATGGCCTATTATTAGAAGCACTCTGTAATTATAATTTAAACTAGAAAAATTATTTAATTATGATTAAAAAATAGTATTTTAATTTAAATACCAATTACAACCTACATAAATATAATTATAATTCAGGCTTTCTGCATAAATGATACAAATAAAACATTTTGCAACATTATATCAATGTGTAAGAAAACTCATTTAATTAAATTAATCCATTAACACTGACTAGATCAGCGAAGTGTTTGTGTGCAAGACCATATATGACATAGGGCCCTAACTCACCCATTACCACCTGATGCCGTTTGTGATACAATGGTTAAAGTGAAATGTAGACTTACCAAATAATACAGCTGTATGTAACATAACACATATTTTGCCAATTTCATTTTTAAGTAAAATTTAAATGAAATTTAAAAATTAAAAATTTGATTCCTTGATTATACAAGTCATAGTTTTGGTGCTCAGCAGACATATGTCTAGTGGCTAACATACTGACCATGTGGCTTTAGATCATTTAAGGTTAATTATTTTTAGGTGATGAAGTTGAGGAAACTTCTCCATTGAAATTTCAGCCATTAGTGTGACTCTGAATCTGCAGCTTTCCATATCACAGGGCAGGGGTTACACATATCTATTGTTTGGCAAGCACTCAATAAAGGACAGACATTGTTACCAGGATTTTTATTGTCAGTACTATATGCGATATCCATGAGATCATTTTAATGCAAATTTTAATGTCAGATTAAAAGTAACATATCACTTAGAGTTTTCTCTCTAGTCATGGAGTTTTACCACAAGTCTATCTAGCTTGAAAAACTTCTTTTTCTGTTAATTTTATGTTTTTCTGATGCTGTTATTAAACAAAAACTTTTTAAAGGTACCTAATGAAACTAAATATTCATTCTGATTTCTTCTGAATAACTGTTTTTGAACTATTTAAACTGTGAAGGCTAGACAAGCAAAACTTTGGATGGATAAGCACGAATAGGAGGAGGCAGGTGGAGGGTTTTGTTTTTTTTCTTAAGGTTCTAAGTTGCTCTTTGGGAGCATTTTTACTGTAAAAGACAAATCCTGGAACTTGAATGATTAATAGATATAATTAGTTTACAAAGGCTGAAAATCAAGGTTATCTAATGGCCAGCTCACTCAATAGTGCTGCCCTGGCCAGAATCAATAGTGTAATGATCATTCTCTCCTCTGTTGAGAGAGGCTCAAAGTGCAGTAAATGTGTGATGTGTATGGTGGCAAGGGTAGGGGTGGGTTGGGGTGGGTCCACAGCAGAAAAAAGCAGGCATCACATCTAGACCACCACCTATTAGGTTTCCAAGGATTTCAATACTGGACAGAAGACATTGGGCTTATCTTCTTTGAGTCTAACTGCTGCAGAAGATGGTGAAAGATTAACAAATAAAATATAATGAAAGCACATATGCTTTGGAAAACGGGCGATAAAATCAATGTTGACTTTTCCAATGTTAGGAAAAGACAGGTAACTGCTGTAAAATGAAGGGGGTGTCTGTTAACTCAAATAACTCACCTTTACTATCTCTAGCAAAGCTTCAAACCAAAATGTAACATTAAGTACAATTATTACAGATGGTTACATAAATATGGTTTTATGAAATATTAAATATTTCTAGAACTAAGAAATACATATGTTGGTTCCTTTTTTTCTTCCTGGTGACTTTGGTCAAATGACTTAAATATCCTTATATATTTAATATACTTCATGAGATTTATTATATGTACTGTACAAGTCATATAGCAAAGAAGCTGGCAGAAAATAAAGCACTAAAATATTTTGTACCATATCATTATAATAATTTTTAGATAACATGGTTAATTCAAATATAGAATGAGAGTGAATCATAGTAGGATGATATTTATATACATATGTAGAAAGAGAAGATAGACAAATGGATAGAAAGAGTATTAAACTATATTTATTATTAAATAGATGGGGAAACAGCAGAAACAGTGTCAGACTTTATTTTGGGGGGCTCCAAAATCACTGCAGATGGTGATTGCAGCCATGAAATTAAAAGATGCTTACTCCTTGGAAGGAAAGTTATGACCAACCTAGATAGCATATTAAAAAGCAGAGACATTACTTTGTCAACAAAGGTCCGTTTAGTCAAGGCTATGGTTTTTCCAGTAGTCATGTATGGATGTGAGAGTTGGACTGTGAAGAAAGCTCAGCACCAAAGAATTGATGCTTTTGAACTGTAGTGTTGGAGAAGACTCTTGAGTTCCTTGGACAGAAAGGAGATCCAACCAGTACATTCTAAAGGAGATCAGTCATGAGTGTTCATTGGATGGAATGATGCTAAAGCTGAAACTCCAATACTTTGGCCACCTGATGCAAAGAGTTGACTCATTGGAAAAGACCCTGATGCTGGGAGGCATTGGGGGCAAGAGGAGAAGGGGGTGACAGAGGATGAGATAGCTGGATGGCATCACTGACTTGATGGACATGAGTCTGAGTGAACTCCAGGAGTTGGTGATGGACAGGGAAGCCTGGCGTGCTGTGATTCATGGGGTCGCAAAGAGTCGGACATGACTGAGAGACTGAACTGAACTGAACTGATTATTAAATATAGTTAAGAAAATGATGATTTCTCTAGGAAGTGGAATATGGTGGCAGGATTAGTAATCATTAATTCTAAATCTTGCTTTCTACTTTATCTTTGCTATTTGTCCCTCTTTTTTTTTTTCCAGTTCTACCAGTTTATTGCTACCAACCCATCTCCTTCCACCCTCATGCATATGTGCTCAGTAATGTAACCCCACGGACTGTAGCCCGCCAGGCTCCTCTGTCCGTGGACTTTTCCAGACAAGAATAGTGGAGTGAGTTGCCATTTTCTTTTCCATATTTATTCACTTTTGAATGTAGGCACATAATTTGTTTGGTAAGTGTGAGTTTCTTCTCTAGAAAAGATAGAAGAATTAATAATACTCTTTCTGGTCTTTCAAAAAGAATTATTTAGAGATTCAAATAAAAAAGATAGATGGAAAATATTTTGTTGTTGTGCAGTCACCCAGTGGTGTCTTACTCTTTGTTACCCCACAGACTGCTCAGGCCAGGCCTCCCTGTCCCTTACCCTCTCCTGAAGTTTGCCCTAATTTATGCCCATTGCATCAGTAATGTCATCCAGCCATCTCCTCATCCGATGCCCTCTTCTCCTTCTGCCCTCAATTATTCACAGCATCAGGGACTTTTCCAATGAGTCGTCCATTCACATCAGATGACCAAAATACTGGAGCTTCAGCTTCAGCATCAGTGCTTCCAGCGACTGTTCAGGGTTGATCTCCCTTAAGATTGACTGGTTTGATCTCCTTGCTGTCCAAAGTACTCTCAAGAATCTTCTCCAGCACCTTGGTTTGAAGGCATCAATTTTCTCACATTTTGCCTTCTTTACTGTCCAGCTCTCACAACTGTACATGACCACTGGGAAGACAATAGTCTTGATTATATAGGCCTTTATCAGCAGAGTAATGTCCCTGCTTTTTAACACACTGTCTAGGTTTGTCAGTTTTCCTGCCGAGAAGCAATCGTCTTCTGATTTCATGACTGCAGTCACCATCCACGGTGATCTTCGAGCCCAGGAAGAGGAAGAAAATCTGTCACTACTTCCCCCTTTTTCCCCTCTATTTGCCATGAAATAAAGGGGCCAGATCCATGATCTTAGTTTAATATTTACCTTTAAGTCAGCTCTTTCGCTTTCCTCCTTCACCCTCATCAAGAAGCTTTTTAGCTCCTCTTTGCTTTCTGCTATTAGAGTGGTATCCTCTGCATATCTGAGGCTGTTGATGTTTCTCCCACCCATCTAATTCCAGCTTGTAACTCATCCAGCCTGCCTTTGCTCATGATTTGCTCAGAGTATAGGTTAAACAAGTTGACAGAAGAGAGCACTGTCTTCCTTCTTTCTCAATCTTGAACCAATCAGTTGTTCAATATAGATTTCTAACTGTTGCTTCTTGATCCGCATACAGGTTTCTCAGGAGACAGGTAAGGAGGTCTGATATTCCCATCTCTTTGAGAGGTTTCCACAGTTTGATATGATCCACGCAGTCAAAGGTTTTAGCATAGTCATGAAACAGAGGTAGGTATTTTTCTGGCATTCTCTTGCTTTCTCTACAATCCAGCGAATACTGACAATTTGATCTCTGGTTCCTCTGCCTTTTACAAACCCAGGTTGAATATCTGGAAGTTCTTGGTTCACATATGCTGAAGCCTAGCATGCAAGACTTTAAGCATGACATTACTAGCACAGGAGATGAGTGCAATTGCCTGATGGTTAGAACATTCTTTTGTACTGCCCTTCTTGGGAAGTGGGATGAGGATTGAGCTTTTCCAGTCCTGTGGCCACTGCTGAGTCTTCCAGATTTGCTGACATATTGAATGCAGCACCTTGATGGCACCATCCTTTAGGGTTTTGAATAGCTCTCCTAGAATCCTATCTCATCCACTAGCTTCATTAACAGCAGTGCTTCCTAAGGCCCACTTGACTTCACACTCCAGAATATCTGGCTCTGGGTGACTGACCATGCCATCATAGTAATCAGGTTCATTAAGATCTTTTTGGTATAGTTCTTTGGTGTTTTCTTTTCATCAAAATCTCTTAGCACATATTAGGTCTCTACCATTTCTGTCCTTTATTGTACCTACCTTTGGGCAAAATGTTCCCTTGATATTTCCAATTTTCCTGAGGAAAGCTCTAGCTCTTCCCCTTCTAAAGTCTTATGCAGTTTTTCATTGAAGAAGGCCTTCTTGCTTCTCCTTGCTATTCTTTGAAGCTCTGCATTTGGTTGAATGTAGTTATCCCTTTCTCCCTTGCTTTTTGCTTCTGTTCTTTCTTCAGCTATTTGTAGAGACTACTCAAAGAAGCACTTTGCCTTCCTGCTTTTCTTTTTCCTTGGGATAGTTTAGTTCCTTGCCTCTTTTACCGTATTATGGGCCTCTGTCCATAGTTCCTCAGGCACATGGTTTACTAGATCTAATCCCTTGAATCTACTCTCTACCTTCACTGCATATTCATAGAGGATCTGATTTGAGTTGTACCTCACTGGCCTAGTGGTTTCCCCCACTTTCTTTAGATTTAGCCTGAGTTTTGGTCTGAGAAGCTGATGATCTAAACCACAGTCAGCTCCAGTTCTTGCTTTTGCTAACTGTATACAGCTTCTCCATCTTCAGCAACAAAGAAATGTAATCAGTTTGACTTGGGTATTGACCATTTGGTGATATCCATGTGTAGAGTCATCTCTTGTGTTGTTGAAAAAGGGTGTTTGCTATGACCAGTGCATTCTCTTGGCAGAAATCACTTAGACAAGAGAAAATATTTTAGGAAAATATTTTATGTCAATTTAAAACTTTCCAATTTTCAAATATTGTTATCAGTAGAATTATTTTATTAAGTGTGAGATACAGCAAAGTAGGTCTCTAAGATAATTAATGTAGAAATTAAACAAGTTTAAAAGAAATTGACTATCTAGCTTGCAAGAGTGGAAGGGTTATGATTTTAATCTCCTTAACCCATACCAGGTATAGCTCATGACAAAGAAAATCAAAAGTCCCAGGCTAAAATTCCTGTGTCGCCACTAACAGTCCATTGTGTATAATACGTAGCTTACAGAGCTGTCTTAATAGTAAAAGAAAAGTGTGTTTTTAAATTACTTAACATAGCAGCTGATACATAGCTCTCGATAATTGTAACTAGTAAAATTAATTGTAGAGTAATCCTTCATGCATATTGCAAAAAAATTAATCCAGGGATTTAACCCTGCTCTGATCTATAAAAAGACAGAGTTTTGGAGATATGTGATCATATGGCAATATCTGTCCTAGTGATTCAGTATGGCTATATAGTCAATGTAACCATAATAAATTAAAACCATATTCATCATACCTATAAAAGTAAATACAGCAACCAGCAATAATGACAAATATGAATCACACTTTTAGAGTCTACCTCTGAATCGAAATTGCGTCGCCAGGTATCACCTCATTAATTCTCTTACCCTCAAGATAAATGAACCAATTTTATAATCTTAACAACATTGAATTATATCTATGAGAATAATCAGAATTACTGATAGAAAAGAACATACTTGAAATCTCCCTGATTCCATAAGCATTTATATCTCAATGCAAAGCCAAGGTCCTTTTGGAGGCCGAGTTCTATTTATGACTAGATTTTTAAAAATTTCTCATTTAAAAGGAAAAAGATTGAAATCTCTCATTAAAGGGCACCAGGACATCAAATGGCCCTCACTTGGCTGTATTTTGATGACTTTGGTATGAATTAATCATGCACGCAGAGGTAAAAAATCCCCTGAAAGACATATTCAGTTTTTAAATTAATAAGATAATGTGCTTAGAACAAATTGCCTTTGGAGAAAGCAACTATTTAATACAAAGTATTTTCAACCAGTATCTTGCACCAAATCTAATGAAAAGCAACACACTTTCTCCAGAGGCAAATTCCAGTATGATTCATATTTGTCTATTAGTAGTGTTCTTTAGGATTGGTTCCTGGAATTAATGATTGAAATAGACCTGTGGAAGAAGAAGTACCAGGGTTATATGAAACCTGGGTTAAATTTGAAGATGCAAATGTTTTAGACACACTTCTAGGAAGACTAGTTTTCTGAGGTGATAGGGAGTTGGAGAGCTGGGACAGCTGAAAAAAAATGAGAAGAGACCCTTCTATCCATGTGACAAGACAGTATCACATATTACCTCCTACAAGTATTGAGTGTTCACGGAAGACTTTTAGGGGGTAAAATAGCAAGAGCAACAACAAAATAACTACTTACCAAATAAACATGAAGCCCACCAGATTTGGAGATGAAAATTTTAGAGGAAAATGTCTATAAAACTGGTCCAAGGTTCTGGACTGAATTCAGATTGAATATAGAGAACTAGAGAAATCTTGTGTAGTTCCTTATTAAAATCATTCAACATGTCTTTTCTTCAGTTTTTTTTTTTTTTTTTTTTTTGAGTTTCCAGGCAATAATGATGATGATAACAGGGAGGGAGGCGGGGGTGAAGAAGGGTAGTGATGATGACAATAAGAATATAGCCCTGTTCTCACATGTATCTTGACTGGAGGGGGTTGCCATTCCAGCAGTGACTATGGCCTTTGGTGGGGAAGGGCACAGGCTGATATCCTTTCAGGGTCAGAATTGAGAGGAAAGCTGATTTATACAGATCTGGATTGGATTCCTGCCCCAGAACTTGATATTCCTGTAACGGAGGAAGTTATCTCACTCAGTGCCTCAGTATGACTTGCTGTAATGAATCCACACTGCAGCTAAAAAGTGTAGCCATGCCCTGGAAGATGGTATGTGCTCGGTGAATAGAGTGTTCAGCTTATCCCAAGACATTGTACCTGCCAGGCACTTCCAAGGACCTGCCTACTGCCAAGTTAAATAGCCAGAATGACCTCAAACATTTCTTTATACCTCCACAGATGAATAATATATTGGTTGGAAAGAGCCTAGAAGTAGATCCTTTTGCTATAAATAATGTGTAGATATAAATTCTGTTTTCTTGTTTTTAACACAGTAATCTAATTTACTTCATCACTGTAGGCAAATTGTTGTTTCTGTTTGAGAGTTTTTCTCTTTATCCTTAGAATTAAAAATTTTCAAGGACTCTGGCATTTCATGGTCTTTTTAATCTGGACACCCAGGACTTTTTTTTTTTTTTTCCCAGTTCAGGGAACATGTTTTTCTATGTTTGTTTATTTATCTCTTCCATATGCTCCCTTTCTCCTTCTGAATGCCTATTCAAAGTGTCAGGTTTCCTAGATATCCAAGATAAATCACCTTTTTAAAAATGATTTTTATCTCTTTAGATTGACCACATTTTCCTCTCTCCACAATTTAACTTCTTTAACAGCAAACCATGTTTTAATCGCTAGAAAGAGGTACTTTGGAGGGACAAGAGAGAGAGATATTTGTATTTATAATATAAAATCTATAGTCATCTTATTAGTTTTCCTTCTTAACTTATCATTGGAGTATAGCATATATAAATTTCATAATCTTATGTGAACCAAAAAGGTAATTTTTCCTATATCAAAATTTTAAGAAATATAAAATATTAATTAACTGGGGAAATCCTCATCCCAGGAGCCTCCTTTATACCCTCACACAATCAACCCCTTCCCTCCAAAATTAAGGTTCTGATGTTAGCCACAATTGAATGGTTTTGCTTGTCTTTGAATTCCTGTAAATGGAATTGTATAGGTGTAGGTCTGGCTTACAGCATTATGTTTGCAAGATTCATTTGTATTGTTCCGTATAGTAATTTATCACCACTGCATATCATTCCATTGTACATGTAAACTATACATTGGTAAAACATCTACTTATTCTAATGTTAATGAACATCTATATCACTGCAAGCTTTTGGCTATTATAAATCTGTTATGAACATTTTTTACATGTTTCATGGAACATATGTATATTCATTACCATTGGAGTTCTGAAGTGAAATTGCTGGATCACTGAGAATGGATGTTTTCATCTTCAGAAGATATTGCTAAACCGTTTTTTAAAGTTATTTAACAATTTCGTTTTTAGCAGCAGTGTATTAAAGTGACAACTTAACTGCTAAATATTTTTATTATTTGTAATTTCATTTTAATTTCTGTCTTTTCCTAAAGTTCTGGTTAATTCAATGTAGTTTCTGCCATTTCTGACTAACCGTTTCTTCTTGGTGAGTCTCTTTAATGGATTCTTATTATTAGTTGTCCCTATAGTAGGACTTGGGGCTTTAATTTACATTTCCTGGGTGGCAGCAATCCAAGAGGAAGTGGAAGAGGAAGTTGTCCCTTAAACAGGTCACATGATTCAGCAAAAATATCTTAAAGGTTCATGTTACTTACTCCCATGCCTATCTCTACTCCTCACTCTTAGGGACACAGAAAACGGTCTATATTAAGTTCATTTTTGAGCCAGGCAGACTAAGGATTCTTATGCAAGGACAATGTCAACCTGCCCAGGGGGTCAACAGACAAAGGGCTAAAGTCTTCCTATCATGAGATGATGTTTTCAAGTCCTCTTCATGAGGCTCTAATTCTATAAGAGGCTATCATCCTACAATGCAAGCACCGCCCATGTCCACAGATGATAGAGCCACACTTAACACTTATGAGACATTCACATCTCTTAGGGTAATATACAGATCAGAATTTCTGCAAAAGCTAGTTACCCTTGCAAACTTGCTTCCTCTTTCTAACACACCTTCTGCTCTATATTTCTTTCAAATGGCCTGAAGATGTCATTATTCTTTTTTCACTCTATACTAAGGGGAAAAGTAACATTTCTTATGTTTATTAATTTAAGTCCCAATTAAAATACATTGCTCTTTTCAGAGAAGAGTGATGAATTGGTGTGTTATTGAGAGAAGAGATAGTCCAAACTATACCGTGTACCTATTTAACTTCCCATACAATGGCAAACAGAAACATTTATAAGACCAAGTATATTTGAATAGAAATATGTCAGCTTTTTGGAAAAGGCAATGACACCCCACTCCAGTACTCTTGCCTGGAAAATCCCATGAATGGAGGAGCCTGGTAGGCTGCAGTCCATGGAGTTGCTAAGAGTCGGACACAACTGAGCGACTTCCCTTTCACTTTTCACTTTCATGCATTGGAGAAGGAAATGGCAACCCACTCCAGTGTTCTTGCCTGGAGAATCCCAGAGATGGCGGAGCCTGGTGGGCTGCCATTTATGGGGTCGCACAGAGTCAGATACGACTGAAGTGACTTAACAGCAGCAGCAGATGTCAGTTCTTAAGCACAAAAGGTAATATTTACTTCATATCAGTCTAGGCTGTCTTGCTAGTAGTTGACTTTTTAATACTGTATGGTAAACAAAATATAGTCAAATGTTGATCTCTGAAGCCATTCGAGATTTTTACAGCTCTCTGAAACCTATCATAAAACATCAACTTCATATTTCCCTGGATGTATATTTTGTAGCTCGGTTTATGGATCGTTTACAAATCATCATATATATATGTGTGGAAGTGTGGATGAATTATAAGCACGCATATTCCTTCTTCTACTATATAATTCTAGAAATAATTTAACCTAAACTCTTTACATGAGTTTGAGATTATTTTTGCTTGCAGTCATTTTTGGTCTACAAAATTAATTCAAGATGTTCTCTGTCCTAGTCTTCTGCCAAGAGTAAGACATTTTAAATCATAAGCACATAAACCTGAAACTATCCCAAACAATAATTTATCAACCCATGCTCGAAAGAATCTCTCTTATTTCAGAGCTTTGGAAGTAAAAAAAAATATATGTAGAACAATAGATTCTCAATATAGAATACAGTTCTAGATGTGACCTAAACTAAGGCACCATCCCATTGCTTGAATGTCCTCTCTGATCTCAGTTAAAAATTGAACACTTTCTGAGTGCTCTGCCAAAGCTCTCTAAGTTGAAGTAAACAACTCTCTCTGCATTGAAGTAAACCCTTTAGTCAATGGTTTTCCTGATCCCAGTTGTCCCTTCAGGATCAAACAGCACAGATTTTAACTTTCCTTCAGTGACACCTCTGACCACTCTCCAGCCTTCCCTGCAACCCCCCTTCCTTAATTAAACCCCTGGTTCCTTCACCTGTTCCACATGTGCTGGGCTTTGATTTCTCTCCCAGTTGCCATCGCTATTTGCTCTACACATTGTAGTTTGTGGCAAAGATAAATATTGCCGGTATAGTTTTGATCCATTCATGAGAACAGAATACCTCCATTCTTTCTGTTGTTGTTGTGCAGCATAGCCTGTGGGATCTTAGTTCCCCAACCAGGGATTGAACCCATACCTCCTGCAGTGGAGGCACTGGGAGCGTGGGCTGTTAACCACTAGGCCACCAGAAAGGCCCCAGAAGGCCATCATTCTTGACATTAGACATCCTTTGAAGAAGCAGTCTATATTTGCCTTAACATTTCTAGCAAATATATATATATATATATATATATATATAGTTCAGTTCAGTTCAGTTCAGTCACTCAGTCATGTCCAACTCTTTGCAGCTCCATGAATCACAGCACACCAGGCCTCCCTGTCCATCACCAGCTCCTGGAGTTCACTCAAACTCATGTCCATCGAGTCAGTGATGCCATCCAGCCATCTCATCCTCTGTCGTCTCCTGCTCCTCCTGCCCCCAATCCCTCCCAGCATCAAAGGCTTTTACAATGAGTCAACTCTTCACATGAGGTGGCCAAAGTACTGGAGTTTCAGCTTCAGCATCATTCCTTCCAAAGAAATCCCAGGGCTGATCTCCTTCAGAATGGACTGGTTGGATCTCCTTGCAGTCCAAGGGACTTTCAAGAGTCTTCTCCAACACCACAGTTCAGAAGCATCAATTCTTCAGTGCTAAGCTTTCTTCACAGTCCAACTCTTACATCCATACATGACCACTGGAAAAACCATAGCCTTGACTAGATGGACCTTTGTTGGCAAAGTAATGTCTCTGCTTTTCAGCATGCTATCTAGCTTGGTCATAACTTTTCTTCCAAGGAGTAAGCGTCTTTTAATTTCATGGCTTCAGTCACCATCTGCAGTGATTTTGAGCCCCCCAAATAAAGTCTGACACTGTTTCCACTGTTTCCTCATCGATTTCCCATGAAGTGATGGGACCAGATGCCATGATCTTCGTTTTATGCATGTTGAGCTTTAAGCCAACTTTTTCACTCTCCACTTTCACTTTCATCAAGAGGCTTTTTAATTCCTCTTCACTTTTACAAGAATATGTAAAATAGTCTTAGAATTTTGATAAATTTATAAATTTTCACTCACATGAAATATTATTCAAAATTCTAAGGCTATTTTACACATTCTTGTAAAGCTATATTTCTATCATTTTAAGTTGGGAAGTTTGATTGTGGCAGCACCAGTGAAGAGTGATAAAAAATGGATTGAAATGGGCTGAAAGAAACTGTTATATTCAATATTTTTTATCTTTTAATTTCAACCATCTTTTTCCTTGTTAAGATGTTTTTGAATTCTGATAAGTCCTTCCAGTTTTGTAGCATTAAAAAAGTTGATCAATATTTTAGCAATACCCTTATCTGAGCCTTAAATTAAAAAAAAATAAAAATTCAAGAGAATATAGTTCTAAATAGAATCCTATACAGTTGATCTATATTCTTTATATATATATATATATATTTTTTTTTTTTTTGAAGGGCTTCCCTTGTAGCTCAGTCAGTAAAGAATCTGCCTGCAGTGGAGGACACCCGGGTTCAATCCCTGGATTGGGAAGATCCTCTGGAAAAGGAAATGGCAGCCCACTCCAGTCCTTGCCTGGAAAATCTCATGGACAGAGGAGCCTAGTGGGCTGCAGTCCATGGGGTCACAAAGAGTAGGGCACGACTGAGTCACTAACACTTACTTACTTATATATATTTGATATATATATATATAAATCTATATTCATTTGATAAAATCCTTTAGTCAGCTGGGAATCCATCCAGATAGCACTAGTTTTCCCTCTTATCTCCATTGATAACAGAATTTCTTAAAGTGTTACAAAGCTCCGAAGAGGTCTCTCAGCAATACAACATGTCACTGATCACTGGTGCAGCCCTGGTGAAATTCTTCACTGAAAAGACAGCTTCTTCCCTCATCACAGCTCTCTATGACTTTTTTGTGGTGCTTTACATTTTGCTGAATAAAACAAACTTCCCACGTAGAAATCAACCACCAATGACATATTTTTATATTGAATATTTAAATAATTGCAAAATCTAATTCACTAACATTGATATTGTATACCAAGTTATCAGAAACAAAACAAAACAAACAACAAAAATAGATGAAATTAACCTGATATGAACTGTTCTTATTTCCAAGTTTTCTCAACTCCTAGAATATAAGTCCCAGGCTAATCAGAAATTTGGATTATTATTCATTCCTAGTAGGTAATTATTTCATTACCTAATCTATGAAGTAGTTAGGAGCAGATGATTTTAAAACACAGGATGAGACCTCTGTCCTCAAGAAATTTCCCATCTTGAGTAAGAAATTAGAAGCCAAAAGTGACTGTTTAAACACACTATTTTGGAAGGCACTGTGAAACTTAGTAGGCTCTGATTAAGGAATTTTTGCAGGGCAAGTTGATTTTAAAAATGAACATCATGTAGATAAAACTTCAATGAATGTAAAAGTGTAGAGTTTGGGGAAGAGAAAAAAAAGTTATCCAAAGTGTCATTTTAAAGTCTTCTTTAAACAAACAAACAAACAAAAACAATGATTTAATCCAACTGTTGTAATTCTTTTAATTGTTCAATAAAGAATAAGATTGCCTCTTAATGATTTTGTTTGCCCGTTTAGGTTCTGACTTTTTTGATGTCTTGGTAAATTGAAGTTACTCTCAATGTGAATGGCCTGGTGCACTTAAATGGAAATCTAATTTAGGTGATATTTCAGAAGAAATTCTCTTTGACTTTGAGATATCTATCCATCCAGTCCCATCACTTCATGGCAAATAGGTGGGAAAACAATGGAAACAGTGACAGAGTTTATTTTGGGGGGCTCAAAAATCACGGTACATTGTGACTACAGCCATGAAATTAAAAGGTGCTTCTTCCTTGGAAGAAAAGCTATGACCAACCTAGACAGCATATTAAAAAGCAGAGACTACTTTGCCAACAAAGGTATGTCTAGTCAAAGCTTTGGTTTTTCCAGTAGTCATGTATGGATGTGAGAGTTGGACTATAAAGAAAGCTGAATGCTGAAAAATTGATGCTTTTGAACTGTGGTGTTGGGGAAGACTCTTGAGAGTCCCTTGGACTTCAGGGAGATCCAACCTGTCCAGCCTAAAGGAGATCAGTCCTGAATATTCATTGGAAGGACTGATGCTGAAGCTGAAACTCCAATACTTTGGCCACCTGATGTGAAGAACTGACTCATTGAAAAGACCCTGGTGCTGGGAAAAATTGAAGGCAGGAGGAGAAGTGGATGACAGAGGATGAGATGGTTGGATGGCATCACTGATGTGGTGTACACCTATCGACATGAGTTTGAGCTGACCCATCAATATCTTTATATCTCTTCCCAAATACCAATAATCCAATGAAAAAAGTATGTTACTTCAGCTTCCCAACCTAGACTTCATAGATCATAAAGACGACTCATCGATTCTTGAAGAGTCAACATGAAGCTCAACAGAGGCAAGTCTACAGTATTTTTGATAAGTTTAGGTAGAGTTTTGTGACATTCTGGGTAAGTGTTCTAAAAAAGCATTGTCTTTTAAATTGGCCAGGTCAGGTCTATCTGCATAAGTTTCTTCAGTGTTCTAACTACTAATGTGACCCATTTCTTCTTTTTAGGTTTGGAGCAATCTAAAAATTAAAGATACTCTTAATTAATGTTTTTAACATTAAGAAGACAAGGGAGAAGGGAGATCACCAATATTTCAGAAGTTCATACTTCTACAGAATTATATATATATATATATATATATATATATATATATATATATAAAACTATTTATTGGAGTCTTTTGAAACTAAAATATTTCAGCACTTTCAACACTTTCAATACCCCAGACATTTTTGAGACATTTTTCATTTCTGTATTTATTTAACCCTCACAATGCCTCTCTAAAGTAGCTATTATTGTCCCTATCTTATAGAAAAATTGAGGTTCATGAAGTTTATTAAAGATGTCTTGATTCAAGTCTTACAACTATTGACTATTATAGTCATAATTCCTTAGTTCATTATTAATCTCTGGATCTCTGCTTTATACGGGAGCTATACAGACTTTTTTCTGAAAGGTCTGGGCTATCCATGAATAAACTATCTTATTCATGGCTCGATGGACATGAGTTTGAGCAAGCTCTGGAACTTGGTGATGGACAGGGATGGACAAGCTCTGGAACTTGGTGATGGTGTGCTGCAGTGCATGGGATCGCAGAGTCAGACATGACTGAGTAACTGAATTGAACTGAAACTATCTTATATACTTAATGGCCCCATCACTTCAGTTCGTGTTCTTTTTAGAGAAAAACAAACAAAAACAACTTTAAACCCTATCAACACCCTGGCATCAAGTTTTGGTTTTTTGAATTCGATATGAAATATGGAATTTCAGAACAAATGGAATAGCTGAGGTTATCAAAAACTGTAAGCTATTTGCTTCTCTTCACTGATTCTTTCATTCTTTCATGTCTGAGTGAATATTGTAAAGTCACAGAAACAATACAAGGGGATTCACGATTCAGTCCAGTACCACAAACCCAAACCTCATTAAATAACTCTTCAAGTAGGTGGAAAATTTCACAAGGCCCCACAAGAACATGTAGAAGCCTCTCCTATAGTAAGCTATAATACTAAAATGCGGAAAAAAATGTAACATAAAATGAGATAACAAATTTTAAGCCTTGGCACTATTTCAGATGCAAGAACAATGATTGGTAGTAGGAACACAGTTTCAGAGGTCTAATCTACTAGTCCTACAAGATGTATGAAGAAAAACAGCAGTCTCCTTTACTTCTTTTATTTCCTCCATCCTTCTAGTTTCAACATCATATATCTAAATAAATAGCTTATGATTATGCTTCTTAAAGCTTTTTCAACTTTATACATGATCAATCAGGTAACTATTAATACCACATCAAATGAAGATTTAGCTTTTTAACACTTCCATCATAACATTCTTGTACTCAGTAGTTCATATACATATGAATATATAAAATATGTATTTTGTCTCATATCAATGTTAAGTATATTACCATGGCAAAGTAATTAGCATATAAATTAAGACATACATTATCTTTTAATTACTTGTGTTTTTCTCAAATGTTTATTTTGCTTAGATTTTGTTTTTACCATGAATTTATTGCTATACTATATCCCAATTTTCTTAGAGTTCTCTCAGTACAATAAAACATCTCAAATAATCTCTCTGTTTTATTTTCTGGATCTCTTTTTGAGATCTTTCTGACCTGCTGTGGGATGAACTGATTGCTGTCTGAGCAACTCACACACTGGACTCTTCCTTCAAGCTCATCTCGAGGAGTTCTTTCTAAATGCTTTTTTTTTTTTTTTTAACATTTAAGTAAAAAATAGTTTTCACTTCCTCATCTTTTTTTTTCTTTTTTTAAAATTCATTTATTTTTTAATTGAAGGATCATTGCTTTACTGAATTTTGTTGTCGTTTTCTGGATTCTCTGTTGATTGGTTCTAATGTCTCTCACTGTGTAATCTGTTTTTCTCTTTGATGTAACAGATTCTCAAGCAGACTCCTGGAAAAGAGTGCTCTTACAAGAGTGAATATGTCTTTTGGCCATCTTTTCAATCAGTTGAGAGCTTTCCTGCATAGAAAATTCCGCATCATAGCCAGAGAATCACCTTGTCTCTTTTTCTGCTTATTTTTCTGTTTGTTTGCCTTTTTCTTGGCTAAGGTTTGGAGTGAAATACAAGAACATAATACAGGAGCTACAAGATGTATTAATTTTACTCTCGTAAAGAAAGCAGACAGCAAGAAAATGTGGGTGGCTGGTGTATTCTTCAGAGATTGCTTCTCTTATGTAAAGACCCGTTGATGCCCACACTTACTTTGGAGAGTACTGCTATTATTTTTAATGATGTTAGTTATGCCAATTTTAAAGTAAGTCATCACACTTTGGTCAGATGCTGGATAAAGCAAAAACTTCATAGATTGGTTTTTCCTCTCTCCCTTACAGAAAAACCATATGTAAAAAGATTTAGAAAATGTGAAGATGAATCACTTCTACCAATTCTACTCACTTTCTCCATTTTAATGGCAGCAGAAACAGAAATTAGTTGCATGCATATAATAATTCCTCAAAATTGACAATTCTCTCTAGTGATTTGTAGGTACAAAATCGATTCTTTTTTACACAATTTTACTTATTTTTATGCTTAGTTGTGCTAGGTCTTCATTGCTGCACAGACTTTTCTCCAGGGGCCACAAGCAAGGGCTATTCTCTCATCATGGTGCGTGGGCATCTCACTGCAGTGGCACCTCTTGTGTAGCACGGGCTCTAGGGTACTTGAGCCTCAGTAGCTGCAGCATGTGGGCTCAATAGTTGTGATTCCCAGGCTCTAGAGCTCAATGGTTGTGCAGCTTGGGCTTAGTTGTTCTGGGGCTTGTGGGATCATCCTAAATCAGGGATCAAACCCGTGTCTCCTGCATTGGCAGGCAGATTCTTTACCACTGAGCTAAGGAAGCCCTGAAAAAATCGATTCTTGATGGAGTTTCTCCTTTGCCATTTAATTCTGTAACACAGATTTCACCCTTATCAGCAATCTCAGACTATTTTCTCCAGAAAGCAGGGTCTGTGATAATGTCTCATGTGCTACTGTTATTATTTCCTTTTTTAACAGGGGAGTGCAATCTTCATGCAGGCTATACAAGAGATGTGGGTTCGATCCCTAGGTCAGGAATATTCCCTGGAGAAGGACATGGCCACACACTCCAGCATTCTTGTCTGGAAAATTCTATGGACAGAGGAGCCTGATGGATTACAGTCCATGGAATTGCCAAGAGTTCGACACAACTGAGTATCAGCACACACAATCGTATTATATATTTGACTGCTATATCTTAGGTTGATATTGCTATGGCTATCATAACAAGATTTCACAGACTGGGAGGTTTACATGACAAAAATGTATTTTCTCACATTTCTAGAGGCTGCAAGTCCAAGACCAAGGTGATGACAGGTCTGTTTTCTTCTGAGGCTTCCCTCCTTAACTGACAGATGGCTGCCTTCTCACTGGCTGCTCAGGTGGTCTTCTCTCTGTCTTGTGCATCTCTTTTTTCACTCTTTCTGCCCAGATTTCCTCATCTTGTAAATGTGCTGTGCTAAGTTGTGTCTGACTGTTTGAGACCCCCTGGAATGTAGCCCGCCAGGCTCCTCTGTTCATGAGATTTCCCAGGCAAGAATTCTGGAGTGGATTGCCATCTCCCTCTCAAGGGAATCTTCTCAGTCCAGATGTGGAACCCGTGTCTCTTGTGTCTCCTACACTGGTAGGTAGATTCCATCACTGCTACCTGGGAAGCCATCTTATAAAGACATCAATCAGATTGGATTAGGGCCCACTCTCATGGCCTCACTTAATTCTCTCTTTAAAGTTCTTATCTCCAAGTACAGTCACATTCTGATATACTGAAATAGAGCTTCAACATCATAATTTTGTTTGGGGGGATACATTGAGCCCACAAGATGGAGGTAAGATAACAAAGGAAGAATAACCAATAAAAAGGACTAAGCTGCACTTATGATTAAAAACAAAGTATTGCTTTATTTTCCAGGGCATTGTCTGGAAGGCCATTTTTAAAAATTGCTTTCCAGGACATCCCAGGAGAAGAAGGAAGAGAGAATGATACACTCACCAGCCTTGGTCTCCCATTGGTTAGTGTTTGGCTCCATGAGCTGTTAATTTCCCCATGGTCAGTCTTGGGTCATGACCACTTGGTGCACGGCGAATCTAGGGAGTGTCATGCAGTGCAGAAGCCCAGAATGAGGGAACAGAGATGAGGCTCTGTCCAGTTGTATTTACATTAGTTTGTTTGAAGGCGCTCAGAGCTGGCCAAGCTCCCAGAGCAAAAGACAATAAGCTAACAAAGTGCAAGAGGCAGGCAGGTGAAGTCAAGAGAATTGGATTGTGGCGCTTTAGGAATCCCAAGTGGAGAAGGCAATGGCACCCCACTCCAGTACTCTTGCCTGGAAAATCCCATGGATGGAGGAGCCCTGGTAAGCTGCAGTCCATGGGGTCGCTAAGAGTCGGACATGCGTGAGTGACTTCACTTTCACTTTTCACTCTCATGCATTGGAGAAGGAAATGGCAACCCACTCCAGTGTTCTTGCCTGGAGAATCCCAGGGACGGGGGAGCCTGGTGGGCTGCTGCCTATGGGGTCACACAGAGTCGGACACGACTGAAGCGACTTAGCAGCAGCAATCCCAAGAGAGTTCCTTTGTGACTTACTCTGACTCTCAATTTTCAATTCTGTAAAGTAGGGTTTTTGTAATGCTTACAGCAGAAAATGCATCTCAAGGGCTTAGCCTGAAGCCTGATACTTAGAATGTATTGAATAAATATAAACTTATATTATTGCTAAAATCCCTTATCCTTGAAATGAGAATAGTTGTGGGTTAGAGATAATTATATGCAAAGCACCAACTGTTTGGAACATAGTTGATGGTAGGTAGCCTGTCGCTGTTTTTTGTCATCACTGTCATTGTTATTGCTATTAAGCCATACACAAGGTTAACACTCATATTCTGTTAGGGAATTTTGAAGGTTCATAGAATTAAAGTACATTTATCAAATTTCAGAAGATGACAATGAGAAAAGGGAGACATTACTTTTAAAAGTATTGCTATTCGGGGGGAAAATTAATCAATATGGTGTCAACATTTACAATATTGATAATGTGATGTTTTCTATGTAGGTTAAGCTAAAATAGAAAAGTAAAATGCATCCATGCATGTGGAGTACCTGGCAAAGTATAAGTTCTCGCTAACATCTAATAAGCACCCTGGCTTCCGAAGGATTTTTGAGTGTTATTATTAACGCTACACTATAGTGATATTCACATGTTATTAAAGGTCTGGCCTAAAAGGAACATTAAAAAAAAGAAAAACTAGGCAGACTCCTTACCATGGACTCCCAGACATTGGTAAATGTCTTATAGGAAGATCATGTGTAAAAAGAAATTGTGGGATTTAGCCTCCTATAAGTCATTATGTTGCTTACTAAAAAAAGATTGATTCAATACACCATTTGCCTATTAAACAGTTTTTATCTTCTGGAAACTGCTTAAAGAGTACTTTATTAATATAAAGCAATCTAGAACATATTGAGAAGTACTTTCTGTACTATTTATTTGATATAGCTATTAAAAATAAAACTTGAAAAAACACACATACATATATGTGTGTATGTATGTGTATGTGTGTGTGTATATATATATATACATATATATACTATAAAGTACTTCATAAAGTACTATAAATCTAAGCTAAAAAGATGCAACAAAAATATCTAGTGAAAAGTGAAAGAAATGGAATGCCATTGAACAACTGGGAAAAGAGGGACAATATAACTCAAAAAATGCTTTCTAAACAAACTTCATAAAAGCAAATTTTCCTGGATTTGTATATATTTTTATTAGACATTTTTATCATTCTTAAGCAATGGAATCTGGAGACAAAGTGCTTCTTGGATATACAAAAGAAAGAAGTGGAGGCATTTCACAACTCTTAAAATAGTTGTTTTGAATAAATTTTCATTAGGGTAGAGAAAATTCATGACAATTATTTAGAGTGGGTGTTATCTTGAAATGACTTGGTTGTCAAAACAACAATTATTCTAGAGATGAACACTGTGGAAAGATTTTAAAATCTCTTTTATGACATGCCTATCATTTCCGATGGGAGATGCTCAGACTTTTTGAATAGGAACACCTATTAAAAACTGGGGCTCCAAAAACAATTTCTACTTCATCTTATTTAATTTTGTCCTATTTTTAAAAACCATATAAGACATTAAATTACTTTTTTTCATTGTTAAAGGTAGAGCTTTGATGGCAAAGGTACTTTAATGTTCTCCAAATTATCCTTTGAGTTATGATCATTTTTGTAATTCTATGCTATATGAAAAGTGTATTAATGGACACATTTATGTAAAGACTAGCCTCACTCCTATGGCCATTCTTAAAGCCAAAATTTACGTCTTAACCACCTTACATCAAAATCCCCTTACTAACAACTGTTGACAGAATAAGCTTCTTTTTCTTGTTCAGTCACTAAATTGTGTCTGACTGTGACCCCCATGGACTGCAGCATACCACACTCTCCCATCCTTCACTATCTCCGGAAGTTTGCTCTAACTGGTCCATTGAGTCTATGATGCCACCCAATCAGGTCATCATTTGTCACCCATCTCTCCTCCTGCCTTCAATCCTTCCCAGCATGAAGATTTTTTCCAATGAGTCAGCTCTGTATGGTTGTCCCAAAGCCTAGTAGTAAATGTAGAATTTCAAGGTGCATATTGGCCAAGGCAATGTTCCTCATTTAGTGCTTATATCTGTTAAATTTGTGTATTTAGATCTAATTTAAAGAATATACCCCAAGAGATTAAAAAATGACAAAAGAGAATTGGTATATTTTAAGCATCCCGCTCTACCCTCAGAAATAAACAACAGAAGCACATTTATAGTCCTATGAGAAAAATCAATGATGACATAGATTCAGCTTTTCACAAAATGCTTATTTGTTAATTGACACAATAAACTCCTACCAGAAGGCTTTGTCAAGAAGCCTGTGAATAACTCAGCAGGGTAAAGTTGAGGAGAAATGAAATAAAATTGAAGGTTAAGAGAATTTTTTCTTTCCAAAAACTCTTTATAAATCTTTGAACATCCCCTGAGCTCCTATTTACTAGTCCCACTTGACCAGATCACCTGAAATTCCTTAATTGTTCAGCGTGGTTAGCTTCAGATTTAAAATCCAGTGTTCTGCCATACATCAACATATCCGCCACAGGTATACACATGTTCCCCATCCTGAACCCCTCCTCCCTCCTCCCTTGCATACCATCCCTCTGGGTAGTCCCAGCTAGGAATTTGATAGTATTTTGAGTCGCAGAAAGTTGTGTCTAAGTACACACTCTGGATGTCTTTCACTCTGAAAACAAAATTGAAACAAGGGGTGTGACTCATTTCATGGAAAATAAAATACAAAGCCTACACTTTCAAAATAAAATAAAATCAAGTGTTTGCCTAAAATTAGGTTCATCAGCCTCATTCTCCACTGTACATGACTTTGGGTAACTGGATAAATTCAGAAAATAAAATTAATTTTTAGCTTGCATGATGAACTATTTGCTTTACAGATGAAAGAAGAGAGAGGAAATGATGGAGTAAGTGAAAGTATTATTCAATGCAAAGAAATGAATTCATAGTGTCCAGAATTTGAAATCAAAAGATATAAAATTTCAAAGCTTGTGAATTCATTAAATTTTATGTTTTAGATCACAGAAAATGGAGATTGCACTTCTCTTAAATAGAATTAACAGCTCTATCTGTTACATAGTGTCTCATTAAACCTTTGTGAATGCCTGATTTTATCACAGTGATTATGGAAACTTTAGGGCAGGTTAACATTTGCTCTTAATTCCAAAATTCTCTATCCAATTGTTAGATTTTTTAAGGCAAAGGTTGCACTGTTTTCATTTCACAACTACCATTCTTTTAGTGAGTGGTACCTTCTTTAAAGCGGACCACAGCAAATGGCTTTTAAAAGTTCAACTTAGCTTTGCATAATTTAAAGTCTCAGTACATAAAGCAGATAATGAATTTTTAATTGACTTTATTTTTTTAAGATTGTTAGTTTCATAGGAAAAGGGGAGGGTGCAGCGATTCCCCATTGCCCCCCTGCTCCTGCTCTTACATAACCTCTCCCATTATCAGCATCTCCTACCACAGTGGTACATTTGTTACAATTAATAAACCTGCATTGGCACATGATAATCAATCAAAGTCCATGTTTTACCTTAGGGTTCACTCTTGGAGTTGTACATTCTGTGGGTTAAGACAAAGGTAAGATGGTATATTATATACCCATTAGTATAACATCATACAGAGTATTATCACTGCCCTAAAAAATCCTCTGTGCTTCACCAATTCATCCCTCAGCCTTCTCCTGCCAACCCCTGACAACAACTGATTTTCATCCTGTCTCAGAAATAAATAACCAAAACACATTTACAGCCCCATGAGAAAAATCAGTGACTCCATAGACTCCAGCCTTCCACCAAATGCTGAAAGTTTTGGCTTTTCCAAAGATGCCAGAGAGCTGGAACTATACAGCATGTACCTGCTTCAGATTGGTTCCTTTCACTTAGTAAAATGCATGCAAGGTTCTTTCATGGCTTGATAGCTCATTTCTTTCTAGTGCTGAGTAATATTCCCTTGTCTGGGTGTGGTATAGTTTATTGATACAGTCACCTATGAAGAACATCTTGGTTGCTTCCAGGTTTTGGCCATTATGAATAAAGATGATACAAACACACATGTATGAGTTTTTGTTTTTTTTTTCTTTGTGGACATTGGTTTTCAGCTTCTTTGGGTAAATACTAAAGAGTATGGTTGTTGTTCCCTGATGGCTCAGTGAGTAAAGAATCCCCTTGCAATGCAGGAGTGGGTTTGATTCCTGGGTCGGGAAGATCCCCTGGAGGAGAGTATGGCAACCCACTCTAGTATTCTTGCCTGGAGAATCCCATGAACAGAGGAGCCAGGCAAGCTACAGCCCAAGGGGTTGCAAAGAGTTGGACATAACTGAGCAACTAAGCATGCGTGCGTGTGGTTGTTTTATTAAGAGCATGCTTACTTTTGTAAGAAACCACCAAACTATCTTCCAAAGTGGTATCTCATTATTGTCTTAACTTGGATTTCTATATTTTCCCATTATTTTTTATCTATATGCATTCCTTGGTGAGGTGTCAAAGTCTTTGGTCTACTTCTTAAACAGATTATCAAACAATGCAACTTTTACCACACATCCATTAAAAAAGTATAATTTATATGTAAAAGAACCAAAGCCTTAGTAAAATTAAGTATCTTGCTTGAGGTCACATATCACCAACTTGAAGAAAGTAACACAAGTCAATTCTGTATGATCCCCAAACCCATGCTGAAATCACTATGTTTAACTGACTCCTATTCAAGAGACTGGAAGTGATACATGGGTCTAAATCTGACTTGAACTAACATATGAAAGAATATTTAAAGCTGAGATATAAACATTCCCCAGAGAGAGGAGAGGGCTGTGACTGGAGTTAATCATTAATCACGCCTACACGAGGAATCATGCCTACACATTACTTTGCCAACAAAGGTCCATCTAGTCAACTCTATGGTTTTTCCAGCAGTCATTGCTCCAATAGCCACACCCAGACATCGCTCTTCATATTTCATCTGGCTCTTCATATGTATCTTTGATCATATGATTTAATTTCTGGTAAGAGTATGGTATTTCCCCAAGTTCTTGGAGCCACTTCAGCAAGTTTATGAAATCTGGGAAGGTGTTGGTGTTCTGGGAACTTCTGATTTGTAGCCAGATCAATCAGAAATTGTGTGTAATCTAGGTACCTACTACTTTCAACTGGCATCTGAAGTAGAAAGGAAGCGGTCTTGAGGGGCTGAGCCCTTAACCTATGGGAGCTACACTATCTCCAGGTGGATAGGACTAGAACTGAGTTAACGCATAGGGCAATCAGGCCTCCCTGGGAGCTCAGCTGGTAAAGAATCTGCCCGCATGCAGGAGACCCTGGTTCAATCCCTGGGCTGGGAAGATCCCCTGGAGAAGGGAAAGGCTACACACTCCAGTATTCTGGCCTAGAGAATTTCATGTACGGTGTAGTCCATGGGGTCACAAAGAGTCAGACACGACCGAGTGACTTTCATAGGAAAATCAGCTGATGTCCCAGAGGATTGCTTGGTGTGGTGCACACCAAGCACATATTCTGTGTCCAGAGTGTTAGAAATGAAGTGTACTATGCAAGTGGAAAAGAAAACGTTCAGTGGGGAAGACTGTGTAGTTTTTCTAATAATTAGTAATTCCTGCCTTTTCAGGGATGGAGTCAAAGACAAACGGAACAAGAGAGTCTCCTAGCGCTCTTATATTTTTTAGGAAATTGCAAGGGTTTTAGGAGCTCTCTCTCTGCCAGGAACTGAGGGCAGAAACCAATTATCTCATACTGATGTATACAATAACATGGATGAATTTCAAAGGCCATATATGATTAAAAGAAGCCAGAGTTATACACACTGTAGGATTCTGTTTATCTGATACAGGCAAAAATTAAGGACAGAAAATAGGTCATTGATTGACAGTGCTTAGTGATAGCTGGAGAGAATGACTGCAGAGGGGCAAAATAAAATGATCTTGGATGATGAAACTGCCCTGTATCTTGATTGTGCTGGCGATTACATAACTGTAGGGCATAACTCATAGAACTGTATTCTTAAAAGGGAAACTTATGTTTGTAAATTATACCTCAATTAAACATGCACGTATTCCTTGAAGACCTGAGATATAAAGTTAAAGGAAAAGAAGGCAGCATATTTATTAGTTACTCTATCTCTTCACAAGGGTTGCCATAACAAATTACCACAAACTGGGGAACACAGGAATATAAATTTATTTGTAGTTCTAGAGGCTAGAAATCTGCTGGGTCGTGATCTCTCTCTGAATGCTCTAGTGAGCCTGAAGACACTAGGTATTACCTCATCTTAAATCAACTAATTATGTATATAAAGATTATATTTGTTATTGAACTCAGGTTCTGCTGCTCACCATTCAAACGCCAATACCCATGACAAGTCTTGGTAAAAAGGGAAGTTGTTTTAATCAGAAAATCTGGCAATCTGGGCAAAAGGTTGGACTCATGTCCCCAAACCAAGTCTAAATATTCTGTTCAGCCATGAAAGTTTTTAAAGGAGAAAAGGAGAAATAATCTGAGTTAATCATTAAAATAGGAGGTCAGTTTCATCATCAGATCTGGCAATTTCTCCTGATTTTCGTTTGCATGCTATTTTGCCCACGTGGTCTGCCGGCAGATTTGCTAAGGGGGAGGCTGGGGGTAGAGAGTCAGTTCATTCTTCAGCCCCTAAATTCTTCATTTATTGTTGTCCAGTCACTAAGTCGTGTCCAGCTCTTTGTAATTCCATGAACTGCGCGTGCCAGGCTTCCCTGTCCTTCACTCTCTCCCGAAGTTTGCTCAAACTCATGTTCCTTGAGTGAGTGATACCATCCAACCATGTCATCCTCTGTTGCCCCCTTCTCCTCATGCCCTCAATGTGTCCCAGCATCAGGGTCTTTTCCAGTGAGTCAGCTGTTCACATCAGGTGGCCAAAGTATTGGAGCTTCGGCTTTAGCACCAGCCCTTCCAATGAATACTCAGGGTTGATTTCCTTTAGGATGGACTAGTTTGACCTCCTTGCTGTCCAAGGGTCTTTCAAAAATCTTCTCCACCCTCACAGTTCGAAGGCATCAATTCTTTGCCATTCAGGTTTGTTTGTGGTCCAGTTCTCACATTTGTACATTGTATATGACTACTGGAAAAGTCATAGCTTTGACTCTACAGACCTTTGTCGGCAAAGTGATGTCTCTGCTTTTGAATACACTGTCTAGGTTTGTCATAGCTTTCCTTCCAAGGAGCAAGCAACATTTAATTTTATGGCTGCAGTCATCATCCACATTGACTTTGGATCCCAAGAAAATGAAATAAATATAAATATAAATCTTCAGTTATACTCCTTTTAATCTAGGAAAGAAATCAATAGATAAGGCAAGGCATGGTGTACATTCAGTAGAGCAGAAGTCAAGAGTTAGGTTAAATGTTACCTAGTGATCTCATTTTTATGCTTAACATTTAAGAGGAACAGATTAGGCAAGCAGGAAAGGGACAAAAGAACTGCTTATATATTTCCAAATAAGGTTACATTATAAGATTCCAGGTGAACATGAAATTAGGGGCAGGGCACTATATAACCTATGAAACTTCTAATGGAAACTATATACATTAAGTTATAGTTTTGATATGGTGATTTTATGTAGATATTTCCAGATATTTTTCTGTGCAATCAATTATCTTGAGAAATATCTGAACTCATATGATTCTCATATCATAATGGTGTACAACAAATTTTAAATTGAGTAAGGATGTGAACAGGAAGGTTAGATATAGCATCCAAATGGAGCAGCTGGGGCACATTTGGCAAAGACTAAAACCTTCTAAAGAGATACTGCAAGAATATTTCAAATAATGCTCACTCATTTATGAAAGTGTCAGAGGACCATTTTATAATTGGTCAGAATTTCTGTGTAGCTTTTGAAAAGAAGCAGTAATTCCAGTAGTGCTGATTCAGATGGCTTCATTCGCCAGTTACCACAAATCCCATCTGGTTCTAGTAAGCTGGCCAAGTCCATATAGGACAAATAATTACTGTTACATAATGCCTCCCTGAGAGCACATAAGCCCACTTTTTAATAATATATCGATATTTCCTTATATTTACCAAACACTTATTTACAAATTCATGTTACTTATATAAAAATTCAGTCTTAACTCTTCACTCTGGGCACTAGCATAAAGTAGATGTGACATTTTGGCCATTCCAAGCCTATGTCTGAAATGGTTACATGTTTCTACTCTCTTTCTCTACTGGAGCCAAGCCTAAACAAATTAGGGCTGAAACACAGTACAGTGAGAAACATACCGCCTATTCACCCAATCATTTTTATTGACAATAAATTCCCAGATAAGTTAGTAAGGCTCTTTTTGTCCAGTTGGTGCCAGCCAAGCTGCCTATCAAACATATGAAGACATCCAGTCAAGAACAGCCAAGCCTGACTCAGATCAGCACACCTGCCTTGTTTATCCAAAGACATGTGAACAAAAACAAATGTTAATTGTTTTAAGCTAAATTTTTAAAATGGTTTTTCAATAGCAATACGTAATATATTAATACAGTAGGGTTAAGAAATACCGATAAACACCATACAAGAGTATTTGATGGTACCTGTTAGGTCAACATAGCTGTGCTTCCATGCTTTATTTCAGTAAAGAGACACATTGGGAGGGGGTGATCATTAGCACTTAATTAATCAAAATCAAAATTTCCATAATCAATTCTTTTTTAAACCCAATACTCAATCATTTGCTTTCCATTGTGTGTCACCATTATATTTTTATTAAATTTAGATTCTGGAAAATGTTTCAGCTAAAAACAGAACTCATTTTTTCTCTTTGATTTATCATATATCTTCTTTTGTTGTTTAAAATATGACCACAGCAAAAGTACTAAGTATTCACTGTAGCAGTATACACCTGAAACATGCAAGGGAAGCCACCAGAACATATCATTCAGATTATGAGATGGAAAGATAATCAAGTTTCATTAAGTCAGGTGTACCTTTTTTTGATTTTTTTTTTCTAGCCATCTATTGTAAAATGTTTGGTTAATTAGCTTTCCTTTTTACTCTTCACCTAAAATTACTTCAAAGAATTACATTGCAGTTGTATTCATTTTAAAGCAATTCATTTGCACATTTCAGTTCATGTAAAAATTGTAACAGCTAGATTGTTTTCTGTCTTCCTTGATTGTAAAGGATTTTCAACCACAGATTATGACTTCCATCCACCTTCTCGAACAAAAGAACACAAAACTCATCAGATATTTTGAAGGAAAATCATAACGCTAGGAATGAAACATAACCACCTCCTGGCCAGCCTGTGAAATTATTTCCTCTAGAGAACTGATCTTCTTTGTAGAAGGGCATTTCATAATTATCATTTGCTAGCAAGGTCTTTTCACATATAAAATGAAGATGAACGACAGTGCAAGATTGCTAACAGAGACACTATGGGATCATACTAGGTTTCTAAAAAAAAAAATTAATGCAGGAAATATAGAGGCTTCTGAGACAATAGGATTAACATTGATATCAAAAGCCTCTACCCAGTATCCATAGTTCAAATCAAAGCTACATGTTTAAAGGTCAGTTGCTGTTTGGTGACTGCAGTTTGACAAATAGACTGACGTGGTCTGATTCCAAAAGTCCACATGTCTCTCTCATATTTGTGACATTAATTGACTCTTCTGTGGCTTTACAGAGGCCAAAGTTTGAATAAACCTTGGAATATGGGTTTCTTCTTTACCATAGATATATCTACCATGGATATTGTCTGTGCTTTATTAGTAGAACAACTTGAAAATGTTCTGCTTTACTTCTACATGCAAACTATAGCAATACTGAAAATAACTTTCTGAGCTGAAGAAATGAAAATAACAACCATAACAACAAAACCACATTTTCAGTCATGGTCCTCCAAAGGTGCTATTTCCATTGTCCTTAAAATTTATGGGAATATTTTCAAACTACTACTCATTGTTTTCAAGAATAAGGTCTTCTATTGCAGAATCAATGTAAATTTCAGCATCTTTCTTCCAATGTTATTTTTCTGAAAATAAAGTAATCTAAATACACCCTCCAGTCATTTTATTGCTTGGTTTGTGTTTCTATGAAACTGTCATCTCTTGTCATGTCCAACTTTTTTCCATTTGCCATAAAATGAAGGGACCAGATGCCATGATCTTAGTTTTCCAAACATCTCTAGCAGTTTTAATTCTGCCATTGTTGCCCAGAATATGGCTCTAGCAGTGCAGATTAATCTTAGAAACTAAACACGGAAGTGCCAGGCAAAATTAATCCTCAACTAGGAGCATTTCTATAAAGAAAGCTTGAAAGATCCTCAAAAGTTGGTCTTAGCCCAATTTTCCGGCATATGAAGTGTCATAATCTTTTCTTGATCCAAGATGCTTCTTGTTAAAGTATACCAGGGTGCATTTATGAGACTGTGTGTGCATGCTTGTCTGCTAAGCTGCTTCAGTCATGTCTGACTCTTTGTCATCCCATGGATTATAGCCTGCCAAGCTCCTCTTTCCATGCGATTCTCTAGGCAAGAATACTGGAGTGGGTTGCCATGCCCTCCTGGACCCGGGGATCTTCATGATCCAGGGATCAAACCATGTCTCCTGCGGCTCCTGCATTGCAGGCAGATTCTTTATTGCTGAGCCACTGGAGAAACCCATTTATAAGGCTGCTGCTGCTAAGTCACTTCAGTCGTGTCCGACTCTGTGTGACCCCATAGACGGCAGCTCACCAGGCTCCCCCTTCCCTGGGATTCTCCAGGCAAGAACACTGGAGTGGGTTGCCATTTCCTTCTCCAATGCATGAAAGTGAGAAGTGAAAGGTGAAAGGGAAGTCGCTCAGTTGTGTCCGACTCTTCGCAACATTATCCTAATTACACATCTCTCAGGCTATTGACCTTTAGAAAAGAGACGCTATTTGCAACTTAGAGTATCTGATCATTTCTCTTTTTTTTTCTTTTCTCTCTAAAAGCTACATGATTATCTCTTGCCATACAGTCCTTATCATTTTGTTTTTTCCTTCTGGCTACTGACTGTTTTTTTTTTTTTTTTCTTTTTTTCTAATTATATTCGATGTGCGTGTGTGCTCAGTAATGTTCGACTCCTTGCAACCCCATGGTCTGTAGCCATTATATTCAGCATTATGCTTTAAAAAGTACTGCTTTTTAAAGCTTTGTATATTAAATGATTTTTCTTCACAGTATTTTCTTTTTTGAGAGTGTTTTTCTACCTTATTTAACATTCTATAAACATTCAAGGAAAAGCAAACAAAAAAAGAATTGATAATTTAGAATGTCACTGTGAGGTGAGTTATTCTATTTGAATAAGAGTGTGAAATGTAAATTGTTTGAGAAAGTTACAGGATAAATCCAATGTTTAACAAAATTTAAAAAGTATTATATGTTTCTTTGTTAATTTTCTGTTTAGTTGATCTGTCCATAGGTGTGAGTGGGATCAACTAAACAGAAAATTAACCAAGAAACACAAACTTTAAATGATACAATAGACCAGTTAGACCTAATTGATATCTATAGGACATTTCACCCAAAACAATGAATTTCACCTTTTTCTAAGTGCTCACGGAACCTTCTCCAGGATAGATCACATCCTGGGCCATAGATCTAACCTTGATAAATTTAAAAAAATCAAAATCATTCCAAGCATATTTTCTGACCATAATGCATTAAGATTAGATCTTAATTACAGGAGAAAAACTATTAAAAATTCCAACATATGGAGGCTGAACAACACATTTCTGAATAATCAACAAATCACAGAAGAAATCAAAAAAGAAATCAAAATATGCATAGAAATGAATGAAAATGAAAACACAACAACCCAAAACCTGTGGGACACTATAAAAGCAGTCCTAAGAAGAAAATTCATAGCAATACTGGCATACCTCAAGAAACAAGAAAAAAGTCAAATAAATAACCTAACTCTACACCTAAAGCAACTAGAAAAGGAAGAAATGGAGAACCCCAGAGTTAGTAGAAGGAAAGAAATCTTAAAAATTAGGGCAGAAATAAACGCAAAAGAAACAAAAAAGACCATAGCAAAAATCAACAAAGCCAAAAGCTGGTTCTTTGAAAGGATAAATAAAATTGACAAACTATTAGCCAGACTCATCAAGAAACAATGAGAGAAAAATCAAATCAATAAAATTAGAAATGAAAATGGAGAGATCACAACAGACAACACAGAAATACAAAGGATCATAAGAGACTACTATCAGCAATTATATGCCAATGAAATGGACAACGTGGAAGAAATGGACAAATTCTTAGAAAAGTACAACTTTTCAAAACTGAACCAGGAAGAAATAGAAAATCTTAACAGACCCATCAGAAGCATGGAAATTGAAACTATAATCAGAAATCTTCCAGCAAACAAAAGCCCAGGTCCAGATGGCTTCACAGCTGAATTCTGCCAAAAATTTCGAGAAGAGCTAACACCTATCCTCCTCAAACTCTTCCAGAAAATTGCAGAGGAAGGTAAACTTCCAAACTCATTCTATGAGGCCACCATCACCCTAATACCAAAACCTGACAAAGATGCTACAAAAAAAGAAAACTACAGGCCAATATCACTGATGAACATAGATGCAAAAATTCTCAACAAAGTTCTAGCAATCAGAATCCAACAACACATTAAAAAGATCGTACACCATGACCAAGTGGGCTTTATCCCAGGGATGCAAGGATTCTTCAATATCCACAAATCAATCAATGTAATTCACCACATTAACAAATTGAAAAATAAAAGCCATATGATTATCTCAATAGATGCAGAGAAGGCCTTTGACAAAATTCAACATCTGTTTATGATAAAAATTCTCCAGAAAGCAGGAATAGAAGGAACAAACCTCAACATAATAAAAGCTATATATGACAAACCCACAGCAAACATTATCCTCAATGGTGAAAAATTGAAAGCATTTCCCCTAAAGTCAGGAACAAGACAAGGGTGTCCACTTTCACTGCTACTATTCAACATAGTTCTGGAAGTTTTGGCCACAGCAATCAGAGCAGAAAAAGAAGTAAAAGGAATCCAAATTGGAAAAGAAGAAGTAACACTCTCACTGTTTGCAGATGACATGATCCTCTATATAGAAAACCCTAAAGACTCCACCAGAAAATTACTAGAGCTAATCAATGAATCTAGTAAAGTTTCAGGATATAAAATCAACACACAGAAATCCCTTGCATTCCTATACACGAATAATGAGAAAGTAGAAAAAGAAATTAAGGAAACAATTCCATTCACCATTGCACTGAAAAGAATAAAATACTTAGGAATATATCTACCTAAAGAAACTAAAGACCTATATATAGAAAACTATAAAACACTGATGAAAGAAATCAAAGAGGACACTAATAGATGGAGAAATATACCATGTTCATGGATCAGAAGAATCAATATAGTGAAAATGAGTATACTGCCCAAAGCAATCTACAAATTCAATGCAATCCCTATCAAGCTACCCGCGATATTTTTCACAGAACTAGAACAAATAATTTCAAGATTTGTATGGAAATAGAAAAAACCTTGAATAGCAAAAGCAATCTTGAGAAAGAAGAATGGAACTGGAGGAATCAAGTTGCCTGACTTCAGGCTCTACTACAAAGCCACAGTCATCAAGACAGTATGGTACTGGCACAAAGACAGACATATAGATCAATGGAACAAAACAGAAAGCCCAGAGATAAATCCACACACATACGGACACCTTATCTTTGACAAAGGAGGCAAGAATATACAATGGAGAAAAGACAATCTCTTTAACAAGTGGAACTGGGAAAACTGGTCAACCACTTGTAAAAGAATGAAACTAGATCACTTTCTAACACCACACACAGAAATAAACTCAAAATGGATTAAAGATCTAAATGTAAGACCAGAAACTATAAAACTCCTAGAGGAGAACATAGGCAAAACACTCTCCGACATAAATCACAGCAGGATCCTCTATGATCCACCCCCCAGAATTCTGGAAATAAAAGCAAAAATAAACAAATGGGATCTAATTAAAATTAAAAGCTTCTGCACAACAAAGGAAAATATAAGCAAGGTGAAAAGACAGCCTTCTGAATGGGAGAAAATAATAGCAAATGAAGCAACTGACAAACAACTAATCTCAAAAATATACAAGCAACTTATGCAGCTCAACTCCAGAAAAATAAACGACCCAATCAAAAAATGGGCCAAAGAACTAAATAGACATTTCTCCAAAGAAGACATATGGATGGCTAACAAACACATGAAAAGATGCTCAACATCACTCATTATTAGAGAAATGCAAATCAAAACCACAATGAGGTACCACTTCACACCAGTCAGAATGTCTGCGATCCAAAAGTCTGCAAGAAATAAATGCTGGAGAGGGTGTGGAGAAAAGGGAACCCTCCTACACTGTTGGTGGGAATGCAAACTAGTACAGCCACTATGGAGAACAGTGTGGAGATTCCTTAAAAAATTGCAAATAGAACTGCCTTATGACCCAGCAATCCCACTACTGGACATACACACCGAGGAAACCAGAATTGAAAGAGACACATGTACCCCAGTGTTCAGTGCAGCACTGTTTATAATAGCCAGGACATGGAAACAACCTAGATGTCCATCAGCAGATGAATGGATAAGAAAGCTGTGGTACATATACACAATGGAATATTACTCAGCCATTAAAAAGAATACATTTGAATCAGTTCTAATGAGATGGATGAAACTGGAGCCGGTTATACAGAGTGAAGTAAGCCAGAAAGAAAAACACCAGTACAGTATACTAACACATATATATGGAATTTAGAAAGATGGCGATGATGACCCTGTGTGCAAGACAGCAAAAGAGATACAGATGTGTATAGCGGACTTTTGGACTCAGAGGGAGAGGGAGAGGGTGGGATGATTTGGGAGAATGGCATTGAAACAT
Organism: Ovis canadensis; assembly: GCF_042477335.2. Classification (NCBI taxonomy): domain Eukaryota; kingdom Metazoa; phylum Chordata; class Mammalia; order Artiodactyla; family Bovidae; genus Ovis; species Ovis canadensis. Next base: position 104,458,631 of record NC_091251.1, read on the forward strand.
GTATACTATCATGTAAGAAAAGAATCGCCAGTCTATGTCCGATGCAGGATACAGCATGCTTGGGGCTGGTGCACGGTGATGACCCAGAGAGATGTTATGGGGAGGGAGGCGGGAGGGGGGATCATGTTTGGGAACACATGTACACCCGTGGTGGATTCATGTCAATGTATGGCAAAACCAATACAGTATTGTAAAGTAAAATAAAGTAAAAAAAAAAAAAAAAGTATTATATGTTATGGACTGATTAAAAAAACTAATGATAAAAGTAAGTCCAGATGAAATAAAGACACTTAGACTGACATGAAAAGGGTACATAAAGCTCTCAGAATATAGCTTCTGAGAGCTACCCAACAAACAAGCAAAAAGGCAAGTGCAGAATTCAGCAAAGTGATTTACACTGAGAATTAGGAAAAAAGTATAAAAGCTAAGGCTTTTGCTAATGTCTAATTCATGACGATCTGTATTAAGAAGGAGACATAAAATAGAAACCTGCTAAGTCACTTCAGTTGTGTCCGACTCTGTGTGACCCCATAGATGGCAGCCCACCAGGCTCCCCTGTCCCTGGGATTCTCCAGGAAAGAACACTGGAGTGGGTTTCCATTTCCTTCTCCAAAATAGAAACCTAGACATGACTAATTTTCAGCAGAAAACTAGGAGTAAAGTTTTTAACAATGTTAAAATTCCAGATCAATCACTTATTTTTCCACCAGAGAATCACTTTCTTATAAAGAGATGCTGTGGATGGATGCCATCGGTCTCTGTTGAATATTATTGTAAGGTTTGAATGAAAGTTATATAGAATTTGAACATATCAACCAAGGTAGTCAGACCCGTCATGCATAAATTTGCATATACATATAATACGTATAAATATACATACCTTTGTCGAGAGGGTGCAGAGAAGGGAACAAGGGAGTATAACATAATATTCAAATCTCTATTGCATTTTTTCACTAAATATGTTCAATTTGTAAACATTTGTGAAATGTTTTCTACCAATTAAATATGTCACTTGAGGGAGGATAATATATTTATCATATGCTTTAGCATGTATTTTGGGAATATTTATACAAATGTTTCAGCTATATTCCACATATATTTAAAACAAATTAGAAGGCAATTTACTTAAAATTAGTATCTTGGCTTTCTTGAATCTACTTACTACTCTTGAAAAAGCTTAAGTATAGACTTAAGAAGCCCCAAGAAGTGGAATTCTATGTCTTAGCTGAAAAATTGTGTTATCTATGTAACTCAACTAGTTAGAGCCAAATCTACAAATAATTATGGTAAATATTCTACAAACTCATTTAATGGAGCTGTGTCACAATGTCCAAATTTAATACAATTCCTGTTTGTGCTGAAATTGGTAGTTAGGTATAGAATAGAGTAGATCCATCTTTCAGCTCAAATGAGTTACCATCCTTAATCTGGTATCTTTCACCTACCATCTGATAGTACTTTGCAGAGAGGCCATTCAATACAATAAAAGAAAATCATAATTTGATGCATGATTAAAATACATCTAACTCCACATAAGCTGATGATCTTCAGCTCTTCAAAATTTATCAAATTACCTAATATATCAGGTGTGGATGTAAGAGTTGGACTATAAAGAAAGCTGAGTATGGAAGAATTGCTGGTTTTGAACTGTGTTGTTGGAGAAGACTCTTGAGAGTTCCTTGAACGGCAAGGAGATCCAACCAGTCCATCCTAAAAGAGATCAGTCTTAGTGTTCATTGGAAGGACTGATGTTTAAGCTGAAACTCCAATACTTTGGCCACCTGATACGAAGAACTGACTAATTTGGAAAGACCTTGATGCTGGGAAAGATTGAAGGCAGGAGGAGAAGGGGACAACAGAAGATGAGATGGTTGGATGGCATCACTGACTCAAAGGAGATGAGTTTGGGTAAACTCCGGGGGTCGGTGATGGACAAGGAGGCCTGGTGTGCTGTGGTCCATGGGGTTGTGAAGAGTCTGACATGACTGAGCAACTTAACTGAACTGAATATATCAGGTAATTTAGTTTTTACTTTTAATTTCAATTATTTTAGCACAGATAATTCTTAAAAAGGAAACTGAATTATTTCAGCTGTTGATGCTGCTCTATATAGCACTTTACCCAAAGGATAATACTCCCTCAATACTTAAGAATCTACAATGATTTTCAAATATTTACTTGGGTAAATATGAAAATACTCCTACTAGTTGCTATTTTTGACATATTAACAGAAGAATGGAAATACTTCAATACATTGGTAGAATGCAGAGCCTTTAACCTATTAGGTCATTATTCATACCTAGTAAGAGGTTAAGAACTATAGAAAAAGTATATGAAAAAACACAAAAGTGGATTCTGTGGGGGGATTCAGAAAGTACAAAGACACATTTTTCTTTAATTCTTGCCTCCATAGAGAAAAAAAAAAGAAATCAATACATAAAAACACAATTTAGCAATATTTGTCAGAGATTTAGTTTCAATTATAAGAAGCCTAATATCAATCTGCTACTAGTTGGCTATACATTTTTGAACTAGAAATTTACCTTCTTGTTTCCTCAATTAAAATTAATTTATTTATAGAAATTTGTTCCTTATATATAACAGAATGTAGTCATAAAGTGTCTGAACTCCATGAAATTGTGACACTCTAAGCTATCCTCTGGACTTTAGGGAAAAATAATATATGTATTTACATGAGCTCCTATGAAGGATATAATTAGCCAGAGTCCAGTGGTGTTATTCTAGAGTGAATATCCCTCTCTTGTGTGTTTCCTTCCTGTCTATCCTGCCCATATATAATTTAAAGTATGTATACATTGCTAAAGTATTATACTGTTACTTTAATGCAAACACGTTCAACAATACATAGGTTTTCTCAAGGGAAGTTGGTAACTATGCATTATAGTAATGGAAACAATATGAAAATTTAATTGATTTTTTCATATTTTCCTTTCTGAATAAAGCTGTCTTTTTATTTAACTCACAAATCATGAAATGGATTCAATCATAATGAAAATATAAAAGAAATCAGAATTATGAAAAAAAGAAATGAATTTGAGTAGACTACTTGAAGTCAAATACAAATTATTAAAGAGTACCAAGAAACCAGAGGTCTGCCCTCAAAAATCATTGTAAAGATCATATGTTAAAGTTCAGAATAAAAAATTAACATTTCTTCCCAGAGGATAGTGCAAATGACTCATGTCTTTGAATTGTCCAGGAATAACCTCAGAAGTCAACCTAATGAAATATACTGAGAGGTACTTAAGTTACTGAAGTTACATTTCTCCACACTAGAATTTGGAGAGGAATTAATCACATTAAGCTATGATCTTTTTCACTATAACAACAAAAACTTGTGATAGTGAAGTATGAAGAGAAGATTAGTCTCTCATTTTATTGAAGATCAGACCAAACATAGAGTAATCAATAAGCACATGGGCTGTTTGCATGTGCACGTGTGTGAATACATGGAAGTCTGTGTGTGATATGTTTGAATTTTCTCTATAAACGTCTTTAAATCAGTTTAAAATTACCAAGCCAGCCATCTGATGATTTCTTATCTTAGATGCATTCATTACATTTTAGTTATCAAAAACATAGTCCTCTCATAAATTAATTGAGATTTAAGTCCAATTTCAACAGAATGTAAACCAAAAATGACAGACAATGTTAACATAGATTGTAAGGCCAAAATCTTTCTTAGGGTGTGGGGAGCAGTGAGGAGATGAAACAAATCTGGTATTTCTCATCCAAAGATAGAACTACCCAGTGACCTTAATACTAAAAGAGGCCTTGGGTGGAAGAAAGAGTTAGAACTCAACTTAGCAATTTCACTTGACTGACACATTTGTCAGTGTCTTTTATGATCCAGCTGATCCACTTTGATGGGCACCCCAGCTGTATTTCTAGGCTCTAATGAAGGGTTGTTATGTTGCACTACTCAAGTCTAGAGCAATCTTACATTTAATATCATGGGTTAAACAGGACAGAAGCAAGTGTTGGATGAAACTGTTTTTTGTTTTGTCACCAAGACTGATCTTATTACTTACCTTTGAGCTGTTGGAAGAAAATCTTAAAGGTAATTTTAAAATTTTCATAGCTTGCCTGGAACTTTGACCCTACAGGATGAGAAACGACTGTGACATTGTTAAAGATTATTGTCATTTGACAATTTTTGTCAAAACAGCGAAGATTCCAAATGTCTCTGTCTGCACTTGATGTGGATAAATCTGTAGACTTTTATTTCTGTGGGAAACAATTCCAAAGAGAGTTGATTGTATTTAATATTTCAAGACTAATTAATTAGAGTAGGACTTAGGTTGCAACTAATAGTACAGTGATTGATAATGAAGTTCGTTTTCTACTGAGGCTTTTAGCTGTCATGATTAAGCATAATAATTATGCTGTAGATTTTTAGACACTTTCTCCTGAGCTAGCTGTTGTAATAAATAGATGAAGCTCAAATCATGACCAAACCCTTTAGCTATAGGTCAAACTCCTTTTAGTAGAAATACAATGTGGGCATTAGTTGGCTCCTTTTTTCTTCATTTTCCATTCCATATATTGTCCTTCCCTCCCAGAAAACTGCATGCTGCTGTCTTCTCTACTCCAGTGGTTCTCCATCTGAACTATGGGGAAGTAATTTGATTATTTTCTTTTAAAATGGACTTGAAAAATCAGCTCAGACTGAAAAGGACTTGAAAAATTAGACATAAACTAGTCACCTGGATTAAGAGAAGGGGCAGAAGGTGGCTAGTAGACTTTTACCCTGGGGTGACTACACTAGGAAAATTTGAGAAGGACAATTGCAGTGAGCCTCCCTACACTTCCCCTGCAGAATCTCTACCCAATATTTATTATCCATTAGTTCTTGCTCTAAATTTGCTACTGCATTCCCAGGTAATTTCTGCAGGTTGTTTATTTCTCCTAATAGGGGTCCTTGAAGGCTCAGGTGTACTTGGTTAAATTTTCTGATGCCAGAAGCCAACTAATTGAATTTGTTAGTCTTTAGGGTGTGGTTTCCCTGTGGGAAAAAAGTGTTCCTTTTAAATAATATAGTACTCAAAGACACACACATTTACTCAACTTACTGAATCTTATGGAAAACAAACAGCTTGAACCTAAGTTTGTTGGAACACTACTTCCCCGAATGAATGTGGAAACTATTTCACATCCTTCTGAAGTCATGGGAAATAAAAAGGATTATATCTTTATAATTATGTGTTCAATAAATCACAAGATTGGCCTCTTTGCAAAACAAACACCACAGGTGACATAAAAATGTAACATCTTAAACAAGTGGAGATCATAAGAAAATAACTTGTTGCTTTATGCCTTTATAGAGTAGATTCCTTTTCATACAATCATAAAGTTAAAAAAATATTCTTTTTATATTTACTTTGCAATTATTTGTGAAGCACTGTGTGTACTCACTCAATCATATCCGACTCTTTGTGACAATGGACTGTAGCCCGCCAGTCTCCTCTGTCCATGGAATTCTCCAGGCCAGAATACTGGAGTGGGTTGCCATGCCCTCCTCCAGGGGATCTTCCCAACCCAGGGATCAAACCCAGGTCTCCAAGATTGCAGGCGGATTCTTTCCTGTCTGAGTCACCAGGGAAGCCCTGGATAGTAATATGAAGCACTAGATAGCAATAATAATAAAAACACTACCAAAATTTCATAAGCATTTATTAATTGTTAAACAGTATATTTAAAAATTGCTAGACATTGGTCTGTGGTACCTGTATATTTCATTATGGAGTAAATAATTACCATGTTAAATGTTCTGATATTGAGGCTAAGTCATGTTAAATGGTATACTTCACATTCACAAGGCAATGAGATGGCGGAGTTGAGGTTTGAATCTGAGTGTTTGGGACTCCAGGTGCCATGATGCCTCCCTGTGTGCCATGCCCAGTGTTAAGTGCGTATATCCAAAACTGAACAAGGGAGCATGATATTTTGTATAAGGTTATCTGTGCTTCAGAAGAGAAAAAAATAATAGAACATCTAACTTAGGTGTTCCTTAGGGTTAAGAAGATTGCTAAAGGAAGGAGACATTTACAGCATGAATCAAAAAAATGACCAGGATTAGACAATGTGGGAGGGCAAGGTGGTTGCATTCGTTGGGATCCAAAAGGAAATGGAGGGTACCACAAAATAGGCTTATTTAAGGGTAGTTTAATGAAAAGTTACTTACAAAATGTGGGTATGGTATAGAGAAATCACAGGAATAATATGATATAGCAGGACTGGTAATGTGAGTGAGTGCCATGAATGACAAGGTGGCAGTCCTTGAAGGGTGCCTTTTTCTGGAGCCAGAGCCCCTCAGTTCATGGGCATAGGTGTGGTACGATGCCGGTGCAGCAGGGGAGAGGAGGAAGAATCCGCCTTTCTCCTCTCCTCAGTCATCAGTCTCCGTCCTCTAATTTTCTGGAGCTGTTCTTCACTGACCAAGCCCAGCTGAAATCCAGAGGGCATAAGACCTGTGGACATCATCAAAGCAGAGCCTACCCTGGAGACACTCCAGGGTGTGAAGGTTTGCAGTGTGAAGGGAGTGTAGCAGAATCATTGCAGACTTCACAGAATGTGAGAGTCAAAAAATGAGATGTCTCTTGACCCTGTTGATCTCACTGACTGTATTCAAGTAATTACCTGTTTAGACCATTCTCTCCACATTCCAACTTCTGGAGGAGGACAAGAAAGGATCAAAGCTAACATTTGTGAAGAATCTACAATGTGTGAGGCCCTCCTCTTTATCCTAGAGATCGGAGGATGAATTACATCTGCTGATTCATGCATCAATCTGATGAAGCAGGAGAGCAAGAATTAACACTATCCCCTGAAACTTCACAAGAAACCCACACAGCGCTCAGAGAGGTCAAATTACTGATTTAAGGCATGCAACTCATAAGAGATAAAGCTGGGGGCTTGCTGCCCAGGCGGACCATGATTCCATCGCACACACCACATCTACTGCTGAAAGGTACACGTGGCCTTCGGCAAAGGGGACAGAGGAAACATGAGTGGGGCAAGAGCCTTAGAGACAGTGGAGCAGAGGGGTTGCTTGTGCAGGGCTTTGAGATGGGCTACCTGGGGCGGAATCCCAGCAGTGCCATGTATTAGCTATAAAACATTGGTCCAAGTTGTCTTCACCTAAAATGGGTAAGCATATTATGCTGAGTCATCCTGAGATACCTCCCAGTTCCTCGGTGATGGCCTCCCACCCAGATGAGTCCAGAAACTGATGAACAAAAGCACATGCTAGCAGGACTTCTCTGGTGGCGCAGTGGATAAGAATCCACCTGCCAGTGCGGGAGACACGGGTTTGACCCCTAGCCAGGAAGATTCCGCATGCCTCAGAGCAACTAAGCCCGAGGGCCACAACTGCTGAACATGTGTGTTCCAACGTCTGAGCCTGCATGCTACAACGACTGAAGTCCACATATGGCAAGGAAGAGTAGCCCCCTGCTCACCACAGCTACAGAAAACTCATGGAAAGCAGAAAAGATCCAACACAGTCAAATAAATAAAACTGTTTTTAGAAGTACATGCTACTAAACCCCAGAAACACTTGTGTGCATGCCCAGGTAGTCAAAATCTTGTGTTAAAACCACGAGTTCCAAGGACCTGTCATGATTTAAAGCCACCATGTGGAATATTATAAAATAAATCCACTAAGGTATTTAAGTACTAAATGTCCAGCATTGTATTAATACATAGCCTTGAGAAACATACAAAAAATGGGACGTTGACTTCACTATCATGGGCTTCATTATCAACTAATATTTGATTAAATTAGAACTTTGTGAATATCTGTTAATTATGCTCTTCTGAGAGGACTTCAAGTCATATGGCTGTTTGACAAAAATTAAGTCTAAGTTTGCTTGTTGCATAGAATTTGGCTAAATTGACACATTCCTTTAAAGAATAAAACCATTTGCTGAAGCTTCAGAAACTTATTATACAAAGTTTTTATTGTTGCTGTTATTTCTAACTGTCCTAGCATTGTAACGAGATGTTATTTGTTAGGATTTAAAATAAATTTTCATATTTTAACTTGATATTAAATTGTAAAATATAAGCACATATAAAAAGAAATGTTTTTTTAAATTAAAGATATCTTTATTCTCCTAATCCTCACATAATAGCAAAGACACATGAAGTAAGCAGAGTGGAAGCAAAAACAAAGGAAAACAAAAACAGAACTGAAGAAGCCATTTAAATAAAAACAATTCAAAAAGATGCAGAATGATAATGTAGCTGGTCTAATGGATGTTGATAACCTTAGAATTATAGATTATAAAACACATCTACCTTTGGAATCTTCAAAATGGTTTTAGTTCCTTTTCTGAAATTGCACATAATTTTTTAAGTTTTTTTGCTGGTCTCAAAGAATATGCTCTTGCTTTTATCTATTTGACTATTTTGGAGGGTAGGAATTAGAGAAGGAGGTACTTTTTAATTTTTTCCCTGTTTATCTTTTGTTCTTAGTTTTTTTTTTTTTTCTTATACCAAGATTTGTTTTTAGGCAAGTTTCTTTTTCCTATTAATGACTAATTCAATTAGGAATGAATGGATCAACTTACAAAACTAAGTATCTTTAGAGCTAAATCAAATTGCATTTGCCTTGAACTTGAAGGGAGAGCTTTAGGTTAGCTTGAAAAAGATTTTCTTTCTTCTATTTATGAAATGCTCTATTTTCACCCACTGGGTTCCCAGCAGGGATGAGCATTCATGCATCGAACTACAGTTTCAGGTAAAGACATTATTTTCCACTATAACTTTTGACCAAGTTTGTCATATGCTGAGTCTATCAATCAGCAACTAGGGTTTCAACTTTTTCTTAATACAAACTGACAAATAAGTGTTTGCATTTGTTCATCTACCCACAAGTATTTGAAATCCTTGTGGATAAGATTTATGCCCTGATCTTCCTTGAACTAGTCTTCCTTGAATCACAATTTCGAGTACACAGTTTCATAAGATGTTGCATGGAACAGATTTGACAGTCAATAAAATTTATTGAACAGATCTACTATCATCATGGATTTTGCACATTATTTTTCTCAAGCATTCCCCAAGAATATGGGGTTAGAAAAATAGTTTTCCAAATATTTTATTATACAACAGACTTCATATATTGATTTTAATAGTATTTATCTCTTCAGCTTATATTTTAAAAAAAGGTAAGAGGTATAAGGCAAAAACATTACCAAACATTCCTTTCTTCAGAGATAAATATAATTTTCTGTAACATATCTATCTCTGAAAAGTGAAGTTGCTCAGTCATGTCTGACTCTTTGCAACCCCATGGACTATAGCCTATCAGGCTTCTCTGTCTGTGAAATTTTCCAGGCAAGAGTACTGGACTGGGTTGCCGTTTCCTTCTCCAGGGGATCTTCCCAGCACAGAGATTGAACCTGGGTCTCCCACATTGCAGGCAGATGCTTTACCATCTGAGCCACCTGTAAAATCATGCCTTACAATCATAATATCTCATGATCTTTTTAGGTGTTAGATACTAGATGCTTAAGGCTTCCCAGGTGGCTCAGTGGTAAAGAATCCCCTTGCCAAAGCAGGAGACATGGGTGCAATACTTGGGCTGGGAAGATCCCTAGAGAAGGAAATGGCATCCCATTCCAGTATTCTTGCTAGAGAAATGCCATGAACAGAGGAGGCTGACATGCTACAGTCTGTGGGGTTGCAAAAAGTCAGACACAACTTAGGGACTAAACAACAGCAACAACAATGTTGGATGCTAATACTTCAGTTCAGATCAGTTCAGTTCAGTCACTCAGTCCTGTCCGACTCTTTGCGACCCCATGAATCACAGCTCGCCAGGCCTCCCTGTCCATCACCAACTCTCGGAGTTCACTCAGACTCATGTCCATCGAGTCAGTGATGCCATCCAACCATCTTATCCTCTGTCGTCCCCTTCTCCTCCTGCCCTCAATCTTTCCCAGCATCAAGGACTTTTCCAATGAGTCAGCTCTTCCCATCAGGTGGCCAAAGTATTGGAGTTTCAGCTTCAACATCAGTCCTTTCAATGAACATCCAGGACTGATCTCCTTTAGGATGGACTGATTGTACCTCCTTGCAGTACAAGGGACTCTCAAGAGTCTTCTCCAACACCCACCACAGTTCAAAAGCATCGATTCTTCGGTGCTCAGCTTTCTTCACAGTCCAACTCTCACATCCATACATGACTATTGGAAAAACCGTAGCCTTGACTAGATGGACGTTTGTTGACAAAGTAATGTCTCTGCTTTTTAATATGCTATCTAGGTTGGTCATAATTTTCCTTCCAAGGAGTAAGCGTCTTTTCATTTCATGGCTGCAATCACCATCTTGCAGTAATTTTGGAGTCTGCAAAAATAAAGTCAGCCACTGTTTCTACTGTTTCCCCATCTATTTGCCATGAAGTGACAGGACCAGATGCCATGATCTTAGTTTTCTGAATGTTGAGCTTTAAGCCAACTTTTTCACTCTCCTCTTTCACTTTCATCAAGACGATCTTTAGTTCTTATTCACTTAGGTTAAATTAAATGTCTATTTTACCTTTCTTTAAGCCACAGATATATACTTAACACCTACTGTCTACAAGATGCCCTGAAACGTGTTTTATATATGCAATTGATTTTTATATACTGGCCATATATCTTTTGCTCTTGCTAAGAAGGCAATGGCACCCCACTCTAGTACTCTTGCCTGGAAAATCCCATGGACAGAGGAGCCTGGAAGGCTGCAGTCCATGGAGTCGCTGAAGGTCGGACACGACTGAGCGACTTCACTTTCACTTTTTACTTTCATGCATTGGAGAAGGAAATGGCAACCCACTCCAGTTTCTTGCCTGGAGAATCCCAGGGACGGGGGAGCCTGGTGGGCCACCGTCTATGGGGTCGCACAGAGTCGAACATGACTGAAGCGACTTAGCAGCAGCAACAGCAAACTTACTTATAAGTTCTAGAAATTCATTGTACATTTTTTTCTTTCAGATTACTGTATGTAAACAGCTACGTTGTCTGCAAATAGAGTCGATTTCATTTCTTCCCTTCATATCTGCATGTTTTTATTTATCTTGCTTTGTTGAACTGGGGAGGATTTCCTGCATAACGTGATGAAGAGTGGTTAGTTTGGAGACACTTGCCTTGTGACCAAACTTCAGGGGAAAATATGCTTTCACCATTTCATCTACTGTTATCTAAATCTCCTTGTAGGTTGTCCTTCAGTTCAGCTCAATCACTCAGTCGTGTCTGACTCTTTGCGACCCCATGGACTACAGCATGCCAGGCTTCCGTGTCCATCACCAACTCCCAGAGCTTGCTCAAACTCATATCCATTGAATTGATGATGCCATCCAACCATCTTATTCTCTGTTGTCTTCACAAGCTTAAGAATGTTTCTTTCTGTTCCTAACTGCCAAGTGTTTTTTATCATGAAGGTATTGATTTTGGCAAATGATTTTTTTTCTGTCTATTGAATTGATCTTATTTTCTTCTTTAGTTTGGCGTGAATTATACTGATTGATATTGAATGGTAAATTAGCCTTGAATTTCCAGTGTAAACAGTTTGGTTAAGATGTATTTTTTAAAAAGATTGCTGTGTTTAATAAGGGTATTTTCTTTTCTCTTCATAAAGGGTATGCTTTAACTAGAATTTAGTCTTTCTTTGGTTTTGATATTGAGGTAATACTGGCCTCAGAAAATGAATTGGGAAGAGTACTATGACCTTCTATTTTATGGAAAAGATTGAGTAGACTTGGCATTATTTTTTAAATGACTCAAAATTGACCAATGAAATTATACTGACCTTGAGTTTTCTTTGAAGTATGAATTCATCATATTTAATAAATTAAATAATTCAAATTATCTTTCTTCTTGAGTGAATATTGATAGTGTGTTTTTTTCAATGATTTGATTCATTTTATCTATGTTGTATAATTTGTGAACAAAGAAGTGCTTAAAGTCCTTTCATTATCTTTTTAGTATTTGTAGATTCTATAGTGATTTTCCAATTTCAATCCTGATATTGGTAAATTGTATCTGGCTAAAGGTTAATCAATTTATTTAACTTTCAGAAAATTAGCTATTGGTCTCAGAGATTTTGCTTGAGAGACCTTTTTTATTTCCATTTTATCTCAGTAATTCATTTTTGAATGCTTTGGATATAATATGCTTTTGTTTTTCAAGTTTCTTATGATATAAGCATAGATTATTGACTTGAAAAACATTTATCTTCTTTTCTAATGTAAACCTCTGATGCTATGAGTTTTATTCAAGCCCTTTTTAACTGCATCAAATTTTGATTTGTTGTTATTCATGTTGTTATTCTTTTTATTCAGTTCAAAATATTTCTAAAATATCTTGAGAGTTTCTCTTTGTATCGATGTATTATTTAAAAGTCTTTTATTTATTTTACTTCCCAAGTGGTTGGAGATTTCTCTATGATCTTGCTGTTATTGGTTTCTCATGTAATTTTGTTATGGTTAAATAATACACTTTTATGGCTTATATTCCATTACATTTATAAAGACTTATGTACAGGATTGTGATCTGTCTTAGTAAGGACACATGCACACTTTAAATGAGTGTGTATTCTACAACTGTTTATTGCAGTGTTCAGTAAATAAGTCAGGCCAAGTAGGAGAACAGTGTTGCTTAGATCATCTATATTTTGCAAATTTTGTCATTTTCGCTTCTACCAGCTACTGAGAAAGGAATATTCAAGGATCCAAAGATAACTGTGGATTTGTCCTTTTCTCCTTCGAATTATATGTTTTGTCTCAAAACTTATAGATATACACATGCTTATATATAATTAGATTCATTTGCATTTTATGAATTTGCTATGTTTACTTGGTGAATTGATCTTTTATCGTTATGTAACACACTTCTTTTATCTTGGGTTTTTCCAGTAGTCATGTACGGTTGTGAGAGTTGGACTGTGAAGAAAGCTGAGCGCCAAAGAATTAATGCTTTTGAACTGGTGTGTTGGAGAAGACTCTTGAGAGTTCCTTGGAGTGTAAGAAGATCCAACCAGTCCTTCCTAAAGGAGATCAGTCCTGGGTGTTCATTGGTAGGACCGATGCTGAAGCTGAAACTCCAATACTTTGGCCACCTGATGAAAAGAGCTGACTCATTTGAAAAGACCCTGATGCTGGGAAAGATTGAGGGCAGGAGGAGAAGGGAACAACAGAGGATGATGGTTGGATGACATCACTGACTCAATGAACATGGGTTTGGGTAAACTCTGGGAGTTGGTGATGGACAGGGAGGCCTGGCGTGCTGCAATCCATGGGGTCACAAAGAGCCGGACACAACTGAGTGACTGAACTGAACTGAATGTTTTTTCTTCTAAAGTCTACTTTGTCTGATATTATTAATAATACAGCAATACTAGGTTTTTAAACATTTGTTTTTATATCACATATATATTTTACCCTTTTTCTTAAAATTATTTATGTAATTTTGAGTAAACATGTTTATTTTAGACAGCACATAGTTTTACCTTCTTTTTAAAAATCCAATCTGACAATCCCAATAATTGTCATATTTATTGCTTTTACATGTCATGTAATGTTAATATTTTGGGATATATGTTAATAAACCAATTTATAATTTGGTCTGTTGTTGTCTTTAGTCTGTTGTTTCTTCTTTTTCTTCTAGCTAGCAGTCTTTCATTTGATTTGATGTATTTTTAGTAATACATTTGTTGACGGACAATCAGTGAAAATCTATAACAGGAATAGAAAAGAGTTTAATTGGGCCAATCTGAGGACTATAGCCCAGGTAACACAGTTTCAAGAAGCACCTGAACTATGGTCCATTGGACTACAAAATGAGGGAAGCTTAAAGGCAAAAAAAGCGACATTACATAAGTTTTCTGCCAAAAATTATACTTGGAGTTGGCAAGAAATAATGGTGTTTATTAACTAATGTCTGTTGAGGTCTGAAATGGTTACTAGTTACAAGCGGAGAACTTGAGACCATAAAGTTGTATCTGGTAGCCAGCCGATGCTGTTTTGAGAGCAATTGATGGTGTCCTTCAATCTGATGTGGTTCAGAAAATTCAGGTTCTCAGTGATGCAGGAACATGTCTGAAACCATATTCGCAATGACTATGTGGCTCCATTTTGGATGCCTACCAAGTAGGAAAACGAGTACATCAAGGCTGTATATTGTCACCCTGCTTATTTAACTTACATCATGAGAAACTCTGGGCTGGAAGAAGCACAAGTTGGAATCAAGATTGCTGGGAGAAATATCAGTAACCTCAGATATGCAGATGACACTACCCTTATGGCAGAAAGTGAAGAGGAACTAAAGAGCCTCTTGATGAAAGTGAAAGAGGAGAGTGAAAAAGTTGGCTTAAAGCTCAACATTCAGAAAACAAAGATCATGGCATCTGGTCCCATCACTTCATGAGAAATAGATGGGGAAACAGTGGAAACAGTGGCTGACTTTATTTTGGGGGGCTCCAAAATTACTGCAGATGGTGATTTCAGCCATGAAATTAAAAGATGCTTATTGCTTGGAAGGAAAGTTATGACCAACCTAGATAGCATATTCAAAAGGAGAAACATTACTTTGCCAACAAATGTCCATCTAGTCAAGGCTATGCTTTTTCCAGTAGTCATGTATGGATGTGAGAGTTAGACTGTGAAGACAGCTGAGCGCCAAAGAATTGATGCTTTTGAATTGTGGTGTTGGAGAAGACTCTTGAGAGTCCCTTGGGCCGCAAGGAGATGCAACCAGTCCATTCTGAAGGAGATCAGCCCTGGGTGTTCTTTGGAAGGAATGATGCTAAAGCTGAAACTCCAGTACCTTGGCCCCCTCATGTGAAGTGTTGACTCATTGGAAAAGACCCTGATGCTGGGAGGGATTGGGGGCAGGAGGAGAAGGAGACGACAGAGGATGAGATGGCTGGATGGCATCACCGACTCGATGGATGTGAGTTTGAGTGAACTCCAGGAGTTGGTGATGAGCAGGGAGGCCTGGCATGCTGTAATTCATGGGGTCGCAAAGAGTCGGACACGACTGAGTGACTGAACTGAACTGATACCACAATTACACCATTTTGATTTGTAAATGCATTCTTTTCTTTAGTGGTTAAAGCAGTTGTGCAATGCATGTCTGATTGGCTGCAGACAGCCTGTTTTAGTTAGCACAAAATTAGGCTTCCCTGAGAGCTCAGTTGATAGTCTGCCTACAATGCGGGAGACCTGGGTTCAATCCCTGGTTGGGAAGATCCCCTGGAGAAGAGTAAGGCTACCCACTCCAGTACTCTGGCCTGGAGAATTCCATGGACTGTATAGTCCATAGGGTCTCAAGGAGTCAGACATGACTGAACAACTTTGACTTTCACATTTAAGTTAAATTATGTGTAAGTCAGAATTATTTCCCTATATCTCAATATGTAAAATTTTCTTCCGCCACATTTTATTTCTCTATTAAATTTTTACATTGATTTATTTGTATTATTTTAAGAAGTTGCTATGTACATTACTGTGTAGCTAGAATTACTACATACATATCTGATCTTTCACAGTTTATTTAGAGTTAAGCTTTGACCATTTCTAATAAAAAACATTTATGCTACAGTTGCATAGTGCACATTCGTATATTGAAAAGTCATCTAAAATGTGTTGTGCTTTAAAGATCTTGAGAGGAGAAAAATAATCTGTCATATTTACTTAGACACTTACCACTTGGATTACTATTCCTTTTTTCTTAACTTCTATGTTTTTCTCTGGTAAAATTTCTCTTCAACCTGAGGAACCATTTTCAATATATTTTTAAAAAATGTTTGCTGGTACTGCTTATTTTTTTCTTATTTTTTTAGATTTTCTTCACTTGAGAATGCCTGTTTTTTGTTGTCACTCCTGACAGATATTTTCACTGAATGTACACTTTGGAGTGGACTCTAGTTTTATCTTTTTAAGCACTTCAAAAGATGTTCTTCCACTATCTTCTGGCCTCCAGGTTTTTCTGATAAGAAATCTGCAGCCATTTAAATTGTTGTTATATATATATATATATATATATATATATATATATATATATATATACACTATCTTTTTCTGGCTCTATAAAGATTTTTATCTTTGATTTTTTTAGCATAAAGATCACAGTATAAGTGAATGAATTCTCTTGAACTCCTTAACTATGTGCCTTTATGTCCCTCCCACCCCCTACCCCACACACATTCTGCCACAAGGTCATTATTCTGTCCATTTTTTTTCTGAACTATTGTTTTTTCTTTCTCTTTGACTTCATGATATAAATAGTACACCGTTTGGTAGTGTCCCATAAGTCTTTTAGAATCCATTCTTTCTTTAAAAAAATTCCTATTTTTTTTTTCTCTTTTCTCTGTCTTCTGTATTCTGCTGTTGAGACCATTCTTGTGGGGGAGTTGGAGTTATGTTTTTTAGTTCAAATATTTAATTCTTTCCAACACATCTAACTGATTTTTTCCAATGGTTTTCGTTCCCTGCCAAAAAATTTTGTCATTTCACTTATTTCAAGGATGTTCATCTTTACTTATGGATCATGGTTATTACAGCCATGATTAAGCCTTTGACTAATAATTTCGCTATCTGGGTAATTTCTGAGTTGGCTTAGCATCTGTTAATTATTTCTCTGAGAATTTGTCACATTTTTCTTTCTCTTTGTATATTTAACAATTTAGTTTGTACCCTAGATATGTTTAATTTTCCATTTAGGTCTTTTCTCAATCTTTTGTAGAGTGTTTATTTATTTTTATTTTAATAGCCTATCAACCAAGTCAGATGTTGATCAAAATTTCCATTTTGTTTTTGTAAGTGGTAATTTCAATGTTAGTTCAATTTCCAAAGCCATTGCCCTGCCTCTTTTGGTCTTTCTCTTGTATATATATCTCAGGCATAGGCCCAAGGCTAAGGTTGCCTCATATATATCAAGGAACACTTTTCCAGGAGTTTGTTTAGGATTTCTTCCAAAGTCTCTATCCTCCTGGTTTAACCTTCCAAGTCCTATAATGGCAAGGCTTTATTTATTTATTTTTCTCTGATTTTATTCCTAAGCAATGCTTCAAAGTCCTTATGGCTGGAACGGTTATCTAGACAATGCAGTGGGAAGAGAAAGAAAAAATAATGAGATCTCCATACACTCTTTGGTGTACTCGGGCTCTTTTTTTTTTTTCAAATTCTCTGCGCAGCAAAATGTTTGTTTTGTTTTGTTTTCTGGCCTTTTTATTTGTACACCACAGTTGTTGGCCCTGCAAATGCAGTTCTGCAACTGAGGATACCCTTAGGATAGGACCAGAAGAGAAAGCAGATTTAACATAAAATATTATAACAAAATAAAATCAGATAGAACTGAAAGGAAAGAGAAAGAAAAAAGGAAAAGGAAAGAGAAAAGAAGGACATAAAATGAAAAAGAAGAGATTTGCATCCCTGGTCCTCTAGTCAGAAATAAATGGGTACCACTGCTGTCCAAGCCCATTGCACAGTACTATAGAAGAGCTTTTTGTTCAGTAGCTAAGTCATGTCTGACTCTTTGTGATCCTCATGGACTGCAGCATGCCAGGCTATTCTGTCCTTCAGTATCTCCTGGAATTTGCTCAAACTCATGCCCATTGAGTCGGTGATACGATCTAACCATCTCATCCTCTGCCACCTTTTTCCTTCAATCCTTCCCAGCTTCAGGTTCTTTTCCAGTGAGTTGGCTCTTTGCACCCAGTAGCCAAACTTTTGGAGCTTCTGCATACAGGCTTCTCAGGAGACAGGTTAAGTCGTCTGGTATTCCCGTATCTTCAAGAATGTTCCACAGCTGTGATCCACACAGTCAAAAGCATGGGTCCTTCTAATGAAGGTTCAGGTGCTCAGCCTTCTTTATGATACAACTCTCACATCCATACATGACTAATGGAGAAAATATAGCTTTGAATATGTGGACCTTTGTTGGTAAAGAAATGTCTTTGCTTTTTGAATATGTATGTGTGGTTTGTATCTTACCCTATTATTAGACATGCACATTTGCACATTTTTTTTTCATTTTTCCTTGTCATAAAAATGCTGTTATGAATATTGTTATATACATATTTGTGATAGGCAATCTCTGTATTCAATCACCACCTTGTATATTGGCTTAAATATTTTTTTCCAAAGTGACAAAGTTTTGTCAACTGTGACAAAGTTTTGGTCATTTTTTAAAAAATAGTGATTATTTTTGCTGTATTTCCTACTAAAATAACAGCTTACCACTAGTATGAAGTTTCCCCTTCTCTTGCTCTCAAAAAAACACTAGGCAAAATCACTAGCAGAATTATTTGCTAACTGGAGAAGAATATTGTTTTTTTAATTTGTTCTTCCTGATACTAAGTTACATTTTTAAATATTGCCTAATAGATTTTGACCTTTTTTTTTGTGAGTTTCCTGGATACCATCTTTTTTGATTCATAAAAATAATTCATATTGTATTAACTTTTTATCATTTTTATTGACCTGTGATTGCCTTTTAACTGTATTCACAGAATTATCTTGTCAAATGACTTTTAAATATAGTCAACCTAGTGATTATTTTTGTATTGTATCTATTTTGATGTCACACATAGAAAGCATTTTATATCTCATCACGAGATTCACATACAGCTTCTTCTAGCCTTTATAGTATCTAAATTGATTTTGGTATAGTATTTGAGACAAAGATGCAATTTTTAATTTTTGTCTTATTCAGATGTTTTGGAAAGCTTTAGGCACTTAGGAAAGCAGTAGGCATTTATTAGTATAGCCACATATTAGTCAAAGCATGTATAAAATACTTATTAGACAGCAACTGTTTTTATTGATAATAATCTAGTCAAAAGGTAAGATTTTTTTCTAGTCAATTTTATATTGGGTTTAATTTTTATTTTTTTTGTAATACTTTGAAATATTGAAAGTATTACTCACAGTACTCTGGTGACTTGAGTTCTTAGACACATACTCTTCAGTTCATCAGTTACACACATTTGGGAAACAGCAATAAACTACTATCCTTTGCTCTTTTGGAAAAATAATATGTTTTGTTAAGAGGGAAATTAAAAGGCAGAGGATATTTTGTTTTGGAAGAGGAATAGATCCAAATAACTAATGACTGGAGTATTATAAAATATGATGACCACACTCATTCCCAAGGCTCACTTAAAAAAAATAAAAAAACAACTCAACTTTTTATCATTTTTATTGACCTGTGATTGCCTTTTAACTGTATTCACAGAATTATCTTGTCAAATGACTTTTAAATATAGTCAATCTAGTGATTATTTTTGTATTGTATCTATTTTGATGTCACACATAGAAAGCATAAATGATACAAGCCAGTAAAAAATTTATGAGGATTTAATAGATGAAACAATTTAAACAATTGAATCAGACCAGTTTTCAAGCTTAAATTAGAAAACTATTTACGAAAAGCACTGAGTTTATTTCCTCCTAAATAATAAACAGTTGTGCTAGAGCATCCTTCCACCTGCCTCCTGACTGGTCAGAGCAACAGGCATGTGACACCATGACTCCAAACTTCACTTGAAGGCAGAGTCAGACAACCACTTTGCCATCTTACATTTCTTTTTCTTTGGGAAGATTTTGGTCACTAAGTCCTCTACAAAATTATGAACCTCTATCTGTAGTTTTTCAGGCACACTGTCTACCAGATCTAATCCCTTGAATCTATTTGTCATCTCCACACAGGACTGGAAAAAGTCAGATTTTATTCCAATCCCAAAGAAAGGCATTGCCTAATAATGTTCAAACTACTGTACAATTGCTTTCATTTCACATGCTATCAAAGTAATGCTCAAAATCCTTCAAGCTAAGCTTCAGCAGTACGTGAACTGGGAACTTCCAGAAGTACAAACTGGATTTTAAAAAAGCTGAGGAACCATAGATCAAATTGCCAACATCTGCCAGATCATAGAAAAAGCAAGAGAATTCCAGAAACATATCTGCCTTATTGAATATGCTAGAGTTTTTGACTGTGTAGATCACAACAAACTGTGGAAAATTCTTAAAGAGATGGAAATACCAAGAAACCTGTGTGCAGGACAAGAAGCAACAGTTAGAACTGGACATGGAATAATGGAGGAGTTCGAAGTTGGGAAAGCAATGCATCAAAGCTGTACATGTTCACACTGTTTATTTAACTTCTACGCAGAGTACATCATGTGAAATGCAGCAATGGATGAAGCACAAGCTGGAATCAAGATTTCTGGGAAAAATATCAATAACCTCAGAAATGCAGATGATGCCACTCTAATGGCAGAATGTGAAGAGGAACTAAAGAGTCTTTTGATGAGGGTAAAAGAGGAGAGTGAAAAAGCCAGCCTAAAAGTCAACATTCAAAAAATGAAGATTATAGCATCCAGTCCTATCACTTCATGGCAAATAGATGGGGAAAAATGGAACAGTGATAGATTTTATATTATCTTGGGCTCCAAAACTACCATGGAGTGTGGCGGCAGCCATGAAATGAAAAGACATGTGCTCCTTGGAAGAAAAGCTATGGCAAACCTAAACAGCGTATTAAAAAAAGAGAGACATCACTTTGCTGACAAAAGTCTATTTAGTCAAAGCTATGGTTTCTCTAGTAGTCCTGTGAGGATGAGAGTTGGACCATAAGGAAGGCTGAGCACTGAAGAATGGATGCTTTCAAATGGTGGCGCTGGAGAAGACTCTTGAGAGTCTCTTAGACTACGTGATGAATCCAGTCAATCTTAAAGGAATTCAACCTTGAATATTCATTGGAAGGACTGTTGCTGAAGCTGAAGTTCTAATACTTTGGCCATTTGATGTGAAGAACTGAGTCATTGGAAAAGACCCTGATGCTGGGAAAGATTGAGAGCAGTAGGAGAAGGGGGCAGCAGAGGATGAGATGGTTGAATGGCACCACCAACTCAAACATGAGTTTGAGCCAACTCTGAGAGATAGTGAAGGGCAGGGAAGTCTGGTGTGCTCTAGTCCACTGGGGTCTCAGATTCAGACACTGCTTAGTGATTGAACAGCAACAGCAAGAGTCAGACAGTAAGCAAGGACTCTGTGAGGAACTTAAAGATGTAAACTGCCCTTAGTATTGACAGTATGAGCTTCAGCATTGCCCTGTGTTTTCCAGTGCAATTTGGATTTCCATCAGCTCTGGGTGCTTGGTTAGGCTGTGGCAGATCAAAGTAACAAGGTAAAAGGGAAAAGTGAATTGAATCGTAGGTGGAAAATAGCACTGGATTCCGGCAGACATTGTACAATGGAGGTTTTAGCTGCTGAGTGCTGAAACATCCCCATTAAAAGTTACAGTTTGGATGATCTCATCCCATTATTGTAAGGGGATAAATTATTAGATGGAGGTTTTCCTTTTATTGCTGGGCTGGTCTTACATGATGCTCAGAATTTTAATATTGTTTTCACATTGCAGTTGATTCAGAGCACAAAGAAAATGAGGAAATAACTAGTTCTGAGGGTCACTGACCTAATCTGGGGTTATATTCATACATAACTTTACCTGGAATTCCATTGAGCATTGTGCCAAGAATGACTTATACAGGGGAAGGAGAACAATTGAACAAATGCTGCAGTGTAGCCTCAGGCTTAAATTAAATCTGGACAGAAGCAAGATTGACGGAGGCAATTTAAGCTGCAGAAAGTGCCTATCTGCGGTGGGTCAGGAGAGCTGGGAGTTAGAGAATTCTAAAGTGGTCTATGATTGACAAGTACAGGTGCAGGAAGCCTAAAGCAGAACAGTCAAGTCTCTGTCCCAGCTTGGCATGGAAATATCCAAAAGCTAGCTTTAGGGCTGTCAGGTTTAGCAAATAAAAATTCAGAACACCCTATATTTGAATTTCAGCTAAACAATAGATCATGTTTTATTATGCGTATGTGTGCTCAGTCAGATCCGACTTTTTGTGACCCCACAGACTGTAGCCCTCCAGGCTCCTCTGTCCATGGGATTTCCCAGGCAAGCATACTGGAGTGGACTGCCATTTCCTCCTCCATGGGATCTTCCCGATTCAGGGATCAAACCCTCGTCTCTTATGTCTCCTATTGGGCAGGTGGATTCTTTACCACTGTGCCACCTGAAAAGCTCAGTGTTTTAGTGTATGTCCTAAATATTATGCACATGCATATTAAGTCACTTCAGTCGTGTCCAATTCTTGGTGACCCTGTGAACCATAGCCTGCCAGGCTCCTGTCCTTGGGATTCTCTAGGCAAGAATACTGGAATGGGTTGCCATATTGCTTCTCCAGGGGATCTTCCCCACCCAGGGATCAAACTCGCATCTCTTAAGCCTCCTGCATTGGCAGGAAGGTTCTTTACTACTAGCGCCACCTGGGAAGCCCCTAAACATTATGTGGGACATAGTTAAGTAGTGAAGTTATTTGTTTTTAGTGTGAAATTCAAAATGAACTATGTGTCCTCTATTATATCTTGCAACTCTATGCCTAATCAAACCCCACTTTCTTCTTAATTGATGGTCATAAAAGTTAGTAGTCTTGGGATGAAGGGTATTGAATCTCCTGAGATTTTCATGCTTCCCTTGTGATGGGTGAGTAAAATAAGCTGAGGAACACTCAGTGCAGTTGCAGAACTTAAAAAAAAACTTCTCTAAACAAAGCAAAGAAAAAAAAAGCAAATTTATCTGAATCTTCTAACTTTGGAATGAATGGTTTATCAATATATCAATAAATCTGAGTTAGCTACCTCTTTTATAAATAAAATTTTTAATCATAATGATATAAAATACTATGTTAACATGTGTTTCCTTCCTAGATTATCTCTACAGTATATTCAGCCATATAATAAACAGAAAGGCCCTATTTAAAAATAAATATACATTTCTGGAGAAATGAGTTGGTTGGAAATATTTGAAATTGTATCCTTTTGACATGTAGATTAGAGCTGTTTGAGATCTCAAATAAATAACATGCCACATAATAGTCATCTCAATTTTCCAGAGCCTACATGAAACTTTTCCCAATTATTTCTGAGTTTACTTTATTCTATAGGACACAGAAAGGCATTCGTATACAATCATGTGTGAAATAATTTCGCACATGTTGACAATGAAGAATCATTGAATATTTATTGATAGACTAATGCTTTCTGACAAGTACATGTAAGTTATAATAGAACTGCAGGATAACTGCATTTTAACTCAATTTGGGCTCTTTGGTAAAAAAATCTTTTTGAAAAATAATCTTCAAAAAGTGCAATAGCATTGCAGCGATAACAAGCTACAGAGAGTGATAGGGCATGGAGTTAAAGCTGCCAACGACACACCTCCCTCCCAAACCTGCCTTGCATCACAGAGTTGAGAACTCATTGGCCAGGTGTCCCTCCTCCATCACTCATCTCTGAACCACAGTCGTAGAGAGTGGAAAATAAGCATATGCCGTTCCCAGGGTGAGGCACAGAGCTGTGTCTGCTACCCAAACTGACTCGCCTGACTGAAGGGACATGACTTCTCCCAGGTGGCCCAGTCTCCACTTATTGACAATGATATCACTTATCAGCGTCGGCTGTAATAAGCTGCCTTATTGACTTCTGCCTTGTCATTCTTCCAGCCAATTCCTTGTCATAGGCACCGCTGCTTTGCATCAGTCTGCCTTCACCTTATGGGCTTATTGATAGTTCCATCCATCTTCTTCAGGGAGGTTGACAGGCTGGCATTTGACTCTTCTGTCTTTTCTGCAGTTTTACAGACTGAAGGATGGCTGCCTGAAGTCCCTGGTGTTTTGCCCAAACAGCCAGTATACAAACCACTGCTCCTCACTATACCTAGGGGTGCGACAAATTCTTTTTTTTTTGCAAGTTATGGAATCATTGACAACTCTTCATCTGCATGTGCTGAGGTACAAGAGGGAACTACTATTTGACCTAGTAACAGCTTGAGACTGTTTCCCCAGGTTTTGCCTGTGAGAGCTCTGATTGTTGTACCAACACAGCACTGTTTTTCCCCAGGTATCCAAGCAGAGACAAATAGCTGCAGGGCTGTGAACCTATTCCCCTTGGCTTTGTACAATATCAAAACCATGTCAGAGGAGCTTTGACTAGAGTCTTTGGCACTGAGGGAAAGAAAAATACTAATTCCTAATACTAAATGCATTGATTTTCAAAGACGGAATAATAACAACTTGATTTTTTTTTAAATTTAAAGCCAATGTTTATGCCTTTGGCATGTGTGGAAATCATTTGACTTGTAATCTGAGTGTGTTTGATTTGAAACTATCCAAAGAGTGATACAGCATGATGTAATGAGGGCTTTCATGGGAAAAGAAAAGAGGGATTATATGGCGAGAAAGCTTTCAGGGTTCCACACTGTTAGATATCATTAAAAATGCAGTTTCATCTTATCCATAGTCGATCTTATTCATGAAAGTCATCCAGGCAGCATCTGTTAAAGATGAATTGAGGAGTTATATCAGATGCAACCAAAAGTCTAGTAAAAAAGTTTTTCTGTAATCTAATTGATCTCTTTAGGAATGTAGACTATCCCCTGGATGAGCTTCACACCAAAGCTTTGAAAACATGCTCTTTTCTTTTGAAGAACAACAAATGACTTAAGGGCGGGGGGAAAGGAAATTAACAAAAAATGAGAACAAGGGCTTCCACCTATTACACCATATGATGATTATTACAGGATTACAATATGATTTACTTCTTATTAAAATTCTTGTTAAAACACATATAAAGTAAATATTAATTTACCATTACAGATGATAAAACTGAGGCATGTAGCTATCCCCTTTATCTCCAAAGCACAGTTTGGTAACTACCATGTGGCTTGATTTGCACCCTGCACAGGTTTCTGGTTTTTATTATGAATGTTTCGAAAAAAATAATGTTTAGATATCCAGGGAGAACACTTTATGCCTGGGAAGAAAAATAAACACAAACTTTAAATTAATTTGATCTCTGATTATGATAAGGTAACAAGGCCAAAGAAAGTAATTAGGAGAAAACAGGAAAATTTCAATAGATAAATTTTTATTTTTTTAATCTAAAAAATGTCAACATTAATTCACTTTCAGGTCATTACTCCTTGTTCAAAAAAGAAGCAACTAAAGTTTTTGTACCTCCACCCACCAACTTTAGGAGCCTGTCCATTACAGGTTTCTTCTACACTGCTAATATTTTTGGAATATGATATCTAATGTTCCATATTCACTCTTCTGTCTTTATGAAACAAACGTTGATAGCTTATTTGACAATATGTTTTAACTCTTTCTTCTAAAGTGATAGAACAGAAAAACTTAATGACTTGAACAGACTGATATATTGTCTGTGAGGAGCTTAATGTCCAGAGCAACACAAACTCAACATTGTATATTAAACCAGCCTCTTGAAGTCAAGAATAGTTCCTGATATCAGAAACCAAATACAATAATATGATAATTCAAGTGTTTCCAGAAAATTTTGATAAATTATGTTTAGTTCAGTTGCTCAGTCGTGTCCGACTCTTTGTGATCCCATGAATTGCAGCATGCCAGGCCTCCCTGTACATCACCAGCTCCCGGAGTTTACTCAAACTCACATCCATCGAGTCGGTAATGCCATCCAGGCATCTCATCCTCTGTTGTTCCCTTCTCCTCCTGATCCCAATCCCTCCCAGCATCAGTCTTTTCCAATGAGTCAACTCTTTGCATGAGGTGGCCAAAGTATTGGAGTTTCAGCTTTAGCATCAGTCCTTCCAATGAACACACAGGACTGATCTCTTTTAGGTTGGACTGGTTGGATCTCCTTACAGTCCAAGGGACTCTCAAGAGTCTTCTCCAACACCACAGTTCAAAAGCATCGATTCTTCAGCACTCAGCTTTCTTCACAGTCCAACTCTCACATCCATACATGACCACTGGAAAAACTATAGCCTTGACTAGACAGACCTTTGTTGACAAAGTAATGTCTCTGCTTTTGAATATGCTATCTAGGTTGGTCATAACTTTTCTTCCAAGGAGTGAATGTCTTTTAATTTCATAGCTGCAATCACCATCTGTAGTGATTTTGGAGCCCCCAAAATAGAGTCTGACACTATTTCCACTGTTTCCCCATCTATTTCTCATGAAGTGATGGGACCAGATGCCATGATCTTCGTTTTCTGAATGTTAAGCTTTAAGCCAACTTTTTCACTCTCCTCTTTCACTTGCATCAAGAGGCTTTTTAGTTCCTCTTCACTTTCTGCCAGAAGGGTGGTGTCATCTGCATATCTGAGGTTACTGATACTTCTCCCGGAAATCTTGATTCCAGCTTGTGCTTCTTCCAGCCCAGCGTCTCTCATGATGTACTCTGCAAATAAGTTAAATAAGCAGGGTGACAATATACAGCCTTGATATACTCCTTTTCGTATTTGGAACCAGTCTGTTGTTCCATGTCCAGTTCTAACTGTTGCTTCCTGAGCTGCATACAGGTTTCTCAAGAGGCAGGTCAGGTGGTCTTGTATTCCCATCTCTTTCAGAATTTTCCACAGTTTATTGTGATCCACACAGTCAAAGGCTTTGTCATAGTCAATAAACAAGACCTTTTAGAACTAACCCCCAAAAGATGTCCTTTTCATTATAGGAGACTGGAATGCAGAAGTAGGAAGTTAAGAAACACCTGGAGTAACAGGCAAATTTGGCTTTGGAGTATGGAATGAAGCAGGGCAAAGACTAATAGAGTTTTGTCAAGAGAATGTACTGGTCATAACAAATACCCTCTTCCAACAACACAAGAGAAGACTCTACACATGGACATCACCACATGATCAACACTGAAATCAGATTGATTATATTCTTTGCAGCCAAAGATGGAGAAGCTCTATACAGTCAGCAAAAACAAGACCAGAAGCTGACTATGGCTCAGATCATGAACTCCTTATTGCCAAATTCAGACTTAAATTGAAGAAAGTAGGGAAAATCACTAGACCATTCAGATATGACATAAATCAAATCCCTTATGATTATACAGTGAAAGTGAGAAATAGATTTAAGGGACTAGATCTGATAGACAGAGTGCCTGATTACTATGGACGGATGTTCATGACATTTACAGGAGATAGGGATCAAGACCATCCCTATGGAAAAGAAATGCAAAAAAGCAAAATGGCTGTCTGAGGAGGTCTTACAAATAGCTGTTAAAAGAAGAGAAGCAAAAAGCAAAGGAGAAAAGGAAAGATATAAGCATCTGAATGCAGAGTTCCAAAGAATAGCAAGAAGAGATAAGAAAGCCTTCCTCAGTGAACAATGCAAAGAAATAGAGGAAAACAACAGAATGGGAAAGACTAGAGATCACTTCAAGAAAATTAGAGATATCAAAGGAACATTTCATGCAAAGATGGGCTCGATAAAGGACAGAAATGGCATGGACCTAACAGAAGCAGAAGATAATAAGAGGTGGCAAGAATACACAGAAGAACTGTACAAAAAAGATCTTCATGATCCAGATCCAGATAATCACAATGGTGTGATCACTCACCTAGAGCCATACATCCTGGAATGTGAAGTCAAGTGGGCCTTAGAAAGTGTCACTATGAACAAAGCTAGTGGAGGTGATGGAATTCCAGGTGAGCTATTTAAAATTCTGAAAGATGATGCTGTGAAAGTGCTGCACTCAATATGCCAGCAAATTTGGAAATCTCAGCAGTGACCACAGGACTGGAAAAGTCCGTTTCCATTCCAATCCCAAAGAAAGGCAATGCCAAAGAATGCTCAAACTACCACACAATTGCACTCATCTCACAGTAATGCTCAAAATTCTCCAAGCAAGGCTTCAGCCGTATGTGAACTGTGGACTTCCAGATGTTCATACTGGTTTTAGAAAAGGCAGAGGAACCAGAGATCAAATTACTAACATCCGCTGGATCATGGAAAAAGCAAGAGAGTTCCAGAAAAACATCTATTTCTGCTTGACAAATTACAATAAGGCAAAAAATAATCTTTACTCCACATAGCTGGTCATAGAGACCATTGAAAAATAGAACTAAAGAGCTATGTGTCAAGGGCAAGAATGATGTGTGGATATCAGTGAAAATGGTGCTTCAGCTTTGACAACGTGTGGACACAAACCTGTCTATATCTCACTTACTCTCATAGTATAGAGACAGCACTAGATTAGAACACAGCTTTCCATTTTAGTTTGGTAAGACAGAGTGCTGAATTGCTCAGGTGTGTCCAACTCTTTCCAACTCCATGAGGCCCCTCTGTCCATGGAATTCTCCAGACAGGAATGGGTTGCCATTTTTTTCCCCAGGGGATATTCCTGACCCAGGGATCAAACCCATGTCTCCTGCATTGGCAGGCAGGTTCTTTACCACTGCGCCACCTGGGAAGCACAATTTTGTAGGGATGTCATCATAAATTACCATTGAGTTTAAAACAACAGAAATTTATCTCCTCACAGTTCTGGAGGCTAGAAATCCAAAAGCATGGAGGTCAGAAAGTGCCATGGAATTCTCCTCTTCCTCTTTCTAGCTTCTGGTGGTGGCCATCAGTCCTTGCCATTCTTTGGCTGGAAGCTGTATTTTTCCAGTCCCTTCCTTTGTCATCACATGCTCGTCCCTCTGTATGTGTCTATTTCTGGGTCCAAATTGCTGTTTTTCATAAGGTCACCAGCTATTTTGCACTAGGGCCCACTTTAATGACCTCATTTAACTTGATTGCTTCTCTAAAGACCCTTTTCCATCCCCCTTCAAAAATCACATTCTGTGATACTGGGGGTTTGACTTCCAACATATCTTTTGCGGGAACACATCTTGACGCAAGTCATCTATGATAAAAGGCAGAGCATGTTTATGCCACAGTAAGAGGGCTGAATGGAGAAGGAAATGGCAACCCACTCCAGTACTCTTGCCTGGAGAATTCAATGGACAGAGGAGCCTGGCGGGCTA
Organism: Ovis canadensis; assembly: GCF_042477335.2. Lineage (NCBI taxonomy): Eukaryota > Metazoa > Chordata > Mammalia > Artiodactyla > Bovidae > Ovis > Ovis canadensis. Next base: position 104,487,505 of record NC_091251.1, read on the forward strand.
CAGTTCCTGGGGTCACAGAGAGCCGGCCTCGACTGAGAGACTAACGCAACAACAAGAGGGCTAAGAGGACACTTTGGCTGAAGGATGAGGTGGGGGAGGCGGAGGGCAGGACAGGCCTGCTCTTTGTATTTCTGCTTGGATTAGGAACTCCTTGTCAGAAAGTTACCATGCCTTCTTGCTGTATGCTCTCCACCGTCCCTCAGCAGGTCAGGGGATGTATACCTGGGAAGAGAGTCCCTGATGTCTTCCATGCGGTGCCTGCTCCATCAACTCCCTGCTTTTGTAAGGAAATCAGCATTCATTTCAGCCTGCTCACAGAAGGCTTAGGGGTGGAGAATTGAGTGACACTTTAGAGGGCCACTCACCACCAGTGTCCAATTGCTTCAGAGTTAAGGCAACACACTTCTCATTTATATTGCTGAGAAATAATCGGTCCTTGAAGTTAGATGATGTCTGGATCATTTAACATGAAGAAATAGTGGAAAAAGAAGTTACTCTTCTTAATCTGAAACATGCTGAAAAGGACTTAGTTTGACCTCCAAAAAATGAAGGAGTGGTGATGCCCCAGTGCATTTTTAAACTGTGGACACGATTAGCATTTCTATAGCAGGAATGGTAGAGAGCCCAGGGGCCTGCAAAACCTCCATCTGCCTTTCACATCAGGACAGAACAGACACGGATCAAATTAAGAATAGGTTGGAGACATTCTGTTGCCAGGAGAACATTCTCAGTGACTAAAATTGATTAAAGCAGAAAACCATTCATTAATAATATTGAATTATAACAGTATTCGGGAAAATGGCATCATTTAAAAATGAATTAAGTAATTTACTTCTTTTTCTTTCTAGATTGTTTATACATTCTTTTTTATTTTTAGAAATCATGTGTACACTCAGTGTCTCAAGTAATATTTGTTATAAATCAAGCTAACACATATTTATTAAGTGACTACTCTGTTCAAATTAATACGCTTGGCTCTGAACTACTAAGGTTGAAAGTCCTCTGCTCAAGGTTGCTTTATTTCATGTTTTACCTTTTTTATACTGTACAATATTGGTACTAAGCAGTTCATCATAACCAATATAGACGATAAGACAACTGCTTTATAGGAAGGAGAAACAAATTTGGCCAAATGCTGCATTTATTAAATTAAAGACAGACCATGTGGGTAGATAGTTCCTCGTGTTAACTGGCATTCTATAAATAAAATTAAACCATGCTACAGAAATGCTGGGGTGTTGCAAGTAAAGGGACAATTTTCTTTAGATGTCATTCTTTTTCCCCAAATTACCTATCACTTTGAAAGCATTTTCAGACTCTGAGAGGTGAATATTTAAATTGATTTTTAAAGCATTTTTTTCTGACTCTTGGCAAAAATTTACCAGTTAATTATATAACACCTTTACTGTGTTATTTTTTTAATACCTCTGCTGTTGGGTGATAAAAGCATTTTAATTCGAATCTGTCTTCTTAAGGTTAATCGAGGATATAAAATATAAACAAATGACCATAATATTGTGTGCTGTAGTCTATGTTAGAGTGACATAGAATCCAGGAATTCAGAGGAGAAACAGTATTATGTCAGTGATCTACGCAGGGTGAAGAATGTCCTCATTGAGGTGAAGAAAGCCTGATATGTGTGGCTCTGTATTCTCTTCTCTCATATCCTTCCTACCCACACTCCCCCAGGGTTGCTGAGTCATTAGGAAGAAAACAAAGATTTTGTGAGCTCAGTTTTCTTTATACATCATTCTTCCTTCTCAGTGGATTTGAACACTTCACTTTGAAAAAAATCTTGAGTTGTTACAGGAAGGATTCTTTTCCACTTCTGTTATCAAGTCTTATCTACACACATTCCTCTTAAAATATACCTAAAAATTTCACTGTGTTATGGTTTTGACTCTACCAAACCAAAACCTCCCCAGCAGCTGATTATTTCCATTTCTGTCTTTGTATTCCATACCAATAGCAGAGAAGCAATAAATACACTTAATGATGGAGTATACATTGATCAGTTTCTTGTCTCACCTTTCCATTGTGCAGTTGATATAAAGATCTTTTGGTAAATGGATACCAGATTTGGTCAAGTATTTAATTTTTTAGTAAAGCTAAATAATGTAAGTGCTAGTAAGACATCCACCTGAGCATCTGGCCAATGTGTTCTCTAGTTCTGCTAAAGACATGATCCTGGCCTCCTTTGAGATGTTTGAAGATGAGAAAATGCCTTAACTAGAAGCCTTTCCTTCTTTGCAATGACTGCCTTTCTGATGCCTTTGCTGTTACTTCCTCTGTTATTTACATTCCAAGAATATGACAACCACATAAAAAGCCTTGTTTGTCTACAATCTTGTCAGTTCATCTTCCTACTGTGACTATTTCCTATATTGTCCTCTTCTCTCAATTTTTTTTTTCATTAGCCACAATGTTGCTAATTTTCTCCTTTACAGGTTCCTATTATTGCCAGTTGTCCAAGGATTCTCTTCTCAAGGGTATGTACTAGTCAGTGTTCTTGGTTGCAAATAGCAGAAGTTACTTCTAGGGGGTTAAGAAAAAAAAAAAAAAATTTAGAAGAGAATAGCAAAAGTCTCAAAGGCACTAAAGGAAGCCTGGAGAATCTGGTTGTGAAGATAAGATAAGGGGTGAGCACCACGGCCCTTTCACTTACAGGGAGAAACAGGTCAGGATACCCTTGTTACCGCTGCAGGATGCCCGTTACCCTCACCTTCACACTGCAGACTCTGGACCCCGTCTGCCTCAGTCTCCCTGTTGCCTGCCCTGAAATGAATTTTCTATTCTTCTTCGGTTCACTTACTCCAGGGTCAAAATCATGAATATTGTTCAGTTGCTAAGTCGTGTCTGACTCTTTGATACCCTTGGACTGCAGCATGCCAGGCTTCCCTGTGTTTCACCATCTCGCAAAGTTTGCTCAAACTCATGTCCATGAGCCAGTAATACCAATAAAGCACAGGTTCTTGAACACACTTTCTTTTTTTCTTGGCCTTTATATCTTTTATACCAGAACCTGTTAATATGCTGTGTAGTTCAGAACCATCAGTAGACCACGACAACAATTGTCTCAGATTTCTGAAGTTGGAACCAACTCTCTGGAGGCATACATTATTCTCCAAAGTTACACTGTGAGCAAATATAGATGTATTTAAAACATAGAAATACGCACACACATATACATACAAAGACGGTCACTATACAAAAGGCTACTGCTTCGGTTAACTATCTTGTTGTTCAGTGTAGCTGGTTATCTATAGCTGTAAGACAAAGAATCGCAAAACTTGAGACTTAAACCTATGATCATTTGTTTAGCTTTGGATTCTGCAATTTGGGCAGGGCTTACTGGGGGAATGCTTCACTCTGTTCCATGTGGTTAGGCAATCCACTTTCAATAAAGCTCACTCATGTGGTTTGCAAAGTGGTGCTTCTTTTTGCTGGAAGCTTGGCAGTACCTAAGGGTCCAGGACCCTGGTTCAACTCCATCTTATTCTCCCTATGGGCCCCCTGGTTTACTCCAGGCATGGTGGCTGGTCAAATCATGTTCATCCCCTTGCTTCCAGGAGTAGATGACTGAGTGGTGGGAATTTGGTTGCCGTTGCCTTATTGCATTTATTGTTTTTAAAATGAGAAGTGGGTTTATGCCTTCCACCAATATTTATACAGTGGTTGATTTCCCAGGGGCAGAAGAGTATCACAATCCAGGAAGCCAAAAAAAAAAAAAGCAGACATTAATTACTGGAATATTCTGTAACATGAGCACATTATGCAGAGAGAGGAAGTAATGACTCTGTCCTTGAGAAATTCACAGTTCGTTTGAATAGACACTTATACCAACAGATGAAAACATGAAATTCTTTTAGATATCATGAGGCATTTCACAGATTACTTTGGGATCACAGAGTTAGAAGGAAAGGATCCTGCATGTAGGAACACGTGGAGACTTCACAGAAGAGATGCTGTTTGTTCTAAAACTAGTACTTGTGCCCACTTAATAACTGCTGTGCTCCTAAGTTGTTAATTCCTCACATATATTAATATTTTCAAACTTCCGACATGTAATCAAAGACAGGGGTTAGTGCAGCCATTCTGCAGACAATGATCAAAGAAATTTCCCACAATAGATCAAAGAAATTTCCCACAGTAGTAAATGGTTAAATCAGAAGGTAAATTCTGGCTTTGATAGGTATTCTTTTCATCTAAACACTACATAGAACAAGAGAAGGAAGATAAGACCAAGCCAACCAAGTGCTATCAAATGGGCTGGAAATTTTGGAGAACTATTAAAAGCCAATAAAGGAATAATAACAAATATTTTATGAAGATTATTATACCTTAAATGTGGATCCAAGAGCTTTTCACGTCTTGCTTATTTAATACTCACACCAACCCAATGAACTGTGTTATTATTAGAATCCCAATTTTAATATGAGATAATGAATAAGATCCAGTGACTTCCAAGCTTTCACAGTTAATGAGTTTCAATAATCTATTGCTATCAAACCAAACTGAGACTCGGTAGCTTCAAATTTAAGCGACAGCATTTTGTTTGTTTTCTGCATGATTCTGTAGCACGCCTGGGCTCAACTGGAGCATTCTTTGGGCTTGAGTAGGCTAGAGCATTCCAGATGATCTGGCATGTCTGGTGCATATGTGGGGATAGAGGGGAAGTTGGGATTCCCTCTCTGTGCAGCCTAAGGGTCTCTTCACTGCCAGGCGGTGTGTGTCCCTACATGTTCTCTTGAGCAGGGTAACCAGGTCTTTTGCTTGGCACCTCAGCGATCCCAAAAGCGCACGAGCAGGAGCTACCAGACTTTCTTAAAGGCTTAGGCCTGGAACTGGAATAACTTCAGTTCTGCTGTATTCTATTGCCCAAAGTGAGTTGCAGGCCCATTCCAGATTCAGTGTGCAAGGGGACTCTACAAGAATATGAATTTGGGGAAGAAATGTGCACAGAGGTCACCTTTGGAGAACTAGTTACCTCGGCACTTTGTGTAGCTTGGCTTTGACAACTAGGTGCCCTGATCTGGGGCCCTACATTTTAGCATAAATTCTATGGAAGTCAGGAATAGGGGTAGGAGGGGAGGCTGAAGGGGTGTGGTGGAAAACAGGCGGTAGTCACTCTGAGGACAGAAGACAAAGGTTCTGTCTGCCAGGCTAAGGGACGCTTTATCTTTCTGTTTACTTGCCCAGCAGTGATTCACACTAAATGTGTTCTTCAATGCTGTTTTATATATTGGAAAATTCTTCAGCTTCTTGAAATGGTCATTTTTCTTTCTTTAATTAGAAGGACTGCATCTTTCTATGTGTTCATGCTGTCGCTTCAGTCATGTCTTACTCTTTGCAACTCTATGGGCGGTAGCCCTCCAGGCTCCTCCATCTTGGGATTCTCCAGGCAGGAATCCTGGAGTGGGTTGCCATTTTCTCCTCCAGGGGATCTTCTCGACCCAGAGATCGAAACCGCCTCTCTTATGTCTCTTGCATATGAGAACTACACGTGAGTAACAGATATCTGTTGTCTTCATATTATTTTTTAAAAAATCGCCAATAGGTCTTTTCAAGCTTCCAAAAGAATTCACAAGTTACATGTGAGATTTATGAGGATTTACTTGTATGAGCTAAGTCACAGTTGATTTGAAACTTAGACTAAAATAATTTTTGTTTTGATTTAACATCTTGGTTAGCAATAATAGTATGGGCTGTTACTATAATTTGGAGGGGACATAAATTTTATATAGTTAAGAGCTCACATAAAATTACAGAAATGAACTCCTGAACTCTCCATTTCTAAATTTCTTTTTGTGACTATAACATTCACACACTGAGCTTATCTAATATAGCTGTGCTTAGTAGTCCTCATTCAAGTTTTCCTCCAAGGACCACTTTTGTCTTTTTTTAAAAAACTTCTTCTAAAGGTATTGTAGAACATCTTATCTTCTATAATTTTCTATGCATATTTGTTCCTTTTATATAATTTTTGCACAGCTACATTCATTTTTATTCTTATCCTTTAAACAAATGGTAGCATGTCCTAAAGTGTGAAGTTTGAATTTTAGTTCCTTTAAGTACATAAGCAGCATACTACTCAAAGGCTACGTAAGAGTCCATGGACAGTTTTACCATGGATTTTTAAAGTTTCCCTCTATTCACCACAACCTAACTATCTAGAATCTTTTATTATAACACCCACTGACTCAGTGGGGATCATTCTAGCCCAACGTGTGCTCAGTAGTATCTGACTCTTTGGGACCCTTTGGGCACACCAGGCTTCTCTGTCCCTGGGATTTTCCAGGCAATAATACTGTAGTGGATCGCAATTTTCTTACCCAGGGAATCTTCCCAACTCAGGGATTGAACCTGTGTCTCCCACATCTCCTGCATTGGCAGGCAGGTTCTTTACCCACTGAACCACTGGGGAAGCCCCAGAGGGGATCATTACACATGTCATTTCTTAACTAAGTAAACTATAGAAGACATATTGACTGTGAAATACTTTAAAGAAATAACTTTTTAAATTTTTTTCCTTCCAGTTTCATTGAGCTATAATTGACTATATAAGTTAAAGGTGTACAGTGTAATGATTTGACTTATATATTCTATGAAATGATTACCACAGTAAGTTTAATAAACATCCATCATTTCATATAGATATAAAGAAAAGTAAAAGAAAAAACATTTCTTTGTGATGAAAATTCCTAGAATTTACTCAAGAATTATGGGCATTTTATTTCTTTTCTGTTTCTTCTTTGGTAATGATTGATTGCTTTAGAATTTTTACCTCCCATAGGGTAAATTTTGGTAATTCTATGGTAAATTTTGGTAAAATTCTTTGGTAAAATTTGGTATTTCTATGAAAATCATATATTTCATCCAGACTTATATAAAGCTAAGAAAATTGTCCCTAAAGGTGTTTAATTTCTGCTGCATCTTTAGTAATTCCATCTTAGAAATTCTTATTTTGTACATTTAAGCTTTCTTTCCTTATTTCCTTTATTATTTACTAAAGATTCATCTGTTTTTCCCATCCATGAACCAGACCTTGGATATTTGTGAGTTGTATATATTTCTGTTTGTTTTCTATTTAGTTTTATTTCTTTTTTAAAATTTGCATTCATTTCTATTTTGTTCCTTTAATTTCTTTTTATTGTTTTGTGAAGCTTGAAGTCTCATATTTATTTACATTCATTCAAGCTTATTAATATATGTCTTAAAGATTGAATTTTCTTTTTGTCTTTGTTTAGTCTTCCCTTATGATCTGATTTTTAAAGTCTTAATTATCATTTTTAAAATATTGGCAATTATGGTTTTAATTTTTATTTGAACAGTTACCCCAATGCTTTAGATTATATAATATTTTTAAATTACCATATGATAAAATTTTAGAGTTTGTTTTTTCTTTTCATTTTATTTCCAGTTCTGTTAATACTTCTAATTTTATTGCATTATGAATAGAACATACTGACCATGAAATCACTTCTTTTTTAAAAATTTATTAAATATTTATTTCTAATTGTAATACTATCCCTTTCAAGCCTTTTCTTTTAAAAAAAAATTAAATGAAACATATCAGTCTAAAATAATGATCTGACTGCCTAAAGAAGAGAAGACTTCTGAAATACCTCTAAGGAAGGCATTCTTGAGGATATTCCCATTGGGTACTTCTGTCAAACCAGCTGCAGCCAATTGTGCACAAGGAGAAAGTGAGAGCGGTTAAACTCTCACTAAGCAATTGTTACAAGTTGCCACTTAAAAACATTAAATTTACAACCACCCAAAGACTGTGAAGAAAGCTGAGTGCCAAAGAATTGATCCTTTTGAACTGTGGTGTTGGAGAAGACTCTTGAGAGTCCCTTGGACTGCAAAGAGATCCAACCAGTCCATTCTAAAGGAGATCAGTCCTGGGTGTTCTTTGGAAGGAATGATGCTAAAGCTGAAACTCTAATACTTTGGCCACCTCATGCGAAGAGTTGACTCACTGGAAAAGACACTGATGCTGGGAGGGATTAGGGGCAGGAGGAGAAGGGGATGACAGAGGATGAGATGGCTGGATGGCATCACCAATTCAATGGATGTGAGTTTCAGTGAACTCCGGGAGTTGGTGATGGACAGGGAGGCCTGGCGTGCTGCGATTCATGGGGTTGCAGACTCGGACTGAGCGACTGAACTGAACTGAACTGAACTGAAAGACCTTCTTGGCAGTGAAGGTCATCTTCTACCTAGAGATATGACTTGGCTTTGATTTCCAGACTTTTTCTACCATTTTTAAAGGCACAATTAACTTGTTAAGCATAGCACTGCAGAATAGAGCTTGATTACTGAAGATCAGAAAATATTTAGAATCCACCTGTCATTCTGCCAACTGAGGCTCATTCCTATTCTTAGTTTGAAGAGAAGGAAATAGATTAAAAAAAAAAAAGCATGTAATATTAACTAAAGGTGTGACACTTTTTTTCCTATCATCAGTTTAGCTGTAATGATCTATAATACTGTTTCCATCACATATTTAATCTTAATTAAAACTCTGGCATTGTGCTTTCCTGTGTCTCCATTCTACAACAAGATGCAATTCCCAAACCAAGGGTGATAACAGTAAATATGGGGAAAGGTTCAAGGCAAATTTGACATAGTGTTTCTTATATACATTATTTAAAATTGCACTCACACAACCATTCCATACAAATTTTCACTTGGAATTACCCTCAGAACACTCCAGAATTATCATGGTTACAAGTATTCCTAAAAAGAACTGCAAAAATTAAGTTGAATCTTACTTTCTAAGATAGGCCCAAGCATTAACGTTGCTACTGAGAAATAAGGTTAAATTCTTCAAAATCTGGTTTGATGGCATTCTCTTTAGTTGGTATCCTTTTCATCTTCAGGGCTTCCCTGCGGGCTCAATAGCAAAAAAGCCACCTGCAAGGGGGGAGACCCAGGTTCAATCCCTGGGTTGGGAAGATCCCCTGGAGTAGGGAATGGCTTATCTACCCCAGTACTCTTGCCTGGAGAATCCCATGGACAGAGTAGCCTAGCTGGCTATAGTCAGCGGGGTCGCAAAGAGCTGGACACCATTGAGCAGCTAACACTTTCACTTTTAATTTTCATGTTAAATTGGAACAACCGTCCATGGCTAAAATTCATTCTAATAAAGAGAGAAAAAAAAATCAGCGATATTTAATATGGAAAAAAGTTCAAAGGCTGAAGACTATTTGTGTTTTTCAAATTTAAGACCAGTTTACATCCAAGTACATCCTTCTTCAACTTTACTTCCTGGTTAAATGAATCCATTTTGACTCTTTGGACAGACTGATCCACCCTTGACTCCCTGTGTGAACTGACTATATTTTTTTGTGACCTTAAAGACCAAAATCCACTGCCTTCTTCTGATTCAAGCAGAAGGTTCCCATGACGTATATAAATGCAGTAAACATTTATTGAGAAGAGTTCCATCCTTGAGTTCAAAATTTCTCATGTAAGATTTTATGAATCTCATCATTTACATATCACAACGAAGCAAAATGTCTTTTCTAGGGAATGTGTTCCCAGTGAGAACACAATTATTAAATGCCATCATCACTGATAATAATTAAACTTTATTACCATAGTTCCAACCTTGTCAGATTCGGCTCCCCAGGGGGATGACTGTAAGTGAGAGGTTTTAGAAAAGAGTGTAGTATGAAAACTAAGGGGACACCCGATCAGGAACAGCGCCTGAGAGACTACAGATTGTGCTAAAACCCTCTTTGGATAGGGCGGCAGCATGACCCTCTGCTCTGTTCTTGGTGGTTTATTTTTAAAATTTCATTGTATTTTTGAAAGTGCGGTGTCTCTGTGGCTGCACAGGCTTTTCTCTAGTTGTGGCGAGAAGATGCTACTCTCTAGCTGTCATATGTGTGGGCGTCTCAGTGCCGCGGCTTCCCTTGTTCCAAAGCACAGGCTCTAGGCAAGTGGGATTCAGCAGTTGCGGCTCCTGGGCTCCTGGGCGCAGGCGTGGTAGATGCGGGGCAGGGGCTTAGTTGCTCTGCAGCTTGTGAAATCTTCCCGGATTAAGGATCAAACCCAGGTCTCCTGTGATCGCAGGCAGATGATTCTTTACCACTGACTTAAAAAGGAAGTCCCTTCTTAATGTCCTTAACCAATGTTCGAGAAAGGAAATCCCTTCCTAATAAGGAATAACGATGCTACAAATCAAAGCAGATTGAAAAGAAGGTGACAAAGGAGACCCCATTAGGAGAGAATGAATTAGAATCAATTATAGTTACTATTTTTAAGCATCAACTCAGTACTGGGCACTCATCTTTAAAACACTTCTCAGGGGCTATTATATAAATAATATATATATAATATCAGAAGTTAACATTATAAATAATATTAAATAAGCGGTTTATCAGAAATCCATTTAGTGAATAATTGTAGAAAGAATATTCAAATCCAGTGCACCCTGCTTCAAGATGCATACAGTTCTTTTTTAGCTACACTGTGCTTCCTTTTATTGGTGAGAGGAAAAATGTATATATGTGAACGGGATAAATGAGCAAGATTTTGTTTACTCAATGTTGGTAAATATTTGGCTGCAGTTAATTTTAACTCAGCCACTTAAAGTGCACAGTAATTAGCTTGGCTGCCTTGAAAATAATCTTAAATGAGGAGCCTGGACTAAGATTGCAATGATGCACAGAGGTAGTCAAGCTCGTGTAGTTAGTAAGGATGACGCTAGGTGAATAGGGAAAAGCAAAGTACAGTTTTGCATGTTGAAGACACAGAAACAAAACTTACCAACCTCGCGGTCAGTGGAAAGTAAATCCAAACCTGGGGAGGCCGTGAGTGCCACTTCTGTCTTTGGACGCATAGGACCTCACAAGATCATATACTGAATCAGACACACGTCCTGTCAGATATTTACATTCTGTGGATAGAACTGGAAAGGCCTCGTTTCCTTTCGGGTATTGTGCTGTATTGCTGATCCTGCTCACAGTGCCAGTTGTCTTGGTGTGTCTGACAGTGTGCACCGTTGCCTGAACCCATGGTAGGTTGGGCGCAAGCTAAGAGGCTGGAAGAAAATGCAAGGAGCCCTAGGAACTGCACAGTGTCTTCTCTCCTGGCTGGCACAGCAGCGTAGCAGCAGACATAACATGACACAACATAACTGCACACAACCCTTCCGGGCTTTTCCGGGTGACGCTTGTATTTACTTACAGAGCAAAAGTAGCCAGTGGCCGAGTACTTTGTGACACGCATGTGCGCTGCCACGGCGATCTCAGCTGTTACCCAGCCTTGCAAACTCACTGTTTCTGGCACATGGGCCGAGAAGGCGTGAGAGTGCGGGGCACCGTCTTGCTAATTTCCCCACATGTGCTTAGCCCACATTGTTTTCCTTTATCTGGTTTGAACTCTCCAGATTCCTGTTTTCTTAATTTTTACAAAGTTTGAGAAATTTTTTGCCTCCAAATTTCACCCAGACCCAGATTTTGGTACTGATTCTGGAGAAACCAACCACAAGTAAAGAATGAGAAATTTTAGGTAGGTGGAAATATTTTTCATGACCATGAATCTCAACTTTTTTACTGTCAGTCTAGCTAGTTAAAACAGAAAAGATAGGGAGATAAAAATAGCTTCCTGGGCATAGGGGAAATTTCAAAATAATAATAGTGGAAGGAAAAGAAAAAGAGAATGTAAAAGAAAGAGGCAGGCCAAAAAGCAAAGGGTGTAATAGTTTAAAAAAAATTAACATTTATGATTCACAATATGATGATTTAAACATCTTAAATAACTGAAATAAAATTGACTTTGAAATGGAGCAGGACCATATGGTCCTTGCCACCACCCTCCCCCCACACCCAATTCCTCTACCTGCCTGTGGAAAGCTTTAGTCAAAGAAAAGTGAAGTGAGAAGTGAGAAATACTGAAACAAAGAAAAACAATCAGAGAAGACTAAATAATAACAATGGAGTCAGGAAGCACAGTCAAGGACCATTCCTCTTTCTCAAGGGCTATAGATAATTTTCTGAGCCATATCCCTTGAGCTGTCTTAGAGATACCAAAACACCAAGTGAAGAAGTTGAATACATCACGACCAGACTATACCCAGAACTTGAGCTGCCGTAATTCAGAGAATTGACTGCAAAGAAATGGGAACAAGTGCACCCCAGAACTCAAGATTAGCTGTACCAAAACCAACCAAAAACAAGACCAGGAGCTGACTGTGGCTCAGATCATGAACTCCTTATTGCCAAATTCAGACTTAAATTGAAAAAAGTGGGGAAAACCACTAGACCATTCAGGTATGACCTAAATCAAATCCCTTATGATTATACTGTGGAAGTGAAAAATAGATTTAAGGGACTAGATCTGATAGAGTGCCTGATGAACTATGAACGGAGGTTTGTGACATCAAGACTATCCCCAACAAAAAGAAATGCAGAAAAGCAAAATGGCTATCTGGGGAGGCCTTACAAATAGCTGTGAAAAGAAAAGAAGCAAAAAGCAAAGGAGTACAGGAAAGATACCCATTTGAATGCAGAGTTCCAAAGAACCGCAAGGAGAGATAAGAAAACCCTTCTCAGTGATTAATGCAAAGAAATAGAGGAAAACAACAGAATGGGAAAGACTAGAGATCTCTTCAAGAAAGTTAGAGATACCAAGGGAACATTTCATCAAAGATCTGCTCAATAAAGGACAGAAATGGTATGAACCTAGCAGAAGCAAAAGATACTAAGAAGAGGTGGCAAGAATACTAAGAAGAGGTGGCAAGAATACACAGAAGAACTGTACAAAAAAGGTCTTCATGACCCAGATAATCATGATGGTATGATCACTCATCTAGAGCCAGACATCTGGAATGTGAAGTCAAGTGGGCCTTAGAAAGTATCACTACAAACAAAGCTAGTGGAGGTGATGGAATTCCAGTTGAGCTCTTTCAAATCCTGAAAGATGATGCTGTGAAAGTGCTGCACTCAATATGTCAGCAAATTTGGAAAACTCAGCAGTGGCCACACGACTGGAAAAGGTTAGTTTTCATTCCAATTCCAAAGAAAGGCAATGCCAGAGAATGCTCAAACTACTGCGCAATTGCACTCATCTCACACACTAGTAAAGTAATGCTTAAAATTCTCCAAGTCAGGCTTCAGCAATAAGTGAACTTCCAGATGTTCAAGCTGGTTTTAGAAAAGGCAGAGGAACCAGAGATCAAATTGCCAACATCTGCTGGATCATTGAAAAAGCAAGAGAGTTCCAGAAAAACATCTATTTCTACCTTATTGACTATGCCAAAGCCTTTGACTGTGTGGATCACAATAAACTGTGGAAAATTCTGAAAGAGATGGGAATACCAGACCACCTGACCTGCCTCTTGAGAAACCTGTATGCAGGTCAGGAAGCAACAGTTAGAACTGGACATGGAACAACAGATTGGTTCCAAATAGGAAAAGGAGTACGTCAAGGCTGTATATTGTCACCCTGCTTATTTAACTTATATACAGAGTGCTGCGGTTCATGGGGTCACAAAGAGTCGGACATGACTGAGCGACTGAAGTGAACTGAAAACAACCAAGATGATGCTAGTCATGCCACTGAAGACCAATTGAAGAGTACTGTTAGGGATGACTGTGCTGCTGCTTCATGTAACGCCCCCCCCCCTTCACACACCGCCCCCCCCTTCACACTCTGTCTATAAAAGCTCTCACCTGCTGCCTGTCAGGGTTGGAGGGTGGCGGTTTGCCTTTGGACAAACATCTGCCACCCTCCCTTGCACTTGCCAGCTTCTGAAATAAAGCAAACTTTCCTTCCACCAGTCTGGCCTTCTTATTGGCCTCTGAGTGGTGAGCAGCCGGATGCCCCTCCTCCCCCCAACACATACATCTTTTTGGTAACAGCTTCTAAACCACTCCTCATTTTGGGTTTCCGTGAACCCATCTGACCTTCCATATAGAAAGAAAACGTTTTTAACTGATTGATTTATGTTTTTAATGCTAAGGCTTCAGGTCATCCCCTCAAAGTCAATTGTAAAAAAGAAGACTGAAGAGGAGAAAAGGATGGAGAATGAAGGGAAAGAATGCCTCAGAAGGACACACAAAGTTTTACTCTATAGCATGAACTTCAAATTTCAAATAATTAGTCGCTTGTGAACTCAAAATAGGGATCCATGAGAACGGATTCACACCTAAGATGGGGACATGCTTACCTCTGTCCTTTCTTTCTTTTGAGCCCTGGTAGCTTCCCAGATTTGAAGCCGTTCTAAAACACACACACACACACACGCACAGAGTGATCTTCCATTGTCCAAGCAATCTTGATTCACATATCAGGTATAACATAGGTTCCTTGGCAAGTCTCCCAGCTGTAAACTGTGTAGCAGTCAGAGAAGGAAGATGTGGTACTAGAGAGAAATTGGCCCAAAGAGGAGGGCATAATGCCAAGAGGAGGAGGAGACCCCCCCACCCCTAGTCTTTAGAAGCTGGCGGGGAAGGCATCTTCTTTGTCCTCCAGGGTTTGTGTAATACGCGTGCATTTCTCTGTTCCTGAGTCTTGCTTCCCATCCTCTGCTAACTTAACCTCTCTCGGGAGGCAGTGTGGGCTGCTGTTTCTAGGAAGATGGAGGTTACACCTTAGACAGTGAGTCTTTCGCAAGGCTGATGTTTGTTTATGTATCTCTTTATGGAATATTTCTTTTGAAATTCTCTACCAACTTTTTGTTGATAGTTACCACTATTTGAAAACTTGTTTTGTGCCAATGAGATCACAGTTTGGCCCTATTCTCTAGAGACTAATTGACCTTTAAGGAGGCTTGTCCTCCTAATAGTAGGGCACCTAGTTTCTGTTAATGTACTGGAGTTAAGTGATCTTCAAGAGATAATAGACCCCATGCTGAGAGCAGCTGAACTTAATTTACTATGTGTCAAAACAAAGGCTCCTAAAGAGTTGATGTGCTGAGGCTCCTTAGAAATTTTTATCAATGGCAGCAGGAGGGAGTGGTGAAATTGCTGTGAAATGCATTCTGCAAACTCCATCTGGATTAGAGAAAGGCAGTGTTTTCCTGTAGAGAGGCAGATATTCCATGAAGCTAATTAAGCTTAAGTTTTGATATCCTCATTTGCATGGGTCATTCCTGGGCTGCATAAAAATGTTTTGATTTGTAATTTCACATTCGTTATAAAGTGGGTCTCTGCTAGGATTTGAATGTTTGGGTCCTCGCCAAAATTCATGTGATGAAATCTTAACCCTCAATGGTAGTAGGAGGTGGGATATTTGAGAGACACTTAAGTCATGAGGGTAGAATCTCTTGAAGGCAGAACCTTGTAAATGGGATTAGTGCCTTTATAAAAGAGGCTCCAGAAAGATTCCCCAGCATCTTTCACCAAGTGAGAACACAGAGAGAGGGGACTGGCAAGGAAGCAGCCCTTCACCAGAGACAAGGATGCTGGAAACTTGATTTTAGACTTGCAGTATCCAGAACTATGGGAAATAAATTTCTCTTGTTCTTAAGTTACTCAATCAATATTTATTCATTGATTATATTTAACTAACAACTCAAAGGGACTAAGATGGTCTCCAAAGTTCTATAAGTTATATGTAGGGGTAACAGATTTGGCAAAAACAATAATAAATTGATCAATTGGGGGAAAAAAAATTAGGCTACTTAGTGAAATTTGAATTTCAAACAATGAGTATTTTTTTAAATAACATAATAACATCCCATTAAATATTTATCAAACACTATTTAGGGATATTCTTATGCTAAAATATTATCCATTGTTGAGCTGATAACATTCAAGTCTCTAGGGGATCAGTACTGAGCAAAACAGACAAATCCTCTTTTCCAGTGGAATTTATAGACATGAAGTCAATAAGTAAAATATATAGTGTTTCTGAGATTGATCTTATTTTTATTGATTGACGTAAGCCAAGTGTTTCCCTGTAGTTGTAAGGTAAAAGGAGGAAAAGGAGAGGAATAAATTTGGAAGAAATATGGAGGCAATATGAAAAGCAGAATTTTTCTTTAATTAGTTTTACATTTTTAAGTTTTTGAGGTACAAAAAAAAAGAAAAGATAATAGAGAGGATTTCTTCCCAATTTATATTGATATTTCTAAATGTAACCACATGCATCTACATTAAGTTAAACTTCATAAGAAGTTTACAACTCTGATCTCTTATTGCATAGATAATGCTAGACCCTCCTTCTTTTGCTTATCTGCAAATTCCTGTTCCCTTGGTGGGATAGCTGGTTCTCACCACCTGCCATTTATTTACCTATATTTTTCAATAGGTAAATATGCATATACATATACACATACATACATAAAAGTTTTAGAATTGTTAACCACTACCACTCCCTCAGATATGACTTTATCAATTGGAGTACAGTGGTTATGTGCAGTTCCCTTTGACTTTAGGCCTTCAGTCTAACAGACGTTACCCATTTATAGCTTCTGGCAGCAGGCTCTAGGTGCCCAGGCTTCAGTAGCTGCAGCACGCAGGCTCAGCAGTAGCACACCGGCTTAGCAGCCAGTGAAGTTCCTTGGGTCAGCACCTCCCCCACGCTGCCCTTGGTGAGGTTGTCTCATACATCTGAAATACAGCTAGATTGTTTTGGCCATGTTCATGTACCTTCCTGGGCTCCCCTGACTCCATCAATTTGCATATATTAACATCTTGCTCTTAGTGCTTTAAAATTCTGAGAGTTTTGATAAATTCACAATGTCGTGTGTCCAACAACCTGGTATCATAGTTTTACTGCTCCCAAAATCCCCTGTGTTTCACCTACTCATGTCTACCCTTCCCCAACCCCTGGCAACCAAAAATCATTTTACTTTCTTAACAGTTTTGCATTTCTGGGATGTCAAATAATTGAAATCACACAGTATGCAGCTGTTTTTGTTCCCTTAGAAATAGGCATTTAAGTTTCCTTCTTGCCTATTTGTGGCTTGATAAATCATGTCCTGTCAACACTGATGTTATTTCATTGTATGGATTTACCATAGGCTATTCACTTATTGATTGAAAGATACTTTGATTGTTTCCAGTTTTCGGTGATTATAACTAAAGTTCTTGTAAACATTCAACAGCAGGTTTTTGTGTAAATATAATTTTCAACTGAATTGAATAAATACCCAGGAGCACAGTTACTGGATCATATGGTAAGACTATGCTCAGGTGTGTAAAACTCTAGCAAACTTCCAAAAGGGCTGTGTTATATTGAATTCCTACCAGCAATGAATGAGAGTTTCTATTGCCCCTCTAATTTTCTTTCTTTTTTTTTTTAATTTTAGCTATTCTGAGGTACACTGTGGTATTTCATTGTTGCTTTAATTTGTAATCCCTTCACAACAAATGATATTGTGTAATTTTCACTATGCTTACAAAATCAGAGTTTTAATAGATATTTTTAAGAGGTGAGTTTTAAAAAATAGAGGGAAACTCAAGCACAATAAACTCCAGCCTCCAGAATTTTCCTCTAACATCTGTGACGGTAGAGAGGTAAGTGACAGATATCAACCCAACAAAAAATTCTGTACATTTTAACCTGTGCTGAGGCCAAGTCCTCATAGATGCAGAAAAGGGAAATTCCATTTGTATAGTGATGGGTGCCTTAAGTTAAAGTGATTTGATACATTAAGAACGGTTACCCAAAGTTTTATTTGAGTGCTTGGAAAAGACATTCTCTAAAAGAGTACTCCATGAACTTCTCTAGTGCTCCAGTGATTGAGAATTTGCCCGCAGTGCAGGAGACATGGGTTCAATTCCTGGTCTGGGAAGATTCCAACATCCCAAGGGGCAGCTAAGCCTGGGTGCCATGATGACTGAGCCTGTGCCGCAACTACTGAAGCTTGTGCTCCTAGAGCTCGTGCTCTGAAACAGGAGAAGCCGCTGCAACGGGAACCCCATGCACCGCAGCTAGAGAAAGCCCGTGCGCAGCAGTGAAGACCCAGTACAGCCTTAAATCACTTAGGGGAACACAAGCCTTTAACAAATAAATTAGAAAATAACAAAATAAAGGAGGATTCCATGCTGTCAGTCCTTAAACCAACATTACTATCTATGAAACACTTACTATGTGGCAAGTGGGATGTACTGATACAAGCAGAATGCTGAGAGACCCTAGAAGGCTGACGCTATGATTAGCTTCATTTATGTTGACAAAAATTCAGAAACAACTGAGTATCTCATCTAACATCCACGGCAATGAAGGGGAAAGCCTGGATGTGCAATAGCAATTTGACTGCAGAATCTGATTTCTTAATCAGTTCAGCATGGCATCTATCTCACAGAGCTTATCCTGTTAGAAATCAAGAGGAAAAGATGAGAAAAATAATGAAAAGGAAAACCTTCCTTGTAAGTGGAATCATCTTCATCTCTTGAAAGAAGACATCTTTTGCACACTAGGTTAAAAGTGTATGAGAAAAACCCATGTCTTTGTGATTATAAGAATCTAGAACTTTAGGTGTGGAAGAAATCTTACAGGTCACCTTTAAGTTTTTCATTTTACACATGAGGACCTTTAAGCCAGAAGTATTTCCTTCCTGAAGTATTTCCTGTCCCCAGAATGACAGTATTGAGCTGATAGCCAGAACAGGTCTTCAGACCCAGTGCCGCTTTCACAGCATCAGTAGTTTTCCATAGGATCATTACAAAAAAGTATGCAATAAATATATATTTTTTTTTATTTTTATTTTTTCTGGTCAACCTGCCATTTTCTGACCAAAGCCTCAAAGTGCATTAATGGGAGGGTAGAAGCAGCAGCAGAGTCCAGGCCTCCACTTACGTTTTTCATCTCTGTTACATCAGGTAAATATATGCAAGGAAGCCATCTGTGTGCCTGGCTGCTATAATTCCTTAGGCTAATGCTCACTTCATTTGAAAAGAAATGATTCTCTTCCTTCTGAAGGAAGTCATGGAAATCTGACTAGCAGAGGGTATTTCTGTTTTTTTTTTTTTTTTTTTTTTACCCCAAGCGACATAAACAGCAATTTGGTCTTGATTACTACAATATCAAAAGAAAACTCTTTTGAACAGGGTTGCATTTTTTCTAAGAGATCTAAGGGAAGGTAATAGCTAACTCCACACTTTTAATTCCTTAGTGTGCATACTGGTCTCAATATGAGACTAGAAAATGAAAGAGAGATAACTGGAAATAATGTGTGCAATTATTTTGTTAATAAGATTTTATTGGTGGTGTAAGGACAGGGGAAAGTAACTAAGGAAACAAAGCTCAAGTTAATTCCAATTCATAACTTTTATAGCATTTGATAAATCTTCCTGGGAAGTAAAAGATAGCTAGGGAATACTTTCAGTTTGTTTTGTAAATGAGAAAGTATATTGGAGCCTAATTAAAAGCGTTAATAATATAATTAATGCAACTTTGAATGTATCTATCACTAGATATTAATTATCTTGTAGTCACTAGAAGAGATAACAATTATATTGTTCTCTGAGATTAGCGTGGTATACATCTCCTGAATATGAATGCTGTTGAACTAAAATAAATTGGTTGCCAAACTAAATATATATTTAAAAAGATGTTTTCAAAAAAAAAATAAAAAAAAAAAAAAATAAAAAAATAAAAAGATGTTTTCATTAATACTAGCTTATCAGTTCAGTTCAGTCGCTCAGTGGTGTCTGACTCTTTGCGACCCCATGAATAGCAGCACGCCAGGCCTCCCTTTCCAACACCAAACCCCGGAGTTCACTCAGACTCACGTCCATCGACTCAGTGATGCCATCCAGCCATCTCATCCTCTGTCGTCCCCTTCTCCTCCTTCCCCCAATCCCTCCCAGCATCAGAGTCTTTTCCAGTGAGTCAACCCTTCACATAAGGTGGCCAAAGTACTGGAGTTTCAGCTTTAGAATCATTCCTTCCAAAGAAATCCCAGGGCTGATCTCCTTCAAAATGGACTGGTTGGATCTCTTTGCAGTCCAAGGGACTCTCAAGAGTCTTCTCCAACACCACAGTTCAAAAGCATCAATTCTTCAGTGCTCAGCTTTCTTCACAGTCCAACTCTCACATCCATACATGACCACTGGAAAAACCATAGCCTTCACTAGACGGACCTTTGTTGCCAAAGTAATGTCTCTGATTTTTAACATTCTATCTAGGTTGGTCATAAGTTTCCTTCCAAGGAGTAAGCGTCTTTTAATTTCATGGCTGCACTCACCATCTGCAGTGATTTTGGAGCCCCAAAAAATAAAGTCAGACACTATTTCCACTGTTTCCCCATCGATTTCCCATGAAGTGATGGGACCAGATGCCATGATTTTCATTTTCTGAATGTTGAGCTTTAAGCCAACTTTTTCACTCTCCTTTTTCACTTTCATCAAGAGGCTTTTTAGTTCCTCTTCACTTTCTGCCATAAGGGGGGTGCCATCTGCATAACTGAGGTTATTGATATTTCTCCCGGCAATCTTGATTCCAGCTTGTGCTTCTTCCAGTCCAGCATTTTTCATGATGTACTCTGCATAGAAGTTAAATAAGCAGGATGACAATATACAGCCTTGACGTACTCCTTTTCCTATTTGGAACCAGTCTGTTGTTCCATGTCCAGTTCTGACTGTTGCTTCCTGACCTGCATACAAGTTTCTCAAGAGGCAGGTCAGGTGTTCAGGTATTCCCATCTCTTTCAAAATTTTCCACAGTTTATTGTGATCCACACAGTCAAAGACTTTGGCATAGTCAATAAAGCAGAAATAGATGTTTTTCTGGAACTCTCTTGCTTTTTCGATGACGCAGCGGATGTTGGCAATTTGATCTCTGGTTCCTCTGCCTTTTCCAAAACCAGCTTGAACATCTGGAAGTTCATGGCTCACGTATTGCTGAAGCCTGGCTTGGAGAATTTTGAGCATTAATTTACTAGCGGCTAGAGATATGGAATCTGCCAATGAACATGTTTTCTTCCTGGCCAAAAATCTAATTCCTGAGAGTCTAAGGAAAAAAAAAATAGCTAAACTCCAGAGGAAAATAATGTGATGTGAATAAAATTAATGCCACAGGAGGAAAAATATGTCCTTTAAAGGTAAAGGAAAAGAATATGTTTGTTTATTAAACAAGGAGACTGTTAGATTGAGGTGGTTCTCATGCATTGACACGTATACAACAAATCAAAATTAAGCCTATAAGTGCCTCAAGGTTAGGAAATTGAAACCTAAGGACAACCAATCACAGCAAATTAAACTTTTTCAAATAAGGCAGCTGCTTCAACCAATCAACTAATTTCTTACTTTGCTTCCTTGTCTTCTCTGTAGGAGTCCGTCCCTGTTGGTAGAGTGTTCCTGACCTCTTCTAGTTCGGTGCCACCCAAATAGAATAAATTTTTGCTCAAACCCAACATTTTTAATGTGCTTGGATTTCTCTTTTACCATACTGAATTGAGAACATTTTTTTTTCAATTATTGATACAATTGCTTATTCTTACCATCTTAAGCTTTTATAACTCATGATTTCATTTTGACAAGAAAGTTAATAATCTATAAAGGGTAAAACATAAATTCTCATATGTTTCAAAGTCTGTTCTTTTAAGCCCATCTTAGATTTTAAATAAAGTATTTATTCTAGAAGATTATTTTAACTTGAGAAAATTCTAGAAGTAGTGTGATACAATGTCCTAAGAAAAAGAAGTAGAAAGTGAAAGTCGATCAGTCATGTCTGACCCTTTGGACCCCATGGATTGTAGTCCACCAGACTCCCCTGTCCATGGAATTCTTCAGGCCAGAATACTGCAGGGGGTAGCCACTCCCTTCTCCAGGGAAACTTCCTAACACAGGAATTGAACTGGGGTCTCCTGTATTGCAGGTGGATTCTTTACCAGCTGAGCTACCAGGGAAGCCCAATGCCCTAAAGGTCTTTCTAAATCCTCCATACATATCCTACAATTCTGTGAGGTAGATGGCATCAGAAAATGTTTTACAGTTGATAAGCTAATGATTTAGAGGTTAAGTAATAGACCCAGAGTAATCAATACAGAAAGTTACAGATCTGGGATTTGAATTATAGCCTCTCTAA
The DNA here is from genome assembly GCF_042477335.2 of Ovis canadensis. Lineage (NCBI taxonomy): Eukaryota > Metazoa > Chordata > Mammalia > Artiodactyla > Bovidae > Ovis > Ovis canadensis. The sequence continues at coordinate 104,509,498 of NC_091251.1, forward strand.
TGCCAAATGTCATGATACTTCCTTATATCTACTAGATGTCAACCAAATATTTTGCCGACTAATAAAAGAAAACACCTCAAATCTAGATTACGGTTTATCATGTGACACTTTTTAGGAACAACTTTTAGAGGAACAACATTGTGAGTATCTGCTCAGTTACTCAATCGTGTCTGATTCTTTGTGATCTCATGGACTGGAGCCCACCAGGCCCCTCTGTCCTTTGAATTTTCCTAGCAAGAATACTGGAGCTGGTTGCCATTTCCTACCCCAGGGGATCTTTCCAACCCAGGGGTCGAACCTGTGTCTCTCATGTTTCCTGCATAGGTACGTGGTCTTTATCACAGTGTCATCTGGGAATCCCAGAATCAATACAGTCTAATAACATTGTAAAGAGCACAAATCCTTTCAAGTTGTTAGATTTTTTACACAGTACAATTCTTGATTTTAAAATCCTGGAAAAAAAAAATGTGATTCCCACCTGGCCCCCATTGTCAGAAAACAAAATCATCTACTAGTCACGGTTCTCATGGCTCATGTCCTAAACTGTTTAACAGTCCTCTCATGTTTGTTGACCGTGTTCCCTCACTCCTGCACCCCTGGTCAACATACCCTCAGCTCTTGGGTGGGATGAACGTGGCTGGTGGCACACAGGCCATACTTGTTAATTCTGCAGTCCGATTCTGCTACAATAGAACCATCTGATCCCATTTCAGAAAATAGTGGGGACTGCGGCTAGTAATCAGACACATGGCTAATATCTGTCAGGAAAGAACAACTTCTCTCTGCCTTCTTTTCTTTAAGGCTGATCCATCAAAATCAGGACCTTAACGCTCATTTGTTTACTTCCCATGACTCTAAGACAGTAGTCTCCAACCTGTTTGGCACCGGAGATCAGTTTTATGGAATACAATTTTTCCACGGACTGCTGGGGTAACAGGGACGGGGGGTGGTAAGTGCAGGGGTGGTTCAGGCAGTGGTGAGAGCCATGGGGAGCAGCAGTAGCTAAAGAAGCTTCACTTGCTTTGCTTGCTAACCCCATGGCACATCTCCTGCCGTGTGGCCCGGTTCCTAAACAGCCACTGATGCTATCAGTCCCAGGCCAAGGAACTGGGGACCTTGCTCTAAGAGATCCAGAAGACCATACATTCAACAGCTTTCTTACTTAAAGCATTACTATTAAAAAGTAAACATTCACAGCTGAGTTCAGTGATAGGACTAAAGCCCAATGGATCATAACTTCCAGGAAGAATAATCAGAATAAAAACAAGGAATAGAAAGAAGTGTCTCATAGAAAGTCTCATGCCGATGGTCCTTCACAATTAAGCTCACTCAGAAAATAGTATGTGTTTGCTTGGCCCTCTGGAAAGCAATGCACTTGGGTATGACTGACTCAACTCTGTGTGTCTGAGCCACAGAGTATAGCAAGCCATGAAAATAAAAAAATGCTCTAGTAGGTGCTAATGCTGTGTAACAAAGCACTGGAAATCTCAGTAATATATAACACTGGAAATTGATTTCTCATGTATCTGCAGGATTCAGCATGTGGTTGTCTCTTCTAGCTGGGGAACAACTGGGCAGGTCAGCTTCACACATCCTTTACCCTCCCTCTGAGCCTAGCAGGCTGCCGCAGGCACGCCCATGTATTCACCAAATGCACATGGAAAGTGCCTTATCTGGTAACATCGTCTCTGCTAACATTGGGTTGGCCAGAATAAGTCACATGACTGATTCTGGATTGGGGAGAAAGCGGGAGGGGCTGCAAAACCGCAGGGCAAGGGCTAATCTTACATGGAGGGGCTGAATAATTGAGGGCTTCAGTGCAATCTGTCCTAGCAAGAAACCAAACACATAAGCAGCCAAAATGAATGTAAGGTTCCCAAAGTAAAATGGTTCCCCAAAGTAACTTTTAAGTCACTCTGCAATCAGAATGATTAGTTACCCAATGCAGTTACTGTCTGTTGTAACTGTGCTGAAGTTGTAAATTACTCACACAGGCACACTGGGGAAATGTAGGAACCCTGCATTAACTTGACCTCTGATTTTGTCTTATTTTCTGTACTTTGACTTTCTTCAACCCTCCCTTAAAAATGTGATTTTGCTGTTTATTTTGCCAATCTTTTATGAATTAGGTAAGATGTAGACAAACTGTCAACATAAAATCTTAGATTCAAAGTCAAATTAGAAAATAAAATTAGCATATGATCTGGTTTCTTTTCACATTTCATAGATGGTATTACTGAGATACAAAAAAAGTAATATGACTTGGAAAAATTCAGATGAGATAATTTGGAATAAAAGTCCTTTAATGAATGATCTAATATCATTTCATATTTCAGTTTTACTAGTCAAGTTGAGGATAAAAACTCCAATTTGTTTTACCATTTTTTTCTTATAACTATGTAATACATAACTCTTCATCCTTATTTAAATGTCTGCAGAAAACATTAACTGAAAAATGTTGATTATATTTTATTCTTTGTATCAACACAATTACTTTGTTTTTCTGCTTTTAAGTTTCTAAATACTAGAAGTTGCTTTTCTCTGTTTAGCTATATTTCTGGAATTGTGGATAGGAATTTAATCAAAATCCTTTGGCCATATGATAAGAAATACTTTTTCCCATATACACTCCCAAAAGCTAAAGCTAAGATAACCTCAGATGAACTAATCCTAAGGGTAGGTGTTTCTCTGGGACTTTCTGACTGCCATGCAAGGTCACTGGAATTCCAGGATTATAAGATCCCAGAACTAAAAACCAAGAGGTATAGTTATGTGATTTTATTGGGACAAGGCACAAGGATTCTGAAACAAAACAAAACATGACATTCATTGGTTGCTCCAATGATTTGCCTCTCAGACAAAAACAGTGGCTGTTGAAATAATTGTAAGAGGAATGGTTCTAGAGTTTTCCCCCATGACCCAAGACAAGCATTTATATTATTTAGACACTCGGTGTCTCTTCTGACTTATGATTGCCTTGCAATCTATGGACTATATTTAGTGTCCCCATAGAAGCAATTACATATGAAACATCAACATATATCTATTTAGTAGACAGTGTTTTCATAGATCCCTGCAGTGCACTTTTAACAGTAGTGGAAACTAAAATTTTGATATAATGTGTTTTTATCTATCTTTCAGATCAAAGAAAATCCAGTGCTTATAAATTTTAGAAAGCTACTGAAAGTTTCATGAAGTTGTACAAAGCAGTAAAGTGGTGTAAACTGAAAGTATTAAGGTATAGAAGTAGATCTGTTTTTGCTGTTTGTCTTAGCTTTTTGTGTGACAAAATATACATAGCATTTAGCATCTTGACCATTTTAAGTGTACGATTCAGTGGTATTAAATACATTATTATGCTATCATCACCACCATCCATCCCCTTAACTATCTTCATCTTGTAAAATTGAAACTCAATGCCCCTTAAATAATAGCTCCACTTTTCCACCCTCCCTCCCCACCAACCTCTAGCAACCACCATTACACTTTTGTCTTAATGATTCTGACTATTCTAAGAGACTCATATAAGTAAAATCATACAATAATTGTCTTATTTAATGACTAGCTTATTTTACCTAGTATAAGGTCCTCAAGGTACATTCATATTGAAGCATATTGAGGCATTTCATTCCTTTTTAAGGATCAATGATCTTCCAGTGTACGTATATGCCACATTTTTTACTTATTCATTTGTTGATGGAGACACGGTGTGCTCATGTGTTTTAGCTTGTGAATATTGCTACTATGAATATAGGTGTACAAATATCTTTTGGAAACCCTTTTCTTATTTCCTTTGGGTATATACCCAGGAGTGGGATTTCTGAATCATGTGGTAATTCTACTAAAAATTTTTAAGGCGAATCTACACTATTTCCCACAACAGCTGTACCATTTTTTCAATTCTGTCCACCAACAGTACATGAGTTCCAATTTCTCCACATCCCCTGGGACACTTACTATTTTCTGGTTGTTTAATTTTTAATAGTAACCATCCTAATAGGTATGAGTTAGTATCTTATTATAGGTTTGATTTGCATTTCCTTAATAATTAATGATGCTGAGTATCTTTCATGTGCTTATTAGCCACTCACATATCTTCTTTGGAGAAATAACCTGTTAAAATCCTTTGCCTACTTTTAATCCAGTTGTTTTGTGCTCTTGAGTTTTAAGACTTCTCTGTGTATTCTGAATATTAATCTCTTACTATGGGATTTGCAAATATTTTCTTCCATCTTGTGAACTGCCTTCCCACTCTGTGGATTGGGTCTTTTAATGCAGGATATATTTTTTTTAATTTTTATAAAGTCAATTTGCCTATTTTTTCTTTTTACTTGTGCCTTTGCTCTCATATCCAAGAAATCATTATCAAATCCAGTGTCATAAAGCTAGTATATATTTTCTTCTAAGAGTTATATTATTTCAGGTCTTATATTTAGATCCTTCATTTATTTTGAGTTAATTTTTGTTTATAATGTTAGATAAGTGTCCAACTTCCCTTTTAGTGTACGGATATCCTATTTTCCCCTGGAGTAAGAAACAGCAACCCACTCCAGTATTTTTGACTGAAAAATTCCATGGACGGAAGAGCCTGGTGGCCCACAGTCCATGGGGTCACAGAGAATCAGACACGACTGAGCAAGTAAGCATGCATACACATCCTGTTTTCTCAGTGCCACGTGTTGAAAAGACTGTTCTTTCCTCACACATTTTTCACACTCTTGCAGAAATCATTTAACCACACATGTGAAGCTCAATTCTGGACTCTCAATTCTATCCGATGGTATATGTGCCTACATTTATGCCAACCATGTTGTTTTGATTACTGCAAACTTGTAGTAAGTTTTGTAATCAAGGGTTGTGAGTTTTGTTCTTTCTCATGTTACTATTTCTACAAAAAATATCATTGGAATTTTTAAGAAGATTGTGCTGAATCTATAGATCATTGTGTATTATCGATATTTGAATAATATTAAGTATTCCAGTCCATGAACATGGGAATCATTTTCATTTTATTTACGTGTTTTTTTTTTTGTTTCTTTCAGCACTATTTTATAGATTTCATTGCACAAACTTTTCACTTCCTTGATTAAATTAATTTCTAAGTACTTTCTGATGTTCAAGCTGGCTTTAGAAAAGACAGAGGAACCAGAGATCAAATTGCCAACATCCACTGGATCATCAAAAAAGCAAGAGAGTTCCAGAAAAACATCTATTTCTGCTTTATTGACTATGCCAAAGCCTTTGACTGTGTGGATCACAATAAACTGTGGGAAATTCTGAAAGAGATGGGCATACCAGACCACCTAATCTGCCTCTTGAGAAATCTGTATGCAGGTCAGGAAGCAACAGTTAGAACTGGACATGGAATAACAGACTGGTTCCAAATAGGAAAAGGAGTATGTCAAGGCTGTATATTGTCATCCTGCTTATTTAACTTATATGCAGAGTACATCATGAGAAACTCTGGACTGGAAGAAACACAAGCTGGAATTAAGATTGCTGGGAGAAATATCAATAACCTCAGATATGCAGATAACATCACCCTTATGGCAGAAAGTGAAGAGGAACTAAAAAGCCTCTTGATGAAAGTGAAAGAGGAGAGTGAAAAAGTTGGCTTAAAGCTCAATATTCAGAAAATGAAGATCATGGCATCCGGTCCAATCACTTCATGGGAAATAGATGGGGAAACAGTGGAAACAGTGTCAGACTTTATTTTTTTGGGCTCCAAAATCACTGCAGATGGTGACTGCAGTCATGAAAGTAAAAGACGCTTACTCCTTGGAAGAAAAGTTATGACCAACCTAGATAGCATATTCAAAAGCAGAGACATTACTTTGCTGACTAAGGTCCGTCTAGTCAAGGCTATGGTTTTTCCAGCAGTCATGTATGGATGTGAGAGTTGGACTGTGAAGAAAGCCGAGTGCCAAAGAATTGATGCTTTTGAACTGTGGTGTTGGAGAAGACTCTTGAGAGTCCCTCGGACTGCAAGGAGATCCAACCAGTCCATTCTGAAGGAGATCAATCCTGGGATTTCTTTGGAAGGAATGATGCTAAAGCCTAAACTCCAGTACTTTGGCCACCTCATGCGAAGGGTTGACTCACTGGAAAAGACTCTGATGCTGGGAGGGATTGGGGGCAGGAGGAGGAGGGGACGACAGAGGATGAGATGGCTGGATGGCATCACTGACTCAATGGATGCAAGTCTGAGTGAACTCCGGGAGTTGGTGATGGACAGGGAGGCCTGCCGTGCTGCTATTCATGGGGTCACAAAAAGTCGGACACGACTGAGCAACTGAAATGAACTGAACTGAACTAAGTACTTTATTCCTGTTAATACTATTGTAAATAAAATTATTTTTGTAATCTTTTCAGATTGTACATTGTGTTTAGAAATGTCAAAGTTTTTGTTAGCTAACTTTGTAATCTGTTACTTTGTTGAATTTATTAGTTCTAACAGTTTAGATTTTTTGTGTGTGCATGGAATTTTTAGGGTTTTCTACACAAAAGATCATATTATTTCAAACACTGATAATTTTGTTCTTTCTCCTGGAAGCTGCAACTCTTCCAAATCTGCAAGGAAGATTTCAGGGTTCCAAAACAGTTATATCAGGTCCTGTGAGTAAAATCAGTGACTCCATAGGAAGATAAATTTCTAATGCTTCCTATTCTGCCATTTCAGACTTCCCAGGTTGCTCAGTGGTGGTTAAAAAATCTGCCTGCAATGCAGGAGATGTGCGTTCAATCCCTGGGTCAGGAAGATGCCCTGGAGGTGCACATGGCAACCCACCTCAGTATTCTTGCCTGGAGATTCTCATGGACAGAGAAGCCTGGTGAACTACAATCCACAAGGTCGCAAAGAGCCGGACATGACTGAAGCAACTGAGCACACACAGTTCTGCCATTTTTGCAGAACCCTCTGAGTAGACTTCATTTTAACATTTAGTTTCCAAACTATTTTAAAATTTTAATACAGTTCCCCAAAATATAAGATGCCAATTATGCAGATTTATAGGTAATTCATTAAAACAGTATTTATTGCACAAATATCCAGGCCACTAAGTTGAAATGCTTTAATTTTTAGTTGTTCACTGGATAGTAGAAGACTCGTTTAGACCTCCTTGGGCATCCCAGGTGGCACTAGTGGTAAAGAACCCGCCTGCCAATGCAGGAGACATAAGAGAGGTGGGCTCGATCAGTGGGTCGGGAAGGTCCCCTGCAGAAAGTCATGGCAACCCTCTCCAGTATTCTTGCCTGGAGCATCTTGTGGACAGAGGAGCCAGGCAGGCTGTGGTTCATAGGGACGCAAAGAGTTGGCCATGACCAAAGCATGCATACACACACTTTAAACCTTCTTAGAATTCTGTATACACAAAATAAAATAATACACCAAAAGACGGAATTATCCAAAAGTAATCAACATGTCTATATTGGAGGTGGCTACTGTCTCTTTTACACGTTAGGTGTTTTGATTATTTTTTTAAAGTATAGAAATAAATAAAAAGAATATTCTGATATTCACTGACATTAAGATCTTCTATAAATGTGTTTTTCAAGGAGAAGATAGACAATTGATTGAAATGAGCTTCAGATTGTATTTTGCCTTGAATGTTTCCCCATTCTCAGATTTTCTCAGTACTGTAATCATTTCTAGAAGGGTAACCCATGTGCCAAAGGAAGAGACATATAACAAACTTACTATGGCATACTCAAATCTGAGTTAATTAGAAACCAGTAAATAAATCACTAAAGATACAATGGATACTTCAGTTTCAGGATAAGTTTTATTGCATGAAATTAATTTAAACCATAGAACCCAAGTGGCAATAGGAACTAATTTGCTAGTTTCTAGTAGTTTTAAAAATGTTTTATTCATAAAAGTTTAAAACATTAATAGTGATCAAACACTACAGAAAACACCTTGTATATAAAATTTTGTACAAGTACTTATTTATAAAATAGCTCCAACTGGTGAAAACAGGACACCATAGTAATTCAGTTGCTAAACTTTCATAAATTAGTTATAACCTTAAAGTTCAGCAATAAATATTCTTTATGAATAAAGAGAACTGAATAAAGAACATAAATATTTATACATTTTATTCCAATGATTCAATTTCTAAGAATAAAATCCTAGAATAAAAAATCCTAAGAATAAAATCCTATTTTTTTCAAGGTTTATACAAAAATAAATTAAAACTACTTACACCCAATATAAATGCTCATTTCCAGAGGAATAATTTAAGTACATTGTAGCATATCCATACCATGAAATACTATGCAGCTATTAAAATTGATGCTTATAATTTTCAAAGAAATGAGTAAAGATCATTATAAGAAGGCTGCACAGTTTTATGTGCACTATTATAATATATTATGATGCATAATACATAGAAAGTAGAAGGAAATAAAAATGTCTAACTTTGACGGTGATTTATTATAAATTAAAAAATGTTTTAGAAACCTTTACATTGAACATTTACTAAGTATAATAAACTGACTATGCTAAAACCTTAAATTTGGCAACACTGTTTTTACCCACAGTTTGGTATGTCTATTGATTTTTCGTTCTGGAAAACTTGAATACCATGCATGATTATAAAAAAGAAGGGGTTATTTAATTTAAAATATTTGCTCATCCTACCTAGTAACAATTTTGGAACTGTTATTTTTTATGAGCTTAATTTATTCTGTACCTTAAAGAAATCTTTAGGCTCCTTTCTCCTTTGCAATTAAATAGACCTCATAAAACCAAAGATTAACTATAATCTCTTGGCTGTCCAAGGAACCCAAACAATTACTTATCAATGTAGATTTCATTAGCCTCTTGCTTACTGCAATAGTTGCTTTAGGTAATACTTCTTCAGAACTCATAATGTGCTAATAATTTAAAAGTTTTAATAACAGTTCCCGTCTTCTTAGTTGACATTTCTATAAGATTAGACAGTTGGAAAGTTGATTTTCTTATTTTTGAGTCTACTTCCTGGAAATTAGTTGCATTTTTAATTCATGCCTTTTCAGGCATGCTTGTAATTATGAAGTAATGAATTGTGTTTGATTTCATGACACAGTTAAACTCTCTGGACCAAAACATAGCTGACAGTAGCAGTTAATCCCAAAGACAATCCAGTTTCTTTCTCCTAGAACTAGCTTCTCACCGATGTCCTAAAATTAAGACGTAAATGTGAATTTTCTGAGTCATTAGAACAGTACCAATCTGCCAGATTCAAACAACTCAAAAACTGTTGTCACTGAGTATTTTTCATTTCTTTTATGACTGAGCCTAAAACAGAAATGAATGGTTCTCAACGTTTTGCAATATAATCTGAGATGAAGATGAGGTGGGATGGATTTAATGAAACTAGATCTGGGAAAGCCCACCTCTGAAATGAATGGCGAGAAAGGCCAAGTGGACATCCTCCCATTAAAGAACAAAAAGATCATCATTTTCACTGCTGTTACAGAATTATCTATGATTTCTCTTAAGTTCCTAATGTGACCTTAATACTGCATAACTCTTGAGACCCTATCAGTCAACATTCCGGGAGAAAAATGGCTTTGGCTGAACAACCTCCTTAAAAACATTCTGTAGGATCAGAGAATGCTTGAAGAATTGCCCTACAAGCAAGGGGAATTGTATTAGAAAGAACTTACTCACTTGGAATGAAAATAGTTCACCAGAGGCTAATATCACCAATCATAGGAAAAAAAAGGATGGTAGAGTCAGAACGGAGAAGAAGTGTAATTTGTCTAGATCCTTCTTCAAACTCCAGAGAGGATAGTAATTAATTCAAGGATTGTGAACTAAATATTTCTCTTAAGTTTAAAGTTGACCAGAGTTAGTTTGTTCCCCTATCACTTGGGGTGCAATGCCATGAATTTTGTTGGCATTCAATACCAATTATTAGTAATGATTCTACATCTTCAGTGGGATATTGCCCCACTGTACAATTTTCTTCAGTGTCTAATGTAAAACTTTTCTGTGACAACTAATTTTAATCTATTTCATGCTTGTAAATGAAATATCATAACTTGAGAATGACTAATGGCCTCCTTAGACAACAGCTTTTATATACAAGGTCACACCATGGCCATTGTTTTTCCTGGGTTTAAATATTTACTCTTTGTCTTCATTTTTAGTCCATCATCCTAAACATCCTCTATGAAATCAATAAGAATGAAATATCATTGAAACATATTTACTACAAAATATCCCCGTGCACTAAAGTCAGGGCATAAAAGTAAAGCCATTATTTATATTTTTATTAATAATAAAATTTAAGGAGCACCTTTCTTAACATTTTAACTACGCAATCAGCATTGAATTCCATTGTTCAACTGTTGTTTATTGTGGTGTGTGCATGAAGAAGGACATTTTAAGTTTTAGGTTAGATAAAATGGTACTTTCTTAAACCATAAACCATCTGTCAAATATATTCAGGTCTTCTCAGACATCTCCTTTGTCCCAAATTACCCACTCTGGCCCTTTGCATTTCCTGTGGTTCATAATATGACTGGAAAGCAGGGAAATGTGCCTGCAGATTATAATAAAATAACTGAGATCTATTTCAGTGTTTTGTAAATATTTCAAGGTGAAGAAAAACTCATACAGTTAAGCTCCAATAATTTTAATGATTAATAAATTCAATCAATAATCTCATCTAATTTTACCCTTAACATATTGATATAGGTTACTAATATACTGGGCACATCTAACAAGAAAGCATCTTACCTCTCTAGATTGCTATTAATAAGTGGAGATGCCACCCTATTGTTTTGAAAGTGTAGGTAAATGGTGATTTTCACTCAATTCAAGACTTTGAGGTCTGCAAGAATCTTTGAACATCTTATACTTCTTTACATAAATTTATAAAATTATATTTATTAGGTTTGAAAAGTAACCAGGTCTAGCTTATTGCCAGAGACAATCATGAACTTTTGGAGCCACATACTGTTGTCTCTGTCTTGAGAGCCATGCTTCATATTAGCATATAAAGTTTGTGAGTGATTCTGCAATATATACAAATGTTTAACTTGCTTAACCAGGAAGTTAAATCTGTTAACATTTTATAGTAACTGTGTTCTTCACAAAACCATTCATGGAAGCTATCTAAGCCAACTTATTTTTACAGATAAAGAAAGCAGAAAGAAATGATTGGTTAATATCTTATCCAAGATTACAGTCTGTTAATGGCAGAAATTGATGTCAACATAGATACCCAGACATATATATTCATACTCATTCATTTCCTTGGTCAGGCTCTGTTCACTAGTCATCATGCTATAAATGTCAATTAATTCACTTTTCCAAATACCTTTAGCAATTATCATAAAATTATCTTCAGGTTGGGTTCATACCTACAATCACTGAAAGGGTTTCTACCTTTTAATGACATTTTTTGGTACATTAGCAAATACATCACACTGAGTGAGATTGATAGTCCTCCATAACACACACACAGAAATACAGTGCTTTTCCAGGGAAGTTTCCATAAAGCACACAGCTTGAATATTTGTCTCAGTTCCTACATCTTAAAATGGATAAGCAACTTCACCCATATCACCATATGTCATGTCCAATCTCTGGATTTATTTTAAATTTCTGTTGTACTGGCCTCTATAAAGAATCTAACAAAAGAAATTAGGCTTAGCATGTCTTTCTTTACAAAATCAATTAGTGTAGTGACATCATTTTTTTGTCCACTTCCTCCTTATCTTATGCCAGACAACTGAGTCAAAGCTCCTTATCCTGAACAAGCCAAATGGAATATAATTAAGTCATCCTTGCCTCTCCATCTTGTGTTAAATAAATCTTTCAGGATTGACACAATGCTCACTTCTAAACAAGGGCTGAGAAATGAAGCCGTTCATATACATTCAAAATATTAATTTCATGTAATTCTATCAGACTTGTACTGAATGTATAATGTGTATCAGACACAGGGCTTATGGAAACCAAACCTACAAGCCAGCTTTCAAAACTGTCTTCTTTTTAAATGGCAAATAGATAAAGAAGTAAACACAATGTGGTGTCATTAGTCTGTATAACAGAAGTGTACATAGGGTGCCAGGAACGGGAGAAATTCTAGAGAACTAATGTCGTGTCTGTGGCAAAGAACTGCAGCACCAGAACCCATTCCTTTTTTTCAATTTCATTTCTTTTCCTGTCTAAAAGAATTAGAGAAGACAGTGATGAGCAAACAAGTACTGAACAGCAAGAGGGTGAGTGAGTGTGTATGTGTATGTATCTATATAATCAAACAACTGAAAAGGATTTGTTAGGATGAAAAATAAAATTTAATATGAAAATAACAACTATATTCCAGGAAATGGTGTCCACAGTCATTTATTAATCCACATATGAAAAGCAACCCCATTCCTCCAGCTCCAGACTCATCACAGCCCCTACTTGGCAATGTTAATATGGAAAGCTGTGCCTTTATTGCCTAATGTACATTCATCAGAACTTAACACTCAACTTTCCTACAGACCACATGAAATTGAAAAATCTAAGCAAAGCCTCTAGTTCTCTCTCTTAAAGATTCAATAAACACTCTTGTTGTTCACCCAGTTCTGTCCACCTCTTTGCGACTTCATGGCCTGCAGCACACCTGGCTTCCCTGTCCTTCACTATCTCCTAGAATTTGCTTAAAATCATGTCCATTGAGTTGATGATGCCATCCATCCATTTCATCCTCTGCCACCCCCTTCTCCTCCTGCCCTCAATCTTTTCCAGCATCAGGGCCTTTTCTAGTGAGTCAGTTCTTCACACCAGGTGGCGAAATTATTGGAGCTTCAGTATCAGTCTTTCCAATCAATATTCAGGGTTGACTCTCTTTTGGAATGACTGGTTTGGACTCCTTGCAGTCCAAGGGACTGTCAAGAGTCTTCTCCAGCACCACAGTTTTAAAACATCCATTCTTCAGCACTCAACCTTACACCCATACATGACTACTGGAAAAGCCATAGCTTTGACTAGATGAACCTTTGTTGGCATGGTGATGTCTCTGCTTTTCCATATGCTGTCTAGGTTTGTCATAGCTTTTCTTCCAAAAAGCAAGCACCTTTTAATTTCATGACTGCAGTCATAGTGCATTTATTATGTAGCTGATAACTGGTCTTCCATTGAATTACCTTGCTGCTGATTTTTAGACAGGACTCCAGACAAACTCAAGCAAACTGAGGAATAAAGTTATAACCAAGATCATTACATTCTGTTGAAGTACCATGAACAAGAATTACTTAGCAACTTTTAAACCATAAGATTCCTAATATTATAGAGAGATGCCACTCTATTCAGTAACTAATTATCAGAGAAAATGAATAAGACTCAGCCTAAGCCATGTAAAAATTCAAACAAATCATAAACTTTATGGGAAAAAGCCCATCTAATGAAATAGACCTAAGTTAAGAACATTTTTTCTATTCCCACTGTAGATACCCAATAACAGTAATTACTATAATATTTTAAAACTAGAAATGAGTGTGGTATATTGTTTTAACTGCTAATATTAAAACCCCATACACTATTCATACCTCTTTCAGTAATTAGTAGTAAACCTGTATGTCTATTCTGAAATTCTATATTTCTTCTTCCATACCCTAATCTGTAATTGAGGCATCTGTCATTAAAATAAGTAAACCAAAAACAGCCCAAGCCCACTACATACTATTTTCATAAACCACTAATGCATGTTATATTTCACTAGAGACTGTATGATCTGGACTTGACATGGTTTCTCCTGTATAAGATGAGGCAAGTGTAGGGAAGAATAGCAAATGAATTTCATGTATCCTGTTTCAGCATAGTGAGGGGCTGTGGATAACATCTGGAAGGGACAAGATTTACCATGGAATTTAAGCTTTTTTTATTCCACACTATAGTCTTTCCTACATTCCCACATCTCCATAAAAATTTGGAAAAGCACATTGACTTTAAATAATCAAGTCAACCTCAAGACACCTACTATATCCTACACAGTTATCAATAATAACCTGTATTATTGATATTTCACTTGGATAAATATGAGAATGATATGGGTATCAGAACTTTACAGTGCACATCAAGAATATTTGCATCCAAGTTTGCCATTAATGCCTAAACCTTGAAGCTAAAAGTAAAGTAAGGGCCAAGTTATTCTCAGCTTTAAACAACAATGAAATAGTGGGAAAGTGAGTTAAGTAATAAAGGAAATTATTATTATGAGACATTTGGATAAATAGGAATCCACCTAGAATATGTATCAACATTGCTAAGGATACACAGTATTTTTTTTATCTTGCAAGCCTATATCTAAGAATTTGTCCTAAGAAAATACTTTTATGAATAAAGTTATATGACTAAGATAATCAAAGTGCCATTATTAGTATTATCTTTGTCAATAGTGTTAGTAAATAGCATTAGTATTTAATTTTCATGAGAATTAGATAATTATCATAGTGTATTTGCTATGCTGAGATTTGAGTTAGACTAAGAGCAGAATTGCACTCATCTCTGCTGCTAAGTTACTTCAGTCATGTCCAACTCTGTGCGACCCCATAGATGGCAGCCCACCAGGCTCCCCCATCCTTGGGATTCTCCAGGCAAGAACACTGGAGTGGGTTGCCATTTCCTTCTCCAATGCATGAAAGTGAAAAGTGAATGTGAAGTCGCTCAGTCGTGTCTGACTCTTAGTGACCCTGTGGACTGCAGCCTACCAGGCTCCTCCGTCCATGGCATTTTCCAGGCAAGGGTACTGGAGTGGGGTGCCATTGCCTTCTCCGCACTCATCTCACACGCTAGTAAAGTAATGCTCAAAATTCTCCAAACCAGGCTTCAGCAATACGTGAACCATGAACTTTCAGATGTTCAAGCTTGTTTTAGAAAAGGCTGAGGAACCAGAGATCAAATTGCCGACATCCGCTGGGTCATTGAAAAAGCAAGAGAGTTCCAGAAAAACATCTATTTCTACCTTATTGACTATGCCAAAGCCTTTGACTGTGTGGATCACAATAAACTGTGGAAAATTCTGAAAGAGATGGGCATACCAGACCACCTGACCTGCCTCTTGAGAAACCTGTATGCAGGTCAGGAAGCAACGGTTAGAACTGGACATGGAACAACAGACTGGTTCCAAATAGGAAAAGGAGTACGTCAAGGCTGTATATTGTCACCCTGCTTATTTAACTTCTATGCAGAGTACATCATGAGAAATGCTGGGCTGGAAGAAGCACAAACTGGAATCAAGATTGCCAAGAGAAATATCAATCACCTCAGATATGCAGAAGACACCACCCTTATGGCAGAAAGTGAAGAGGAACTAAAAAGCCTCTTGATGAAAGTGAAAGAGGAGAGTGAAAAAGTTGGCTTAAAGCTCAACATTCAGAAAACGAAGATCATGGCATCTGGTCCCATCACTTCATGGGAAATAGATGGGGAAACAGTGTCAGACTTTATTTTTTGGGGCTCCAAAACCACTGCAGATGGCGATGCAGCCGTGAAATTAAAAGATGCTTATTCCTTGGAAGGAAAGTTATGACAAACCTAGACAGCATATTAAAAAGCAGAGATATTACTTTGCCAACAAAGGTCTGTCTAGTCAAGGCTATGGTTTTTCCAGTGGTCATGTATGGATGTGTGAGTTGGACTGTGAAGAAAGCTGAGCGTTGAAGAATTGATGCTTTTAAACTGTGGTGTTGGAGAAGACTCTTGAGAGTCCCTTGGACTGCAAGGAGATCCAACCAATCCATCCTAAAGGAGACCAGTCCTGGGTGTTCATTGGAAGGATTCATGCTGATGCTGAAACTCCAATACTTTGGCCAGCTCATGTGAAGAGCTAACTCATTGGAAAAGACCCTGATGCTGGGAGGGATTGGGGGCAGGAGGAGAAGGGGACGACAGAAGATGAGATGGTTGGATGGCATCACCAACTTAATGCACATGGGTTTGGGTGGACTCTGGGAGTTGATGATGGACAGGGAGGCTTGGCGTGCTGTGGTTCATGGGACTGAAGAGTCAGACATGACTGAGCGACTGAACTGAACGGAACTGAACTGAACGGAACTGAATTGAAGAGCCTAATAATATGCCCAGTTGGCCTTTCTCGTAGCTCAGACAGTAACGAACCTGCCTACAATATAGGAGACCTGGGTTCAATTCCTGGGTCAAGAAGATCCCCTGGAGAAGGGGATGGCTACCCATTCTAGTATTCTTGCCCAAGGAATCCCATGGACAGAGGAACATGGCAAGCTATAGTCCATGAGGTCGTGAAGAGTCAGACACGACTGAGGGACTAACAAGATAGGTAATATGCCTAGTCACTTAGTACTAGTACTCTTCTATTGCCTATGCTGGTTGTCTGTTCACAAGATTCCTGCTGTCTTTGTACTGTAGTGGTGAACGTTATGATCTTAACTGGTTATGATTAACATCATATGATCTTATGGGTGATTGTGTTAGCTCAGACAGTAAAGTGTCCACCTGTAATGAATGCAAAAGATCCCAGTTCAATCCCTGGGTTTGGAAGAGCCCCTGGAGAAGGGAATGGCTACCCATGCCAGAATTCTTGCCTGGAAAATTCCATGGACAGTGGAGCCTGGAGGGCTACAGGCCATCGTGTTACAAACAGTCAGACACTACTTGGGAACTAACAGACACATGCCAGACTGAAGAGTTGCCCATCCACAGGATTAACTGAAGCTATGCTACCAAAGCCTCATTGACTGTAATCACGTCACCTCTCTTCATCATTATCATTGAAAGCACAAGAAACCTAAGAGTTATCTTTATCGTAAGAGACATGTTGTTATTGTTTAGTCTCTAAGTCATGTTCTGCTCTTTGTGACCCCATGGACTGCAGCCTGCCAGGCTCCTCTGTCCATGGAATTCTCCAGGCAAGAATAATGGAGTTGGTTGCCATTTCCTTCTCATAGGAACTTCCTGACCCAGATATTGAACCTGCATCTCCTGCACTGGCAGGTGGATTCTTTATCACTGAGCCATCAGTGAAGCCCCCCTCAAAGGGCATATTAATGTATACATATACTAAGTCTGTTTTGGTAATGGGGGCATGGAGGTACTTTTTTTAGTGACACAGGGGAAATGTGTAGATCTGTTGAGTTCACAAATAACCAATTTCATCATAAGAGTTGCTTTTCTTAGTGATTTACAAGTTTAAATATTTTTAATTCCTAAAAGTGCCCGCCATGGTATCTTCTGTACTCATTGCAAAGTACAAATTTCACTTTGCTTCATCATATACTCAAAATCTCTGTATTGCTATTTCAAGCAGCAGCAGGATAAATATGGAAACTCATAAGCCAAGATCACAATAGCCCTGATTAAGCTGACCACATTCTTTGTATTATCAAGAGCCCAAAGGTTGTATTTCCATTTAGAAAAACCTCTATTGCCTATTGCGTTACTACAAATGGTACTAGTCCTCAGATACTACAATCAAATCACTTCAGAAAATATCCTCACACTTCCACCAACTGTCTTCCCTGGTGTCGCAGCAGGTCAAGTAATCACCTGTGATACAGGAGACCTGGGTTCAATCCCTGGGTTGGGAAGACCCCCTGGAGAAGGGAAAGGCTACCCACTCCAGTATTCTGGCCTGGAGAATTCCATGGACTATATAGTCCACAGGGTCACAAAGAGTCGGGCATGACCGAGCGACTCTCACTTTCACTTTTTTACCAACTAATTTATTCAAATGGAACTTGGTACAACCTTAACAGATAAAAGCCAAGAATACATAATAGGTTAAACTTATCAGTGATAAGATCAAGGGTTAAAAATTTCAGTGAGCTGAATTATCAGGAGATATTGTAAAGCAGACAGAAACTGAACATCATTATTTTTTTTTCAGCAATCAGTGGAAAGTTCAATGAAAACCTGAAGTGAAAGTTACATAAAGACATCCAGGATATATTGCTCTGCTTGTCAATAATATTATCCTTAATCAAGAAAGCACCAAAGATTTCAATTCATCATTATTTACCATATGTTGATAATGTTACCATTCCGCTTGGAAAAACAGTGCCTTATAGCCAGGACAAAGAACTGAATAAAGTAAATTACAAACAACCTGGTAGTGGACAAAAATAGACAATTTCAATAAGGCCCATGAAATTTCATGCATAACCTAAGTAAATCCAATTGAAGAAATGTATTAAAATTCAGAATTATCACTTCCTGACCATTCGCAAACAAAAAATGACCACATTACTCAAGAAATAGAGACAAGAATTCTGCCTATCAATTATTCCTACTAATGCCTTGTGAATCCCATTAAGCTCTTTCTCTAAGGAAAGATGATATAATTATTTACATTATGGGATTTTTTTTTTCTATTCAGCTTTGGTTGTTATTAATCCAAGAAATCTGGAAAAGTTATTATGATTCCAAGTCACTTTAACGTATGAATAGCTTAACAATAGGAGATCTCAAATGTTTTAAGAACACATTTTCTTTCTGATAAAGCAAGATTTCACAGAATACTATTGTCAGACACTTGGCAATTCCCTGCTTTCTAAATAAGAGACTTGCTTAGCATATGTGGGAATTGAAAAATTGCACACACTGGTTAAACTTGAATTCAAATAACCAACATGTGGAAGCCATCAGCAGAAGTTATCCCTATGATCTCACATTGGCAAATATGGTGCTCTGACTGTTCCAGAATAAACAGATCATTCTGCTTGAATGCACACACCCAAGCATGAGCACATGCAGATACACAGGGAGCCGAAGAGCAGAATTGAAGGAAGAGTGGAAACCCGAGGAAAAATGTAGATGCGCATCATTGGATGACTACAGTCATGCAAGATAACCCACACTGTTGGGTCATTAAGACTGGTGCTCAGTTAAAGGGAAATATTGTGGGAGGAGAGGGAGAGTGAGAAAATGAAGGGCAAATCCTTTTTCTGTTTTACCTGAACCCGTACATATGCATGGCAAACCACACTAAAAAATTAAGAATTCGTTAAGTTTGGAATCTAAATGACATTTTGCTTAAGATTCAGCTTGGTGAAATATATGACGAGGGTTGCAGCTGTGAAAAGGGCAGAATGTATTGACTGCTTAGATAACAACTCTACTGGGCTGTTATTTCCTGAAGGAATTTGGCTGCCTCCCTGTAGTGACATGTTCCCTTAAAAGTAATACTAATGTGAGAAGAAATGTACTTGTTATTGAAAGTTCCTGACCAGAGAAAGCAGGAAATACCTTGGGTGTAGCCAAGCTTTGGATACTCTTCAAGGACTTCTGAGAGTCAAGACAGAGATCTGGCTTCATAGAAGTTATTTCTTTTTTTAAAACAATACTTTTGACTTAGAAAGTCAGTTACTATTGTTCGCAAAACTAAGCAAAAGAAGATAGATACCAGCCTCGCTACCATTTTCTGTTTTAAATGTTCAAATGATATTTTACTGATCTTTGGGGAAGGCATCAAATATTGAGATTTCAATTTAAGGATTTATTTGAATTGTGGAAAATAACCTAAGTACTAAGGAAAAGAAAACATGCGTTACTCCACTATCTACCATCTGCAGTCCCCAAATAACACCATCCTTTTAATGATTTTATATTTCATTCAATCAATACCATCTAAGTAGCCACAGGAATTCACCTATAAAATATGAATTATTAAATTATTACAATTTTTTATAGTAGGAGTTTGGGCCAAATTGCTTTTTGATCTCAGTTAAGTAATTCTTGAATAGCGCATAGTCTATTAACGAATTCCATACTTTAAAAAAATACAAATTCTAGTCACAAGGAAATTGAGAAAGGAAGAAAGACGTGCTGTGTTAATTCTTTTGAGTTTTATTATTTTGATTCTTTTTTCCCATTAATGTTGTATAAAAATATAATGTAGGAAATGGTAAGTGCAAATTAACTTGGCTCACCTGGTAAACTTCTAAAATAGGTGAATTAGTTTATATTCCATTCAGTGTGGTATGAGAAAATCCCCAAACTATCATAGCCTAAACAAGGGAGGAGAGTATTTAATGCCCACATCCACGAAGGTGAGTAATCACTCTATTACAATATTGAAGAACTAAAGGTGAGGTCCTTGTGGATTTCAGTTTAATGACCTCCAACACTTTAGGTATGGTCCCTATCTTTGTGGTTCACGATCATGGCATATGTGTCCTAAACAGCTCAATGAAGACAGAGAAGAAGGCAGGAAAGACATGGCGAAGAATAAGCACCAGTAGTATTTTAAAGATGCTCTAAAAAGATGACAGAAGGAACCCACATTTGTGTCCTACTGACAATTAGTGAAATATTTAAATCTTGCTACAAAGAAGGTTGATATATGGGTTTGTTACTTTAGGTGTCTTAAATTTTATTACTGTGGATAAAAGCACACTGAGAGGCAACTGGCAATTATCAGTCTATCCCATAATATTTCTAGCTTGGAAGCCTTTGACAGGCAATTCATATTTTTCTCTTCAAAGTCTTATAAAATCATGACCAGTACAAAGAAGTGTCTGACACATTTATTAACATCATGTTGCTGCTGCCGCTAAGTCGCTTCAGTTGTGTCCGACTCTGTGCAACCCCGTAGACGGCAGCCCACCAGGCTCCCCCTTCCCTGGGATTCTCCAGGCAAGAACACTGGAGTGAGTTGCCATTGCCTTCTCCAATGCATGAAAGTGAAAAGGGAAAGTGAAGTCGCTCAGTCGTGTCTGATTCCTAGCGACCCCATGGACTGCAGCCCACCAGGCTCCCCTGTCCCTGGGATTCTCCAGGCAAGAACACTGGAGTGGGTTGCCATTGCCTTCTCCAAACATCACACTAGATAGATAAATAAATAGGTAAACAGAGTCTTCACTAGGACATTCTGAATCTGTAGCTTAAAGATTGTAAAGAAACAATGGAATGCACTGTAATGCTCACTTTTACCTGGTTTTATTTATGTTTCTAATTCCTTTGGAGTTTATGTAGATTTTATACTAGGATACTTTAGTTATGTTTATTGAATAAGCATTAAAGACTTTTAATGTGCATCCAGAACCCTTAAGTTGAAATTCCTATTAGGAAGAATATTTTTATACATAACAAATATGAGGTCCAGAGAGAAAATTAATCAAAATCACATAATTAAAACCTATTGATCTTCTGAATATGCAAGGTGAAGGTTTTTTAAATTTTATATTCTGACTTACCTTTACTGTAAATCTGAATGTCTTAGAATTTTCTAAATTTAGAATAAAAAATATAAGGTAGTAAGAGAGTAAATAAACCAAGAAATCAAAGTATTGCTCCATTCAGTGTCCCAAACTATGCTAAACAATTTATCATTAGTATTTGCCAAATGACTCTTAAGTAGATAATGACCAAGAAACTTTAAAAAAAAAAAAAAAACACACAGGGAAGACTCAGGTCCTTTATTTCTCCTGATTCAAAAAAATCTCCTTCTGGGCATTTATATAAATGGTTTTTCTTGTGCAGAAAGAGACAATGTTCATATTCATAATTTCAAATTCACTTCAGCTTAGAAAAGTGTTGCAACATTCAGGAAAAATGAAATGGAAAACCATATGCTCAAACATGTGTGGAGTCAAAATGTCATGGGAAAGTTGGAGCTTTTAAGAAGGTGGGTATTACACTAATCTTCTTACTCACTAGAGAATGTTTTTGTTGATGCTATTATTACTTTAAGCATTATTTCTTTCTTTTAGGTGTTCTATCTTTATTTTTTAAATTATAAAATAGTGATCAACTAAAACGCAAACAACAAGCAAAAAAAAAAATAATAATAAGACATAGTGCCATTTTTGTCAGACCAAAAATAAAAGTGTATATTGGAAGTACAGGTCTTGACAAAAATGTGTTTTATTTCAAGCATTCGACTTGGGAAAGGTGACCCCACTTGTATAGAGAATTGTGCCTGCCTGAAGTACTTGTATATTCAAGGGGAAAAAGTAGTAATAGAAGAAATCTGAGTGACTTCTTCTTCCTCTTGGTTACTTATGCTTACTCTTTTCAGAGACTAGGTCCTTTTATTAAAGAGGAAGAAATTAAATATGCCTGCTTATTTAGATTATGTAGAGTACATCATGCAAAATGCCGGGTTGGATGATGACAAGCCGGAATCAAGACTGCCAGGAGATACCACTCTAATGGCAGACACTGAAGAGGAACTAAATAGCCTCTTGATGAAGAGGAAAGAGGGGAGTGAAAAAGGTCGCTGGAAATTGAACATTCAAAAAACTAAGATCATGGCATCTGGTCCCATCACTTCATAGCAAATAGAAGGGGAAAAAAGTTAAATTCATGACAGTTTTTCTTTTCTTGGGCTCCAAAATCACTGCAGACAGTGACTGCAGCCATGAAATTAAAAGATGCCTGTTCTTTGGGAAGAAAGTTATGACAAATCCGGACAATGTATTAAAAAGCGGAGACATTACTTTGCC
Source organism: Ovis canadensis (assembly GCF_042477335.2). NCBI lineage: Eukaryota > Metazoa > Chordata > Mammalia > Artiodactyla > Bovidae > Ovis > Ovis canadensis. The sequence goes on from NC_091251.1 coordinate 104,531,902, forward strand.
AACAAAAGTCCATCTAGAGAAAGCTATGGTTTTTCCAATAGTCATATACAGATGTGAGAGTTGGACCATAAAGAAGGCTGAGAGCTGAAGGGCTGATGATTTCTAGTGGTGGTGCTTGAGAAGACACTTAACAGTCCCTTAGACAGGAGGAAGATCAAATCAGTCAATACGAAAGGAAATAAACCTTGAATACTTATTGGAAGCACACTTGCTGAAGCTGAAGCTCCAATACGTTGGGTACCTGATGTGAAGAGCTGAATTACTGGAAAAGACCCTGATCCTGGGAAAGATTGAAGGCAGAAGGAGAAGGGGATGACAGAGGATGAGATGGTTGGATGGCATCACCGACCCAATGGACATGAGTTTAAGCAAACTCCAGAAGTTGGTTCTGGACAGGGAAGCCTAGCATGCTACAGTCCATGGAATCACAAAGTTGGACATGACTGAAGTGAAGGAAATTAGAATACATTCAAATAAGAGTTCTTTTAATTCTGTATCCCTCTCTGATGGTTAGGAAGAAAAGAAGTATCTTGAGATCATTAGTATTTACAGATGATTCAACTGAGGTTCAGACAAGATAAAAATCTTAGAGGTGGTTGACAGCTGAGAGCTTTAGACAACAGCAATTTCCCAGGTGAATGACTCCTTTAATCTGAAAGCAGGCCTGTATGTCATAGCATAGTACCCACTCTAATCCACCCTTATGTCACTTAGATCTATGTGTATAAGTGATAAAATCAACTTTCTTAGAATTCTTGAGGGCCTGTGGTGGGAGGGAGGGAGACTTATGAGAAACAAGGCTTGTGGAAAAAATACAACCTCCACAGATGGAGCTGGCTATAAGGTCAAAACTGGGTCTCAGCATTTCCTTCTTTGCTTCTACTAGGTTCCTTGCTGCTCAGTACATCCCTTTGTTAATCTGGGTAATTTATATAGTGGGGTGGCACAGACCCTTGTTAACAAAGGTCTGCGTCCTTGTCACCATGCTCTTCTTAGGCCATGCCTGCTACACATGTACATTTATCATCAAAACTAGGATATAGAACAAAAGACCCTCAGGAGGGTCAGTTAAGAGTCAAAAACTTTCCTCTTTGAGCCCTTAATGTAAAAGAATTCCCTGGTAGCTCAGTTGGTAAAGAATCTGACTGCAGAACTGGAGAACCAAGTTTAGTCCCTGGGTCAGGAAGACCCCCTGGAGAAGGGCAGGGCAGCCCACTCCAGTATTCTTGCCTGGAAAATCCCATGGATGGAGGAGTCTGGTGGGCTACAGTCCATGGGGCCGCAAGAGTTGGACACTACTTAGCAACTAAACCACCACCAGTGTAACAGAAGCCCTACTTTAAATTCTAGAGGCAAAGGTGCAAGCAGAGAAGCCAGTCAGCTGCTATTCAACTAGAGAACAGGAAAGCGAATGGGGCTTGGGCCAAGGCGGTGTTAAAGCAAATGGTGAAAGGTAGGCTAGTTCTGGATGTCTTTTGAAGGTAGAGCCAACAAGATTTGTTGAGTGTACATGAGGGATGAGATGAAGACTGCCGTCAAGAATGATTATTTTCAAAACTGCAGGCCTTGAAAACTCCATTTTTTGGCAGTGAGCTTATTTTATACACCAAAAGATTTATTTTAGGAACAAGGTTATGCTCTGTTCCTTTCTATGGGATTCTCACTTCAGTAACATGTTTCTGATGAGAATACAAATCATTTTCTTTAGGAATATGGAGGTACAGTCTCATTGACTAATGTTATCTCACCGCGTATAGGCTCTGTTGGTTCAATGAGTTTAGCCAAATACAATTTATAAAATACAATAGGGCAAGAAATGTCACAAGTGACTTCTGTAGACTCCTTCAGATTCTCTCTCATTTCCACTGTTATTTTCTGATACAGTAAGAAAGAACAAACTACTGTATCTGAAAACACCAGATATATTTATTTTTTATTGATATTTTTATTTTTTTATTTTTTATTGGAGGATGATTGCTTTACAATATAGAGTTGGTTTCTGCTATACAACATCACATACCAGTTATATACATATATATATATATATATATATATATATATATATATATCAAAGTGAAAGTGAAGTCACTTAGTCGTGTCCAACTCTTTGCGACCCCATGGACTGTAGCCTATTATGTGCCTCTGTCTGTGTGATTTTCCAGGCAAGAATACTAGAGTGGGTAGCCATTCCCTTCTTCAGGGGATCCTCCCAACATAGGGATTGAACCTGGGTCTCCCGCATTGTAGGCAGACGCTTTACCATCTGAGCCACCAGGGCAGTCATGTATATATATAAAATCTCCCCTCTCTCTTAAGCCTGCCTCCCCTACCTGCCCTCCAGGTTGTCACAGAGCACCAGGCTCAGCTCCCTCTGTTATACAGCAGCTTCCCACCAGGTATCTGTTTCAAACATAGTAGTATATACATGGCAATGCTACTTTCTCAATTTGACGCACCCTCTTCTTCTTCTCGCCCAGTGTCCATAAGTCCATTCACTAGTTCTGTGCCCCCATTGCTTCCTGCAAATAGTTAAATCAGTACTATTTTTTCTAAATTCCATATATATGCTTTAATATACTCTATTTGTTTTTCTCTTTGTGAGTGACTTCACCCCATATAATAAGTTCATCCTTCTCACTGCAATTGATTCAAATTTGCTCCTTTTCATGGCCATGTAATATTTCATTGTATGTACGTGGGTGTACTTCATTCTTACTCAACTGTAATTACCTGCTAATAAGGTACATATACCTGTTGGGCATTGAAAATCCTTTAAAAGCTTAGAATTCTGTTGGATGTGGCTGTCCTATTTTCTTCTCCACACTGATTTTCATGTGGTACTTAATTTTTATCTCAGCAATCTTCAAAAAGATTTCAAAAACTTATGATGTAACTAGAAGGAAAATAGTCTTATCTAATCTGGAAACTGTGGCCAATCTGAAGCTAAAAGTGCTGGGACTCTCCAGAAGACATTTCTGTGTGTCCCCAGGATAGTGAACGTAGCCCATGGTGAATCTGTGAATGCATCGTGGCACCCTGACGTGCATTAGTGCAAAGTTTAGGAATCACAGCTTTGTTTATAGATTTCTTGTTGTGTAGATTCACGTTAAGGTGATGTCTGCAAAGAAGAGTGGTATATAATACTAGGAGTTCCAAAGAATATATATACAGTCCTTACTTTCAGGCTACAAGAAGCTAAGAACACGAGTCTAAGGCACAGACAAGGTAAAAATGGGAAAATAATAAGAATGGGGCAAAATAAAGAGCTGAAGCTTAGCAATAAGACAGCCCTGAAAAAGCTGGCTTGAAACTCAGCATTAAAAAACTAAGATCATGGCATCTGATCCCATCACTTCATGGATAATAAAAGGGGAAAAACTGGAAGCAGTGACAGATTTTTTTTTTTCTTGGGCTCCAAAATCACTGCAGATGGTGACTGCAGCCATGAAATTTTAAAAAAATGGTTGTTCTTTGGAAGGACAAGGACTCTGTCTGAGAAACTTAGGGTATTAAAAAGCAGAGACATCACTTGTCCAACAAAGATCCATATAGTTAAAATTATGGTTTTTCCAAAAGTCATGTATGGATGTGAGAATTGGACTATAAAGAAGGCTGATCAATGAAGAACTGATGCTTTCCAACTGTGATCCTAGAGACTCTTGAGAGTCCCTTTCACTTCAAGGAGATCAAACCAGTCAATTCTCAAGGAAATCAACCCTAATTATTATTGGAAGGACTGTGGCTGAAGCTGTAATACTTTGGCCACCGGATGTGAAGAGCTGACTCATTGGAAAAAATTTTGATGCTGGGAAAGATTGAAGGAAAAAGGAGAAGGTGGTGGCAGAGGATGAGATGGTTGGATGGTATCACCGGCTCAACAGACATGAGTCTGAGCAAACTCTAAGGATTGGTGATGGACAAGGAGGCCTGGCGTCTTGCACTCCATGGGGTTGTACAGAGTCGGATATGACTTAGTGACTCAACAACAACAACAAAGCTTGCATCGAGATTGTTAACAATACTGGTGCTGCTCTGAGCATGAATGTGTACCAAATCTTGCCATATCTTGGAAGCACAAAAAAGATTTCACTAATAGAATTGATCAGGTAATAAGTCAAATAAATATTATGGGTAGAAATGATATCCTGTCATTTCCACCTCAATAATAATTCTTAAATTCATTTCACTTATTGATGTTCCACCACAGTTACTTAAACCAAACATTTATTAGTTGTTATTTACTTGGAAATGGATTTCTGGCATCCTAGGAAACCGGAACATAGTTTTTACTACAGTGTTACTCAAAGTGTCTTCTGAAGATGCTTGTGCATTTGGAAAAAAAGTTTATTATTGATCTGCAACACAGTAAGGGCAGACATTGACAGCGATTTAGAAACATTGTAAAGCAGTTTGGCAAAGTAACAATTTCTACTTAGTTTAATAATTAAAAATGAAATTTGCATTTTCAGTCAGCATGTTAGATTTAATTTACCTAGGAATTCATTTTTATTCTGTTTTATTATTTTTTTTTATTTATTTTTTATTTTTTTATTTTTTAAGTTTTAAAATCTTTAATTCTTACACGCATTCCCAAACATGAACCCCCCTCCCACCTCCCTCCCCATAACATCTTTCTGGGTCATCCCCATGCACCAGCCCCAAGCATGCTGCATCAAAGAAGCATTTGTCCACCGAAGATTGAACAAGAAAGGATGAGACAAAAATAGGTTCTCCACCACAGATAGCTTGAGACACACTGGTCTAGAAGCAGTTTGTTGGGTGGGCATATTCCTTGATCCTGTGGGCTCCTGGTCCCATGGGAGGAACATGAATGGGAAAGGGCTGCAAAGGGATCCTCCAAAGCATTAGGCCTGTGATAAGGCCTCCAAAGCCCAGGTCTATGTGCTGTACTGATTGTGATTATTGACCCACAATAAATAAAATCTTAGATAGAGAACTCATCTAATTTCCGTCTTCCCAGCACCTAGTACCATAGCTGATGAATTAAATGCACTAAACAAATGATATTTGAGTGAACAGAAGACTAAATACAGTAATGAAAATGATGATGGTAACAAGAATTTATAACATTTATTTTATTTTATTTATTTATTTTTTTTGCATTTCTTTTCCATGGGGATGGTCTTGATCCCTGTCTCCTGTACAATGTCACGAACCTCAGTCCATAGTTCATCAGGCACTCTTATCTATCAGATCTAGGCCCTTAAATCTATTTCTCATTTCCACTGTATAATCAAAAGGGATTTGATTTAGGTCATACCTGAATGGTCTAGCGGTTTTCCTTACTTTCTTCAATATGAGTCTGAATTTGGTAATAAGGAGTTCATGATCTGAGCCACAGTCAGCTCCCAGTCTTGTTTTTGTTGCCAGTATAGAGCTACTCCATCTTTGGCTACAAAGAATATAATCAATCTGATTTCGGTGTTGACCATCTGGTGATGTCCATGTGTAGAGTCTTCTCTTGTGTTGTTGGAAGAGGGTATTTGCTATGACCAGTGCATTTTGTTGACAAAACTTTTATTAGTCTTTGCCCTGCTTCATTCTGCATTCCAAGGCCAAATTTGCCTGTTACTCCAGGTGTTTCTTGACTTCCTACTTTTGCATTCCAGTCCCCTATAATGAAAAGGACATCTTTTTGGGGTGTTAGTTCTAAAAGGTCTTGTAGGTCTTCATAAAACTGTTCAACTTCAGCTTCTTCAGCATTACTGGTTGGGGCATAGACTTGGATTACTGTGATATTGAATGGTTTGCCTTGGAGACGAACAGAGATCATTCTGTCGTTTTTGAGATTGCATCCAAGTACTGTATTTCAGACTCTTTTGTTGACCGTGATGGCTACTCCATTTCTTCTGAGGGATTCCTGCCTGCAGTAGTAGATATAATGGTCATCTGAGTTAAATTCACCCATTCCAGTCCATTTTAGTTCACTTTGCCGACTAAGGTCCGTCTAGTCAAGCCTATGGTTTTTCCTGTGGTCATGTATAGATGTGAGAGTTGGACTGTGAAAAAGGCTGAGCGGTGAATTGATGCTTTTGAACTGTGGTGTTGGAAAAGACTCTTGAGAGTCCCTTGGACTGCAAGGAGATCCAACCAGTCCATTCTGAAGGAGATCAGCCCCGGGATTTCTTTGGAAGGAATGATGCTGAAGCTGAAACTCCAGTACTTTGGCCACCTCATGTGAAGAGTTGATTCATTGGAAAATACTCTGATGCTGGGAGGGATTGGGGGCAGGAGGAGAAGGAGACGACAGAGGATGAGATGGCTGGATGGCATTGCTGACTCGATGGACGTGAATCTGAGTGAACTCCGGGAGTTGGTGATGGACAGGGAGGCCTGGTGTGCTGTGATTCATGGGGTCACAAAGAGTCAGACATGACTGAGTGACTGAACTGAACTGAACTGAACTGCTAGTTTCACCTAGGCTTATTTCTCTGGTTACACTTGGGTGGAACACCACCTGAGCTGGAAGATCCAATACCATCTCACCCTTGCTTGGCTGTTGGTACCAGTAGTCAGCAAGAAGGCTGGCTGTCTCCTTTACATGTCCTCTCATCCCATCCTCCAGTAGGCTAGACTGGTGTCCTTATGTGCTGTTCCCTGGACCACATACCACGGGGGTGAAGAGAGAATGTGTTATTACTTCTGCAGCCTGGATTGATTAAAGTCAGTCATACTATTGGCCCAGATTCAGGGAGTGAGGAAAACAACACTACTTCTTAAGGGAGGGAGCTGACAAATGGGGACATGTTTTTAATCAATCACATTTGAGATTTGATAAGAATGCATTATACAAATGTATCAATACTGTGATTAAAGGCACAGAGAAGAAAGAATACAGCATATCCCTTAATTTATCTGCAATGGGTAGTTATGTGGATTCTTGACTGTGAGGTGAAATGATTAAAGTGGAGTTTTAGGAAGATTGATCTACATGTGCCTATAGGAGAAAACAAATTGGAAACAAACCAGATGCAGGATAGTCATTCGAAGCCTTCCCTGATAAACCAAAAGTAAAAAAAGGAGGAAATGGAGATTCGTTATGAACTCTCCTCTGACTTCCCATTTACTTATTTGGGGTTTGGAGCAATGTATGAAAGTGGAACAATGAGAAACGATGGTTTGCTGAGGGATGGATGCACAGGACCCAGTAGATGGATGACAGGAGGTAAAATATAATGAACCTGGAAGAGAATCAGGACAGAACTGATACCGGAGTGGTTCCAGCCAATTGTCCACATGCTTACAGGTTCATTTGAAATTTTTGGCAATTTGAGGTAGTTTGAATAATTGTGGGTAAAATGTGAGATCTGTTCTTTGGAGAAAAAATTTTCCTTGGGATTTTTTTTTTTTTAAATTTCCAAAGACATTACATTCAGATGTGGTGCTTCATGTACTAAAGTAAACTTGATGCCTTGTGGCCATTTACTTAGAACTGACTGATAGAAAAGAAACAGAAATATCACCAGACACAGCATTTCAGTTTTCCCTAGAGACATTCCAGCTCAGCATCTTCTCATGTTGCTAAAAAATGAAGACACTCGTATATCTCAAGGTGTTTTTACCCTGGATGATTGTGCTTCTCCTGTTCAAAGATAGATATGAAAAAACTTCCTTTTTAGGGATGTTTTCCTTTAAGAAAAAAAAATTGTCTCTCTTGAAAAGCAATAGGGAGAGAATTCAAGCTTAAGAGAATTCAAATTATAAATTTATCTGCTGACTTTCATACCTCACCATACGAAAGAGGAATTGATGGAAATGTACCCGATCCCTATGTAGAAATGTTCTTTCAGATGCTGAAAAGATATGTCATTTTAAAAAATTGCACAATTTCAATTTGTATAAATTTAAGTTTTAAAATAATATATATTGAACAAAATGGGAAGTGTCAACTGCAACACATTGAATAGTTACCTAGCAATTAAAATACTTTGTATAATTGTGATTTCCAAGTGACACAATCACAATCACAATTGTATAATTGTGATTCCAATTAACAGTTGGAAAATAATAAGTAAAATGGGAATATTCAATCAACTTTCATTAAATCAGCTTTGTCAAAATAAAGGTTCTTAAATTTATGGGTGTAAGAATGTGAGGTTGACATATCTTTTATGTATTACTTATAATCTAATTCAATTCTAGCTCTAATTTTTGGTAAGCATTTTTGTTGTAAGTAGATTTTGACCTTCTGTGATACAGATAAGAATTCAGGCAGGATTCAGACCCATCTCCCTCCTTTAAATTTTTTATTTTTAATTTATTCTTGGTTCCACTGGGTCTTCACTGCTTTGCATGGGCCTTCTGTAGTTACAGTGAGTGGAGTCTCTCTTGGTTGGTTTGAGCAGGCTTCTCATTGAAGTGGCATCTCTTGTTGTGAAGCATACAGTCTACGCACATGAGCTTCAGTAGTTGTGGCACATGGACTTAGTTGCTTCATGGCATTTCTTCATCGACCCCTTGCATCATTTTCATTTTTTATCAAATGTGGAATCTTCCTGGACCAGGGATCAAACCCATGTCCCCTCCATTGGCAGACAGGTTCTTATCCACTATACTATCAGGGAAGTCCAGATCCCCTTCTCTTAATTCCAACCATGAATTATACTACTTTACCTGGTTGGGGGAGTTTTTTGTTTTTCTTTTTTTTCTGAGAACCCTAGTTCACTGTCTCTGTAATTTTGGTCTGTTGAAAATATATATCAAAACTATTGGTGGCTCCAGTTCAAATGTCCAAAATGAGAATCTTTCAAAATGTGTTTTTGGATCTTTATTTTAAATAAATTATTTAGGTGAAAATGATAATTTGGGGCAATAAAGTTTAGGCATTTGCTCTATATTTGGTTCCTAAGAAATTTTCCTAATACATTTTCTTGATTAGTGTTTCTCCTTTAAGATAAAATATGAGTCTCCAAAAATATCTTATAGATACTTATTGACTGTTTTCTTTATTCTAGAAAATGTTCAAGGTGCTGGGAATACAGTATCTACTCAGATTGTTTCTTTGTCTTAGGGAGCTCTAGAACTAGCGAGATAATTCAGTTACAACACAGTCAGAAATATGCTATGAGACATGTTAAGACACAATATCAAGAGAACTTCAGAGGAAAGTGGGTGAAGGGGAGATAGGAAGGGTTTTCTGGAGGAATTTACATCACACCATAGTCTTAAAGGATAAAGGACAGGAAGCTTTGCATAGAAGTGGAAGAGATATCATTATGCAACTAGTGAAATTGTGTGTTCCAGTTCTTCTGAAATCCTGAAAAACTTAAATGCTAAAGACACAATGAAAAACAACAGCAAAAATGGGAAGTCTCTGGTGTAAGGTCTTTAAACCCCACTTTCATTTCTTAGGGATCATGTAATCTTGGTCAGATTCTTCATCTACTACATGCTTCATTTTAATTTTTTATCAAATGTGGATAATTGTAGTACCTACTTGCCATGGTTTCCTATAAAAGATTAGCTACAGTAATGTTTACAACATTGTATATAGTAGTTCAGCTCAGTTCAGTCACTCAGTCGTGTCCAACTCTTTGAGACCCCATGAACCACAGCATGCCAGGCCTCCCTGTCATCACCAACTCTCAGAGGCGACTGAAACCCACGTCCGTAGAGTCACTGATGCCATCCAACCATCTCATCCTCTATTGTCCCCTTCTCCTGCCCTCAATCTTTCCCAGCATCAGGGTATTTTCAAATGAGCCAACTCTACACATCGGTGGCCAAACAATTAGAGTTTCAGCTTCAACATCAGTCCTTCCAATGAACACCCAGGACTGGTCTCCTTTAGGATGGACTGGTTGGATCTCCTTGCAGTCCAAGGGACTCTCAAGAGTCTTCTCCAACACCACAGTTCAAAAGCATCAATTCTTCAGCGCTCAGCTTTCTTCACAGTCCAGCTCTCACATCCATACATGACCACTGGAAAAACCATAGCCTTGACTAGATAGACCTTTGTTGACAAAGTAATGTCTTTGCTTTTGAATATGCCATCTAGGTTGGTCATAATTTTCCTTTCAAGGAGCAAGCATCTTTTAATTTCATGGCTGCAATTACCATCTGCAGTGATTTTGGAGCCCAGAAAAATAAAGTCTGACACTGTTTCCATTGATTCCCCATGTATTTGCCATGAAGTGATGGGACCGGATGCCATGATCTTCATTTTCTGAATGTTGAGCTTTAAGCCAACTTTTTCACTCTCCTCTTTCACTTTCATCAAGAGGCTCTTTAGTTCTTCTTCACTTTCTGCCATAAGGGTGATGTCATCTGCATATCTGAGGTTATTGTGATTTCTCCCGGCAATCTTGATTCCAGCTTGTGTTTCTTCCAGTCCAGTGTTTCTCATGATGTACTCTGCATAGAAGTTAAATAAGCAGGGTGACAATATATAGCCTTGATGTACTCCTTTTCCTATTTGGAAACAATTTGTTGTTCCATGTCCAGTTCTAACTGTTGCTTCCTGACCTGCATATAGGTTTCTCAAGAGGTAAGTCAGGTGGTCTGGTATGCCCATCTCTTTCAGAATTTTCCACAGTTTATTGTGATCCACACAGTCAAAGGCTTTGGCATAGTCAATAAAGCAGAAATAGATGTTTTTCTGGAACTCCCTTGCTTTTTTGATGATCCAGCATATGTTGGCAATTTGATCTCTGGTTCCTCTGCCTTTTCTAAAACCAGATTGAGCATCTGGAATTTCATGGCTCACGTATTGCTGAAGTGCTCCATCAATGTTTGCTCTTATTTTTTTCTGAGTTTGCAAGTCCAGTTTAACATTCTTTCAATGCATTTAGATATACTTTGTAAGCCTAGTATCACTATATATGCTTTCTGAAGTAAACAATTATCCAAAGATAACTTTTAGTAAGAAGTAATATGGTATATTACTACAGAACTACAATTACTCCCCTATTTTTATACATATATCATACATTTTGTTTTGCTTTGTTTTTTCCCTTTCCACTTTATTTGGGAAAGGTAGAAGTACTGTTAAGAATGGCAATGAAGAGAACTGTATTACTAACAAAGCTGTACAAAGACAGTATCTTCATTTGTCTGAACATTTTCACTACCTGGATAGTGATGCTTAACCAGGAAGACCGAAAATACATCTATAGATAGTCTTGTGGAATCTATAGGCAGACTATCATTCTTATAATAGCCTCTTTCCCCAGCCTGAGCTGCCTGATTGAAATTGTTTCCCAGGAGTGAACAAAACAGGTGAAAGCGCAGAAGTTGAGCTGATAGTCAAGCTTCCTTCAGATAGGTGAGGTCAGTAAGGGTAACCACAAAGCATTCTCCAAGCCAGACACCTCAAGATGGAGCGCAACTCACATCACAGTGCTCCCTTAGAAACCACACGTGGAGGCAGACACTTCTTGAGAAAATAATTATCAGCTATAACAGCCTATGGTAAGAAACAAAATACCTAACATCGAATATAACAGATGCATCTAATCTTCTCTTAAGAGTGGAAAGGTAGTGGTGTTGGTTAAGAAGTAAATGACCTGAGGAAGCATAGTCAAAGCTATGGTTTTTTTCAGTAGTCATGTACAGATGTGAAAGTTGGACCATAAAGAAGGCTGAATGATGAAGAATTGATACTTTTGAATTGTAGTGCTGAAGAATTCTCTTGAGAGTCCCTTGGATAGCAAGGAGATCAAACCAGTCACTCCTAAAGGAAATCAGTCCTAAACACTCATTGGAAGGACCCATGCTGAAGCTGAAGCTCCAGTACTTTGGCCACCTGATGCAAAGAGCCAGCTCACTGTAAAGGATCTTGATGCTGGGAAAGACTGAGGGCAGAAGGAGTGGGGGACGACAGAGATGAGATGGTGGAATGGCATCACCAACTCGATGGACACGAGTTGCAGCAAACTCCAGGAGACAGTGAAGGACAGTGAAGCCTGGTGTGCTGCAGTCCATGAGGACAGAAACAGCTGGACAGAACTTAGCAACTGAACAACAACAACCTGAGCAATTAACTTTTGAATTGAGATGAAAGGATGAGTAGATTAATTAGGCAAGACTGAGGCTTTCAAGGCATAGGAAATAACGTCAAAAGTCTTGATAACAAGAAGGAACCTATCCCATCCCAAGGGCAATCTGGCTTGAAACAAGGATGAGCATAAGAGAGGAGATGACTTGATGCTAGAGAGGAAGGAGCCAGTCCATTAAGGGGCTGGTAAGCAACTTAAATATAGGTATTATTTAAGGAATGAAGGGGCACCCTTGAGAGTTTTAAGCTACCTAGTACTATTCTCAATTTAATTAAAAACTTATATTATAGGCTTTAATTGGGGGCAAAAGTGAATGCCAAATGAAGATTTAGGAACCCTATGAGTATTTTTTAAACCTTCATCATCACCTTGTTTCTTTCCACATACCCGGATGACTATGATTCATATTTAATGAAGATAATAAAAGAAATTAGCAGAAACTAGCATAAGCTTCTATCATCACCTCTATTAGATTGCATATGTAAATATTCATAACTTCTGCCTCCCCCTTTGATACTATGGAGGGAAGGTCACTCGTCCTATTCAAGGCTGATTCTTTTATCTGTTCAGTAGACCTCACTCTCGTATCCCCCATCAGTCATCAGCCTTTCCATTCATCTGCTTCTTTTATCAGCAAAGCTTTAAAAGATGTTAGCTCTACTTACTACCCATTTCCACATTTCTAATATCCATTTTTCTCTTGAACTCATTCCCATCCTTTAATTCCCATCAATCTTCTCTAATAGATATCAAAGTCACCAATAGCCTCCACACTAATAAACCTTACAAATGTACAGTATTTGACTTACTAGTATTTGGTATAGTTGGTCATTACTACTTACCCAAAATATTCTTTTCCTCTTTTCCATGATTCTACTTCTGCTTGTTTCCCCCCTGTATTAATGGCTTATCTTTCTGCTGTAATTTTCAAATCTTTAAAAAATAGAATGCCTCCAGGATCAGTACTTAAGTATTTTTCCTTTTCTTTCTTTCCTTTCCTTTTTCTTACCTTCGCTGTCTACATATACTTCCTTATGGTTCTCATCCCCTCTCAAGTCTTCACATTCTACCTGATATTTTTGTTGGCCGGAAAAGACTGTGGTTAATTAAAGGAAAACCACATAGCCCAAGTTAAGGAATTTAGTACCTTTTTATGCACAAGAAAAAGTTTAAGGATTTGCATTACTACTCTGGCTTGCTCAGTTAGTTAAGTGATAATGGTATTCCCTAAGGAAGAATACTCTGCTTTGGACAAAGTATTTTAAGGAAGAACACAAGTTTGAGTAGTTGAGGCTGAGCTGCTTTAGAACCTGTAAGAGAAGATATCCAGCTCTGAATAAAATCCTCACAAGTCCCATGCAAGACACTGAAATTCAAAAGTTCAGGTGTAATATATCATTTTTATATTATCTTTTCCTTTCCCATTTATTTTCTCTATACAGCTTTTTTTTTTAAAGTCAAAAATCTAAGAATATAAATTACCTTCTTCCCCACATGCTCTGAAATATGAAAATATACTTTCTCATTTTAGGAGTCACAAAAGATTATATTTTTAAAATTCGAAAACTTATACGGCTATGTGGATAAATAAAGAAAAGATGAAATTTCCCACAATTTCCCTGACAAAGCATATTCGAATCCACAAGGTTACTATCAGAGAGAAATTTGACTTTTTTGATTCAGAAATTGGATGGGGCAGATATGAGATAATTCAGGGCCAGAGACTTCTCAGGCTACTGATATGAATATCCCTGAGTGAAGTTAATGCTGTGAAATCCCAGATTTCCTGGCTGGAGAGGTCCTGGAGCAGAATTATGAGTCAAAGAATAGCAACCCTTAGAATAACATGCAAGGGATCAAGATTGTTTTTAAAGCCCAGCCACACCTCCCAGGCTATATGCCTCCCTCTTAATACCAACTTGTTTTTAATTAAATACTGACAATAAGAAAACAATAAAAATAAAGGGTTTTATTGAGAAGACCTAAAGCAACATTGCCTGTATGTTCAATACTAGAAATTATACACTGTAGGAAAAATATGATCTTGATTAAATGCAGTTGAGAATTGCAGAATTAATCACTAATTCAGGTTTGACTTACTCCAGAGCTCTTCACTATATAATGCGCATCTTAGGTCTCTGAGAAAATTATCAAGCATTCAGATAATTCAAAATGCTTTTTGCCAGTGAAGTCTTTTTTTTTTTTAAAAAAAATGATTCATGGGAGAGATTTTGAGACACGTTAGCATGGATTATTATGTGATAACTATTATATTAAATTTTGTATTTTTGAAAATGGATATATCATCAAGGAATGTTGCCAGTGAATTTGAGGTTCTTGCTTTATCTCAAGAGAATTTGGGAATGAAATGATAGGTAGGAAGTGGATTTATTTAGAGTGAAACACACTCTGACAGGGTGTGGACCATCTGGGAAGGAGAGAGCAGCTTGAAAGATGATGAGATTAGTTTTTATGAGGTGGACAGGTTTATACGCTAATGAGTGGGAGGATTTTTCCTGTAATTTTGGAGAAGGAGCAGGGATTTCCAGGCCACAGTGTTTTGACCTTTTATGGTTACTCCAGAACTGTCATGCAGTGGTTAGGTGGGTCATTTAGATGCTAATGTGTTACAGTGAGTGTATAGTGAGGCTCGAGGTCCACTGGAAACTGAATTATCCACCATCTTGTACCCAGTCGGTTCTAAAGAGAACCTGTCATGTCCTATGTCTCTGTCATTCTCTTTAAGGTTGCATCCTGCCCCCTTCCCTCCTGTTTCTGAAAGACCCAGGTTATGGCAGGAAGAGCATCAGGACCTATTGCTTATTCTTACAAGTCTTGTTGGGAACTCATGTATTTTATTTGTAAAAAGAGATAATAATCATCATCATAGGATGGAATATTAAAAAGAAGAAATTTACCATCTGCAATGTCACAGAGTTTTCATGGGTCTAAGGATATCTAAACTTTGAGGATCTTGTTGTTCACTTAAATTTCTTTCCGTTTCCTCTTATTCATTTCTTCTAACTTTTAAATACCGCAGAGTCACTCTTCTTTCCTGCTTAGCCCAGTAATTATTAACAGGGACTATTCTTGCAGTCTAGACAGAAATTAAAGACTTTCTGTATTGTTTTTAATTCTTGAGTAAGTCTTCAAAAATCAAGGTTCAAATCTTTTTTAATATCTATCGTTTGCTCAGTTGCTCAGTTGTGTCTGACTCTTGTGACCCATGGACTATAGCCTGCCAGGCTCCTCTGTCCATGGGATTTTCTAGGCAAGAAAACTGGAGTGGGTTGCCATTTCCTTCTCCATTTAATATCTATAACTAGAAGTTTTATGGCTCCTCTCTGGGAAAATATGCTCTGTTTCAATCAAGGCAGAAGCTCTCACCAAAGCTAACCAACATTCCCAGGTTAGATAAGTAGAGTAGGAATGCCTCCTATGCATTTCCACAACATTTTGGTTGACCAGATGCATTCATTAGAGAGAAAAAGGATCTTGTTGCAGAAGGAGGCTGTGATCATAGAACTCTGAGACTGTGTCACTGTTGTTATAGATACAACTTAACAGTGTAAGGCTAATGATACTAAATAATTCCTTAGTAAGAGTACTTGGTTTACTTGAGGCTGGGGAGTTTGGGGGTGGAGAAGTGCATTTTACACAGCTTGTGTTGTCACTTGTCACAAACGGATTGTTTACATTTATAACTGAAGAAAAAACAAAGTAGAAATGTTAGTATTTTTTTTCCTTTTTAAATCAAACTCATAAAATTCCTGAAATAGAGTTGGTGTCCAATGGTAGCTTTTAACATTTTTATTACTAGATTTAAAGCAGCTGACAGCTTTCCAGAGCAAGTGTAGGTTTTTTTTTTTTAAAAAAAAAAAAACCAGAACAAAGTGGTTAACAGGGAAAATTAGCCTTTCTTTTAAAAGGAGGGAGTTGGGGATGAAGGTGGCAGATGAGATGTATAGTTTGCAGAAGGGCTAGATACAATCATTTTTGTAAAGTTTTAAGAACTATAATGATGGCATATATGCTCCAAATGCCATAGCTATTGAAATGCTCATTATTCTCCAAACATGCTAACTACCAAGAAAGGCACTGCACAAGAATCATCCATCACTGAGAGAAAATAGCCTTTGACAGTTGATAGATGCACATCCAACCGTACCACACAAAGTTAACCAGAGCAAGGCATCTGGAACTCTGCCGTGTTCCACTTGACTGATCAGCCCTTCCACGTGAGGAAATCACACAGGGCTGAGAAAAGAATCCCCTGAAAGGATTAGTGGGAACAATGGTTGGCATTCATATAGGGTCTGGAATTGTCCAACAGCCAGACTGGAGACCTTCATGATTCATGAACTGTTAGGTAGAACCCAGAGATGGTTTTTGTCTCATTCTGTGGGGGGGCGGGGGGGGGGGGAAATTGGCTTAGAATGGGCATATCTGTTGTCCGTCCTAATAAATATTAATAAAAGCAAGACCTCTTCTTCCATCAAAGTTGAACTATTCCCAATTAACATAATTGTGTCCCAGAATGAAGTTCAAGTATGCTAGTAACAATTTTTGAAATTTAGCTCCCCAAAAGGCAAAATCAAAATGTTTAATACCCAATTAGAAATAACAGGCATTCAAAGTAAGAAAATATCACCCATAACCACAAGATAAGCCAGATAATCAAAACCAAAGTACAAGCGACATAGATTTAGAATTAATAGACAAGGATATTAAAACAGGAAGAGTTGGAGAGCATACTGAGGGGTGGGAGCTCAAACTGAAGTTAAAGTTTCCATCCACAAGCATTATTTTTCTCTTGCTGTGTTCCTACAAACCCCAACTAATGACAGAGAGGGGTGAGTGGAATAATACTCCAGCTTCCTCAGTGTCAGTTGGGACACCTCTCAGGCTTACTGGAGATGGAAATGGCAACCCACTCCAGTGTTCCTGCTTGGAGAATCCCAGGGATGGGGGAGTCTGGTGGACTTCCGTCTATGGGGTCGCACAGTTGGACATGACTGAAGTGACTTAGCAGCAGCAGCAGCAGCAGCAGCAGCAGCAGCAGCAGCAGCAGCAGCAGCAGCAGCAGCTCAGGCTTACCGAGCTATGTCTTCTACAAATTCCCTAATAGAATGAATTTCAGTTGTGCAAAATGGATACTCTATTGGTTTATGCACCCTTCCCCCCCCCCCGCCCCTTCTCATTTCAATCTCACTTTCTTAGCTCCCCTAATTGTGTGTCATGGTCTCATGTCCTCAATAAATAACTTGAACTCAAGTCTTAGCCTTGGGATTATCTCCTGGAGAAATCTAAATTGTGACAGTGACTATTTTGGAAGATTTATACTAAACTTCCAGCTGGAGTGCTTATTGCTGTTAGGAAAACAGGTGATGAGATGAGTCAGAATTCTCACAGTTCAGACTCTGGGTTCCTTTTCTCATAAGTGATAAACAAGTGATATTTACGTCCAATTTCTTCTCTAAACTCTGACGCAGTTGAGTTAACCTTTTTCATTAGGCACTGGGTGTGGGAACAGTAGGCAAGATGCCTGAGTACCAGGTCCAATACTAGCTTCCTCCAGCAGACTTAAGCTTTGAAAAGAACCTGATGGCTTTAGATCTGAAATACCCAATTACTAACTAGGACCTTCAATTTCATACTTGCTGAATGTTTAAAAAGGACTGTCAGTATATTTACCTTTGGACATTATCTTACTCTTTTATAGCAAAACAGAACAAACAAACAAACAAACAAACAAAAAACCTTTATTCCAGCTAGATATTTTCTCCATTTCTTCGTTTTTCTATAGGCACCCGAAGTCTGTTGGGATAAGACTCAAGATGTTATTGCTACAATTTTTGTCATTTTAACATGTTAACATCATTAAAATGTGCATGCATGCATACTCAGTCATGTCCGACTCTGTTATCCTATCCGTGGGATTCTCCAAGAACACTGGAGTTGCTTGTCATTTCTTCCTCCCGGGAATATTCTCAACTGAGGGAGGGAACTTGAATCTCCTGCTCTGGCAGGCAGATTCTTTACTACTGAGTCATCTCGGAAGATTCTAAATGTTAAAGTGTAGGGTTTCCTTTTATTAATGAGTATTTCATCACTAAGCTAAGGTGAAAGAGATGACATTTTTGTGTGAATACTTATAGGATGTAGTGGTGGAAATATTCTATGACTATTACAGTGTCCTCTGTTGAGAGAATATGCAGAAAAATGTCCTGCCAAGGAAGAAAAACCAAAAGCACTTCCCTCATTTTTAATATAGCCTAGGAAGTTCACTTTGCCTCAGGTTTTAGGGAAGACGTTTTTATTTTTTGTTCATTAGAGTGTGTCGTTTGTTTGAAATTAGTTTGCTTTTTGGTGGAACAAACCACTGGTTGTTACCTAAATATACATTTTAGGGACATTTTTATAAAGATTTGGAGATGCTCCCAACTCCTTATATGTGCCATATTGAATAAGCGTTTATTTCTAAAGCAGTGAGAAAACAGCTCAAAATTTACAAAAGGCGATGTTCAAAAAGAGTTTTCAACAAAAGCCTTTTACTTCAATAGCTAAAATAATATTAATTAATAAAGGTATTACCTACAATTGTTTTTTGCAGCTGTTTAAATGGGGTCCTCTCCCTTGAACTATTTCGAAGACCTGACCAGAACTGGAGTGCCATACCCACTTACTCATCATCTTTGAAAGAGTGGACCAAGAGAGGATCATTCACCATCTAACCCTGTGGACATAATCTGGTCACTACTTTTCTCTCTAGGAGAAAGCCTGCCTTTTTACTTTGTTCCCAAAATGACTGAGAATAAGGGCATAGGACCATACCTTTCCCTTACTATCTGGGATAAATTGTCTCAAGCAAATGCAAATTTAAATCCAATGGCATGTCATTTTTTCCCTCTTCCACTTGTTACAACTGATGAACATTATCTTACAGTGGAATCCGTTAGGCCTTAATGTACCATGCTCTCCTAGTGACAGTATATACCAAGTTTCCTTTCCCAGAAATGAAGTAAGCATGGCCAAAAGGGCCAAGGGGTGCCCCTACTTGATGGTGCAACACTATTGGATGCCCCCTGGTGTATTCCACCCTCCAAAACAAAAATAATGACACTTTAAACATTAAATGAGCTCATTTATGTAAAACATTTACAATAGAACCAGATATAGAGGAAAAATTCAATTAGTTAGTTGCTGTTATTGTAAACCTTTGCATTGGGGTATTATCCAAGGCAAAAATGAAACAAAGAGGCCTTTGTCTTTTTAGCTTTTCAACAATATAGGTTAACAAAGTAATGGCAATGGTGTAACAGCAACAAGAATTCAAGTGTGGGTGGTGTGGGTATTTTTAACACTAGCAGATTCAGAGCATTTTAAATTGTTATTAATTTGGGTTATATACTTGCTTTGGAATTCCTTTTATGAATTCAATGTCCAACATTATGGAATTTTCATTTCATATTAGCTTCTTATATAATGCAGATAAATATATTTCATTTGGATTTCAATCAGATTACGGTAATCTACCTACAATCTAAGGTAATGAGATGCCTTCCAATTCACCAGGGCACCGCTATACTAAACCTGGCCTTTATTCAATGATCAAAACACTGCATACTCTTGAGCTGTCCATTTTTCCTTATCTAAGGAGAAAGGCTAGTGATTATAGATTTTTTATCTTTGGAGGCCTGGGCCTTCATGGGAACTTTGAAGGTAACATTAGTCTTCTTAATTACATCGTAATTCCCAAGTCCAGTGCTAAATTATCTACTCTTTTCTTAATATTAGAATAGATCTACTATGTAAAATATTTTCACTTAATATTTATTTAAACCCAATGACTGATTTCACTCTCTTCAGTAGAACAGTTTTATGCTTTCAAGAGTTGAGTGATCTCTCATATAGTCTAGTCTCAACCCTCAGAAAATTTCCAAATTTATGAATGGATATTATTCACATTATCTAAACAACAACAACAAATTGAGTTTAGCTATAGATATGTAGATATGGGAGGTTCCCAGGTAGCTCAGCTGGTAACGTAAGGAAAAGGAATCCACCTGCAATGCAATTCCTGGGTCAGGAAGTTGCCTTGGAGAAGGGATAGGTTACGCAGTCCAAGTATTCTTGGGCTTCCCTGGTGGTTCAGACAGTAAAGAATCTGCCTGAAATGCAAGAGACCTGGGATGGATCCCTGGGTTGGAAAGATCTCCTGGAGAAGGGCATGGCAACCCACTCCAGGATTCTTGCCTGCAGAATCCCCATGGACAGAGGAGCCTGGCAGGCTACAATCCATGGGGTTGCAAAGAGTTGGTTATGACTCAGCAACTAAGCATAGCAAAGCATATGTAGATATAGATATTGGGCAACTCATGCTGGCAAATAGAAGATACTTAATAACTTTTGGTCATTATAGTTGTTCAAGATAAGGAGTTTTGACCAACCCCTTGCTCAGGCGTGGAATCTGGCACAGGGCCAGTTGAGGCAGCTGCATTAGACGAACTTACGCTGTGTTATTTCCCACCAGAAGAAGGAGTCACTTATTCTAGACCTTGAGTAGGGTCACTACATATTGGGAACAAAAGGAAATGTCATAGAAATAATTTCTTATTTCAAATGCTTCAGTTCAGTTCAGTCAGTTCAGTCGCTCAGTTGTGTCTGACTCTGCGACCCCATGAATCACAGCATGCCAGGCCTCCCTGTCCATCACCAACTCCCACAGTTCACTCAAACTCATGTCCACCGAGTCTGGTGCCATCCAGCCGTCTCATCCTCTGTTGTCCCCTTCTCCTCCTGCCCCCAATCCGTCCCAGCTTATCAGGTCTTAAGTTATATCTTTCATGACCACATTTTGCTATATAATCATCATTTTCTGGGTTCTCAGCCACCACATTTACCTCTGTGGTTTGGTTCTAACAAACAAATTACAAATGAACAAATTGTTAATCATAGCAATTTCCATTGTGATAAAGGAGGCTTTCAATTTGGTTTATTGGCTATGGAGCACTCTGTGTGTGTGTGTGTGTGTGTGCTCAGTTGCTTCAGTCATGTCCGACTCTTTGTGACCCTATGGACTGTAGCCCACCAGCCTCCTCTGTCCGTGGGATTTCCCCAGCAAGAATACTGGAGTGGGTTGCCATGCCCTTCTCCAGGGAGTCTTCTCAACCCAAGGATGGCACCCAGGTCTCCTGCAACTCCTGCATTGCAAGCAAATTCTTTATCACTGGGCCACAGGGGAAACTCCATACTCTGTCTACCCAAACCAAAATGTTCCAGTGTGCCTGACAGAAGTGGTGAGGAAGACAAGGAACCAGTGCTCCTCTTACCTGAGTATGAGTTCACTTTAATACAAGGGTATTATAAGTGTGCTTGCTAACTTTTATATTTATTTTTATGTGTCTATTTGTTTGGCTATGCCAGGCCTTAGCTGCAGCATACAGGATCTCCAGTCTTTGTTGCGGCTTGTGGGATCTTTAGTTGCAGCAGGCAAGCATCTGAATTGCTGCATATGGGCCATTGTGGGCTTCCAGACTCAATAGAAGGAGAAAGTAGAGTTACTATTTTATTGGATATCCACTGATGTTTCATTTACCCAGCATGTCTTATAGAAGTCACATGCTCTGCATGCTATGATGCAGGAGAACTCAAACATGTATGGTTTGCAAGATACTCAAAAGGCAAGGCCTAAAGCACTGAGAATCACAGAACTCAGAGTCTGTGCAGTAAATGGGTGTGTGTTCAAACAGTTGGGAGAGTTGCCCTGACTCTCCTGGTGGCTCAGCAGTAAAGCGTCTACCTGCCAGTGCAGGAGTCAGGGGTTCAATCTCTAGGTCAAGAAGATCCCCTGGCAAAGGAAATACCCATTTCAGTATTCCTGCTTGAGAAATCCCAGGGACAGAGGAGTCTGGTGGGCTGCAGTCCACGGGTTGAAAACAGCTGGCATGACTTAACAACTAAACAACAAAATGTGAGTCACTGAAGGCAAGAGACTTCCTGCCCCCAAAGTCAGTGCTCACCTCTCTTCAGGATGGAGGGAAGCTCCGACCAGTGCTCTGCATGTAGTATCCAGGTGTGACATCACCAAGATGGTTCAGAGAGAAAGCCACTGCTCACCCACCTACCAGACTGGGGGAAGCTCTGACTCGTGCTCCGCATGTCGTATCCAGGTGTGACATCACTGAAATGGTTCAGAGAGAGTCACGTGGGAAAAAACTCAGTGTGCTCAGCACAGCTGGCTACACAAGAACAAGGCAAGGCCTGTGGATTTTTCTTTTCCTTCTTCACAGGGAGGAAAACAAGGATTTTCTGATTTGTGACTGTTTTGGTCTTGGCGAGTGTGATTATGGGACATATTGTCCGGTATACAAAGCACTTTAAGACCCAATCAAAGTTATGTGTCTTTCCATATTTTACAGATCAGCAGATACCATATGACATATCAAGTCAAACTCTTATCATATATCATATTTGTATCACTTATTTAAGCACTTAAAAGTGCATCTCTATAAATATGTCTTTTGTGCCTTTGTTGTTGCTGTTCCTTCTGAGCTCAGAGCTTCTTAGGGCTCAAACAAGGTTGGTAGACATTTCTCTTAACAACCAGATAAACACGGTCAGTGCTTTGTGTGCTTTCTGCAATGGTTTCAAGTTAAATCAGTTCCTTTAAGAAGTTTGGATTTTTTTTTTATTCCTTCTTCTTATTTTCCCACACTAAATAGGGATTATTTCTCTTTCATTAATCCTCTTTTAATGCTTTTTCACTGTTTCTTGGTAAAATAGAGCAGACAAATGCACTAACTTTGTGTTTAAAAAATTGAGATGCTGGTATCTAAGTCAGCTGTAGAGTCCAGAAATAAAATTTGAAAGGCTGAAAAACTGGTGATGAGAAGCCAGAATAGAAGAATTGAGGTCAGTGAAGAGCAGTTTGGGGAAACAGATTTATACTCAATTTCTGCTTTGAATGTCAGAAGTTGTCCCATTTACAGAAAACATTAGAAATAAAGGAAATAATAAAACAGTCCCCCAAATTATGAGTTGAGAACAAAAGATAATACAGGCAAGGAGACATGTAAGTTCCAGAAACACCATGTTAGTGTTCCTGATTTGGAATCCCAGTAAACCGCAATATCTCAGTTTTACTTCTAAAGACATAGCTAGTCTTTTCATTCCCAAATAAGGGCAACACTAAGAGGTATTTCATATATAAGGTTTACCATTGCAACATTCTCTCACAATGCAATATGCTCGCTAAATATCAGGCTCTTTTCTGCATATGACATAGCAACTCAGAGATATATACTGTTATATGCAAAACTCCTTGTAGTATCTGGAGGAGGGCATGGTAATCCACTCCAGTATTCTTGCCTGGAGGATCCCATGGACAGAGGAGCTTGGTGAGCTGCAGTCTATAATGTAGCATAGAATTGGACATGACTGAAGTGACTTAGCACTCATACCATGGAGTATCACAGTAACCACACAATTACAGTATGTGTGCCCATAAGAAAATTACTAAATTTGATGTGAGAAATAAGAGATTAATTACTTCTTATGCACACATACACACACACACATTCATTTTTATTTCAGTGTTCTTAAATTCATGCATATAAGTTGTATTTTATTTTTTAAAGTGTGTCCAAAATCTCATTTATTTTTTAAAATGTATTAATTTTAATTGGAGGTTAATTACTTTACAATATTGTATTGGTTTTGCCATACATCAACATGAATCTGCCACAGGTATACACGTGTTCCCCATCCTGAACCCCACTCCGTCCTCCCTCCCCATATCATCCCTCTGGGTCAAGGGAATTTGGAGAAATTGTGATGTAGCTTGGAAGAACACTCAACTTAAAATACAAAAGCACAGAACTTAGAAAATGAGGACTTAGACTCAAATCTTATTTCTGAAGTTTATTAGCTATGCGACCCAGGAAAGACCATTTAACTTTCTGAACATTGGTATTCCCATCCATAAAAAAGAAGCAGGGTGTTGTGGTGTCATGCAAGCTACACTGATCACCTGGAAAGACTGATCTCAGTGTTGTGTGGATAGACAAGCACACAGTCTAAAAGAGTTCTGACATTCTTCCCCCAGGTCCGGCACTCAGCAGGTATGCTGAGGACCTCCTGTGGGCAAGGACCATACTAAACACTAGCGATTAAAGGGTGGGGATGCCACACATCACAGTACGTATTTTATTATCTGATGTGTGTATAAAGTATATGTACAAATATACAGACACAAACTTACACGTGTGCTCAACACCCTAAAATGGAGTCGCTAGCTGTAGGTCATAGAGATGTGAAATCTCTCGGTTAAGCGATTATATGTTACATAATCTCTTATCTAAAATATAAGGCCCCAAGCAGGCATGTACACCCGTGGTGGATTCATGTCAATGTATGGCAAAACCAATACAGTATTGTAAAGTAAAATAAAGTAAAAATAAAAATTAAAAAAAAAGAAAATATACCCCCAAAATACCAGTATACCAAAAATACATGGACAGTGGAGTAACTTTATTTGTTGTTATTTATCCTGAAATAAGAGACTTATTTGGACTATCAAGTACCACCAAGATTGTAAGACAAAATTAACTTAATATCTAGAAACAAGAAAAGATTAACTGATGGCCTAATTGAGGTTACTTTTCTTATATGTAAGTAAAGTAAGCAACCAATTTATTTTCAAGGGAAAGTTTTACTTTTCTTTGTTTAAAGTTTTAGTTGATTTTTTTTTTTAGTATTTCAAAAATACAATTAAGTTTGCCTTGAAAAAAAAAATAAGGCATTTTATATTCCATATATTTTATATAAAATACATTTTTAGTTTTGGAACCCCACAAAGCATCATCTTTGTGATTCATTAGTTAAACACTTAACAGGACATTTTTGTCCCTGAGAAATCTGCAGCATGTTTGAGCTTATTTTGTAACAGAAATTTCTGAGATGGCTCATTCTTCCTTCCTTTCTCTCACACACAAAAAAGTCTTGGTTTCTCATCTCATCTCTAAGATTAAAATCATAAAAAATTCCTCTGGGGTCACTTGAGTGTAGAATATGTAGTCTGAAAAGGTGTATTCAAATGTTGGTTCTTCTCTTTTCATTGCAGTGATCATTGAGGGAATGACTTCATTGCTTGTAGGAGAAAGGAAGCAAACTATTTTTACAAATGTGATTAGTAGCTCCCCATGGCTTCTCTGCTATCTTCAAGGAGCATGTGGGATTTGGTGAATTATGGGGAATCTTCCTTAGGACGCCTGGACTCAGTAGCTGTGGCGAGTGGGCTTGATTGCTGTGTGGCATGGGGGATCTTGGTTCCCAGATCAGGTTTTGAACCTGAGTCCCCTGCATTGCAAAGCAGATTCTTAACCACTGGACTTCCAGGGAAGTCGTGGTACTTTCATTCTTGATTTATGTAGCAGAGGTGGCCAAAAGCCTGAGGGCAGAGTCAATGTACTTTAGGAAGAGGTTAACACAACGTTAATCAAATACTACTGTTAAAAGCCAAATTTATTTGTATTTGCAAAATATAATAATTTCAGAACTAAAGTTAGTACATGTTTTCTAAAGGACAACTTTTTAAAAAATTATATACACACAAGTACATATATACATAATCTTAAAATTCTGAAATGACTGAACTTGGACCCAGTATTTTTACTTCTAGGTAATTTTTAATTGTTTATACAATTTTGTCATTTTGGTTGTACAAAATTTTTACCACAGCATATTTACATTGTTTTCTAATTTATAATGTTCATGATCAAAAAGTAAAAATCACCTAAATTGATGGCTATCAACAGGATAATATTAGCACTTTAGAGGTGTTGTTCATTTGTGTGCCTAGCCTGTGGATTGCAGGAGGTTTAATATCTTTTATTAAGGAGGTGTCCTTTATCCATTAAATGTCAGGAATGCAGCCACACTAATCCCTGGGACAACCTATAGCACTCTGCCCAATAATACATATCTCTATCTCCCCAGAGTAATAGTATTGTCTGTGTTTGGGAAGCTGCAGTCCAAGCATTTGCAAGATGGAACTGGTTAAATAAATATTGGTGTAGTATCCATTTGTGTGAAGCACTATGGTATGTTTTGACAGACTTCCCTGGTGGCTCAGACGGTAAAGCATCTGTCTACAATGTGGGAGACCCGGTTTCGATCCCTGAGTTGGGAAGATCCCCTGGAGAAGGAAATGGCAATCCACTCCAGTACTATTGCCTGGAAAATCCCATGGACAGAGGAGCCTGGTAGGCTACACCCCATGGGGTCGCAAAGAGTTGGACACAACTGAGCGACTTCACTTCACTTCACTTCACTTCATGGTATTTTTATCATAGGACTTTCCCAGTGGCTCAGTCGGTAAAGAATCTGCCTGCAGTACGGGAGACCTGGGTTTGATCGTTGGGGTGGGAAGATCCCCTGGAGGAGGGCATGGCAACTCACTCCAGTATGCTTGCCTGGAGAATCCCCTTGAACAAAGGAGCCTGGCAAGCTACAGTCTATAGGGTTGCAAAGAGTCAGACATGACTGGGTGAATAAGCACATGATATGCTGCAAATGATTATTGACTTGGAAATCTAGTTTGCATTATAATGTATGACATGCATGCAAAAGCACATATATTCACATACAGAAACATATGGGATTATATTTAAACGCCTCAAAATATTCAGTGGCATACAGAGTCAATAGAGTTTATTTTTCTAATGTGTCAAATGGTTTATGGTTAGCAGTCTGGGTGGTTTCTATCAATCAACCATATCCTGTGGCTTCCTTCTCAAAGTCACAAGACAACTTTATGAATTCTAGGAATCACATCCTCATTCCAGGAAGGAAAAAAAGCAAAGAAGAACTAAAGGGCCTCTTGATGAAACTGAAAGAGGAAAGTGAAAAAGCTGGCTTAGAACTCAAATTTCAGAAAACTAAGATCAAGGCATCTGGTCCCAACACTTCATGGCAAATAGATGGTGAAACAATGGAAACAGTGACAGACTTTATTTTTGGGGCACCAAAATCACTGCAGATGGTGACTGCAGCCATGAAACTAAAAGATGCTTGCTCCTTGGAAGAAAAGCTATGATCAACCTAGATAAAATATTAAAACCCAGAGACCTTACTTTGCCAACAAAGGTCCATCTAGTCAAAGCTATGGTTTTTCCATTAGTCATATATGGATGTGAGAGTTGGACTATAAAGAAAGCTGAGCACTGAAGAATTGATGCTTTTGAACAGTGGTTTTGGAGAAGACTCTTGAGAGTCCCTTGGACTGCAAGGACATCAAAACAGTCCATCTGAAAGGAAATCAGTCTTGAATATTCATTGGAAGGACTGATGCTGGAGCTGAAACTCTAATACTTTGGCCACCTGATGGAAAGAGTTGATTCATTGGAAAAGACCCTGATGCTGGGAAAGATTGAGGGCAGGAGGATAAGGGAATGACAGAGGATGAGATGGTTGGATGGCATCACCAACTCGATGGACATGAGTTTGAGTAAACTCCAGGGGTTGGTGATGGGAAGCCCGGTGTGCTGCAGTCCATGGACTTGCAGAGATTTGGACACAACTGACTGACTGAACTGAGCTGAAAGGGCAAAGCATCAAGGGATTTGCCTTTGTTAAAATTCCATGGATCAGAACTGGGTCATATGGCTACTCAGAGCCCTAAGTAATCTCAGGAGGTAAATCTTTGTGTAGGGCCTGAGGAAGCTCAAACAAAGTCAATATATATCAGAAGAAAAGGATTCTTAAAATCAGATAGTGTTGGTCACTCAGTCATGTCCGACTCTTTGTGACCCCATGGACTGTAGCCTGCCAGGTTCCACTGTCCATGGGATTCTCTAGGCAATAATACTGGAGCAGGTAACCATTCCTTTCCCCAGGGGATCTTCCCGACCCAGGGATTGAACCTGGATCTCCTGCATTGCAGGTAGACTATTTACCATATGAGCCACCAGGGAAGCCAAGTCAGATAAGCTACCATCATTTTTCCAGCGATATAAGCAAATATGTTTCCTCTCACCATCAATCATCTTTTCTGTACTTTTCATGTTTATTCTTTATTATATCAGCATGCATTGTAGTTCCTCCTAACATCTATGCTGCCTCTCCGTATTGAGTACACACAGAAAAGGTCTTTGATAAAAAAAAGTAATTTTGCCTCATTGAAAGGAACCTGAATGCAAGCACGAGGAAAGATGGAAGAACATGGAGAGACCATAACTGCAAGAAAGGAAGCAGCCCAGCCTGCATAATGTAAGGAAGCAAGTGGCTTAGGGTAGGAGGGAGAATTAAGAAGACCAAGTAGGAAGTGTGGGAGCACTTCTTAAGCTAGGATAACTTGCTAACACAATATTGAAAAGCTTAAGAATGGAACAAGAAACTAGTAAGATGCCGTCAAGTCATTAAGCTTCCTTGGCAATCCATTTCAACAATCTGAGAACTTGACTCAAAAGCAGAGACTGAAAGAGCAGTGTTGTGAAGGCTGATTATATTAGACTTTTTCTGAAATACATTTCCAAGTTTTAATCTAATTTTACTACCAAACTTTACTTCTATTTTTTCCCCTTTTCCTGGGGGGTTTCTTCATGAGTGGGACTTATGAAAATGTAAAGTGACAACATTCTGCTTTGAGTGGAATTTCGTAAGAGGAGAAAAACAGAGGCCTTTGATACTTTCCCATTTTTAAAAGCTTCTCAGGGGTATTTTCAGGCTTGGAAAGTGCAAGTCAGTGAATTTGTCTATTTTAAAGAAATGAAAAATGCCTGTCTTTTTGTTCCATCAAAAGCTACAATGCACAAGAAGACTGAATGACAGAAAAATAAATTTAACCTTTTCTATTAAGTTCATTGGCAAAAATCTTACTTATCCTCTTTACATTCTTATTCCTTGTTTTTTCTCCACTAATGTGCAAGATGCAAAGTTAAAACTACATGAAACAAGGGGAAGTTATGAGAAATGGAGGTATAAAGTATATATTTTTTTCATTAGAAGGCCCATTGGTAAAGGACTGCCTTTGGTTTCTTGCCTTCCTTTTTACTTACTGGAGCCACCATTGGCCATGTTTCTTCATAACTCACCCTCTTCAAAATAACCATAGAACAATTATTCTAACAATCTACTTTGGGGATTCCATGACAATCCATTTCAGTCTAATGTTGTTTCTCTTTCAAGTAATTTTAGCCAGAAATTCTGTCTCATATATTTTATTTTTAATTCAAGATGACCTAAGACCTCTCTCTCCTTCTCTCTTCCTTCTAGGAGTCAAAATAGTATATTCAGTAATCTATTAAGACTTTTTCAGTTGCAAGTGACAAAAAGCTCAACCTAAACTAGTTTGGCTAGAATCTCAGACAACATAGTTAAAACACATTCTTTCTCATCTTACCTCTATTTCTCTCTCTGCTGGCATAATCTTCACTCAGTCTCTCTTTTCATAACTCTAAACGACTGGGAGCAGCTCCAAGCTCACATCCATCAGGATTCTGAGTCTGCTGGGAAAATAAAGGTACCATTCTCTTGATTAGCCATTGCTAATAGATTTCAAATTCATGAACCAATTGATCAACTGGGGTTACATAACACTGGATCAGTTAGATGTACATTACATTTATATGTCTGGAATAGGGTGAGGTCGGCCTTTCCCGAAACAATATGATTCAAGACTGAGAGTGCTAATAAAAGGAAATTTTAACTTCTGGTATAAGGAAATGGGTATATATGTTTGGGGAAGACAAATGACAGTGCACATGTACAGCAGGGTTTTCCAAAAGCTCTTCTAGTTTTGAAGCAGTTAGGATGTGTCTCAGAGCCCTTTAAACCCAGACTGAGTTACAGAATCTTTCACTTCTGTCACTGTCTATAGACCTTGAACCAGTGTCTACAGAAGGACAAATCAGGAACTTGGCTACAAGTACAGAAAAAGAAAATACAGTGTTCCATGCTCTTACTCGGAAACTCTTCTGCCTGTTTCCAAGCTGTTTGTAGTCCCACAGGTGCCAGAGCTGCCCGTTTGGGGCCTGAGTGTAGGCATAGTTGATA
Source organism: Ovis canadensis (assembly GCF_042477335.2). NCBI lineage: Eukaryota > Metazoa > Chordata > Mammalia > Artiodactyla > Bovidae > Ovis > Ovis canadensis. Next base: position 104,561,973 of record NC_091251.1, read on the forward strand.
CTTATGCAGTTGTCTCTCTATTGGAGAAGGAAATGGCAACCCACTCCAGTGTTCTTGCCTGGAGAATCCCAAGGACGGGGAAGCCCGGTGGGCTGCCGTCTATGGGGTCGCACAGAGTCGGACATGACCGAAGTGACTTAGCAGTGGCAGCAGTTCTCTCTCTGTGTCAAAGTTCCTGTGTACAGTGAATTTGACTGCAGTAAACACTTAATGTTGGGTTTAGAAGACAACGTGTTTCTTCAGGAAATTGGAACATGAACTTCCACCGGGCACTAATGCCATGCTGTACTACATACAGGAAATGTAAGAATGCCAAAGTAACAGAAAGTTGTAGTGTTTTCTGATATTTCTACCTGAGAGAATTAATTCTCTCATTAATTTTTCTTATAAAATAAAAGCCATATTTGTTAATTTTTTAATGAAATCTGACTTGGGAACCAGGGGATCTTGGGTTTAGTATTGACTTGGACACTTGCTATCCAGACAGCTTTGGTCAAGTCATCTTGCATGAGCCTCTTGTTTATCTTCACAGCTACCACTTCAGAGTAAGTAATCAGAGGCATTCCTTAAAAAGTGATGTGATTGTTCTAGGTTTTATCAGAACCTCTATCTTCCTCTTCAGTATAAATTGATTATAGTCTTTCACCAAAACTTGTATTTCTTATCATATGATTCTAACAATTAAACATAATGCTTCCCTGGAAGAAAAAAGCCTAATAATATGAAGCTTAAAAATATTGCTTCAATTTGTAGGTTTCTCCTTTTGGTTACAGTGCTCCTTTTTCTTAATAAACCTTCTTTCATTCTTTCCTCTCATATAAAGGACTCCAGCTTCCAACATGTGGCAACTGACATGGGCCAGTTGAAAGCTAATAGCTATAATCCTGAATCTTTGCCCAGATGAATCCGAGAAGCCCACACAATCTGTTTTTGTCTTGGAAAAGCCTCTGGAAACAAAATTAACCCAAGTTCAAAGGAGAAATTCCTTTTTAAAAGTCTTAGCATAGAAAAATTCGAGGGGCATAAGATTCAAACCAAGTAATTTGCTTCAACCAAAAGAACAAGATGGAAATTCCTAAGGTGGCTACTAATGCATGGGAAGAAACATCTAAAACACTTGATCGCTCCAAGTTCCCAACACTTTAGAACAGGAAAAATACTTTCAGAAAAATTGTGCTACCAAGAAAGATACTTTTCACACTTGAAAATGGACAGAGTTGGAGGACACACACTTAACAATTTCAAAACCTATGGTAAGGTGAAGTGGTAAAGTGTATGGTAAAGTGTAATCAAGACAGTGCGGTACTAACATAAGGATGGATGTATAGACCAATGGACCAGATTGGGGAATCTAGAAATAAACCCTTACATTTAGGATCAACTAATTTTCAACAATGGTACCATGCAAACTAATTAGAAGAATTTTTTCAACAAATTTCAACTGTATATCTACATACAAAAGGATGGAGTTGGATGTCTTTCCTATGTTATATGCAAAAATTCACTGAACATGGATCACAGACCTAAACACAAGAGCTAAGAAATGAAACAAAACAAAAACAAACAAACAAAAACCACAAAAAATTAAAAACCTCTTAAAATAAAATATAGCAATAAATTTTGCAACCTTGGTTTTGGCTTGGGCAATATTTTCTATGAACCAGAAGCAAAAGTAACAGAAGAAAAAAAAATAGATAATCTGGATTTCATCTAAACTAAGATATCTTGTGCTGCAAAAGAGAAAGTGGAAAGATGAGCCCAGAGAATTGGAAAATATTGAAAAGTCGCATAACTGGTATGGGATTAGTATTTAAGGTGTATTAGTACTCTTATATCTTAATAATTGAGATACATAACCCAACTATAATTTTGTCAAAGGACCTGAGTAGTCATTTCTTCAAAGAAGATACAGATGGTTAATACGTAGATGAAAATATGCTTACATTGTTAGTCATCAGGGAAAAGCAAATTAAAATACAAGTGAGATACCACTTCATAGCTACTAAGAAAGTTACAATAAGAAAAAAATGGTAATGTTAGAGATGATGTGGAGAAACTGAAGCTCTCATACATTGCTAGTAGGAATGTGAAGTGGTGGAACTGCTCTGGAAAACAACTGGCATTTCCCTCCAAAGCCAAACACAGAGGTACCATTTGTCCAACAATTTCATTCCTAAGTATATATCAGGTGAAATGAAAGCACAGAGTGAGACTTGCTCACTTGTGTCCGACTCTTTTTGACCCCATGGACTATAATCTGCCAGTATTCCTCCATGGAATTCCCAGGCAAGATTACTGTCATGGGTAGCCATTCCCTTCTCCAAGGTATCTTTCCAACCCAGAAGTCGAACCCAGGTCTCCCACATTGCAGGCAGATTCTTTATCCTCTGACAACCAGGGAGCATATCCATATGAAGTGTGTATGTAGTAGCATTGTTAATAGTAGCCAAAATATGAAAATCCCAAACGTCCAGAACCAGACGAATGATTAAATAAAATGGAATACACACACAATGGAATATTATTTGGCCATACAAAAAAGTAACGGTCTGAGACATGCTACAACATGAAAGAAACTTGAAAATAGAATGCTAAGAAAAAAATTGTCAGGCACAAAATACCATACATGGTATGACTGAATTTATATGAAACGTTGACAAATGGAACCTATAGAGATAGAAAATAGGTTAGTTGTTCTCTTGGGCTGGGAATGGAGGAAAGCAAGAGGAAAAGATGGTGTGTGATTACTAATGGGTTTCTTTAGGAATAGGGCTTCTTTCTGGCCTAACTAATCTTTTATAAGTCATATCTTGGTAATGGTTGCACAGCTCTCTGAAACACTAAAGCATCGGAATTTTTCAACTATAATGGCTGAAATACATGTATGTTGTTGTTCAGTCACTAAGTTGTATACGACTCTTTGCCACCTCATGGACTGCAGCACACCAGGCTTCCCTGTCCCTCACCATTGCCCAGAGTTTGCTCAAATTCATATCCATTGAGTCAGTGTTGTTCTCTAACCATCTCATCCTTTGCCACCCCTCTTCTCCTTTTACCTTCAATCTTTCCCAGCATCAGAGGCTTTTCCAATGAATCAGCTCTTCACATCGGGTGGCCAAAGTATTGGAGCTTCGCCTTCAGCATCAGTCCTTCCAGTGAATATTCAGGGTTGATTTCTTTTAGGATTGACTGGTTTAATCTCCTTGCCGTCCAAGGGACTCCCAAGAGTCTACTCCAGCACCATAATTCTTGGCGCTCAGCTTTCTTTATGGTCCAATTCTCACAACAGTATATGGCTACTGGAAAAAAAACATAGTTTTGACTATATGGACAAAGTGATGTCTCTGTTTTTATAATACAGTTTTTAAGTTTGTCATAGCTTTCCTCTCACAGAGCAAACGTCTTTTAATTTCATAGCTCAGTCACCGTTCACAGTGATTTTGGAGCCCAAGAAAATAAAATCTGTCACTTCTTCCAGTTTTTCTCCTATTTGCCATCAAGTGATGGGACTGGATTCCGTTACCTTAGTTTTTGTAATGCTGAGTTACAAGCCAGCTTTTTCACTCTCCTCTTTTGCATGCATAAAGAGGCTCTGTAGTTCCTCTTCACTTTCTGCCATTAGAGAGGTGTCACCTGTGTATCTGAAGAAGAAGAAGAAGTGAAGTCACTCAGTCATGTCTGACTCTTTGCCACCCCATGGACTGTAACCCACCAGGCTCCTCTGTCCATGGAATTTTCTAGGCAACTGGAGTAGGTTGCCATTTCCTTCTCCAGGGCATCTTCCAGACCCAGGGATCAAACCTGTGTCTCCCACATTGCAGGCAGACACTTTACTGTCTGAGCCACCAGGGAAGACCCTCTGCATATCTGAGGTTGTTGATATTTCTCCCAGCAGTCTTAATTCCAGCTTGTGATTCATCCAGCCTGACATTTCACTTGATAGTTAAATAAGCAGGGCAACAATATACAACCTTGTTAGACTATTTCCCAATTTTGAACCAGTCTGTTGTTCCATGTGCAGTTCTAACTGCTGCTTTTTGAGCTGCGCACAGGTTTCTCAGGGGGCAGGTAAGGTGGTCTAGTATTCCCATCTCTTTAAGAGTTTTTCACAGTTTGTTGTGATCCACACAGTCAAAGGCTTTAGAGTAGTCAATGAAGCAGAAGTAGATGTTATTCTGGAATTCCCTTGCTTCCTCTTTGATCCAGCAGGTTTTGGCAACTTGGTCTCTGGTTCCTCTGCCTTTTCTAAACCCGCATTATACATCTGAAACTGAGAACTTTCAGAGTTCTCAGTTCGTGTACTATTGAAGCCTAGCTTGAAGGATTTTGAGCAAAACCTTGCTCGCATGTGAAATGAGTGCCATTTGTACTGTAGAGGGAACATTGTTTTTGGCAGTGACCTTGTTTGGGATTGAAATGAAAACTGACATTTACCAGTCCTGTGGCCATTAATGAGTTTTCCATATTTGCTGGCATACTGCTTGCAGCAGTTTTAGGACTTGAAAAAGCTCAGCTGGCATTTCATCACCTCCACTAGCTTTGTTTCCAGTAATATTTCCTAAAGCCCACTTGACATCACACTCCAGGATATCCATCTCTAGGTGAAAGACCATACCATCATGATTATCTAAGTCATTAAAGCCTTTTTTGTATATTTCTTCTGTGTATTCTTGCCACCTCTTCTTAATGTCTTTTGCTTCTATTAGATTCTTACCATTCTGTCCTTTATTTTACACATCCTTGCATGAAATGTTCACATGATTCTCCAAATTTCTTGAAGAGATCTCTAGTGTTTCTCATTATGTTGTTTTCCTTTTTTAAAAAGCCTTTGTATCTCTTTGCCTTTCTCTGGAACTCTACATTCAGTTGGGTATATCTTTCCCCTTCTCCCTTGCCTTTCACTTCTTTTCTTTCCTCATTTTTGTAAAGCCTCTTTAGACAACCACTTTGCCTCCTTGTATTTCCTTTTCTTTGGGATAGTTTTGGTCATTCCCTCTGTACAATGTTAGGAACTTCCATCCATATTTCTTCACGTACTCTGTCTACCAGATCTAATCCCTTGAATCTATTTGTCACTTCCACTGTATAATCATAAGGGATTTGATTTAGGTCATAGCTGAATGGCCTAATGACTTTCCCTACTTTCTTCAACTTAAGCCTGAATTTTGCAATAAGGAGCTGATGATCAGAGCCATAGTCAGCTCCTGGTGTTGTTTTTGTTGAATGTATAGAGCTTCTCCATCTTCGGCTACAAAGAATATAGTCAATCTGATTTTGGTATTGACCTTTGGTGATGTCCATGTGTAGCGCTATATTGGGTTGTTGGAAAACTGTTTGCTAGAACCGACCAGCATTTTCTCTTGACAAAACTCTGTAATGTACTCTGAAAAATATAATGTGTAAATTATATCTCAATAAAACTATTTTAAAAAATAATAAGTTGAAAATGATTAAGTCAACCATGAACACACAGGGAGAAGCAGACATAAGATCCATTTAAAGCAAAGCAATGTTTTCAAACATTCGAGAAATACACTTTTGGACACTTGAAAAGTTGTCAATGACCATCCATAATGAGTCATTAGTTTTACATCTGTAGATGGAAAATTTGTTTTTACTGTTTCTGTTACAAATTTAACCCTGTGCATTTAAAGCAGAAGGGACTAGTTGTTGATCAACTAGGACTACACCTTGATCATTCCAACTTCTCAAGTCTGTTGAATACTATGGGATTCAAAATGTATGCATCTGCAGTGTAACTACCTAAGTAATAGATAGATTATAGATAAACATATGGATAGATCATGAAGGGACTGCTTATAGAATCAACTCTAAAGTATCACCGTGGAGATAACTTTGAATTCTGATTCTATTAATGAGTGGTGTTTAGAATATTCAAAGGGAGATACCTTCATAGTCTTATAGATTCATTTTCATTAGTATAAAAATACAAGGACTTGTGTAAAATTTAGTGAGAAAAAAAATAGTATCCTAGCATCCATCTAACCAGCAAGTTTAAACAATCCTGTCTAAGAGAATAGTCTTTCTCCAGACCAAGTCAGGCATTAATTTTGGCTGCAAATACATTTTTCAGGTCTGAATTTTGCCAAGTGGCATGGGGCCAGGTGTAAGAATATTTGCTTTTCTTTTACTGCGTTGAAAACTTGTCAAATCCAGAATTAGAGGAATACACACAGCTGGTGGAAAAATAGTTCAGTGCCTCAATACATGTGCAGCTCCTACAATTTTTTGAGGCACATTAATAACCTAGAAACTGTCAAGACCCTGGTGATGTTGACAGAGATATCGTTTTTTTCCTGCCAAATCCATGCTCATAGGTTTTCTAGTGTAGAATTCCATATGCTATAAATATAAATAACATTCCAGCTCCCCTTCAACTTAACCTTAATGGAAAACAGGAGAGGGTACATTTGACAATCCATGAACCACTATTTCAAAATGGAGGTAGCAGACAGATCATATGAGTTACAAAATGCAGAGCTTTTAATGCTCTGAGCCAGAAGAGATCAAACTGACACTATACAAAATAGAGTCCAGGGCTGCTAACCACCTATAGTTGAAACAAACCAACGAATACTTCAGAGAATGTTTCTCGCTTAATTGTGGGAAAGCAACTGGCATCATAATGGGCCTTTTGCTTTAATCCCTCTCCCATAACCATGAACTCTCAGGCCTGATGTTAACCAGATGCACACACACACACACACACACACACACACACACGCACACATACCCACACACACTTATACCATCTGTCCTAAGTTTTTCCAGAGATGAAGAAGTATCAGCCTAGGAAATGATGAAGCTCTTTCCCTGAGTTAAATTCCTAAATACAATAGATCTTTTATTAGAGTCTTTTACCTGCAGGTCTTGGAGCCAAAAGAACTGCAAGGATCACAGAATTAGCTTCTTACCCTGGGATTAAACAGATCATGAGGGTGGTTCTACCAGCAGAGGGCAGAGGCATACCACACACAAAATATGGCCTGGGCCAAGCTTCCAAGCTTGCCCTTACAACCTGTAGTTAATAAAGACCTGGGCAGGAGGGCAAAACAGCTGGGCTTAGAAAAGATTTATTTTGACTGCATAAGCAAGAAAGTTATACCCTTATCCGAGAAAACTCCATCCAGGGAATTCACAGCAGGGCAAAATGTGCCAGTGATCAAAGGCTACAGTGAAGCTCTAAATCATTGCTAAATGTTCCAGAGTCCACATACCTGGTGCTGCCAGCCTCCATCCACACTGTGAAATGCTTACAGACAGGCCTAAGACATACTACAATTTCAACAACAGCGGGAAAAAAAAAAAAAAAAGAGGAGCGAGTCAGTGATTTCAGATTTGGAGAAGCAGATAGTTTCTAAATAAAGAATCAGAAAACTGTGGACTTTGTCCAGACAAAATTGAGAAATGAGTTGTTGTTACCAGCTTTTCTACTAAATAGCTGTGTGACTCTGAGTAGGTCTTTTAACCTCTCTGACAGTCAGCTCAAAAGTTTCAAAATAGAATTGGATTGTGTAATTCTGAAGGCACCTCCAGCTCTGATATCTATGTATCAGGTATCTATTATGAGGAGTCCCTATCAGCCTTCTTCTCAGTATATCCAGAGAAGAAACTAAGTCCAAAGAGGCTATGATTTTACAGTAGATTTTGCACTGTGTCACACCAGTGATCCAATTAGGAATACTGAAGCTGACTCATTGCTATACGATTCTTGCCTGTCCTATCCTTGGGCATCCTATTTTATTATTCCCTTGTTAATTTCGTTTGCCTACATCTTTTCTAATGGAAGGTTAGAGCCTTTGGAGGACATGACCTACATGTAATTCATCTGTGTAGCAGCCTCAATAATTCTTGTGGAACTGGCACCATGATACTTTGTAATACTAAATCTTAGAGACTGCACCACAGCTAAGTGGCTCTGTGACAAATGTTGCTAAGCCAAACGGAACATCTGAGAAAGTCATGGCAGGGCAGTAGGGATGGCAGCTGTACACACAGCTCCAGCTGAAATTTTCCAAGCGCTTTTGGGGAAGTGGAAAGAGAATAAAGTGACAACATTTGCTAATAAAATGCCCTGTGGGCACATTCTGTATATCCAAGCTGCCATGCCTGGAAAGGAGCAGAGTACATAAAGAGAGAAACCCCCACCAATCACCCTTTCAAGCCTCATTGATTTTTATGCACAAAATAATGATGTATATGAACATGATAAACTGATGGAGCCAGGAAGTCAGGAAAGGAATAACCACAAGCCAGTATGGGGGTTGTAATTAGTATTGGACTTTTAAAAACAGAACCAAGGTTCTGTCCAAGTACATGCTTTTCCTATTACGAACATGTGGGCACCAATATGCTTTCCAAATAAAACAATCATTTTGAATGGCTTCAAGGACAGTAACAGTAAGGCGGACTTAGCACTGAGAGGAGGTGTTGGAAATGGACTGTATGTTGATATCTTTCCAAAACTCACATGTTGGATTCCTAAGACCAGGGATATCACCAAGACGGTGATATTTGAGACCCCTGAGTTTTCCTCCTTCCTTAGATGCATCCCATATACAGCTACATGTGGCTCGAGTCCCTCTTAGAGAGATCCAGAGTGACTCCTGCACAGTAAGTACAAGAAAGCACCCACATCAAAATGGTGAGACACACGGTTGCCAGAAAGCCCATCCTGTTTATGGCAGGGTTTTGCCAACATCGTAGAATCGGAGGAGAGCTCCAGTTCTCAGCTTTTCCCTGAGGAGTAAAATGTTTGGACCACATATAGGGCCCCAGCACTTAAAGCTGCCACCAGAGATACAGGACCTTAAATCACCCGGCTGTGAGAGGCCAAATAGAGCTCGTGTCCATGATCCTCGCAGGACGGCAGCAAACAAAAATCAACTCCTGACTGCACAGATGAGCATTCTCCACGAATAACAACCCTTCCTCCGGCCTCTACCTCCCCTTGCCCACACCCCTCCCGGCTCGACACAGAAGAAGCAGACAAAAGTGCTCATTTTCCGTTTTGTGGCCGTAGTTTGCATCCTTTGCCAGCTGCTTCTCCAGGGTCTAGCTTCTAATTAGCAATCATCTGGATGTCGACAGTATCGTCCAGGTAGCCTGAAAGAGCTGAAGGCACTTCTTCTCCTTTCTCTGTCTGGATGTCTCCAGCAGTAAAATCAAGTCTCCAGTGCCTCTCCAGAAACACATCTAACACTCCAATTGCTATGGAAGCGCCTGAGGGACTGACTCCCGAACCACACAGCTCTGGGAGGCCATGGAGCTTGGCCTTCATAGACTCCCCAGGGCCACCCATGCAGAAAAGGTGGTTCTGTCTGGGCACACATGCACTACCAGGGTCTACTCCCTCGGACTCAGAACAGGATGAGAAGCTCCAACCCTGAACTACCACCCTGGATAGGGGCTCAGATGCATAAATATCAATTGTCCTGACTTTCCCAGATGCTGCCTGAAGATCAGGCTTCCCATTAGCCTGCACTGGGGAGCTGAAGATACAGACAATATCTTTTGGCAGTTTAAGCAGGTATGTGGACATTTTCCACACCATAATGACATTGACAGGTTTTGGCACACCCACTCTCTGGGGAGGCCTTACAAATAGCTGAGTAAAGAAGAGAGGCGAAAAGCAAAGGAGAAAAGGAAAGATATAAGCATCTGAATGCAGAGTTCCAAAGAATAGCAAGAAGAGATAAGAAAACCTTCTTCAGCGATCAATGCAAAGAAATAGAGGAAAACAACAGAATGGTAAAGACTAGGGATCTCTTCAAGAAAATTAGAGACACGGAGGGAACATTTCATGCAAAGATGGGCTTGATAAAGGACAGAAATGGTATGGACCTAACAGAAGCAGAAGATATTAAGAAGAGGTGGCAAGAATACACAGAAGAACTGTACAAAAAAGATATTCACGACCCGGATAATCACGATGGTGTATTCGCTCATCTAGAGTCAGACATCCTGGAATATGAAGTCAAGTGGGCCTTAGCATCACTACGAACAAAGCTAGTGGAGGTGATGGAATTCCAGGTGAGCTCTTTCAAATCCTGAAAGATGATGCTGTGAAAGTGCTGCACACAATATGCCAGCAAATTTGGAAAACTCAGCAGTGGCCACAGGACTGGAAAAGGTCAGTTTTCATTCCAATCCCAAAGAAAGGCAACGCCAGAGAATGCTCAAACTACCACACAATTGCACTCATCTCACACGCTAGTAAAGGAATGCTCAAAATTCTCCAAGCCAGGCTTCAGCAATACATGAACCGTGAACTTGCAGATGTTCAAGCTGGTTTTAGAAAAGGCAGAGGAACCAGAGATCAAATTGCCAACATCCGCTGGATCATGGAAAAAGCAAGAGAGTTCCAGAGAAACATCTATTTCTGCTTTATTGACTATGCCGAAGCCTTTGAGTGTGTGGATCACTATAAACTGTGGAAAATTCTGAAAGAGATGGGAATACCAGACCGCCTGACCTGCCTCTTGAGAAATCTGTATGTAGGTCAGGAAGCAACAGATAGAACTGAACATGGAAAAACAGACTGGTTCCAAATAGGAAAAGGAGTACGTCAAGGCTGTATATTGTCACCCTGCTTATTCAACTTCTATGCAGAGTACATCATGAGAAATGCTGGGCTGGAAGAAACTCAAGCTGGAATCAAGATTGCTGGGAGAAATATCAACAACCTCAGATACGCAGATGACACCACCCTTATGGCAGAAAGTGAAGAGGAGCTAAAAAGCCTCTTGATGAAAGTGAAAGAGGAGAGTGAAAAAGTTGGCTTAAGCTCAACATTCAGAAAATGAAGATCATGGCATCTGATCCCATCACTTCATGGGAAATAGATGGGGAAACAGTGGAAACAGTGTCAGACTTTATTTTTGGGGGGCTCCAAAATCACTGCAGATGGTGACTGCAGCCATGAAATTAAAAGACGCTTACTCCTTGGAAGGAAAGTTATGACCAACCTAGATAGCATATTCAAAAGCAGAGACATTACTTTGTCAACTAAGGTCCGTCTAGTCAAGGCTATGGTTTTTCCTGTGGTCATGTATGGATGTGAGAGTTAGACTGTGAAGAAGACTGAGTGCCGAAGAATTGATGTTTTTGAACTGTGGTGTTGGAGAAGACTCTTGAGAGTCCCTTGGACTGCAAGGAGATCCAACCAGTCCATTCTGAAGGAGATCAGCCCTGGATTTCTTTGGAAGAAATGATGCTAAAGCTGAAGCTCCAGTTCTTTGGCCAGCTCATGTGAAGAGTTGACTCATTGGAAAAGACTCTGATGCTGGGAGGGATTGGGGGCAGGAGGAGAAGGGGATGACCCGGGATGAGATGGGTGGATGGCATCACGGACTCGATGGACATGAGTTTGAGTGAACTCCGGGAGTTGGTGATGGACAGGGAGGCCTGGCGTGCTGCGATTCATGGGGTCGCAAAGAGTCAGACATGACTGAGCAACTGAACTGAACTGAAAGAGGTGAGACTGTAGTAACCCACCAGTTTCATATTCCACTTTCCACAATTGTGCAGTGGTGTTTAACATGCTGCTTAATTATGTAGTAAATGCCTTAGGCACAGAAAGCATTCAGTGGAGAGTCTCGATTTAAGAACCAGAAAGGACCTTTATTTTGTGCATTAGAATATTGACTACTAAAACCACTAACTTGAGCCAGGTTATCCAAAGTTAGTGTCAAGTTTAAATCTTAGTCTTATGACCCCAAGTCTAGTCTGTTGGTCCCTAGATGGCAAATATGTTGCATTTCTGGGAAGGAACAGTATGGAAATTGAAAATAAAAACAGATTGGCAAAACCTATACACTATTGTAAAGTAAAATAAAGTAAAAATAAAAATAAAAAGAGGAAAAAAAAACAGATTTTATGTACTTACTTTATAAATTTTGCTTTCAAAAGAAAAACATGGCCATTTGTTTTAAATGCAATAAAAAATCATTAAAAGCTTTTGCACAGCAAAGAAAACCATCAACAAAACAAAATGACAACCTACAGAATGAGAGAAAATATTTACAAAAGATGTGACTGACAAGGGATTAATTTACAAAATATATAAACAGCTCATATAGCTCAACATATTTTTTTAAAAAATCGAATAAAAATGGGCTAAACAGATCTAAATAATTTCTGCAAAGAAGACAGCCAATAGCCACATGACAAAATGCTCAATATTGCCAAATATTGCTGCTGCTGCTAAGCTGCTTCAGTTATGTCCGACTCTGTTCGACACCATAGATGGCAGCCCACCGGGCTCCCACGTCCCTGGGATTCTCCAGGCAAGAACACTGGAGTGGGATGCCATTTCCTTCATTAATGCATGAAAGTGAAAAGTGAAAGTGAATTCGCTCTGTCGTGTATGACTCTCTGCGACCCCACGGACTGCAGCCTACCAGGCTCCTCCATCCATGGGATTTTCCAGGCAAGAGTACTGGGGTGGGGTGCCATCACCTTCTCTGTGCCAAATATTAGGGAAATGCAAATTAAAACTACAATGTGGTATTACCTCACTCCAAATAGAATGACCATTATAAAAAAATTTACAACAATTTGATGAGAATGTAAGTCAGTACAGCCACCGTGGAACAAAGTATGGAGGTCTCTTAAAAATCTAAAACAAGAGTTACCTGTGATCCAGCAATTCCACTCCTGGGCACACTCACAAAAATAAAAAAAAAAAAACTAAATCCAAAAGTTACATGCAGCCGTGTTTACTGCAGCACTATTTACAATAGTTAAGACATGAAAGCTACCTAAATGCTCATCAACAGAGGAATGGCTAAAGATTTGGCATATATATATATACAATGAAATGTTATTCAGCCATAAGAAAGAGTGAAACAGTGCCATTCGTTGCCATATGGATGGACCTAGAGATGATCATAGTGATGGAAGTAAGCCAATGACAAATATCATATTATCATGTTCATTAGTAGTTCAGATCAGTTCAATTCAGTCGCTCAGTCATGTCTGACTCTTTGTGACCCCATGAATCACAGCATGCCAAGCCTCCCTGTCCATCACCAATTCCCGGAGTTTGCTCAAACTCATGTCCATCAAGTCAGTGATGCCATCCAGCCATCTCATCCTCTGTCATCCCCTTCTCCTCCTGCCCCCAATCCCTCCAAGCATCAGCGCCTTTTCCAATGAGTCAACTCTTCACATGAGCTGGCCAAAGTATTGGAGTTTCAGCTTCAGCATCAGTCCTTCCAAACAACACCCAGGACAGATCTCCTTCAGAATGGACTGGTTGGATCTCCTTGCAGTCCAAGGGACTCTCAAGAGTCTTCTCCAACACCACAGTTGCATCAATACTTTGGTACTCAGCTTTCTTCACAGTCCAACACTCACATCCATACATGACTACTGGAAAAGTCATAGCCTTGACAAGACGGACCTTTGTTGGCAAAGTAATGTCTTTGTTTTTGAATATGCTATCTAGGTTGGTCATAACTTTCCCTCCAAGAAGTAAGTGTCTTTTAATTTCATGGCTGCAGTGATTTTGGAGCCCCTGCAAATAAGGCCTGACACTGTTTCCACTGTTTTCCCATCTATTGCCCATGAAGTGATGGGACCAGATGCCATGATCTCCATTTTCTGAATGTTGAGCTTAAGCCAACTTTTTCACTCTCCTCTTTCACTTTCATCAAGAGTCATTTTAGTTCCTCTTCACTTTCTGCCATAAAGATGGTGTCATCTGCTTATCTAATGTTGTTGATATTTCTCCCAGCAATCTTGATTCTGGTTTGTGCTTCATCCAGCCCAGCATTTCTCATGATGTACTCTGCATATAAGTTAAATAAGCAGAGTGACAATATATATGATATACTCCTTTCCTGATTTGGAGCCAGTCCATTTTTCCTTGTCTGGTTCTAACTCTTTCTTCTTGATCTGTGTACAGGTTTCTCATGAGGCAGGTGAGGTGGTCTGCATTCCCATCTCTAACAATTTTCCACACTTTGCTGTGATCCACACAGTCAAATGCTTTAGCATCGTCAATGAAGCAGATGTTTTCTTTCTAGAATGATCTTGTTGTTGCTATGATCCAATGGACGTTGACAATTTGACTTCTGGTTCCTGTCTTTTTAGAATTTGCTTGTACATCTGAAAGTTCTTGGTTCACATGCTATTGAAACCTGGCTTGGAGGATTTTGAGCATGACCTTGCTAGCCTGTGAAATGAGTGCGATTGTGTGGTAGTTTGAGCATTCTTTGGCATTGCCTTTCTTTGGGATTGAAATGACAACTGAATTTTTCCAGTCCTGTGGCCACTGCTGAGTTTTCCAAATTTGCTGGCATACTGAGTGCAATACTTTCACAGCATCATCTTTTAGGATTTGAAATAACTCACCTGGAATTCCATCACCTCCACTAGCTTTGCTCATAGTGATGCTTCTTAGGGCCCACTTGACTTCACATTCCAGGATGTCCAGTTCTAGGTGAGTGAACACACCTTCGTGGTTATCTGGGTCATGAAGATCTTTCTTGTATCATTCTTCTGTGTATTCTTGAAACCTCTTCTTAATATCTTCTGCTTCTATTAGGTCCATCCAATTTCTGTCCTTTATCAAGCCCATCTTTGCATGAAATGTTCCTTTGGTATCTCTAATTTTCTTGAAGAGATCTCTAGTCTTCCCCATTCTATTGTTTTACTCTATTTCTTTGCATTGATCGCTGAGCATGGCTTTCTTATCTCTCCTTGCTGTTCTTTGGAACTCTGCATTCAGATGGGTATACCTTTCCTTTTCTCCTTTGTCTTTAGCTCCTCTTCTTTTCTCAGTTATTTGTAAGACCTTCTCAGACAACCATTTGGCCTTTTTGCATTTTGTTATCTTGGGGATGGTTTGACCACTGCCTCTGTATACTCCATCAATAATTCTTCAGGCATTCAGTCTGTCAGATCTAATCCGTTGCATCTATTTGTCACTTCCACTGTATAATCTAGGAGTTTGGGATTAATGTATACCCTGTACTTTATATATAACTTATAACCAACAAGGACCTACTGTATAGCACAGGGAACTATACTCAGTATTTTGTAATAACTTATAAGAGAAAAGAATCTGAGAAATATGTATAGTGTATAATATATATTGCATATTATATATATATATATACGTGAATCACTATGGTGTACACTTGAAACTACCACCTTGTAAATTAACTATACTTCAATTAATTTTTTCTGGCATGAATTACAAATTCAGCATCATTTTTCCAGATTATCCTCAAAAGGAATTTTAACATTTTAAAGCTCCTGTGCTTTCCTCCCATTTTTTTACTGGAGAGGAATTATAGAGAATGGCCAGCGGTACAGATTCTGTGAGTTAGATTACCATTTATCTGTTTGGTGACCTTGGGCCATTTATTAACACCTCTGTGCCTTGTTTTCTAAGCTGTGAAACTGTGACAGTAACATTGCTTCACAGGGTTTTTGTGAAGATTAATCTATATGTCTTATAACAGTACCAGGCGCATAAAGTATTATCATATAAAGAAATATTTTGCATATGTATGTTTAAGAAGTTGTTACCCTCAGTTTGCAGGTTGACTTAGCTTCAGAAGGGCTCTTAAAAATGCTATCACTGCAGTCATCATGGTTAATCACCAGACAGTTCATTTCAGGCCATTTCTTTAACTGAATTATATATTTCTGCAAAAACATCTGAACTACTCGGGGCAGATAAATCCAGTCTATCATAAGAGCATATTAAATTTCCTCTCCAACTCAGGACCTGCTTTAAGATTTACCTTAGATGGTAAAAGTGAGGGAAGAATGATACAGGCCCTGAAGCATATGGCTTTACAGGGCAGAGAAGGGTGGGTCTTTGTGGAGGTATGGACACTTTTGCACACTCTAATTATACTAGTGTTCAGGCATGTTCTCACCCTACTCTGCAAATGTGAGAATGCCCTAGTACCATCTCCCTTTCCCATTATTCCTCAGTGCCTGGTGGAGACCAGAATGTAGGGGGCAGAAATGTAAGGAAGTGGAGGTGATCTGAGCCTGTTTAGGGGGAAAAATCATAAAGAGATTATTTGGGTTGGGTGGGATAAAAACTAGAAAAAGAAATGAATGGGTATCTGGTTGAGTCCTTCCTTCTTTGGGGGTGGTGATGGCAATGGAACTTTCTGGACATACTGTATCCAGAAGAGACTTGATGGAGACACTACGTATGGCTGCACTGCCACGTAGTAAAGAGGGGTCTGTGCTTCCCTCACTCTCCAGGGCTACCCAGTCCGTACATCTCTCTCTCCCTCTCTTGCCCTCTCTCTATTTCTTTATCTCTCTTTTTCCCTCTTATATTCTGCTGCCATGAACGAGAAAACAAAATTTCCAAGTAAACGGAGGAGAGGCATGAAGTAAAAACAGACAAAATCTGGCCCCATGCTGTCTCTGATCATAACTACCTTTGCTCTCTCTGGCAACTCTGCAGTTTACCCCGGCAACTCTGCGACACACACAAGTTCTCAGGGTGCTCCTAGATCAAATACTCTAGGTTTCCTTCCTGTTCTGACAGTTAGTTACTTTTGTGGCCTTTATTAATGTTATGCTCTATCCACTGTGAATTGCCCATGGAGAATACGGGTAGTTGCAGAAGACTATGAAGGAAAAAATAAAGATAAACTGTGTAGAAAGTTTAAAAACTCAATCACAACATGTTGGAGATTGACTTGATGGCAAATTTATAAAGTCCTTCTACTGGGAGAGTTAAACAAAGTCATATTTATTTAGGGTAAAGTGTTAATGCCTATTATAGTGCAAATCAGTTGTGGAGGTAAGAGAAAATTTGTATTCACCATGTCAATCCAAATAGGAAAAATGTTTTGCACTACTCTCCATAGTGTATATGTGTGTCTAAGCATTTACCTCCTGTGTGTGCACATGTGTGTTTTACATGTATTTGTGATATACTTGAATCACTATAAATTATATATATAATACATATATATCAATATATATCAAATACTTTCTTTTTTTTTTTAACTTGAGAAACCCAGTAGTAAAATGGGCAAATAACTTGTTCAGGAACTTCATAAAAGAGGAAATAAAGATGCTCAATAAACATATAAAGGGTGCCCAATTTTATTGCAACCAAGAGAATACCTAATAATAAAATCACAAAGAGATACAGTTTCATACCTATCATATTGGAAAAACTACAAAGTCTAACACTTCAAGTGTTATTTAGCATGTGGAGCAAAGGGGCTGAACCAAGTGTTTGTGGAATACACAGAATAAGAATTTTCATAAGCTGCAAATGATGTGTCAATTGTTTAACCTACGTCAGATTTAGTTCAGTTGACAATACCTATACTCTATGATGCTACACATTCACCTCTGGGAATATACATTTGAGTATCTTATACATGATTCATGCATAAGTATGCTCATAGCAAAGATACTCACGTCTGTTTGTAATAGCCCATCTGAAGCTATATGGCCCCTAAGACAAGCCCTATTTTTCTTGTTTGCCTCTCTTTATTTCATATTGGTCAAAAGTGCACTGTCTGGCTCTTTAAAGAAGAAAGTTTGCTGACCCTGGCTAAAGATTAATGGAAAGAATGAGGGACCCTGTATCCTCAGCACCAGACAGAATACTACAGTTGAGTGGCAAAGAAGGGAATATAATAGTGCCTGCTTCACAGATTCCCTGGAGGTTTCTGAAGAAAGACGTGACTCTCTGCTTTAGCAGCATTTATCAGGACTGTGCCACACAGGCTTAGAAGAACATGAGCAGCTCTGATGTCAGGACAGCCTTCTCTTCTAGGCTTTGACAAAGGCTGGATACACCTGAAAATCTGTGTCTGCCTTGAGTGCACCCATCTAATGGAAAACAAGTGATCAAATTAACTCCATCCTGTCTTTGGCAAGTCCTGACTGTGATCTTTCAAGGAGAACTCTGTTTTCCTTGTCTTTCTTTGTCCTGTAGCAGAAATACTCATACTTTTGTTACGTGTACTATTCCATCTTTGAAAGGGGTCAGAAAGCAAAACATATAGTACAGTAGACTGATCTTTCAAAAAAAATAGTAGTTCAAGCTCAGTCACGGAAACTGGAGTAATTCTTGCAAGTAGTATGGATCATACAATTTCTGCATTAACTGAATTTAGGAAATATTATTGAGTTCCTACTGTATACAAGAGATTACTCATTTATCATCCAGTTTAGGCCGTTAAGGATTTCCCTGGTGGCTCAGATGGTAAAGCGTCTGCCTACAATAAGGGAGACCCGGGTTTGATCCCTGGGTCAGGAAGATCCTCTGGAGAAGGAAAAGGCAACCCACTCCAGTACTGTTGCCTGGAAAATCCCATGGATGGAGGAGCATGGTAGGCTACAGCCCATGGGGTCGCAAAGATTTGGACACGACTGAGCAACTTCACTTTCACTTTAGGCCATGAAGTTCAATTGTATTCTAATGTAGTTATTTACTACATCAAAGGAAGTAATTATAAACATTGTAAGAAAAGAGAGAACACATGGGGACTGTCTTCCACGCTGTTTTGCACCTCCCTCTTGATACCTTACACACATGTCTTGCAGTCTTATATTTTTTCAGAATCTTCTGATGTGTCGATTTATTTATTCATGTATTTGATATGGAAACATTTTTGAATAAGAAGCAGGGGAGCAGCCAGGTGTCTTATTATATTTGCAAGGTTGTTTTCATAAAAATGTATTCATAAGTTAAATTTTTATATGGTTTGGACTCCCCCGGAAGTCTAGTGGTTAAGATTCCACCTTCCAGTGCAGGGGATGTGGAACTGATCCTGACTGGGGAAATAAAATCCCACATGCCAGGTCATGTGATCAAAAACAAATTGTATGTTTTATTTTAATATGATTATGTGGCAAACATTTATAAAGAAAATGTTTTATAATGCATGCTTAATAGCATAAGTATATAAACAAGCACATTCATCTTCTTTAAGCATGGGGCTTCCCAGTGGTAAAGAATCCGCCTGCCAATACAGGAGGCACAGGAGACGAAGGTTTGATCCCAGGGTCAGGAAGAAATCCTGGAGAAGGAAATGGTAACCCACTCCAGTATTTTTGCCTGGAGAATCCCATGGACAGAGGAGCCTGGCGGGTTGCAGTTCATAACTTTGCAAAGAATCAGACACGACTGAAGTGACTCAGCACACAAGCAATCACTAACACTGAGATTCACTCTTCATTAATCCATGCATTTGCTGGTTAACTCAACCAGCATCTACCACCTGCCTCCAAATGAGGGGGTGCATCCTAGCATTGCTTGGACAGAATTAAAGGCAGTGTGATTTCCGACTTCAAGAAGCATAACATTAATTTGAAATCCCAAAATAAAAAATACTTAGATGCTGAGTTTAGGAAAATGTGAAATCATTTCTATACTACTGATAGATTTAATTGGTATGCCTAGTGATTTAATGCTTTTGTTTACTCATTACTCTATCTTCCTTTGAATTTTACATTAAAAAAATCATGAGTCATATACAGAAAGCACAGTGAGTTGCAGGTGACAGGCGGGAGGTACAATTTGGAAATAACAATTGTTACCAACTTTGAAGGGGAGATACCAACCAAGACATTTAGATTTGGTTAAATGAGAGGTACCAAAAGAATGGGGACTTGAAAGAGGGGTATTCTTCAGTTCAGTCCAGTACAGTCGTTCAGTCGTTTCCGACTCCTTGTGAGCCCATGAACCACAGCACTCCAGGCCTCCCTGTTCATCACCGACTCCCAGAGTCCACCCAAACCTATGTCCGTTGTGTCAGTGATGTCATCCAACCATCTCATCCTCTGTTGTCCCCTTCTCCTCCTACTCTCAATCTTTCCCAGCATAAGGATCTTCTCAAGTGAGTCAGCTCTTCGCATCAGGTAGCCAAAGTATTGGAGTTTCAGATTCAACATCAGTCCTTCCAATGAACACCCAGGACTGATCTTTATGATGGACTGGTCGGATCTCCTTGCAGTCCAAGGGACTCTCAAGAATCTTCTCCACCACTACAGCTCAAAAGCATCAATTATTCGGCACTCAGCTTTCTTCACAGTCCAACTCTCACATTCACATATGACTACTGGAAAAACCATAGCCTTGACTAGATGGACCTTTGTTGACAAAGTAATGTCTTTGCTTTTTAATATGCTGTCTAGGTTGGTCATAACTTTCCATCCAAAGAGTGAATGTCTTTTAATTTCATGGCTGCAATCACCATTTGCAGTGATTTTGGAGCCCAGAAAAATAAAGTCTGACACTGTTTCCACTGTTTCCCCATCTATTTGCCATGAAGTGATTGGACCGGATGCCATAATCTTAGTTTTCTGAATGTTGAGGTTTAAACCAACTTTTTCACTCTCCTCTTTCACTTTCAAGAGGCCCTTTAGTTCTTCTTCACTTTCTGCCATAAGGGTGGTGTCATCTGCATATCTGAGGTTATTGATATTTCTCCCAGGAATCTTGATTCCAGCTTGTGCTTCCTTCAGCCCAGCATTTCTCATGATGTACTCTACATATAAGTTAAATAACCAGGGTAAAAACTATACAGCCTTGATATACTCCTTTTCCTATTTGGAACCAGTCTGTTGTTTCATGTCCAGTTCTAACTGTTGCTTCCTGACCTGCATACAGGTTTTTCAAGAGGCAGCATTCTTGTTGATACTTATATTTCTAGCTACACTTCTGTCTCCAGCCCACTGTCAAACCTAATTAAATGTGGAAGTACATTAGCTCTCTGGAGGGGGATAAAATACACTTTGAAAATAGTTTTTCGCACTTTGTATAAAATAACTTTATTAACTTGTATTTTACACTTTGTATTAAATAACTATTAATTTAATATTTTAAGGAATATATTTTGTTCTGTCATGGTAACAAAAAAATTAATATAAACAATTTATAAGAAAAATTTATATAGAAAAATATAAACACTCAAATCTAGGCCCCATGATTATCCATAAACATTTGTAGTATTTTCTAAAGATCCTTTTTTTCCACTAGAGACATACCCTTGAAAATCTCAGAGAGTCTTTTGGAATTAAAAAAGTTATCTATGGATATGACTGTTTTTCTCTTATTCATTATGCTGTGGTAATTTTACCATCCAATGAAATATTCTTTGAAAATATGCTTCTTAATGTCTGGATAATATTACACTCTATATGTGTCAGAATTTATGTACATTAGCAAAAAAGCCAGTTGTAAGCTAAACCCCAGAACACTTTTGAAACATTAAATAAATGTGCAAAACATTCGCCAGATCAAGGACAGTTAATCCATTCTGAAATGCTCTAATTGCCTCAAATATTTTCATCATTAAACAGGGAAAGAAGGGGAGGGGGCATGGGTGTACCATAGCTGATTCTTGCTGATGTATGACTGAAAACCACAAAATTCTGTAAAGCAGTTATCTTTCAATTATACATTTTAAAAAATTAAATAAAAATACGGAAAGAAGAATGGGATCTTTGAACACTGCTTTTCTATTGCAGAAACACTAGTTTAGCAGACCTATTAATGTAAATTGATCCTTTTAGGTTCACTATTGGTTTTCTAAAACACTTGAAAGATCTGTGCTACTGGGGCTATACTCTGGTTATAGATTATTCAAAGTCTTCTGTCTGATCCTCATATTGTTTTGGTTTAGGGGCATATAACTTTAGAATATGTGTAGCCCTAAGTTTATAAAAGATATTCAAATCTATGGTCTTATGAACTCTTTGGCTTTCTTGGTTATTAACACTTTGGAATCTCTAGCATCCATTTCTCCTTCTTCTTCACAATGACACTTCAATGTTTGTACTGAATTTCTTCTCATACTCAACTAATATGATTAGAGGAAAGTTGATCCTAGCTTCAGGGGTGCTAAAAAGTCTTATTTCTGTGACCCCACTGACTGGCTGATTCAGGTGCTAGACTCATTTGGGTATGAGGACACCTGTGTAGATGTTTTCCGAAAGCTTTGGGAAAAGAGCTTCTTTCTTCTTCTCCTGAGCTACCTGAAAAGGTGCTTTTCCATGTTGGATACTCCAGGTTGGATTTAGCTACCAATACAAGTTGAGGATTCCTACCATGAAATTAAAAGACATTCACTCTTTGGAAGGAAAGTTATAACCAACCTAGACAGCATATTAAAAAGCAGAGATATTACTTTGTCAACAAAGGTCCATCTAGTCAAGGCTATGGTTTTGCCAGTGGTCATGTATGGATGTGAGAGTTGGACTATAAAGAAAGCTGAAAGCTGAAGAATTGAAGCTTTTGAACTGTGGTGCAGGAGAAGACTCTCAAGAGTCCCTTGGACTGCAAGGAGATCCAACCAGTCCATCCTAAAGGAGATCAGTCCTGGGTGTTCATCGGAAGGACTGATATTGAAGCTGAAACTCCAATACTTTGGCCATCTGATGCGAAGAGCTGACTCACTTGAAAAGTCCCTGCTGCTGGGAAAGATTGAGGGCAGGAGGAGAAGGGGACAACAGAGGATGAGATGGCTGGATGGCATCACCGGCTCAACGGACATGGGTTTGGGTAAACTCTGGGAGTTGGTGATGGACAGGGAGGCCTGGCCTGCTGTAGTTCATGGGGCCGCAAAGAGTTGGACATGACTGAGCGACTGAACTGAACTGGACCATGTAGAGAACTTCAGAGATCATAATAAAGCCAATCTCCAGGTATGGGACCCCACAGACCTCAACCCACTGTCTGTTCTGTGGGTTTGGAGTCACCAAGGAGGGCTTAAGTCAGAGACATGGGTTGGAATAATGCTTTACTCATCAAGGGAAGAAAAGACGCAGCAAGCTCAGTGTCTATAGCAAGTGCTGGTCTCTCAGGGCTGTGGGTCCTTCCTGAAACCCCGATGAGGGTGATGGCATGTACCATGCCTATCCTACTGCAGAGATCTTATTTCTCTCTCACAAGGGATGAGGGGGCAACTAAACTGATGGGAAAGGCAGGTGTCATACGATCCACATGCTTTAGCCATGCAAGGAAGCTCACCGTTTACCCAGATCAGGGTAAAGGTTTGTCTTAAGGAAGAAAACCTGAGGCCATTGAACAGGTTGTCACCCAGCTCCCCTACTGGAGAATATCTCATACCCAAAGCATTTGATGGGCAAACTCAAAAAGAGGTGGTAGGTCTTGTGATGGCTGCCTCTCCAATATATGTGATTAAATAAATAGAGAGTTCAGGAGCGAAGTATGTTTGAAACCTCACTTGCTACGTATTTGACCCTATATTTTCCTATTATGCTACTACCAAAGTAATTATGGTTGTCATCACGGCCATCTTCCGTTCTTTCATTTCTTTCCTTTGCTGACAACTATTTTGGAGTAAGACAGCAAAAAGTTTACTGAGAAAGAGACCAAAACAGATAAGAGACATGAGTAGGGGAGAGAGGAGAGAGAGAGAGACTGAAATAATGTCCTCTTCCTATTTGACTGCTGAATGAAGTCCTGCCTGTGGACATTTCAAGGCTAAGAGCTAAAAAACTCCTTTGCTTTAAGCCAGTTTGTTTAAGCCAGTATGAGCTGGTCATTTTAACTACTTGCAAATTTAATATCCCAAGTAAGACAGATATTAAATTGGCAAGATGAAGCTGAAAAAAACCTGAGATATCAGTAGAAGTGACCAGCCCAAGTTAACAAAACTAGAAAGCATTAGAGACAGGAGTTAAAGTAAAAATTTTGAAATCTGAATCCAACGCTATATTAACCCTCTCTCTTAGGTGATTGCTTGGCTTGGCACATTAGAGTTAAAATCGGCTATTACTTTCAGAAGTTGTTTGTTTTACAAATACTTCTGCAAATGTTCATGAGCTGTTTGTCCATTGAGTGTGTAAACAACTAAGCTAAAGATTATGCTTCTCGGCCCATTGGGAGTAGTTGAATGCAACAACCAGATAAGGCTGATTTTCTCCTTTTCCTTTGTAGGAGAGGGCATGGGATTTGGTGACTTAGCAGGTTGTTGCTTCCAACTTCAATAACTGAAGCCTTAGACCTGATAATGACCCCTCATGAGTCCTATAATCTTAGTCTCTGCATGACCAGCGTTTGCTAAAGTGAGCCAGGTTTCAGAGGGCAGGAAGCTCCCCCGGTGATGGACATTTCATAGAGGCCCTTCGTTCTTGGAAAGCAGTTATTTGCCTTGCTTTTACTCTGCAGGTAGCAGCCATGAGCCTCCAGTTCAAAGGCAGAGGGGACCTTCTTTTCAGACAGATTCTCTCAGACCACATGGCTGCTCTCCCTGTATCTCTGCCAAATTCTTCTAGGCAGGGGCTGGGAAGAGGCCTAAGAGGGCAGAGATGTGTTTTTGTTGCTGGCTGGAATTGTTTTCACTTAGAATTCAACTAAAGTAAAGCCATCTATTATTGTCTGCTGGTTTTGAGGGTTGGCCGAGAGAGATGGATAGATAATCCAGGCTCTAGCAAAGGAGGTTTTTAAGTCAGGCAGTGTGGATGTTTCTCCCCAAGCCACACCACGGCAGCTCCAGGCTGACTGGGGTTTGTCTTGGGTTTTGGTCCAGCCTGAGGCTTTTCAGTAGTGAAGACTGACTCCCAGTATCAGACTCTTCTATCACTGTACTTAATGGTTTTTTGAATCTTATATTTTTATTGCCAGTTCAAGTTGTTTTTATAGGTTTTTACTTATTGATTCACTTGTTTTTTTTTAAATTTTGTTTATTTTTGGTTGCGCTGGGTCTTCATTGCTGTGTGCAGGTTTTCTCTGTAGTAGTGGTGAGCAGGAGTCACTGTTTGTTGTGGTGTTCGGGCTTCTCATTGCAGGGGCTTCTCTTGTGGCCAAACACAGGCTCTGGGGGCGTGGGCTTCAATCGTTGCAACATGGGGGCTCAGGAGTTGTGGCTCATGGGCCACATTGCCCCCTGGCATGTGGAATCTTCCAAGACTAGGGATTGAACCCATATACTCTGCATCGACAGGTGGATTTTTATCCACTGTACCAGCAGGGAAGTCCAATTCACTCCTTTGTAAACTCCTTTTTATTTTGTGGAATCTACTCTAACATGTTGGGACTTCTCAGGTGGCTCAGTGGTCAAGAATCCTCCTGCCAATTCAGGAGATGCAGGGAACACGGGTTTGATCTAGGGGTCGGGAAGATCCCCTGGA
The DNA here is from genome assembly GCF_042477335.2 of Ovis canadensis. Classification (NCBI taxonomy): domain Eukaryota; kingdom Metazoa; phylum Chordata; class Mammalia; order Artiodactyla; family Bovidae; genus Ovis; species Ovis canadensis. Next base: position 104,587,101 of record NC_091251.1, read on the forward strand.
AGAGGAAGTGGCAACCCACTCCAGTATTCTTGCCTGGGAAATCTCATGGACAGAGGAGTCTGGTGGGCTACAGTCCGGGGGTAGCAAAGAGTCAGACATGACTGAGCATACACAAAAGGAAGGACATTTTATCTTGAAAATGTTCAAATATACAGAGAACTTGGAAGAACTGACCATGAACACTTAAATAGACACTCTTTAAGTTCAACAATTTATATTTGCTGTATTTTTATTTTCATGTAGCCAGCCATTTACCTACCTTCCTATTCATTCATCAATTAGCCTTTTTTTTAATTTTTAGAGCATTCAAATTAATTTTCAGCCGTCAGTACTCTGCAGGTCTAAACACATCATCAATATTTAGAATTTACTGTTCCTTTTTTCATGATATAAATTTTATATACAATAAAATGTACAAGTTGTGTGTCAATGAATTTTAACAGATGCATACATATGTATAAACCAATTCTCTCTTGAGACCCATAAAGTCCCTTCATATCTTTTACCAGCAGTTCCCACCTCTATGCCCTCAGATGAAATTTTTACTTTGTTATGCTTCAGCGTAATAGTAGTCTAGCCTCTTCTAGAATTTTGTTTAAGTGGTCATCATACAACAGGTGTTCTTTCTTTAAGACTTATTTTACTCAGCATAATATTTGAGATTTTTTTTTTGTTGTTGATCAGTAATTCCTTCCTTTTCATTGTTGAGTAATATATTTTATTAAATGAATATATTTTAATGTGTTTGTAATTATCTTGATGGATATCTACTCTATTTCTAGACTTAGGTTATTATTAATAAAGCTCCTATGAATATTCTTGTACAACTATTTTGTGGACATATATTTCCTTTTTGGGGAGAGCAAGTAAGTACGTAGAGGTGAAATTGTTGGATTACAGGGTCAGCATATATGTAATTTTATAAGAAACTGCCAAACCTTTTCCCAAAATGGTTTTACCATTTTACACTCCCATCAAGAAGAGAACATTCTGTCAACATTTGGTGTTTTAATTCTTTTAAACGTTTAGCCTATTGGGTAATTAGTGGTACCTCATTGCGGTTTTAATTTGCATTTTCCAAATGATAACTAACATTGAGCACTTATTCCTGGGCTTATTGGCCATTTATTTTCTTTCATGTCTGTTTTTACATTTTGCCCATTTTCATTTTTCTCTTGATTAGCAAATATTTATTGATTGCCTATCATGACACTATTAAAACCTAAAGAAAGGGTGAATTAGTTCATGTTCTCCAGAGAAGCAGAAACAGACTACATATGCATACAGAAAGATTTATTATCAAGGATTGGGTCATGTAATTATAGAGGCAGAGAAGTCCCATGACCTCTCGTCTGCAAATTAGAAGCCCAGAAAAGCTAGCAGTATAGGTACAGTCCAAATTCAAAGGTCTGAGAAACAGAGGAGCCAACGGTGCAAGTTTTAATTCAGGTCTGGAGGCCTGAGAACTAGTGGGTTGATGATATAAGTCCTGGTTCAAGTCCAAAGGCTCAAAGACCAGAAGCACCATTGTCCAAGTGCAAGGAAAGAGGGATGTCTCATTTCAAGCAGAGAGGGAAAATTCACCTTTTATCCTATTTGGAGAATTCATCTATTTGGACTTTCAATGGATTGACTGAGGCTAATTCACATTGGTAAGATCAATCTTCTTTACTATGTAGATTCAAATGCTAATCTCTTATAAAAACATCCTTACAGATATACACGGAAGTAATACTTTATTGGCTATCTGGTTATCTTTGAGCTGGTCAAGTTGCCACATAGAATTAATCATCACAAGTGTTAAAAACAAACAAAAGAACAAATTGGCATTATCCTTGCTCTCAGAGAGCAGATGAGCAGGTTGCATAGTCAGAAAGTTAAATAAATAAATCACAGTTGAGTGATTACTGGGAGTGCATGCATCAGTGGAACAGTTAACTTTATCTTGTTGGCAGTAAGTGGGGAGAGCATTGGAATAGTCTGTCATTGAATGTGATAGGGTAGTAAGATTTGCCTGTTATTGATGGACAATGTGTTCATTTTCTAGGGTGGCTATAACAAATCACCACAGATTGGGTGGCTTAAAACTGCATGAATTTATTTTCACACAGTTCTAAAGCCTAGAATTCCAAGATTAAGAGATCTTCAGGGTCACATTCCCTAGAAAGGCTCTAGGGAAATATCGTTTCTTGCCCATTCTTAGCGTCAGGTGGTTACCAGCAACCCTTAGAGGTCCTTGATTTGTAGACAGATCGTTTTCATCTCTGTCGCTTTAAACCTGTATGCAGATCTCTCTCTCTTTCTCTTATAACCATACCAGTCATTGGACTAAGTGCACAGTAATCCAGACTGACCTCAACTTAGCTACATCTGCAAAGATTCTGTTTTCAAATAAGGTCACATTCACAGATACCATGGGTTTGAAGGTATCTTTTTAGGGGACATAGTTGAACTCACAACAGAGAGTAATGAAAGAGTTAATTAATGGTGAATAGGGAGAATCCTGAACTAAACATGTGGGTATATCAAATGCTCTCCCAAGTACTGCTTCTGTCAAGTTCTGAAGAATTCAGTAATTCATTACATCTCGATAGATCTCATATGCCTCACTTGAAAAAAAAAAGTAGTGACATTAGATTTGATCATTTTTAAGGTTCTTTCCCAATCTCAATCACAAAACACTGTCTTGTTTTGCTCTTACCCTCTGTCAGCTCCTACTCTCTCCTATTTACAGAGTGTGTATGCCCCTTCTGTACGGTCCTACAGCACTCTAGGTATATTGCTATCATAGCATCTAACACAGTGTCTTATGACTACTAAAATGAAACATGCAAACTTTCGTTTGCAAGAAAAACACTGATGTCATTTTATTCTCATTCATCGATGTTGCCTTTCATTTTGGATCAGTTTCATTGCCTCTCTCATTTTGTGTACGGGAAATATATTCTAGATTACTGAATTCAGTAAATGCACTTTGCTCACCCTGCTTCTCATTGTTTCACATCTATCAGTTATCCTCCTGTGCCAATTTTAACCCCCTGAGGTTAGTATTCTGACTGCTCAAGTGAAGAGAATATCTAATCTAAACAGTCAAGTCTCATCATACTTTGTTCTATTTTGACAAGTGTTTAACTCTTACTTATTAAAAAAATGCCTCCCAGTAACCCGTAAATGTACTGTAATACATTGTGTGAAAATAACAGCATCTGAATAATATGAGCCAATGCAATTTCCTGAAAATAATCTGGTGTACATATTGGTCAGGAAGATGAATGCGGTTTGCATAAATATGCAAAATTACATTGCATATTTAAATTAGTCATGCAAATACCACTCTACTGTATTCCTGGGAGAAATAAAGAAAATAATTAGAAATTGAAGTAAGTGCTGAAGAGGAAATAAACAAAGGGCTAAAGTAGAAGTTAAGGATGAGTGGAACACTTAGAGCAAGTGATCAGGAAAGATCTTGCTGAAGAGGAGACACTAAATCCAAGACAAAAAGGATGAGTAGGATCTGGCTGTGTGCAAAATTCATGTGGGATATGTGTGTATGTTTGTATTGAAAGAGTATCCAAAAGGGTGAGGACATGGCATGCAAAGACATGGTGTCAGGGCAGAGCTTAGCACAATAATACTGAGGTTGGACTAATTTAATAGAAAATAAATTGTACAAAATAAGGGTTTTTGCTAAGTAAGGGCCAAATCTGCCGGGTTTTTTTTTTTTTTTCTTCTGTTCTGCAATAATTTAGATTTTTTTTTCTTAGTGTTCTGAGAAGCCACAGAAGGATTCTCATATGAGACAGGATCTGATTTGATTTTCTAAAGAAATGATAGTGGATTGAGTTGGATATAGGGGATATATGGAGATTGTTGGGATAGCTGAATTGAAAGATGATTTATAACACAAAATGCTGTAGATTAAGAAATTGAATATATAAATATATTCTAAAAATGGAAATATAAATGATGCTATTGATAGGAGCATTGTTTGGAAATTTTTATAAGAAATACTTGGACTCCCAAATTTCTTTCCTCATTAGTAATTAGATGTCCTTCACCATCACAGAATATTTTAGTGAACTGTTATCTAAAGAGGTTGGTGACAAGAGATTCTCAACTCAGGGACCCAGATAAAGAGGAGGGAACCATATTCATAGGAGGTCATGTGAAGGTCTGCAAACAGAAAAGTGATAGCCCTTCTACTCAGTTCCAAGGACATTGTAGCAAGACTTATACTGAAAGAGACTGAAAAATTCCAAGTAAACCAATAACTGCAAGATAAAGAACAGTCAGATGCTAACAACCGGAGGTCCAAAAAGAGGCCAACTAGGTAATCCCCAGATCCAGTACTTGTGTCTTCCTAAGAAATCTTTATTGCATCACTTTCAAATGTGACAGGCATCAAATGATTGTCAAATACTTGAGGAAGATCTCAAATGCTAAATACTAGGAGTGAAGTAGAGATTATGTCAAAAGCTGTAAGAAACGTATACAGACATAAGAAAAATTATACATTCATTAAACAGTGTCAGGTTGCTATAGAAAATGTAAATATTCAGAGAGGAAAAACAAGTCCTTGCAAAAGAAAAATAAAACAGCATATATGAAAGATAAAATAGAAAAGTGGGGCTTGGAGTACAATTTAATTGGAGATATGGAACGATAGAAATAAAAATATGAAAATTAGAAAAAAAATGATCAACTGTCTTAGTCCACAGACTCAACATCTGAAACATAATTTGTATCTGAACAAATTAAAAGAAACAAGAAGGAGATAATTACTAACCAACTGAAGCAAACCTCCTACAATTGAAGTTCGTGATGTTCCAGACTGAGAGGACTGATCAGCAGAGTGGCCAACTGTCATGGTTTTTCAGGGCTCAGGAGGTTTTCAGAATACGGGACCTTTGATTTTAAAATCATAACAATTCCAAGCACGGTAGGAGGAACTGACCACTGTACTCACAAAATGTCAGCCTAATGAATAAAAAGACCCATCTCAAACACAAATCACCATGAAACCCATGGGATAGAACAATAGTCCTATATAAAGTCAGAAAAAGCAAAAGGCTTCACTATAAAGGTGATAGATTCAGAAAAGCATCAGCCTGCTCTAGCCCACTGGAAATTACAAGATAATGGTGCAAGGCTAACAAAATCAGAGGATAAACATTTTCCAACCCAGTATTCTATACCTAGAGATACTGTCATTACCCATGATCTCAAAAACTTTCCCTCAGATACAGCTTTTCCCAGAAGTCTACTGGAGGAGATACTCCACTAAAAAAAAGAAGTAAGATAAGAAATTAATAGTCATAGCATCTGGAAAACTAAAAATCTCTCATATAGAAAAAGGAAAAAGAATTTCAGGGTGATGGCAAAGAGATATCCCAAGAAGACATCCTTTCAGCAACTGTAATGGAAAATGAAGACCTCCAGAAAGGAGAGCATTAGGAAAAAGAGTGTTTAATGAGAGAAAAATTTACTTATGACAGTATGTAAAGGATAAGTCTAAAGAGAACAATCACAAATAAAAAGAAATATTTTTTACAAAAAAAGTTAACAAATTATTTTTTTGGAAAAGAGTAAACATATACTACATGAGGGAAGTCGCTCAGTCATGTCTGACTCTTTGCAACCCCATGGACTGTAGCTGGCTAGGCTCCTCTGTCCATGGGCGCTTCCAGATAAGAATACTGGAGTGGATTGCCATTTCCTTCTCCTTCTTCCTGATCCACAGATAGAACCCTGGTCTCCTGCACTGCAGGCAGAATCTTTACCATCTGAGCCACCATGGAAGTCCCATACTACATGAATTACTTACAAATATTTACCCAGCCATAATCTTATACGTATTTTGTGCTATGTGCCAAGTCGCTTCAGTCATTTCCAACTCTTTGAGACCCCATGAATGATAGCCCACCAGGTTCCTTTGTCCATAGGATTCACCAGGCAAGAATACTGGAGTGGGTTACCATGCTCTTCTCCAATCACATATGTTGGATATAGTAATGCAACTAACATTTATGGTATAACTTTATCAAGTGAGAAAAAAATAAGTAATTCATGTGTGTAGATATATTGGAGCATATACTCAGAAAGATAAGGATATAAAATATTTACCCAGGAATTCTGATTTATGATGAGAAAAATGGAGGGGAGAGGAGAGAAAGGAGTAGAGACCTATGAGGTGAAGGGATTGGGAAATGTAATATTTACAGTAGCCCATATTATAAGAATTTTATATAAAGATAAATCTCTCATTCTTCTTTCCTTTTAAATCTTTGACAAATACACACCATTTTTTTACAAATAACTTGAGGATACAAAGTTGAAGCTGCAAGATACAGTCTGTCCCTAGAACTGGTGTCTCCTAGCACATGCACAGCCTTATCACAACAAAGATCAGGTGGTGCAGACAGAACTGGTGAAGAAAGGGGATGGGTGACATGGTTTAGAAGGGAGATGGGGAACAGCACAAGATGAAGGACCAGGACTGTTTGATTCATGTGCATGGAGAAGACAGGCCAAGTGGAGAGTTAGGGATTGGAACCTGGGGCCCTCTGCGGTTCATAAAAAAGGCACTGTGTGGTGATACTGGGTGTTAAAAGATGAAAAGGACTGAGGGAGAGTGGGCAGAACAGACAGTGAAGGAGAAGAAATAACACACACAGCAGTGTGGGATTTAAAAAACTCATATAACTTGTGCTTTAAAAAAAGTTCTAGAAATATATATATATATATATATATATATATATATATATATATATATATTCTGTACACAGTTGTTTTTCAGTTGCTAAGTCATGTCTGACTCTTTGCAACCCTGTGGACAGTAAAACACCAGGCTTCTCTGCCCTCCACTATTTACTAGAGTTTGCTGAAATTCTTGTCCATTCAGGTCCATGCTATCTAACCATCTCCTTCTCTGCCGCCCCCTTCTCCTTTTGTCTTCAGTCTTTCCCAGAATTAGAATCTTTTCCACTGATCAGGTGGCCAGAGTGTTGGAGCTTCAGCATCAGGCCTTCCAATGAATAGTCAGGATTGATTCCATTTTGGATTGAATGGTTTGATCAGTTTGATCTCCTTGCTGTCCGAGGGATTCTCAAGAATCTTCTCCAGCACCACCATTGAAAAACATCAGTTCTTCGACACTCAGCCTTCTTTATAAACCAACTCTCACATCTGTACACGACTACTGGAATAATCATAGCTTTGACTATATGGGCGTTTACCAGCAAGGGGATGTCTCTGCTTTTTAATGCTCTGTCTACGTCTGCCATAGCTTTTCTTATAAGCAAGAAGTGTCTTTTAATTTCATGGCTTCAGTCACCATCTGCAGTGATTTTCGAGCCCAAGAAAATAAAGTCTGTCACTGTACACAGAGCTGGGTTTTATGCCTGGACTTAAAAGATAGAAACTAACCTCAGCGAGTGTGAGTTATTGCAGTAGATCTTTTGATTAATCATTGCTAACTGTTAATGCTGCGGGAGAAATCAAAGAGTGACTTTTGTCTCAAGTGTTCAAGCAGAGATACAAATGAGATAGGATAGATGGAATAAAAGTTGTTCTTATCTAGTTGACATTAGGTCACAATTTTGCCTTGTTTTTAACCCATTCTTTTCTAACACAAGGAATATTCTTGGCCCTTCTTTGTTTTCTTATGCTGGTTCTTCTCTTACTTCCTCTTCTCCCTCCTCTTCCTCCACTTTCTGAACTGTCTCATCTGTTGTAAGGTTGTGAGCAGCATACAGTGAAGAAAGCCTCATCAAGAGTCATTGTCTGGTTCAAAGAAAATGCCCAGTCAGTTCTCTTCCTCCCACTCCAGTCATTCATGTAATAAAATCATTCACCATTGGAAATGAGACTTTTAAAAATTGAAGGTCAATTACTGAGAAAGAAGCTATCAAGAGAATAAACTTATATTAATATTTCCAGGCCAGTGGTTAAACTCCACATAGGCTGGGAATACAGAAGAATATCTTCCATCTGGGTTTAGAAAATACTGTTACCAAGGAATTGATAAGGTCTGATCACAAATATATTTAGTCTAGAATCAGAAAGAGTGGTGCTGGAAAAGCAAAAGACTTTAAAAATTTTCTGTATAATTATAACTTCAAGTCTATTATTTCCCCCATTGAATTGAATTCAATTGAAGGTCCTGATTGAATCCCTTAATATGCTTTTTTAGAAGTTGAATCTTAACTGAGAAATATAGAATTGTGTTAGTGATGGGCACAGTTTTTTTTTCTTTTCTTTTATTCAAACCTCTGTGGGTCAGGTTTAATATAGTAGCATGATCTAGTCATTTTTACATGCAAATATAGTGAAAGGTCAAAAGACCTCCAGTATAATTCAAATGAGTAGCCGTAACTGGTCATTTAAGCCTAGATAGATCATTTAATTGAAGCTTCTTCATCAATTAAAAAAAAACAGTGATAAGATAACTTTGTATTCCTAGATTTTATTAGTTTTGTTTAAACACGGAGCATTTCTGAAGCTGGCTTTTATTGTTTAATTTGGTTCCCACTGATGAAAGGGAAAATTATGACGACTATGAGAACATATGTATTTGTATTCTCCGAAGTGGCTTCCTAGGTGGCTCACTGGTAACGGATCCACTTGCCAACGCAGGAGACGTGGGTTCGATTCCTGGGTTGGGAAGATCCTCTGGAGAAGGAAATGGCAACGCACTTCAGCATTCTTGTCTGGGAAATCCCATGGACACAGGAATGTGGGGGCTACAGTCCATGGAGTCCCAAAAGAGTCAGACATGACCTAGTGACTAAACAACAATTTTCCAAAACACCCAGATCCAGGATGGGCACTTAAGAAAAAGAAAGTGCTCAAATAATCTACCTTAGTTTCTCACTGGCATTTGACCTAGGACTTGGTTATTAAGGCAAGAAAGCCTCTGTTTCAGGATAGTAATTTTTGATGCTTTAATTTTCTTTCCATGTAGAGCTATGTGTTTTCATTCGTAACTTGTAAATTCAACTTATATTTCAAAGTCAAAGAAAAGAATAAGGGCAGACTCTGAAAAGATATGGACACCGATTGAAGAAAAAAGTGACAGCTAGTGAAATAGTAGAGCTATTTGGCCTCCCCTTGAGGCCTCTGCCATCAGCCAACTTAGAAGTTGTTCTCAAATTCTAAAGATGTAAGAAACGATTTCTTTCCCCCCACCTCCCCCACAAAGCGAGAAGTTTTCTGTCAGTGGTACTTCTCAGAGTACATCCATCCTATGTTTCTGAGGAGCAATTTTTCGTTTGTTTGATTGCTTCATTCTCTCCTCTGGGGTCCAGTTCCATGAGAGGAAAAGCAGATCCAATGGGAAGTGGTAGTAATAGCAGGCTTTTTATGGGCTGCAGTTGATGAAAAAATGAAATGCACTGACTAATTGAGAACAGAAAATTGGGGCCCAGGATCCTGTTAGAAATCTCTTCTACTTTCTAGACATTTTTAATGATTTCCGAAACACTTCTGGTTGGCCCCTCACTGCTTTCCATCTGCTCTGATTTTCTTTCTAGTGTCCCAGTTGCCATGAAACAGTGAATTTTCCAATGAGACCAAGGAGATAGTGTATTTTCAGATGGATTAGAAAATGAAAGGGGATGACTTCTTAATTAGGTGGCCATCCATCACTTCACACGACCAAGGATTTTCCATTAACTACTTCCAATACGGGGGTGGGGTGAAAAGTGGAACGCGACACAGTGTCACTGGGTTTCCCTGAAGCGTAAACACTTGTCCTGAACAGACATTTATGGTCTTCAACATGCTCTGGAATAATCAGCTGTGAGATTCGGTGGGAGCAGGATTGTGGATACTCATGGAATTTGATAGTTTACACAGCAGTTTGCATGCTTTATTGTGTTCAGTCCTCAAGCTGACCCTAGGAAATAGCTGGCATCCATCAATTTTGCAGATAAAGAATTATGTCAGGAAGATTTAGGAGAACTCTCCAAGGCTACCCTTCAGAGAACACGTAAACTCAGGCAAGTGCTCTCTGTCACAGAGGAAGAAGATGCTATGACTCTGGAATCCCTGGCGAGGAGAATGCTCAGCTTGTCCCTTAGAGCTCAAAAGCATGTGTCTAGGCAACCTGTACTTGCCCTCTCTCAGAAGAGGCTCATCAGAGGGTATATTCTATTAACTGGCATTTCAATCGTATCTGCTTTATTTCTAAAAGTGACTCCGATTCCTAGGAGTTTCGTTGCCAGAAGTTCAGCCAAGAGTGAAGTTGCTCTGTCCTGTACAATTCTTTGCAATCCCATTGACTGTAGCCTACCAGGCTCCTCTGTCAATGGCATTTTCCAGGCAAGAGTACTGGAGTGGATTGCCATTTCCTTCTCCAGGGGATCTTCCCGACCCAGGAATCGAACCCAGTCCTCCCACATTGCAGGCAGACTCTTTACCCTCTGGGCCTTAGTTAGTGAAAACCAGATGGCGCCAGTGGTAAAGAATCTGCCTTCCAGTGCAAGAGACACAAGAGGCACTAGTTCAATCCCTGGGTTGGGAAGATCCCCTGGAGTAGGAAATGGTAAACGACTCCAATATTCTTGCCTGGAAAATTCCATGGACAAAGGAGCCTGGTGGGATACAGCCCATGGAGTCGCAAAGAGTCAGACACAACTGAGCACAGATGCACACGCACACACATGCACACACATGCACACACACACAGTTTGTGAAAATATTCTGTCTCAAATTGAGAATAAGTTTTGTCTGATATGTTTTATGTTAATGGGAGTTTGGAGGTATGGAGATTTGGGCCAAATTCTGAGTGTTAGACAAATAGCGTTGTAGAGAGAGGACTGAGTCTAATTAGAGCTCCACTCTGGGAGCACAAAGATGTAGACTGTATATCTGGGAATCAACTTTTCTAGTTTCAAATTCTTCACTTAGAAAAATATGGGGAGACAAACCCTGAAGAATATCAGTTCCTGTCTTAAAAGTCAATTTGCCTATAACTTCAGATGGGCAAAATATGTCACCCCCAAATACGTCTCTTTGGAATGAGGGTTTATTTAGCCGACTATTTTTAAGATCCAAAAGTCTCAGGAAATACTTCTGACCTTCCCCCTAACTGCCTAAAATAATTTAAATAAAGGGCTGGTTCCCAGAATAAGGGCTTCCCTGGTAGCTCAGATGTTAAAAAATCTGCCTGTAATGCAGGAGACCTGGGTTTGATCCCTGGGTTGGGAAGATTGCTGAAGAAAGAAGTGGCAACCCACTCCAGTATTTTTGCCTGGAGAATCCCATGGACAGAATCTGGCAGGTTACAGTCCATGGGGTCACAAAGAGTTGGACACGACTGAGTGAGTAACATTTCCACACTCTCAGTATACAACTATTAGAGAGATAGTGTCCTGAGGAACCTCAGGCAGGGGCTAGATAGCAAGTCCTCTCTATATCTCATTGCCTCTACATGGCCCTGCTAACATTTCTTTGCCAACCACTTGCTTTTCTATCTTCATATGAATTGCCTTTCTTCCCTTTGAAGTCCCAAACCATTATCCTCAACATCCTCTTTTATTTAGCTCAAGGTGGTATTTAAAGTGAGAGCTTTGGCCATTTTGGTGAGTTACTCAGTTTTCCTGGGTTTCTCTCCTGTACACATTACCAAAATTTGGGTTTTCTCCTTATAATCTGTCTCACATCAATTTAATTTTTAGACCAGCTAGCAGAACCTGGAAGGGTAGAGGAAAATTTCTTCCTCCTCAACATTTTTCTTCAGAAAACCCTTTCTAAGTACCCTCTCGCCATACAGTAGTGAATACTCCCTCTATAGTATCATCAATATCACACCCATATATGTATTTTACATTTGTTAGAGTCATTTGCAACCATAGATATCATGATTTCCATCCTCTCTATGACGACTGAGATTCAGAAAAGTCAAATGACTTGCCCATTGCCATACAGCTCATGTATGAAGACAAACTCAAAACTGGCTGATGCCAAAGCCCCTCTTAATTATATTGATGTCTAGACTAAGATTTCTGCATATATTTTAAAGTAATATTTACTGGCTTAAAATTTTAACTCACTGTTTGCTACTCTTAACAAAAATGAAAACTAGACCAATAAAAATCTATCTTAGAATCATAGAAAATTATATAGCTGAACTTCATTGGAAGGACTGATGCTGAAGCTGAAGCTCCAACACTTTGATCACCTGATGTGAAGAACTGACCCATTGGAAAAGACCCTGATCCTGGGAAAAATTGAAGGCAGGAGGAGAAGGGGATGACAGAGGATGAGATGGTTGGATGGCATCACTGACGCTATGGACATGAGTTTGAGCAAGCTCTGGGAGTTGGTGAAGGACAGGGAAGCCTGGTGTGCTGCAGCCCATGGGGTCACAAAGGGTCAGACACAACTGAGGGACTGAACAACAACAACATAGAGCAGATCTGAAAGTACCTAACAGAAGCACTTCATAAGCATATCTGATGAAGTAGATCTGAAGATACTTATCAAAAGCATGATACAAAAGGAAGCTTCCAATGTTGCTGTTTTACTGAGCAATATTGGACGCCTGTGGCATGCTAGAGAAGAGATGGCTTTTTCCTTTGTTTTGCTGTAGCTACACTACAGTGGGGACAGAGTCTGGAAATGTTAGCTAGTTTTATCTGCATGGACAGTCAATCTGTGATTCAGGAATCAATCACATGCAACCAATTACTCACAGGATCTGTATCATTTAACTTCAGGAAGATCACGTAATCTCTCTGTGCTTTATTTGCCTCATCTTCGAAAAGAGACAGCAAACTAGATCTTTTCGAAGGCAGTGGTTCTCAAACACTAGTGCCCATTAGAATAATCCCACAAGTTTTGAAAACTCCTAGAAATATCCCTGGCTGTCCAGGGGCTAAGATTCCATGCTCCTAATACAGGGGCCCTGAGTCCAATCCCTGGTTAGTGAACTAGATCCCACATGCTGCAACAAAGACCGCGGATCCTACATGTCACAACTAAGACCCTGTGGAGCCAAACAAACAAAAATGTACATTTAAATCAAGGAAAAAATGCCAGTCTCTAGGAAATAACCCATAACAAATACATCTGAATTTCTGAGTGTGGAATCCAGGTATCAGCACTTTAAAATCTCCCCAGACAATTCTAATATACAACCAAACTTGAAATCCAGTGTTCCAAAGGCACCATCTAAGGTGTTTAAGTGTATAGTGCAAGCCTTAGTAGTTCGTTTTCGTTTTTGCTTTCCTTTTTGGGTGATACAAATGTCTGACTCTAGCTTTGATTTCCATCCATTTTAAAGAGGCATCTACTTAGAGATGCGGTCTCACACAAACGCACAGCCAGCCACTGGACTAAACCTCCCACCCTGCAGCCTTCCTTTCAGGCTCCTTTGGTTTATCTTGGTTGATTCTGAGAATTCACCATTTGGGTCATTTGTTTCTTTGTTTTTTCTTCCTTTGCTTTACATTCTTGTTCTTAGGTTTTCAATTCACCACGAAAGAATGAGTTCTTAAAACCCTAGGTTTTAAGGATTTTAGAACCTGGGAACTCTAGGTTTCCACCCCTGACCCCAATAAAAACTGAACTCTAGGAGCTCCCTTTTGCTGTCTCCCTTCCTCTCTCTCCTCTCCTGCACCTCCAGCAACCTCACTGTGTGGCAGCAGGTGTGCCTTGTGCTTTCCAGGACCTGTGAGTGATAAATCTTTTATTTTTCTAGTAGTCTTTTGATGGTTATTTGTGGAGGGTGTCTTGCTATCATAACACGAACCACAAAAGTCAGTCCAGCCACAACACTGGGTATCGGTAGACCATCAGTGCAAAACAAGGTGTTCAGTTGGCCTTCCATATCTATGAGTTTTGTGTCTGCAGATTCAATCCACTGTGTATTGAAAATATCAAGAAAGAAAAATTCCAGAAAGTTCCAAGAAGCAAAGCTTGAATTTACTGTGGACAGGCAACTATTTACATAGCATTTACATTGAATTTGCAACTATTTACATACCATTTACATTGCATTAGATATAAGTAATCTACAAATGACTTAAAGTACACAGGAGGATGTGGATAGGTTATATGTAAATATGATACCTTTTAATATAATGGACTTGAGCGTCTATAGAGTTTGGTCTGGTGAGGAGGTGTCCTGGAACCAATCCCTGATGGATACCAAGGGATGACTGTGTACGTATCAATTCAAATGGAGGTAGTTCACAGAATACCATGGAGTATTACCCAAATCATAGCAGTGATTTCGGTGATGCAAGATGCAGCAAATATATGATGAAATAAGAATGAACATGCCATTGAAATCTCTCCATCCCTATTTTTCTTTCCTGATAGTTATAAGAAAGTTAGCATGCTAGGCTGCTGAATACTATGGGATTACATTCAGTGTTGCCCACGGAAAGAGAGTGAAAATGGATTTTAATTTTAATTCTGTCACTTACTGGTTTTGCTGTCTTAGACAAGACACTTAAACTCTAAAAAAGCTCAAACAGAGAAAAACAAAGAAAAAATTATAGTGCTTGTGGGTCATAGTGAAAGTGAAATTCACTCAGTTGTGTCAGACTCTTTGCGATCCCATGGACTATGCAGTCCATGGAATTCTCTAGGCCAAAATACTGGAGTGAGTAGCCTTTCCCTTCTCCAAAGGATTTTCCCAACCCAGGGATTGAACCCAGGCCTCCCACATCGCAGGCAGATTCTTTACCAGCTGAGCCACAAAGTAAGCCTTGCTTACTTACTTTGGTCATAAGTGCCATCTATATTAAAGTTACATGCCATGGAAAGACCTTTAGAGGTGAACCACACCCAGGGAGGACTTCAAGGTAGAAGAGATGGCTGAACTAAGTCCTGAAGGGTAAGGGGTATTTATTAACTCAGGGCCGACGTGGAGCAAGGATGAACTTGATAGAGGGCCTAATGGGTGTTCCCATCTAGAAGCTGCCAACAACATGGCATGTTTATGAGGGAATAGATTTCAGAGTGTGCTGAATGGGAGACAAAGAGAAGTTGCAAGTGGGGATAAATAAAGCCAGTGAGGTAAGCAAGAGTCAGATGGTGAAGGGCCTGTGTGTGACATTCACCAGCTTGGAACTGATTATAAAGCTACTGAAGAATCTCTGAAAACTTCAGAGCCAAGGAATGGTCTGATAAGGTATATATTTTAGGAAGTTCTCTCTGAATACATTGTGAAAGTGAAAGTGAAGTCGCTCAGTCGTGTCCGACTCTTTGCGACCCGTGGACTGTAGCCCACCAAGTTCCTCCGTCCATGGGATTCTCCAGGCAAGAATACTGGAGTGGGTTGCCATTTCCTTCTCCAGGGGATCTTCCTGACCCAGGGATCGAACCCAGGTCTCCCACATTGCAGGCAGACGCTTTAACCTCTGCGCCACTAGGGACGTGGATCAAAGGTAAGGAAGACAAACAGAAGGGTACCTGGGAAAGGAGTCTAGCTAAAGGACAATAGTTGTCTTGAGCAAGGAAGTAGAGAAAGGTTTATGAACTATTTGGATTTGAAGCAGTAGATCTCAGTGATTAATTGGCAGAAGGGCCTGACACGGAGAAAGAAGTCCAAACAGAGAAATTAGATGAATGGCAGTAATTTTAGGAATGTAGGAAGAGGAAGTTGTCTGAGGATAAATATGACTTATGATGTTTTGTTGGGCTTCCCTGGAAGCTCAGACAGTAAAGAATCAGCTTGCAGTGTGGGAGACCTGGGTTTGATCCCTGGTTTGGGAAGATGTCCTGGAGGAAGGCATGACAATCCACTCCAGTATTCTTGCTTGGAGAATCCCCATGGACAGAGGTGCTTGGCAAGCTACAGTCCATGGGGTTGCAAAGAGTCGGACATGACTGAGTGACTAAGCACAGACCATTATGTTTTGTAGATGTTAAATCTTTGATCTACCCAAGTAGACATGCCTAGAGCTCAGCTGATCTGATCTGGGAGTTATTAACACATCTGTGAAACTTGAACCCATAGAGTGATGAGCTATACTAAGAAGGTTAGAATGAGAAGAGAACCAGACAGGACCTCCAGAGCAGGAAAGAAAAGTCTATAAATAAAGTACTATTAATATAAATACAAGTAAAAAAATATAAAGGAAGAATAAAGGACAAGTACAAGTCAGGAGAAGAAGCCACTTAAAGAGGATTATCATGGACATACTTACGTTCCCTTAATTTCACAAAAATGGAGTTAAAGCCATAGATCTCCAGAAGTTGTTGAAGAATAAATAAGTCAGGTAGAATTCTAGAGGATATAAAAGTCCTTACACCTGTCATCACAGATTTTTCATTTAATCACTTTCTCTGCACTCCCTCAACTCTTTTAAAAGGTAAAATATCCAATAAAAATGAAGTTCAGATTTTTGTGTATATCAACCTGCCTCTGTGGCTTCAAATACTATGGCACTAACAGTGTAAGGTGAGGTTAAAAAGTCAACCCGGATCCTGTCAGTCATTAATGGCTATACATCTGTGAATTTGCCTAGGGAGCTGGTCATTAGGAAGATCATGATTTAACTTGTAAAATGGAACCAATTAAATCTGGACACCATCCTCAGGTTCACATCCCCAGTCTCTTCTATGCCTTCCAGCGCAGTTTATTTCTTGTCCTTGGAATACTAATCATGCATTTTTCAGTTCTGCCTTCTCTTGTGGCTGGTGATCATTTGGCCCCTACGCAGCAGAGACTATTTTCAAAGTATCAGATTCACTTCTTGGACTCATATAAGACTACCCTGAAGCACTTAGGACAATGTCATTAAAAATGGTGAGAGACTAAAATATTAGTTCCCATATTCAAATTCTGTGACACTGATGCCTTGATTCCTGATATACTTGTATAAATGTTGCTTGTGCAGAGGCTTGGAGAAGGCAATGGCAACCCACTCCAATACTCTTGCCTGGAAAATCCCATGGGCAGAGGAGCCTGGTGGGCTGCAGTCCATGGGTCGCTAAGAGTTGGACATGACTGAGCAACTTCACTTTCACTTTTCACTTTCATGCATTGGAGAAGGAAATGGCAACCCACTGCAGTGTTTTTTCCTGGAGAATCCCAGGGACGGGGGAGCCTGGTGGGCTGCCGTCTCTGGGGTCGCACAGAGTCGGACACGACTGAAGTGACTTAGCAGCAGCAGCAGCAGCAGCATGCAGGATGCTATATATCAGGAGCACAAAGTTCTGGAGGACAAAGTCTGATAATTCAGTGATGTATGCCAAATACTGGGAACTAAGTTTTCACAGTTTATCCATCATTGAGATGCTTTGAGAGATAATAAGAGCAAGATCCACTGAATTCTTGAGAAGAATTCAGGTTCTTGCTGACAAAAGTCATTTAAATTTTTCCTATCAAGGGTTCAGGTGTAATTTTGTGCTCCACAGTTCGGCTCTTGCTCCATTCTTCATATGTTCTCTCTCCTCTGTATTCTCTTCTTCTGTCGTCTCTTCTCCCTGGATATGATGTCATATCATCTATAGGTCCTATCAAATGTCTTGTTCATTTTTATCTACACTTCCCTGAATAGTTTCCTGCATACTGAGTTTCTCCTTCCTTAATTTTCTACAGTCCACAACTTGCCATCTGGCCCTGTCTTTGCCCTGAAACTCTTTTCATTGAGATCATCATGGCATCTGAATTCTCAGGTTTTAGGAGCTCATTTCATTATCTTCCTGGACCTGTTTGTGCATTAGTCTGTGTTCACCTTTCCCTCTCTGCTATAACTTCTCTTTGATCTCATGATACCACTCTGTTTCCTGCTTATTTCTGAACATCCCTTCCTCTTCCTATTTAAAAAAGCATCCCACTCTATTCCATTATCAGCCAATACTTTTCTCCTGCTCTGGAGTTCAAACCTTGTGATTAACAGAGATACATAAAATCCCAAATTTAAGTACCAAGTTGAGATATCTGCCATGATTTAGAACCCTGTCATGCTACATGTAAGATGTATCATTTTGTATAAGCACAGCAACACATCTTGATACCCTCAAACACAACTTTTTTCTATAATGTGTTGAGTTTGTTGTTTTACTGAATGTTCCTCATTCTACATCACCCATCAGGTTGTGTTATTCAACTCGTGATGGTCTACTTCACCTTTGCTCTTAATGTCCAGAATTGTCTAAAGAAATTAGTAAAAAAAAAAAAAAAAAAGTCTTTTAAATAGAACTTAGCCCCTTCCTCCTCTGGAACTCACTAGTTTCTTTCATATATCAAAATTGCTTGATGCAGAATCTCTGCAAGCCTTTAAAATAATTTTATCACTCTTTCATGGGACTGTGAGTTCCCCTTGTGGCCATAGCTCACCAATGACTAGTTTTCTTTCTTGAGATGGTGACCTTGTAACCATTAGCAGACCAACATTCCTACAGAAACATAGTGTGGGGTGGAGCAATGCAGGAATTAGAGATAGCCGAAGGTGGATCTTAATCTGGTTCTGCCACTGCCAGCAAATTGACATTCAATAGATTGCTTAGTGAAAAATTAAAAATGTTGTAAGGAACATATGAGACATGTTTATGAGATGTTTAGCAGTGTGCTTAGATGAGTAACTGGTAATTACCGAGATTTTTCTCGTTTTCTGTTTTTGTTATTATATTTTATGTCCATGTCCTGATTAGCCAAACTAGATTTTTACTTATTTTTTTATACTCTTGTCCTTGTTAAAAAATTGGGCCTGTCTGTGTGTGTTTCTGTGTGTGCATAGTGGGCCAAGTTGGGCGTGTCATTTTAAGATGATGGTCTCTGTGCAACAAATTGGAGTTGATGTTGAGACTGTGACTAAGTATGGTCTGCGTCCTTCCTTGTTCTATCAAGTGAATGGATGCCTGCCTTGAAACAGACTTATCGTTATGTCTCCACATCTCCAAACACCCTGAATAACAGGGTAAAGTGAGGGACATGTGTATTCATGCCTGTTCACATGTTTGTGGAGATACAAACTTCGAATCTAATTATTTGTATCCTGCCTCTCTCTGGATTTAAACTGGGGGTGAATGTTAGGAAGTTTTTTTTTCTGTTTTTGATGATTCACCAACATGAAAGGTCCATTACCAGCAAAGAGACTGCAAACATAAAAGTGAAGTCTCCAGGACTTAGGCTTACATTTTAGGCAGAATGTAAAATATTTGGGTCATACATTTTAGCAGTGATCACTCACAGGCTCTGGTTTTCTGGGTGACATAAGATGAGATGCTTGAGGAAGGAGAGCGATTTGGGAGCACTGCTGCGCTATAACTCTGGCTCATGATAGCACATGATAATCAAAATAAAATTTTTTTGACAAACCCAATAAGTGCCCAGAGCACAGCAACAGCACTGAAACTGGGCTTCCTTGATTAAAAGCCAAGAAGAAAGGAACTCCTTTGAAACCTTATTAAGGGCTTCTTTTAAAGCTAAGTCAATAAAAAAATCTGCCTGCAATACAGGACACCTGGGTTCGATTCCTAGGTCAGGAAGATCCTCTGGAGAAGGAAATGGCAACTCACTCCAGGATTCTTGTCTGGAGAATCCCACGGACAGAGGAGCTTGGTGGGCTACAGACTATGGGATCATAAGAGTCAGACATGACTTAGTGACTAAACCATGAACCCTTATCCTTCCGTTAGCTCAGCTTTTATTTTCAAGGTCAATTGCAATTTTATTTTTATTATTGAGATCTGAAATATAGAAACAAGTTAAATATGTAGAAATAAATAAAAGTCTCCCAAAACATATTCTACTTTGGGATAAAGATTGCTTGTCACTAAACCTTCTCACTGGAACATGAGCAAAAGCACCCCCAACCACTTGGCATAGATTCTCTGTCTTCCTGCTTGCCTGTCCTCTCTCTTCACTGATGCAACGCTCTGACTACTGAAGTTGTGAATTCATTTTTCATTTTCTGCTTTGTTCTTTGTTCACTTCATTTAATAACTTATTTACTCAATAAGGCTTTTGTGTGAAAGATAATGTGTAGAGTGGTGTTTTGTGATGTTTTACACTAGAATGATATTTATAGACAACCCTAGTGGTTCATACCTGAAAGAACTAAAATAATTGTACAGTTTTTATTTATTTATTTTGGTTTTGTTTGTTTTGTTTTCAAGAAAAGGCTTTGGCTTTAAACTAACCAAAATTTAAACCTTAAATCTGTCAGCCAAAGCCAGGCAAATAGTAAATTATATAATCTATGTTCTCCAAATTGTCAGATGGAAAAAAATTAAATGTATGTTCAAGTTCATTTTAAAAATCAAATGAGATAATCACTGTAAAGTGCTTAACCTAGCATAGAAAATAGATGAAAAGAAAGTGAAAGTGTTAGTCCCTCAGTTGTTTCAGACTCTTTGAGATCCCATGGACTGTAGGCTGCCAAGCTTCTTTATCCATGGAATCTCCAGGCAAGAATACTGGAGTGGGCAGGCCTGCCCTTCTCCAGGGGATCTTTCTGACCCAGGGACTCAACCCAAGTCTTCTGTCTGGCAGAGACTTCACAGTCTGAGTGACCAGGGAATAGCAACTTTATTTGCAAAGCCATCAGACCCAGAAGATGGTGAACTAGTGTCCCAAAGAAACACCTTACCAGGGTTAGGAAGATTCATGCTTCTTTTATACTAAAAGAAGAGGGATATGGTTGCTTGTTACAAATTTCTTGGTGTAGCAATCCTCTGTTCTTACAGCTAGTCATATAGGTCTGGTCACAATATTCCTGTAAACCTCCAGCATGACAACTGTTATTTTCTGTTCTGCAACTTTTTATCTCTAGATACATGGAAAAGTGTTGTATGTTTATAGGTCAAGCCTGAGAGGCAGAGCCATGAGAATGGGCTAGCATATACATTTCAGGCTACAGGCAACATTCTTTTAGGAAGGTGCAGAGCCAGCATGACTAAGCACACAAAGGTTATAGTCAAAGGAGCAGATCCTATGTTGCTCTTCTCTGCTACAAAAGTGCTTAACTGTTTATCTTCTACCCTTGAGTAAAGAGGTAGACAAATACATATATGGGTTGAAGCTCTCTCCAGTAGGTCCTATGTAGACAAATGGTGAGAATTCCCAACTGGGGTATGAGCAATAATGAACTCTCCAAAGGAAATTTAACATATGTTTTTGCTCACAAGTAAAACTTTGCAAAAAACAAACAAACAAAAAAAACCCTCTCCCACCTATAATAGCACCATCAATGAAGAAATCAGGAATCTGACATATTTTTTTTGTCCCCAGCACCTGTGACACTGCCAAACTGTTATAGGAGCTTCACAGACCAATGAATGAATGGTTAAAATAATGGGTAGTTATTTCCCTTCTTCCAACTTGGCAGGTATACTTTCTGGATATTTTGTATTAAAAAAAAACCTTTATTATGATCTCCCTCTCTCTCTCTCTCTTTCACTCAATACATTTTGGATCTTTGATCAAAACAAGTGAGTTTGTAGAGTTATTAGAGAATATGAGTTTAGACCTCACTGGTCATAAATTAACTCAAGAACTCAGGCAAGTAACATGACCTATCTAGGCTTAATTGAAAATCTTAGAGCTGAACTATAGCCTTTGGCTGTTTTAGCTCCCAAATGATATTATCATTAATATTTCTTGATAAGAGTTAAAGTTTTCCTTTGTGGTTCCAGAATAAAGCTAGGTAATCAACCCAGAAGTCAAACTTTTAAACACAATGTACTGTCTTAAACTTCTGAGATAATTAGTCTTGCTCAAGCATTGGCTTTGGACAGTGCATATCTAAAGTAAAGAAAAATAATCAATTATTCTGTGTTCAATACTACATTCTACATATGCCCATGTTCTTTCTTATTCTTTTTATTGAGATGAACAGTAAGAAGAGAGAAAATAATGAGTACTTTCCTCTAGTTTGTCTTTTCTGTTTGTTTGGTGACTGTGGATATTTTTAGCTATTCATTCTTCAGGAAGTTGCATATACAACATGAAAGGTTAAGACTTTTATTGAAAATACTCTGTCCTTATCTGAGAAATCTGTGTCATGATGCCTTTCAACCAACAATAATGAGCCAATTTGTGTCTTGTTTCTCAGAGCATTCCCTGCCTTATTAAAAAAAAAGTAGTTTGCTATAAATAAAAGTAAAGACTTCATAATAGAACATGCAATTAAAATTAAAAGTTCCCAGGATCCAAAAAAGACCTAATTAATTTAAAAAAGAAAATAAAAGGCCTCAAGAGGCAAAGATGTTCACTTCAGTGGTTTGAGATGAGGTCTCACAAGTGGAAAGAAAGTGATTAAAATATTTACTGATATGTGAGATATTATTAATTATTAGAATATTTTTGTTTGAGAAAGGCCAAGAAATATCTCTCAACCATATCATAATGTTGTCTTCTAGCTGTAAGTTTTCATCCAAAGCTTACAAATTAGGAAGGAGAAATGGATAAAAAAACAAAATTTGTTTATCATCATAAAGTTGTTCTTTTACAATACCATTAGAATGAAAAAAGAAATTTTTTCTTCCATTTCAGATCATCTATTTTCATTTGACTATGTCATCAATACATTAGTTCAGTTCAGTTGCTCAGTCGTGTCCAACTGTTTGCAACACCATGAACCGCAGCATGCCAGGCCTCCATGTCCATCACCAACTCCTGGAATTTACCCAAACCCATGTCCATTGAGTTGGTGATTTCATCCAACCATCTCATCCTCTGTCATCCCCTTCTCCTCCTGCCCCCAATCTTTCCCAGCATCAGGATCTTTTCCAATGAGTCAACTGTTCACATCAGGTGGCCAAGGTATTGGAGTTTCAGCTTTAGCATCAGTCCTTCCAAAGAACACCCAGGACTGATCTCCTTTAGGATGGACTGGTTGGATCTCCTTGCAGTCCAAGGGACTCTCAAGAGTCTTCTCCAACACCGCAGTTCAAAGCATCAATTTTTTGGAACTCAGCTTTCTTTATAGTCCAACTCTCACATCCATACATGACTACTGGAAAAACCATAGCCTTGACTAGACAGACCTTTGTTGGCAAAGTAATGTCTCTGCTTTTGAATATGCTATCTAGGTTGGTCATAACTATCCTTCCAAGGAAAAGTGTCTTTTAATTTCGTGGCTGCAATCACCATCTGCAATGATTTTGGAGCCCAGAAAAATAAAGTCATGCACTGTTTAATGTATATCTATGTGGCAATTTGTATTTGCAGAATACAGTGCCGTTGTACTGTATGATAAACTTATCAGGTAACACAGACCATAGGAATATAGCTTAGGAAAATAATATGCTATAAATATTGTGAAATAATTGAAAATGTTGGTAGTATATCTAATAATGAAAATAATGCAGATTCAATAGATACTGATGCACAATTTTTCATGTAAATAAAGATTCTCTACTTAATTAATTTTTACAAAAGATATGCTAAAGATAGATTAAAGTCATCTGCTTTCTTCTGAGAAATGGTTTTCTGGGATAATAATTATTATCTCATAGTTTAATTTTTCTGTGTTTTAAATTGGACACTATATGTACATTGCCTTATAGACTTGACACATTTAAACCAGATAAACTATTTTAAAAGTATAGTTTAGTTTTAAAAGTTCAAAATATTTTGAATATTTTGTTTAAAAATTTAATAATATGTATGTCACTAGAAGTATAACTTTCCTTTTAAATAAAATTAACTGCCTCTTGAGAAATCTGTATGCAGGCCAGGAAGCAACAGTTAGAACTGGACATGGAACAACAGACTGGTTCCAAATAAGAAAAGGAGTATGTCAAGGCTGTATATTGTCACCCTGCTTATTTAACTTCTATGCAGAGTACATCATGAGAAACGCTGGACTGGAAGAAGCACAAGCTGGAATCAAGATTGCCGGGAGAAATATCAATAACCTCAGATATGCAGATGATACCATCCTTATGGCAGAAAGTGAAGAGGAACTAAAAAGCCTCTTGATGAAAGCGAAAGAGGAGAGTGAAAAAGTTGGCTTAAAGCTCAACATTCAGAAAACGAAGATCATGGCATCTGGTCCCATCACTTCATGGGAAATAGATGGGGAAACAGTGGAAACAGTGTCTGACTTTATTTTTCTGGGCTCCAAAATCACTGCAGATGGTGCTTGCAGCCATGAAACTAAAAGATGCTTACTCCTTGGAAGAAAAGTTATGACCAACCTAGATAGCATTTTCAAAAGCAGAGACATTACTTTGCCGACTAAGGTCCATCTAGTCAAGGCTATGGTTTTTCCTGCGGTCATGTATGGATGTGAGAGTTGGACTATAAAGAAAGCTGAGCACAAAAGAATTGATGCTTTTGAGCTGTGGTGTTGGAGAAGACTCTTGAGAGTCCCTTGGACTGCAAGGAGATTCAACCAGTCCATTCTGAAGGAGATCAACCCTGGGATTTCTTTGGAAGGACTGATGCTAAAGCTGAAACTCCAGTACTTTGGCCACCTTATGAGAAGAGTTAACTCATTGGAAAAGACTCTGATGCTGGGAGGGACTGGGAGCAGGAGGAGAAGGGGACGACCGAGGATGAGATGGCTGGATGGCATCACTGACTCAATGGACGCGAGTCTGAGTGAACTCTGGGAGTTGGTGATGGACAGGGAGGCCTGGCGTGCTACGATTCATGGGGTCGCAAAGAGTTGGACATGACTGAGCGACTGAACTGAACTGAACTGAACTGATTTGTCTAGTGTTTCAAAGGGTGAATCATGAATCCCTAGTAATGCTTTCCACAATACTCTGCATTGTAGCCTACAATTTAAAGTTTCAGAAGTATGTTAACTTTAATTTAATCACTAGGCAAGGTGATTTTAATTTGTAAAATATTTTTTAACCAGTAAATATATACTAATTTGTAGCAGAGGAAATATAAGTCAATCATCAAAAATGTGGTGATGGTGGCAGTTTATTTGCTAAGTCGTGTCTTACTCTTGCGACCCTATGGACAGTAGCCTGCCAGGCTCCTCTGTTCATAGGATTGATTCTCCAGGTAAGAGTACTGGAGTGTGTTGCCATTTCCTTCTCCAGGGATATATAACATGTAGTAATGCTGAATACACTGCATACAGTAGCTATAATCTCAAAGTGTCATCTAAACAGGAACTCTCTAGCCAAGAACCCTTCTGCTTCTCATCTCTATCAACCCAGTGGACACGTCTAATAAGCATCTATAATGCTTAAAGGGGATTTTAACAATTGAAAATGCAAGAGATTAAATCAATGGTAAAAGGAACAATTTTATCATGCTGGCTGGGACTCTCTGACCAGTAGAACAAGGAAAGTAGGAAGAGATGATCTATGGATTCTGAAATTTTAAAAAAGCATTTTTAAAATTTTTTAATTCTAAATCCTTTCAGTGTTTCTTGAATGGTGTTGAGTCCCACTGTGATAGTCAGTTGTGACTGTATATTAGCGATACCTAATCATACATATGGGCTTCCCTGGTGGCTCAGATGGTAAGGAATCTGCCTGAAATGCAGACCTGGGTCAGGAAGATCCACTGGAGAAAGAAATGGCTACCCACTCCAGTATTTTTGCCTGGAGAATTCCATGGACAGAAGTGCCTGGTGGGCTACAGTTCACGGGGCTGCAAAAAGTAGGACACAGCTGAGCAACTAACACACAAATAAGTAAATAATTGACAGTTATCTTTTTAATTAAAAAATAATATTTGGACTTCCCTGGTGGAGCAGTGGATAAGAATCCACCTGCCAGTTCAGGAGACTCAGGTTTTATCCCTGGTCTGGGAAGATTCCACAGGCCGTGGAGCAGCTTAGCTGGAGCCCCACAGCTACTGAGCCCATGTTCTAGAGCCTGTGAGCTGCAATTGCTGAAGCCTGCGTGCCTAGAGCCCCTGATCACAAGAGAAGCCACCACAGTGAGAAGCAATGAGGAGAGACGCCACGTGCTGCAACTGAAGAAAGTCAGTACAAAGCAACAAGTGCAGCCAAAAGTAAATAAATAACAGTTTCAAAATAATAGTCATAATAGTTAAGATACATTCCTACTATCAAACCTGCATATCTCCATTCAGGATACTATTTTTTCAGTAATAGTAATTCACATAAAATATATTAAAGGGAAGGTGCTAGAAATGAAGTATGGAGTCTGCTGCCTTAGATCATCATTAACTGAGTGTGTGTGAATATGAAAAGTTAAGTGTCTCGGAGGGGGCCTCAAAATGCTAAATAAAACATTCTAGCTTGGTTGCATTTTATGACTCTAATATTCAAGTCAATTGCATCGATATAAAATTAACCTGCATAATATTTTCATGTTCTCTCTGTAATTAAAGGGATAATAATATTTCACCTTTAGCTGTAGTCTTAAGAGTTGTTCTTAAAACATAAGTCATCTGAACAGAAACAGCTTAATCTGTCATACAGATGATATTTTATTTATAGCATATCATTATGAAATCAGATGAAATTAAAAGAGCTAGATAATTATAGGTTTTCAATAAATTTCTTAGCATCTTTAGTGCAATATCAGTATGCTGTGGCCAATTCCTTTAATTTTGTTGGGCATTAACTGAGTCCTATAGTAAGGAGGTTACTGTTAGTCATAGACCATTGTTCTCAAATTTTTGAAATGACAGGCATTTATGTGTATTTATTATTTACTTATTATATTATTTATTTTATTTATATAAATAAATATATAAATATAAATATATTTAAATATATAAATATATTAAATATATTATATTATTTATTTATTTATATTTTATATTATTATTTAATAATATTTATTATTATTATTTATGTGTATAAATCTAAGATGGAAACAGCTATGTTTTGCATCATTATTTCTCATGGAGTTGAGGCCTTTAATATGTATCATATAACAACAAAATAAATTTGACCCAATCATGATGATAGTAATAATGATGATTATGGTTGCAGAGATGTTGCTGGTGATCATTTCTGCAAATTGATTGAATCAGTGACATATAAATGCAAAGAAACCATCACAGAATAATTTTGCTTACTTATGGAAAATTCAAAATATGACTAGGAAAAAAGTACTTTTTAAAAGGGTGTTTCTTAATTGTTAATTATTTAAACAATATTCTATTTGTAATTGTGCCAAAGTTTTTAAGACATTTTTAAAAGTCAGATTGTTACTAAATGTATAGGTGTACAAAGAATAAGATGGAAATTATTATTAAAACTATAGTTATGCTTTGAATAATCCAGAAATATTTCACATACATGGAATAAAATGTTGGACATCTCTTGTAAGCTTAAAATGAACTCTTAGGGAAAAATGCTTAAGACCATTGCAGATGTTCTCAGTCAAAATAATGCTCTCATGAAACATTATTTCAGCTGTTTAACTGATATAGCATGAAACCCAAGAGGAAATTAAAAGGACTAGCTTTATGGAATTTAAAAACTAAAAAAAAAATAAATAAATCTACATGTGCTACTGGTCATTTGCTTTGGAGTTGGTCATCCTATCCCATAATAGGCATAAACTTAGACTTGGAAACTGTTACCTACTAATTTGCTTTCTTTCCCACCTTGGCATATTTACACATACAAGGTTCAATGCATGATACTGGATGCTTTGGTGCACTGGGACGACCCAGAGGGATGGTACGGGGAGGTAGAAGGGAGGGGAGTTCAGGATGGAGAACACGTGTATACCTGTGGTGGATACATGTTGATGTATGGCAAAACCAATACAATATTGTAAAGTAATTAACCTCCAATTAAAATAAATAAACGTATTAAAAGTAAATAAATACAATTGAAAAAGAAAACTATATTTACATTTGAAAAAATTATTGATCTCAGAGCTCTGTTAATATTCAGTGACATTGAATTAAATACTTATTATGTGTTTTTCTGCTGTTAGGACAAGGAGATCTGTAAGCATAAGATGTCCCTGTAGAAAGGTAGTATAACATCAAGTGAAAACCAGGCGTTCTGTAGCAAGACTATCTCCGTACCTGCTGGGAATCTCTTCCCTCTGCTAGCTCTATGATTTGGGGCAAAGTATTTCATCACTCTGAGCCTCAGACTCATCTATGAAATGGAACTAATTTAATCATTTCCTTATAGGTTTGTTATGAGGATTAAATTAATTGTATAAGGAAGTGCTTTGTACATTGCTTGTCACACACAAGTATGTTGTTATTATTATTATTATCATTTTGCTGGGTCTCATAGTTTCAGTACATATGCTTGAGTTGTAAAAAATCTGGATAATACTTTTAGACTTTATGAATTCAATCACTATATAACCAACAAAATGATTATAGACTGACTGGTTTACCTAAGAGTGAATAAGATGTGAAAGGCAATTGTTGGAACTGACTAAATGAGAATAACAGGTGAAGGAAAAAAGACTTCCAACAGAGCTAGAGAGCTTCTGTCATGCAAAAGGGGAAGAGGAAAATGCTGTCAATATCCATTTGTCCAGTGGTTCCCACAAAGCATGGAAGGAACATTGTTAATTGAGAGGAAGATCAGAAGGATCTATTATACAGCTTAGCAGTATTTCACCAAGCCAGGGCACGGTGCAGAAAATGGTAACATTAGCATCAATTCTGAGGCTCAAATGGTTGGAAATGCTGCAATCTTATTCATTTGTTTAATTTTATCTAATAGATGATAATGTTTAGGGTAACAGATGCTCAAGGTAAAAAAAAATTTACATGTCCAAAATTATATAAAAAGGAAAAGTTATTATTGGCTCTGAAAACTATCCAATGTTACTTATGCAAACAGTATTAAGAGTAAAACCACAGAGTTTTTTAGTGGAGTACATATATGTATAGATGTTCACCAGACAGGACACCAATATTGCGCTATTTCTGCCTCCATTTCCAGGTGAGTTGCTTATATAATAGAAACCAGGTTGTTAAACTGAATATGATACAACCTCAAACACCATAATATATTATAGAGCTTATTTGGAAACATGAGAACAATTTGTGATTTTTGAACCCTGTAATTCTCTTAGAGAATATAGAAAGATGGAGAAAGTGGAAAGAATATTGTCAGGATATTAGAAAAGAGATGATGCTGGCAATAATGGACATGTAAGTGAGAGACTCAGCTTGGGGCCACTTAGGGCCCTAAAAATACTGAATTTTCCTAAGATGTAACTGCAGTAGATAAACTCTGCAAAAGTATCACATGATGCTCAGAATATGAAGAAGGGTCAACTCGAACCATCTTCCAGGCCCACAGTGCTTTACATCTCATTGAATCTCATCCATATTCTTTCAGCTTCCTGCTGCATCTGGGAAAGAGCAGACAGGTGAGCAAGGAGAAGGGGAAATGCTGAGCAGGAGGGAGTAGAGATTTACCAGGACCCCACCCTCTCTCTCCAATGCTGACTTCCAGAATGAAGTAGGTCCTAATTAGGGATGAAGAGAAAAGTTTAACGCTGAGTCCATTTAGACATTTCCATCAATTTCCTGACTGATTAAAAAAGATTGTAGAAATGTCTGCATTACTGACAAGAGAGCAGAGAAGGTACAGATGTGCAGAGTACTCAGAAAAAGGAGCTGGGGAACATAAACTCAGAACACATTTTAAAGGGAGAGCAGGAAATCTGCATTAAAAATCTATTTTTAACAAAAATGGGATCATAATACAATGCAGTGCCTTTAGTGCTGTGTCTCTTATTTTATTAACCTATTTGTTTAGAAGAATATATTTTTATATCAGCACATGTAGATAGCTCTAAAATCTCTTTCAGAAGATAGAAGTGGAATATTTTCTAACTGATTCTCTGAGGCAAGTATTACCCTAATACCCAAACCAGACAGATACAATAAAAGAAAACTACCAGTCGATATTTCTCATGTACATAGATACAAAAACCCTTAACAAAATATTAGAAAATTAAATCAAATAATGTATAAAACAATGTATACACTATGACCAGATAGGATTTTTCAAGTAATTTGAGGCTGGTTCAAGGATGGCCACCAAGTGAGAGTCCTTGCCTTCATGCAGGAAAGAATTCAGAGAAAGCCAAGGCAAAATTCACTTAGAGATACAAATTCCATAGGCAAAAGAGCCAACACAATATTGAAGGAGAATAGCAAAATTTGAGGAGTAATGCTGCCTAAATTCAAGGGTCGCTATAATACATGGTAATCAAATAATGGAACATTTGTGAAAGAATAGACAGACAAATCAATTAAGTGGACTAGAGCTCACAGAAATAGACCCACATGAATATAGTTAACTGACTTCTGACAGCGGGTACCAGCAATGCAATGGAGCAAAAAGGTTTTTTTCGATAAATTATGTTGAAACAACTGGATATCCAAATGCTAAAAAAAAAAAAAAAGAATCTAGACACAGATCTTATATCCTTCCCAAGAATTAACTCAATATGCATCATAGATCTAAATGAGAAATTATAAAACTTAAAAGGTATCATAGGAGAAACCTATGGCATGGCATTGACTTTTTAGGTACAACACTAAAGTCACAATCCATGAGAAAAATAATAAATAAGCTGAATTTTATTAAAATTAAAACTTTCTACTTTGTCAAAGACAGTTTCAAGAGAATGAGAGGACAAGCCACAGACTGTGAGAAAATATTTGCAAAGGACACACTTGACAGTGGTTAACACTCCAGTACTCTTGCCTGGAAAATCTCATGCACAGTGGAACCTCGTAGGCTACAGTCCATGGGGTTGCAAAGAGTTGGACAATACTGAGCGACTTCACTTTCACTTTCTTCTTTTCACCAAAAATTTATAGCAAACTCCTAAAACCCAACAGTAAGAAAACAACCAACCTGATTAAAAACTGAGCCGAAGACTTTATCAGATGCCTCAACAAAAAATATATGTATATGAAAAATAAGCATATGAAAAAAATGCTCAGCATCATATTAGAGAAATGAAAACTAAAATTACATGAGATACCACCACACATGTCTTAGAATGGCCAAAGCTATAACACTGACAATAGCAAGTGCTGGTATGAACATGGAGCAATAGGAATTCATTGCTGGTGGGGATGAAGTATGTTACAGCCAATTTAGAAGAGAGTTTGCCAGTTTCCTACAAAACTAATCATAGTAAATGATCCTGCAATTGTGCTCCTTGTTATTGATCCAAGTGAGCTGAAAACATGTCCACACAAAATATTGCACAGGGATGTGTACAGTACCTTTATCTATAATTGTGAAATCTTGGAATCAAAATAGTCTTCCATATGTGAACGAATGAATTGTTATATCTGGACAATGGAATGGTATTCAGAGCTAAAGAAATTAGATATCAAATCTTGTAAAGCCATAAAAGACCCTTTAAATGCATTTTCTGTAAGTGAAAGAAGCCAGTCTCAACAGGCTTCACACAGTATGACTCCAACTAAATGACATTCTGGAAAAGGTAAAACTATGGAGTCAAATGGTGTTGGAGAAGACTCTTGAGAGTCCTTTGGATTGCAAAGAGATTCAACCAGTCCATTCTAAAGGAGATCAGTCCTGAGTGTTCTTTGGAAGGAATGATGCTAAAGCTGAAACCCCAATACTTTGGACATGCGAAGAGTTGACTCATTGGAAAAGACTCTGATGCTGGGAGGGCTTTGGGGCAGGAGGAGAAGGGGACAACAGAGGATGAGATGGCTGGATGGCATCACTGACTTGATGAACATGAGTTTGAGCAAGCTCCAGGAGTTGGTGATGGACAGGGAGGCCTGGCGTGCTGCAATTCATGCAGTCGCAAAGAGTCGGATATGACTGAGTGACTGAACTGAACTGATATAGTCAAAAGATCAGTGGTTGTCAGGGATTGAAGATGGAGAGGGATGAAAAGATAATACCACAGTGATTCATATGTGTCAGTATACATTTATTCATCCCATAATATGTATAATATGAACCTTAAGGTAACCAACAAATTTTGGATTATTATGCTTTACTGATGCCGGTACTCTTGCCTGGAGAATCCCATGGACGGAGGAGCCTGGTAGGCTGCAGTCCATGGGGTCGCAAAGAGTGGGACACAACTGAATGACTTCACTTTCACTTTTCACTTTCATGCATTGGAGAAGGAAATGGCAGCCCACTCCAGTGTTCTTGCCTGGAGAATCCCAGGGACGGGGGAGCCTGGTGGGCTGCCGTCTATGGGGTCACACAGAGTTGGACACGACTGAAGCGACTTGGCAGCAGCAGATGCAAGTTTACTAATTGTAGCAAACATACCACTCAGGTAGGGAATGTTGAGAATGGGGGAAGCTGTACACCTGTGGAGGCAGAAGATGTAAGGGAAATCTCTGTAGTTTCCCCATAATTTTGCTGTGAACCTAAAACTGATCCAAAACAATAAAGTCCTAAAAAAAAGGAAGACTACTACCTTGAAACTAGCATCCATATTTAGAAACAAAAAATTATCAAAACCCAGAAATTTTCCTTGTGTCCCATTTCACTGGATAATTCAAAGGTAGTTGTTATCTTGTGACTAACATTACCTGATTTTGTCCTTTGGAAAAGGAGAAATGTACTGCATGTATGATTTTATCTGGCTTATTTCTCATCACAATGTTGTTTGTGAGATGCTTTATATTTTTTGTATGTAGTTATAGATCATCCATTTTTATCCTGCACTGTATTTGTGTGAATATATTACATTTTAATTTTTACATTAGGTTTCAATCGGTATTTGTGTTGTTTCTAGTTTGCGGTCTTACAAATAGTGCTGCTTTAAATATTTTAGTATATACCATTAGAGTTACATTTTTCTTCAGCCTTTAAAATCATGTATGTATCTTTGGTGAAATGAGGGAAAATATTGTATTTGAATCTAAGTGATGGATACTTGAAATAGTCTTATATTTAAGCAGCATATTTGAATATTATTAGATACACCTGGATTTATACTCTTTAAAATTGTAATCAATGATAAAATACATTAGTGAAAAAGAGAAAAAAAGAGAGAACAGCTACTGCTATAATAAAAAGAGCACATGCCAAAATAATACAAAAAAGCTCCTTGACGCTGGTCTTATATCATGAATTAGTCATGTCTTAGCTCTTTAAAATTACAGAAGTTACCAAAATTTCTCTGTGCTTTAGTTTTTCAGTCTGCAAAATGGGAATAATGGCAGTGTCTCCTCAAAAGCATTGTGGAAATGAAGCAAGTTAATATATATAAAGTACCTTGAGCAGTACATGGCATGCAGTGAGTGCCTATAAGTGTTTATTTTTATTGCGCTGAAGGAAAGCTCTAGTTCAGAAGAATAAGAGATATTTGTAAATAGTTTTTGGCAATGTACCCAATAATTGTGAGGAATACTTTCTTACATTAGAATGAAACTTAATAGTTTAAAAATTCTTTCAGTCTCATTAGTTGTTTTCCAAGAGGAATTATTCCTACCTTAAAGAGAAGAACAGGATGTCTCAACAAATTTATATACAGCCAACCCTCATTTCCTGGGTTCTACATCCACAGATTCAACTAACTGCAGATTCAAAATATTTTTTTTTAATTTCCAGAAAATTTTGAAAAGCAAAACTTGAATTTGCCATGGCAATTATTTACAAAGCATATTATATTTGGAGAAGGAAATGGCAACCCATTCTAGTATTCTTGCCTGGAGAATCCCATGGACAGAGGAGCTTGGTGGGCTACAGTCCACGGGTTGCAAAGAGTCAGACACGATTGAGTGACTTCACTTACATTATTTTAGATATTATAAGTAATCTAGAGGTGATTCAAAGTATAGGGGAAGATGTGCACAGGTGATAGACAAATACTGTGCCACTTCATATAACAGACTTGAGCACCTGAGGGTTTTTATAATTGTGGACGTCCCTGGTGGCTCAGCTGGTAAAGAATCCACCTGCAATGCAGGAGGCCTTGGGTTGAGTCCTTGGTCAGGAAGATCCCCTGGGGAAGGAATAGGCTACCCACTCCAGTATTCATGGGCTTCCCCAGTGATTCAGATAGGAAAGAATCCACCTATAATGTGGGAGATCTGGATTCAGATTTCTGGGTTGGGAAAATCCTCTGGAGGGGAGCGTGACAACCCTCACCAGTATGATGACCTGGAGAATCCCATGGACAAGGAGCCTGGTAGGATAAAGTCCATGGGGTTGCAAAGAGTCAGACACGACTCAGTGACTTAGCATAGCAGGACAGCAAAGGTTGGGGGGCAGTGATTCCTGGAAGCAGTCCTCCATGGATACCAGGGATAACTGTATTTGGTTAGAAGCATGCTTTTATCCCCTAAGATAAAAAAGAGAGAGAGAGGAAGTGAGAGAGAAGGAAGGGGGGAGAGCTATCACAGGAATGAATAAAATACAAAAAATTTAATATAGATAAGAAAATCATTATAAGTGGAGTAAACAATGGTGGTACTAAAACACAAAGTGAAAAGGAGAATAAGTTCATGAAATACATACAATGCTACTATACAGCTCAGTTCACTTCAGTCACGCAGTCCTGTCCGATCTTTTTGGCCCCATCAACTGCAGCACACCAAGGCTCGCTGTCCATTACCAACTGCCAGAGTACATTCAAACCCATGACCATTGAGTCGGTGATGCCATCCAACAGTCTCATTCTCGGCCTTCCCCTTCTGCTCCTATGCTCAATCTTTCCCAGCTGCTGATGCTAAGTCACTTCAGTCATGTCCGACTCTGTGTGACCCCATAGGTCGGCAGCTCACCAGGCTCCCCATCCCTGGGATTCTCCAGGCAAGAGTACTGGAGTTGGGTGCCATTGCCTTCTCTGTCTTTCCCAGCATCAGGGTGTTTTCCAATGAGTCAGCTCTTCACATCAGGTGGCCAGAGTATTGGAGTTTCAGGTTCAACATCACTCCTTCCAATGAACACCCAGGACTGATCTCCTTTAGGATGGACTGGTTGTACCTCCTTGCAGTCCAAGGGACTCGCAAGAGTCTTCTCCAACACCACAGTTCAAAAGCATCAAGTCTTTGGTGCTCAGCTTTCTTCATAGTCCAACTCTCACAGCCATACATGACCACTGGAAAAACGATAGCCTTGACTAGACACATCTTTCTTGGCAAAGTAATGTCTCTGCTTTTGAATATGCTGTCTAGGTTAGTCATAACTTTTCTTCCAAAGAGTAAGCATCTTTTAATTTCATGGCTGCAATCACCATCTGCAGTGATTTTGGAGCCCCCCCCAAAATAAAGTGGAAGCCACTGTTTCCACTGTTTTACATCTATTAGCCATGAAGTGATGGGACCGGATGCCATGATCTTAGTTTTCTGAATGTTGAGCTTTAAGCTAACTTTTTCTCTCTCTTTCACTTTCATTAAGAGACTCCTTAGTTCTTCACTTTCTGCCATAAGGGTGGTGTCATCTGCATATCTGAGATTATTGATATTTCTCCCAGCAATCTTGATTTCAACTTGTGCTTCCTCCAGCCCAGCATTTCTCATGATGTACTCTGCATATAAGTTAAATAAGCAGGGTAACAGTATACTGCCTTGACGTGCTGCTTTTCCTATTTGGAACCAGTCTGTCCCATGTCCAGTTCTAACTGTTGCTTCCTGACCTGCATACAGGTTTCTCAAGAGGCAGGTCAGGTGGTCTGATACTCCCATCTCTTTCAGAATTTTCCACAGTTTATTGTGATCCACACAGTCAAAGGCTTTCACATAGTCAATAAAGCAGAAATAGATGTTTCTCTGGAACTCTCTTGCTTTTTCCATGATCCAGTGGATGTTGGCAATTTGATCTCTGGTTCCTCTGCCTTTTCTAAAACCAGCTTGAACATCTGGAGGTTCATGGTTCACATATTGCTGAAGCCTGGCTTGGAGAATTTTAAGCATCACTTTACCAGCCTGTGAGATGAGTGCAATTGTGCAGTAGTTTGAGCATTCTTTGGCATTGCCTTTCTTTGGGATTGGAATGAAAACTGACCTTTTCCAGTCCTTTGGCCACTGCTGAGTTTTCCAAATTTGTTGGCATATTGAGTGCAGCACTTTCACAGCATCACCTTTCAGGATTTGAAACAGCTCACCTGGAATTCCATCACCTCCACTAGCTTTGTTCGTAGTGATGCTAAGGCCCACTTGACTTCATATTCCAGGATGTCTGGCTCTAGGTGATTGATCACGCCATCATGATTATCTGGGCCATCAAGATCTTTTTTGTACAGTTCTTCTGTGTATTCTTGCCACCTCTTCTTAATATCTTCTGCTTCTGTTAGGTCCCTACCATTTCTGTCCTTTATTGAGCCCATCTTTGCATGAAATATTCCCTTGCTTCTTCTGCTGCTGCTGCCAAGTCGCTTCAGTAGTGTCCGACTCTGTGAGACCCCATAGATGGCAGCCCGCCAGGCTCCCCCGTCCCGGGATTCTCCAGGGAAGAACACTGGAGTTGCCATTTCCTTCTCCAATGCATGGAAGTGAAAAGTGAAAATGAAGTCGCTCAGTCGTGTCCGATTCCTAGTGACCTACCAGGCTCCTCCATCCATGGGATTTTTCAGGCAAGAGTACTGAAGTGGGTTGCCATTGCCTTCTCCGGAAATGTTCTCTTGGTATCCTTTTATTTTTCTTTACAGATCTCTAGTCTTTCCCTTTCAATTTTTTTTCCCCTATTCCTTTGCATTGATCGCCCGGGAAGGCTTTCTTATCTCTCCCTGTTATTCTTTGGAACTCTGCATTCAGATGCTTATATCTTTCCTTTTCTCCTTTGCTCTTTACTTCCCTTCTTTTCACAGCTATTTGTAAGGCCACCTCACACAGCCATTTTGCTTTTTTGCATTTCTTTTTCTTGGGGATGGTCTTGATCCCTGTCTCCCGTACAATGTCATGAACCTCCACCCATAGTTCATCAAGCAGTCTTTTCTATCAAATCTAGTTCCTTAAATCTATTTCTCACTTCCATTGTATAGTCATAAGGGATTTGATTTAGGTCATACCTGAATAGTCTAGCAGTTTTCTCCACTTTCTTCAATTTAAGTCTGAATTTGGCAATAAGGAATTCATGATCTGAGCCACAGTCAGCTCCTGGTCTTGTTTTTGCTGACTATATAGAGCTTCTCCATCTTTGGCTGCAAAGAATATAATCAATCTGATTTTGGTGTTGACCATCTGGTGATGTCCATGTGTAGAGTCTTCTCTTGTGTTGTTGGAAGAGGGTGTTTTCTATGAGCAGTTTGTTCTCTTGGCAGAACTCTATTAACCTTTGCCCTGCTTCATTTTGTACTCCAAAGCCAAATTTGCCTGTTACTCCAGGTGTTTCTTGACTTCCCATTTTTGCATTCCAGTCATCTATAATGAAAATGACATCTTTGTTAGTTCTAGAAGGTCTTGTAGGTGTTCATAGAACTTTCAACTTCAGCTTCTTCAGCATTACTGGTTGGGGCATAGACTTGGATTGTTGAATGTTTTGCCTTGGAAATGAACAGAGATCATTCTGTCATTTTTGAGATTGCATTGAAATACTGCATTTCGGACTCTTATGTTGACTATGATGGCTACTCCATTTCTTCTAAGGAATTCCTGCCCACAGTAGTAGATATAATAGTCATCTGAGTTAAATTCACCCATTCCAGTCCATCTTAGTTCTCTGATTCCTAGAATTCCTCTTGTCATCTCCTGTTTGACCACTTCCAATTTGCCTTAATTCATGGACCTAACATTCCAGGTTCCTATGCAATATTGCTCTTTACAGCATTGAACCTTGCTTCTATCACCAGTCCCATCCACAACTGGGTGTTATTTTTGCTTTGGCTCCACCCATTCCTTCTTTCTGGAGTTATCCCTCCACTAATCTCCAGTAGCATACTGAGTACCTACTGACCTAAGGAGTTCTTCTTTCCGTATCCTATCATTTTGCCTTTTCATATGGTTCATGGTCTCAAGGCAAGAATACTGAAGTGGTTTGCCATTCCCTTCTCCAGTGGACCACATTCTGTCAGACCTCTCCACCATGACCCATCCATCTTGGCTAGCTCCACACATCATGGCTCAGTTTCACTGAGTTAGACAAGACTGTGGTCCAAGTGATCAGATTGGCTAGTTGTCTGTGATTGTGGTTTCAGTCTGTCTGCCCTCTGATGCCCTCTTGCAACACCTACTGTCTTACTTGGTTTTCTCTTACCTTGGATGTGGGGAATCTCTTCATGGCTGCTCCAGCAAAGTGCAGCCACTGCTCCTTACCTTGGATGTGGGGTAGCTCCTATTGTACAGTTACTAGAGGTGGAGCAAAAATCTGAGTATCTTAATAGCCAAACCCAAGAAAGACACACGATTAGTTTTAAGATTCATCGTGCAGTTAAGAAACACACAATTGCATACACATTCTCAATTTCAGATACCCACATATAGTTGTTGGGTATCTAACTACCCAACATATCATTCACATGTCTTGACAGACTCACACTTTTACATAGGCACACACCTTCACACACAGAGAAATACACCCTAAGAGTTCAGTCAGTTCAGTCACTCAGTCATGTCCAACTATTTGTGATCCCATGGACTACAGCATGCCAGGCTTCTCTGTCCATCACCAACTCCCAGGGCTTACCCAAACTCATGTCCATAGAGTCAGTGATGCTATCCAACCATCTCATCCTTTGTTGTTCCCTTCTCCTCCCACCTTCAATCTTTCCCAGCATCAGGGTCTTTTCCAGTGAGTCAGCTCTTCCCATCAGGTGGCCAAAGTATTGGAGTTTCAGCTTAAGCACTAGTCCTGCCAATGAATATTCAGGACTTATTTTCTTTAGGGTTGACTGGTTGGATCTCCTTGCAGTCCAAGGGATTCTCAAAGTCTTCTCCAACACCACAGTTCAAAAGCATAAATTCTTTGGTGCTCAACTTTCTTTGTAGTCCAACTCTCACGTTGGTACATGTCTACTGGAAAAACTATAGCTTTGACTAGATGGACCATTTTTGGCAAAGTTATGTCTCTGCTTTTTATATGCTATCTAGGTTGGTCATAGCTTTTCTTCCAAGGAGCAAGCATCTGTTAATTTCATGGCTGCAGTCATCTTCTTCAGTGGTTTTGGAGCCCCTCCCCCCCAGTAAAGTCTGTCACTGTTTCCATTGTTTCCCCATCTATTTTCCATGACGTTATGGGACTGGATGCCATGATCTTAGTTTCCTGAGTGTTAGAGAAAAAAAGTTACCCTTTTCGTTATATGGGACTGGAATGCAAAAGTAGGAAATCAAGATATACCTGGAGTAACAGGCAAATTTGGACTTGGAGTACAAAATGAAGCATGGCAAAGGCTAACAGAGCTTTACCAAGATAATATACTGGTCAGAGCAAACACTCTCTTCCAACAACACAAGAGAAGACTCTACACATGGACATCACCAGATGGTCAATACCAAAATCAGATTGATTATATTCTTTGCAGCCAAAGATGGAGAAGCTCTATATAGTCAGCAAAAACAAGACTGGGAGCTGACTGTGGCTCAGATCATGAATTCCTTATTGCCAAATTCAGACTTAAATTGAAGAAAGTAGGGAAAACCATTAAACCATTCAGATATGACCTAAATCAAATCCCTTATGATTATACAGTAAGTGACAAATCAATTCAAAGGATTAGATCTGATAATGTGCCTGGAGAACTATGGATGGGGGTTCTTGGCATTGTACAGGAGGCAGTGATCAAGACCATCCCCAAGAAAAAGAAATGCAAAAAGGCAAAATGGTTGTCTAAGGAGGCCTTACAAATAGCTGAGAAAAGAAGAGAAGCTAAAGGCAAAGGAGACTAGGAAAGATATACCCATTTGAATGCAGAATTCCAAGGAACAGCAAGGAGAGATTAGAAAGCGTTCCTCAGTGATCAATGCAATGAAATAGAGGAAAACAATAGAATGGGGAAGATTAAAGATCTCTTCAAGAAACTTAAGAAATACCAAGTGAACATTTCATGCAAAAAGATGGGCATAATAAAGGACAGAAATGTTATCGACCTAACAGAAGTAGAAGATATTAAGAAGAGGTGGCAAGAATACACAGAAGAACTATACAGAAAAGATTTTCACAACCCAGATAATCACAATGCTGTAATCACTCACCTAGAGCCAAACATCCTAGAATGGGAAGTCACATGGGCCTTAGAAAATATTACTAGGAACAAAGCTAGTGGAGATGATGGAATTCCAGTTGAGCTACTCCAAATCCTAAAAGATGATGCTGTGAAAATTCTGCACTCTATACGCCAGCAAGTTTGAAAAACTCAGCAGTGGCCGCACGACTGGAAAATGTCAGTCTTCATTCCAATCCCAAAGAAAGGCAATGACAAAGAATGCTCAAACTACTGCACAATTGCACTCTTGTCACACATTAGCAAAGTGATGTTGAAAATTCTCCAAGCCAGTCTTCAGCAGTACGTGAACCGTGAACTTCCAGATGTTCCAGTTGGATTTAGAAAAGGCAGAGGAACCAGAGATCAAATTGCCAGCATCCATTGGATCATCAAGAAAGGAAGAGTGTTCAAGTAAAACATTTACTTCTACTTGTGAACTATGCCAAAAGCCTTTGACTGTGTGTATCACAAAAAACTATGGAAAATTCTTCAAGAGTTGGGAATACTAGACCACCTGACTTGCCTTCCATGAAATCTGTATGGAGGTCAAGAAGCAATTAAAACTGGACATGGAATAATAGACTGTTTCCAAATCGTGAAAGGAGTACTTCAAGGCTGTATATTGTCACCCTGCTTATTCAACTTATATTCAGAGTGCATCATGCAAAATGCCAGGCTGGATGAAGCTTAAGCTGGAATTAAGATTGCCAGGAGAAATATCAATAACATCAGATATGCAGATGACATCACCTTTAAGGCAGAAAGCGAAGAAGGACTAAAGAGCTTCTTGACGAAAGTGAAAGAGGATAGCGAAAATGTTGGCTTAAAAATCAACATTCAGAAAACCCTAACAGTTGCTTCTCAGTATATTTATTCATAGCTTTATTTTGAATTGAGGTTTTTTTTTAAACAAACTTTCTCCCCTTTAAGGGAGAAACAAGGTGAGATAAAGTGGCCTGCTTCCTACAGTTATTCACACAATACATAAAAACTCTCAGCAAGCTACAGGTATAATATGACACCCCACCCCCATTGTAGGAAATGGACTCTTTCTGGAAACAACATAGTCTCTTAGAGTGACATCTCTCAGCTCTCTCTGGCTGGATGCAGGAAAGATTTCTGCCAGCAAATCTTCAGTTATCACTAATAGTTCACAATGGCAATAGAGAAATTGCAGTCCTTTACCCTGAGACCTCTAATGTTGAGAAGGGTAACTTCCTGATGCTGGAGAAAATGAACTCCTGCTGTGAGATGTCCCACCGGGTCAAGTTGCTGGATATAAAACAATTCCATGTCAGAAGGGCACTGAAAGTAGAGTGTTGAACCCAATTCCCATTCCCATGTTTTCCTAGATGACCAACTAGTTATTCAACTGCTTCCAGCTTGTTTTTTAATCTGTAAAAATAATACTTTTAATATCCACATGACAGAGAAGTTATGAAGATCAAATGAGATAATCCATGTAAAGTGCTGAACATAGAGACTAATCCACAGGAAGCGCTCAGTGTTAGAAATTTTTACTTTTGTTATTTCTAAAAGAAAATCAGTCTTAGAGAAAAACTGTCTTTAGTCAGCCTATCTGGCAATTGTCAGTTTCACTCTTTCTTAGCATTTGTGTCAAATTCATGATAAAACTCAATACTATCTGCCTAGAGGAGAATAAACAGTTTTCTAGAGGAGAGTGAAAAAGTTGGCTAAAGCTCAACATCTAGAAAACTAAGATCATGGCATCTGGTCCCATCACTTCATGGGAAATAGATGGGGAAACAGTGGAAACAGTGTCAGACTTTGTTTTTTTGGGCTCCAAAATCACTGCAGATGGTGATTGCAGCCATGAATTTAAAAGATGCTTACTCCTTGGAAGGAAGATTATGACCAGTATATTCAAAAGCATAGACATTACTTTGCCAACAAAGGTCTGTCTAGTCAAGGCTATGGTTTTTCCAGTAGTCAGGTATGGATGTGAGAGTTGGACTGTGAAGAAAGCTGAGTGCCGAAGAACTGACGCTTTTGAACTGTGGTGTTGGAGAAGACTGTTTTTAAAAAATTTTTTTCATCTTTTTAAAAAAATTTTATTTTATTATTATTACTTTTTTTTTTTTACTTTACAATATTGTATTGGTTTTGCCATACATCAACATGAATCCGCCACGGGTGTACACATGTTCCCAATCCAGAACCCCCCTCCCTCTTGAGAGTCCCTTGGACTGCAAGGAGATCCAACCAGTCCATTCTAAAGGAGATCAGTCCTGGGTGTTCTTTGGAAGGAATGATGCTAAAGCTGAAACTCCAGTACTTTGGCCACCTCATGCAAAGAGTTGACTCATTGGAAAAGACTCTGATCCTGAGAAGGATTGGGGGCAGGAGGAGAAGGGGACAACAGAGGATGAGATGGCTGGATGGCATCACAGACTCGATGGACACGAGTTTGGGTGAATTCTGGGAGTTGGTGATGGACAGGGAGGCCTGGCGTGCTGCAATTCATGGGGTCACAAAGAGTTGGACACGACTGAGTGACTGTACTGAACTGAACTGATAGATAGAGGCTGTGGAATTTCACTCAAAAACAACTTTTTCTTCGGAATGGTAGTCTAAACACATTTGTATTTTATGGAACTTAAAATGAATAGATAACCTGTTAATGACAAAATATCTGATGATCCTGCTTCTTAAGGTTAAGGTTTAAAATCTATATCAGCAATAAAGAAACTTCTAAGAATCATATTTTTAAAAATAGGCAAAGAGTAGTTCATCATACCAATAAAGGTCACTAAGTGGAAATCAAGTTTGAAAGACATAATATTTTAAAAGTTTTGATGTGATATGAGAAAGAGTAAGGCTTCCAGAGACCCTATAAGAAGAGCACAAAGCCTCTGGCACAATTAGCCTTATGGTAATTGCCTGGATGACTATGGCAGGACCCCTAACTTCTTAGATTCCAGGTCCATGTCTGAGTAGGAACAACTTGCTGATTGGCCTGGCTCAGATTCAGAGGGGAGAGTGAGTACTAAGGGGAGTCCATACACACTAAGAGTGCAGTGAAAAACCTAGGTTTTATTTGGTTTCTATTTTAAAAAGTGGTTAAAACACTTAAGATATATAATAAGGAACCAAAAGTATCTCTCTGTGACATCATTGAAGGATTAGTGATATCTGAGTGGTATCTAAGATGCAACAGACATGCTGAAAACAACATAATCAAATTAAGAAGAAAATCACAATGTAAAACAAAATGAGAAGTCATTAAGCGTACTTCTGGGGAATGATTCTGGGAAATGATCCTGACATAACATGGATTTCTCTTCAGCAATGCCAGGGCACTCTTGAGAAGTTTTGAAAAGATATCTTAACTCAATCCAGAAGGAGAAATATTATTTATGAGGAAAAAAATTATAGCAGACATTCTTTGGGAACTTTTCTGCTTTTTCACGTTCTAAAACAGCTGTCATCATACTATAGTCAGTGGACCAAATGTGGTCTGTC
This sequence comes from Ovis canadensis, assembly GCF_042477335.2. NCBI lineage: Eukaryota > Metazoa > Chordata > Mammalia > Artiodactyla > Bovidae > Ovis > Ovis canadensis. Next base: position 104,630,532 of record NC_091251.1, read on the forward strand.
ATCTGTATTTGTAAATAATAAAGTTTTATTGGGGCAGAGTCACGTTCATTCAGCCACATGTTGCCTATTCTGCTTCCACAGTACTAGACAGAGCTGAATATTTGCCACAAAGACCCTGTGGAGCCTAAAGTGCTTACAACCTGGTCTTTCAAGATAAAGTTTGCCAGACTATGTTCTAAAACACACTTTATGCATCTCTATAAACACAGGTTATATTTAATTAATAATGCAAGCACCAATTTTATACATTAGAATAGGAATTTGCAAATTATGGGATAAAAGTAAAATTAATCTAGTTTATCATGTTGTGAGAGGATTAAGTATTGAAACTTTGACTTACTTTTTCATCTAGTTAGGCCTTATACATTCTCTTTCGTGTTTTTTCTTATATAAAGAGAAGTTGTTTAAACATCTTTAATTATTTTTCATGAAAACACAAATCAGATTTAACCTCTTTGGATACAGGCAGCCTGTGTTATGCATTCTTTGTTAATTCTTTCATTCAAATATTATTTTTGTGAGCATCTTGCTAACTGCAAAGCAATTTTCTTGATGTTAAGAATATAGAAATGAATCAAAGAGAAAAGACATCCCTGCCTTCACTTTGCTTCCCTTTATTATGTAGCCCAGGCCACACTGGGCACTGGACTAATGTTCATGAATGACTGACTACATTGCTGAGTGATACATAATGGCTTCAAAAGGCATAGCTTCCTTGCGGGGAGATAAGAGAGGAACTCTTGAGAAATCATCATAATGACTGCATCTCTAGTTTAGACTTTCAAAAATTAAGAGAAGGACTTTCCTTGTGGCTCAGCTGGTAAAGAATCCTCCTGTAATGCGGGAGACTTGGGTTCCACCCCTGAGTTGGGAAGATCCCCTGGAGAAGGGAAAGGATACCCACTCCAGTATTCTGGCCTGGAGAATTCCGTGGACTCTATCATTGATGGGGTCACAAAGAGTTGGACACGACTGAGTGACTTTCATTTCACTCAGTCAAAAACCAAGGAAAGCCTAACTTTTTCGAGATGTTTACCCATGAGATGTTTATATATATATAAATATAATGACATGGGAATAAAATTTTTGCCAACCCAATATTTGGTTGGCCAAAATGTGTTTGTGTATGTGTGTGTGTGTGTGTGTGCGTGTGTGCGTGCTAAGTCACTTCAATCATGTGTGACTCTATGTAACACTGGACTGTAGCCCGCCATGCTCTTTTGTCCATGGGATTTCCCAGGCAAGACCACTGGAGTGGGTTGCCATTTCCTCCTCCAGAGGATCTTCCTGAACTAGGGATCGAAGCCATCTCCCACACTGGCAAGTGGATTCTTTACCACTTTGCCACCAAGGAAGCCCCACATAAACACATACATATTTAATGTCTGTTTCTGTTGACTTCTAGAGAAATATACTTAACATATATGGGGCTAGAATTCTTTGAAACATGAACATAATTTTAAAAATTAGGACTATTTATCATATCTAAAGCAATACTTGCATCTGAATTAAGGAGAAAAAATTGCTCATTTACCTCAAAAAACTGTCCTGTTGGAATTTCTACAAGTGAAATCTTGGAATTCTTACACACTTATATCCACTAATTACTTTTATTTATTTTGATGTATTATTTCTGACAGGTTTTGTGTATATAAAAAAAATTAAATGCAGCTAAATAGCAAAATAAAGAATCATTCAACAAGTTTTCAACCTACCACAACTCCACTTCTGCCAAAAGGAATATTCAAATTATCACTATTACTACACACCTAATCTTTTGCTTTGACATCTGGAATGTTAATTTACAACACCATGTCAACCTGGCTATTTGGTTTTCATGTAAAGATGATCGCCAAATAAAAATCTCCTTTAGACTCCAGCTCTGAACATTAAGACATCAATGAATACTGGATTTAAAAAGTCATATTTCTCAGACTGGGAATCATCTGGGGATTGGTGGGGAGACTACTTGCTTACCTTTCACTTTAAAGGAAGTGGATTTTATTTCTGAACAACTGTACATTGCTAAAACTTTGGCTTTTGCCCTATTTTCCAAATGATGTTTATCCCTGTGGCCGTTATGAAGGATTGCTTTGCCATTTTAATAATCAGATCTGCAAATTTCCATTTAGCATCAAATCCAAACAATCCAATCTGCCAGTGATTGACATCTCTGCTTGTGCATCAACATCTATTAAACCAGATGTTTTACTTCTTCTCCTGCCAAGAGTGAGCATCTCTTTATGATCAATTGTCAAGGCAAGTCTGTCAATCAAGGCATTAGTAATGTGTACATAGAAGAGCGTAAGTCATTCAACTGCAGTCATGCTATACCATCCATTTAGACTGTCACCATTTTGAAATTAGATTTTTTTTTCAAGAAGAAAATCAGTTGAAGCTTTCCCTGAAAATATCTGCTAATGTCAAAAAGTGCCTTTTGACCCTGAACAATGTAATCTTCTAAATGCAATCAAAATGAAACTCTTGTTTATGTGAGGGACTAACAGGAGCACCAAGACTGCTAGTGACTCTGAAAGTTTCCATAGTTTCCTCTTAAATTTAGATCCTTGCAACAACTTTTCTTTTTGAAAAGCACATTTCCTTCTTGGTTAAATTAGATGGCGCAAAAATTGGGAAACAGTGCCCAGCTAATAATCTTCTATAGTATCATATTCACGTTCTTCTTCCCAACATAAAATAATGCATTGTTTAATGAGTGCAAGAGGATAACATTTTAACATGGCATGGAACTATGCTGCTGACAATATCAACAAGAAAATATTATCTCCTACATTTAAAATAAACTTAAAATGTACTAGTCTTCTTCAAAGACTGTTGGCATATAATAAAGGTGGATAATTTTTCCCTTGGGAGAATACTTCATAGTTATCTAAAGGGGCCTTTATAAAACATTTAGTTCAAACCTTATTCTGAAATGAAATATAAACACAGTAGAAACAAATTGTTTATTCTGGAATATTTTAGGAACAGTAAGAAAACCTTTAATCTCAACAGTTGAATCTTATTGCACTCAGTGATTTTTAAAATCCCAACAACTTTTGGAGTGTGCTCTATGTATATGTATATGTACGTGGTGTGTTAGTTGCTCAGTCTTATCTGACTCTTCACGAGCCCCTATATGTTTATGCAAAATTAGTTGAAGGGGTATAAGGGAATAAAAAAGTTGATAAATATTTTCAAAAGAGCATGGAATGAAAACACTTAAATATCAAATGATTCCTTTGAGGTTTAAGAGTGTTATGTTCAGAATCACTGAATGGCATACGTGTGTTACTTCACTAACATGAAGCTCATTTACTCACTTATCACATCAAGAATCAGTACTGGCTGAAAACCTCTGTCAGTTTTTAGCAGTACTTATGGAAGAAGGCTAAGATTGTACTCAGTTCTGAGATAACTGACAGATGAGAAAGTTTACCTCTCTAGCAACATTTCTTTTAGAGACAGAATCTGGGAAGCGATGAACCAAAGTATGACACAAAATAATGATTCTTGCTTACCCCATACATTTAAAGTAGCAGAGTAATAAAACATGGCAAATTTGAAAGCGTGGTGATATTAATTTTCTTGGCCTTTCCCCTTTATAGCACCGTCCCCCCTATTCTTTTCACTTATTTTCTAGACAATGGCAGATCAGCCAAATTCTTTCACAAGAATCTGAAATAAGAAAGTAGATCAGCAAAACATATCAATCCACATGCTCTGATTAGTTACATGAATGCTTTTAAAGGTTATCTGTATTACCATCATCATAAGAATGGATAAATAAGATTTATCCATTGAGAAGGAAATGGCAACCCACTCCAGTATTCTTGCTTGGAGAATCCCAGGGATGGGGGAGCCCGGTGGGCTGCTGTCTATGGGGTCACACAGAGTCGGACACGACTGAAGCGACTTAGCAGCATATATATATATATATATATGAATACATATGTATGATGGAATATTACTCAGCCATAAAAAATAAATGATGCTATTTGCAGCAATATGGATGGACCTGAAGATTGTCCTACTAAGTCAAGTAAACCAGACAGAGAAAGAAAAATACCCTATGCCATCACATAAGTAAGTAAGTGTTAGTTGCTCAGTCATGTCCAACTCTTTGCGATCCCATGGACTATAGCCTGCCAGGCTCCTCTGTCCATGGAATTCTCCAGGCAAGAATATGGGAGTGGGTTGCCATTTCCTTCTCCAGGTGATCTTATCAACACAGGGATTGAACCTAGGTCTCTTACACTGCAGGCAGATTCTTTACCATCTGGGCCACATATGGAATAAAACATGATATAAATGAATCTATTTACAAAAAATAAATAAATTCACAGATGTAGCCAAAAAACAGTTACCAAAGGGGAAAGGAATGGGGAGAGATAAATTAGGAAGTTGGGATTAACATATACACACTGCTGTATGTAAAACTAATAATCAACGAGGAGTTACGTATAGCACAGGGAACTATACTCAGCATTTTGCAATAACCTATAAGTGAAAAGACTGGGAAAAGAATACGTGTGTGTGTGTGTGTGTGTGTGTGTGTGTGTGTGTGTGTGTGGTGTAACTGAATCACTTTGTTGTACACCTGAAACTAAAGCAACATTGTGAATCAACTATGCTTCAATAAGAAGTGAAACAACAAGAGATTAAAACAAACAAAAAAATGTTTAGCAGTATAGATTTAATCTGAATGGATTCATGTAAATCCATTCAGATAAAGTACAGCAGGTAAGGTTTAGTAGAACTGTGGGTAAACTGAGTCTTAGTGGCAGCAAAGCATAAATTATCTCCAAAAAAGAACAAACCTCTTCAGAGTCTCAACAAAAGTGTAAAATTATTTCAGACTTCTACCAGTGCGTTTCCCTTAGCAGGGCACAGCTCACAGTGAAAGGTCTGCAGAATGGCCTCCATAAAAACCTGACTGATGGGAGCAGAAAGAGAACATCTGCCTGGACCCACGATGCTCACCCTTTGTCTTTAAAACGTACTCCTTCTCCCAGGGATGATTTTACACCTGTAAAGACAGACACTTGGAGAAGGGACTAGCAAACCACTCCAGTATTCTCGCCTGGATAATCGCATGGACAGAGGAGCCTGGTGGGCTACAGTCCACGGGGTCACAAACAGTTGGATGCGACTGAGCATACACAAAGGAAAATACCACTTAATTTGGTTTTACTTTCCATGTAGTCTGAGAGGCCTTTGTATGTGGAGGACTAGAGAAATTAGTGAGAGATTTAAGTTAGAAAAGGTTGTCTAGAAGGATCGTGAAACTGAATGAGCCTCTTCAGAACTCTGGGAAAGAACACTGGTGGCTGATGGGTCAGAAGACAGAAATCTGGGCTACGCCGATGTTGTCCAAAGATCATCGGCTATAGAGAACAGTTTTTAATTGATCTACAATGTTGGGTTAGTTTCTGCGGTACAACATGAATCAGCTATGTATGTCCATGGATCCCCTCTCTCTTCGACCTCCCTCCCAAGCCTCTTCATCCCACCCCTCTAGTTGGTCACAGAGGACCAGACTGAGCCCCCTGTGCTTTGCAGCCGCTGCCAATCAGTGATCTATTTCACGCGGGGTAATGGATATGCGTCCATGCGACTGTCTTGGTTTGTCCCATCCCCCTTCCTCTCAAGTCGGCACGTCTGTTCCCTACGTCTGCGTCTCTTTTTCTGCCCTGCAAATGGTTCCAATGGCACTACTTTTCTAGATTCCACGTTTATGCGCTCGTATAGGATATTTGTTCGTCTCTGTCTGACTTACTTCACTCTGTATGACAGACTCGGGGACATCCGCATCTCTACAAATGACCTAGGTTTGTTCCTTTTTATTCTGGGCACTGTTTGGAAGGCGAGAAAGACCTCCAGCTGCTTGTGTTGTCTTGCTCTTTGCAATTGCTTCCCATTGCAAAGTAGTAATGGGAGGAGGTGTCTCCCTGAACTTCAGAGACATAGAGAGAAGTGAAGCTTTTGTGGTAAAATATGCATTCGTGATTCTTGAAAAAATATAAGGTAGGACAATTCCTCTTGGTCATTAGTTGCTGTGATTTTCTTTCTTTGTTGCATCCATGAACCTAGAAACAGTGAGAAAGGCAGGAAGAATGACAGGCTCATGAAACAAACGATATAAGCTTTAAAAGGCCATTTGAGTGGTTCAGGACAAGTAAGAAATTTATGCCCAACTTAGCAAACAAACTAATCAAAAAGTATGAGTGTATTGAAACAGGTTCTTTTTTTTTTTTCTTAAGTGCTTGTATATTTTTGCGATTGCCTGACAGTCTTCACGTGGCCCAGATACTCCATAAGCATTTTTTATATTAATCTTTTCAAAACAAAACAAAACAAAAAAAGAAAAATGTTAAAGGTTACAAATAATCTGAGGAGGCTGAGTCTTTTTCTGGTTGTTTCTCCAGAAAACTTTTAGTGACAGGAAGTTATTTATATATTTTTTTTTTGTCCTGAGCCCCTGAAATGAAATGTCTAACTCATTTCAGGTATAGAGACTAGGGATTTATCTTTGTGAGTGCTAACAATGCTCTGTTTAGGGACCTATTTCAAATCACAAATACATAAATTTTTATGTTTGAGATATCTTTCAGTGAGAAATAATTTTTTCAACGGTTTCCTTCTCTGTGGGCAATTAATTGATTCCAATATACTTTTTGCAGTAAGAAAAAAAAAAAGGAAAATACACACAAAAAAGAACACTTATGCCTTCAGCATAAGTTGAAGGCACCTGAACTTTAAAATTACTGAAGAAAAGATGAATAAATTCTAGGGATCTAATATACAGCATGGTAACCATAGTTAACAACACTGTAAATTTGCTAAGAAAGTAGATCTTAAAAGTTCTTACAACACAACCATAAAAGGTCATTATGTGAGGTGATGAATATACTAACTAACCATATTATGGTGCTCATTTCACAAAATATGTATGTATACATTTTGTGCATACATCACATTCTCTGCCTTAAATTCATGCCATGTTGTTTGTTAATTATATCTCAGTAATCATAAAAAAAGATTACTGAAGGAAAACCCAATAACATAACTAATATTTAAAATTATAATCTAAGAAACTTTCCATGAATTATAAAACATTCAAATATAAACCATTATTTTAAAATAATGTGATATACTCTATGCACTGATGTGGAAAGATTTTAAAGGTATATTTGACTTAGATCACTTAATATTAAAGGGTATCAAAAGAATGTATGTGACTATACTTTGTGTGTACACTTTAAATAAATGGGAAATTTCTAAAAGGGTATTCAATAAATTATTTTTCTGGATTTATACAGAATATCTGTTCTTGAAAAACTTTAATTTCATTTTACAATATTCATGCATTATTTTTGTAGTAATAGTCAAATCAGTAAAAAACCAGAACTGGTTATGTTAACTGTAAGTGCAATGCTAGTATCATTACTGAGTAACTTGCATTTGTTACATCATTTCTCTGCTAATAATTGCAATTATGGGAAATGTTCCAAAAGAAGCCAAAGAAACAGAAATTTTTTTAAAAAAAATGAGAGAATGAGGACACATTTTTATCCATGTATACAACGAGTTTTGTGCAGGTATGGTTTGAGTATGTTGATAGAAATAATCAATTCACTTTTAAAAATTCAAAATTAATTGACTTAAAAAATCAAATGAGTTTTATGAGTAATCAGGGCCTCTAAGGTCCTGTCTCCAGAGGCTCTGAAATCAGAATACTTAAGGTAAAAACGGGCCCAAGTGGTTTGACTTGCCAGTGTCCAACATAAGTAAATGTCTAAGACAGCAGGGGATAAACCCCAGAAAATCTATAAAATGCTTCCAAAAACAGTTTTCTGCATCTAACTCTGATTGTTGACAAAAGCTTTTGTTTTCATAATAATTCCACTTGGTATAATTTGGTCCCTATTTTATCTGTAAGAAATTTTGCAGTGCCTCTAAACCAGTTCTGGTCTGTTTCTGTCTTCACTTCCCAAATTCTTCTAAGTTTCCTGTCACCTTCAATTTGCAGGCATACTTTGTGAATCTCATCATGCCTTCAGGAGCCCACCTAGGGATTCAAAACATAATATCAGGTTCCAGTTGTCATCAAAGACTTAGTTTGGAAAGTGGCCCAACTTCAATAAGGTCCTGGTTTACCAACCACACAGCTTGATTTGATTGTTAGCGTGGTGATGCTTCAATCACCAACTGGTTGCCAAGAAGAATCAAGAGTCATCGCAAACACTGGCTGTCATTTTCATCAGAATTCCCAAGAAGGAATGAAAAGTGAGGAGCAGACTCACAATGACCCTGAGCTTCTGACGTCCACGTGAATCTTGAGGCAAGCAAAAGTTTAGCACCGTGGTCACTTACCCCACATTTAGCTGAGTCTGTCCAGAGATGTGAGAGGGTGGAGAGAGTGGGGAAGAATGCTTTGTTCCAGAGTCTTCCTCATGCCTGTGGCAACTGTTAGATGCACCTGGGGAAGATGAAGGCAGACTCCAATCCCAGCCATCCCATCAGAATTCTCCCATGTTGCAAAACTGGCCAAGCGATTTAACGCTCACAGGACAAATTTCCTAGACTCATTTATGGCCACCTGAGCCGCAAATAGGATGAGGGTTCTCCTGCTGGAAAGTTAAGGTATAATGACTCTCCTGGGGCCAAATTCAATACAACATAAAATAAAAGTCAGTAATAAGACATCCATTGTTGGATTAATGTTGTTGAACTATGGTTATTCTGTCACTTCACTCTTTGAGTAGAGGTCTGTGATGAGGCCATGATTTTATTTTTATTATTTATTTTTGTTTGTTTCATCATGTTTTGATTTTGGATGCCCTGGTGTTTAGATTGTCAACCTGAGCTAAGGCCTGAGTGGCTGAACATCTTTTAAAACATTTTTCAAGTTCTTAGATTTGGGGCATATATAATGTTTTAAAATGGCTAACCTTTCTTTTAAAAAGTGAATTCATCTTCCTCCATTAGACTATTTCTGTAAGAGTCATATAAAAAGGTCATTAGCATCTTTCGTGTTGCTCCTTTTCTTTTAGCAAATCCTAGGTGAAAGAATAACATCTAACAGTCCTACAGCACTTACTACATGTCAGAAATTCTTCCAGGGACTGTGCAAGTACTAAAACCATTAACCCTTCCAACAACCCTGTGAGAAAGGCACTGCTGTATTTCTCACTTCACAAATGAGGAAACAGAGGCAAAGAATGGTCAAGCTACCTGATTAAGATCACGCAGCTGAGAAGTAACAGCTGCACACCCCAGCACCAGTAGTCACTGCTCCAGACAGAGACCTTCTGTGGGAGGCAGGACAGACCTCCCCCCAAAGAATTCTTGTCCTTTAAACACTTGAAGACTGATCACTGGAAGGACTGATGTTGAAGCTGAAGCTCTAATACTTTGGCCACCTGATGCAAAGAGCTGACTCATTGGAAAAGACCCTGATGCTCAGAAAGATTGAACACAAAGGGAGAAGAGGGTAACAGAGGATGAGATAATGGATGGCATCACCACTGCAATGGACATGAATTTGAGGAAACTCCTGGAAATAGTGAAGGACAAGGAAGCCTGGTGTGCTGCATTCCATGGAGTTGCAAAGAGCTGGACACAACTTGGCTACTGAACAACAACAATCACTTGTGAAGGCAGGGAAGAACACAAGAATAAAACAGAAACCCTAAATTAGACACTCAGCAATTTAGACTCTTAGCTTCTAGGCATCTAGATATGTTTCTCACTGGAGAAAGTGAGACCAGGGACTCTGTATTATACAATTTTGCATAATAAACAGCAGTTTTCATGAAATTCAGGGCAAGCACTGATAAATGCTTATGGAACCAGGTTGGACACTGTGCCCTCATTAACCTCACCTGTGAGTATGTCCCCTCTGCTTATCTGTGCCCATTTCCTAGGGTTCTGTGTCTGCTCCTCCATGAGAATGCAGCCTTGGACTGTCCAATTCACTAGTTCTGTGCCACCTACACAGATTGCCTTTTGAAGTCAGTGTCCCAGCCTCTGAAATTATTCCTCTCCTACCTTTCCATTAGTAGTTGGAAAGAGATGTGATTAGGATAGTGAATTTAATATTTTACTCTCCTGAAATTATTTTATTATTGTTCTTGTTAATTGTTTGTTTTAAAAAAAGACCCTGTGATGAGACTCTGATGCTTGTATTTAAAGCACAAAAGCAAGATGACAAAGAGGAAAGGTTTAAGTGAAAACCCATATATCTGATTTCTGGAATCAGGCAGTACGGTCAGTTCTTAACTCTGCCTACTCATGTAAGTATCATCCAGTTCTGAGGACAATTGCAAAGGAGTTCTGAAACTTAGCTGCCTTTTCAGGCTGACAATCAAACAAGCGATTGCAGTCAAGTCATGACTTATTACTCCACCCCTACAGCTGGGTTTGGTGCTGAGTATTAATAGATCCGGTTGAACAATGCTGCCCCCCCCCCTTTCCTGAATATGCAATGCTTCTGACTTTTGCGGATGCTGTTCTTCTGCCTGGATAACTTTCCTCCTGCCTGCCCACAACCCCCTACATCCAACCGTCCCCTTACACTGAGTACTGCTATGGGCAGGACACAATTTCAATAGGAACTCATCCTCAAAGTAGTAAAAAATGCATTTCATTTGTGGCCATGTCATACTTATCTCCTGTGTGTCCCCATAAGGACCAGAGTGTACAGCCGCATCACAAATGGACAAAGAACTGATTTCTGTATGGAGTTTCTGAACATAGATAGAGTGTAATTTTTACCTTGGTTAATTTTTCACATGTATTTATTCTTTGCCTTATATTTGCCATTTTCTAAATCAATTGTATCATCTTTCTGGAGCTATGTGAACACTGGGCTTCCCAGGTGGCACAATGGTAAAGAATCTGCCTGCCAATGCAGGAGACATGGGTTCGATTCTTGGCTTGAGAAGATCACCTGGAGTAGGACATGGTAATCCACTCCAGAAATCTTGCCTGGGAAATCCCATGGACAGAAGAGCCGGGTAGGCTGCAGTGCATGGGGCTGCTAAAGAGTTGGACACAACTCAGTAACTAAACAACAATAAACACTGAACTCTGCATTATGAAATCAATGGAAAAAAAGAAAAGAGGAATTTAAAGAAAATTATTTTATTTTACTGCATTTTACAAAGGGAGAAAAGAGAAATATACTCAAATTGTCTAAAAAATTAACCTGAATTTATGTCACTTTGCCCAACATGGGCTGCTACTGAAGATATTTTAATTATTGAAGATAACAAGAAACAAAAGCCAAATATCTTCTAATAGTGTATTTCAATTTAAGTCTATGTTGTACTTATTAAATATTTGCTATGACCTATTTAGGGCTTCCCTGATAGCTCAGTTGGTAAAGAATCTACCTGCAATGCAGGAGATCCAGGTTGGATTCCTGGGTTGGGAAGATTGGATGGAGAAGGGATAGGCTACCCATTCCAGTGTTCTTGGGCTTCCCTTGTGGCTCAACTGGTAAAGAATTTACCCACAATGTGGGAGACCTGGGTTCAATCCCTGAGTGGGGAAGATCTCCTAGAGAAGGGAAAGGCCACCCACACCAGTATTCTGGCCTGGAGAAAAATCCATGGACGGTAAAGAGTCGGACACGACTGAGCAACTTTCACTTCACTTATGACCAATTTACGTTTTAGATATTGAAAATAGAGGTGAATAAGTTCACAATGGAGATTAGGAAGAAACAAGTAACAATGAATCTGATTTAATGTGCTTTCATCAATGTAAATTTTCAAAAATCAAAACTAACCTGTAACGGAGGCTGAGTTCTACCGTCTGTACCTTTGTAAGGCCCTCTACAGTCCTGGCTAATTGCAGATACTTGAAGTGGAAAAGACCCAGAGACACAAGGGGTGGATACTTGAGTGAAAGGGGATGTGAAGCGGTGAGAGAAAAGGCCGAATAAAAGCTCTAGCCTCTGATTAGGACCTTTAGTGACACCCCACTGATGTAGATGATATAAACCCACCTGGAGTATAACTCCTGAGTGATTTCCTGCCAGATTAGTTATCAGTTATCTTCAGGGCATCAAAGAATGAAGAGGGGAGGGAACCAGGTTAGGAAAACGTGGCAAGCGTGTCAAGGATGAAGGGAAGGAAGGAGGAGAGGAAGGGAATAAAGGAGGGAGTGAGGAAGGAAAAAGGAAGAAAAATGTCTCTAATTGAAACATACACTTGTAACACATCCCTTCACTGCCAATATGTTCTGTGAGCTAATTCCTCTACCTCTTCATTTTCCCACCGTTTCATCAGAAAGCCCTTCTGAGAAAAGTATTCCCTTTTTGGCAGTCTTGATGTAACACTTTTTCCCTCTCCTTCAATGCAAATAGATAAGCCTACCTGGAGCCTATTTGTTCAGGTGGTTTGGAATAAATCCCGTATGAGCTCCTCCTCCATGGAGACATGGCTGCACATGAGGTCATTTCCTCTTCTATTTCCTGTATTTGGGGAAGTCGCTCATGCAGCAGCTGTAGCCACTCATAGAGTGTTCAAGAGGCACTTCTCCTCCAGGTGCCATTCCCCAGTTGTATTAATGTTTTCCTTCCATATCCTGTGTGTACTGATCAGGTCTTGCCAAGTATAATATTCTCCTTTCATGTAGAAAATAATTTTCAATCCTAGTATCCATCTGAGAATGACCTAAGAACTGTCTAGAACAGATGATAATTTTGCCAGTGTGAACATATTCTCTTTGGAGGTGATGCTTATAGACATTCTTACACGTAGATTTTCAGGTGCTTCATGTTATGAGTGAAGACAACTCATTTATGAGAAAAAAAAATTATGAGGAGAGTGTGATAGTTTTATATTCAGAAAGGTGTGTTAGTATAACTGAGATTCTGGCAATTTTTCAAGAAAATAAACTGCTTTATGAAAACAAAAATGTATGTTGTTACTAGAACCGAGTAGAAGGTCAAAGTCCATTCAGAGAAATAAGAAAAGAAAATTGAGTTAACAGATCTTGATGTCTAGGTGAGAATGACTCCATCCTGCTCAGGTTTAAATTTCCCTGGATTAAGAAAGGACTAATCTCAGAGCCTGAGATAGACTTTGACCCATGCACAGGAAGCAAGTGGCCAACAGCTGTGGAAAATGAAGAACTAGTATGACTGGGATCATATTTCTTTGTGTAAAATAAAGATAAGTCATACATGCTATGGCCATCACAGTCTCTTAGGTACTCTGGAAAGGATTATCAATAAAGCTGTCCAAATATCTATATTGAAATTAGGTCTACAGAATCTAAAAAATAATATTCATGTATTGGTGGGGCAAAGCATAAACTACTCTGGGTAAGGAATGAGAATGACTTCACCAGGGGAAGGGAACCCAAATGTAACATGAATCAATAAAGCAGACATATTTCATATGAACTCTATTAACACAATGCTTTGAAAGCGATGTCCTAGTTTATTATTTAGATGGAATTATGAGCCTGCCATGACTCCACAGCATGAAGTTTCATGAAATTCATTTCTTAGTTTCTATTATCCTTAGAAACCAAAAATAATACAAAAGGAGAATTTAAAAGAGATAAAAGGTCACTTGAAAGTTTCTTCAATTCAAAAGAAATAAATATCATTTCTAGTTTCTTTCAGTTGCTTATGTGTTTAATAACATATCCAGACTTTGGGATTCCTTGATTAACCCTTCAGAAATTATGATATCCTAGGAATCATCTTTCAAAACATGAACATTTTGTTAAATTATGACATTAACATACATGCTTAAGTGAATCCAGCATTATGATTGAATGCTAATAAAAATGTTTTCCTATCAGCCTTTCAGGTTAATTTTCTTTTTTTTCTGATAAGAAAATCCTTACCAAATGTTACTCTACAAAAAAAAAAAAAAAGCAAATGGTCAATTGTGCATACTATAATCACAGATAGATTTCACTTAAACCATTACTTAATATATAAAATAAAGTATCAGCATAACATAAAACAAAAATAAGAACATTTTAATTGTGTTAATTTATATCTTTCAGCCAAGTTATATTGAGTAAGTATCTACTATGTGCCAAGTTATATAACTATCTCGCTTATATCCTTTCAATAACTTCTCATTGTCATTAGAATAAATGAGGATGTTCTTAACATTTCCTCCAAGATCTAACCTGAACACATGCATTTCTCTGACTCACTATTTGTCAGCAAGCAGCTCTCCTTTCTGTTTCTATAAATCCCCAAAGTCCAGAGTTTTTGCACTTACTGTTATGTCTTGCCTCTTGGCAACATCCATCCCCTCCCTACCCCAGTTGCCTAAAATTCAGCTCCTAGAATGACTAATTGTTTTTCATACTTTACAACTGAACTCAAGTGTTATTTCTTCAAAGTGGCCTTTTGACAGCCCTCATTTAATTTCTATCTTGACTTTTTCATTAATTGATTTTTTCCCCCATCATTTGTTTACTTGCATTGTTTTTCACTTTCTCTACTTTGAAGGGAAGAATTTTTAGATTTTGTACTTATTTTATTCTGAATACCCCAAATAGTGTCTGTCATAAAGTAGATTATACATAAATACATCTACATGTTCTAGATGCTAGGGATTTAATTGTAAACACGGTTGCGGATTTGACTGTAACAGAGTTTATAATCACTAATGAATATGATCCAAGTTTCAAAGACATAGTCAAAGAAAGGTATATTGCTGTTTTTGCTGTTATTTATCTACAATACCATCCAGTCTTGCCGAGTGAGCACAGAACTGTATATGTATAGTCAAAGCTCTGGCATTATTGCTGTGTAAGTGAGTTTCTCACACAGCAAAGTAGAAAAAAGACATCTAGTTTATATTTATTGCAGAGAAAGAAAATGTTTAGGCTTGGAATTTTTTTCCAGAAAGTTGTAACTCATTTACAATGTCTCATTATTCCTAATATGCAAATATACCTTTATTCTTGCTTGACATTTGTTTCATAATCAAGCAATGCTCACAGTTCAAAGACTGCAAGTTTTGGGGGCAAATGTTTTTTCTTTATTATCTTAAAGATAGACTTTATTGCATTATATGGGTTAATACAATGTTTATATTGTGAATAATGAGTTCAATCCTTCCATTGTTGCATTTGTGAATATTATTTTTTAGATGTAAGTTATAATATCATTCTTTTGAAAGGAGAATAAAGAGATTAGGAGAAATCAATAATAAAAATATTGCTACATTATTGCAATGATGTTTATAGCTAAAGTTGTATTTGCAGGTAAATAAATATCCAAGTATAAAGTAAAACTTAATTTTGCCATTAAGATGTTTTACTGTGAAAATATCAAACAGATATGTTTTTAAAACTTCTCATATTTTCCCAGTCTTTGGAATGAGACTTCAGTAAATTTCCTCCCAAAAGAAGAAAATTCCAAATGCCTAAACTGTTTGCTTTTACTTTTGTTTAGTCTTTATAATTTCTTTTATCATTGTTCATATTTTTGTTCTTTATTTGCTCCATTATTCTAACTTCTAAAACTTACTGAAAACACTATTACTCATATGTGATAAGTAGTTCTTCAGTCTCCCTTAGGGACTATTGTTGTCATTTTTGTTGTTCAGTAGTTCAGTCGTGTCTGACTCTTTATGACCTCATGGACTGAAGCACACCAGGCTTCCTTGTCCTTCACATCTGGAGCTTGTTCAAACTCAGCCATTGAGTCAATGATGCCATTCAACCATCTCATCCTCTGTCACTCCCTTCTCCTCCTGCTCTCAGTCTTTCCCAGAATCAGGGTCTTTTACAATGAGTATGGTCATTGACTGTCCTCATAGCACCAGGTACATTTGCAATGGTTTTATTCTGTTTGGACCTGTTTTGTACATTTTCTATAACTAGTGTATTTTACGAGCTTCCTTAGTAGCTCAGATGGTAAAGCACCTGCCTGAAATGCAGGAGGCCTGGGTTGAATCCCTGGGTCAGGAAGATCCCCTGGGGAGGGAAATGGCAACCCACTCCAGTATTCTTGCCTGGAGAATCCTGTGTACAGAAGAGCCTGGTGGGCTGCAACCCATGGGGTTGCAAAAAGCCAGACATGACTGAGTGACTAACACACACACACTGTATATTTTAAGATGCCTGAGAACAGGTAGTGTTTTCACTCATAGTTGCATTCACTTAACACCTAGACTGGATTCTGGGTCATAGCGTTATTCAGTACATCCTTTGTAAATTTAACATCTTTGTGGTTTAAGTTCCAAGAGCATTACAAAAGAGGTTGTCTTGATAAACAGCTGTGATGGACCAGTTTGGGTTAACAATTGCATTTGATATCAATAAATACCGTTCCCTGATGAGTAAGGCATCTAATTTTTCCTGATGTCAATATAGAAAAAAATGGCATAAATTTAAACCAATGACATATTAACAAGAGAGCTGAACATTACAGTTTACTTAATTATATATTATAACATGTTAAAATACAAAACAGGTACAATTTCCACAAAACATCTCAGTGCCTAGTGACTTTTGAAGAAGCAAAGTTTCTATAGTGATTATTTTTACTTTGCTTGTAAAATTGCATGTGGTATAAGCAAACTAGCTTGTTTTCCTCTTTAGACATAAGGTTGCCAAATACACAAAGAATTGCTTCCAAGCTGTTTTTTCCAATTTACCGTCACTTTATTTTAGACTTACATGATATCTGTGTCAGATTATCAGTTCAATTCAATCACTCAGGCATGTCTGAATCTTTGTGACTCCAGGGACTGCAGCACGCCAGGCTTCCCTGTCCATTGCCAACTCCTGGCGTTTTCCCAAACTCATGTCCTTAGAGTCGGTGATGCCATCCAACCATCTCATCCTCTGTAGTCCCCTTCTCCTCCCACCTTCAATCTTTCCCAGAATCAGGGTCTTTTCCAGTGAGTCAGTTCTTCGCATCAGGTGGCCAAAATATTAGAGCTTCAGCTTCAGCATCAGTCCTTCCAATGAATATTCAGGACTGATTTCCTTTAGGATGGACTGGTTGGATCTCCTTACAGTCCAAAGGACTCTCAAGAGTCTTCTCCAACACCACAGTTCAAAAGCATCAATTCTTTGGTGCTTGGTTTTCTTTATAGTCCAACTCTCGCACCCATACATGACTATTGGAAAAACCATAGCCTTGACTATATGGACCTCTGTTGGCAAAGTCATGTCTCTGCTTTTTATATGCTGTCTAGTTTGGTCATAGCTTTTCTTCCAAGGAGCAAGCGTCTTTTAATTTCATGGCTGCAATCACCATGTGCAGTGATTTTGGAGCCCCCCACAATAGTCTTTCACTGTTTCCGTTGTTTCCGCATCTATTTGCCATGAAGTGATGAGACCAGATGCCATGATCTTAGTTTTCAGAATGTTGAGTTTTAAGCCAACTTTTTCACTCTCCTCTTTCACTTTCATCAGGAGGCTTTTTAGTTCTTCTTTGCCTTCTGTCATTAGGGTGGTGTAATCTAATCATTCTCTCTGCCCCTAATGTATCCCATCTTTCACATGTCTCCATATTGCCTTTTTAATATCCAAATATAATCATGTAACGTTTCTGTTTAAAAGTTGCCTCCATCTTACTATTTTATGTAGATTTACTCAAAGAAACAAACTTTGAGTAATTCTCACTGGTCACTCTTTCTTGAAGTTACACAAATCTTTTTATTGTTTTATAGAAATATTGATTAGGCATTTCCTGTCTCCCAAACCCTGTACTTATATTCATATATATATACCATGTGCTCAGTCACTCTATTGTGTCCAACTCTTTGCGACCCAAAGGACTATAGCCCACCAGGCTCTTCTGTCCATGGAATTTTCCAGGCAAGAATACTGGAGTGGTTTGCCATTTCCTATTCCAGGGGGCCTTCCCAACCCAGGGATCTAACTCTCATCTCTTGCATTTCCAGCATTGGCAGTCAGATCCTTTACTATTGCATTACCTGGAAAGTCTATACTTTATATTTATCATCATATTTATTCCTTGTAGTGGACACTGGTGATGCCACAGCCAGATACCCTTTCCACAGGTACCACCCTCTGTTTCAGTGAGAGTTGGATGCTATGACTAATAAACATTTGCCCTGCATCAAATGGAAATCACTTTACCCAGGAGATTACACATTACTCACTCACACTCTTCATCCCACCCTCAGCCAGGGACTGAGGCATCAAAAGCCAGCTGTCTTGTCTCCAAGTGGGAGTAGCTCTGGAGACTTCATGTTCTTCAAACTCTCCATCCGATCAGACGAAGGCTGGGGCTGATCCCTAGCTGAGACCCATCTTTGCTTAGATTATGTTCCCCTGTCTTATCCATGCATCACATTTTCTGCCTCCTTAGGGAACTTTTTCCAAAAAGCCTTGGCACAAAAATCTGTTTCTCCGGTTCAACCTTCAGGAAAACTAATTTAAATTATTTCTGACTTGAACGCCATGAAGCTGGTATTGTTATTGTCAGGTTTTCCTATGAGAAACTTAGGGCTTAAAAAAATAAGTTACTTCTTTCTCTATTCTTTCACAATCATTGATATGCTATTTTAGAATAATTGGTAAATTGCCACAGTGGGTCACCAGTACAAATTGTTTTATATTTCGTGGAAGTTAATATGCCTGTGAATAGGCTGAAGATAAGACACTATATCTTTGAAATCGTTGTTGAAACGAGATCTCAGTTCACCACAAAATCCACTTAGAATTTATTTTATTTTTTAAAACGACTTTTATAGACCAGAATTGATCTTTGGCTGCCGGTTTGTAATTTCAGTCCTGGAGTTCCAAATGGATAAGGGCATATATTTCTATATTTTTACTTTCGTTGAGATACCAGATGAAATGATTTAGCGTGTGATCGGCTTGAGCCTCCACTATACCATGGAAACTGGGTATTTGTGATAGACAGATGCTGTGGCTTTTGTCCTCGGGAGTCGTCTCTCTCCTCTTACGCACACTGGAAGCACCTAGTTTGTACCATGATGGCTGAAAATGTCAGACTCTTTCCTAGTCTTTCCTGTGACTGGGAATGGTCCTGCGACCTCTCCTTTGGAATTCTGGCAATGTGTCTCTCCTTGGTTAAAAGGAAAGAAAGAAAATCAATAAGTAAGCCCCATCTGTCCTTGCCGGTGTGTCTGTGCTCACAGGGACGCTCCAGCCATCTTCTGACCACAAAGGATGACAGCTGGCGGCACAGTGACGGTAGAGATCAGGGAGATGGTGACAGTCGGGCACCAGATGAAAGATAAACGTGAGCCCTGAACCAACTCTGAACTCCCTTCAGACGCTTTTGTTTTGTTAGAGAGAGAGAGTGAGTGAGAGAACGCACTCTTTGGGCAATCACTGCTGGTATTCTGTTATTTGCAGCAGACAGCCTCCTGACTGAAGTGCTAAGAGAAAAGTAAGTCTCAGATAATTTTAGTGGCTTCATAACTTTTTTAATAGTTTGTTGGTGAGAGTGATAGCAATCAGATTTGGGCCACCTGAGACTTCTGTGTAGAGGATTTCTCCTTCCAAGACATCATTGTTCAAGGAGACTGCCACATCTTTCTATAGTTTACTTTAAGCTTCTTTAAAATACTATGTTGACCAAATGGTCCAGGACATATGGATCACACAGTGATAATAAGCATAGGGAAGAATATTTTGCTGAAATATTGAAAGTGAGCACCCAGCTTATTTTTCTTTAAAATATGAAAATAAGCCTTTGCTATCTGAAGGAGTTGGACCTCAAAAACTGCATATTTTTCTACCTCCTGTTTACTTTCCTCTTGAGCGGAAATCCATATGAGTGTAGAATAAGACAATTTGATGTGAATACTGATTCTCAAATTTTTGATACATAGGGGATATTTTCCATATGCAGATTTTTCAAAAGGCACATTTAAGTGATCTGGAAAGTTTAGCTTTCTACCTCAGCACATGTAGTATATAGAAAAAGTGAAAACAAGAATGCTTACCTGAAAATAATCTCCAAGTTCTTCATGAGAGGTAAATACACATGTATTTAAGTAGAGTTTTCTATAAAATCATCAGTGTTGTTAAGTCACTAGGTTGTGACGAACCCTTTTGAGACACCATGGACTGTAGCCCGCCTGGCTCCTCTATCCATGGGATTGTCCAGGCAAGAACACTGGAGTGGGCTGTCATTTCCTTTTCCAGTAAAATCACCATACCATTTGCATTAAAGAATATTTTTCATAATGCAGTTATCCTCTGTTTGAACATTTAATTTTGAAAGAGTAAGTGATTTTTATGATCAATGTGGCATTTCTATTGCTCAGGACTTTTATCTGTGTTTTGCAAAATGCC
The DNA here is from genome assembly GCF_042477335.2 of Ovis canadensis. Taxonomy (NCBI): domain Eukaryota; kingdom Metazoa; phylum Chordata; class Mammalia; order Artiodactyla; family Bovidae; genus Ovis; species Ovis canadensis. The sequence continues at coordinate 104,650,833 of NC_091251.1, forward strand.
TACCAGTTTTTATTTATTTATTTATTTTAAGAGAGAGAGAGGGAGACCTCTGCATGAAACTCAATAATCATGGTCTTATGACTATGGTGAAATTTCCTTCTAATATATCATAGATAATCACTGCTACAGTGAAATGCCAGAAAAGTGTAAATACCCAAGAGGAAATAATTTAGAAGGAAGATATTTGTTAACAGGATGAAATTAAATAAGGGCAAATGAAGTATAAACAGTTGACTATTAGAAAAACTTCAATAGTTTCCCAATCAAGAGACAGCAACTATTTCCTTTGGGAAAAATCAGAATAATTTCAAATGTTCCAAACTAATTTGATTAAAAAAAGAATAATGCTGCTTTTTATATACTCCCCTGCAATTTAAAATGCATTACCATGTACATTTTATCATTTGATTGTTACAATTTTCCTGAAGGTTAAAGATTGTTATTTCATTATGTTACAGATGACAAAACTGAGACACACAAAAAAATACTTGTCTAGGGTCACAGAAAGTAATTGGAAGATTTTGGATTAAACTCAATTTCTATTCTACTGTCTCTAAATTCCACTGTTAGAAGTTCTGAATAACTCAACTTGAATAAAGTATAAATTTTTCTCAAGTTTCTATTTTAGTTGCTAAGCAAAAGATGCATTTTAAAAAATATATATTTCAGAGCTTTTTGCAATTTTTATTATATAGAATAATGCAGAAGTTTGAGAATTAAGTTTCTTCCCTTAAAATTGAAAAAGAATAAAAACAAGTAAAAGGAGATAAAACTTTATGATAAACTGAAAATATTTTATGTATTACTCTAAGTGATGATTACACAGAGCATATACATGCAAAAATTATCAAGTTGTATGTTTAATATTAATATGCTTTACTGAGTAAGATTAATCTTACCTAAAATGGTTCAGTTCAGTTCAGTTCAGTTGCTCAGTCATGTCCGACTCTTTGCAGTTCCATAGACTGCAGCACACCAGGCCTCCCTGCCCATCACCAACTCCTGGACTTTACTGAAACTCATGTCCATTGAGTTGGTGGTGAAGCCATCCAACCATCTCATCCTCTGTTGTCCCCTTCTCCTCCCACCTTCAATCATTCCCAGCATCAGGATCTTTTCCAATGAGTCAGTTCTTCCCATCAGGTGGCCAAAATATTGGAGTTTCAGCTTCAACATTGGTCCTTCCAATGAATATTCAGGACTTATTTCCTTTAAAAATGAACTGGTTTGATCTCTTTGCAGTCCAAGGGACTCTTAACCCCACAATTCAAAAACATCAATTCTTCAGCACTCAGCTTTCTTTATAGTCCAACTCTCACATATATACATGACTGTTGGTAAAACCAAAGCTTTGACTAGATGGACCTTTTTTGGCAAAGTAATGTCCTTGCTTTTTAATAAGCTGTCTAGATTGGTCATAGTTTTTCTTCCAAGGAGCAAGAGTCTTTTAATTTTATGGCTGTAGTCATCATGTGCAGTGATGTTGGAGCCCGAAAAAATGTCTGTTATTGTTTCCATTGTTTCCCCCCATCTATTTGCCTAGAAGTGATGGGACCGGATACCATGATCTTAATTTTTTGAATGCTGAGTTTTAAGTCAGGTTTTTCACTATGCTCTTTCACTTTTGTCAAGAGGCTCTTTAGTTCCTCTTCACTTTCTGCCATAAGGGTGGTGTTATCTGCATATCTGAGGTTATGGATATTTCTCCCAGAAATATTGACTCCAGCTTGTGCTTCATCCAGTCCAGCATTTCTCATGATGTACTCTGCATATAAGTTAAATAATCAGGATGACAATATACAGCCTTGACTACTCCTTTCCAGATTTGGAACCAGTCTCCTGTTCCAGTCCAGTTCTAATTGTTGCTCCTTGACCTGCACACAGATTTCCCAGGAGACAGGTCAGGTTGGCCTGGTGTTCCCATCTCTTGAAAACTTTTTCACAGTTTGTTGCTATCCACACAGTTAAAGGCTTTTGCATAGTCAATGAAGCAGAAATAGATGTTTTTCTGGAACTCTCTTGCTTTTTCAATGATCCCATGGACGTTGCCAATTTGATCTCTGGTTCATCTGACTTTTCTAAATCCAGCTTAAACATCTGGCAGTTTATAGTTCACGTACTGTTGAAGACTGGCTTGGAGAATTTTGAGCTAGCTATTTTGCTAGCGTGTGAGATGAGTGTAATTGTGTGGCAGTTTGAGCATTCTTTAGCACTGCCTTTCTTTGGGATTGGAATGAAAACTGATCTTTTCCAGTCCTGTGACCACTGTTGAGTTTTCCAAATTTGTTGGCACATTGAGTGCAGCACTTTCAAAGCATCATCTTTTAATTTTGAAATAGCTCAACTGGAATTCCATCACCTCCACTAGGTTTGTTCATTGTGATGCTTCCTAAGGCCCATTTGACTTAACATTCCAGGATATCTGGCTCTAGGTGAGTGATCATACCATCGTGATTATCTAGGTCATGATCTTTTTTGTAGAGTTCTTCTGTATGTACCTTAGAAGTTAAATATATATTATATATAAGTATTTATGCATAGTAATTTGTATATATATGTGAATGTGTATATTTTTTCTTTCACTTTATAATGATTTCATGCATACATGTAGAACTATTCTGTGTATAACCAATGACACCCCACTCCAGTACTCTTGCCTGGAAAATCCCATGGACGGAGGAGCCTGGTAGGCTGCAGTCCATGGGGTCGCTAAGAGTCAGACACGACTGATCAACTTCACTTTTACTTTTCACTTTTACCGGGGTCCAGCCCTGGTGGATCCAGGGTAATTCGAAGGGGAGATGGAATCGGTGTCCTAGGACAAAGCTATTTAATTAGAAATATAAAGAGAGATTAGAAAAGAATAGTGTAGTAGGAAATATTAGTGGAGAAAAAGAGGCTGAATAATTTGGTTTATGTGGAATACCAATAAAGCTTTGAGACAAGAAGCTTGCACCACCTACGTAAGCCACAGGTGTCTTTGCGTTCTCCCGAAGGAGAGGAGGCTCTGAGGCCTCCCCAGTCCGATCTTAGAAGCACAGGCAAAATTAGCAGGCTTGGTGAGTACTCACGCTCCAGATGGGAATTCAGCCAGAAAAACGGAGAACAAGAAAGAAACGACATGGGGGAATCGGTCTTTTCAGAAACTGATCTGTTTTCTTTATTTTCAGGTTTGCTTATATACTTTTTGTTATACACAGGGATGAATACAGAGTCACGCAGGGTCAGCAGACCTGACCCTTGTCAAAATCAGGTGCTTCATATAAAATTATACAAAGGTCTTAGGGGTTTTACATCATCTTCCGGCCATGAGGCCTGCTGACATTTTATGGCCCTTTCTGATAACGGTCAGTCAACCAGAAAACTAATGTTTTTTCCAGGGGTGATTTTTCCTTAAACCAGGCACCACCCTCCAAATAAAGTTGCATTCCTATAGGGTGAGGGTGTAGCGGGTTACAATCAAGAAAAGAATTTACTTAGCCTAAGGTTTAACATGATTAATCTTAAAGGTTAATACTTATTTCTCCTATATGCTAGCTATATTCATTATAAGGGCATGGAATATAGATATTTAGCAGAAAATATTGACTCAACAAATGAAAAACCCTTCACCAATATAATTTCTAATTAACCCACTAATACTATGCTAATAATTTTGTAACTTCTCAAAAGAATCTGTATATAGAAAGTTTAAAGCATCTCATGCCTCTCACGGTTGGGAGGCTGTGAACAATCACATGTGGCCGGACGAACCTGCTCAGGCAGGCTAGAGGACCTTCAGAGGAGTTTGTAAGTTGAAACACTCTTGTCACGCCCAGGAATTTTTAACTGGAGCTGCAAGTTAACTCCTTCTCCAAGAGAGGTGGGGGTGGGGAGGGTCAGCCCCCCATAAAGTCAGAGGTATAGGTGAGAGCATAAAACAGTAAAGTAGGCACTCTGGTTTTGGGGGTAGATGCTCGGGAACAGGAGGTCTCCTGAGGCTCAATCTCGCCTTTGCGTAATGCCGAACCTCCTTCCTCATGACCTTTGCCATGGTCGGAGTTCCTCACGCTGGCTCCCGGCACACTTTCATGCACTGGGGAAGGAAATGGCAACCCACTCCAGTGTTCCTGCCTGGAGAATCCCAGGGATGGTGGAGCCTGATGGGCTGCCATCTATGGGGTCGCACAGAGTCAGACACGACTGAAGCGACTTAGCAGCAGCAGCAGCAGCAACCTTAATGTGGCAAAAACAACATTGTCCAATGCTCACTTTTTTACATAGGTATAAAGAAATAGTATTATTAAATTGTGCATATGATAAACAATTCAAGAAGAATATAAAACTCATTTTTATGATATGATATACATGGAATCTTAAAAATAATACAAATGAACTTACTAAACAGAAATAGACATAGACAGAAAACAAACTTATGATTACCAAAGGGGAAAGGTGAGGTCAAGAATTAGAAGTTTGGGATTAACAGGTACACACTTCTGTAAGAAAAATAATAAGTCAACAAACACCAAGTATACAGCAGTACTCAATACTGTATGGAAACCTACATGGGCAAAGAATCTGAGAAAGAATAATATGTGTATATACATAACTGATCACTTTCTGTAAATCTAAAATGAACACATTATAAATCAACTATACTCCAATATAAAATAAACATTAAAACAAACAAATAAAACATTAATCATGAACAAAATGGTCAATTTATACATACAGCAAAACCTTTTTCAGAATTGTTTTATATTCTCCACTCTAATACCTAGAAGATTAATGAGCACAGGAAAGATGTTTGACAAATATATGCCTTCTGAACAAGTGAAAGAACTTCATAACTACAAGCCAGATCTTGCAAGCCTCATTTCTTTCTCTCCCCATTTCCTGACTATCTCATACTACACGTGCTTCTTAATGGAGAAGCCACTGTATCCCCTTTGGTCAATGCCTCTCGATGCTCCAAAGATTTCCATAAGCCTACCTCAGCTTGTTCCAACAAAGCATGCATGCCTACATTCGCAATTTTTGCTCTTATATGTAAAGTGACCTCAGTTAGCTGTAAGAAGGGGATGGGTAAGGGGAGTGTATGTGTGTGTGCAAGTGTGTGTGTGTGTCTGTGCCTGTGTGTGTGTGTGTGGTAGGGGAAGGTGAGCTGATGACAAATGAGATAATAGTTACTATACTGTATATATTACATATCTTAATAATCTTCACAAAACTACAAAATAAAAATTGATCTCAAGCTAATTATTTTGCCAAAGTATGTTCATTTGAATAAAGCTGAAAAGAAAAAACAGATATGTCTCACTTTGAGGAAAATTTTATTATTATTCAATTATTATAATAATTTTTATCCATATTCTACAAAAATTATGGAACTCTTTTTACCTTGGGGCTTTCCAGGTATAGATAGATATCAGAATGTGTGAATATTTTATATATTTCTAGATGAACATATATATGTATATGGTTGGATGACATCATCAAGATGGTTGGATGGTATCATCAACTCAATGGACATGAGTTTGAGCAAACTCTGGGAGATAGTGAAAGAGAGGGAAGCCTGGTGTGTTGCAGTCCATGGGGTTGCAGAGTCGGGCATGACTGAGTGAGTGAACAACAGCAACAATATATATATATTCCTCAGACTGTTGCTTGCTTGCTTCGCTTTAGTTGTTTCTGACTCTTGACAACCCTATAGACTGTAGCCTGCGAGGCTCTGCTGCCCATGGGATTCTCCAGGCAAGAATACTGGAATGGGTTGCCACTTCCTTCTCCAGGGGAATTTCCCAACCCAGGGATCAAACCCACGTGTCTTTCTTCTCCTGCATTGGCAGGCCATGGGATCACAAAGAGTCGAACATGACTGAACTGAACAACAACAACAATCATTATTCCTCAGACTATATACATAGATATATTCCCATAAAAGCAAACTACTCAGTATCCCATAGTTAGTTAACAAATTAATTAGGACTAAAATGTAGATCTTTCAATTACTATTAATTTCTTTCACATGAAGTACTAAAGTGCTAAATATCCACCCAATAATGCATCGCTTCTGCCAAGAGCTAGCAACAGTTTCTAAAAGACTATTGGAAAGAAAAAAATATATATAATTTGAAGTAAAAAAAGTCCATAATGGTGCTATAACTCCAGCCCTCCAATACATGTATCATAGTCATTTTTTCACTGATTTTTAATCACATGCATTTTCTCACTTCTCATAGTAGTCACAGAGTTTTTAAATTGAACTCTCTTTTGTTCGGTTTACTTTTTGTTCTTTAATTCTGGGGACGAGCTTGGCATATACCCTGTACACAGTACTGGTTGCTGAATGAATGAGGAGTGAATGGTCCAGAGGCTGGAGAGTGGCATTCTGGTCACCATGATACTAAATGAGGAAGTTTTTTTATAACCCAGGGAAGCTTTGAGCCACCTTGAAAATATCACCTATATGACAGCCTACTTAAACGATAGGTAAGAACGGCAGCCAGGTAGAAATAAATCTGTCATTCCCACAGTGGCTATCTGTCATTACAAGAGGTATACATGCTTTACCCCAAAGGAGAGAGATACGGTGCTTCCATTCACTGGATTTCATTTCAAGAAAAAAAAAAGTGGTAAAATAACTCAGAATATTGGCCAAAACAGACATGTGAGTTTTAATTGAGCTATGTGATAAATCATTTCAAAAAGATTATTTTGTTACAATTCTGTTGTGTTTTTCTACACCTTGCAGCTTGTGGAATTTCACTTCCTCAACCAGGGATTGAACACATACTCCTGCAGTAGAAGTGTAGAGTCCTAATCACTGAATTGCCCAGGAAGTCCCTGCCACAATTCATTTTATATGCTAATTTATAAGCATATAAATATGCTTATAAATATAAATAGTTTCCTTATCTCAAAAGGAGTGAAAGTGAGGAGATTGCAGATTCCTTCCATTTTTCTTATAATTGGCCAGATCTACCCTTCTTTTCAAAGATCCTTGCTCAATATATCCTTCTTAGGTGCCTCATCAATTAAGATCAGATGGACAACCAAAGTGAGTTTCTTCCCAATAGTCAGTGCGTTTGGTGCATGGAGGTCACTGAGCTTGAGGTTATGGATACAGATGTTGGAAATTGTCAAAGAAATAAGATCCTTGCTCAATATATCCTTCTTAGGTGCCTCATCAATTAAGATCAGATGGACAACCAAAGTGAGTTTCTTCCCAATAGTCAGTGCGTTTGGTGCATGGAGGTCACTGAGCTTGAGGTTATGGATACAGATGTTGGAAATTGTCAAAGAAATAAGACAGATGGAAGGGGCTGATTTTTTTTTCACATTTCAACAATAGTAAGGTCATAACTCTGATTAAGGATTCATAGGCATCTTGGCTAGATTTAATTATAAAAAGCAGTTTTTCAAGTCTCTGACAAATTCTATGAAATGCCATTACCATCTGTAAGGACACTGGCAGTCCCTAGCCATGAAAATGAATGTCTGGTTCTTGTGGTCACCAGGAGAAATATTAACATGCAGCCTCATTGGAGGGGAAGAGAAATTAATTCCTGGGTGTGAAATTAAATGAGTGCATGCGTGTGTGCGTGTTCAGTCACTCAGTCATGTCCCACTCTTTGCAATCCCATGCACCATAGCACATCAGGCTCCTCTGTCCATGGAATTTTCCGGGCAAGAATACTGCAGTGGGTTGTCAGATCCAGGAGATCTTCCTGTCCCAGGGACTGAATCCACATCTCCTGTGTCTCCTGAACTGCAGGTGGATTCTTTACCTCTGAGCCACCTGGGAAGCCCATAAATGTTGAGGCAGATACCCTATTTTTCTTTTTGTGCTTAACAATAGCTCTTGCAAAAATTTTCTTTGTATATCACTGAACTTCACACTGGGAAGAGATGTAAATGATAAAAGCCCCACACACATCTACTAAAGTGCCATCATCCTAGTGGGAATAAGAAAGGACCTTCTTTCTCTGCCCCTTGCTATAAGAGCAATCCAGACCTGGACAAAATCCATTTTCTTTCTGCTCTGCCCATTTAGCATGACAGCATCTTCACTACAGTACTATAGTTGTCATATACAGTTTACTCAGATCCAAAATCTACCGATGACAACACCTGGAAGGATTTTTGTTTTGTTTTGTTTTGATTGTGTTTTTCTTTCTTTCTTTTGATTCATTTGTAGCTTTACAGGAAAATATTTTGTTTGAGAATGACTTAAAGCTATACTATGACATGTGAATTGCGTACAGGTTTCTCTATAGCTCCTTTTAGCACTGTGATGTGTAATATTCTTCCATTCTTTCCTATTGTGTTTTAATAGTGTTTCCAAATCTTCATGAATAACTAGTAAATATCCTTGGTCGTTTAGAACTGAGTCATTGTTTCGGACCTAATTTTCCCTCTCCTCCTCATTTCCTCATTCCCCTCCCATTTTCTTTTCCTCTTCCTCCTTCCCCTCCTCTTCCCTGCCTCTTCCTTTTTCTTGGTCTTTCCAGTTTTAGCTAGGTATTGTTTCACACAGAATTACATGAATGTGTCTTCTGTATAAGGCTTCTCACAATGGTGTCTTTATTACTACTTGTGGAATATCTCCATATGTATACCTGTTTAAAGGCGATGGTTTCTTCCTCCAAACTTTTTTAATTGAGTCGAAAAGAATAACAATACATAATATTTTATCTGTTGTGATGCCAAGAACACAGTTACTAAAGGACATAATTGAGCAAAAAGATGCAGGTAGGGAAACAGATGTCATCAGGCAGGACAGGGTATAGTTGTTGAATGGAGATGAATACGGGACATATGCAAAGGCAGGCTGAAGACAGATTGGGAGAACTTTGCCTGTCAGGTTAAGTGATGTCAAATATTTCCACGTGTCATAAAGCATCACTATGGATCTTTGATAAAGAGTGGTGCTTACTCAGTTGTTAGTCGCTCAGTTGTGTCTGACTCTGTGACCCCACAGGACAGAATCCATAGGATCCTCCAGGCAAGAATACTGGAGTGGGTTGCCAGTTCTTCTCCAGAGGATCTTCTGAACCCAAGAATTAAACCTGGGTCTTTTGCATTACAGGCTGATTCTTGACCATCTGAGCTCCAGCTTGAATAAAAAGTTCATGTGGGGTGATTATCAGACTTTAGAGCAAATGCTAGCTACAGAGTAGGGGGAGAGAGACTTAAGAGGAAGACCAATAAAGAGGTGATTACAGAGATTTATGCAAGTGAAGGTCTTAACCAGCAGAAACAATACTTGGGCAACTGCCATACACAATACCAGAGACTTGAGGATGAAGCAAAGACATTTGTGTCCTCACAGTTCCAGAAGCCGGGAAGTCTCAGATTAGGATGCAGGCTAATTCGATTTCTGGTGCAAACTTCTTTCCTGGTTTGTGGACGTCAGCTTTCTGAATGTGTCCTCATATGGCAGAGACAGAGGGAGCAAGCTTTCTGGTGTCTCTTCCTATAAGGGTACTAACTCTGTAGGGTCAGGGCTCCACCCTTATGACCTCTAACCTTTCATGCCACGTGTAGATGCTTTATACCTCCAAAGATGCTTGCTCCTTGGAAGAAAAGCTACGACAAACCTAGACAGCGTATTCAAAAGCAGAGACATCACTTTGCAGACAAAGGTCCATAGAGTCAAAGATAAGGTTTTTTCCGTAGTCATGTACAGATGTGAGAGTTGGACCATAAAGAAGGCTGAGCACTGAAGAATTGATGCTTTTGAACTGCGGTGCTAGATCAGACACTTAAGAGTTTAAGACACTTAAGACACTTGGGGCAGCAAGGAGATCAAACTCATCAGTCTGAAAGGAAATCAAGCCTGAATATTCATTGAAAGTACTGAAGCTGAAGCTCCAATACTTTGGTCTCCTGTTGAGAAGAGTGAACTCATTGGAAAAACCCTGATGCTGGGAAAGACTGAGGGCAGGAGGAGAAGTAGGTGACAGAGGATAAGATTGGTTGCATGACATCATCAATTCAATGGACATGAGTTTGAGCAAACTGCAGGAGACAGACGGACACAGAAGTCTGGAGTGCTGCAGTTCATGGGGTCACAAAGAGCTGGACACAACTTAGCAACTGAACAACAACAGCAGCCTCCCGAAGGCTCCATCTCCAAATAAAATTATGTTGGGAGTTAGGGCTTCAGTATATAAACTTGGGGAAGGGGACACAATTCAGTTTAAAGCTGAAGGGAAGAAACCCAATATAGCTGCTCCTCTCTTCAGGCCTCTTCAGCGTCACAATGTCCGAGTTTGGGGTTATATGTAAATTTATCAGCTCATTCTACTGTTCTAGGCACTGGAAAGAACTCTAATATTTGAAGAGCTGCATTTAACACTGGAAATAAGCTTGTGCAGTACTGAAATAAGTTTTATAAGTATAAAACAGAGAAATGTTCAGGACATTGGGAAGGAGGAGGATTCTCCTCACATGTGCAAAGTTTCACCTAGGTAACCTGATGTATGTTGACACCCCCCAAGCAGCCTCAACAGTAAGCTCCCCAAAGTCTCCAGATTTCTGATAAAGAGAACAAGTGGCCTTGCAGCTCCATAACTCCGGGAAATCATGTAGTGTTTGTTTTTTTTTTTTTAATCTGACTGTGTAGGGTCTTAGTTGCAGCACGCAGGGTCTTTTGCTGTGGTACCTGGACTCTCTAGTTGTGGCATGTGGGATCCACAGAGCATAGGCTCAGTAGTTTTGACTTAGCTGATTCATGACATGTGGGATCTTAGTTCCCAGACCAGGGATTGAACCCAAGTTTCCTGCATTGCAAGGAGAATTCTTAACCACTGGACCACCAGGGAAGACCCATGTAATATTGTTATCCCCACATTACATTAGCTCTTTACAGAAGGAGCCTGAAAATAAGATTCTATGGTTCTAAAACCCCAACTGGGGATGGCTTATTAGTCACATGGAAAAGTTCAAGGTTCCTCCCTCCATTATGATCTGGTAGGAAATCCTGTCTGGTCATAGAACCCACATTTTGTCCCGAGACCCATGCTGGGCTGCTTCTGCCTCCTGACTCTCATCAGGAGAGAAATGGTGGGCGTCTCTGGAAAGGAAACATGTATGCAGGTGGTGGTATGGTTTTAAAGCATGACCTCAAAGCTAAATGCTGGCCTTCACTTCCAGTATCTCTGATTGAAGGTAAATGGTGGTTGGACTGTTTCATTCTAGACATAAAACCATGCTTGTGAGTCCAAGCTATTCCAAATGCTAATAAGAATCCTGAATCCTTTCAGTTACAGGAGACACAATCATATATCTAATCTTATATATAAACAGGAATGAATGCGACGGTTTTCTCAACCATTCTGCTGTCTGTCCACATGACCTGCATTTTTAAGACCTCTGGACACTTGCATTTTTCCTAGAATTTTCATAATTTAAAGATGCAACATGGTGTATGTGGCTTCCAACCTATCCCCTTCTTATTTCCAGAGAACTAAACTGGTCTGAGCTGCTAATGGGCAATGGCATAAGAATCAATTGTGGGGAAATGATCTAATTTTGTTTGACCTTGAACACAGAGGTACATTTCTACTAAGTGAACATTTATCTACAGTTCCTTGAAGAGCCCAGGATAAGATCAAAGTTTTGAGAATAGCTAGTTTATAATATTTGCATCAAATCTATAAATTCTTGCTGTTGATACAGAATTTATAGTACAGTTAATATAAATATGACTGATTTTTTCCTGTTATTTATTGGCTTAAGTTTGTGTGATTGGGTGGGGAGAATTATTGGAAGACTATCCATTGATTTGGGGATTATTAACTTAAATCATTCTACACAAGTCATATGTTCAATCCTGAATATATTACAGATGCACAATTTTTAAAAAATCAATAAGCAGAGTTTAGTTCATATATATATGTATATCTTGTATCTCATATGTATATCATATACACCATATATATGTATGTATATATGTGTATATATCTTGTATATCATATATATATAGTATATATGTGTATATATCTTATATATCATATATATATAATATATATATGTATATCATGTATATCTTATGCCACAGAGTATTTAAACTAAATAGAAAGTAAATGGCTTAGGCTATTTGTCCATTTTTACTAACAGTAAGTAAGTTGGATTCTGGCCATTTCACCAGTATGTCTCACTTTAATATTAAAGTCTGAAGATTTTTACCCCAATCCTGGTAATGTCCTCCCTGTCTTGATGTCCTCTGCTGTGTTTTATTGGATTGCTTGGGGTAAAATATTAATTAAAGGTAAAAGATGAGGAAGTGAAGCAGCAAATATTTGTCATTCTGTTGAGGACTTTTGCTATAAAGAGGAAATGAGAAAGTCAGTAGTAGCTGGAGGGGAATATAGAATCAAGTGGGGTTTTGCATTACAGTGAATGTGTTTTGCTTTTTTCATATTTATCTATTTAAGGCAGGCTATTCTACAGCAAGTTGGGCTTATGCAGAAACAAATGAGAATAAATGAGAGAGAAATCTGACTGCCACTGAAGGAGAAGAGTTAACAATGGTTCCGTGGTCTTTAATGGTTAGTCTTTTTCCTTGGCTGGCTAGTCTCTAGAAGCTGATGTGTGGCTACTGTTCCAGGTCTCATTATATAAATCTGCCCCATTTCATTCCAATGAACTTTATTAAGACACGGGGCTACATCATCCCACATGCAGTCTTTCATTTAAGCCTTACAGAAACCATGCAAGTTTAAGATGGTCAGTAGCCCCATTTTACTGAAGAGGAGACTGAGGTTCAGAAGTGTGAATGAATTTACTAACAGCCTTACTACTTGGAACTATTGGTTTTGCAATTAGAACTCAGGTATTAATATTTCCTCCAAAGGCTGGCCATGGTCCTAGTCATGTCACTGGTAAATAAAGCTTGGCAGTGAAATAGGAGTGGCCAGAATTTGGACTCATCAGGTACTAGAGTTTGACACAAGGCTGAAAAGTAATAAAGGACAGGGGACTGTTGACACTTAAGTCATTTCCCCACTAAGTATTAACTTTTAATAAAATTATAGAGGACAATCTGATGAGCTGTAGAACAGCTCATCTCATTATGCTGTAATCAAAACCAGCTACCTGAAATAATTACCAAACCTTCTAGTGGCTGGATGCCATTTGATATACCCAGGGCCCGGCTGTTTGAACCTGAATATCTGTAAATTGTTAGAAGCGTCACTCCCTCAGTTACGGGAGGATCATTTACAACACTGTGGAAAACATTGGAAAACAAAAGAGAGAACTGAAAATATGAGGCAACACGCACACTGCAAGCCATCTGCCAGTGCAGGCTCTTGGAAGAACAGGCACCACCCCATGTATCCTCTTTAGAACAGCAATAATACTGGAGTCCATTTTCCTAAAGGCAGAATATGGAGGTATTTCATGTTAAAATACCTCAGTTCAGTAGAGAAAAACCATTCAGATTATATACAAATGAATGCAAGAATTTCTTGAATATTCCAAATGTCTGCTTTTCTTTATTTCTCCATTGCCATGGTGCCAGCCTTTTGATTTCTAAAATACTTGTAAGACATATTTAGTAAGCCTCCCTTAACATTTTTACCTCTGACAGATGCACTGTGATCATATACAGTTGGATCCAAATTGTTTTCTTTATAGAAGAAATATGTGGACTTGAGAAATACCTTTTTTTCTTGAGAATAAACCATGGGGAACTTTCAAGGATGCTGGATTTTTTTTTTTTAAACAATTTCAGCTTTCATTTATCTGACTGCCAAGAACCCGGGCTACTTCAGTGAATTGAATGGAAGTTTACTCTTCAAAATTAACTCTTTGGGACTATGGTTTATTACCTTATTGCCAAGATAGAATCAATATTCAATGAATGTAAATTAGTTTTGTAGCTTTACATCATGCATTACTTGGAATCAAAGATTTTCAGAGGGTTGTGCACCTAAAGAATTATCATGTCCGATCATTACAATCTGTGAATTTGGGAGCCAAATTCCGGGAAAGAACAACAACAAAAAACTACAATACATTTTATTCTAAATCACAGAGCAGGGAAGAGGCAGAGCTGGGACTAAACCCACTTGTCAATTTTAATACTGAATTTATTCCTATAGAGCTCTCCATGACAGGGTTACAGATGAAATGCTGAGTTTAGTTGAAAGGACAAACATACAAAATGTTTAGAAATAAACAGTAATATCAAGTGAGGCTGTGTTCCTATCTTCTACTGTTTATTAAGAAAAAGCCCAAACACTACTGTTTTGATTTCAATCTACCTAATACTTCAAGGTCATACTGAGAGTGTAAGGCTCAGTCTATCAATTCTTTTCTATATTCCTTCTATTTCTTTTCAGTCTATAAATTTTTTACACCAAAAGTCTTTTATTAGGGGTGGCATTATCATGGTTTTCTTGTATGTGACTCCTGATTATGTCCCTGAAACAAGCTAAATAAGTACATCATGGTAAATGCATTTGATGATGGGCTACCAAGAATAGAAAATTGTAGTACATTCAACCAGTCCATCCTAGAGGAGATCAGTCCTGGGTGTTCATTGGAAGGACTGATGTTGATGCTGAAACTCCAATATGTTGGCCACCTGATGCGAAGAGCTGACTCATTTGAAGAGACCTTGATGCTGGGAAAGATTGAGGGCAGGAGGAGAAAGGGACGACAGAGGATGAGATGGTTGAATGACATCTCCAACACAATGAACATGGGTTTGGGTGACTCCGGGAGTTGGTGATGGACAAGGAGGCCTGGCATGCTACAGTTCATGGGGTTGCAAAGAGTCAGACAAGACTGAGTGACTGAACTGATCTGAACTGCTCTTGTGTCTTTTACTTGAGTTTGTCTCTTCTTAATTTCTTGGGAGGCAGATGAGACCTGGAGTGCCACCAAGCTGTGACACTGTGGCTTGAGAACCAGTCACATTTCACAGAGAGAAATGACCCCGTGGTTGGGATGCCGGGGCTCACTGCCTCGACTCCCTGCTGTGCCCTCTTGAATGTCCACGGTCTGCTTGCTTCCTAATCTGATGTGTTTTCCTCCAGTTTCTAGTCCATAAAGCAGACCTGAATTCCTGCATTTTTCAGGGTCCTTAAAATTTTACTAAGTCAGTTTTCTACTGATGTTAAGTAAATATTCCTTGATAATAGAAAAAAAAAGTTTATGTAGAAAAATAATAAATTTAAGAAAATCTTAAAAAATAACAAAAACATACTAAATCTCCTACCTTCAGGGAATGCTAAGTACATTCTCACACAATCATTGAATGAAATTTACACAACTACTTAAAAAGTTTGTGAACACTGAAATAACATAGGAAAATGTTTGTTTTATACAAAATGAAAAAGGTATGACTCACAATTATAAATCAGTATCCCTGGTGGCTCAGATGGTAAAGAATCTGCCTGCAATGCAGGAGACCTGGGTTGGGAAAATCTGCTGGAGAAGAGAATGGCAAACCACTCCAATATTTTTACCTGGAAAATTCCATGGACACAGGAGCCTGGTGGGGTACGAGCCATGTGTCACAAAGAGCTGGATACGACTGAGCAACTTTGACTCACTCACGATGATTATAGAGTTTTTTTAAAAAACTTCTGCAGAAACGTGCTGGAAGGATTTACACAAATTGTTTTATAGTATTTTCACATGGGTAGTGGTATTATGGATGATTAAAAGTTCTTCGTACTTTCCTGTATTTCTCAAATTCTATTTAAAGTATTCACTCAACAAATATTTATAGAACAAAAAATATGTTATCAGGTTCCTTGATAAATGTTGCCAACAGAATTGTGATAGGCAGGGGGAGTCTGCTAACTGCTTACAAGGAATAATGAAAAACAATTCATATGCACCCAGAGCATAATTAACTAAGAGCAATGGGTGAGGTAAGCCAAATTTTGTAAGAAAATAGGAGTATTCCAAATCTGTGAGGAGGTGAAGGAAGGGAATATTGACCAGCATGCCTTCAGCTGCAAAGAATAGAAGCCATAATCCAAAATGTTTTTAAAAATGAGACATGTTGATTCACATGGGTTGAATTGTATATTTGAAGAATATATGCCAAAGTTCTAACACTATACCCATAAACCTTATTTGGAAATAGGGGTTTTATAGATGTAACCAAGTTTAAAATTGAGGTCATTCTGGGTTAGGGTGGGCCCCAAATCCATTGACTGGTGTCTTTATAAACGGGGAGAGATTTGGAGACAGAGATCCAGAAGAGATGCACACATCCAGAGGGAAGCGGACGGTGTGATATCGGAGGCAGAAGTTGGAGGGCTGCTACTCCACGTCCTAAACAGCTGCCCTGAGGCACGAACTTCGCTATAAAAGCTACCTGGTGTCTCCAAGGAATGACTTAGGGAGAGTTTGTCTGGCCCAATTCATAAAATGCCCACATGCTTGGCACCATTAGGTGGTGCAACCCACTCCACCCCATCCCCACCCCCATCCGCATCTCCATATAGTAACGTTTTTAATGTTGATTTCATTTCCTCTCTCTAGCTTCCTATTATACCGTCTTCTACTTAAGCAGTGTGCGTGATCCATGCTTGATGGAGGCTTCATTGCCTTACAGGAGGCATCATGCAAGGATGGAAACCAAAAGAGCACCCAGTATTTGGTCTTTGTTCTTTTTGAATCGACAAATATATTTTATTTTAAAAGAATAGAAGATTAGGACAATGGGAGGTATGTATGGAAACGTCTTCAAGAAAATGATTGCCGGCCATTCCAAAACTCACTGTTCAGACCTGTCGTCTTCAACATTTGGACATAATCAGGGGATTCACCCGATTCGGCGGTTTTATTGAACACGTTTCACAGTAGAACAGGAGGGCACTTACTAGCAAGAGGATGGAAGCCGTGGTTCCTAAGGGGAACACATAGGAGAGACGTTTATTTGTTACCATTTCTCTTTCAACAGGAAAGGTAATTGGAAAGTCAAGGGTGGTTTGGCCATAAAAATCCACGGTGAAATTCCAGCTCACTGCAATTGTGATACAAGCGCAGCTGAGGAAGAGCAACAGGGCGGACGCCTTGTAGCACAGTCGGAGGAAATCAGGGTACCGGGCCTTGTTCCTGCTGACGAATAGCGCCACTGTGCTAAAAATCAGGGCCGCCGACATCATAAAATTCGCCAGCAGCATCAGGCCCTGCCCATACGAGATTTCGTCAGAAATGACCCAGCTCGAGTTGATCATGGTGTATATCGGTAACTCAACCATTATACCAGATACGTTAAATTTTTGCCGGTAGAAAGCTTCCCAGAGTCCAATGAACACGACGGAAACGATGTTGGTGTCAAACTCCCACACGCGCCAGGATCTGCTGTGGGCCAGGATTAAGCCGAGCACCCAGACCAGATAATTAAGTAAAACGCGAATCGGTTTTAAGCAGTAAATCATTTCGGGTCGTCTGAAAACACACAGGTAGCCAGAGACGCTAGAACGACACCGCCCGGTTGCTGCCTGTCCGGCTTGGATGGCCTATTGAAAGATGGTGAGCAAGCGATGTCCTCCACGAAGAGTGAGTTCCAGAAGATGGCGGCAGTGATGTCATGATCGCTATTGAGAAGCTGTGTTGAGAATCCTTTCAACATTCTCAGTTGTTAGGTCAGGGGCACCAGGACAACAGTTTCTTTTCTGTTGACCATCCTGGCGTGACCTCTTCTTCATCCTCTGTCTTTTTTATCAGCCTGCCCCTTGTTCAGACTTCACTTATCACCAGTGTCTTTGTTTTGAAAGCCTAGTTCCTTGGGAAAATTAAGAAAGTATTATGCTAGTTGACTCATTGGAAAAGACTCTGATGCTGGGAGGGATTGGGGGATAGGAGGAGAAGGGGACGACAAGGATGAGATGGCTAGATGGCATCACGGAGTCGATGGACATGAGTCTGAGTGAACTCTGGGAGATGGTGATGAACAGGGAGGCCTGGCGTGGTGCGATTCATGGGGTTGCAAAGAGTCGGACACGACTGAGCGACTGAACTGAACTGATGCTATGGATGCTGGCCAGGGAACAGGGAATGGAAATGAGAAAATATTCCTAGAAATACAGATGTCCCTTGATGATTCAGGAAAAGAGAAGGGTTTCTACCAACTGGAAACCTCTTCCTGGAGGGCTTCAGAGAGAAGGAGGGGAAGAAGAAAGGAGGGAGGGAGGCAGATAGAAACCTGAGGGTTTCAAGTGGAAAAGAACTAACATCACACAGGGCGCTTAGGAGCATTGCCTGGGAAATGTCAAGATTCTAAAAACTGTGTGTAACGACGGTGTACATGTGGGCAAGTAGAAAACAGACACTCTCACAAAAAACACAGGCGCTCTGCTGATACAGCAGCAACAAAACCCCTGTGGACTTGAAGAGGCCATGCTGATAAGCCCAAGGACATCTCCATTCAACCCCTGTGAACCCGTGACTAAGACTGACGGTTTCCCTTATTCCTTGACACACAGGATAGGACTCCACACCTGTTGTTAAGGAAGGAGGAAAATTGGGAAAGGAAGACTTTCTTTTTTTATCCTGCCACCTGGTAGAATAATAAAAGATAGTTCCACTATTTGCAATCTGAACATGTGGACTACAATCCATATCCACGTGCCATTTTAAAGAATTGTATTATGAACTATTTCAACTTTAACGCCATTGTCACGACTTGCACCGTATTTTTCATCTAGCTTGTTTTAATCTGCTAATAAAAAAAATTCAGCTTTAGAAAACAGATTTTTGTTCATTTTTCTCAAAATAATAACAGAGAGACATTTACAGCTATCAGGTTGAGACATTCAGGGATGTCATCTGGCACCCAAGCTTATTATTTCCACTGTGCCTACTTGGTGTCACAGTCATGCTTGTTTGTGTCATTATCTCAACCTCTGATATCATGCTCATGTTCAAAGGAAGTTTAAAAGGGAAGGTAGGTGCCAGATATGCTGCTGCTGCTGCTGCTGCTGCTAAGTCACTTCAGTCATGTCCAACTCTGTGCAACTCCATAGACGGCAGCCCACCAGGCTCCCCCATCCCTGGGATTCTCCAGGCAAGAATACTGGAGTGGGTTGCCATGTCCTCCTCCAATGCATGAAACTGAAAAGTGAAAGTGAAGTCGCTCAGTTGTGTCTGACTCTTAGTGACCCCATGAACTGTATCCTACCAGGCTTCTCCATCCATAGGATTTTCCAGACAAGAGTACTGGAGTGGGTTGCCATTGCCTTCTCCAGCCAGATATACTAGAATCTCTTGATTAGAAGAGAAAAAGATTTCACAGGAAGCTCCAGTTCATCTCGTTAAATATTTAATGGTATACCTACCTATACGGGATATTGGAGCTGATTGCTATATTAAATAAAATCAGGACAATGTTAGTAAGGAATCTTCGGGAATGGATATGGGTTATGCAACTGACAGTGTTTCCAACTCACTAACAGAGAAGTTAGACAAGGAAAAAAATCTTTCCTAATTGTCTCCTATTACTTGTCAACAGTCTCTCTCATTTATAAGCCCAAAGTTTACTTGGAGTCTGTACAAGTATTAGGACAGGACAATGAAGTGGGTAACTTAATATGGCTGTGCGTTGATGATGGATTTTACATTCATTATTTGATTGTTTTCTCACTCCCATCTCTGTTTATCAAACACTGATTGGTATCAGACCTCTAAGCTTCTAATAAAAAAGGAAGAAAGAAAATCTTGGCTCTTTTTCTGTTTATTTTCTATTTATACTCTGAATTCAAATAAACTTTAGCTGTGAGTATAAGCCATATTCTGTCAGGGTTGGTGAGTTTTGATAATACTTGACAAATCCTAAATTGAGAAGGTACACTTGAATGCTGATTATGAAGCCTAAAGGCACAGCAGCATAAATCCCTCTATAGTCATTCCCATCTGTGAGGAGAGGGAGCAAAAATGGTGGGGCTTGGGGACAGTGCTTCAGATGGCTTATTTAGCACCGTTTCATTGATGATGGCATGCTAGCATCTATCACATTTTGACCAAAATGCCCTACAAAACTGCAAAGTACAGGCAAGCAAGAGGAAAGACAAAAGAGAGAGTGTGCTTTTTGAAATTTTTCTAGGAGTATCATTGATTTATAAAGTTCTGTTAGTTTCAGGTGTATGGCAAAGTCAATTACTTACACATATACTTACACATTGGGAAAGGAAGAGTTGATTTTTTTTTTTTGGTCACCTAGTAGAATAATAAAAAACAGTTACATCATTTGCACATCCGAATTTGTGGACTAAAATCCACAGATGTCAGCTCTAAAATTAAAACTGATTGAAACTATACGTTTATATATTTTACTCCTTTGGGAGAAGGATAGACTAGTCCAGTAAAATCTATATCATATGCTGACTTGCTTTGGCCTTTACCTTTAAGCCTATGGTCATACCAAGGCCCTCCTTGAAAAAGTCAACTATGGCCTAAATACATTAGATCATTTTATGGCCTAAATATGTTAGATCATTTTAATTTTTTAAATTTATTCACCTCTGTTTAGATTCAAGCCATGGTGAAAAGTTATTCTCACTCAAAGTTGCATACACCTGTGTACATGTTTTTGTGTTATTTGTTCTAGAATACTTAGTTGCATTGATTCATTCACTAACTTTTTTAATCAATCACCAAACATTTATTTATTATCCACTTACTTGCTTGGTGCTGCAGATCCAGGAGTTAACAAGACAAAGGAGGGCTCTGGTCTTCTGAACTGATACAGCTCTTTGTGCATCACAGCCTGGCACCAAGCAAAACACGTGCACATCACACCTCCTCCCCATGCACAGGCATAGTACTGCACCTAACTGGTAGTCATGCACGGATGTGACAGTTGGAACATAAAGTAGGCCGAGCACCAAAGAACTGATGCTTTTGAACTGTGGTGTTGGAGAAGGCTCTTGAGTGTCCTGAATATTCATTGGAAGGACTGATGCTGAAGCTGAGGCTCCAATACTTTGGCCACCTGGGGAAGAGCCAGCTCATTAGAAAAGGTCCTGATGCTGGGAACGATTGAAGGCAGGGGGAGAAGGGGATGACGGAGGATGAGATAGTTGGATGGTATCACCGACTCAATGGATGTGAGTTTAAGCAAGCTTCAGGAGATGGTGAAGGGACAGGGAGGCCTGGTGTGCTGCAGTCTATGGGGTGGCAAAGAGCTAGACACAACTGAGTGACTGAAAACATCTGCCTCACTTCTTTCCTGACCCCCATCCCCAGACAGAAACATTCTACGCTCTGCCTGACTCTTGAGTGAAAGAATTTAAAAAACAAGCTCTTTTCAGTAGAGCGTCTCTCTTCATTTTTATTTTTGTCCTCATTCTAAATTCCATGATTCTGTACAAGAAACAGAAACCCAACACCTGCCTCTGGGTCATTTCAATATAATCATTCTCAATCTTCCATCTTCATTAATATTTAGTTGCCAATAAGAGGAATTTATTAAAGAAAGCAGGCTTCCCAGAAGTTTGTGTCTATCTGCTTTAGATATTTTGTGTCTCTTGGTGCTCTCTTAAAGAATTCTGAGTTAAATGTGTATAAAATATTTGAAGAAAAGCTCACAAACTGGGGTAATATTAAAGTGTGTTTATATTGCAGTATAATTCTTACTTGAAAAAATGAAAAATACTTTAATACCGTCTTAGATAATGACTTCATGTTAATCCAAGAATGATAATGGTTAAGAATTTGTTTTTCTAGAGCTGAAATGACCTTGAGATGATCTAATTTAACTGCCATCTTTAGGCAATAAGAGATTATTAATTTTACAAAATGCAACTGAGGCAGTAAAGGTTGAACATTTGCTGAAGGCCACACAGCAGGGTTTTCTACCAACTGAGCATTTCTGTCCTTCTTTTATTTTACTTTTTATTCATCATTCTAACTTTCTTATACTAGTAAAACTTGCTTTATGATCTCACATTAATTTATATCTGAAACCTTGATTTATATCATACTAGTGATACAACTTTCTACAATCTGCTTAATTTGTTAAATATCCTTATTTTGAAAAATGTGGAAAACCCCTATTCTGAAAGTAGTCTGTAAAGATTGGAAATTACATATGTAAAACCCTTTTAAAAAGATGCCCAAATAATTGTTGCCATTTTATATCATTTAACACACAATATTTACTGAGTACTTAAAGAAACAATATCAGACATTAGGAAAATAAGATGAATAAGACACAGCCATGCGAAAGTGCAGCTCACAGTCTTAGGGAGGAGCAAAAGCAACATATAAGCTTAGCTGGTAAAGAATCCACCTGCATTGGAGGAGACCCGTTTGATTCCTGGTTCAGGAAGATCCCCTGGAGAAGGGATAGGCTACTCACTCCAAAATTCTTGGGCATCCCTGGTAGCTCAGATGATAAAGAATTCACCTGCAATGCAGAAGACCTGGGTTCAATCTCTGGACTGGGAGAGCCCCTGGAGGAGGGCAGTATTCTTGCCTGGAGAATCCCCATGGACAGAGGAGACTGGCGGGCTACAGTCCATGGGGTCACAGAGAGTCAGACATGACTGAATGACTAAGCAGAGCACAAGACAAGGTCAAAACTTCTTTAAAAGGTATCTTGAATTCATGTGAAATTCGTAAACCCAGCCCTTCTTAACTTCTGTTTTGGTCCCTACAGTGATCTCTAGACATGAAAGTAGGAACCTGCTTTAAGAATTCTGTGAGTTTTCCATAAAATTCCTAGAAGAAAACCTAGATAGTAAGCTCCTTGACACCAGTCGTGGCAATGATTTTTTTTTTATTTGACCCTAAAAGCAAGGCAACAGAAGCAAAAAATACAAAGGCAGGACTATATCAGACTAAAAATCTTCTGCATAGCAAAGGAAATCGTCAACAAAATGAAAAGACAAACTATGGAACAGAAGAAAACATTTTCAAGTCAGTTATCTGAAAAGGGATTAATATCCAAAATATATAAAGAACCCAATCAACTCAACAGCAAAACACACAGCCAAACAATCTGATTGAAAATTGGGCAGTGGATCTAAGTAAACATGTTTCCAAAGAAGATATACAGAGAGTCAACAGGTACATGAAAAGATTCCAAACATCATTAATGATCAGGCAAATGCAATTCAAACCTACAATGATGACATATCACCCCATACTTATTAGAATATCTCTTATAAAAAATACAAGACCTATGTGTTAGCAAGGATGTGAAGAAAAGAGAAGCCTCAAGCACTGTTGGTGGGGTTGTAAATTGGTACAGGCACTACAGAAAACAGTATAGAAATTCCTAAAAAACAAAACAAACAAACAAAAAAACCCTAAAATTGCATCTATTATATGATCCAACAATTTAACTTCTGGGTGTTTATCATATGTATATAAAAACACTAACTCAAAAGTTATGTGCACCCCATGTTCATTGCAGCATTATTTTTAACATGATATTTATTTTATTTATGCATTTATTTCTTAGCTGCACCAAGTGGCTTACGGGATCTCAGATCCCCAACTAGAGATTGAACCCACACGCCTGGAAAAATGAATAAAGAAAATGTGGAGTATACATATATATGTATGTGTGTGAACATAATTTATCAATAAAAAATGAATGGAATGTTGCCATTTGCAACAATATGGATGGACCTTGAGGGCATTATGCTACGTGAAATAAATTAGCCGGAGAAAGGCAAATACCATATGATCTCTTATATGTAGAATATAAAATTTTGTTTCAAAAAGCTCATGGAGATAGAGAACTAACTGATGGTTGACAGAGGCTAAGGCTGGAGAGTGAGCAAAATGAGGGAAGTAGGTGAAAAGGTCAGAGAAGGCAATGGCACCCCACTCCAGTCCTCTTGCCTGGAAAATCCCATGGACTGAGGAGCCTAGTAGGCTGCAGTCCATGAGGTCGCTAAGAGTCGGACACAACTGAGCGACTTCACTTCTCACTTTCATGCACTGGAGAAGGAAATGGCAACCCACCCCAGTGTTCTTGCCTGGAGAATCCCAGGGATGGCGGAGCCTGGTGGGCGAAGCGACTTAGCAGCAGTAGCAGCAGCAGGTGAAAATGTACAGACTTTCAGTTATAAAATAGATATGGGGATGTAGCATATCGCATGAGAACAATAGTTAACAATACTGGATTTCATATTTGAATATTGCTAAGAGAGTTAATCTTTTATTGCTTAAAAGATACCATTAAATAATAATGATAAAAAATCTGTATGTATGATGATGTATGTTAACTATACAGTGTGGTGATCCTTTTACAAAATATACACATCACAAATTATAATGTTGTACACACATAACTAATATAATGAACAGAAATTATACTTCAAGTTTTAAAACTATTATGAGTTTCTATGCGGCAGTGATGACCTGAGTCACTGAACATTTTTGTTCAGAAAAGTCAACTATTTCTCATGTTCTCACTTTTTCACTATGGAGGACTCTCAGTCTTGGATGAGTAGCCCCTACTTCTGCTTCTTTGAGCTCAGCAACATAGCTGGTTAATAATTTGTGGCAAATAGTTCTTTCCATCCTCAGATTTTACCAAGGTCGCCAAAACCAGGGCACTTCCTTCTGAGTCAGTCTTGCTAAGAGAGGCTTGTCTCGTCCCTGGTAAGATATTTGCATAATCTCCTGACCATAATCTTGATTTTCAGAGCTGGTCAGGCAAAAATCCACAATTCCTCAAACTGCGTGTGTGCCCTCCACTTCTGTGCCCCCTGCCTGAATGACTGGCACCGCTGAACCTCAGACCAGCCATTTGAAAGCACTGGGAGGACCCTGAGCCAACCCAGGAGAAGTGTGCCCTTTCTGGTCTGGCACCTGCCTGTTCGTTCAGTTCCATAAACGGAAGACTTGCAGGAGCTCCTCACACAATATGTTAGTAATAATCCAATTATTGAAGTTTAGCCAGAAGAGCTTATCCCAAACAAAATAGTGCACGTTGGCATTCAAAAGAAAGCGGCCAAGCAAGGCAGGAAGCAAGGGAAAAAAAAAAAAAAAAACCCAAAACTTTGTAGCTGCCAGAGCAGCAGGGCCGCGGAGTGACTGATTAAATTCTTTTTGTCTTTTCAATCCGAGCTTTCACATAAAGATTAAAGAGCATCTCTAGTTGCTGCGAATCTGGGCGTCTTGACAGCGGGGTTTAATTCGGTCTTGCTTTCTGCCTGATGCGGAGTGACACCCTGTACAGGCTGGACGAGCTCGGCAGATGGACGGAATTGCTCTCGAGGCCCTTCAGCCCCCAGGTCCCCACCCCGCTTCCCGATCTCAGACTAGCAGGGAGGTGCAAGGCCCTGCATCCGGGTCCCAGGAATGAAGGCGACACTTTCTCCCTGGAAGCGACTCCTAGAAGCTGAGAGCAGAACAG
Source organism: Ovis canadensis (assembly GCF_042477335.2). Classification (NCBI taxonomy): domain Eukaryota; kingdom Metazoa; phylum Chordata; class Mammalia; order Artiodactyla; family Bovidae; genus Ovis; species Ovis canadensis. Next base: position 104,676,166 of record NC_091251.1, read on the forward strand.
AATTGACAGGTGACCTTACTGATCAGTTTTACTCTGCAGTTCAGCATCCTGGTTCAGAGCGCAGGTTCTGAACTGGATTCTGCTCCTTCGCCTGACAAAAGCGATTCCACACCTCTTAGCCTCAGTTTCCTCACCCGTAAAATGGGCGCGATATCAGTTCATACCTCACAGGCTTATGGGGCTTCCCAGGAGGCTCAGTGGTAAACCATCCACCGGCTGATGGTGAGAATTAATTCCTACCATGTTCTTAGCAAAATAGTTGACAGAGATTATAGACTGAATTAGTGTTTCCAATCAGCAGATTATGTTGTGGTTTAATAATGATAATACCTGGAGAAGGAAACAGCGACCTGCTCCAGTACTCTTGCTTGGAGAATCCCATGGACAGAGGAGTCTGATAGGCTACAGTCCATGGAGTTGCAAGAGTCCAACACGACATAGCGAATAAACCACCACCAATAATAATAAGAGCATCAATAGTGTGGTTCCTAGATCGAACTAATTTGGATACTTGAATGACACTAGCCTACAGACTGTCTACCTAATGAAAATGGTAACTCTGACCTCTAAAAGGCCATCAGAATGTTATGCTTTATCTAACATAAGTGAGCTGAGCATTTTGCAGCAGCCTCCACAGGGTCTGTTTATTAACTGGTGAGGAATCGTTAAGCCCCCAGAAACCAGGCAAGTTGGGTCCTTGCCACATAAACCCAGTTAGAGATCTAGGTGGGAATCCAGTTATGCGTAGGGGCAAATGATTATTGCTGAGTTGCACTCCAGGAAAAAGATGGGAAGGGCAGATGCTAAAGCTTATCCTTTCACCTGGATTATTCCATTCACAGCACCCCTTGCTCTTTAAATGTCAGAACCCACAGCTTTAGTGAAGGGTATATATGGCAGCAAAGGGGAGTAATATAAAGTCTAGAAATCAATGTGGAACTCCAACCACTGTATTTCTTTAAATCCAAGGGAACAAACAACTTTGAGAAACATTTTTCAGCTTCCAAATGTTTCTGTTTCCTTAATTGTCATTTACAAAAGGATATATGAATTGGGCAAACTAAATAGAAAACAATAGATATAAAATGTGAATTGGCATGAAACTTGTACATGAAAATATTTTCCTGTGATGTGCTTACTTTAACGTGTGTGCACCTAATACATATACATACAATGTCTTCACCTTCACTGACCTCTAGAGATATTTCCTATAATCTCTGACTTTGAGCACCTGGAATATTTAGAATTTGCTCAGGTGGACTTACATGTTTGTGAATTCTGGCCCCAGAGATTCTGTTTTTAACTGATGAACAGCCTCTGGTGGCTTCTGTTTTCTAGCCTCCTCAAACAGCTGCTTACTGCACTATCCATATCTATTTTCCTCTGTGATTTTGCACAATTCATTGCTAACACTTCATTAGTGATTCAAGAAACACCCTTCTACTGAGACTTATAAGCAGTTAAAAAAAAATGGTATCAGTCTCAAAAATAGCTGGCCTAAAGTACCTGAGTCTTTTCTAATGTGGTTGTTCTGTTTAGCCTCGTACCTGCCAAACAAATAAGTTATTGAAAATTCTCTCCAGACATTTCATTGGATCCTTTTCTTAACTTTCTTCTTCTCCTGTTTTCTCTACCACCGCAACTCTGGTCTCCACCTCCCTTTTAAGGAAGAATTGAAGTTCTTGTTACTTAATAATCTTCATTCCAGCTCATTTCTTCTACCAGGTTACAGAAACTACATGTGTATATTTTAAAAGTTGCTCAAGTACTATATCCCCTTAGTAGATCACAGCCTTGTCATGAGAAGGGGCTTGGGTAACTCAGTGAAGCCATGGGCCATGTGGGTACAATGAGCATAATTGTATGGTAGCTGGAAGATTCTTTGGCATGGTCCTTCTTTGAGACTGAAGTGAAAACTGACCTTTTCCAGTCCTGTGTCCACTGCTGAGTTTTCCAAATTTGCTGGCATGTTGAGTGCAGCACTTCAACAGTATCACCTTTCAGAATTTGAAATAGCTCAGCTGGAATTGGTGGCATCACCGAGTCAATGAACATGAATTCGGGCAAATTTGGGAGATACTGAAGGACAGGGAAGCCTGGCCCTCTACAGTCCATGCTGTTGCAAAGGGTTGGACACAACTCAGCAACTGAACAACAACATCAAAAGCACTATGTAAAGCCGTGAGGTCATCTATCTTGGGTTTTGCAATACCAGCCACCTCTTCTTTTAAGTCATCTCTGATTCACACTTCTAGGAAAGCATCCCTGTCACAGAAGCAAATCCTGGAGACAACATGGAATGTGGAAAGATCCCTTTCATTTATAAGAATGTAATATATGCATCTTCAATAACTGCAACCACTAACACTTGCAGAGAGCTCACAGGATGCCAGGCCCTGTGCCAAACCCTTTTTTTGCCCCAATTAGTAAGTCCTTGCAAAAACCTTTTGAGGGAAACAGTATTATATTTTCCATCTTCCCTTTGAGCAAACTGAAATTTGGAGGAGAGAAATTGACTAAAGGTGGCAGTGGTTACGTTGGGGATGAAACCCAGATGGTCTGACTTGGGAGCTCTCATTGCTGGCACCGAACTGCTACCTGTGTGTTATGTTAACCTGAACCACGTGAGAGTCACCGGGCCAGACAGAGGACTCTCCGTCCATTCATAATGAACTTGGCCTAGCCTCGTGTGTCAAAGTCAACTGAGTTTAAACTTGCCATTTGTGTTCTGACTTTGGTACAGGAAGGTGTTTTGTGCAAAGACAACCAGAGAGAGCCTTAGATACAGCAAATACATGAGCTTAGAAAAAAATGTTAATATACTTGGGTCTCACTTTTTCATCTGGAAATTGGGAGAAAGATGACTTTCCAACTCTCTCCTACGTCATGAAACAGCAAAGCTGAAATCTGAAAACTGTAGAAATGCCTGCCACAGGCTCATTATACAGTTATTAGTAGTAGTCTTTTATATGGTTGCATATACCCATATGTTACTGCAGACAACCAGTCTCCATTTCCCTGTCTCTCCCAGGTTTTGCTGTTGCGTTTAAAAGTTGCCATTCAATTTATATTTAGCAGAAAGTGGAAGATTTGCGGGCTGATTTACAAAGAGAAATTTGCTAAGGCGCTGTTTTTCTACATTCAATACCATTTTTAATAGTGTCACACACTCAGTAAAGAGCACGGTTTATACTGCTCCCTGTGGAAAGACTGAGGAGAAACTGGCCCCAGAGAAGTTCCTGGCTCTCCATCACTCATATTTTCAGTAATTAGCCTATGGAAACCTTGGTGTAAGTGCAAGTATGCTATCAGTCTTGGGGCTGATCTCAAGCTATCCCCTATGTGCTAAGAGTCTCGGAATCCCTCTGCAGGCTTTATTTTCTGGGATGAATTTCAAAGCAGATTCATTATCAAACATCTGCCAGGGTCACTCTGAGTGTGATGTGGGTATTAGCATTAAGTCAGCAGTGAAAAATCAAAGACAGATGCCCCCTTTTTTATTTTAAAGGAAAATGGGTTTTTTATTTCCCTTAAAAACTAAGTTTATAGCACTTAATTTTATTTCTTTTTAGGCAATCAACTTATCCCTTCCTACCACTAGGAAGCAGAGAGAAGACCCAAAACTCAACCCCAATAGTCAGAGCTATTTCTATGAAATACACGATCTCGTGTCTCTAGGGGCCATATCCTGAGTGCAAACCTTTTTTGATACATCCCTGTACTTGACCATACCAGACCATATGCCTGAAAGAAGCACTGCAGCTAGGTTTTAGGGTGTCTAACTTTGGTTTTGGTTTTGGTGGCTGAAACTACAGAGTGGTTTAGAGAGGCGTTATGTAGAATGACAAAGCACCTTCACCAGCTAGTAACACAAAAGACCTAAATGGTATCTGAGCACCAAAGAGCAGAGCAGTTTCTGGAACAACCAAGGTTATCTACTCAGCAATGTTTTCCCATCACTCTGTACTTGACCTGGTACTGAGTAAAACTTCACTAAATGATATATAATAAAGTAAATGCAATAAAACAATGATTAAATGAATAAATGACTGAAGAAAATAGAGAGCAATTAGATCCCTAGGTCAACATACGACTCTCAAACTGAATCCTCCCCTTCTATAATTTTTTTTCCCTTTGTTTCCTTTCTGAAAGAAACTTGCAGTTCATTTAAGCAGTCAAAGCCAAACACATATGCACACGCACTCACACACACACACACGCTCACACACACCCACTCAAATACGGGCTAATCAGGTGGACAAAGAGTGTGCCGGGATTTGTCTGATAGCATTCATGACCTTAAGAATGAACTTGGCTTTGTCCCAAAGCACCTAATTCAGCAACAGACTTCACTGCTCAATCTCACAAAAACCAACTCAAGTAAAGGAGAAACAATTGTGTATTTTGTCAGCTGCTAATCTCAAAGTCTCTGCTCACCCTGGGCTAAAGGCCGAGATATGACTCTTGCAAGAGCCTCTCTTTGCTGAAGACAATAATAAGGATAATGAAGGCAAAGGTTTGAACACAGGGGATGTAGCCTGGCTCCTCTGACTTTCACACATACCATCCTAAGTAAGAAATACACATATAGGTCACCCTCCCTATTACCATTTATTCTCAGTCACAGGGCTATAAGAAGGAAAAACGCTTTTTAATGGGATTCTCTAGAAATGCTAAAAGATATAGAGGTGGTAGCTTGTTTCAGAAGACTGAAGAAAGTTAGAAATGGAAAGTATCTGCTCAGGGTTTGTTGTGCTTCTCCTTCGAAATGACTTGCAGTCTTTAATTAGAGTTATAATGTTAAGGTGAAAATGAAAGTGAAGTTGCTCAGTCGTGTCCAACTCTTTGCGACACCATGGACTGTAACCTATCAGGCTCTTCTGTCCATGGGATTTTCCAGGCCATAGCACTGGATTGCCATTTCCTTCTCCAGCGGATCTTCCCTACCCAGGGATCGAACCCAGGTCTCCCTCATTGTAGACAGACGCTTAACCATCTGAGCCAAATTGTATGTTAGAAGATAGAGACATACATGTTATATACAGGTATAGTAAATATTATCCATGGACATGTATATTCTTATTTGCATTTACACATAAAAATATATTTAGTACTTTAGCAAGTTCTTGCCTGTTGAGGTTTTTAAACAAAGGTCTATTTGCCTTGCTGTGTTAATACTGGTAGCTATACTTTTAATCTTTCTTTTCTTTAGTTTTCCTCTGAAACAGTGATGGTCCTCTTTTCCACTTGATTTTCCTTCATTTCTTATGCTCTCATGAAGTCATCAATCATGGTGCCCAACATCCCGTGGCCATCTGGATGGGCACATGAGCCAGGAGCAGCAGCCTCTATAATTCCTACCCACTGGAGTGCTCTCCCCATCGTGACATCCAGAGTGTGGCTGTGCTCCAGACAGACTCCAGACTCCTCACTTCAATTTTCCCCAGAAAACCCTGAGATGGCCCAGGGACTTGAATGGCCACTGTCTCCTCTAACTTGTGGAGAGACTGTCAGAAGCACAAAGCTTCAGAGGAAGAGAGAGATAGAAACACAACAATCACCTTTCTCCCTGAATTTTGCACTAAGTTTGACCTTAAAAGAGCTTCATGCCTGCCTGCAGGAGCGACAGCAACTGAAGGCATTAAGAATAATATCTTGGTAATAGTTGAGTAACCAGGTGGAAAGTTCTATGGTCTTGGAGCTGGGTATCAGAATTTCTTCTTTATTGGGAAAATAACTGGTGAGCCATGGGGTAAGTCAGCTTGAGCTAAGATTTCTGATTGGGGAAGTATTACTCTACAGAAGGGACAATGATGTGTAGTAGGTGGGATGTGCTGGGAAGAAGGGTATCAAGAGGAAATAGAATAGGAAAGATGGCAATGAGGAGGTTCAGGTGAGCACAAGAAGAGATATATAACATACAGATTACCCTTCCCTGCCCTCCTGCAAAGACTCACTCATGGCCCTGAATCCACTGGAGTTTTGAGGTGTGTGTACTTTTGCATAAACTGATAAGGGGTGATGCCTTCACGATAGGGGCAAATGTAGCATGGGTCTTCACTGGTCACCATCAAATCCTAAGTCTTAGAAAGGGGACAAAAAGGTATTTGAGAAGAGATGGGCTTTCACACACAGCAGAAGTAATTCTTTACTAATTATACACAGATTTCCGAGATCTCGACACACTGGCTGACTTCCGGGTAATAGCTGTAAAATGAATGGATAATACCTTGAACCCTGGAAGATGAATACGGCAGGACATTTCTCATTTGAAGAGACATCACTCTCTGTAGGCCCATTTCCAAGACTGTGTTCCAGGATTTAGGTCCTTTGCAAACCGTTGTGAATAACAGTGCTGTAAAGACAATCCTTGCAGTTTTTTCAACTTTAAATAAATACTTTTGAAGATGTTGCCAGCACATGACATAGTGCTTAACCAAATTCTTCTCACTAACAGCAGTGAAGATTTAGAGCTGTCTTCCCTGACCTGCTCTTGTACATCTTTCTCTTCTCAAAATGCATGGTTCATCAAACCCGAGAAAGGACAGAACTAGGGTGGGTTACACCACTGTCAAAATGTAACACTAAACACCCTCCTCCCTTTCCCGTTAAGTGTCCTCTACCACGTCAGCTTCCACTAGGCTGAGGAACTTCATTTTCACTGCACGGGAAGGTCACACTCTAGAAAAGACGAAGCTTGGTAAGAAAGCATTTCATCTAATCAGTCTGATCACGCAGCCCCCACCATCTCTTACCGATCCTAGAGTCATCTTCTCATCTGATTTGCTCATACGCTATTAGATCTTGAACTCCTTTTCTCAGCACAAATACCATGTCTACGCATGCGATGAGCACTCATAATTTATAATTTAGTGGAAAGCTATCTTCCCCAGGAGCTTTCCAGCTATCTCTTACATCTTCTGCATTATTGATCCAATTTTCCCTCCCACTCGTTTATTCCCATCAGCGCTCAAATATGTGGTAATGTTTCCTTCCTTAGTTTCTGTGGTCTCACACCGGCCTCTGCTATTAACTTGCTTCCCTGTCTAGTCTAACTCCAGGAGGTGCTTGTCTATACCAGCTGCTTCTATTGTCTCTCCTATCATTCCTTAATCCAATCTGAGTTTTTAATCCCCCCACCCCTATAACTGAAAGCTACACATGACCTCTACATTATACAATCTGTTTAGTTCTCAGTTCTTTTCTTATTAAAACTCTCCACACAGTTAAAATTGAACAATCTCCAATCTATAATGAAGAACACTAATAAGATACATGCTACCATATATAAAGTAGATAATCAACAAGGACCTACTGCATAACACAGGGAATTGTGTTCAATATTCTGTAATAACTTATATGGGAAAAGAATCTGCCAAAGAATGGATATATGTACATGTTTAACTGAATCATTTTGCTGTACGCCTGAAACTTACATATCCTTGTATATCAACTCTGCTCCAATATAAAATAAAATTTTAAATCAAATGAAAGATACAGAAATGTTAAAAAGTGGTACTGCTCAAACATATACTACTGGCTGTTGCAGGAGTGGGGATCAAATCATGTAGCAAATGTGAAAGCATTTTGTAAAATAATTAGCCATTATATGCAAATTAATATGTTGAGAATATTATACAAAATCCAGCTCACTGAATTATCTTTAAAACTAGCAGAGCTGAGGAAATACAGGTGACCATATGCCATCCCTTAGTCTTTTTAATCCTGAATCTGTGGCATGAGATTTTATTCTATTTTGTTTTAAAGCTTTAGTTTTACACCATTTATAATTGTGTCTTAGTCTCATTCTCATTTTGGAAAGCTGTCCTAAAATGAAAATAACAGAAGATAAGCCTGTAAAGAGACGTGATCTAGCTCTCAGAATAATCTGTGTAAAGTTCATAGTTGTGATTTTACTGTTAGGCCTCTGTTCCTACTTCAGTGGCCTCAATATTAATCTTGCAATTTCTACACTTAAAAAAAATAAGACAGAATGTTCCAGTTGGAAGGACACTCAAGAAAGAGTGTTTTAAAATCTTAATTTGTAGATAGAGACTTAAAGCCTCATAGCAAATTTTAGAGAGTGGGAACTATTGTGATTCATGGATATTGTTCCTTGAACCCATCTTTCCTTTGCTTTGCCATCTAATCTGCCTTCCTAAGTGCCAGACTTCAGAAAGTTTGGGATATCATAAGGCACTGTGGTAGCATATTTAAATAAGAATAATTTTTCATAGTAGATTCTGGACTAGACTCAAGCCCTTCCTTATCTAACTGTAGTGCTTTAATGATAGTGAGAATCCCTTTTACCAAATAGTTTCTAAGAAGACCAAGTCTATAAATTTGGATATTTTGCAATAAAATGACAGGAGATGGGGGAGAGATCACCTATGCTTTCTTCGCCCACATCCAGTAGAACATTCTCAAGTTTATCTATCTTCCTCTTTAGAATGGATGCTGCTGGGATTGAGCATGAGAATGTAGCTTCTTTGGATTATAACTTGATTGCCCCAGGTCCCCGTATTTGATTGCTTTCCTTGTGGTCACGTGAAAAATTACAGCTAAGTCAGTTTCAATTTCCCAATTGGAAAATTCACTTCTTTCTGGAGTCTCAACCTTACTTGTTCCTGTTTGTATCTTGCTGATCCCTAAAGACTTTTACTGAATCAAAGGGTCATTGATCATTGGCTAATTTGTTCCTAAGATCCAACTGAAGAGATAAGTATCTATAAATCATCTTTGACTCAACTAATTTTTCATACTTTGCACAAAAGGGTCTGAATAATCTTCAAACACAGTATGCTTTTCTGATGAGATAATGGTAACCAGTGCAGAGATATCTTTGATGTCAATGAATTTGAAAATAAATGTACATAGTATCTAGCCTCAACCTAAGTAATGTGATTTTCTATCTCTTTTTTGTAAGAACAGTCATAAAAATATTTTGTAAAAAAATTCCCATTCATAGACAGACAACCATCATCCTTTTCATTATACTGTAGATGAGACTTTTAAAAAATTACCACATTTTGTGACAACTACTATTATTGCTGCTGTTGTTGCTTTTGAGGGTTGTCCAAGAGAGACCAAGCCAGAAATTAGTAAAAGGTGATAAAGGCAGATTTTATTCAATGATAACTTCTGTAGTAGTGAAGAGAGTCCAGGGTAAACTGAGCTCAACATCACCGAAACAAAAGGGAGAAGACTTTTTAAATGTTGAGTGTGCTAAAAGAAAGACATGGAAAGACATTAAAGGGAAGTGGGTCCATGTAGGTCAGTCATCTGGGTTTGCTAATTACTATTTGCCTGCATGCTAAGTCACTTCAGTCACGTCCAACTCTTTGCGACCTTGGGACTGTAGTCTGCCAAGCTCCTCTGTCCATGTGATTCTCCAGGCAAGAATACAGGAGTGGGTTGCCATTTCCATCTCCAGGGCATCTTCCCGGACCCAGCCCTTTAAACCCAGGGATTAAACCTGCATTTCTTACACCTCCTGCCTTGGCAAGGAGGTTCTTTACCACGAGGCCCACATAATTACTGCTTATCCAAGGGGAAAAAGACTGCTCATATCTTGTGACAAAAGATAGTTGTGCAAGTTAGAGCAGGGCACCCAGTGAAGTTAGGCCCTTACCCTTCCAAAGAACTGCAGGTGAGGGCTGTCTCCTTGAATGTTTGCATTTCAGAGAGGCTGCTCCTAAATCCTTGAGAAGACAGTTCTGAGTGGTAGAAGATTTATGTTTCAAACAAGCAGAGAAAAAAATATATAATCCCAAACTTTCTAAAGGAACTGCTCTAAGCAAAGGTATAAAGGAACTATTCACCTATTGCAAAGTTTTGGCTGGAGCAAACAGTAAATTCCCCTGGCAGTCAAGCAGGCATTTAAGGGCACCTGAGGTCATGTTAGGAATATGGCCTTAAGTTTCTAAAAGGCGTATTAGAGTTTGATCAAGTCTTTGAATTTAGGAGTTCAGATAAAATCATTTTGTGCTGAGTGTTTTGCAGACTTAGGGCCTCCTCTGAGTCAGGTATGGAATTTGTTGGAACATTGCATGCAATATTGAGTTCACCCCCACCAAAACCCTGAAAGGTACTATTTTCAATTCCTTTCAATGTCTTCATTAATTTAGGTTCATAGAAAGATCTCATGATTATCAGTTGGTAGATCTAGGAGTTGAAGCCAGTTATGTCTTCAATGCAAATCTTACTGATTCTCTAAAAGGTAAAATGTATAAACTCGGTCATTTTTTCAGATTCTTGTCTGAAGAAAATATTTTTCTGATAAACAGTATTTTTCTAAAATTATTTAAACTGATTTTTTGGGTGGGTGTACAGGCTTCACATCCTTTTACCATCTCTTGTTTAAGTTGAATTAGATCTTTGAGTAAAGCAAAATGAAGAGAAACTGAGATCCATCTTGCTTTTTGAAATGTCTTTGTGCTCTTTGCTTTTATTTTCTCTATGTAGTCATGCTTGTCTCTGTTAGGAGAAAAGATGGTGACTAGCAGAAGAAAGAGAAACATGAGACTGTAAATGAACAAGAGCAACAAACTGCATTTTAAGAATTCTTCAAGTTTAGGTAAAATGAGGAGATTCTCAATCTCGACAGTATTCACCTTTTGAATCAGACCGTTCTTCACTGTGAGGGTTCTCCTTTGTATTGTAAGATGTTTAGCAGCGTCCCTGACCTCTTCCAACTCCATGCCAATAGGAACTTCCCCTTGTAATCTGTTGTAGTTACCAAAAATATTTCCAGATATTGCCAAATGTCCTCTAGGAGTCAAAATGGTCCCCGGTGATAATTATTGGATAAAAGTAACCAAAAAAAAAAAAAAAAAGATGAAAAACATTCTACTTAATCTGTGTCTCAACTGCTGCCCTGTTTTAGTTAGAAAAGTCTTTTGAATTTTACCATAGTGCTTTTGGAGTATGATCTTCCTCAAACCCCGGCTAGTATCCTCACAAACAAGTTGGTCCAGTTTTTCTGCAACTCATGGTCTGGCCCAGGTTCATCACTGAGTCCTTGCCTTGTTTGGTTCTTTGTCTCATACCATGGTTTCATTGGATTCAATTTTTGTTTTTGGGTTTTTTTTTTCCCTTTAACATAGAATTAGCAACATTTCCAGGGAGTAAGGTACTGTTCTGCCTCTCCAGCCTCCTTGAGCGAGTGAAATCTTTATTTCCCTGACTTAGCCCACTGCAGTGCTGGTTGCCCACCTGTAGGGTGTTCTCCACCTTTCCTGCTGCCAAACGCTTTTGATGCTGTGCCCTATTCTCCTGCCTAGACCTCTAACCCTGGCACGGGTACTTCATAAAGCTGCTCTCACTGCAGTACGCTTCAAAAATGATCTAAGAAAGAAATACAAAAAGTCCTGGAAAAGTTGCAAGGACTGGCAAAAAAAAAGAAACAAAATTGATTTACAGAGGGAAAAATGACAAATTAGCCTCCATAAGGAGACTGCCCACTACTTCCATAGAAAGAACTCCCAGGCTGTAGAGCGATCAAAGAAGCAGAATTGAATTTTAAAGAAGGACCTCCCCCCGTGCCACCCAGCCTGCCTAGTGAGTTTCTCTTTCAGTCACTTTGCCCTTCTCCCTTTTTATCTGTTGGTAAGGACTTGTTCACTGCTATTAATTATTTTCTTAGTTTGGTTGCACTCTGTGTTCATGCTCAGTCATGTTGGATTATTTGTGACCCCATGGGCTGTAGCCCACCAGGCTCCTCTGTCCATGGGATTCTCCAGGCAAGAACACTAGAGTGGGCAGCCATTGTCTACTCCAGGGCTTCTTCCCGACTCAGGGATCCAATGAGCATTTCCTGCCTCTGCTGTGTCGGCGGCTTTATCACTGCGCCCCCTGGGAAGCCCTTAGTCGTGTTAGGTGCCTATCATGTGCTCTGTGGTTGTGAGAGGCGTTTAGAAATCTTTGGGTCTCATTTCCCCAGTACAATTCAAGGCACCACATTATTAAACAGCTGTGGATCCCTCAGTTTCAGTTCTTAAATGGATTACGGGTAAGCCAAAGATATCTCTATATTTTTTGTCCTGGTTTTGTTTTGAATGGAGAATAATTTAATTCAGAATTCAAAGTAAGAACATCCTGAGAATTAAACCAACAACCTCAGGAATTAAATCAATAAATAAGAAAATCTTTCATATGCAGCTTCTGAAGCTCCTATCAGTTTCTGAAGTGAAGTGAAAGTCGCTCAGTCATGTCCAAATCTTTGTGACCCCATGGAACATACAGTCCATGAAATTCTCCAGGCCAGAATACTGGAGTGGGTAGCCTTTCACTTCTCCAGGGGATCTTCCCAACCCAGGGATTGAACCCAGGTCACCCACATTGCAGAGTGATTCTTTACCAGCTGAGCCAAAAGGGAAGCCCAAGAATACTGAAGTGGGTAGTATATCCCTTCTCCAGAGGATCTTCCTGACCCAGGAATCAAACCAGGGTCTCCTGCGTTGCAGGCAGATTCTTTACCAACTGAGCTATTAGGGCCACATTTAACTGGTTGCTGTTTTTGAGCTAGCAAGCACTTAGGGAAATGTATGTCATCTAGTGGGAGCCACCCTTACCATAGTCTCTCTTGATTTAAAACTGGGCTAAAATAATTATATTTCCTATATCATCTTCTACTGTTGTTTAGTTGCTAAGTTGTGTCTGACTCTTTTGTGACCCCATGGACTGTAACCTATGAAGTTTCTCTGTCCACAGGATTTTCCAGGCAAGAATACTGGAGTGAATTGTCATTTTCTTCTCTAAGGGATCTTTCCACCTCAGGGATTGAACTGGCATCTCTTGCCTCTCTTGCATTGGCAGGCAGATTCTTTACCACTGAGGCACTGGGGAAGCCCCAGGGCATCTTCCAAGGGCAGACAAATAATATATAATTTCCTTTCGACCTTTACCTGAAAAGTCCATGGAGGTACTTAGCAATCCACATATTTATTTCATCTTTACCAGAAATTCTTGTTCTAGAAGAAATTTAGAACAGAATAGCTTAGAGATACTCAATGCACTTATACTAAAGATTAATATATCAAGAAAACATGCAGTGGTTTAGAGCAATTGTGTATTCTGCAAAAGATATGTTTTTTAAATTCTTTAGAAAAAAAATTCTGTCCCTCTATTAGTGATAGGCTCTAATTGCAAGTACTAGAAATCTAAAATTGGTGGTGTATTTCTTTTTGACCTTTCATTATTGGTTACATTAGCTTATTAAGTACATTTTTGTTCAGAAAAGTCCATTGCTCTACTTACTCTGAATTAGATTTCTAGAAAGCTTCTCAGATCTTTTTCTTCTTAAAATAATTAGAAATCATCAGCAGTGATGTCACAAACTATTGATAACACCCAGTATACATACTGCCTGAATTTACTGATTGGATTATGTAAAGCTTTGCCAAATATCTCTTTGGTAAACTTGAAGTTGCAGTTATTTGATAGTGTACTTGATTTTTGCTGTTATATTTACATATATTTCTTATTAGACTATCATAAGAGAAAAAAAATAAAGAGAAGATTTTTTTTTTTTTTTATAATAGGAAGAAAAGCACTGTTTCCACTACTGGTTAAGAAGATAGGTGTGCCTGGCTTGCTCAGTTGCTCAGTCATGTTTGACTCTTTGTGACCCTATGGACCATAGCCCTCCAGCTTCCACTGTCCATGAGATTTTTCCAGGCAAGAATACTGGAATGGGTTGCCATTTCCTTCTCCAGGGGATCTTCCAGACCCAAGGACTGAATTTGCATCTCTTGCATTGGCAGATGGGTTCTTAACCACTGAGCCACCTGGGAAGCCCCAAGAAGATATGTTCAGTTCAGTTCAGTCACTCAGTCGTGTCTGACTCTTTGAGACTTCATGAACCACAGCATGCCAGGCCTCCCTGTCCATCACCAAATCCCAGAGTCTACCCAAACCCACGTCCATTGAATTGGTGATGCCATCCAGGCATCTCATCCTCTGTCGTTCCATTCTCCTCCTGCCCCAAATCCCTCCCAGATCAGGGTCTTTTCCAATGAGTCAACTCTTCATATGAGGTGGCCAAAGTATTGGAGTTTCAGCTTCAGCATCAGTCCTTCCAGTGAACACCCAGAACTGGTCTCCTTTAGGATGGACTGGTTGGATCTTCTTGCAGTCCAAAGGCCTCTCAAGAGTCTTCTCCAACACCACTGTTCAAAAGCATCAATTCTTTGGCACCCAGCTTTCTTCACAGTCCAACTCTCACATCCATACAAGAAGATAGGAAGTAGTAGTAAAATAGATTTTCTTAAGGGTCCAAGACTGAGCGACTTCACTTTCACTTTTCACTTTCATGCATTGGAGAAGGAAATGGCAACCCGCTCCAGTGTTCTTGCCTGGAGAATCCCAGGGATGGCGGAGCCTGGTGGGCTGCCGTTTATGGGGTTGCACAGAGTCGGACATGACTGAAGCGACTTAGCAGCAGCAGCAGCAAGGGTCCAAAATAATAATAATAATAATATGCTTTAAAAAAACAGTGTGTTTTCAAGTATGGCTAGAGTTGGGCTTTTAGAGTATGAAAGAATTTCTCTATTTCAGAAACTAAGTAATAGCTAATTACAAAGTACATCAAAACCAACAAAGACCAGTCTACAATGTACAAAGCAGAAGATTTAGCTGTGACTTAACAACATGAACATGAAGAAAAGGAAAGATTCATGAGCAAGGCACAGATTTAGAATGACTAATATCACTGTCATCTATCATAGTAATATATAAACTAGCAGTACAATACATTGAATAAGCCAGTACAGACAATATAATCATGAAGTGTTTTTTTTTTTTTCAATCTCACACTTATTTTCTCCCCAAAATGGAAACCATAATCCTTCATCAGGAGCGTGCATTTGCTTGAGTGCATTCATGCTCAGGTGTGTCTGATTCTTTGCCATCTCATGGACTGTGAACTGCCAGGCTCCTCTATCCGTATAATTTTCCAGGCAAGAATACTGGAGTGGGTAGCCATATCCTCCTCCAGGGGGTCTTCTCGACCCAAGGATCGAACCTGAGTCTCCTGTGTCTCTTGCATTGCAGGCAGATTCTTCATCTCATCAGAAGGGATTAGATGAAGTATGGTACATTTATGCAACGGAATACTATATAATCATTTTACAATGGAGTAGATACACACAGCTGGACTTTGAAAGGTATATATATGTCTTACATTAAAAAAAAAAAAAAGATTGCAAAGAGCAAATTCTTTCCCTTCCCTTAGATGAAAATCTGGGAAGCCATTGCAGCAAAACTAATAAGTCGGTTACCATAAGTCTTAAAACACAGTCTCCATCAAGTAACAAAAATATCCATCCCCATGAAATCATTAAGGTCAAGATGTGATTTAAAATTCAGTTCAGTCACTCAGTCATGTCTGACTCTTTGTGACCCCATGGGACTGCAGTGCACCAGGCTTTCCTGTCCCTCACCAGCTCCTGGAGCTTGCTCAACCTCATGTCATAAGGGAGGCTTTTTCACTCTCCCACCTAAATCTGGAAAAATCTTAAAATTTGTTAAAGAAAGCAATAGCTTCCTTCCCACACATCCCCTAGCTTCCTTCTTTCCAGGTTTTCTAACTTCTCATTCCTTTTCCCCTTTTCAGCCATCCTACTCCTTACCAGCAGCATCTAGAAAAATAACAAGAGCAGAAGTAACAGATAAAGAAAACTTCTCTGTGGACACTGGATTAACTAGTGCTCTCTGAATTTGGCAGATATTCAAGGCTGACTCAGCTTTACGGCTCTTGGCCAACATTCCTAATCCATTTTGAGGAATCATTTACGTGCAGTCCTCCTGACAGGAGTAACTGTGCCTCCATTTCTGCTGTCCCTTTATCTGTCCTCATCACTAAGGATTGTCCCCTCTATTTTTTTTTTCCCTCATTGCCATCTATTTGTCCTTCTAGACTGGGTTTTGGACAAGACCTAAGATCACCCATGGAAGTTCTTACTCATTCTTGGCCCACAACTGGCTGGAGAATGCTGCCAAACTCTTGGAGAATGTCTTCTAACCAGCCCAAGCAAGCTCTCCCTTTGCCGTGCTTGCTGTTCAGTCACTAAGCCATGTTTGACTCTCTGCAACACCATGGCCTGTAGCATGCTAGGCTCCCCTCTTCCACTGTCTCCTGGAGTTCACTCAAACTCATGGACATTGAGTTGGTGATGGAATCTAACCATCTCACCCTCTGCTGCCCCCTTCTCCTTTTCCTTTGATCTTTCTGCATCAGGGTCTTTTCTAATGAGCTATTCCACATTCAAAACAGCTAGTTGGGAATCTCTTGGCCTTAGGTCTTCCAGGAATCAGTCAGACCTCAGTTTTTGCATTGCCCAACCTTTAGGAATACACATTCTTTAAAAATATTTATTCATTTGGCTATTTTGTGTCTTAGTGGCAGCATGCGGGATCTTTTGCTGCAGTATACGGATTTTCTAGTCATGGCGTGCTGGCTTTGATAATTGCAGCTCACAAGCTCTGGAGCACTTGGGCTTAGTTGTTCTACAGCACGTGAAACCTTAGTTTCCTGACCAGGGATCAAACCCATGTCCTTTGCATTGCAAGGTGTATTCTTCACCACTGGACCACCAAGGAAGTCCCCCACATTAAGTATTAAATGTTCTAACTGAACACTCTTAATTTTGTTAAAGGGGAATCAACTTCAATGTTGCACACCTTTTTGAATAGAAGATAATCCCAGTCCACAAAAAAAATGTCTCTTTGAATAATTTATTGGAAGTTCTTCTAACTGGTTTTGGAATTTGGAGGTAGCCACAAAACTCCCTACCCTTTGGTGGAGCTGGACAAAGAGATTTACAGTACAGCTCATTCCTAATACATTTTAAAAATCCTCTCTCAAGCTCAAAGTCTTATCACTTGCTATATCCCTGTTATGAGTGAGACGATCAAAGTTTATGGAACATACTTCAATAGGTATACTAAACATTTTCATTGTTTTAGCCTCTCCTTTGGTGTATACCTCATCTGTCTTAATATTTACTTCTGTATTCTGTCTCAGATCAACTGTAGGTATTGTTTATAGTTTATTTGTATAAATTATTACAGTAGCACAATTTCTTTTATTCATCTTTTGCTATGATTGTCAGTGCTATAAAATGTTCTGGGAATGTTTTTTCCTTACATGGACTTTAACTTTCTTAATCTTCATTAAAGTAATATCATGTCTCATTACCAAAACAAGTCATTTTCTTTTAAAGTCTTTCATTATTCTCTTTTCTCCATTAAAACATCATCAATCTCATCCTTAAAGTTAAATCATTGTGAGTTAAAGAAAAGTTCATCCAACTTCTGTAGACGAGTTACAAAATTAATTACAACTTTGTCAAAAAAAAGAATATAAATCGAGATGGATATATGAAATTAAATGATATTGAAATGATATATGTAGTCCGTTGAGTAATATTTGATCCTGCTAATTTCCTGGGAACATTCATACTCTCAATATTTAAATTTCAAGCTATGACAGTTGAGATGAAGCACATTTTATCATCATGGGTAACTCTCATTATATGACTATTATTTAAGAAAAGGATCCATATACTCATATTTCAAGTCTTTCTAAAACTGCATGCTGTTTTATTGTTTAAAAATTTTGGACAGCTTTCATGAATATATGCATGAGCATAGAAGATTCTCCTACTTTGTTCTGAGGTTTTACATTCAGGGTAGAAAAGAAGAAATATTTTCTGACATTTTCCCCACTCCACTTTCCCTTTTTTCCTCTCTCTCTTCCCTTCCTTCTTCCTTACTTTCTCAATATTTGCTTTAAATAAAAAGGAAGTTGATACAATATACATTTGCTTTTCCTAAATCATTTCCATTAGCAATGTATATCATATCTACCCCAAAGTTTGTTCGAATCACATATTCCCTGGCCACTCACTACTTAAAGTTAATTTCTGCAAGTCAGAGAGAGCAGTAACATCTAATACATGCATATCACCTAATTTCTTTCCTCTACATAGAGAAAAGACAGAGGAAAATGTTTGTTCCCAAGTGCCTCAAACTGCTCAGTGTTTAGGGAAAAAAAAAAGGAAGGTAATTGGGAAGTGCTTTTAAGAGAAATTAGTTTCTCTTGTCAACTGTCATCAAGATGAATTACACTCAGTGGCATCGCAGAAGCAGAAATGAAATCTAACATATTTGCAACTAAGACAACAGTGTGCATATTTTTCAATTGCATCAGGTAGGGCCTGTTATTTCAGATTCGTTGCTGCTGTCCTTGTCACAACATCCTACATTATTCAAGCCAAGCATCAATTCCATTAGGCAGTCTCTCCTTTGCTGTCAAAGATACAAACATAGGTTTGTGCTCCTTAGAGTAAATGTATCATCTGAATGGAAATGTGCCAGGAAATATTAAATGATATGAGGTATGATTCGTGAAAGAAAATCAGATAAACAGATGGGTCCCTCTCTCTCCCAAAAAGGGAAAATTCTTTCTAAAAAGCTGTAAGGTTAAGAGTTCTTTGTAGATGAATAGAGTAATATAACCATTTCTGTATTCCCAGTAAATAAGGTATGGTTGGTGTTTAACAGGTACGCAATACATATTTTTTAAACAAATTAATTCAATAAGTAAATGAATGAATAAAGGAATGAAGATCAAAGTAATCTTGCTTAATATATTAACACTAGAGTAAGGAAAAAAATTGGCCTATTAACATCTCTTTGGGTGATCAGGAACATATGAAATAAACATGCATTATTTCAAATTTTGAAATAGCCTATAATGGTTCATATTTATATCAAAGTGTACACATAGGAATTGGCAATACTTCACTCTGATGAGCAAGACCGAAGTGTTCTCATAATTAACTACATTTGAATAGATTTTATCACATATTTGCTACTTGCATGCTTTCATTAACATGTGCATCCAGGAGTTAAAAACACCAGGGGGAATTTTTTTTTTTTCTGTCAGTAAGAAATATTAAATCAAGATCCATATCATGAGTTAAGGATGTAACGTAAACTTTCGCCAGAGCTAATTCGCCAGACATCAAAGGTAGCTATTGGTCAACTGCTTAAAAGGTTTTGAGTTCAAAGTTCACAAAAATGATTCTGTTAAAATGTGGACACTCTCAGGTAAATTTAATCAGATTAATAGAATATCTGCTTTGCTTAAAAAGCTTATATAGGTGCTATAAGTGTTTTTATTTATTTGATGGATGATCTAATTCTTTCACACTGTATTATCTATGTAGTTAGAAAACATCACATTTATTTTACTTTATTATCACTATTTATTATATGAATATTTTGCTAAGTACTTTGAAATCTGCATATAATGCCTTGTGGAGTCCATGATAATATAAATTTGAAAAACAATGTGTTTTTAATACTAAGTACCAAAAATAGTGATTATTTATAGCAAATATATTATACTTCATGCAGTTTACATACAGAGTACATCATGCTTCTAATGCCAGGCTGAATGAATTACAAGTTGGAATCAAGATTGACTCAACAATCTCAGATATGCAGATGATACATACCACTGTAATGGCAGGAAGCAAAAAGGAACTAAAGAACCTCATGATGAGAGTGAAAGAAGAGTGTGAAAAAACTGACTTGAAACTCAAATCCAAAAAACTAACATCATGGCATCTGGTCCCATCACTTCATAGCAAATAGATGGAGAAAAATCGGAAAGAGTGAAAGATTTCATTTTCTTAAGCTCCAAAATCACTGCAGACAGTGAATGCAGCCATGAAATTAAAAGACACTTGCTCCTTGGAAGAAGAGCTATGTCAAACCTAGACAGCGTAAGCAGAGACATCACTTTATGGATAAAGGTCCGTATAGCCAAAGTTATGGTTTTTCCTGTAGTCATGTATGAAAGTGAGAGTTGGACCGCAAAGAAGGCCGAGCACCAAAGAACTGATTCTTTTCAATTGTACTGCTAGAGAAGACTCTTGAGAGTCTCTTGGATTGCAAGGAGATCAAACCAGTCAATCCTAAAGGAAATCAACCCTGAATATTCATTGAAAGGACTGACGCTGAAGCTGAAGCTCCAATACTTTGGCCATCTAATGCAAAGAGCCACCTTGTTCTAAAAGGCCATGATGCTGGGAAAGATTGAGGGCACTAGGAGAAGGGGCAACAGAGGATGAGATGGTTGGACGGCATCAGCAATTCAACAGGTGACAGTGAAGGACAGGGAAGCCTGGTGCGCTGCAGTCCATGGGGTCACAAAGAGTGATACACGACTTAGCGACTGAACAACAACAACGTGTCATGTACTTTATTTTGCTTGATAGTCATTTCAATTCTATGATTTTGGTATTACAATCTTATGTCATAATTAAAGGAGTCACTCAAAATATTTGAGCTGCTTATCCATGTCTAGACAACTAATAAGTTATATTACCAGCTTATCCGTTCTTTCACTCTGCCAAACTTCCGCTTCTAACTGAATGAACTGCAGAGTCTCTCATTCAAGAACATCCCTGCCAGGCTAGGCCTGGATTTAAAGCTCCTTCTCATTAAGGTCTCTATTCAAATAAAGGTGCAAAAGGCAACCAAATATATAAATAAATATGGAGAGTACTGTGGGAGAAGGCGGATTCTCCAATCAATAGTGTGTCATCCACATGGAAGAAGCTCAACAGTGTAACATATCTGGCCTGTCTATTTTTTCTTTACTTATTTTGGTTGCAGGGATGTGTTGTCACTTTTCTGATCAATCATTAGGATAAGAAGGTTTGGGAAAACAAAGTTTGACTCAGCAACTCCCTTATTTGTGTTAGGAGCATGCTACCTACTAGGATCCGGGCTTTGTTCTTCAATGTCTTAAGTACTACCTGGGCAAGCCTCACCTGGGGCAAAGCTGGCCTTATCCAGTGTTCTCACAGACAGGTATGAGTGTTCTGCTCATACCTACCTGGACGTTATGCTAAACCCATTTTCAGTTCAGTTCAGTTCAGTTCAGTCACTCAGTCGTGTCCGACTCTTTGCGACCCTATGAATCGCAGCACGCCAGGCCTCCCTGTCCATCACCAACTCCCAGAGTTCACTCAGACTCATGTCCATCGAGTCAGTGATGCCATCCAGCCATCTCATCCTCTGTCGTCCCCTTCTCCTCCTGCCCCCAATCCCTCCCAGCATCAGAGTCTTTCCCAATGAGTCAACTCTTCTCATGAGGTGGCCAAAGTACTGGAGTTTCTTCCATGCTAAACGTTACCTGTCATCTCTGCTTTTATTTGCAGGGCAGGAATAGAGACGTGGATGTAGCGAATGGATGTGTGGACACAGCCAGGGAAGGGGAAGCGTGTTAGTTACTCAACAGAGCTTGACTCTTTGCAGCCCCGTGAACTGTAGCTCTCCAGGCTCCTCCATCCGTGGGATTCTCCCGGCAAGCATACTGGAGTGGGTTGCCATTTCCTTCTCCAGGGGATCTTCCCAACCCAGGGATCGAACTCATGTCTCCTGCATTGCTGGCAGATTCTTTACCACTGGGGCACCAGGGAAAGCCAACACTGAAGTTTGGCCAACATTTAATACTCTTTTATCTTATTTCCCAATTTGTATACATTTGGATTAAATAAAACAGAATGCCATTTATAAGGCTCCATCAGTCCCCTGAGTTGTCCTTGTTTCGCCGATAAGTTGTTTCCAACTCTTTTGCGACCCTGTGGACTGTCGCCGGCCAGGATCCTCTGTCCAGGGGATTTCCCAGGTTAGACTACTGGAAGGGATTGCCATTTCCTTCTTCATCAGACCCCTCAGAGCTCTCAGCAGATGATAACAACTATACACATTTGCATGCATATACACGGGGGCTTCCCTGATGGCTCAGGGGTAAAGAGCCTGCCTGCAGTGCAAGTAACGCAGGTTGAGTCCCTCAGTTGGAGATCCCCTGGAGAAGGAAATGGCAAAAATCAAATTACAAAAATAAAAAAAAAATAAAAAGACAATTTCATCATGTTTTATCTCAATGGCAACCTGCTGTATTTAAACCCTGAAAGAAAAAAAAAATTGGTGCATGCAATTTTTTCTTTATGAACATATGGGAAAACATACATTTAACTACAAATAATGTAAATATTGACATATGAGTACCTATTTCTATGTCTGGGCATGAAACATTTAATTTTAATATCCTAAATGCTTTGCATTAGCATCTGTTTTTGCAAGCATGGTCTTATAAATTACACTGACAATACTGAATAAAGTATATTCTTAATTAGCAAAGGTTAAGTAATCCATAGGGTTCAAAAATATGCATTATCTTTACATTAGAGTTGCTTCATGTTTTCCTCAACTACTCTTTTGATGGAGTTACTTTATTCTAACTTTATAGTAATAACCTAGCACCTTTAATATATATGTCTGTGTAGCTGGAATTTCCACAACAGAAAAATCACACCACAAAAATTAATTATGACTCAGTTCTGATGTGTGCCTCTAAAAGAAGAGTGGATATAAAAAATAAAAACAAGTAAATATGATCACTCATGAAATAACTTACTCATCTGGTATGACTATGCAGATTCTTCTGTTTCAGCTCATCCAGGTCTCTGCTTCTCTGCTTCCTGCATTTCAATTGACCAAGCATATGATACACAGCGTAGATAAAGAGCCTTAGTAACTCCAATCCAAGTTTTGATGTTTGAGCAATGTAAAATGTTCAAAAATAAGTATTTGAGGAGTAATATTAAATGAACTTTTTGGGGGGTAAAAATGAAGGTGTGAAAATGAAGTCACTTTCTAGGTGACTTGATATGTCATAGTATACAGTGGAACTTCTTATTTGCTTGTTTGTTTTTTTTTTTTAAACCTTCTGCCATTGTTCTCAAGGTACTGCCTCAGCAAGTGCAAGACACCCGGGAACGGATTCTCCTCAGAGTCCCTTGCTGCTGCTGCTGCTGCTGCTGCTGCTGCTGCTGCTGCTGCGTCGCTTCAGTTGTGTCCGACTCTGTGTGACCCCAGAGATGGCAGCCCACCAGGCTCCCCTGTCCCTGGGATTCTCCAGGCAAGAACCATGGAGTGGGCTGCCGTTTCCTTCTCCAGCACCCTTACCTCTACAGTGGAATTTTTAGTTAACAAATAAAATTATGAAAACTGTGTTCTTTAGTCATAAAAATATATTACTTTTTTCTTTTTGCTCTTATTGTGTATTGAGAATAACAAAATTCCATAAAAATAGACCTACCACAAACTTCCTATATAAATCTACAGGGGAAAAATAAAAACATCAGGGTTTTGTAAAGATATGTCATGTGGGCATGCATAAAATGACAAGCACATGTAAACTGAAAGAAATGTCTTCTAATAGGTAAAATCAGCAAAAATGAGCGGTGATATAATCTAGGGATTTTAAAAGACACTTAAAAATGAACTTTCAGGAGTGGAGGAATTTTCACATCAGCTATTAAATGTTTATGAATGATCATTAGGGGATTTCCCTGGTGGTCTGGTGGATAAGAGGTCATCTTCCAATGCAGGGAGTTTGGATTTGATCACTACTAGGGGAGCTAGAATCCCATGTGCCTTGTGGCCAAAAAACCAAAACATAAAAGAGAAGCAATATTATAACAAAATCAATAAAGCTTTTAAAAATGGTCTACATTTTTTTAAAAAACTGTTAATTAAATAAAAAGAGATCATTGGTTTTGCCAAGACTCAGTGATAATTACCTGAGTTAACCTCCCACAGTAGATTGTTACAGAGGGGCACACATTACAGGCATCAACTATTGATGACATTGGATGACAGATAGGGCAGGGTTGTGATTCTTAAGAGAAGGGAAACGCATAAAGATAAGCTGCATGTTCTCCTGGGTTCTCCCTGGGATTCCTTTTCTAAACTGAGAGGATGGAGTCCTGAAAGAAAGAAGTCATCTTGCCTGGCAGAGGAAACCAAAGTTTAAATTCAGAGATGCAGAAGAAAATGGAAAGAGGAGTGTAGGATGCCAGAGAAGAGGGAGTCACACAGAAAAGAGACTCTAGCAATCTGCCCAGAATCCCCTTAACTCTTTGACCAAAGCCAATAATCTCCTCATGTGCAAGGAATGACCAGCTATATCATTTGCTGTTGTTCAGTTGCTCAGTCGAGTCTGACTCTTTGTGACCGCATAGACTGCAGCACACCAGGCTTCCCTGTCCTTCACATCTCCTGGAACTTGATCACATTCATGTCCATTGAGTCAGTGATGCCTTCCAACCATCTCATCCTCTGTCGTCCCCTTCTCCTCCTGCCTTCAATCTTTCCCAGCATCAGGGTCTTTTCCAATGAGTCATCTCTTCGCATGAGGTGGCCAAAGTATTAGAATTTCAGCTTCAGCATTGGTCCTGCCAATGAATATTCAGGACTGATCTCCTTTAGGATGGACTGGTTGAATATCCTTGCTGCCCAAGGGACTCTCAAGAGTCTTCTCCAACAGCACAGTTCAAAAGCATCAATTCTTCAGGGCTCAGCTTTCTTTATAGTCCAGCTCTCACATCCATACAGGACTATTGGAATAACCATAGCTTTGATTATACGGGCCTTTGTCGACAAAGTAACGTCTCTACTTTTAAATACACTCTCTATGTTTGTCATGGGTTTTCTTCCAAGGAGCAAATTTCTTTCCATTTCATGGCTGCAGTCACCATCTGCAGTGATTTTGAAGCCCAACAAAATAAAGTCTGTCACTGTTTCCATTGTTTCCCCATCGATTTTCCATGAAGTGAAGAGACCGGATGACATGATCTTAGAGTTTTGAATGCTGAATTTTAAGTCAGCTTTTCCTCTCTCCTCTTTGACCTTCATTAGGAGGTTTGTTACTTACTCTTGGCTTTCTACCATAAGGGTGGTGTCATCTGCATATCTGAGGTTATTGATATTTCTCCCAGCAATCTTGATTCCAGCTTGTGCTTCATCCAGCCCAGCATTTTGCATGAAGTACTCTATCATATCATAAATACAGATATAAAATTCCTTAATATGATTTAGTAAATTGAATTCAACAATAAAGAAAAATATAATACAAAAAAAACAAGTGGAATTTTTAGTGGAATTATTAGTGTAGTGTATATACGTATTATTGAGTAATGGAGACAAATTATATGATCATCTCAGTAAATAAAGAAAAATTACTTTAAAATACTCAAAATCTGTTTATAATTTTTAAAAAATCAACATAGTAGAAACACAGAAAAACTGTTCTAATCTGATAAAAAGCATCTATAAACAACTTGCAGCTAATATCATAGTTTATGGTGAAAGACTAAACACTTTACCCCTAAGATTTGAAACGAGGTTTTCAAGGACTCCAGGAAGTTTTGTAGTGTCTCAAATGATCATTTTGCTGACAGAAGGGACCTGAGCAGTTTTAAATACCTAAATGTTATAGGATGAATAAGATAGATAGAGGAATAGATGGAGAGATATAGGCATATAGATACCTGGATATATAAATTATTATATATTATATAAAAAATCAACATTAATCATATTAAATCATTATATATGTGCTTATAGTTATCTGTTGTTTCACAAACTGGTTCCCATACACAAAGAGCAAGAAGAGAGTAAAGAAAGAGACAGACCACTTCATATCGTTAGGTGGCAGGTTTAAGAAGCAAGGGAACTTCTATACCAGGTTTGTCTGGACAGCAAGACTAGTAGCAGATCCCTATACCCACTGGAATCTTACAAGTTTATACACAGGACTTACCTGGGTTCAGCCATATATCCAGCCCAGATGGTCTCACAATCCATTGCTCTCTCAAAGCGGTGTCCTTAAAAACGCTCTTACTCTGGCAACTGTGGGCAGAATGTACATTCCAAGGACAGGGGAAGGAGTGGGGAGCCTAGGATTGCCCAGGTCCAGCTTGCAGGTCAACTGAAACTCACATTCTCTCCATGATCCCCTCCAATGCTATCTATCTTCTATCTGTCTGCATCTATCTGTGTTCTATCATCTTTAAACATTAAAGGAAATGCTGACACCATTGTGAATACTAAAATTAATAATCAAATATATCTCATACTTTGAAAACTTCCGAAGAAATAAAACAAGTAATAACAAAGTTACACTATGGAAATAAACATCTGGCTTCTAAGAGTGCTATTCTGAAGGCGAAATACTGATTTAGATGTGGAGTTTCTCATCTGCCTGCAGACAAAGACGGTTCATTGTTCTTGTTACATATGCTGAATTAATAATAACTAATTGTCACAAGGAAGATTGCCCATGTAAAATAAAAATATGATATATATTAAAGGCCTCCTCAATATGCTTGCAATGCATATTAGGTGATCAAACAGTCATCATTTATCCCTATGCTTTGAGTCATGCATATTCTGATAAACAAGTATGCCTTAAATCCAAGTATCTTCACTAATTAATTAAATTAACTTTTGATACTTTCCATAAGAGTATCTACAAAGTGATTTAATTACAATATGATAGCAGTAGTTTTTAATCTTAATATAATGCAGAAAAAGATAATTTTCTAGTGTGAGCAGAGAATTTAAAGTATTCCAGAGGCATTATTGTAATGTCTTAAGAACTCTGCCTTGAACCAAATGGCTTTGGTTCAAATACGAGCTGTACTACTTAGTGTTTTTTTTGTGTGTTTTTCCTTAACCTTGATAAAATTAATTTATCTATGCCTTAGTTTCCTCATTTATAAACTGTGAGTGATCAGATTATACCCATTTCATTGATTTATGGTGAGAATTAAATGAACTGATATATTAAAAGTTTTAACTATTATAAGGAAAATTTACTTCATGACCTATGAGAAATTCTCTATACAGAGTCACCTATATTTTTATATCGTCTTCCACGAATCTGTTGTGAGATACTCTCTTTAATTGGCCCAGTCTTGAACAGTGGATTGAATCACATCACTATTACATTATTATAATCATATTAACATTATCTGGGGAGGCCTTACAAATACCTGTGAAAAGAAGAGAAGCAAAAAGCAAAGGAGAAAAGGAAAAATATAAGCATCTGAATGCAGAGTTCCAAAGAATAGCAAGAAGAGATAAGAAAGCCTTCCTCAGCGATCAATACAAAGAAATAGAGGAAAACAACAGAATGGGAAAGACTAGAGATAGCTTCAAGAAAATTAGAGATACCAAGGGAACATTTTATGCAAAGATGGGCTCGATAAAGGACAGAAATGGTATGGACCTAACAGAAGCAGAAGATATTAAGAAGAGGTGGCAAGAATACACAGAAGAACTGTACAAAAAAGATCTTCATGACCAAGATAATCACAATGGTATGATCACTCATCTAGAGCCAGACATTCTGGAATGTGAAGTCAAGTGGGCCTTAGAAAGCATCACTATGAAACAAAGCTAGTGGAGGTGATGGAATTCCAGTTGATCTATTTCAAATCCTGAAAGATGATGCTGTGAAAGTGCTGCACTCAATATGCCAGCAAATTTGGAAAACTCAGCAGTGGCTACAGGACTGGAAAATGTCAGTGTTCATTCCAATCTCAAAGAAAGACAATGCCAAAGAATGCTCAAACTACCTCACAATTGCACTCATCTCACACGCTAGTAAAGTAATGCTCAAAATTCTCCAAGTCAGGCTTCAACAATACATGGACCGTGAACTTCCAGATGTTCAAGCTGGTTTTAAAAAAGGCAGAGGAAGCAGAGATCAAATTGCCAACATCCACTGGATCATGGAAAAAGCAAGAGAGTTCCAGAAAAACATCTATTTCTGCTTTATTGACTATGCCAAAGCCTTTGACTGTGTGGATCACAATCAACTGTGGAAAATTCTGAAAGAGATGAGAATACCAGACCACCTGACCTGCCTCTTGAGAAACCTGTATGCAGGTCAGCAAGCAACAGATAGAACTGAACATGGAACAACAGACTGGTTCCAAATAGGAAAAGGAGTACGTCAAGGCTGTATATTGTCACCCTGCTTATTTAACTTCTATGCAGAGTACATCATGAAAAACCCTGGGCTGGAAGAAGCACAAGCTGGAATCAAGATTGCCAGGAGAAATATCAGTAACCTCAGATATACAGATGACACCACCCCCACCCTTATAGCAGAAAGTGAAGAGGAACTAAAAAGCCTCTTGATGAAAGTGGAGAGTGAAAAAGTTAGCTTAAAACTCAATATTCAGAAAACAAAGATCATGGCATCTGGTCCCATCACCTCATGGGAAATAGATGGGGAAATGGTGGCTGACTTTATTTTTCTGGGCTCCAAGATTGCTGCAGATGGTGATTGCAGCCATGAAACTAAAAGACACTTACTCCTTGGAAGTAGAGATATGACCAACCTAGATAACATATTCAAAAGCAGAGACATTACTTTGCCGACTAAGGTCCGTCTACTCAAGGCTATAGTTTTTCCAGTGGTCATGTATGGATGTGAGAGTTGGACGGTGAAGAAAGCTGAGCACCGAAGAATTGATGCTTTTGAACTTTGGTGTTGGAGAAGTCTCTTGAGAGTCCCTTGAACTGCAAGGCAATCCAACCAGTCCATTCTAAAGGACATCAGTCCTGGGTGTTCTTTGGAAGGAATGATGTTAAAGCTGAAACTCCAGTACTTTGGCCACCTCATGTGAAGAGTTGACTCATTGGAAAAGACTCTGATGCTGGGAGGGATTGGGGGCAGGAGGAGAAGGGGATGACAGAGGATGAGATGGCTGGATGGCATCACCAACTCAATGGACCTGAGTTTGAGTGTACTCCGGGAGTTGGTGATGGACAGTGAGGCCTGGTGTGCTGCGATTCATGGGGTCGCAGAGTCAGACACGACTGAGCGACTGAACTGAACTGAACTGTGACAAGAGCTGCCTGCAATGCAGAAGACCTGGGTTCAATCCTTGGGTTGGGAAGATACCCCAGAGAAAGGAATGGCTATCCACTCCAGTATTCTTGCCTGGAGGATTCTATGGACAGAGGAGCCTGGTAGGCTACAGGGCTATAGTCCACGGGGTAACAAAAAGTCAGACATGACTGAAAGACTAACATATAATATTATGATAAAAACTTTATTTTACTTTATTCCTCATTAAAGTTCTATAATATGGCTACTATCCAAGTTTAACTAATGGGAGAAATGAGGTTCAGAGTGTTTAATCAATATTACTTTCAAGAGCTGATATTCAAATTCAGGTTTATGTCAATTTCAAATTATTATTTCTTTCATTAGGATTACTAATTTATCACATTTTCCCTCTCTTGGGCTTCAATCCTCATGTATTTCTGGTTATGAAATAAAAATTTACTGGTCACTCTTTGTGAATGAGCAAAACTGGTAGTAAGGTGTGTTTTTCTTGTTCCCTTGTCGACACGGTATAATAAGCTGCCGATAATATGCTATGAATAGTCTAATTAGTAGAAGCTGGTGTTTTTACTGCAGGCAGGTAGGTCACTTTTATAGAAAAAGGAAGAGCTATGCTAAACACAATATATTTCCCAATTAAAAGGGTCATTTCTCTAAAAACATTGAAAATATAATACAATTCGAAGATAAAACAGAATGGCATTAGTTGTACTTTGCTGAGGGATCTAGGGGAAAATGCGGAGCTCATCTGTGCTATGCCACTCAGCTCTGCACCAGGTGACCTTCTACAGCCCCTCTGAGTGGCTTGCTCTTTGCACAGATCCTTTCTCTGATAATTCAAAGAAAGGATGACCTTTCCATGGAAGTCCCCATTTTCTAGCCATAATTAGTATGATTAAGCTGTAAAGAGAGAAAAAGCATCCTTACTACAGGCCTCCACACCAAATCATGGATGAGTTATAGCTCTGCTTAACCTCAGGTAGTTCTGACATTTAAAATATTGAACTGCTTAAGACATATGCATAAATCTCTAACATTGGAATTTCAAAAGAAATGTTTTTGAGCAAAAGTTTCCTCTTGGAGCCAATAAAAGTGTTACATTTTGGGTGAGAACAGTCATGATTCTTTTTAAAGACAACCTTGAGTTTCGGTGGACATCTTTTCACATTTGGTTGATGCAGTCCTATGATATCATGACTTGCCATTAAACATTGCCAACCCAGCATTTTCCAGCCCTCTGTTATGGGTGAATCTTTTAACAGAAGACAGAAACTCTCTCTATTGTTCTTGTTATTCATTCAAAATGATTCCTCAAACATATATTGAACATCTTCACAAAGGCAATGGGTGAATACTATTTCCTGTCCCTGAAATCTTTCTTCGCTTTCTACTTCCCATAGCCTGGCTAATGCCTTCTAGTCCTTTCAGTCACAGACAAGATGCCATTGTCTGCAAAGGAGTTTTCAAGAATCGATAAGGTAATTTTGCACTTCAGCAATGTATTCAAAATCTATTGCCTTCGAAAATGTAGATATTCCTTGACAACAGCAGCCATGGCATGCCCACTTTCGTATTCCCAACACAGAAAATATGTGTAGAATGAATCAGTAAGAGACACTGTGCGGAAGACAAGGAAGATGGCAGACTATCAGGGGACTTTATTCTTTAATAGGGACTATACTGCTGTTCTGGAGAAGGCGATGGCACCCCACTCCAGTACTCTTGCCTGGAAAATCCCATGGATGGAGGAGCCTGGTAGGCTGCAGTCCATGGGGTCACAGAGTGAGACACAACTGAGTGACTTCAATTTCACTTTTCACTTTCATGCATTGGAGAAGGAAATGGCAATCCACTCCAGTGTTCTCACCTGGAGATTCCCAGGGACGGTGGAGCCTGGTGGGCTGCCATGTATGGGGTCGCACAGAGTTGGACACGACTGAAGCGACTTAGCAGCAGCAGCAGCAGCAGCATAAAAGTTTTCATTCATTAAAACTTAAAAGTGAAAAAAAGCAAAAACAAAAACGATGACCTCAAGGATCAGGTGTAGATAAAATTCTCTAGAAATGTTTAACACTGTCTATTTCCAATCACAAATCTGGGAAAAGTTAAAGAAAACATACTCTTCCTTATCACACAATTATTCACCATTTTACTTTTTAACAGGAGCCATCATAATTTGAAATAATCTTGGAAAAAATAAGTACTAGTATTTGTAATATTTAGTGTTTATTTTCTATTAAAAACCCCTGGGGAAAATCTGCCAGATGTTTTATCATTGATGGTCTAAATCTTGATTACACAAATGGAAACTGTCACTGGTTACTGTGAAGTATGTCCCTCATAAACTAGCCATAGCCTACTGAAAAAAAAAGAAAAAAAGATAAAATGTATTGTTGATGAGACATTAGTGTAAGTAATGAATTAAGATAAATTAAGATAATTGCCCATGAGATTCCCAGGTGGCTCAGTGGGATTAATCCCTGGGTCGGGAGGATCTGCTGCCTGAGATAATGTCAACCCACTCCAGTATTATTGCCAGGAAAATTCTGTGGACCAAGGAGCCTGGTAGGCTACAGTCCTTGGGGTCGCAAAGAGTGGGACAGGACTGAGCGAGTCAGCATGCATGCACACAAGCGAGCAACATAATTGACCATCCTACAGTCTGAGGTCATCGCCTCTGGATAGCTATGTTCAAGTGCCTATGCCTTATCTGAAATACTAGCATACATCTTGAGATGATCAGTTTATGGGATAAGAAATCACAAGCATCAATGTAAAGTGAGGTTGACAGAGAATTGCGCATCCTCACATCCTCCGATGGGAAATTCATGGTCAGTATCTGTGAGAAAACTGTCAAAAGTACCTGGATCCATCTATGTAAAGTGGGAAAGCTACCATGGTTCTATGTGTTTTGTGATGTAGTAAACTTGACTGAATTTCCAGAAACAAATTGTCAAAGGAAACACAAACACGCACAAAGTATTGAAAATAACTAAAGTCACCCAATGTCCATATTTCTGAGAAATAATTTTGCCTTTATGATAATCCCCTTTACAGGTTGAAAACAAAATAGTTCAAAAGTGAAGGCGCAAGGATACACTACATATCATTCCAGACTAGAGATCAGTATTCAAATTGCAGAGGGAAAAACCTGGGCATTTTTGTGCATTCTGTGGACTTCGAAGACCTAAATCTGTCTTGTCAGATCCTGGGAGGTAAAATAATTGTGTCAGAGAGCTTCAGAAGATGTAAGGGCAATAAGCATCAGATGGCAAAAGTGTCGTATTAGCACAAGCTGCTTTAGTGGAAGGACCCTGGAGACCTCCATTCTATGAAGCTAACTGCATATAATCCTGGTGCTTATTAAGTGCAGTTAAGTATGCAATGGCAGCAGGCTGCCTATAGCCAAGCAAACGCCAATCATTTCAAATTACGCTTCTAAGGTCAATTTTGCTCCTTTAGACACCACAGTGAGCCAAAATTCACGCGAATACATTAGCGTAAAGTTTCATCATTCTACTTCTGAGTTTCAAATTTTTATTCATTTAGAGGACAGTCAAGTGACTTCCCAGAAAAATGTTTATTAACAGTAGCATTTGCCACGGGAGTTCAGAACCAAATTATAAGTGATCTTTTGGATCCCTATCAATGCAAAGTCCTGAAATCCAGGTCAATGATTGTAAATAAGCCAGTCTCTCACAAATCTCTCTCTTCCCTCTGCACCCCCAGCCCCCCGACACAGGCTTCTCAAGCTTTGCTAGATGTAAACTGAAACATATATCACAAGAGACAGGCCTCATAGAAATGTAATAATTACAGTCAACACATACTGAGCTTTCACTAAGTTCAGGTATTTTTGTATACATTTGCCCTAACTTTTAATTTTAGAATAGTGTTAGATTTACAGAAAAGTTGCAAAAATAGCACCAAGAATTTCTTTATATCCTGCATCCAGTTTCTTCTATTGTTTAGATCATATATTAACATGATACATTTGTCAGAATTAGTGAACCAATACTGACACATTATGATTTACTAAAATCCATAATTTATTTGTATTTCTTTTGTTTTGGCTTCCCTGGTTGCTCCAGTCGGTAAAGAAACTGCCTGCAGAGCAGGAGACCCAGGTTCAATCCCTGGGTCAGGAAGATCCCTTGTTGAATGAAACGGCAACCCACTGCGGTATTCTTGCCTGGAGATCCCCCTCGACGGAGCCTGGTGAGCTACAGCCCATGGGGTCACAAGAGTCAGACATGACTTAGCAACTAAACCACTTTTACTTTTACCTAATAAACTTGTTTTGCCCCAAGATCCCATCTGGGTACTATGGGTACCATCATCACATCTCATTAGGTTCCTATGTAACCATTTCTCAGGCTTACCTTTATTCTGATAATATTGATAGTTTTGAGGGTACTAGTCAGGTATGTTGTAGATTTCCTTCAACTGGAATTTGTTGGATGTTTTTCTCACAGTTAAACTGGGGTTATGGGTTCGGGCTGGATGAAGCACAAGCTGGAATCAAGATTGCTGGGAGAAATATCAATAACCTCAGATATGCAACTGACACCACCCTTATGGCAGAAAGTGAAGAATTAAAGAGCCTCTTGATGAAAGTGAAAGAGGAGAGTCAAAAAACTGGCTTAAAACTCAACATTCAGAAAACTAAGATCATGGCATCTGGTCCCATCAATCTATGGCAAATAGATGGAGAAACAATGGAAACAGTGACAGACTTTATTTTCTTGGTCTCCAAAATCACTGCAGATGATGGCTGCAGGCATGAAATTAAAAGACACTTGCTCCTTGGAAGAAAAGTCATGATCAAGCTAGACAGCATATTAAAATGCACAAATATGTCAACATATTACATTGTTGACAAAATTCCATCTAGTCAAAGCTATGGTTTTTCCAGTAGTCATGTATGGATATGAGAGTTGGATTATAAAGAAAGCTGAGCACCAAAGAATTGATGCTTTTGAACTGTGGTGTTGGAGAAGACCCTAGAGAGTCCCTTGGACTGCAAGGAGCTCCAACCAGTCCATCCTAAAGGATATCGGTCCTGAATACTCATTGGGAGGACTGGTGCTGAAGCTGAAACTCCAATACTTTGGCCACCCAATGTGAAGAACTGACTCATTGAAAAAGACCCTGATGCAGGCAAAGGTTGAAGGCAAGAGGAGAAGGGAGCAGCAGAGGATGAGATGGTTGGATGGCATCACTGACTTGATGGACATGAGTTTGAGCAAGCTCTGGGAGTTGGTCATGGACAGGGAAGACTGGTGTGCTGAAGTTGCAAAGAGTCAGACATGACTGAGCAACTGAACTGAAGCTGAATGGGTTTGGGCAGGGGAAGACCAGAGAGATAAAATGCCATTTTCATAACATTGTGGGTCTTCCCTAGTAGCTCCGATTATAAAAAAATCTGTGTGGAATGGAGAAATTGCAATTCCTGGATTGTGAAGATCCCCTGAAGAAGGGAATGGCTACCCACTCCAGTATTCTTGCCCAAAGAATTCCATGGACAGAGGAGCCTGGCAGGCTGTGGTCCATGGGGTCACAAAGAATTGGGCTTGATTGAGCAACTGACACTTATCACATCATATCAAGGATATGCACTGTCAATACTCCTTATCACTGTTGATTTTAACCTTGATTGCATGGCTGCAGTAGAGTTTGTTAGTGTTTCCCCTTGCATGGTTCTTATTCCCATTCTCAGACTGCACTCTTTGGAAGGAATATACCATATGCAGCTTACACTTAAATGGTGGAGAGTTATGTTCCACCTCCTTGAGGGGTATCGAATACATCTTTCATGGATTATCATATTGAGTTTTCAAGGTAAATACTATGAGGTAGATGACATTATCCATTTTATAGATAAGAATGGGTTTCAATAAAGAAAAAGTGCCCCCAACTGCATATCCAAAGTTGGTTGGTCTCCAACATGAACTTGGGCACCCTGGTTCCAGATCGTGAGTTGAAAGTCAAATGTGCAAGTGACGTCCAAGTGGTCATCAGAGCATTAAAGTCAAGTGGATGAAAGCCCATCGTGGGGAAGAAACTGTATATTTGTACTGGGTACTCCAAGGAGACAAAATAGAAACCGATGGATGGAATACAAAAGGAGAAATGCTTCAGCACAAACTGTTGAGCAATAAAATTAGAATTTCATAAGCTACCTGAGACTAGCAGCACTGGGATGGCAGAATTATTTCAGAATAAAAGAATAAGAATGAAAACATATGATCACTTAGAATGGCTCTCCCACTTTTCATAAGTGTTTTAAATGCATTTACTCATACAATAATCACAACTCTACAAGGTACTTACTATTATTATCTCCATTGTACAAAGATAAAATTGAGGCACAGAAAGTCTAAATAACCTGCCCAAGTCCACACACCTAGTAAGCGGCATTCAAACCAAGTAGTCTTAGCTCCACTGTTCTTGGTTTTACCACTGCAGGTTGGTGTAGCCCTCACTCAAAATCTGCTAGATACTGTAGTATCTTCAATATTCCTAATCCTTAACTACAAAATCACTGTCTTCTTGTCATTAAAAGTTTTATGAATGCATGTTAATTCTTATAATTTTAAGCTATAATTTCCTTGAATTAGTGAAAGACAGATCAACTTCTTTTGTCTTATTTCAGGAAGTAAATCATGAAATAGGAGACCAAAGATGAAGTCATCAGTTTAGACAAGTGAATACATATTCAAATCAAGAAAAATACAAAACAGGTATATAATATATATCTTTACAATACCACAGTACCTGATGATTTTTTTTTCCTAAGTTTAATAAAAGTCTTGCTCCTGGAAATTAAAATTCTCTTTTCTTATTTGTGTCTTTGTAAAACAAATGATAAGGGCTTCCCTGGTGGCTCAGAGGTTAAAGCATCTGCCTGCAATGCAGGAGACCTGTGTTCGATCCCTGTGTCGGGAAGATCCCCTGGAGAAGGAAATGGCAACTCACTCCAATATTCTTGCCTGGAGAATCCCATGGACGGAGGAACCTGGTGAGCTACAGTCCACGGGGTCGCAAAGAGTCGGACACAACTGAGCGACTTCACACACACAAAACAAATGATAACAGAAATCTGTCATTCATTTATTTGGAACTAATTTCAAGGATGGCATCTGGAATTAACTTCCAGTTCCTTAGAGCTAAGGGTTTAAAGAAATGTTCAAAACCAAGATTTAAAAATATCTCCATTCCCCAAACTGAGTCTACCTAACTCAGTAAAGTTCCACTCTTGGTAGAGAGAGTTAGAGCAGCAGGCTGAGAACTCAACTAAGCTCGGCAGAAAGCACTGCTTTCCCCTAATCAATATCATGATTACACAAAAATTAAGAGGGTGAGAAATCTGAGCTTAAGGCAAAAGAGAAAAGAAGGCATGATTTTGTGAACCCCTAGGAGCACTGAACTGTGGCTTGAACAATGTAACAAGCAGGGATGATAAATGCAGTCCTGTGGTTCACCTTCCAGGTTTCGGAGCCGGAAGGTTAGTTGAGGTCCAGAATTGATCCAGATGCCTGCAAATAGGAGGCCTCCATAAGTGGGGTCATGAAAGGCTTCGTCGCCCACCCACACACACGCACCGGACTGCTGACAGTGTAGAACCCACTGGGTTTCTCCTGATTGACACATGTGGTTAAGTGACTGTCACATTTTGTTCCTGTTTCCACCTTTTTGAAGCACACAACAAGAGATCACTCCTGACATGTGATAGCTCAGAGCGGGGGCATAAATAAAGCATTTCATGGATCGGGCAAGGGCCGTAGATAGACCCCAGGGCCCATCTCTTTGACAACCCTTGCAAATCTTGAGCAGTGTAATCTTTTTCTCTCTCCCTTCCTTTCCCAGTATGATTTAAGCACACGGCCATTTAGATTGATTTAGTGGCCACCAAGAAGCTGCAGCTTTGTCTAGAGCAGGATTGGGAGCCTCCACCCTCCCAACCCACACCCCTGCCCCCTGCCCGAGTCTTTGCATCAGGAAAAGTTTGTCTTCCAGGAAGAAATACTAGAAGTACTGCCACAAGGCTGCTGGGTGCAGGCACACATGAGGAATTGATAATCTCCTTAAGGGGCTCTGACAGCAAGTGGGTGGGGACATGCAGAGGAGAAGATGGTAGGGAGAAAGGAAGGAGCAGAGGGTTAATGTAATGCTAGCTAAATACTCTAAGCCACACGTGGTCCATCAAGCCCTGCTGACCCCCCTCAAGCACAGCTTGTCACATTAATCATCTGTGTTACCATGGCAACTGAGCAGATCCATTTTACTGCATAATCATGTTTTTGCAAGTAGACTTTGAACACACACCAAAGCATGCTTTCAGAAAGCTATATTCTCACTGCTTAGGAGCTATACAAAGCAGAGCAAAGAGAAGGCCTTAACTAAGAGTTTGGCCAAAGAGTGTAATCAACAGTGGGAATCTGTCTGCTCACTGCTCCAAAGCCAATAAAGAAGCCAGGCTGGTGGAAGGGAAGGCTTCCTTTATTTTGGATGGTGGGAACCAGGAGAGCAGACTTCCGTCTGAAGACTGACTCCCGTCAGCCCCCACCACCCTGCAGACAATCCGTGGGCAAGGGCTTTTATAGAAGGAGGGAGGAGGCTATGTGCAGAAACAGCTCTGACAGTCATCTTGAAATTAGGTACATAGTGATGTGACCAGGGTCATCTTGACTGTTTTAAGTACAATTAATCTTCAGTTCCAGGGTCTGTTTTGTCCCATTACCTTGAGGCCAGTTCTTGGAATTGTGGCAGTACATGTCATGGCTTCAGTCTGGACATCATGTAGTTAACTCCTTCCACCTGCTGGGGGTTTCAGTATCTATACAACAGCTCACAGGGTATGGCTCAGAATATTAGCTATAGCCCTGAGAAGGAGCTAAAGGTCCTTGACTTTGCTTAGTGACTAAGCTGTCATTATTTGGTTTCCTTGGAGTTTTCCTTTGTGTCTGTATTTTCTCATTTTTCTGATTAAACTTATTCTTTGGCTAAAGATTTTCCATAGATAAGAGGCAGTTGGAGGACATGATGTGGAAGGCCTATAGCGTCCCTCTCCATTTCAAAAGTATGTGAGTGATGAAAAAAGTCAATGTTAAGAGCAATTAATAATTTTCTAATTCACATAAAACATTTCAGCCTCAGGACTTCCTTACACTCTTAAAGTATCAGCCACCTAAAGATCCTTTGTTGATGTGGATGACGTTTAAAAGTACATGCCATATTTAAAAGTCTAAGATAGTTTTGGCTTCCCTGGTGGCTCAGATGGTAAATAGTGCACTCGCAAGTCAGGAGACCCAGGTTTGTTAAGATAGTTTGGGAATATTTATGAATTGATTCACTACAAAAGAAGAAATAAACCCATTTTATGATAAGATAAATACTATATTTTATAAAAAGTATTATAATGTCTATAATATAATGAATTTATGGGAAGAGTGGCATTTTATTTTTTACATTTTTGCGCATCTCTAACATTTTGCTTTATCAGACAGCTGAATTCTCATATTGGTTTCTGCAGTCACTCCATTGAAAAGCCACACATAATGTGTAGCCTGTAGAATACACCACTGAACATTTTCAAGGCAATGACAGTGATAAAGGCAAATGCCTTTTTACTATTATTATGAAAATAGTGTTCATACTCTGGAACCCCTGAAAGGATCTCAAAGACCCTGAGGTGTCCTTGGATGACATTTTGAGAAATTCTAATAAGTGTTTTTAAGCTTCTATTCACTTTCTGTGACCACTAATTTCCAATGAAATGTTGCACAGAAAAGGCTAAGCTAGTTCTGTGACGCTGAACCTGAGGGTCCTATTGGTAAGGTTGTAAAATTTTGCAAAGGTGAGGTCTTTACATTTAACTCTTCCACTCATTCCCTCAATTTCTGTAAATTCCATGCTTGAAAATGATTTTGTCACAAAGCAAGACCTGGCTATCCTCAGCTCCAGCATCCAACAACTTCCCCATCGGGACCTCTTTTTGCCCACATTTACAGCGTCTTGTCTCTCTAGCAAATCCTTGGCTGATTCTAAAATATCAGCGAAAAGAAAAATTATTCCTTTTCTCCAAAGGTTTGGAAATAAATAAAGGATACAATGTTTATTTTGAAGACTAAGAGTAAACAAGGATTATTATTATGATTTTTTTAACCTGGAAGCCTGAAAATCGCAGCTGTCAATCTTGGCTCTTTGATACTGTCTAAATTTAATTCCAATTAAATAAGAATGAGATTTCCAATACCCTTAATAGCAGAATCGTATGGCCTTACAGCCAAGTATTGCTTAAAAAAGAAAGAGCAAATCAGAAACTCCCCCCAAGGACACGGAAGCTAACCCTATCAAATGGACTATCAATAATTAAGGCCTTTGATGCCTGGAATCATTTAGATGATAAGATTGCTTTGAAGTAAATAAATATCAAATTAGGATTTGTGGCAGTCACAGGTGTTTGGCACAGCTAGCCTATAATCATAGAGAAAATGAATGCATTTTATTCAGCATAATTAGAAAAAGAAATGAAGTTTATATGCAAATTGTAAACCACTTTAGTCCAAGATAACCGGTCAGACTGCTTTTGGTAATTTAAACTTTCATTTAGATGAGAATTTGCAAAGTATCTATTTTCAGTGCAATGTGAGTGCAGCTGGTTGCACGCTCTCAGTTGACTGAGAGGAAAATTTAAATGTCCCTCATAACCGTCCAGTCCTGTTTTGGCGCCAACAGAACAGCACATGAATTCTTTAAACTTGACTTCTCTCACTCTTGTCTGTATAAGACGTCAGTTCCAGAAGGTTGTATGGGATTTTTTTAGGGCTCAGTACCAGCTTTAAAGGAACATGTGGGAGCCAAGATGATAAAGATTAAGAGGAAGAAATGTGTCTGAATGCATGTAAAATTTAAGTATTCTAGAAACAAGTTAAGTATGCAACCATTGTTGGTGATTTTCTTTTTCCTCAGCCAGAGCTATATGCTTCCAAGCTTTTCTTAATTTCTTTCTGATATTCTTCTGCCATGTTGTAATATTTACTTACTTGTCTTTTCTTCTTCCTGTTAAGCTAGAAACTGCTTAACGCCAGGAAAGGTTGAGCTACTCACCTCAGTTTTGCCTGAGTAGTCTGGACCATTATCTGCCCTAAATCACTTATTTTTTTCTTTTTCCTTTAATTTACAATATTGTGTTAATTTCAGGTGTACAGCAAAGTGGTTCAGTTATACATATAGATAATATAAACATATGCATCCTGTTTCAGATTATTCCACTTACAGGTTATTGCGGAAAACTGAGTATAGTTCCCTGTGCTATGCAGTATGTCTTTTTTGATTACTTGCTTTCTATATAGTGGAGAGCATGTTAATTTTCACCTTCTAATTTTCCCCTCTCCCCGCCCCTTTTTGTAACCATAAGTGAGTCCTCTATGTCTGTGAATCTATGTTTTATAAATAAGTTCATATGTCTAATTGTTTTCAATTCTACATATATGTGACATATGATATTTGCCTTTCTCTGCCTGGCTTACTCCATTTAGTGTGATCATCCCCAGGCCCATCTATGTCAGAGTAGATGGTCTGAGATGTTGAGATGGCAGCTGAGAAATGTCTGGGTGACAATACCATACCTTTTCTTCTGCCCCCTTTCATCTACCTATCTGGCCTGGAGTCTCATCTATAACCAGACAAATGTAGAACAAGTCTGTAATATTTTTCCACATAATTTACATGCAGAGGTTGGTACCTTCTTGTGTGACATGCTCCCAAAAGAAGATAGCCTTTGTGGATCAGAGCCCAGGCAGTCAGATGCCAGCTACCACACTTTTCATCTTAAGGACGGAGGGGCTCTTGATTTATCCCACTTCCCCGCCCCCTACTTTTGTCTTCATTCCTGAATCTTAGCATGGATAAGCAACGTGCGACACAAGATAATAAATCTATGATGAACACTGTTGATGAGACAGGCAGATGCTTGCTATTGTTGTACGTGTGCTCAATTGCTTCAGTCATGTCCAACTTTTTGCTGACTCATTGGAAAAGACCCTGACGCTGGAAAGATTGAGGGCAGGAGGAGAAGGGGATGATAGAGGATGAGAGGGTTGGATGGCATCACTGACTCAATGGACATGAGTTTGGGTAAACTCCAGGAGATGATGATGGACAGGGATGCCTGGTGTGCTGCAGTCTGCAAAGAGTCAGATATGACTGAGCGACTGAACTGAATATCAAACTAACATTTTATTTCCTTTCTTGTGTTCTCTTTTATGCATCTGGAAGCGTATAGTCACCCTCAAAATTATTTTTTATTAATGTTTTCCTTCTACCTGTGTTCACTTTGTCTTTTTTCCTTTTTAAAAAACTCAGCACCTCCGAGGCATTGTAGCTCATTGAGTCCTTAAGTTGATGCGAATGGGTTTCTAAGCTGCCATGTTTCTGACTGGAAAGTCTGGTGAGTCAGAGAACTTGGGAAGGTTGAGCAGAACGTGGGGAGTGGAGAGAGCAGCAGGAGCGATGACGCACTCAGAGTCTGATGAAGAATGGCTCTGTTGAGATACCTCGCTGGGATCAGGTGGCCCGAGGGAAATCCAGTAAGCCCCCTCAGTAAAACTAAGGGAAACCCCTTCAAAGTACAAAGTGCTATTCTGTAGAATCACTGTTTCTCCTTTTAATCTAACTCTTAGAATCTACTTATATCTAAAGCTGTTGTTAGTCACTCTGTTGTGTCCAACTCTTTGTGACCCCATGGACTGTAACCTGCCAGGCTCCTCTCTGTCCATGGAGTTTTCCAGGCAAGAACACTGGAGTGGGTAGCAATTCCCTTCTCCAGGGGATCTTCCCGACCCAGAGATAGAACCTGGGTCTCCCCCATTGCAGGCAGATTCTTTACCATCCGAGCCACCAGGGAGGCCCGTCTAAAGCTGCTGGCCCTAACTTATTGCCTAGAATTTACTTTCCAGACAAGTACTGAAATGCGTTGACATCACAGACTCCTTTTGCTATTTCCCAACTGATTAGGCCAGATCCAAATCTTCCATAATTAATCTTTCAGCACATTTTTTTCCCTACCAAATAACCTTGCTTATTAAATTATACTTATATCTTGAGTTGTAGTCTAATTAATACATGCAAATATCAAAAGTAGAATAATTAAAGGATTATGTACAATACAAAAGAAAAAGTGATGCAGTGACTCTGAAGAATTTCTGTTATTAAACCTTATTTACAAATTAACTCCTTCTTGAGTTTCTCTGTATAATGTCTGAGTTGTCAGGGTGTTTATTGTAGAAGAAGCCAAATCTGACTGAGTGATTAACACCTTTGCCTTTCACAGTTTTTAAAGCAATTCTCAACTTCTTAGCACTACCCCTGGCTGCCAATCTTATCATCATGATAGCATGGGAGAAAACCTCACAAAGTCAAAAGCTACCAAACACCTATGCTTCAAAGATGTAGGAGTGGATAATTTACATAGCTTTAACGAAAAGAGTAGCTTATTTTTGTTTGCGTCTGGCTCTATACAAAATACTTAATTTTTTTAACTAATTATTGTACTCACAGTAATCCCAAGAGGCAGATAATACTATGGTATCATTTTGCCACAGAGGAAATAGACAGATTGTGAGAGACTCGACTTAACCAAGGAATGTACATCCTGGATTTGCCCTTCTGTGTGCTGTGCTTAGTTGCTCAGTTATGTCAACTCTTTGTGACCCCATGGAATGTAGCCCACCAGTCACCTTTGTCCATGGGGATTCTTCAGAATGGAACACTGGAGTGGGTTGCCATGCTCTCCTCCAGGAGATATTCCCAACACAGGGATCAAGCCAAGGTCTCCCGATTGTAGGCAAATCCTTTACCATCTGAGCCACCAAGGAAGTCCCTGCCCCAGTCTATCAAATACCATATCCTAAGTTCTCACTTCCTATTCTGCTCTATCTCCCAAACTTCATCCTAAGATCTCAGGAACAAAGACTCCATAGAGAAGCCACGTGCGTTCTGATTTGTGTGTGTGTTGGGGGGGAGGTAAAATATAATATAAACTTTTAGTTACCATCTGTGACAGCAATGTTTTTAACAGGCTGAAAAGATCTCACTCAAGTTATTTTCTTATTGTCTTGACTGAATTCCAAATTTCTAGCTGCTTCTTTGGGTGAAGATTTTCCTTGTATCTGTGCTGTTTTACAAGGCTAACTTTTTACAGCCTTAATTTTTCAGTTTGAATGAATTTATTACTATTTTTTCTCTCCAACACCAGAGAATCTGAAAATATTGAAATGCCTATGAATAACAATGAGTTGCAATTCCCTGAGTAACATGGGAGAACTTAAGAAAAATACAAAACTTCAGCAAAAAGCTGTATGCCTTCCATTTTCAGAGACCTCTATATTAAGGTAATCCAGCAAGGAATAGAAAATAATCTATATAGATTTTGATAATGTGGGAAAGGTGGTCCAAAGAAATGTAAAATTGGGCATTGTTAGAAAGGCTACCTTTGGGTGCCATGGGTTCTCTCTTTGCTTAATCCAGTGTGGACTGACCTGACTTTCACATTCCCTTCTTTAAAACCATGTTGAAGACTTTTTTTTTTGCATTTTGCAATTTCAAAATGATTTAGCTTCGGTTGAAAGTAAGGCATCATAATTTTTCTTCTCTTATCTTCTAGGTACCTTATGTTATTGTGTTTTTGCTTTATGTTATTGAAGAGTTGGTTGGATTCTTTAGCCCTGTGAAGATTATGTCATTTTCTTATACATATTGTAAAAATATATTGCTTATATATGTTTTTAGCTGCTCATCTTGGTTTATAATCTGGATGACTAACTAATCACTATTTTTTTTTTCAGTTTCCTTTGTTCATGCTATACAATAATTGCCTACGATTCTAATGGAGCAATGTAACTTTGGCAGCTCTAGAGCTTCAATCATACTCAGCATTAAAATGAGATAATGTTTTAAGCCTGCCAGAATATTATTTTTGTGACCTTATATTTGGCAAGAAGAGGTTAAATTAATATCTGGGGAACGGTCATTGTAAACATCAACTGATACTGAGAACTTTGAACTCGCTAGTTTCTTTACAACATAACTTGGTCTCAGAAAACAGTACCAATGAATGTTTTCTGGTAAACTCCATGTACATCAAAGCAAGTGAACTTGATTCTAGAAGTCATTTAGATTAGTTTCGAGTTTATAATGGACTCTTAAGGAGATCATCCATCTGATTTCAGTTACTCTTTTCCCGTCTATATCATGTTCATTAAACATGAGTCAGGAGGCAGTAAGAGCGGACCAGACTGGGTAGTAATGGCAAGTCACAGTGTTCTCATGATACCTGATAGAGTCAACAGAAACTTTTAAAAATGGTGATTGAAGGCGAAAGGAGAAGGTGACAGATGATGAGATGATTACATAGCACCATCAACTCAATGGACATGCATCTGAGCAAACTCTGGGAGTGGTAAAGGACAGGGGAGCCTGGCACGCTGCAGTCCGTGGGATCGCAGAGTTGGACACAACTTAGTGA
Organism: Ovis canadensis; assembly: GCF_042477335.2. NCBI lineage: Eukaryota > Metazoa > Chordata > Mammalia > Artiodactyla > Bovidae > Ovis > Ovis canadensis. The sequence goes on from NC_091251.1 coordinate 104,720,484, forward strand.
CTGAACAACAACGGCAAAGCAAATCATGTGGGCAATGAAAGCAAGAGCATAGGGCTGAAACTACATATCAAAGATAGAGCTATTCATATAGATAGATATATATAGAGAGAAATAGAGGACAGACATGGATACGAATTTAGGATTACTGTGTGAAATTTAGACACGTTGCCTTGACCCCCAAGCCGTGAGGGCAACTGCTAGACATTCTTACAGATGTTACCAAGTCTGAGAATGCAAATTGAGTTATTGTCTATATTTTCGTTCTTCTGGCCTCCTAGGAAACTAAGCAAGGCATAAAAGCCTTGAGGCTTGGTTCCGTAGGTTGACACAAGTTGAAGACCGTTTCAGGGAAGGCTTCCTGAAGAAGGCAGCCTTCTTCTTTTCTTTCTTCCTTTTGTTGTCTATGAGAATATTTTTCTTTCAATTTTTTTTTTTTGGGTGATGATGATGATTCAAGGGAAGAGGAAATATATTTCCTTGGTTACTATGATATTCTTTTTCCATGTTACTTTATCTTGTATGTCTTTCTCCAGACACACTGCTTTGTGTCAGACCAGATCCCTTGAGAGCTCTGAAAAACCACCTGTGCCTGGGTCTGTCTGTGTGATGGAGCTTGACGGGAAGTCTTATGTGAAGTAAAAGGTATTTGGAAGAACCACAGTGGGTGCACACTCACTCACTTCAAGATGCTGACATTGGAGGCATCAAGTGGGAAAACTCTTCACCTACGGAATGCCTCAACCACCTGTGGACAAGACAGTCCTGGTGAGCACTTTCTGGGCATAGTCGGAAATGTTCTGTGAATGTCTAGCGGAACCTGTAAGTGGGAGACACTATAAAGATGCTAATGCTATGATGGGAGAGAAGACTCCAGAATCTGAACCAGGAAAAATGTTCTGAAGCCTTAGTACTGGATAATCAGAATTCACCCTTCCACAACCATTGATGAGAACGCTGGTACAGACTTTTGTGATACTTCACAAGGGAGAGAAGTAGGCAAATAGTCAAATTTCTTATACAACTTTGTGTTACATATCTTTCTTCTCCATATCCTCAGATTACTTAAATGATGTCAAAATATGAAATACTCAGAGAGAAGAAATGAGCTCTTACTCTTATATTTAGGAAGAAAAAATAAATCATACACATTATATCAAAATAAACAGAAGATCTGAACAAAGACTTACAAGATGAAGTAAGATGAAAAACAGAATCATGGCAACCAAGAAAATATATGTCCTCTTCACTCTCTTCATCATAATCATCGAAAAAAAAAAAAAAGTTGAAAGAAAAATATTCCCAAAGACAATGAAAGGAAGAAAGGAGAAATAGCATGATAACTTATATGGACAAAACAATCTGTAATAAAATATAATGCAAGAATTAAGGAGAAAATTTCTAAGATATGATTTAGGTTATAGAAAAACTTAAAACATACATTTAATAAATATATAATTTTAAAAGATGATAAAATAGCAAAATGAGCTTGCAATGTGCTGAATTATGGCTCCCAAAGATATGTTCACCCAGAAATTTAGCTTGTGACTTTATTTGAAATAAGAATCTTTGCAGACACAATCAAAGATCTCAGATGCAATTTCTGTAGATTGGTTGAACCCAAATTCAAATAAAGAGTGTTTTTATAAGGCAGCAAAAGACATAGAAACATATAGGAGAAGCAGATGTAGAGAAACAGGAGATAAGGCCACGTGAAGATGTAGGCAAATGTTGGAGGTATTGCAACTACAAGCCAAATAATGCCAAGGGTTGCCAGTAACCAACAGAAGCTAAGAGAGAGGCGTGGAATAGATTCTCTCTCAGAGCCTCAAGAAAGACCCAATCTTGTTGTCAACTTAATTTCAGACTTCTGACCTCTGAAACTGGGAGAGAATACACTTATGTTATTTTAAGCCACTGAGTTTGTAATAATTTGTTACAGCAGACCTAGGAAATGAAAATAGAGATGAAAAGTGAGATTGCAAAGCTAAAGAAGCAAATCAAAGACTAAACAAGATTATTACAGAGCTAATAATTAAGTTAGAAGCAGTGAAGACAGATAAGCTAAACATTAAATTAATAACAGAAAATGTAACAAAATCTCTCAGTTTTCTGTCAATGCCTCTACATGCTTTTCCTTGAAAAAACATCTCTCAAAAGACATCTTCTGGTCTCCGCTGCAACTAGATGGCACAGTGTTACTTAAGTTCTGGTCACAGGGTAAAAATGGAAGTGTATGTATATTTTCTAAGGTGCCATTAAAGAATACATACATTAATCTTCCCACTTGCCTACTGGTTGACATGCAAGCGTTATGGATGGAAACAGAGTAATCATCTTGGATCTAGTAATGGTCCATGTTCAGGCTAGTATAGCCACCAAATTAAGCCAATTGGGTTTCTGACAGTGAAGCACTTCCCTATCAGCCATGAGTGGTTTATGCCAGGCTTGTGTGAAAAACAAATGAACTTCTACCTTGTTTAAACCACTTATATATTCTGAGCTTTTGTTACTGAAGCCAGAATGTTCATGTTAAGTAATGTATCCAGTTATGACATAGAGATATATTGGAAGTTATATTTGAAATATATTAATAATTATTATTTGCTTAACTCTGCATAATATCTTTTTACTTATTAAAAGAAGGAAGGAAACTTTGAAATTAAGCTGAGATTTAAACTATTGAACTATCACTTGCCAAATGATCTTAGAAGAATCGTTTCATCTATTTGAAACCTGATTCTTCATCTATGAAATTAAGAAAAATCTACCTATTTAACCTTCCCTTGCCCCAGTTTTCTAAGCTTTAAATTGGGAATATTAATATTTCCTCTTTCATAAGGTTGTTTTCAGGACCTGTTTAAAGTGCTTAGAATAATGTCTGGCTCATATTAAGCACTATATGATTTCCAGTTTTCAACATCATGATTGTCATTCCTAAATATTATTTCCTAACAAAAATGTCATTTCCTGGTAACATATGAAATTTAAACATGCTAAAATATATAAAATATTTAGCTAAATTCCCAACAAATAACAAATGCTACATGATAGTTACATTGTTTCAATTATTATTCAGTAAGCACATTAAGAAATGTTTTCTCATTAGTCTCCTCCTGTCATTCTAATTGAGGTCACTTAAGATAGTCAAGGCTGTGGTTTTTCCTGTGGTCATGTATGGATGTGAGAGTTGGACTGTGAAGAAAGCTGAGCGCCAAAGAATTGATGCTTTTGAACTGTGGTGTTGGAGAAACTCTTGAGAGTCCCTTGGACTGCAAGGAGATCCAACCAGTCCATCCTGAAGGAGATCAGCCCTGGGATTTCTTTGGAAGGAATGATGCTAAAGCTGAAACTCCAGTACTTTGGCCACCTCATGCGAAGAGTTGACTCATTGGAAAAGACTCTGTTGCTGGGAGGGATTGGGGGCAGGAGGAGAAGGGGACGACAGAGGATGAGACGGCTGGATGGCATCACTGACTCGGTGGACGTGAATCTGAGTGAACTCCAGGAGTTGGTGATGGACAGGGAGGCCTGGCATGCTGTGATTCATGGGGTCACAAAGAGTCAGACACAACTGAGCAACTGAACTGAACTGAAGATAGAACACAGTCTTCATTTCCTGTTTAATATTCTGATATTCTTATCTCTAATGTCTTCTCTTACTTCAATTCATTTTAGTCAATTCTGTCAGGTTAATTCTTTTAAAGCTTGACTTGGTAAAATCATTGTCTGTTTTGCACTAAAGGTGTGTCTTCCAAAAGTACATGCTGAAGGTCAATCCCCAACATGATCATATTCGAACCTGGTGGCTTTGGGAGGCAGTGTGGCTCAGACAGTAAAAAAAAATCTGCCTGTAATGCAGGAGATCCAGGTTCAATCCCTGGGTCAGGAAGATCCCCTGGAGAAGGAAATGACATCCCACTTCAGTATTCTTGCCTGGAAAATCCTATGGACAAAGGAGCCTGGAGGGCTAAAGTCCATGGGGTTACAAAGAGTCAACAGGCTGAGCAACTAACACTTTCACTTAGATAATGCTGATGGAATCTTCATGATAAGATTCAGTTCAGTTCAGTTCAGTCGCTCAGTCATGTCTGACTCTTTGTGACCCCGTGGACTGCAGCACTGTCTGTCACCAACTCCCAGAGCTTGCTCAGATTCATGTCCACCAAATTGGTGATGCCATCCAACCATCTAGTCCTCTGTTGACAACTTCTGCTTTCAATCTTTCCCAACTTCAGGGTCTTTTCCAATGAGTCAGTTCTTTGCATCAGGTGGTCAAAATATTAGAGATTCAGCTTTAGTCCTTCCAATGACTATTCAGGACTGATTTCCTTTAGGATTGACTGGTTTGATCTCCTTGCAGTCCAAGGGACTCTCAAGAGTCTTCTCCAACACCACAGTTCAAAAGCATCAATTCAGCTTTCTTTATGGTCCAACTCTCATGATAGGATTAATGTCCTTATTAGCAGATATACCAGAGAGATGATCTCTTTCTCGATCATGTAAGAGGAGAGTAAGATCACTGACTGTCTGCAAGCCAGGGAGAGGGCTATCACTAGACATGGAATTAGCTGACACCTTGATATTGGACTTCCCAGCCTCCAGAACTGAGTGAGATAAGTGTCTATTGTGTAAAGCCAGTCTATGGTATTTTGATGGGCTTCCCAGTGGTAAAGAACCCACATGCCAATGCAGGAAATGTAAGAGTCATGGGTTGGATCCCTGGGTTGGGAAGATCCCCTGGAGGAGGAAATGGCACCCCACTCCAGTACTCTTGCCTGGAGAATCCCATGAACAGAGGAGCCTGGTGGGTTACAGTCCATGGGGTCGCACAAAGTTGGACACAGCTGAGCGTGTATGCATTCCAAAAATATTCCTTACAACATTCCCCACCCACAGCTTTGCTTCTGCTATCACTTTCACCACTTGGAAAGTATTCTTTTCTTCTTCCATTATGCACAAACATTAAAAGGCTTTCTAAGGGTCATCCCAGTGCACCAGCCCCAAGCATCCTGTATCCTGCATTGAACCTAGACTGGCAATTCGTTTCTTATATGATATTATACATGTTTCAATGTCATTCTCCAAAATCATTCCACCCTTGCCCTCTCCCACAGAGTCCAAAAGACTGTTCTATACATCTGTGTCTCTTTTACTTTCTCGTATACAGGGTTATCGTTACCATCTTTCTAAATTCCATATATATGTGTTAGTATACTGTATTGGTGTTTTTCTTTCTGGCTTACTTCACTCTGTATAATCGGCTCCAGTTTCATCCACCTCATTAGAACTGATTCAAATGTATTCTTTTTAATGGCTGAGTAATACTCCATTGTGTATATGGGGAGGGAGGTGGGAGGGGGGTTCAGGATAGGGAACATGCGTATACCCGTGGCGGATTCATGTTGATGTATGGCAAAACCAATACAATATTGTAAAGTAATTAGCCTACAATTAAAATAAATAAATTTAAGTGAAAAAAAAGGCTTTCTAAGCAGTTACTCTTCTGCCAGTTCTTTCTGAGCATTTCTGAATGAATGCACTTTTTCTCTCCTGATTTTTAACCTCTTTATAACAATAATAGCTATATGTTGGATGTGATGAGGACTGGTACACAAATTTGACTGTTCACTTTTCTCTCTATTGGGCATCATGTTAAATTAGCTACAGACACATAGAAGACAATATTAATAACTAAGTGGGAAATTAATTACCTTCCTCACTTACTCCCCACTCCCACTAGGTTGCCTAATGTAACATAGACGAGGAAGCCAAATAACTCTTCCTTTAAGTACAGCATCGATTCTTAGAAGGAAAAAATTATTGTGAATTTTGAAATTAGCCAATAATTTAACATAAAAGCTTCTTGCTGTTGCTCAGTAGCTGTCATGTCTGACTCTTTGTGACCTGTTGTACTGCAGCACACCACGCTCTTCTGTCCTCCACTATCTCCCAGAGTTAAACTCCTTACTGAATATTAGAATTGAATTAATTTATTGTGCATAATTGGAGAAGGAAATGGCAACCCACTCCAGTACTCTTGACTGGAAAATTCCATGGATGGAGGAGCCTGGTAGGCTACAGTCCATGGGGTCACAAAGAATGGGACACGACCGAGCAACTTCACTTTCTTTCTTTCTATAGTTCCTTTTGGAAAAGGAAATGGAAACCCACTCCAGTGTTCTTTCCTGGAGAATCCCATGGACAGAGGGGCCTGGTGGGCTATAGTCTATGGGGTTGCAAAGATTTGGACACGACTAAGCAACTAACACACATACACCCATTGTGCATAATAAGTAATACTTCAAACAGAGAGATTAAAAGGCTTACTGATTTGAGCTTAAAATATTAAAAACCTCTCCTCTACATATTATTCCATAGGTTACAAGCTTTTATGGTCTTGAAAAGTTGTCAGAACCTTTTATGATGGATGTCATATATTTCAAAGCACATACAGAATATGAAGGCAAAGTCTAATGGTGGAAAACATAAGCCTTTATGGTGTAAAATAGATGACATCAAACCAGGTGATTGATTTGATTTGCTGACTACAGAACTGTGGCAGGCATTCTCCACACCTCCTTTTCTGTGAGGCAGGATACTGGATAAAAGGGATATAAAGTTAGATAAGATAACTTTTTCATGCCCAAGAGGGTGGACTCCAGTGTAGAAGACAGGCTACTTATCCTAATAGCTGTATAAGCAGCTATTAGTAATTTGGGGGAGCTGCTAGGGGAGCGAAGTCCTGCGTATCTTGGGGGACAGTATGAATCAGGAAAGGCTGCAGAGAGAAAGGGGCACTTGTCATGACTTGAAGACTGGCCAGAGTTTTACCGGCTGATGAAGAGGGATGTATGCATCGGGGTTCTCCAGAGAAACAGAACCAGTAGGATATTTTCTTCTTTTATGTATTTGTTAACTGCAGGCATTGGCTCAGGCGGTTATGAAGGCTAAGAAGAACCACCATCTACTCACATTGCTAAGGGTGGATCTCTGCTCAGTCCACAAATCAAACACTAATCTCTCCCAGAAATACTCTCAGAGATGTATCCAGAAATGTTCTCCCAGCTATTCTGGATGTCTCTTAGGCCAGTTACATTGACACATAAAAATAACCATCACAAGGAAGGAAAAAAAAAATCCAAGCAGAGGGATAATTCTCTGAACCCTAAAAGATCAAGTCTATGTAAAGAGTCATGAGATGCTCCGTCCCAGTTGGGGTAGAGAACGGCAAGTCCTGCCCATGAGGCAGGAGAGCTCAGGGGTTAAGAACATGGCTCTGATCTCTGATTCCTTGAATTCAAATCCTGACCCTACAGTTTATTATCTGCACCTCACTGGACATGTGATTTAACCTCTCTGCTCTTTGGTCTCCTCAACTGTAAAATGAAAATAAATTTCTTACAGGATTATTGTGAGGAACAAATGAGATAATGCTTATATTGTGCTTAAAATAATGAAACGTGTCTAGTACAGAGCAAACCAACAGAAAGAGAGCATTAAATGTGTTTCTGCAAGGTCTGTATTGTACGAACTGCGCATACTCAGTTCAGTTCAGTTAGTTCAGTTGCTCAGTCATGCCTGACTCTTTGCGATTCCATGGACTGCAGTACGCCAGGCCTGTGCTGTCCATGGGATTTCCCAGGCAAGAATACTGAAGTGGGTGTCCATTTCCTTTTCCAGGGAAACTTCCTGAGCCAGGGATCAAAGCCACATCTCCTGTATTGCAAGCAAATTCTTTAACACTGGGCCATCAGGGTGGCCTATATATATATATATATATATATATATATATATATATATATATATATATATATATATTCTCATTTCTAATAGAGGGAGAAAGAAGACATAATATGTAATACATGTGTGTATATTTGTAGAGGGAATGCATATGAATATGTCTGGACATACATATGTGTGTGTGTGTATGCGTGTGTGTGTGTGTGTGTGTGTGTGTGTATGTCTGTGTATGGAGGGGTTCAGAGACATTACTTTGCCGACAAAGGTCCATCTAGTCAAAGCTATGGCTTTTCCGGTAGTCAAGTATGGATGTGAGAGTTGGACCATAAAGAAGGCTGAATGCCAAGGAATTGATGCTTTTGAGCTGTGGTGTTGGAGAAGACTCTCGAGAGTCCCTTGGACTGCAAGGAGATCCAACCAGTCAATCCTAAAGAAAATCAATCCTGAATACTCATTGGAAGGACTGATGCTGAAGTTCCAACACTTTGGCCACCTGATGCAAAGAGCTGACTCCTTAGAAAAGACCCTGATGCTGGGAAAGATTGAAGGCAGGAGGAGAAGGGGACAACAGAGGATGAGATGGTTGGATGGCATCACTGATGCAATGGACATGTTTTGAGCAAACTCCGGGAGATGGTAAAGGACAGGGGAGCCTGGCATGCTGCAGTCCATGGGGTCACAAAGAGGTGGACACGACTGAGTGACTGAACAGCAATAATAGGAATGGTGCGGGGAGAGACAAAGAGAGAGAAAAGGCGCTGATATAATTTTGTAGACAAAAGCCTACGTTTTAGATCATGACTTTGAAACAGCTAAACTACAGAAATGCTTTAATATTTTTTAAAGATGGATTTTTTAGTTAACTGCATGTTAGAAAGGGTTATGCAAGAGATAATAGAATGGCTTTCCAATTAGCTACAGTAATTCAATAAAGCCACTAGGTAAGGTCACAGATTCAAAGGGTCATAAAGATAGAATCAGATTCTAACTCTCGGCCTCCCATCCCTCTATCTTGACTCTTTTTCTTGTGTGACCCCAGATCCCTACAACTCTATGACCCACCCACCAAGATCATGCATACCCATTTTGCTTAATTAGTTCAAATTTTGAAAACTGAATGTAGAGGAAAGAAGTTCATTGCTTCTGTCTTTTGTTACTTACTTGGCCAGCCCAGTAATCCTCCTGATGCCCTAAAACTACTCTCACTCATTCACATCACTTGCTTTGACACATCATTTGCTCCATTCCTTTCAAGAGATGTTTTATCTACTGTGTGTATCCTTAGCTGTTCCCTTAGAACAACACAAGATGAATGAAATCACTCTGAGACACTAACTGCTTAACAGGTAATGACAGCTTGGTGTATGTGCATTTTTACTTTCTTTCTGCCACCTGAACGAATTCATAAGCCTTCCTTATACATTCCTCTGGTTAGTAGGAGAGTCCTTCTAAAATCACAACTCTCCACCAACTCCTGTGAGTCAGACTAGTCTTGCTGCAAGATCTTTCCTTACTGCCATGTATCACTGAATATGGTACAGTTGATTCTACTTATAGGTGAGCTGGATTCAAACCATTACTTAAATGTTAGCAGAATTAACCTTCAGTTGGGACTGGGTAGGAGTGTAGGGGAGCTTCTTTTCTTTTTTTCATTTTTGGTATCTTAGTTTGAAAATCATATTTCTGTTCAAAAATTCTTTCTTGAAAGAATACAGTTAAGCACATCATAAGGGATACCAGTGTTTTTCCTCATAGTGTTTTTTTTTTTAATCATCGCTGCTTTTTGCCATTCTTTTTAATCTTATTATAATTAATCCCCTCTGATACTATTCTGCATCCTTCAAAAACTTTATTATCTATTTTTTCCCTCAAAACAAGAAGGACATTGATTGGATTGTAATGCTTGAATGGCTTACAATGTTGCAGTTTTCTTATTAAGAGAATCTCATGTCTATGAACATCCACAGAGAGCCTTGGTGTTTTCATTCACTTGGATTGAGGCACTCATTTGCTATGCTTTCTGGTTCTCTGCCATTCAGTTTTAAGGGGAGGAAAAAAGTATACAGGGCTGGGAAGACTGACAGAACTGAAATGAAGCTGCTTCGATTTTGAGGCATTGCAAACTTCACCCATGCTTGCAATTTTTAAGGACATTTTAACTTTCTTTGGTGTGGCTTTCATAATAATTTAGACTCTAGGAGAGGCACAGTATTTGGCACATGAAAACTCTTTCAAGCACAGAAGAAGGTGCATATTTGCGAGAACACTCTTCAACAAAAATGGGAACATGCTATCAGATCTTTGGTCTGTAATCTCTGGTAAAGTCGATCTGGGGATCACATTTGGCTTTTAATAGATGGTCACACAGTCCCGAAAAATTAAAAATAGAGCTACTATGTGATTCAACAATTCTGCTAAGCCCCAGAGTGCCAAATCAAATGCAAAACAGATCTTTCATGGGGGAAAGACAGGTCTGTGCACAGCGAGAAATGGGGAAATGAGCAGATGCAATGACTGGAAAGTCTTGACAGAGGATAGAAACTGACGAGTCTTGAAGTTAGGCAGAAGGTAGAAGGCCTAACATACAGGAAACAGAGGAATCACTGTATTTCATCAAATGTATGATGTCACTGATTATAAGACACATTTTGTGCATCACTAAAAGGGAAATGGTACCGATTATGTTCTGTGTTATCTCTTTGATTTTTGTAACTTTATATTTATTTAAAAAGCTTTACACTCATTTGGTTGTAAAAGAAGACAAATCACCAATAGGCACTTGAAAATGTGGTCAACATCACTAATTATCAGGTAAATGCAAATCAGACTCACAAAGAGCTGTCACTTCACACCTATTAGAATGGCTGTGTGTTGGTGAGGACATGGAGAAAAGGAAACCTTTGCATTCTCTTGATGACAATGTAAATGAGTAAAGTCACCATGGAAAACAGCATAGAGGGTCCTCGAAAAATTAAAAATAGATCTACTGAGTGATTCAGCAAGTCTGCTAACTCAAAAAGATATCCACACCCTCATGTTCATTTCAAGACTTTTACAATAGCCAAAGCATGGAAACAACCTAAGTGTTCAATGATCTGGATACAGAAATCCATATCATTGATGGATAGAGAAAAAAAATAATGTGTGAGAAAAAATAATGCCACACACACATATGTATGTATATACTTTTCAGCCATAGACATTTGCCATTTCAGACAATATGGATGGAGCTAGATAAAGCTCCGAAAGATAAAGTGGACAAAATGGATGAAGGGGATCAAAAGGTACAGACTTTCAGTTATAAAATAAGTAAGTGCTAGAGATATAATATACAGCACCACCATAGTGACTAGTTTACAAGACTGAACTTTATATTTGAAAATTATCTAGCCAGAGAACTTGCCAGATGTGAAACTGGACTCTGAAAGACTCACTATAAACTAAATAATACCTCCACTTGATAACTGAATATCAAATGGCCCAGGTTTATACCAAGTGAAAGTGAAAGTGTTACTTGTTCAGTCGTGTCTGACTCTTTGTGACCCCAAGGACCATAGCCCACCAGGCTCTTCTGTCCATGGAATTCTCTAGGCAAGAATACTAAAGTAGGTAGACATTCCCTTCTTCAAGGTATCTTCCCACCCCAGGGATCAAACCTGGGTCTCTTGCATTGCAGGCAGACTTTATGGCCTGAGCTACCAGGGAAGCCAAGTTAATCCAAAAGTAACATTGCATGTTATATGTTTTTGTTTTAGTTCTCAGAGAGAGAAGTAAAGGATTTTATTTTTTAAATACCCTCTGGTTCACATAGTGAAGGGCGGGGGGAGGGGGAAGGACATTTCTGTTTTCTCACCCAAATAGCTATGATTTACTCTGAATTTTCATTTAAATCATCCAAGTGACAGTACTTATACAATATATCCTCCAGAAAACAACCAACTGCCTGCAAGAAAACAGAAAGAGAACAAGCCAACAAGAGTATGGCTCTTCCAGTTAGGAATGATATTTAAGATTCTTATTTCCCACCACCTTTACCATACAGACCACTCTGCAGCAGTGACTGGGGAGTGGATTTCATTACTAAACCTAAGGTCACAGGTGGTTTTGCATTGAAGCGTAATTAAATTGTGCAGAAAGAATTTAAGTGGTTTAGCAAATAAGGCCTTCTTAATGCAGGATGAATAGGACAGACAGAATGCGGTGCCGTGTTCAGGCTACAACAAGGCAATAGCTGGGCCCACGGAGATTAATCTGGAGAGCAATCACTTGATGATCCCTGACTATGAATACTTAGTTGAAATTATTCCTCAGTCACCCTGGGATGAGGAAAGCAATCACTCATAATTAACAGGTCACTTTTTTTTGCAGGAATATTTATGCAGGGCACGGAGGGGATGTCATAAGAGAAACTTCTCCTTGTTTAGGGAAAAATTGCTATGTTAGCTTGGGATGAGCATAATGATCAAAAACCATTAAAGAGATACGGAAATTATTAAGGATGGAGAAGTCTACTTAATTGCATATTTCCACATGTGAATTTTGACTTTGTGGGGAGGAAGGGGATGAAAAGTCCCCCTACTGGGGAATAGGTAGCAGGGTAGTGAGAAACATTTTTCTCGTTTTGAGAGCAATCTTTTAGACTTTGAGGAAAGACAAAAATAAGCACATTTGATACTGATTGTTCCCCAAAGAACAAGGAAATCCAAATATAGAGTGAATCCTATCCCCTCAGATTGCAAGGAAAAAAAAACAAAACTGTATCTCTAGTTCAACCCTGATGTGTCATTTAAACTACTTCTGTGCTGTGCTATGCTGAGCTTAGGGCTCATTCCTGTCCGACTCTTTATGACCCCACTGACTGTAGCCCACCAGACTCCTCTGTTCATGAGATTCTCCAGGCAAGAATACTGAAGTGGGTAGCCTATCCCTTCTCAAAAGGATCTTCCTGATCCAAAAATTGAACTGGGGTCTCCTGCATTGCAGGCAGATTCTTTACCAGCTGAGCTACCAGGGAAGCCTGAAACACTTCAACGTTATCCCAGTTAGTTACTTTGTCAGGGAATTAAAATCTTCAAAATTACCACCTAAAGCTACACTTGTTTTTTTTGTTTTTTTTTTTTTTGGGGGGGGGGGGGACATTTCCTTCGAAATATACTATGCAACACTAATTTATAACAATATTTTATATGCATTATGTGTGAAGTGTGTGTGTATATATGTGTGCAGTATTAATTGTTAAATAAATCCATGAGCAAGTGGGAGAGACCAGCTGTTGACTTACTGGATAGGAAAATGTAATAACTTTTACTAGTGTACCAGAAACACTTAAATATTATGATTTGAATGATTATTCACCATGTAAGGCTTTTAAAAGATTCAGGCCACCAACTGGATTACTTATACTGCTGAATTCTAAAATTTTCAGTAGAGATATAAATTTTCCTACTGCTTTACTGCTAATCAGGAGTAGAATTTAACATAGCTATTAGTTAATTTATTTTTTTTAATACATGCTGTTCTGGTGTAGTACAAAGGATTCAGAGTATGTAAGTACAAACCACAATTCTTAATACTGTTTAATTGCTTCCTACCTAATCCAAACACCTTATTTCAGGTTGTCATCCAGTAGGTGATGAGAGGTAGGTTTTGAGTAACATAATTAAACTAATTTACATTCACAGTGGGTCATAAAGAAAGCTGAGTGCAGAAGAATGGATGCTTTTGAACTGTGTGGAGAAGACTCTTGAGAGTCCCTTGGACTGTCAAGAGATCAAACCAGTCCACCCTAAAGGAGATCAGTACTGAATATTCATTGGAAAGGACAGATGCTGAAGCTGAAGCTCCAATACTTTGGCCACCTGATGTGAAGAACTGATTCACTGGAAAAGACCCTGATGCTGGGAAAGATTGAAGGCAGGAGAAGAAGGGGAGGACAGAAGGTAAGATGGTTGGATGGCATCAGTGACTTGAGGGACATGAGTTGAGGCAAGCTCTGGGAGCTGGTGATGGACAGGGAAGCCTGGTGTGCTACACTCCATGGGGTTGCAGAGTTGGGACATGACTGAGTGAAGAACTGAACTGAACATTAATGGCTGATGATGTTTTACCTATGCAAGAAATAAAGTAACATTTAAGGTGGATTCGTGGGCTTCCCTGGTAGCTCAGACAGTATAGAATCTGCCTGCAATGCAGGAGACCTGGATTCAATCCCTGGGCTGGGAAGATCCAATGAAGGAGGGCATGGCAACCCACTCCAGTATTCTTGCCTGGAGAACCCCCATGGGCAGAGAAGCCTGGTGGGCTATAGTCTATGGGGTCGCAAAGAGTCAGACACTACTAAGTGACTAAGCACTGCACAGCACAAGGTGGATTCCTACGAATCTAAATAAATGTGTTAAGCAAATTAACATCTATAGGTAGTTTGAAACTATTCAATAGGCAGAGATAGATTCTGGAATTGAAAGCTACGTTTAATACAGTTCATCTTCTGCCTTCTTGGTCAGTTTTCTCTACTGATTGTTACTTTCCCCGGCTTCTCTCTTAAGCTATATACATATATTTGGAGTGTATTTGTTTCTTTAATATAAAAATATTACATCCATGTTTGCATCTGCATGCATACTCAATCTAAGCAGCAAGAGAGAATGAATTAGTTATGAGTTAGGAAGGACATCCTTTACAAGAGTGAATTTCCCATTGACAAAGCCTCTGTTGTCAGAACTAGAAATAAACCGAAGCTACTCCCCAGTTTGCCTGAGACAGACCCTGCTTACATCTGTTGCCCCATTTTCCAGTCCAGTTTTGCATTTGCTCCTGACTTTCTTCATTTTAAGGGCTTCCCTAGTAGCTCAGCTGGTAAAGAATTTGCCTACCATGCAGGAGATCCCGGGTCGACTCCTAGGTCGTGAAGATCCGCTGGAGAAGGATAGGCTACCCACTCCAGTATTCTCTGGCTTCCCTGGTGGCTCAGCTGGTAAAGAATCCACCTGTAATGCGGGAGACCTGGTTCGATCCCTGGGTAGGGAAGATTCCCTGGAGAAGGGAAAGGCTACCCACTCCAGTATTCTGGCCTGGAGAATTCCATGGACTGTATAGTCCCAGGGGTCGCAAAGTGTCGGACACGACTGAGCAGCTTTCACTTTTCTTCATTTTAAAATGTGATTCAAATTACTTTCTTTTGGAAAATTATGGAGAACTCGGGGTGGGTAGTGCTAGGGAGGTCTCCAACATGTTGTGCCTTCCCTCCTCGAGGTTGCTTTTCCCCCCGTTGGTGGTTACCTATGCTACCAGAGCCTCCCTGGTGGCGCAGAGGTTAAAGCATCTGCCTCCAGTGTGGGAGACCTGGGTTCCATCCTTGGGTGGGGAAGATCCCCTGGAGAAGGAAATGGCAACCCATTCCAGTATTCTTGCTTGGAGAATCCCATGGACGGAGGAGCCTTGTGGGCTACAGTCCACGGGGTTGCAAGGAGTCGGACGCGACTGAGCGACTTCACTTCCTTCTTTTTCTTTCATGCTATTCCTGAATCACACACCTGGCTGGTTCTCCAGGTCTCCATTCATACAGAGGCTTCCCTCGAGGTAACGAGTTGCATCGCTCACATGTGACCTCATACCACTCGGACGTGCCCTGACCATCACAACTTGCCCAGCCCACCGTGGCTTGCCCCGCCCACCGTGGCTTGCCCCGCCCACTGTGGCTTGCCCCACACATCACGACTTGCCCCGCCCATCACGGCTAGTTCCCTGGTTCCCAACAGGCAGGATGCAGTCGACCGGGACGAAATAGACTCGGCGTAGTGGAGTTGGTGTCACAATCCTAGGTGGTGAGCAGAATTGTGTTGTTACTCCTCATCACACTTCGATAAGCCGTTATGAGTTGGGTCGACCTCCGTTTTCTGTCTAGCATGTGTGAAGTGCATCTAGCACTGTGTGAAGCGCGACTTAAACTCTTGGTAAAATAAGCAGAAATGAGCAGAGATGACTCAGATGTCTTTCTCCCGATCCTTTCTAGTCACATATGTCTACATACACATGTATATCCTCCACTTTCGTTCCAGGGACCAAATACATTCATTTGTGTAAGTGCCCTTGAAACAAACAAAGGACCAGAAAGGTGAGTGCTGCTGTGCCCATCTAGTCCCCAGATGCTTGGTTTAGCCGCCAAACCTGTGCACCTTAACCTTTAGCCTTGAGCTGGACATCATTCTCCCAAAGAGCACATAATATATATATGTATGTATTTAGCTGCAGCACTGAGACTTTTTCTTTCTATCTTTGTTGTAGCACGTGGGATGCTATAGCTATAGCTATGGCATGCAAGCTCCTAGTTGTGGCATGTGGGATCTAGTTCCCTGACCAGGGATAGAACCCAGGCCATCTGCATTGGGAGTGTGGAATCTTAGCCACTGGACCACCAGGAAGTCCCTAATGAGCATGTTTAATGAAAATCAGGAAATTAAAGAATGGCTTTACATGAAATGTTTTGGAAATAGAGGTTGAACAGGTATGAGACATAGTCTGTATGGAGAATAAATGAATATACTTGGTAGCTGGTTTTGTCATTTATTTTAAGATGTAAATCTATAAATATTTATATTTTTGCTCAGTAACTTATTTTAAGATTTTTTCCAGAGATCCTTTCAACAGAGTTGACCTTTTGAAATGCCTATTTAGTAAAAATGCATGTATAGTATTTCATTTCTCAAGAAAGTTTTGTAAATGTGTGAACTGAACAAAATACTTGCTGGCATTTATCATCCACCCTGGAGGATATAGTGAAATCACTGACCACATAAAAACTTGCAGCAGCAGCCACATTAAAAAAGTGGTCAGCTTTAACTTGTGTTACTGCTGCTGCTGCTGCTAAGTCACTTCAGTCGTGTCTGACTCTGTGTGACCCCATAGACGGCAGCCCACCAGGCTCCCCCATCCCTGGGATTCTCCAGGCAAGAACACTGGAGTGGGTTGCCATTTCCTTCTCCAATGCATGAAAGTGAAAAGTGAGAGGGAAGCCGCTCAGTCGTGTCCGACTGCATTTAAAAATCATTCTGGGACTTTTCTGGTGGCCCACACTTTCATTACTGCCCATCATCAAAGAGTTTAGAAATGTCTGAGCTATTGAAATACTACTTGTAAAAGTCAACCAGTATATCTCTTAAAAGTGCTGTATAACTTTTGAAATGAGTTTTCTCAATTACAGTGGTATATTGTTCAAGGTAAGTTAAAATTTTTAATTAATCAACTAATATAGTGCAAAAACTTCAGATTTTCAAGGTTTTAGAAAATTGCAGTTATTGAAAAAGAAGTATATATAAACAGGAAGTCATTGACAAGTATACCTAAAAAGCAAGTGAATAGCTAACAAATTAAGAGGACTTATACTGCACAATATTTAATATTGAAACAATAATACAAAGATTCTTTAGAATTTTTCAACATCAAGCAAATCTTTTAGTTAGAGCTCCATTTATTAATTGTATAAATTTATATTTCATTCAAAATGCCTCCAACTTTGAAACTTCAAAATTTGATGAGCTGTATCTTTTAAAGTCATAAATATAAGGAACTGATACAAAAAAAATCCTCTAGAATTAGACCAGTACCTATAGCATATTTAAATGAGATATTTACATATATTAATATGAATATATGCAATAAGGCAGTGACTGTGGAAATATTTTGACTGAAATAGTTACATTTAATATAAATACTGCTGAAATATTCTCTATTTACCAGATTTTATCTTTTAGTAGTCACTTCAGAACCTGAAAGATCATTTTCTCAGTTAAAAATATCAAGTATTATGTACTATGGAAAAGAGAAGTTTTAAAATTACAAATTTTCTACCTATAAGACACATTTTGAAGGAAATTGTAGGCAATATTATGATAAAAATAAAGCTATATTTAAAAAGAATTTTTCACAAAAATACAGGCAGAGCTAAACTGATTTACTTATATAAGTAAAACAAAATAACTTGTGCTTGGTTTGTTTTTTTAGTGTTCAGAAATCAGTATAGAGATTTTAAAATTGTGCTTTGCTGTACTCAGAGATACATGTTTTTACTTTCAGAAATAATTTTAGTTTTGAAAATACATTTCAATAGGACTATAAACACAATGTAATTGACATTAGTAAATAATATAAAATAATAAATACAATAAAACCAAAAGTTATTATTTTTAGCATCCTTTTTTAACTTTAAGATTTTTTGTTTGGTTAGTTTGTATTATAATTTATAGCATTTTCTATGTATAGATCCCATACTAATAGCAATCAGGGATATTAACCAAATAAACAGCAGTTACAACGATAAAAGAAATCCTAATTACTTGCATCCTGTGAGTTACTTTTTCATCAGTTCTATCGTTATTATTAGAGGGCCTAGGATAATCCTGCCTCCAAATACTCTGGGTGGCCAGTAGCTCAATGTTCTGCCAAATACTCATACACAGACAATATATTATGTTATCATTTATTGAACATGCACATACTAATAGCATGCAGGCATTTATCGAGTATCAATTACATTGTTTTTCTAAGTTAAATATTTACATTTTCATTCTCAAATCCAGATTTTACTTATGAAACCCTCAAAACAAGGTAAATAAACCCTGAATTTGCTCATTAGAAACGCTGAAGTAAGAATTCAGTAGTAAATTTGGAAAAGCAAATCAAACATATTCCTGCCCTCCTTATTAACCCATTTACCTCTTTATGTGCCAGTTAGAAAAAGCTATTTTCTTTGTTGTTGTTTTTAAGTAGACTTTGTTTTTAGAGTAGTTTTTTGGCTTCACAGCAAAATTGCACAGAAGACAGAGATTTTCTACTGACTCCCCACCCCTCCACACACATTTGTTGTTCTTTAGTCACTAAATTATGTCTGACTTTTTGCAACCCCATGGACTATAGCCCACCAGGCTCCTCTGTCCATGGGATTTCCCAGGAAAGAGTACTGGAGCGGGTTGCCATTCCCTTCTTCTAGGGATCTTCCCGACCCAGGGATGGAACCAAGTCTCTTGTTTGTCAGGCGGATTCTTTACCACTGAGCCACCTGCATGACCTCCCCCATAATCACCATCCACCACCATTGTGGAAACAGCTACTTTTAATCTATGCCTTAAGATACATTTAGCCTAACTGTGTGTTAAAAGTGGAATGTTTGTACTTTTTTTTTAAATCCTTTTCCAATAAAATCTTCTTAGCTGACTTTCTCCCCACTATCCCTTAGAGCTTAGCTAGCAAGTCTGTTTAGAGCAAAGGATTGGAGAGAAAGGTTTATTCTAGCTTTCTTTGTTGGCAGAGTATTTACACTGCCAAGGGCATCCCACCCTCTGCTAACTATTGATTTTAATGGATTTTGTTGGTCATTCATAGTCCATCTGTCTGCAATAAAACAAAGATCCCTTCAACCCCTATAGGAATTTCAGAGCTATGAAAACTCCGAAAATGCCTCCTGGGAGATGACCTCCCTTTTTGGCAAAGATTAGCATGTTTCTCTGGGATTGATTAGTACTCACCCAAGTTTTGGAATAGCTACTTTTCTCACAACCCAAAAAAAAAAAAAAAAAGATCCTCAGTGAGATACCCCCCTTACCAACCTCAAAATGCTGGGATAATGATATTCAAATACATGGACTAAAGAACATCTCTCTGAGGAGATCTATTGTAGTTGGACCAAATTTACCTTTAAAACTCAGACACAGCATCCTTGCATCCCGTCTTCATTCTGAAAGGACATCTCCTTTTTTAACCTTCTATTGATTTAACACCCTTCCAAGTGGCTCAGTGGTAAAGAATCTGCCTGCCAAGCAGGAAACTCGATTTCCATTCCTGGGTCAGGAAGATCCCCTGGAGAAGGAAATGGTAGCCCACTCCAGTATTCTTGCCTGGCAAATCCCATGGGCAGGGGAGCCTGGTGGGCTACCGTCCATAGGGTCTCAAAGAGTTGGACATGACTTAGCAACTAAAAAACAACAGTAAATACATGATTCTTGTTTTCCTTCTATATGTCATATCACCAGGAAACCAAAAGAGAGGGGAAGAATTTAACTCTGTGGATTCTTTGGCTAAAGTCAAATATTTTTACTCATTCCCTAACCCAGATTATAATTCCACGATGTTTCTGCACTCAAATCTTGGAAGATAGAGGGGGGTGTTTCCTTCTGAATTACCATGGAAACATCCAAAAGTCTTTGGGCATCATATCCCAGGGCAAAAACAGTGGATGCTTGAAAGTTTAGAAACAGCTATAAATAAATTTCAGCTCTTCTATAGAGACTGAAACTCTGAAAAAAAAAAAAAAAAACAGGCTCTCTCCCACTTACATCTTTAATTCTTACTTCTGCTACCCAGTGGGAGCAAAACTGACTCCTGGCTCCAGAGCTGCAAGCTTTCAGTTTTCAGAAAACTTGTGGACTTAAGCTTAAGGAAAACAAATGCCAAGATGCTGTAGTGCCCATGATTTATACTTCCATTCATTATCCTTGATATTTTTCTTCTCTATCATAAATGTCTAGAAACTGTCACATGAAATCTAAGGAGTGTTATTGCTCAAACAACAAAGGGAATAAAGTGACTTAAAGCATTTTATCACTTTATGGGAGGCAAACTAAAGTGAGTAAGCACCAAGCATCATAAAAAGAACCATATTTTTAAAAAGCCAAATAGAGAGGTGCTCATAAAAATGCAAGCTTTCCTAGTTCACTCAGTCCTCTACAGGGAAAGAAAAGGAAAGCACTGAAGCTGAGGCTTGGTACTCTGAGCCAGGGGTCATGCACAGTGGTCTAGATACTGCTTTTCACCCTTCCCTTCTAAGATCAAGATCGAAGATCACACATGCCTGTGTGGGGCAGCTAACATAGTCTGGAGGACGATGTCAACTTGGAGGAGATGAGTAAAAGAGGTCCTTGGAGCCGGATATCTTCAGCATGAAAGATCTGTTGCTCTTGCTGGCAGAGCCTGTCCCCCAGCCTGGTCATCTCCCAGCTCACTTTACCAGTGCAGCCACTGTCTGCGAAACACTTCTAAGGTCCAGACAGGAATTGCCCTTCTAGCTGCTGGTCAACAAGGGGGTAATTAGGTATGCATGGTTAGCTGACAGTGGCTACAGAGAAGGCATGGGCTTCTTTCTGGAGGGAATGTCCAGTTGCCTTACCATTATGACTGTCGGGAGATTTTCTGTCCTCCCTATGCGTGCTTGCTAAGTCACTTCAGTCATGTCCGCAACTCTCTGTGACCCTATGGCCATAGCCTGCCAGTCTCCTCTGTCCGTGGGATTCTCCAGGCAAGAATACTAGAGTGGGCTGCCATGCACTCCTCCAGGGGATCTTCCCTTCCCAGGGGTCAAACCCATATCTCTTATGTCTCCTGTGTTGGCAGGCAGGTTCTTTACCACTAGTGCCACCTGGGAAGCCCTCCCTATGGAATGAAGCAAAGACAGTCAAAACCATCTGATTTAGGAGCACGAACTGGGATTCTTATGACAATTTCAAGAGAACAGGGTCAAGACTTCCAGTTTGAAGTCATTCAGCACTGCTTGTTTTCAACTGATAGTTTCCCTCAGATTCCTCTTTAATGTTTGGACAGCTACAGGATTGTGCTCCTAAAAGAAAAAGACAGATATTTGCCTTGATGCCCTGAATACAGAGTTGACTGGTCAGTTCATCATCTTCTGCGTATCTAAAAACATGATATATATTTTTTGAGGGAAAAAAATCCTCCATAGTAGTTCATTGAATATTAATGATTTTCATGGGAGAATTCTCTGATTAAATATGTACATGCATATTGCTGCTGCCTTAGAGGTCAGTAGGAGTAAAAGGGAAACGTAGACAGCTGAAAGAAGCTAATGACAGGAAATACGTCTGAAGAGGGAAGAAGAGGAATGTCTTATTTGTGATGAAACCCATGGGAGTAATTTGGATTTCATACAGAAAATATTTTCTCTTATCTTTTCCAAGGGGAGTGCAGTAGAACATATTTTCCAGCAAAAATAAAACAATGTATTGAATGGTGGGACTGTGCATAACACTTGTGTGTTAGAGGCTGGCATTGAGAAATATTGGATTGGCCAAAAAGGTCATTCAGGTTTTTCCGTAAGATATTATAAGCTTTTTGGCCAACCCAATAAAAGAGTGTACGTAGGCATAAAATTTTAGTAAGTCTTCTTCATTGGAAAAAGTGATTAAATTTTGTTGTCAAAAATGCAGTTTCATATTTGGCCAGCAGAAGGTAGGCTGCACAAAGGGCTGAATTACAAACTAGCCTGATACACTGGTCTATAAATCAGTTTGGATAGTAGGTTGAGTTATGTTCTTAATCAGGGAAGGATACTTTCGCTTGAAACTATTCTTTCTCATATTTCTAGTAGTCGCTCTTATTTATGGGCATGCTGGAATCTGGCCAGAGCTTTTCCCCTTGGTAAAATGACAACATCTTAATTAGGAATGTTTGGTCTGTGGCATGAGTTGCCAGAGAGCCGTCCATTGTTCTAATGCACAGACATCCATCATCAGCCTGCACCCAAAGCCCATAGCGTAGTGGTAGAAGCACAGGGCTGGAAGACATCGGAATCATTCTTTGGATTCCAGCGCTGCCCAGTTATATTTTAAAAAAGGCAAATCGTACTCTCCCTGGAACTCAGCCATATTATCTTTCAAGCGGCTATCCCAATTCCTAGTAGAATTGTGAAAATTAAATAAATTTAAATCACAGAAATAAATTCCCCCCATTAAAGGCACGGGGTAAACAGATGTAAAGTAATGATAGTAATCTTTTCTGGAGCAAAGTATTTTAATTCTCAGGTGAGCAAAATAAATGTTATGCTATGATTTTAGCTATTAATTCCTTAGCAGTATAATAGAAAATCTGAATTTCTTATAGGCTTGCAATCTACTCATCTTAAAAGTCACAGAGAATGCATGCTGTGTGCTCAAGAAGTATTTGTGAATGCAAAGGAGAAGACTTCATAGCAAAATAAAAACAAGCAAAAACTCTGAGAATGCTACAAAATACCCATGAAAGGTACATAGAAGAGCAAAACTTTCCCTGTGAGTATCTGAACATCACATTATATCTTATAGGAAAATGCGCAAGGATCTAAGAAAAAGCTCAAAATGTTATTTCCAATATCCCATGTGTAAAGGAACAGAAAAGTATTTCTTATTTGTTATATATAACCTAAGAATTTCTTTGCACTTTAAACCAAGCTTAAACTGGTGTGTGTGTCTGTGTGTCTGTGTGTGTGTCTGTGTATGTCTGTGTGTGTCTGTGTGTGTGTCTGTGTGTGTGTCCTGTAAGGAATTGTGTGTGTATTGGAAGTGGGAAGAGTTCACAACTCAGGGCAATATGAGAAAGTGCTGGTCTGTACCAAATTGTAGTGATTTCAAAAATAAGGAAAATTCTAACTTTCTGAAACACACTAGGCTGCACATCTTATGACAAAATATTTTGTTTTTATAAAGATTGGCACTTGTCAAACTTCATTCAAAAGTATTTTAATCTTCAGGCCTGCCACCTTTGTCAAATCCTTTAGGAATGCAAAGCAAATTTTCCTTCAGAAAGGCCTAGGCATATATGAAGGCCTGCTCTGCTAGCACTAGGTAACAATGTTGAATTCGGAAAGAGCTGTCAAATCATGCCCCCAGTCACAGTGAAAAATGATGCAAAGATCAGAAACATTAAGATACGTTTTACATTAAAAATACCAACTCCTTTTTAGCAGTGTTTTCAAATCTGGTACCACTTACTGGGATAGCAATAGCTAATGAAATGCAAGAGGCATTTTGTTGATCTAAAACATTTGAAAGATTTTAAAAAAATGTAAAATAAGGATGCCACTTCAGCCTTTCTTCATTGATTTCTGTTGTTCATTGTTTTCAAAGATTAAATGCCTGGTCTCTCTTAACCTTACTCTGGGAATCTTTTTTTTAAGTGATAATCTAAGTATTCTTTTTTTCATGCTTGTTATTTTCAAACCGGTTAAGACTCACAAGAAGTTGCAGAAATGCTACCCAAAATTCCCATGGACTGTTAACCAGCTTTCCCCAATGATACTATCTTACATAAATATAGTACAATGTCAAAACCAGGAAATTGACATTGGTAGAATTATATTAACTCAAATAGAGGCCTTATTCAGATTTCACTAGCTTTTCCATGCACTCTTTTTTTTTTTCTCCCCCTCCTGGGAATCTTTGAGTTACCTAAATCTCTAACTGGTTATCAATAATAAATATTATATAATACAGAAACAGTCATTGACCAGCAGTGACACTTGAACAGTGCTAAAGCATAAGTCCCATCTGTTTTCACTTACTTCAGAAAGTTTCTGGCTTTAGGCTACTTAATCATTCCTACCCCCTTCCCTCTTCAAGCCTCCCTCCCAAGACCAGGATTCAGAGAGCAACTGCCTAAAACACGATTTGACACTTTTTAGTGTTTTATCTTTGATAAGCTCAAGGGGGTCATTTCTATAAATTCTCCAGATGCTTTTAGGCATTAATACTGACAAATTAAAGAAATGAACACAATTTGTAAATCTAAGAGCTTGTCAAAGATAGAGGACATTTATTTCTACCTGGTGAACACCTGGGTTTAACTTGCTCAGAAACAATGAGCATCATTGTTTGGAATAGAAAAGCTAGTGTAAACGCGACTCCCCTGCTGCTAAGCGGGCACCAAGGCAGTTCTTTGGCACCCATGAAGATGACATACTTTTTGTGCCATACTTAAAAAATAGGAAAAGAGAGAGATCATCACCATTTGTGACCATTAATTACATCGTACGTGTTCTTCTGGTTGAACAGGTTAAGCGTCATCACAATTTAGTATATCATAATGAAGGATCAAGAAATTTTACAGAAAGATAGTGAACCACACAGGCATCAGTGGATAGGTGAGCAAATCATTGCCATTGTGCACAAACGGAGGAAAAATTGACCGATTTAACTAAAATTATGTAAGCTAGATTGATAGTTTAGTAAACAAAAGATGGGCACCTTATGGCCATTTTTCTAAAATGCTTCAGTGGAGAAGCATGAAACCCGGACCACTTTTTATAAAGTGTCAGCCAAACAACCAGGACAAAAGCAAGGAATTCCATATGATGAATAATAATAATAATAATAATACAAACAAGACTAAATGTTTTTTTGTTTTTTTTTTTAACTCCTGGAACATTAAAGCACCTTTTTGGGAGACTCTTTTACCTATTGTTTATGTAAACAGCTAATAGGGGAAAATTAAAAGAGATTATAATTCATCACTCTTCTTTCTCAACCCTGCTTTTTCTAAGTTCTCAAGTTAAGACTAGAGTTAATAGCATCTGTTTTCACTTCATTCTTTCTGCCATTAATGCAGGCAGATGCCGTTGGGCTGTGGCAGGCCTGAGTGGGAAATAGCTTCTGGGGAAGGGCAACATGAGGTGAGTGGAGCCACAAGGTTAGACTTATGAGTACAGGACACGTAAGAGCACACACTGGAAGGGGTTCCAAGTAAGAGAAGAGAGTGAATAGCTCTATAGAGATTTCTTTTTGCCCGCATTATGGTTTTCTTTCCCTCTTTGCCCTAAATAGTATTTCTGATAAGGCTGTAGGAAAATATCCATGTCAACCCCAGGAATTAAGGACATTGAAATAGAAGAAAATAGAATGATTGGGCACCTTAAGAGTGAAGGGAGATTTACGGAGCACTGTCCCTTGTGGGAACTTAAGAGCCTGCAAAGATACCAAAGAAGGTTGGGCCTTCCATCTCCCCACACTTGCTCTCACAACAATTTATCCAGCTAGACTTACTGGATTATAGATATGTGGGTGTACATAATTGCTAGGATCAAGAGATCTTCTTTTTCAAGCTATAGAATTCAACTGTGAAATAAAAAGTTGTGAAATATTATCAGAAATCTAATGATTAGCTACTGGCAATCTCATTGCGGTAGGCCATAGCTATGGCTATGCTTTCAATTTGTGCTTGTCAAAACTAGTGTTTAGCTGTTCGGTTCCTTTTATGAAGATACATTTATCATTTTTTAGTCATCAAGTTCGTGATAGTTAATATATTGAATACGTAATGTATTTTAAAAAATCAGATACTGAAAATAAACTGTTCTTCGTAGACCAAAGTTTGCAGTCTGGGTTTAGATAGGCAAGACAAGATGCAGAGTTCAGTAAAAATGGTAATAAACGTTGCCCTGAGAGCACACAGATAGTGTAGGAACCCCGGGCAGAGAGCGGAGAGGGATGAGGGGCCTTCCCAAGGCTCTGATATTCTGAAGTTCCTCACATGCACGTGAGTGAAATGAAAACCATCCTCAAAGCTTTATAATGGCCTCTCCTGTCTGATCCCAGAGCGGCTGTGGTCTACAGCCTTCATGGAGCATTTGCATTATGTTGTCTTTTCATATGTATTACTCTGTCGTCCTTGTTACATGCTGAGCCCTTTGAAGCCAGAAACCTGCTTTTCTTTTCCGGCCTCACTGGTTATGCGTACTAACGGAGTCATGCTAACAACAAATCTCCCAGTGCTCCGCCAGTGTGTCCTGCACGTTGCGACCCCATGGACTGTAGCCCGCCAGGCACCTCTGTCCATGGACTTCTCTGGGCAAGATTACTGGAGTGCGTAGCCATTCTCTTCTCCAGGTGATCTTTCTGATCCACTATTATTATGTGAAAAATCTCATGGACAAAGGATCCTGGTGGGCTGCAGTCCATGGGGTCACACAGAGTTGGACACGACTGAGTGACTGACACTTTCACTTCTAGCGCTCCCCTGGTGGGTCAGCAGAAAAGAATCCACTTGTGATGCAGGAAAAAAAAAAAAAGAAAGTATTAGTCACGTCTGACTCTTTCTGACCCCATGGACTGTCACCTGCCAAGCTTCTCTTTGCATGGAATTCTCCAGGCAAGAATACTGGAATGGGTAGCCATTCCCTTCTCCAGGGGATCTTCCCCATCCAGGGATGGAACCTGGGCCTCCCCCATTGGGTACAGATGTGCTATCATCTGAGTCACCTGGGAAGCTTGTGGTGCAGGAGACTGCCTGGGTTGGGAAGATCCCCTGGAGAAGGAAAGGACAACCCACCCCAGTATTCTTGCCTGGAAAATCCTATAGGCAGATGAGCTTGGCAGGCTATAAAGTCCATGGGGTCAAAAGTGTTGGACATGACTTGGTGCCTAACCCACCATGACCTGTGTAGGGCCAGAGAACTTGATGTCCATAACTATAATTCTTTTTTTTTTTTTTTTAGAATGGACTTAAGCATGGCAGTTTTTTTTTTTTAATTTTTTAAATTTTAATATCTTTAATTCTTACATGCGTTGGTGGTTTCTGAATGTTCTTAGAGATTTTTTTATATAAAAATTCAGTTACCCTTGGATTATCCCCTACACCCTGACGCTCCGTCAGCCCTCTGCCCACTATTGCACAGCTCCACAGTATCCTTCTTCCATGGCTGGTACTCGCATGCCAATGACACAGCAGCCCCAAGGAGGTTGTCTCTTAACACTGCCAGTACCATAGGCATCCTGCTCTCAGATTACCGTCTGCTCCTTGAGCAGTGATGGTGATCTCACTGTGGTCCTTGCGTCTCTGTAGATCAAGTGAAACAGCTCTGCACCTTTTATCTGCTATCTTCACACACTTAATCCTTGAGGCAGAGCCTGGAGACTTGCACCATACTTTTTGTTTCCATTCCCTGGCTATACCTGAAAAATCATAATCACTGCTGAATCCAGCAGCTTTCCTCCCTCCAATAAATCACTTCACGTAAACTGATACCTGAGGTATATTCCTTAGGCTCAGCCTGCACGCCTGCTACATTAGCATCTCTGCTCATGGTCATCTATGAACACTCTCGATCAAGAGAGGTGTTTGCTAATTGACTCATAACAGCATCCACTATGAGATGGCAGCGCCTAATACCAGGCAGTTGGGAAAAAAAAACAAAACAAACAACTTTTTCTTGTTTGGAAACCAAAGCAAATACATGTGGTGTGAACAAAAAAATGCAGCACACTGTGCCACGAGACTGACAATATGACAGTAATATATGTCTGTCCTCTGCCACTGCCGCAAATTAACTTCTCATTTCATCTCTGGATTTACTGTCGTCTTTTGGCTGGGAGTACACTTATGAATGAATTGAGTATTTTCTTGCATATAATATTAGAAATCAGAGAATTGGTCTCCTAGTTGATTATACGATATCAAATGAAGTAACATTCTTTAATGCATAGGGTATCTGAATGAGGTTTCCATAAAATCCATATGAAAGTATTAAATGCTATAAATTTTGGCACACACACACCTACACACACCAAGGCACACATGCCTGCACAGTCTCTAGTAAATTTACAAGTGAAGATGTGGCCATTGTTTGCTTTAGAGTCTATGTCAGAGTTTCTTGAAAATAACTATCCTTCATTAAAAAGTTTCAATTAGCTGATATTGATTGAGATGAGAAGCAGAATGTTGTTGTTGTTCATTCGCTAAGTGGTGTCTGACTCTTTGTGACCCCATGGACTGCAGCACCCCAGGCTTCCATGTCCTTCACCACCTGCTGGAGTATGCTCACACTCATGTTGATTGAGTCTGTGATGCCATCCAACCACCTCATCATCTGTCTCCTTCTTCTCCTTTTGCTTTCGATCTCTCCCAGTATCAGGATTTTTCTAATTTTTTCTTTGCTTCAAGTGGCCAAAGTATTAGAGCTTCAGATTCAGCATGAGGCCTTCCAATGAATATTCAGGATTAATTTCCTTTAGGATTACCTGGTTTGATCTCCTTGCAGTCTAAGGGACTCTCAGTAGTCTTCTCCAGCACATTTTGAAAGCATCAATTCTTTGGCACTTAGCCTTCTTTATGGTCCAATTCTCACATACCTATATGATTACTGGAAAAACCATAGCGTTCATGAGACAGACTTTTGTCAGCAAAGTGATGTCTTTTGCTGTTTAAGTTTATCATAGCTTTCTTTCCAAGGAGCAAATGTCTTTTAATTTCATGGCTGCAGTCACCATCCTCAGTGACTTTGGAGCCCAAGAAAATAAAATAAAATCAGTCACTGTTTCTACTTTTTCCACTTCTATCTGCCATGAAGTGATGATACCAGATGTCATGATCTTAGTGTTTTGAGTGTTGAGTTTTAAGCTAGCTTTTTTCACTCTTCTCTTTCACCTCATCAAGAGGTTCTTTATTTCCTCTTCACTTTCTGCCATTAGAGTGGTATTATCTGCATATCTGAGTGAAAGTTGCTCAGTCGTGTCTGACTCTTTGAGATCCCATGGAGTAGCCAGGTTCATCTGTCTTTGGAATTTTCCTGGCAACAATACTGGAGTGGGTAGCCTGTCCCCTTTAGAGGGTGTCTTCCCAATGCAAGGACGAAATCCTGCATATCTGAGGTTGTTGATATTTCTCCAGGCAATATTGATTCCAGCTTGTGATTCATCCATCCCAGCATTCCATGGGATGTTAAATAAGCAGGGTGACAATATACAATCTTGATGTACTCCTTTCCCAATTTGGAAAAAATGGTTGTTCCACATTCGGTTCTGACTGTTGCTTCTTGACCCACATACAGGTTTCTCAGGAGACAAGTAAGGTGGTCTGGTATTCTCATTTCTTTAAGA
Source organism: Ovis canadensis (assembly GCF_042477335.2). Lineage (NCBI taxonomy): Eukaryota > Metazoa > Chordata > Mammalia > Artiodactyla > Bovidae > Ovis > Ovis canadensis. The sequence goes on from NC_091251.1 coordinate 104,749,850, forward strand.
CTTTTCCACAGTTTGTTGTGATCCACACAATCAAAGGCTTTAGTGTAGTCAGTGAAGCAGAAGTAAATGCTTTTCTGGAAGTTCCTTGCTTCTTCTATGAGCAAATAAATGTTGGCAATTTGATCTCTGCTTCCTCTGCCTTTTCTAAATCCAGCCTGTACATCTGGAAGATCTCAGTTCACATACTGCTGAAGCTTAGCTTGAAGAATTTTGAATATAACGTTACTCACATGTGAAATGAGTGCAACTATTCAGTATCTGAAGCATCCTTTACACAGTTCTGCATATTCTTGCCAACTCCTCTTAATCTCTTCTGGGTCTGTTAGATCCTTACTGTTCTGTTCTTTACCATGCCCATCCTTGCATGAAATGTTCCCTTGACCTCTCCAGTTTTTTTGAAGAGATAACAGGCTTTCCCATCTATGTTTTCCTCTATTTCTTTTTGTTGTTCACTTGAAAAGGCTTTCTTATCTCTCTTTGTTATCCTCTGGAACTCTACATTCAGTTGGGTTTATCTTTCTTTTCTCTCTTGGTTTTCTCTTCTTCTCTTTCCTCAGCTATTCATAAAACCTCCTCAGACAACCGCTTTGCCTTCTTGCATTTGCTTTTCTTTGAAATGGTTTTGGTCATCACCTCCTGTACAGTGTTATGAACCTCCGTCCATAATTCTTCAGGCACTGTGTCTACCAGATCTAATCTGTTGAATGTACTCTACTGTAGATTCTGTTCATCACCTCTACCGTATAATCCCGAGGGATTTAATTTAGGTCATTCCTGAATGGCCTAGTGGTTTTCCCTACTCTTTTCAATTTAAACCTGAATGTCGCAATACGGAGCTAATGATCTGAGCCACAATCAACTGCAAATCTTGTTTTTGTTGGCTGTATAGAGCTTCTTCATCTTCAGCTAAAAGAATACAAGCAATCTGATTTTGCTATGGACCAGTTGGTGATGTCCATGTGTAGAGTCATCTCTTATGTTGTTGGAAAATGGTGTTTGCTCTGATCATCCCATTCTCTTGATAAAACTCTTAGCTTTTGCCCTATTTCATTTTGTACTCCAAGGTAAACTTGCCTGTTACTCCAGCTATCTCTTGACTTCCTACTTTTGCATTCCAGTCCCCTGTGATGAAAAGTATGTTTTTGTTTGGTATTAGTTGTAGAAAGTCTTGTAGATCTTCAAAGAACAGGTCAACTTCAGCTTCTTTGACATCAGGGGTTGGGGCACAGAACTGGATTACTGTGATACTGAATGATTTACCTTGGAAATGAACTGAGATCTTTCTGTCATTTTTGAGTTGCACCCAAGTACTGCAGTGGACTGTCTTGTTGACTATGAAGGCTACTCCATTTGTTCTAAAGGATACTTGCCTCCAGTAGTAGATATAATGGTCATCTGAGTTAAATTCACCTGTTCATGTCCATTTATAGTTCACTGATTTCCTAAGATGTTCATGTTCACTCTTGCCATCTCCTGCTTGAGCACATCCAGTTTACCTTGATTCATGAACCTAACATTCCAGGTTTGCATGCAGTATTGTTCTTTAGAGCATCAGACCTGACTGTCACCAGCAGACACGTCCACAGCTGAGCGTCGTTTCCTCTTTGGTCTAGCCGCTTCACCCTTTCTGGAGCTATTACTAAGTGCCCTCTGCTCTTCTCTGATAGCATATTAGACTCCTTGCAACCTGGGGGTCTTCATCTTCCGGTGTCATATCTTTGCCTTTTCATACTGTTCATGGGATTCTCAAGGCAGGAATATTGGAGTGCTTTGCTCTTCCCTTCTCTAGTGGACCATGTTTTGTCAGAACTCTCCACTGTGACCTGTTCGTCTCGGGTGGTTCTGCATGTAATGACTCACAGCTTCATTGAGTTATGCAAGCCCGTTTGCCACAACAAGGCTGTGATCTGTGAAGGGGGAGAAGCAGAAGATCGGCCCTCATTTATCGAAGGACTTGGCATCTGTATGTGAGTATGTTGAATATAATGTCATGGTATAAAGGTAAGGATACTACTTAATGTTTGAGAATTCTTGTATCCACACAGGTAGTTTAATACTCATGGAGACTGTGACAGATTAAATAACTGATGCTTTTTTTCCTCATGGTGTTGACAGAAGTAAAAAGAGGACACAGGAAACACATAAGCCTTCTTAAGGCCTAGACTGAAAATTTAGCACTGTCTCTTCTATGTCATCCCTTGGACCAACACAAATTTTAAGTGGTCAACGTCAGAATCAAGTGATGGAGAAACATACCTCACCTGTGATGATGCTTTGACAAATGTATGGAATAAGGGGAGAATGAAGAATTTAGACCAACAGATCTGTCAGTCCTATCATTATTTCCTGTCATGTTCCTATTTCTGGCCTGCTTTTCTGGTGAGCATGCATGATTAGAAAATTCAGTGTTTGAAACAGAGCCTTACTTAAGACCGAGGGAAAACACCTACTACAGTGGTTCTCAAAATGTAATATAAGGTCCACTGAAGGACTATATGGAGCCTCTTGAAACACTGCAAATGTATTTGCCACCTCTAGTCTTTAAAAAGAAGATAATTGTTACTGGAATATGGCTGATGACTGCAGCTCTATACACTTTTAGTTTTGAATAACATTAAAGAGCATGTATTGGCAAGCCATCAAGTGTGTTATTAAAGGTTACTAAAAGTGAGTCTTCAAGATACTGCAGTGCAAGGTTTGGGTTTTAAGTTCAAGGCTAAAGTCTGTCATACCACGTTAGCCTTGTGAAACTCCAAACACACAAAGGAACAATAAGGATTTCTACCATTTGGAACAAGAATGATGTGATGTAAGAATTGTTTTACACTGAAAATGGTTTTAAATCGCTGCTTTCCTTTTCAATTATAAATAAGTGTTGATGTATTTTAACCATCATTAACTTTATTTGTTGTATGCTTATCATTAATAAACATTTGTAGCAGTAGTATTTTAGACTTTTTAAAACCTCTATTTTAAAGCACATGCATGTTGTGGTTCAAATAATGATCATGCATAATTTTGTTTTTATTGTAATTCTAGTCATGCACAGACATCACACACACACACACACACACACACTGCACGTACACACCACTCACACACACTAGAAGATGAGGTAGAAAATGACAGTTTTCATGATAGGTAACTTTTCTGATGAAATGTAGGAGTGGACTGATAAGAATAGGGTGCCATAGAATTGTCTGTGCAGCCTAATGGAATGTAGTTTCAGAGCGAGTCATCTAGAGCAAAGTATATCATACGATTTGGACTGAATCAAGGAAGGCTGTAAATGCAGCTCAGTGTCTGAAACTCGGCTTTGTTTCTCTCTATAGAGTAGCCCTCATTTGACCTCTGTAGTCTCAGGTGTTATAGGCAGCATTTCTGATTATGTGTTTCATATTCCATTAACCTGGTAGCATATAGCTTTAGATGGTTTACTGATGCAATTCCCAAATTATTATAGAAAATCTAGTCATTTGGTCAATCGTCCAGAGGTTTCCTAGCCACAGAGATGGTTCTAAGCATACAGTTATTTGATACAAGTGGTTGAATTTTAAAATTTTGATCCAGATGTTTTGGTGCTAATTAGCTGTAGCTGTCATTATGAATCTGACTTATTCCGGTGCTTTGGTACGTACATTAGGAAATCACATGTCATGTGATTTCTTCTTTTACTTCAAGGGTAGGACACCCACAAATATTTAAAATGATAAGCTGAGATTTGTAAAATTTTTTGACAAAGGCAAAGAATGATACTGACAGTATATAATAGCTTGAATATTTATTTACCTTTACATTATATTACTAGATATGACATAGTGTACTTTGAATTGACTTGGTAAAGAATTACTTTGAGTTTCTACCTTAATTCAAGTCTTTAAAAACTTGTGTGGACTAGTTACAAGCCTAAGATTTGCTATGTTGAAGTCTTAGGGCATACAATTATTTGTAAGATTAAGTGAGTATCATGAAAAAAAAGTCCCAAACTTCGGGGTCAGGGAGAAACTTTTCATATATCAATTTTAAAACTGTGTATAGTATAATATGGACAAGTCACTTAGCTTTGATAAAACATAGCTTCCTCACAAATGATATGAGAAAAAATGTCTAGCTTGTAAGATGGTTATAAAGATTAATGGTGGAATATGAACAGTGATTTCCATTAATTTCCCTTAATAAACAGTTGCTTAAAATTGATTAATTTTACTTTAAGTTAGGAAATGATTAGATCTTGTACAGGAAGTCACCACATCAGTTCCATGAATAAACTAATGATTGAATTCTTATAATAGAATGCCTACCTCTCCATAAAGTGTCTACTTCTCCATATTAGCTCCTTACATGGCTTTCAGATCTCAGTCTTGTGATAATTAGCTCCAAGAATGTCATGATGGTGAGAGCTGGATTATACTAAAGAGAAATAAAAAGATAATGGGAGATGGGAATGAAATTGGATATATAAGCAATTAAAGTGATGATCAGAAGGGTAAATTTTGAAGTTATTCATAGTAAAAATCAATGGGCTCTAGAGATTATTCTGTTTTCTTACCTTTTCCCTAAAATCATTGGCTAATTCTAAATCCTTTGGGGATGGGAGCTTACTAATACAAAAAGGCTATTCCCCCCCCCCCCCACAAATATGCTGAATTACTAGTCAAAAATAGTGTGTTCTAAGTTGCTTCAGTCATTGACTCTGCGATCCCATGCACTGTAGCCCACTAAGCTCCTCTGTCCATGAGATTCTCCAGGCATGAATACTGGAGTGAGTTGCCATTTCCTTCTCCAGGGGATCTTCCCAACCCAGGAATCAAACCTGTGTCTCCTGTGGCTCCCACATTGCAGGCAGATTCTTTACCACTTGAGCCACCAAGGAGGGAGTTTAAGGAAACGGTTAACATAAGACTCTCTCTTTTTGCGACAAAAATATCTTGCAAATAAAAAGACAATTCGATGTTAATTGTCGACCCTTCAATGTTTTGCATAGTGGGGAGCTACTGCTGCAATGGGACAGGAAGCACAATTATGGGATGGTGTCAGTGTTTTTGAATTTCGCGTTCTGCAGTTTCACAAACAGTTCAACTAAAAGTAAGTAGAAGGCAATGGCACCCCACTCCAGTACTCTTGCCTGGAGAATCCCATGGACGGAGGAGCCTGGTAGGCTCCAGTCCATGGCGTCGCTAAGAGTTGGGCACAACTGAGTGACTTCACTTTCACTTTTCACTTTCATGCATTGGAGAAGGAAACGGCAACCCATTCCAGTATTCTTGCCTGGAGAATCCCAGAGACAGAGGAGCCTGGTGGGCTGCTGTCTATGGGGTCGCACAGAGTTGGACACGACTGAAGGGACTTAGCAGCAGCATTCTTTTAAAGAGTGCTGAGATACTGTAGTGATGGGCACCATATCATATATGTATATACTATATACATAAATGAATATATTTATTATACATGTCTGTTTTTCTCCAACAATTTATTTATTCAGCTAATGAATCCAGTGAATTGTGACTTTACTCTGCTTTCCTGAAGTGCGGTTCTTGTTTCAGTTATATACTGCCATGTAACAACATATTCCAAAACTTACTGGTTTAAGCAACATTTTATTTGTTTTTGATAGTTAGATTATTTATTTTGATTATTTGAATATTCATGCTGAGCTTGGCTTCTGCATTTATCTTGCTTTATCTTTGGTAGTAAGATAGGGGAACACTAGTTTTTGCATGGACATCCTCACACAAATGTTTCTTTGAGAACGGGGTAGGGACAGACTGGAGACCAGGCACTCAGTAATTCATAGGACTTCTGAAATCCGGCCAGGCATACGGCACTTTCCACTATTCTCTGTTCTGGACTAGAGAATGCAAGTTAGTTGGGACCCATTTCTCTTCCACTTCACTGCAGTGTAGTTCTCCTCTTGGCTTGATTTTGAAATCTGGACTCCTGATGTGAAGACTCTTAAAAATTTTGGTTAAAACACTCATAACTTAAAATTCAACATTTTTACCGTTTTTAAGTGTCCAATTTAGTGGCATTAAATGGGTTAATATTGTTGTGCAATCATCACCACCTTCATCATTCATCCTTATAACTTTGTTCATTTTGTAAAACTGAAACTCTGTATCCATTAAATAATAACTTTTCATTTACCCTACCCCTCAGCCCCTGGCAAATACACCCATGTTCAAAATAGCATTATTTCCAATAGCTAACACAAAGAATCAACTTAAATATCCATTGATGGATGAACAGAAAAGCAAAATGTGCTGTATACATACAGTAAAATATTATTCAGCCTGGACCTTTGACTCTTAATAATTAACATTCCATAAGAAATGATTAATGTTTGCATCTGGGTAGTTTTCTCAGGTCTGCTTCCTCACATTAAAAGTTTCGAAATCCAGAGGCTCATCTGTGCCCTGTACTGTCTCTGTCTCTTAGACCAAACTGTTATAATTCCTTTAATAACTTTGAGGACCTTTCAAGACTAAATCTTAACTGCAATTCACTTCATTATACAAAAGCCATGCCCACAAATCCCTCTTAAGACAGGCCCAACTCCACTTGGACCTAGAGTCAGGGTGCCCTGTAACTGTATACTTAACATTTCCAGAAGCTCTTTTTTTCTAGGTGAAATCTATGAGGCATGCTGTTAATACCATTGGGAGTCCCCTTTTCTTTCTTAAGAGGGTCCAAGACGCTCTGCCTTAAGTCCTTTTGAAGTCTTTACAAAAGTCTTCAAGTCACATCTTTGACTTGATTTTACTCTAAATCCACATTTGGTTTTTGTCTTAAACTGGAATTTTGCCCTGGGGCCATTTCTATTTTGAGAGCTTTTTGCTAGATGCAGATGCTATGAATTAAAAGTTTTTATTTTCCAACCCAGCAAGTCCAGATTGGAAATGTTTCCTGTAGATTCTGCTGGAAAAGGAAACAGTTCCTTCTTCAGTTTATTTCTATCTATAATTTCTCATAAAAAGCAAAGAAGCCAGTAAGTGCTTGCAGAATTCTCCCTAGAAATCCCCTTAGCAAAATTATTTAGCTTATTAAGAATGTATTCTAATTACCATATGTGACAGTTTGTCTAATTAGTCTGTCAGTAAATTATTTAGATCTCCTTTCTTCAACCTCAAATTAGGTTCTTTCTTGCTTTCGCAGCCTCCATTAATACACTCCTTGGAGTCCTTTATGGGGGAACAGAATGTGTCACCCCAAAAGATGTCTTTGGGATATGGATTATTTTAGGCAGGTTATCTTTGAAGAAAGAACAGACATAGGAAGAGCTCTGAAAACCAAGTAGAGGGTCCCCTTTATGAAGAGACATTTACATGTCTAAAGAAAATTTTCATTTGTAAGGATAACTTTCTTGCTGTATAGGCATACCTTGGCGATATTGCCGGTTTGATTCCAGACCACCACAAGAAAACAAATGTCACAATTTTTAAAAAGCAGCTCACCTGAATTTTTTGGCTTCCTAGTGAATATAAAAGTTATGTTTACACTATATTATAGTCTATTAAGTGTATAATGATATTATGTCTAAAAAACGTACATACCTTAATCGAAAAATACTTGATTGCTAAAAGATGCCAACCATCATCTGGGCCTCCAGAAAGTTATAATTGTTTTGCTGGTGAGGATCTTGCCTTGATGTGGATGGCTGCTGACTAATCACGGTCGTGGTTGCTGAAAATTGAAGTGGCTGTGGCAATTTCTTAGAGTAAGATGACTGTGAAGTTGGCTGCACTAACACTTCCTTTCATGACTAGTGTCTCTGTTACATGCAATGTTGTTCTTTCAAAACTGAAGTCAGTCTTAACCCTGGTTGCTGTTTCATCAACTGAGTTTATGCAATATTCTAAATCCTTTTTTTGTTGTTGTTTCTATAGTGTTCACAACCTCTTCATCAGAAATAGATTCCATCTCAAGAAACCAATTTCTTTGCTCATCCACAAAAAGCAAATCCTCATCTGTTAGTTTTATCATGATATTGAAGCAAGCCAGTTCACATCTTTGGGGCTTTCCTGGTGGCTCAGCGGTAAAGAATTTGCCTGCCAATGTAGGAAATGCAGGTTTGATTCCTGGGTTGGGAAGACCCCCTGGAGAAAGAAATGGCAGCCCACTCCAGTATTCTTGCCTGGAAAATCCCATGGACAGAGGAACCTGGTGGGCTACAATCCGTAGGGTTGCAAAAGAGTCAGACACGACTCAGCAATTAAATAGCAACAGTCACATATTTAGATTCAAGTTCTAATTCTAGCTCATTGAAAAACCTGTGATTTAGTGTAGCTACTTTCATTATCTCACCTAGATCTGGATAGCTTGCTAAAACTTCTCCACCAGAACTTGCTGCTTCATCTTGCACTTTGTTATAGAAATAACTTCCCTCTTAAACCTCATGAACCAACTTCTGCTAACTTCAGATTTTCTTTTCTAGCTTCCTTGCCTCTCTGCATCTTCACAGAATTGAAAAATTTTGCTTTGGCTTAAGGGAATGCTGTGGCTGGTTTGATTTATCTAAGACCACTAAAACTTTCTTCCTATCCACAATAAGGCTGTTTCACTTATCCTATGTGTTCACTATAGTTTGAATTCACAAGTAGGCTACTGTTTGGTGCAAGAGGCCTGGCTCTCAATGTTTCTTGGCTTTTCCGCCTTTTCCCCTTAGGTTAATCACTACTAGCTTTTGATTTAAAGTGAGAGAATGTACTTCTTCCTTTCACTTGAACACTTGACCCTTGTAGAACTGATTTCAATATTGTTTTTTCTCAGGGAATAGGCAGACCTGGAGAGAGCGAGAGAGATGGGGGAATATATAATTGGTCAGTGCACAATGAAGAGCCAGGTCACAGCAGAGAGGCAAGAGGAAGCCAAAGGATGGAGATAGCTTTTTATGTTTAAAGTGTTTCTTGCCATCCTATAAAATATGCAAAGGGTATGAATCCAGGAGGCGAGCTTCATTGTGGGTCACCCAGGTAACAGAATGCCATATGTCCAAAGCAAAAATAGATTTTTCCTCTGAGTTGGAGACACTCTTACAAAAATCCTCTTTCTAGATTTGGTATGTTGTTAGCCATAGAAATATCCACTCTCTGATAATTTCTATTTAATTTATCCTCTCAGGAAACTTGAGATGTTCAGCTCACCATAGTCCTACTGTGTGTGGGTGGAATGGGAAGAGAGTAGTTAATATTAACTTGAGGGTAGAGCATCACAGATGAAATGCAAAGAGAAATGAGAGATCCAAGAAGCCCCCAGTCCAAAGGATTCTTGTCTCTACAAACGTTCTTGTTTTTAATGGTTTTTTTTTAAAATTATGGTAAAAGTCATATAATATAAAACATACTATTTTAACCATATTTAACTGTACAGTCTAGCAGCACTAAGTACATTCACATTGTTGTGTAACTCTCACCCTTATGTTCTAATTTTGAGATAGTAAAGCATTTGTGCAATTTTAAGTTACAAAATTTCTTTTAAGTAAATCAAACTAAATTACTAATGTTTTAAATACACTATATTTGATTTTAAGAATGATGGCAGATGGAAATGATAGAAACAAGTTGAACATATCAGATATTTCTTTTCCCAAATGATCTGACCTATACCCTGCTGTAAATAAATTTTATTGGAATAAAGCCCCTCATTCATTTTTGTATATTCTATGGCTATAGTGGCAGAGTTTTAGTATCTGCAACACAGCCAAGTGATTCACAAAGTGAAAATACTTACTATCTGGCCCTTTACAGAAAAAATTTGCTGACCCCTAATCTAGGCAAAGCCCTAAAGGAGAAAGAGATCGCTTTTGAAAGCCTCACTTACTGAACCTTCTTGTGTAGCTCAGTTGACTAAAACACAGATCCATTGTTATGTAATCTTGTTATTCAACTAGAAAGTGAATAGCAAACTGATCCAGGAAAGCATACCTCTTTGGTATCTGTAAATTTAATCTTTAATTCAATAAAGCAAATAGAAAAAAGACTTTCATTAACGCATAAATGCTCTCACAAATACTCTATGTGATAGAATGTCCCAATTCATTTCTGCATCCAGGGATCTTAGAAGGTTACATTTTAGGCACGTGGCCTTAAAACAACTAATACTCAACTCCATTGGCAAATTAATAAGGTTTATTGAAAATCTTGAAATAAAATTTTGTATTGAAAGTGAAGAGGAATCGAAGAGTCTCATGATGAGGGTGAAAGAGGAGAGTGAAAAAGCTGGCTTAAAACTCGATATTAAAAAAACTAAGATCATGGCATCCAGTCCCATCACTTCATGGCAAATAGAGGGGGAAAAGGTGAAAGCAATGACAGATTTTCTCTTCTTCAGCTCTAAAATCACTGTGGATTGTGACTGTATACCTGAAATCTAGAAGACGAGTGCTTCTTGGAAGGAAAGCTATGACAAACCTAGACAGTATGTTAAAAAGCAAAGACATCACTTTGCTGACAAAGGTCCGTATAGTCAAAGCTACGGTCTTCCAGTAGTCATGTACAGAAGTGAGATTTGGATCATAAAGAAGACTGAGCACCGAACAATTGATGTCTTCAAACTGTGGTACTGGAGAAGACTCTTGAGAGTGCCTTTACACTCAAAGACAGCAAGGAGATGAAACCAGTCCATCCTAAAGAAAATCAGCCCTGAATATTCATTGGAAGGACTGATGCTGAAGCTGAACCTCCAATACTTTGGCCACCTGATGCAAAGAGCTGACTCATTGGAAAAGACCCCGATGCCAGTAAGATTGAAGGCAGAAGGAGAAGGGGACAACAGAGGACAAGAAGGTTGGATGGCATCACTGACTCGATGGACATGAACTTGGGCAAACTCTGGGAGATGGTGAGGGACAGAGAGGCTTGTTGTTCTGCAGTCCACGGCATTGCAAAGAGTTGGACCCGACTTGGAGACTGAAGAACAACAACAATTGAAAACCTGTTTTAAACCTAATTTCTTCTTTATTTTTCACCTTTAAACTGATAACTGACTTCTAAACATAGCCGAAGCACCCAGAACACACATACCAATATCATGAACCTCAGAATAAGTACAAGAGTAATTTTTAACATCTTGCCCAGATTAATATATACATATATATATATATATATATATATATATATATATATATATATATATATATATATATACTTGTTACCAAACCAAACTTGGTTCCACTCACTCCCATTCACAGTAAAACAAATCTACTGATACCAGGTTTGGTGAAGAGAAGTGCAGTGTTTATTGAAGGGCTCCAAGCAAGGAGTTCAAAGCAGCTCTTGTCCCAAACACTTGAACTCCCCAGTAAGTTTCAGGAAAGCATTTTTTAAAGGGCTGGTGAGGGAGGAGAGTCTCAGGGTTTGTGATCAGCTAGTTGATAATTCTCTGATAGTTTGATGTTGAGGTAATTGTCATGGTCTGTGCATGGGTTGGAAAAGAATCTCCAGACATGAGGCAGAATGAGAGAATGAAGTTTATTAGAGAGGGAGATGATGTTAGAACAGTGGACTTGCTCAAGGGATAGCTGACTGTTAGAACAGGGGGCCAGCTCAAGGGAAAGCAGACCCCTTTTGTGTGCTAGTAGACAATTTTTATAGCCTTAAGACAAAAAACTCCTCCTGGGAGAGAGGCATTAGGTGATTGGTTAGGATGTGGGCTTTTTACCTAATATGGAATCAGGGAACTGGCCAGGTTAGATCCCGAGGGTCATAGCAACTATGGGGCATGTTCAGTTCCAGAGACTTTTGTTCTGTGACTTTGGTACAGGGCTCCATGCTTGTGGCCTTGCTATGTTGTTGTTCAGTTGCTCAGTTGTGTCCGACTCTTTGTGTCCCTGTGGACTGCAGCATGCCAGACCTTGCTATAGGGCTGCCCAGTAGCAGGGTGGTGTCACTCAGGTTGCCATTATCAACTGTTAGGTGCCAGTAGGTCCAGGAGCTATTTGCTGATATCATCAAGTAGTTAATTTCCATTTTATCCTCTGTAAAGCAGCTCAGGAAATGTGCATCAGATACTATTACCTAGGTACTTTGGGGAGGAGCTAAAGCAGAGGATATGGGGGAGGGGTCTGTCCTGGGAAGGGCCCATAGCTTCTTGCTCCATTATATACTGATTCAACATCCCCAGTAATAAGAATAACAGCTGCCAATTAAGTTATTTTATTTTGAACAGCACCATTCGTACAGGCAAAATTTCATGAATAGATCGACATTGTTTAGCAGTAGAGAATAGACTTACAACAGCCAAGACAATTATCATTTGTTTGAGAAAAGTCGATTTAAAGAATGTGTAGTAATGACAACAGTTCTGAGAACTTGCAGTGTGCTAAGCATTGTGCATGAAGGATATATTTTATTATTCCACTTTATAGGTGAGATTTATGGATCATAAGAAATTAGACAAAAGTCGGAGAGTAACTGCTAGACCCATATTCAGTATCTGTGCACTTAACTCCCAGTTTTGCTATCACTGGGATTATGCAAAGAAAGGAATGAAGGTATGTTGTCACAAAAGAGTATCTGTTATGAGGAAATTAGAGCACTTGTTTTAAAACGTAGATTCTGGCAGAGAAAGAGGGTTTGTTTATTTTTGCTTTCTCATAGCTTATTTTATTAAATCTCCTACAAACAAGATGGTTGATAAGTGTCTGAAGAAGTGTATATTAAAAATTGTATGTTTTAGATTAAAAAATTGTATGACTCTACAACCTTTGAAGAGTTCACCCAAGCGATGAGGCTGAAAGCAAATTTTGTCACCCCCAAATATGCCATTTTGGCATAAGAATTATTTTGAGCTAAAGGTAATCATCAAAACCCAGCAGATTGAGGAAAAGCCCTTTAACTTCTCTTTAACTGCCAAAATTACCATTGGAAAGGAGGCCTGTGCCAGGAAGAGAGCTATTACCTTTTAACCTAAGAAGCATAACTACAAAACAGAGCAACGTTTATTTTCTTAACCGCTTTGCCTTCCTGTGAATGGCTTTCCTCGCCTCTGTATTCTCAGAACCTTGCTCCTTTACTTAGCTCTGGACATGCCATAAGCTTCAATTGTCTGGCTGCCTTTTGAGTCTTCTTGTATGATTTTGCTTGTTTTTCTTCTGCTGATCTGTCTTATGTCCATTTAATTGTTTGACCAGCTACAAAAACCCCTACAAGACATATTTTGAAGAGTTGGGTTTTTTTGTGTTCTTTTTTTGCATTTCAGGTAGTTCATGATGTCTTTCTAAAAGCATATTAAGTGATTAAACTTTTGAAGTTATTTTACAGGCGCTGTTTAAAGATCATAGTTCATGTGTCCTGTTCAATCCTCATTAACTTGGGTGATAATTTATATCTGAGGTGGCTGTCAGCTCCCTTGTATTTCTAGACATTTTTCTGTGCCAACCTAAGATTCGTAACACCTCTTTGTAGTAGTTTTCCCTTTCATATATTGAATCGCAAATTATGTGAGAGCTGAATACTGTCAATATATTAATTGGAATAAAGTCTCACAGTTCTGAGGCCAGATCCAAGGAGGTGTCTTTATGCCTGTAGTTTTTCCTCCCACATTCAGAAAGTCTCTTTTTACCACTTGGTCTAAAAGACACTGATGGTTGCAGATTTTATGAGGGTTTATGAACTTGCTCCTGGAGCCCAAGATTGCATTTAGCTCTTCATTTTTCAGTCAGTTTCCACACTTGTTTCTTCATCAAAACACATATTTCTTCACCTCAGTCCTTTAGTTGCTGTCTGTTGTTCAGTCTCTAAGTCATGTCTGACTCATTTGTTCACTTAGTTGTATTTCCCTCCAAACAAAATCCCTGTCTCCAGATGAGTGATGAGATCAGATGATTGAGTTTGTGGGAGAGACTGTGAAGTGGGCACCAAAATGGTTTCCTCGTATGGAGCTAGATGGCATTTCCCAGAGTCCCCCGTGGATGCGGATGCGGGTAGCCCCATGGAGAGTTCCAGCTAATGCAAAGTGAGTGGCAGGAACGTGTTCCAGTTCCAGGCCTGGCTTATAGACACCTCCCTGTGTGATCTCTCTTCTCTCCTCAGAGGCTGGCTAGTCAGCAACATTTGGGGAACCTAGGAAGGGGCATGATGAAATTGGTGGGACTTCTGGCAACTTGGGACACTGAATGACTGTAACTAAGTGGGACAGGGGAAAGAACGCTTCTGAATGTATTTAATGTGACTTAGGAATAAACTCCTATGTGTTGAATATGGTGTTTTGTTATTTGAAGGTTAAAACAAGCATTCATTTTTTAGAGTCTTAGGACAGATTTTGCCAAATTAAGATTTGTTTTCCTTTGATATCAGTTTAGGAAGATATTAGTTGATAAACACTAATTGCTAAATTAATCAAATGTGTGCATGACTAAATAATTTGTCCTATTCTGATTTATGTTCCTTCTCAGTGTGGCTTATTATGGAAGTATATAAATGCAAAATTTTTATAAATAAAGATTTTTAACTTGAGAAAGATCTATGAAAAATATATCTGCACATATAAATAAGTATATATTATGTTATAAATGTGAAAATTCATGTAAATGGAAAACTTTAACTACTGTGTTGAAATGCTATGTCAGGTACTGTCCAAGGTCCTGAAAATATAACAAGATGCCACTCAGAAAAAGTTATACCTTTGTGAGTCTTACATTCAAGTAATGGGAAAATAAAATGATTTTTAGTATGTCTAAGAAACATTGAGTATAATTATTAACTACTCATCACCATTATTGTTTTGATATATTTATATAGTTGCATTCTTAGATGTCATCTGTCATACTCGATACAAACCTCAGTGGCCCACAACAAATATTCTTTAATAAAGCATGATATAGCTCTAGTCTTTAGGACAACATTCACAGTTTAACAATTTATTTTAAACCAATCACATTTATTTACTTCTATAAACCTGTATTGAGAATATATAGTAGTTATACCTTTATGCCCTAGTATATTAACTTTGTTGAAGTAAACAATAATTTTCAAGGATAAATTTTAATTAAACTCCCTTATATGGAGAAGGGAATATATCTGTATAGTTATTCAATAGATAAAAAAAGGAATTGATTAGTCCTCTGTATCTGCCCATCTTCACATATAACAGGTATTTGTGGTTTTATCAAGGACATATACTCTAAATAAATTTTACTTTGAAATGACTTACACAGTTGTTCCTGTCTCTTATCTTCATTTTTAAATCTAATATATAGGCCACAAGTCTTGACACAAACTCTATTTTCCTCTGTGAAGTTTTCTTTAATGACCACTTTCCTTTGCATTTTCTCCCTTGGCATTTCAGTGACAAGTATTATCCACTGCTCTCACTGATTAACCATCAGCATTTGTTTTCACTTTCAATTATGACAAACAGTTGTGGGTCTTCTTATGTTGCTAAATTTTTGTTCAAGAAGCAAATTCTTAAACTTAATTGTTCGGCAATAACTGAGTGCAGATAAGTGCTTAATGTCTTCAAATATACTAATGGACAAAATAAAGGTTAATTGGTTAATTAAAATAATTTTAAAATACTTAGATATCTTGCCAAGACATACTTTGGGAATACTAATGTGGTGTTATCAATTCTTCAGAAGAAAATACAATAAAACACTGCAGTTTGCTTGGAGACACTTTAAGGTATTCTTCCCATGAAATCTTAGTTCTCAAACAAAGAAAAGCTGAAGAAGTTGTTGGTAAGGAGGATAACATTCTTTTACCCTTTATGTTCTTCTGGCTGGTCTAAGAGTTAAACTGAAATGAGACAGATTAACAAAAGAAAATCAAATTTGATTTTGTGCATACCAGACTTGCACATACATAAGAAGTTCAGAGACAGGAAGGTAAAAGTTATTATATATGGCATCCTGAGCTAAGGAATGAGTTAGGGGCCTGGCTTCCAAGGACAGGAGGATCTTTCTTAGAATGTTAAGAACAGATGTTTGATAATTAGATATTTGCTCTGCCATATAGACGGAACCACTCCGATAAAATTTATCTCCAGTAATACCTCTTATCTGGGGAAAAAATAAATAAATAAATTAGTCTAGGCAGTTAAGGGAGGGCCAGTAGCTTCTCTTGAAGCCTCAGGGTCTCAGTTGCCTTTAGCTCAGAATAGTCTGCATGTAAAAGGGACACATTTCGAGAAGGTTCATTCTTAAGCCCCATAAAGTCAACAGAATAAATATTCACTGAGGTGAAAAGAGTTCCTAATCCTTCTTAGTGGAATCCACAGTAAGCAACTTGTTTTGCTAGCTTGTGGGTTTTTCATCAGTTGATCAAAACCAATAGGCATATTTCAGCCTATCTTAAGAGTAGAGGTCATAAGGCTTATAATATTTCAGCTGAAAGAGGAAACATTTCTTAGCAATGCTCAAGTGGAGTTTTAAAAGGCATCACGTTTTTCATTTTACACCAAGTTCTATAGGTCTTCATCACATGAATGTATTTATTCATTTTTTTTTCATATAAATGCAAGTACTAAGAAGTGCTCTGAGATATGTTAGCATTGTCCAGTCTCAGTTCTGCCTTTTCTCCCACACATGCAACCCTCTAAGTAATCTAGATAGCTGGTTTTCTTATATGGCTTATATCTTCTCTTATAAAGAATCATAATTTTCCAGGTTCTTTTAAAAATATATTTTGAAATATTCTGTGTAAAGGCTTATATAATAGGTTAAGAAATTGAAAAAAAAAATTATGAAGTTTGTGCTCTCTTATGTACCCTGCTGCTGCTGCTGCTGCTGCTGCTGCTAAGTCGCTTCAGTCGTGTCTGACTCTGTGCGACCCCATAGATGGCAGCCCACCAGGCTCCCCCGTCCCTGGGATTCTCCAGGCAAGAACACTGGAGTGGGTTGCCATTTCCTTCTCCAATGCATGGAAGTGAAAAGTGAAAGTGAAGTCGCTCAGTCATGTCTGACTCTTCGTGACCCCATGGACTGCAGCCTACCAGACTCCTCCATCCATGGGATTTTCCAGGCTAGAGTACTGGAGTGGGGTACCATCGCTGTGTACCCTCAACATATTCCTTTTCCTTACTTTCAAGATAACTACTCTTCTGAATATGAGATTTATGATTTCCATAAATGATAAATTATTTCTTTATATTTTTGTTACATCCACATATTTCCTCGATATCATATGGTTTGAAAGCATGCATTTTAATTTTATAGAAGCTGTTTAATAACAGTCATAACCTTTTAAAACTTGCTGTTTTTTCACTCAATGTTGTCTTTACAAGACTAATGTATGTCAATATAAGTGACAAAAACTGTCTATGCATGTTTTTTTTTAATCCATTTTGGTGTGGAGGGATCACATGAACTCTATTTTGCAGCCACCTTCATAGATAGGTGGGGCCATATGATTGAGTTTTAGGTAATGGAATGTGAATAAAAGTGATAGTATATTTCTGGTCAGTTTATTTTAAATAACAAGGATTCTCTCTGATGTTTTTCCATTTCTGCTTGCAGGATGAGAATGATGACAATGTCTTAGAGGATAATGGGACCACAAGATGGGAAATGCTTAGTTCCTGAACTACCACTTGGAGAAAAGCTGACAGCTGAGGAGAAATGCATGTGAAAAAAGAATTCTTTAGTGCATTTGAGCTATTATACAAAGCATATAATATTCCTCTGACTAATATGACATTAATATAATACAATTACAACTGTAGCTCATTCATTTTGTTGCTCTATTTCAAGTGCAAGTAAACTAAAATTGTTTATTTCTTCTTCACTTAAAACACATTAAAAATTATTCTTATGAACAATGCTGCAATAAATAATGTGTACATCATTATCATTGATGCTTTATTGATTGTGGAGTGAGGGATAGAGAGGGGAATTGATTAATAACCTATCATTCACCAGTCGTTTATCTTTGCATGTCATCTAATATTCTCATCAATTCTAGAAGGTAATCAAGAGACCATTAAAAATTTATCCCAAGAAAAAAATGGAAAGTAATCCAAGTTGATAAGTCTGTGACTATATATGGAATTGTAGGCAGAGCAAATAATACACGTATCAGTTCAGTTCTGTTCAGTTCAGTCACTCAGTCATGTCCGACTCTTTGCGACCCCATGAATCGCAGCACGCCAGGCCTCCCTGTCCATCACCAACTCCTGGAGTTCACTCAGACTCACGTCCATTGAGTCTGTGATGCCATCCAGCCATCTCATCCTGGGTCGTCCCCTTCTCCTCCTGCCCCCAATCCCTCCCAGCATCAGAGTCTTTTCCAATGAGTCAACTCTTCTCATGAGGTGGTCAATGTACTGGAGTTTCAGCTTTAGCATCATTCCTTCCAAAGAAATCCCAAGGTTGATCTCTTTTAGAATGGACTGGTTGGATCTCCTTGCAGTCCAAGGGACTTCTCAAGAGTCTTTTCCAACACCACAGTTCAAAAGCATCAATTCTTTGGTGCTCAGCCTTCTTCACAATACATGTATGGATATGTGTATTTGATCTTGAGCCGCCTTGACCTGCAGTGACTTGGAGGAAATTGAGGTTGGACCATGGCAGTGAGAGAGCTGAACCCGAGCCACTAGACTAGCACTCAGTGATAAGACCCTGGCCCTCCAGCTTTGCAGAAAATAATTCCCACAAAGATGGAAAGCTGTGAAACAAGTCAAGTGTTTACTAGGAGGAAAAAGAACAGTAAGCACATGTGGATAGACATATGTGCGGATATAGACGTGGGTGGGCTCTGACAGTCATGTGCTTGCGGTAGTTTCAATCACTGATTTGAGGCACTTCTGAGTTTTCTGTGGCCCATTATTTTGATTTGCTTGGTTCTGAGCCCTTATTTGGCATATCTCAGGATCCTCCCACGTGTGCGTGTGCATCTCATAAGCAAGATGGATTCCGGCAGAATGGCTTATGGGTAACTTGGTGTCACTCCCCTTTTGACCTCCAAGGAGCTTTCTAGTCAGAAATGTCTCCTTGACTTTGAGAATGAAAAATATGTGGTATATTGTTTCTTATCTGGGCAAGGCCCAGCCTCCTCTCAATTATCCTATTTTGGGAATTTCTGTCCACAAAGAATGAATTCAAGCTGCTCACCTTGAAGGGGCTGATCTATCTCCTGCCTCAAATTCATTGTATAAAATAAGGATAGTATGTAATTTATATAAATACAGAGCATAACATGGAAACATTATGTCAATCAGCCAAAAATCAGTAGGGGTCTCTTGCAATTCTAATATTCCAAAGTTGTGTGTTTTTGTTAGTATTTCAAGAGTAAAAATAATAATTAACATGAGAGTTTGCCAGTTTAGTGGACTTATGCTAAATACATATGGTATTTATTAAAAGAATTGGAACTTATGTTTAACTTCAAAACTATGAAAAAAATCATTTTCATAGGTCATACTCAGCATTTTGAAAGAATAGGGAAAAATCAGTATGTGAAATGTACATACTTTGTAAATATTATTTTATAAAATACTTGTTTCAGAATTACCACAAAGAGAAAGCTTTACAGATTTCGTTGTATTAGGTTCAAACATTTCTCCAGAGGAACAGATATCCAAAACTAAGTCAAAAAAGCATATCAGAAAAATATAAAAAATTTAAACATTGTGAGAAACAATATATTGCTGTTAGTAATATACTAATGGTGTCCATAAATGGATGAGAAATTACTGAATAAACTTGGGCAAAGAATATAAACTGATAATTCACTGAAGAAAGGACAGTAAAATTTCAGTTGTGCACAGAAATATCCAGACATCACACGGAGACTGAAAATAGGTAGTCACAATGAAAGTAGAGAGTTATTTTATTTGGTGGGAATGTTTAGGACTCTGAGCCTGGAGAGCGTATCAATGTGTGTGTGTGCTAGTCACTCAGTCGTTTCCGACTCTTTGCGACCCCGTGGAATAGTTCGCCAGACTCCTCTGTCCATGGAATTCTTCAGGTAAGAATCCTGGACTGCGTTGCCATTTCCTTCTCCAGGGCGTCTTTCCACGCAGGGATCAGACCCAGGGAACAAACCCAGGTCTTCTGAATTACAGGTAGATTATTCACCATCTGAGCAAAAACTGCTCCAAGGAGACAGGAGGGAAAGTCAGACTACAAACAAGTTTGCAAAAGAAGGAACAGGCTATTTGAATATCAAAGATAAGAAATCAAGTTAAGGGATTTAGCATTCTATTTATGGGAAGATGCAGGCCTCTGGGCTCACTGAATTAATTCCTTTCATATGTAAAATGAAGATTATGGCATCGGTCCCATCATCTCATGGCAAATAGCTGGGGCAATAATGGAAACAGTGACAGACTTTAGTCATGCAGATGGTGACTGCAGCCATGAAATTAAATGATGTTTCCTCCCTGGAAGAAAAGCTATGACAAAACTAGACACCATATTAAAAAGCAGAGACATTACTTTGCCAACAAAGGTCAGTCTAGTCAAAGCTATGGTTTTTCCAGTAGTCATGCATGGATGTGAAAGTTGGACAGACAGAGATGTATAGAACAGTCTTTTGGACTCTGTGGGTGAGGGAGAGGGTGGGATGGCATTGAAACATGTATAATATCATATTGAAATGAATCTCCAGTCCAGATTCGATGCATGATACTGGATGCTTGGGGCTGGTGCACTGAGACGACCCAGAGGGATGGTACGGGGAGGGAAGAGGGAGAGGGGTTCAGGATGGGGAACATGTGTATACCTGTGGCGGATTCATGTTGATGTATGGCAAAACCAATACAATATTATAAAGTAATTAACCTCCAGTTAAAATAAATAAATTTATATTAAAAAAAAGAAAGCCAAGCACCAAATAATTGATGCTTTTGAACTGTGGTATTGGAGAAGACTCTTGAGAGTCCCTTGGACTGCAAGGAGACCCAACCAGTCCATCCTAAAGGCAATCAGTCTTGAATATTCAATGGAAGGACTTATGCTGAAGCTGACACTCCAATACGTTGGCCAACTGATGCAAAGAACTGACTCATCTGAAAAGACCCTGATGCTGGGAAAGACTGAAGGCAGGAGGAGAAGGGGATGACAGAGGATGAGATGGTTGGATGCTATCACAACTCAATGGACATGAGTCTGAGCAAGCTCCGGGCGTTGGTGATGGACAGGGAATCCTGGCGTGCTGCAAGCCATGGGGTCCCAAAGAGTTGGACCAGACTGAGCAACTGAACTGAGCTGATATGCTCCTGGGCTATCCAGCCAATCCCGTTTCCTTGTTCATCTTACTTCTTGCATTCCCCCAGTTCCTCAGCAATCCTCTGGATCACAGTTATGGGAGCCCTCATTAATGTTTGGAGGCCAGAAATTGCTGATGGCTGTGAAATTTCTTGTTTATTGATACCGTAGGAGATATTTTCATTTCACACACATATATTTAAAATAATGAAAAATTAAGCCTTTACTACTATATTACTTTCACTCAAATTAATCTTCCAAGTATATAGGTTCAGGACAAATTATGGGGACATAAAATCATCATGGATTGCTTGAAATTGTTCAGAATCCTTTTGGTAGGTTACAGAATGCTTAAATAATGGTTACATTTTGGAACTAGAACTACTTTTCTTATGAGAAAGACATTTTCATCATGTACTCTTTGTAGTCTGTGTTATTTTTATTATGTGCAAATATATGTTTTTGAATTTGGTGCCTGAATTTTTATTTAATTAATGAAATTGTTAAACTAGCTTATTACTGCTTCATCTATCACAAAGTACTACAACTGTAGTGGCATAAAGCAATGTGTATTTATTATACAAAGTTTTGTTCTGTTTTGTTTTTTAATTCAGGAGTCCAGATAAAGCTTAATTGGATCATCTGCTTTTATTCTCATAAGCATAAAATGGAGGTGGCAATTGGGCTGTGTTTTTTACGGAGAGGCTGAATTAGGGGAAAATCTGCTTCCAAGCTTACTCAAGTTGTTGCAGAATTAATCTCCTTGAGATGATAAAACTGAAAACCCCAACCTTTGCTGGTTGTTAGTTGAAGGCCAGCCACCCCCAGCTCCTAGAGGCTCCACACATTGTCTTGCTGCTTGGATTTCTTCAACATGGTTGCTTGCTTCATCATGCCATAAAGAAGAATGTCTAGATTGCGTTTGAGAGCGCTTATGGGTTTCCCTGGTAGCTCAGACAGTAAAGCATCTGCCTACAATGTGGGAGACCCAGGTTTGATCCCTCAGTCGGGACAATCCCCTGGAGAAGGAAATGGCAACTCACTCCAGTATTCATGCCTGGAAAATCCCATGGACTGAGGAGCCTGGTAGGCTACAGTCCATGGGATCGCAAAGAGTCGGACACGATGAGCTTGCTAGACAGAAATTGCTAGCAAGGTGACATTTTATATAATGTAATCACAGGCATGACATCTAATCATTTTTGCCATATGTTATTGGTTAGAACCACTTCACAGGTCTCACCCATATTCCACAGGAAGAGAATAAAACCAGAAATGGTACTGGGAGTGGGGATCATGGGTGGCCTAGAGTTGATTTACCACATAAAGAGGATAGAAGGAAATATAAGGGATGGCTGACATAATAACTATTCTAAACAAGCCATCACTAAAAAATCAGAAAAAAAAAACAACCCTAATAGTATCTAGCATTTCCTATATGTAATAATCTTATTTACAGTAATCTAAATTGAAAGTATTATAAACTTTAGAAAATTTATTTCTTTGCTTTTCAAGATTGTCTAAATGTCTTTATATATAAGATAAAATTTTAAGTAAGAGCTGATTCTCCAATGTGGATATCATTGATCAGATATTCATGAAAAATTTGAATAAATTCCTAGTTACTTAATGGCACTCCACTCCAATACTCTTGCCTGGAGAATTCCATGGACAGAGAAGTCTGGTGGGCTACAGTCCAGTCAGTGGAGTTGCAAAGAGTTGGAGACGTGCCACTTGGGTTTCACACACTCACATAACACATCGCCTAGCTCTTGGATACTACAGAAAGACAGATCTAGTGGTTTTTTTATTGTTGCTAATTTTAGTTGTGCTGACATAGATACTAAGTCAGCAGGAGAGATAACTCAGAGCGATTATGTAAATAATTAAACTTTGGGAATAACACTTGCTAAGTGAACATACATATCAATAAAAATAATTATCATTTTCTATTCACCTTTAGCCAAAGATTGGAATGGGTAATTTAAAAAAAAAAACATTTGAAATATTTACATACTATTCAAAGTGTTACCTTTTCTTGGGTTCTCAGTTTTAATAGACCAAGCCAGCAAAACTTCAGTATACGAGTAAAAAGAAGCCTTCTCATCAGAAAAATAATATTGGGCTTTATTATTTATTGTTATCAGCCTTAAGACAATAAGCTGACTTCATAAGGTGTCGATGTTAGTCCTTAAGTGATTAAAGAAATTCACCAACAAAAAGTCTGACATAGATGAAAATGTATTACTGTAAGAATAGAAAATCTGTCCTGATTTTATTTGTGTGTCAATACAAGGTCTTCACAAAGAGTAAAACAGGAATATAAATGGCAGCTTTTTTTTTTTTGGCTATGAAGCATTCAAGTGAAGTCAAAGTCTCTCAGTTGTTTCCTTTGCTACCCTGTGGACTGTAGCCTACCAAGATCCTCTGTCCATGAAATTCTCCAGGCAAGAATACTGGAGTGGGTAGCCATCCCCTTCTTCAAATAGCTCTTTAATTATTCAAATAGCACTTTAACTATTCAGCCTATCAGGCATTATTGAAATTCCCTTAGATATTTTTTTATGCTTGCTTAATTTTTTAATAAGGTTCATTTCTTTGTTATTTTCAGCTGCATTGGGTCATCATTACAGCATGCAGGGACGTCCTGGTTGTGGGGAGCAGGGACATCCCAGTAGCAAAGGGGCTACTGTTTGTTGAGGTGCATCAGCTTCTCATTGCAGTGGCTTCTTTTGTTTCAGCTCATAAACTCTAGGGCACGTGGGTTTCAATATTTGTGGTGCACAGGCTTAGTTGCTCCATTACATGTGGAATCTTCCCAGACTGGGGACCCTGTGTCCCCTGCATTGGGAGGTGGAAGCCCTAATGCTTTTTGTTGTTGTTATTGTTGTCATGCACTTGAATATATGTTAAATGAGATTATGATGTCTCCATCGTTGAGAATAATCTCCATTCTCCATGACTGAAGAATATCATACTCTTTTATTGCAAGGAGGCAGCCACCAAAGGTCCCTTTTGGGAAATATGGTTTTCTTTTTAACATTTTGATAATTTCATATCCAAAGATTTCATAAATCCGTTTTATTTTCATTGCTTTGAGTTATTTAGGGAGAATGGCTGTGCTTAGTTGCTCAGTCATGTCCAACTCTTTGTGACCCAATGGACTGTAGTCCACCAGGCCCCTCTGTCCTTGGTGATTCTCCAGGCAAGAGTACTGCAGTTGGGTTGCCATGCCCTCCGGCGATCCTTCCAACCCAGGAGTCGAACCCAAGTTTCCCGCATTGCAGGTGGATTCTTTGCTGTCTGAGCCACCAAGGAAGCCCACGTTTATTCTAATGTCACAGATTGGTCAAGTGAGACATTGAAGGAAGGGAGAAATGTACCCCAACATGCTGATGTTGGTTTTGTTCTTCTTTGCTTTCTTGGGTCTGTCCTCCTCTTCTTCACTTTCCAGGCTCACACCTTGCTATTCTTGCTTCAGGAATAGATGGTGTATTTTGATTAAATGTGTAATTCTCTCTGCCAGATATTCTATGTAAGATGGATTGTGCCAGCTTCCCATTTCTTTGGAACCCTGCCTCTTCTCTACCAACCTGTTCTAAATGTGGGCTTCCTGCTAGATCGGTGATTCTTACCAGAAGGCAGACATGATAAGTAAATGATATATGGAATATTATATGAATAGTACAAAGAGCTTCTTGTCTTATAAATACCACTCCAAACAATTCATGCTTATGTTTTATTGAAATATTCCAACAAGAATAACATGTTATGTGTATATTAATAAAGTGGTAAATAATGATAGAAATGAAAAAACTTTGATTGTCCCTTATCTACTACATCTTGGTGTTGGGTCCAGGTACTTCTCAACTATAGAAATGCTGTCCAGTCTGATAAGACTGTGGGCTTGTATGCTAGATTCTCTTCTTTTCCATCTTGGCTCTACAACTTCCTAGAAGTGTCAATTTATGCAAATGACTTGAACTCTTGAGTTTCTTCATTTGTAAAGTGGGAATGATGATTTAGCTATTCATGACTTAATTGGGGCATTAAATAAGTTAGTGTATGTAAGCCACTTTAAAAAATGCATGGCACACAATAACCATAAATGGTAACAAATATTTGTGATTCTAACCCACACAACTAGTCTACTTTAAGAATGAGCTGAGAGGCAGAGCCTGTGATTTAATCCCGTATTCTCTCAAATATAAACAGTAGCCAATAATTCAATTTTCTATTTTCTATTGTTAGAAAGACTAAGATAATGAATATTGTTAAATAAATATTGAACTGAACAAATTAAGAAACATTTTACTTGAGAGCATTGCATAGGGGAGGGAGAGTTCAATTTCTCTCCCCTATGGGGTTCAGGACATGTTACCCCAAACTATGGCATCTTGGCATATTGAATATTTTAAGCTGAAGGAGTTGAGAAAACGGTGGGAGAAGATGGCCACTGTGTCCTCCTTCTCCCCTCACCTCTCTTTATTGAACAGGTCACAAAATCCTTCTGAGAGAGATGCCCTTCCATGCTTGTTTCCAAAAACAGAGGGAAGCCAAGAAGAATCCTAAAAAACAGGGCTTGCTGTGTTTCTCCTGGACTTCCCAGGTGCCTTGGTGGTAAAGAATCCACCTGGAAATGCAGGAGACACAGGAGACGCAGGTTCAGTCCCTGGGTCAGGAAGATCCCCTGGAGTAGGAAGTGGCAATCCACTCCAGTATTCTTGCCTGGAAAATTCCATGGACAGTGGAGCCTAGAGGGCTACAGTCCACAGGCTTGCAAAAAGTCAGATATGACTGAGTATGCACGCACACAATTTTCTGCCTGTTTTCTCCCATATTCCTTAACCTATCATATTCCTCTGCAACTGTTCACTGTTCATCAAACCTAAATCTGTTTACCTTCATCAAACCTGTGCATAAAAATACACAGGTCTAACTTTTTCCTTGGGCCTTTATATCCTGTCTAAGTCTCCCTTGTCATGTCAAACTTAGAGTAAATAATTTGTGTGCTTTTCTCCTGTTAATCTCTTTTAGTCAGTTTGATTTTCAGATCCAGCTAGGGACCCTAAGAGAATCTGTTTTCCTTCCCTACATACTCTGTTGAAGAAAATGCTGGGGGAGTTGTTCAGAGTTGAGGTGAGCTAGTGGGATAGTACTGGAGGATGTGAGGAAGGCTGACAAGGAGGATGAATAGACCATCTGTGTTTGGTATTTGGTGTTTATCTAAGCTCCTACTCTGTCCTGGCTTTCTGGTCTTTGAGAAAAACATTCCTGAACGGTAAAACAGGCAGAGAAAGAAAGAAGATTTACATCTCAAAAGAGCACAGACAAAATTTACAATTGCAAGTAAAGTGCTCTAAGAAAAGGGAGTTTAGAAAACTGTAGTGAAGCAGAAACCTATCTAAATTTTAGTGAAGCTGAGGGAAATATTAAAAGGCCATCTTTGTCAATACGAAGTACTTTATTACAGATGGTTTATAGTATACCAAGATCTCTACTTACCAATAAACATGACGATGATGATGACTTTGAGTGGGCTTGCTTTTCTTCTTAGGTATTTAATTCCAAATCATAGATCAAATATTACACAATATAAGAAAGGACAGATATTTAGAGATGACCTAGTTTGGTTGCCCCACTGTGTAGCTGAGGAATTAATGATCTGTTGCAAAGATGCTGAGTAAATGCATTCTTGAATGGAAATTTTGACACCAACAAATCATCTCATGATAGCAGCTTCAAAGGACATTAAAACAAAAATTGTATTATGAAGAAAGCAAGCAAGTGGAATAAGGAACTCGGAGACTTGTGTTGGTGTGGAAAGTGTTATTTGCTCAGTCGTGTCTGACCCTTTGCAACCCCACGGACTGTAGCCAGCCAGGCTTCTCTATCCATGGGATTCTCCAGCCAAGAATACTGGAGTGGGTAGCCATTCCCTTCTCCACTGGATCTTCCTGAGCCAGAGATTGAACCTGGGTCTCCTGCATTGCAAGCAGATTTTTTACAGTCTGACCTATTGGGGGCTATCTCTGTGTTGGTGTTGTCATGTTTAAAAATTAGGCTACTCAGAATTGCTTGGTTGCATTTATGTGTCCAAACTGAGTGACCTTTCAGATTAGTAGAAACTGGTGATCCAGAGGGGAAAGGAGATTTTGTACTCTGGTCTCTTTTCAGTCCTACTAGCAGTCCCTGTTTAGAAAAGCAGGGAGACAAAATTATAGGAATAAATAGCTGACTGCCTTAAATCCATTTAACTTCTTTGCAAAATGGAAAATAAAATTACACAATGTCATTTTTCCATCAATTATCAGAGAACTGAGGATTCAGGCTATTGGTTTTACTAAATTAATCACAGTAACTTCTGAGCCAAGAATATGACAATATCATAAATACATGGAATCTTTTCGAGACATTAATATATGAATGCTTTTCCCATGCAGCATTATTTGGCCCTGAACAGACTTTTGTCCTTAGTATTTTTTTTTTTAATTTTATTTTATTCTCACCTGGAATGTTTCCTTCCATGACATCCCATCTAGGTAAACATGAACAGGAAGAAGACCATCATTTGCAGTTTCACTTGGAATTGAGAAAACACAGTCAATCACATTATGCTCACAAAATACCAAAATCATCCAGTGGATCATTACTGCTACTATTTTCATTTCTCATTTGAGGAAACTGAACTTCAGAGATAATAATAATATATCTGTGATCCTTGACACTTCAGTAGATGATGACGCTCTGGACCAGCAAGCTATTCAGTCTTCAGTCCATCAGAGTTTAATTTGAAACCACACATACCTGTTATGTGCCAGAAAGGGTGACTGGAGCTCTGGAACACAGGGGTGATTTTCGTTGTTATTGTGATACATGTGTTCTCCATATTTCACTGTCTCAGCTCCTGAGGGTTTTTCTAGTTTATTTGTCTCTCTGACTTTCTGATTGTTATCTGGAATGTCAATTATCTGCATGTCCTTTGATTTTCTCCCTTGGTCATGATCACGGGTATATTGCTCTTTTGATTCCATTTGGTTTACGCAGACTCACATCTGTTCTTGTCCTACCTTGCTGACCAATGTGTATCCTCCATGTATGTTACTGGTGCCCTCTCCTTACGTAGTCTTAAGGTCATGCTTGATGTGTGTGTTAGCGTGTCTGACTCTTTGTGGCCCCATGGACTGAAGCCCACCAGGCTCCTCTGTCCATGGGATTCCCCAGGCAAGAATGCTGGAGTGGGCAGCCTCCAGGGGATCTTCTTGACCTAGGGACAGAACCCAAGTCTCCTGCATTGCAGGCAGATTATACAGTTTTATTAATCAGTATTTACCATTTTGGAAGGATGAAGAATATTCTTCTGAATTTTTCATGTGAGTTTTTGGACATATTCTTCTCTCTGAGATTTTCCTCCATCTTCTTTCTCCTGCTCATAGTCTAGGAGACAGATAAACAGAGTAGTTTCCATTTCCCTACTGAAGCATACAACTGATCCTTTTGGCAAGTCTTATTGACGGGACATAGAAGAAAACATTAGCTTAGAAAAGTCAATAGCAGTATGTAACATGAGTCTCGATTTTTCTTTCTTCTTTTAAGGTAATGAGAGTAAATTCAGTCCAAATGTGTTCCTGCTGTCTGGTTTATTTTAGAGAAATTTAAGCAATAATTCTCTACTGTAAGGCTCATGTTAAACTTTGAAATCGTCAGTTTAGCAATGGTGAGCTGTTATCTTCAGGTTAATTCAGATTCAATTTCAGTGGTTAAAAATACAAAGTAATCCAAATTACCATCTTCCTTGTTCACAGATAATTCTGGGAAAATTGGAGCCTAGATGACAGGAGAACATTTTCTCCAAAGTTAATTTAAATTAACAGATTCAATTTCATATGTGTTATGAGCTACCTGAATTTCCAGATGGGGACTGTAACATTTAAGCAGAAATCCCACCCAGAAGTTAGTCTCTCCATTGGCACATAATCTTGGTAAAATCATCTTTCAGAAACACATCAACACAGGTGCAATGAAATATAATCAACATAATTTTCCATAACAGACGTGACTTTTCTAGGAATACAGGAAGAAAAGAAAGGCATTACTGAAGATTTCAGAGGTACTATATTTCAAGCATGTTTATTTTGAATAAGAACAATATTCAATAATATTGCTATTGGATGAAATCAAATAAACATATTGCTAGACAAGACTAAAGCCAGGAATCCAATGTGCAATAAAGAATGTCAAAATTCACTGAAGTATTTATAAATAGTTCTTAATATATAGTTTCTGGAGAGGTTCCTTTACTTCATTTTTACAGTTATTTTATGACTTAAATATAGCAGCTTTTTAATATTAGAATTGGGGCATACTAAATTTGAAAATATTTCATTATCTTATAATAATTGAGGCCAGATTTAGGTGACAATAAGAAGAGAAAAAAAATTATTTGCATAAAATATACAGTATGAGTGAGGATTTACATATATATTAAGACATATACAATCATACACAGACATGATATACATGTCTATATTTTAGGTTATAATATAAACTATGTTTTTTCTTTAAGATAAATTAGATCACACATTAACCTATAGTCAAACTACGGCACTGGGAAAATTATTAAGATTGCCATTTGAACACCCATTGTGTGCCAATTTCAAGTTCTTTTTCAAATCAAATTCCAAATTGGTATTTAGTCATTGACATCCTTGAAGCAACAAGTCATAATTTGAAAATTTTGTCCTTAATCTTACTACTAATCTAGAATTTACTTTCTCAGCCATTTCCTTCAGTTTGAACATATCATGTAGTATATTCTTTTCAGTCTGACTCCTTTTTTATACATGTCATCAGTTTTACTTCGTAAGAGTTCAGTAGAAAATCAGTAGACCACAGGGCTGTACTTTGCTGAGCTTGTTCTGATCTGTACTGTCTAACCTCTAATCTTCTGACCATCAGAAACTCATGTTATTTCAGTTCGTGCATGCTTTGTTACCCTCCTCTGACAACCATACGGTAAACAAGCTAACAGACCAACACACACTACAACTCTCTTGAGGGGTTTCTGTCTGTGGATTTCCCACAGAATCTTCTAGCATCTTTAATGCATGGATATAAGACCATTTACAGTAGTTGGTTTACAAAGATGGCCTTCATATCTATCCTTCTTTCCAGTATTCCTGCCCTGCTAGGCTTTCTTCTTCTTGAATCTGTGCTGCCCCTTGAATTCTGAATCAATAAAATAGATTGTTGTGATGTTCAAGGATTCCTGAGGCCAAATCAGAAGAAGCTTTGAGGTTTACAGCTGGACTCCTTTGCTTTGTTCTTCTTGGGGTAATCTCTCTTGGAAACC
This sequence comes from Ovis canadensis, assembly GCF_042477335.2. Classification (NCBI taxonomy): domain Eukaryota; kingdom Metazoa; phylum Chordata; class Mammalia; order Artiodactyla; family Bovidae; genus Ovis; species Ovis canadensis. The sequence goes on from NC_091251.1 coordinate 104,780,341, forward strand.
AGTCTCTCTGCAGTGAGCTGCCAAGGACATGCGGAGAGGCCAAGTGCACGTACTCTCGTCAATATTCCTGGCTGAATAGCCAGTTGACAGCTATTATTGTCTTCCACCAGCCATGTGACTGAGCCAAATTGGGCATCTGTCTCACCCAAGGATCTGACTAACCATGTAAGAAATCCCACATGAAAACTGCCCAGCTGAGTCCAGTGGACCCACATGTCTGTGAGAGATTAAAAATAAATCATTGTATTTAGACAACCCCATGGACTATAGCCCATGGAGAAGAGAATGGCAACCTACTTCAGTATTATTGCCTGGAGAATTCCATAGACAGAGGAGCCTGGTGGGTTAGAGTCCGTGGGGTTACAAAGTGTGGGACATGACTGAGCAACTAACACACAAACAATAAAATATCACATTTAGACAAAAATATCAAGGTGATTGGCAACTAAACAGAAACCATGTAAGGAAAATAGCAGTTCTGATATTTATACTATTTTAATTAGCCAAAATCTAACAAACTAATTCAGAGAAGGCAATGGGACCCCACTCCAGTACTCTTGCCTGGAAAATCCCATGGGCGGAGGAGCCTGGTGGGCTGCAGTCCATGGGGTCGTGAAGAGTCGGACACAACTGAGTGACTTCCCTTTCACTTTTCACTTTCACGCATTGGAGAAGGAAATGGCAACCCACTCCAGTGTTCTTGCCTGGAGAATCCCAGGGACGGGGGAACTTGGTGGGCTGCCATCTATGGGGTCACACAGAGTCGAACACGACTGAAGTGACTTAGCAGCAGCAGCAGCAACAAACTAATTATATACACTTAACTACTAACACTGAAAGTCGATTATTTTGCTTAAAATGGTTATTCAACTAATTCATAATATTGTATCAGTTCTTTTTGCTAGCTTCTTTGTTGACAAGACAGTGAAATCAATAGATCTATAATGATGACAGAGCAAGTACAAAGACTTAAATAAATAAATAAAAACTGACAGCAAAGTATTTCATGACCTACTGAATAAATTAGACATATCTGTTCCTAAGTGCCAAAATTATACAAAAGTCGGTAAAAGTGATTTAAATTGAGCATTAACCATAATTTATACCAAGTAATGTATTTGTGTGTCTTTACCATATTTGGGCTATTTCCCAGTAAACCGAGTTCAAAGAGTGCTGTTAAATGTTATTTAAATGAACCCTAAGTACACGTCCTCACTATAACTCACGTTATCTCTTCACACCTCTTACAATGATACCATTTAAAATGTGTGTATGTGTGAGCAGGTGCATGCGTGCATGTCCACACCATTTACCATTTCTGTTCTATTTCTTTCACAACACTTAACCATTTTCTAGAATGATTTATCTCCTAGCTTCTTGTTGTTCCCATAACTTCAGAATATAAGCTCCATGAAAGGAGGGGTTTGGTCTCTCTTGTTATCCCCATGATAAATGTCCCACTGTATTCCTTGACACTTAAATGTTGTTGAGACAGTCAAGACCTTCAAGAATTTCTTGTTAATGCACTCATGAACATTAACATAGTAAGGAATGTTTTATGTTCAGGCTTCTATATTGCAGGCAGGAAAAAACAAACAAACACCAAAAAAACTCTTGCACTAAATAAATGCTTTTTTCCCCTCATACTCTGCTTACTTATTCAATATGTATCTTCAAAATATTCTTCTCTTTAGTATATCCCAAAAAGTTTAACTATTTTGTAGAAAAAAGCCTAAAGAAACATGGAATCTTGTGCCTGATGTAGATTTCTGACATAAGTTGGGGCTGTGGTCAAACCAAGTGGTAGAAGTTTGCTTCATTTTAGTATTTAACTCATTACAGCCTGTAAAGTTGTACCTGGCTTTGTTGCCTCTCATGTTGTTTTGTGTATCTAACAAAAAGAGTTCACACAGGTATTTTGAAAAGTTAAAATTATACGAAAGTAAAGTAAAAGTATTGCTTACCTTTAATGTTATTCCTATGTCAAACTTAATTATACACACACACACACACACACACACATATATGAGTGTGTATATCGGGGGAGCGTAGTAGGCTGCCGTCTGTGGGGTTGCACAGAGTTGGACACGACTGAAGCGACTCAGCAGCAGCAGCAGCTGCATATATATATATATGTGTGTGTGTGTATATATATATATATATGAAACAGTGCATATAAAATTATTTGAGTACAATGTAATGACTTTAAAAAAATTTAACAATATAAAGGCATTACTTTAGAACTGTTTCTAAAATATCTCACAATATTTGGATAAAGAGTTCACCTAAAATAAAATTGCACATTATCTAGAAAAATCAATTTTGCAAATGTGTAAAAACCACTAGAAGACAACTGAAGCACAGTTTACATCAAAACGTTTTGTCTACTTGATTTATTAACATAAGCCTATATGCAGGTGAGGAAGCAACAGTTAGAACTAAACGTGGAACAACAGACTTGTTCCAGATAGGAAAAGGAGTACGTCAAGGCTGTATATTGCCACCCTGCTTTTTTTTTTTTTTTTCAAGGAAAGATACTTTATTTATTTTTAAATGTTTTTGAAGTAGGGTTGATTTACAATATTGTGTTTATTTAACTTATATGCAGAATACATCATGAGAAATGCTGGGCTGGAAGAAGCACAAGCTTGAATCAAGATTGCTGGGAGAAATATCAATCACCTCAGATATGCAGATGACACCACCCTTATGGCAGAAAGTGAAGAGGAACTAAAAAACCTCTTGATGAAAGTGAAAGAGGAGAGTAAAAAAGTTGGCTTAAAGCTCAACATTCAGAAAACGAAGATCATGGCATCTGGTCCCATCACTTCATGGGAAATAGATGGGGAAACAGTGGAAACAGTGTCAGACTTTATTGTTTTTGGGCTCCAAAATCACTGCAGATGGTGATTGCAGCCATGAAATTAAAAGACACTTACTCCTTGGAAGGGAAGTTATGACCAGCCTAGATAGCATATTCAAAAGCAGAGATTACATTGCCAACAAAGGTCCGTCTAGTCAAGGCTATGGTTTTTCCAGTAGTCATGTATGGATGTGAGAGTTGGACTGTGAAGAAAGCTAAGCACCGAAGAATTGATGTTTTTGAACTGTGGTGTTGGAGAAGACTCTTGAGAGTCCCTTGGATTGCAAGGAGATCCAACCAGTCCATTCTAAAGGAGATCAGTCCTGGGTGTTCTTTGGAAGGACTGATGCTAAAGCTGAATCCACCTCATGCAAAGAGTTGACTCCTTGGAAAAGACTTTGATGCTGGGAGGGATTGGGGGCAGGAGGAGAAGGGGACGACAGAGGATAAGACGGCTGGATGGCATCACTGACTCGATGGATGTGTCTGAATGAACTCCGGGAGTTGGTGATGAACAGGGAGGCCTGGTGTGCTGACATTCATGGGGTCACAAAGAGTCGGACACAACTGAGTGACTGAACTGAACTGAACTGAAGAATTTATTTTAAAAGCGTTTATATTAAGCTTGAAATTTCCAAATACAGAAAAAGGAGAAGATAAGGATTAAAAAAGAAAAGAAGTAAACATTAATTCTCGTTTTTATTTTTCAGTGGAAAGCTGCTATATAATACAGAAAGCCTAGCCCGGCACTCTGTGATGAGGTAGAGATGTGGGATGAGGATTTGGGAGGGATTATATATATGTAGTTATGGCTGATTTGCGTTGTTGTATAGCAGAAACCAACACAACATTTTAAAGCAATTATCCCCCAATTAAAAAAAATAAAAACAAACTATATATATATATATATATATATATATATATATGTATGTATGTATGAAGTGAAGTGAAGTGAAGTCACTCAGTCATGTCTGACTCTTTGCGACCCCGTGGACTGTAGCCTGCTAGGCTCCTCTGTCCATGGGATTCTCCAGGCAAGAATACTGGAGTGGCTTACCATTTCCTTCTCCAGGGGATCTTCCTGACCCAGGGATTGAACCCGGGTCTCCCGCATTGGAGGCAGACGCTTTAACCTCTGAGCCACCAGGTATATGTATGTATATATATATATACATAGCCACTCTTTTCATTGTTTGTGGTAATATCTCAAAAAAATTGGAGAAGGAAATGGCAACCCACTCCAGTATTCTTGCCTGGGAAATCCCAGGGACAGAGGAGCCTGGCAGGCTACAGTCCACGGGGTCACAGAAGTGTCGGACACACTTAGCAACTAAACGAACTGGTTTTAGAAACATTTATATGTAACCTAATGAATTTTCCTATGTGGTTATACTTATAGGTTTTTCAGAAAGAAATAGCTCCATTTCTGAATACGCTGGCATCTTATAAGACAGAACTTCAATTCATGTGCATACGTATGTGTATACACAAATACATACATTTATACATATTTATATATCATTATGTACTTATAATAATATGTGATAAAATCTAACTCACAAACTTATTTATTTATTTATGTTATTTATTTATGTTTTCAAGTCTTATTATGTGCTTGCTATACACTATTCTAATTGTGTGAAATAAAGACCCAAACAAAATAGACATAAGAATATGTATTCCAATTTGATTTAAAAACCTATCCAGGTAATGAAACATGCACATTATTTTCATTTTTATCAGCAAATTATTTAGATACTATTAGAAGCATGCTCCTAGAAAGGTCATATTCAACCATCCTTATATTCATTTAGCAAACTTTATTATTGCACTAGGTTTTGGGGAAACAGGTGTTACTACTACACAGTCCAGAATTATAAGATTCTCACAATTTGTTGGAGGTGTGTGGGGTGGAGCAGAGACAAAAATACAAGTATTGTAATGAATTGCTATTTGTTCTCATGGACTATTTCATGTAGCATTGGGACTAATAACTGAAAGATGGCCTCGTCCTGCTGATAGATAGCTGAAATATGATGAATGATCCTCTTATTACTTATATTTGTGCTTGTAGAAACATATCTGAATGGTAGGACAAGGTAGCTGGCTTGTAATTTTAAGCCACTATAGATGGCTTCTTTGAAGTCATAGCAAAGTCTTTTTTTTTTTTTTTTCTAGATTTTAAAAGCCTATTAGGCCTTTAAAGGTAGGATAAAATTATTATTTGGTTTAAAATCAAATGGAAAATATTCTCTGAAGGGTAGTGAAACCTGCAAAACATACTGGGAAACATGGTTTAATAAGTCCGTTTTTTTATTGGTCGCATGCAGTGTTGCTTGTGGGCTTTCGACAGGCAGAGTATGAAGTCCTAACCACTGGACCACCAGGTAATTCCTCCGCTTGGGGGGTTTAGACACCAATTGTTGTAAGTAGTTTAACTTAGAATGACAACAATGGCAAAAGCTTACCTAGATGTTTCTCAGAATTATAAGCCAAGAAACAATGAAATATTGTCAGGTACATGGATTTTACAGATGACTCTTTTTCATTTGACATTGAAAAGTCAGTCGGAGTGAAATCTTTGTGGTTCCATTTTTCCAGTTCCCTTGAGAGAGTCTCTGAACGTCTATACATAGGAAATCAGAAGCACTAAAACTCAATAGAGCATTTAGTGAAATCATTCTTGGCGTACATTCTTTGCATACTTTTAAAGCTCATCAATCACATAAGGTTGTCATGTGAAACTTGAAAATAATAGCTTTTAAGATTTAAGAAACATCAGTCCTCGGATATATTTACCTCTTCCTTCTCATGGGAAACAAATGGGGGATAGTGGGGAATCCTGTCATTCCCCTCTGTCATGAAAAAATGCAATTTATATTGAGATAGCCCTAACAAAAGTGCCTCACCAACACAGGCATACTCTTCCCCTCAGATGTTCCTTTTAATATGTAGCCACGTTGATTTTTTAAAAAGCTCTAGTTAAAAGTGTAAAATGTTACTCTCGTGATCAACTTACTCCCTTCTTATGAGTTTATACCCGTCACACAGAAGAATCGGTTAAAATGCTATATGTGACAATTCTCTGTAAGTTATTGGCCTTTCAAAAAAGTTTATTAGTAGTTCTTTACCATTTAAGCTTCAGAAAGAACGAAGCACAATGGAATTTTGATGTAGTGACTGTAGTAAAATGATGATTTCGTTAAATCAGCTACTTCTCTGGATGCTAAATGGAGAATCTGCTGAAAATGTGGTTAATGGTAAGGGTGTGGACGACAGAGTTGTAAAGAAAAGCTAGGACAATGGTAAAAGACGTGGGATGTAATTAATAGGTGCTCCATCCATGTCTATTTCCCTTTGCCCTACTTTATAATTTTGATTTAAGTCAGCAACAAGCAGGATCAACAGCTTTTATGTACTTGCCTAGGAAGGGTTCATGAAAAGCAATGAAGAAACCTTTAAAAAATGAATATTGCTTCATAATACTAGTACTATGGTGTAAGTCAAGAATACAGTGTCCTTGGAGTCAACATTATATACTCAGGTTCATCTTATCTTGCTGCATTCTACATATTCATAGTCCTTTTGGTACGTACTCACTGCTGACAGCTCAACTCATTATAGCCATCCAAGGCAGACAGAAGACACAGTGCAGACATATATCTCAGGCCCTGCACTGTCGGTGAAGGACAAAGTAATCACGTAGGGAAATCTCTTCTCATTCAAGTGGGGTAATAACCAGTCCTATGCGTCCAATTCTAAGTGATACACCAGCATATAGCATTCTGAAATTTTGAATCCGAAATTTAAATAATTTTATATAATACACGAGAATGACTCGAAAGAAAAGGTCAAATGGAAGGATGTAAAAGGCAAGAATTATTAGTTTAAAAGGGATCTGAAAGCATTATTTTGATAAGGCAAAATACAGAGAATAGGAGTCTTTCACATTAAGATATAACTAACAATGATTACTAATGAAATATAATAATAAATTCAACTCACATCTCCTTTATGGCTCATAATTAGCACACTAGCAATTAGCTCACAAGGGGAAATAGACTCATACCACACTATTGTCAAACACTTAAATTGAAAACAATGCTTTTTTGGAGGAACAAACTAATAAGCAGAAAAATCCACAGAATACGCATGGAATCCTAGCTTTCAGTATGCCATGGAGAGGGAAACTTACACTTGGCAGTCAGGCTGCACGTGCCACGGCCAGGGCTCCAGTAGAAACTGTGTCTGGTCGGTGTTTTTAAGGATGCAAGCAAAAAACCTGGGTATGGATCTGAAATAATGAAAGTTCCTTAATCTAGGTCGTGGAGATGGTGGTCTTGTCAGAAAGGAAGGTGTGTGAGGCTCAGGGGCTGGTTCTTTCATTGAACATAGATCTCATCCTACTGACTAAGGGGGAAGATGGGCCTTCAAATTGTGTTTTGTCCATCCTCAGTGGGTTTTATAAGCACTTTTATAGATTGGAAAATAAACACTTGGAGGTTAAGAAACTTACCCAAGTCATAGCAGGTATTTAATGATGGAGTTGAAGTATTAGTAGAAGATGGACCTGTAATTTGGTTTTACTTATCCATTCATATAATGAATTGAGAAGCTTTCTTTCCTATCTTCTGAATCATTTGGGTAAGATACAAGTTTTCAGTTTCTTGTGGGTTTTGTGAAATTCATGTGAGGAAACAACTGGGAGGTTTTTATTTTTTTCGCTTTTAATTTTTTGTTTGCTTTTGTGTTTTATTTCTGTTAGGAAGTGGTGGAGGTAGTCAAGGATTGTTGATTAACAATTCAACATCTTTAATTATTGGTGTGTTTAGGTTTCTAATTCTTCTTGAATTAATATATATATATATGTAATCTTTCTAGAGAAATTTTCTTATTGTGTTTTCATCTGTATTATTGTAAAATTATTTTTATAGTTTAAAAATCTCTACTGATCTGTATTCATGCTAATTTTTCTTTCCTGTGTGGTTTGTTTTTATTTTATTTTTGTTGATAAATTCTCAAATTTGTGCCTGTTTTACATATCTTCTGGCCATGTCCTCATTATGTTTTCTTTAAGTCATAAACATTTTTGTAGTTTTCATTTATAACTGTTTTAAAGTTTTATTCTCTTCAGTCTGCCTTCTTGCTCTTTCTGGATATATTTCTTTTTTCAACTTTATTTTATTAAATTGTAGTTGATTTACAATTGTGTGTTAATTTCTGCTGTAAAGCAAAGTGATTAAGTTATACATATATATATGCACATCATTTTTCAAATTCTGTCCATTATGTTTTATCAAAGGATATTGGATGTAACTCCCTCTGCTATACAGGAGGACCTTGTTGTTTATTCTATACATAATAGCTTGCATCTGCTAATCCCAAACTCCCAATCCATCCTTCTCCTGGTTCCACCCCCATTTAGCAACCACACATCTGCTCCCTACATCTTCGAATCTGTTTCTATTTTGTAGATAAGTTCATTTGTGTCATATTTTAGCTTCCACATATAGGTGACATCATATGCTGTTTGTCTTTCTGTGTTTCTGATTTATTTTACTTAGTATGACGATCTCTATTTGGATACACACTGCTGCCAATAGCATTGTCTCCTTTTTCTTTATGGATGAGTAGTCTTCCATTGCGCATATGTCTTCTTTACCCATTCATCTGTCAACGAACTTTTAGGTTGCTTCCTGTTGTGAATAGTGCTGCTATGAACATGCAAATCTGGGAGCATGCTCTTTTTGAATTATAGTTTTGTTCGGATGTACGCCCAGAAGTGAAATGTTGGATCTTATGGAAGCTCTTATTTTTAGATTCTTTGGGAACCTCCATACTGTTTTCCATATTGGCTGCACCAACTTATATTCTCCGGGTATATATTTATCGGCCATCTGTTTTACACGATTGGGGTTATATTTGCTACACATGCCAGTAGTTTTTAGTGGACATCTGACATAATGGGTGATTCATTCTTGAATGTATGGGACTTATTATTTTCTTTTAAAAATGTGGAAGTTTTGTCAGGCTTGATCCTTTCAAGACTTGGTTTTAAGCTTCTTGTAGAGCAAGATTAAATTTCTGTGACTATTCTAGTTTTACTAAGTTGACTCTTCCGCGGTTTCTATTGATTGCTCTGAACGCTCAGTGAGATTTCTACAATCTGGCTGCTTGGAACTTGGATGTCTCTCAGCCCTTTTTTAGGTCTAGACATTGTTCATTTACAGCCCCTTGCATTTGCTATTTGCCTGGCTTCATAGAGTTTCAACTTTACATGCACAAATTAATATGGATTCAAAAATTCAAGGGGACCAAATAAAGATTTGAAGAATTAAATCTCTATCTTGTAAATTCCCTCTGTCTCAGCCTCCTGATAAATGTGCTGTGCTCAGTTGCTTCAGTCATGTTAGATTCTGTGTGACCCTATTGACTGGAGCCCACCAGCTCCTCTGTCTATGGCAATCCACTCCAGCATCTTCCCAACCCAAGGATCCCCTGCAGGAGGGCATGGCAAGGATGGAACCTGGGTCTCCTGCATTAAGGGCAGATTCCTTACCATCTGAGCCACCAGGGAAGCCTTCCTGATAAACATGCTTCTTCAAGTCAGAAATCCCATCATTCTCTGCTTGCCTTCCTCATTTCTAAACCTTGATCCAGAAATTGCCTCCAGGCAGAAAGCCAAAGCAATTGTAAAACTCACTTGGTTTCAGTTCTCTTGAGGATTATGGCAGAGAGGAAACCAATTCTCACTCCATGTTGGAAACTGTTTCTTTGACTTGCTTTTATTATTATATAGTCAATGGCTTACCTAGAAGACTCTGCCCCTCTGTTTGACTGTAAACTAAAGTGCCTTTGTTCAGCTCCAGGAGAGATAGCTTTGTCCCTGCCCACCTGTGAATAGAAGAGGTTCACACATTGCTTCTGAGGGCTGGCCATTCCCTAGGCGATGTTTTGCAAGACAAAGACCCGTTCACTTTACTTCCCCACTGCCTCTCTTTCTAGTCTTTAGTTTCTCATTGCTTCTTTCTCTGTGATCTATAAAAGAACCTGGCATCCAGACCCGATAAGATGGTTATTTTAAGGCCCTAGCCTGCCTTCTTCTTTAGCCGGCTCCCCGATTAAAGTCTCTTCCTTGCCTCCGCGCCTCATCTCTCAGTTTCATTGGCCTGTTGTGAAGAGAGCAGAGCGAACCTGGACTCAGAAACAGGATCGTAGTCCTGTTTTACCGGTTTCAATGTCTGAAAGCAATTTCTTATAGTTTGCCCACTTTTCTAGTTGTCTTGCCGATAAGAAAATTCCCATTTAATTATTCCTTCATGAATGGAAGTAGTCCTATATCCCACTAGTTTGAATAAGCCTGATGCATTTTTTGCGGTTTAATCTTTGCTTGGTAGTTTAGTCGCTAAGTTGTGTCCCAGTGGGTTGCTATTCCCTTCTCCAAGTTTAGTCTTTAAGGCCATGTAATTTTCAGTATTTTTTAATATGCTAATTATTTAGAAGTGGAATTTCTTGTTTCCAACAATCTGTGTTCTTGAAAGATTATCTTTGTTATCGCATAATCAGTGTATTTCTTTCATACTGGTATTTGTTCTTAGATGTAGCATCCAAAATACCAGTGAAATAATGTGCTTTATTTTACTATGCATGCAAAGTTGTGTCTGTATTAATTATATATTACTGTTGAAATAATTTAACCTGCAAAGATTTGGGCTGTTTATGCTGCAGGGAGGAAGCGAATTCTGACTCCACATAGGAAACTGTTTCTTTGGCTTGATTTTCATTGGTTTTATCATTCTAATCACGCTCTTCCTTGCCTTAACAGCTTGACTCTCGGATTCATTGGCTTGTCATGGGGTGAGCAGAGCGAGCTTGGACTTGGTAACATTTACTCTATCATTTTCAGATTAAAGAGTTTCATAACATTCCATTGTGATTATTTGATGTCTATATCTCCTTTGTATAATTGTTTCCATGCAGTAAGGTATTTTTTTGGTTCAGAATTTTTATACCTTATACTGTATTAATAAGCTTCCCTGGTGGCTCAGATGGTAAAGAATTTGCCTACAATGCAGCAGACCTGGGTTTGATCTCTGGGTCAGGGAGATACCCTGGAGACAGAAATGGTCACCCACTCTAGTATTATTGCCTGGGAAATCCCATGGACAGATGAGTCTGGCAGGCTACAGTTCATGGTGTCGCAAAGAGTTGAAAAGGACTGAGTGACTAACACTTTTACTTTCACTGTATTAATTGTCTTGTTGTTCTTCAGTCACTCAGCTTTGTCCAACACTTTTCAAACCCATGCACTGCATACACCAGGCTTCCCAGTCCTTCACCATTTCTTGGAGCTTGCTCAAACTCATGTCCATTGAGTTGGTGACCATCCAACCATTTTATCCTCTGTTATCCCCTTATCCTCCTGCCCAAAATCTTTCCCAGCATTAGGGTCTTTTACAGTGAGTCAGCTCTTCACATCAGGTGGCCAAAGTATTGGAGCTTTAGTTTCAGCATGAGTCTTTCAATGAATACTCAGGATTGATTTCCTTTAGGATTGACTGGTCTGAACTCCTTATAGCCCAAGGGATTATCAAGAGTCTTCTCCAACACCACAGTTTGAAAGCATCATTCTTTGGTGCTCAGCTTTCTTTATGGTCCAAATCTCACATCCATGCATGACTACTGGAAAAATCACAGCTTTGACTAGACAGAACTCTGGCTGCAAATTTATGCCTCTGCTTTTTAATACGCTGCCTAGATTGGTCATAGCTTTTCTTCCAAGGAGCAAGAGTCTTTTAATTTCATGGCTGCAGTCACCATCTGCAGTCATTTTGGAGACCAAGCAAATAAAGTCCATCACTGTTTCCATTGTTTCCCCATCTATTTGCCATGAAGTGATGGTATTGAATGTCATGATCTTCGTTTTTTTGAATGATGAGTTTCAAGCTGACTTTTTCACTCTACTCTTTCACTTCAATCAAGAGTATAGTTCCTCTTCACTTTCTGCCATAAGGGTGGTGTCATCTGCATATCTCAGGTTATTGATATTTCTACCAGCAATCTTGATTCCAGCTTGTGCTTCATCCAGCCCTGCATTTTGCATAATATACTCTGTATAAAATTTTTCTATTTTTTGTGTTGTTCTACATATCTTTTTATTTTTTACCTAATTAAAAAAAGAAAGAAAGAAAGAAAGAAAGAAAGAAAGAAAGAAAAAGATACTAATACATTTTGTATTAGTATACATTTGAAATAACTAATTGGAAAAGATCCTGATGTGGGAAAGATTGAAGGCAGGAGAAGAAGCGCATGACAGAGGTGAGATGATTGGATGGCATCACTGACTCAATGGACATAATTTTAAGCAAGCTCTGGGAGTTGGTGATGGACAGAGAATTCAGGTGTGCTGAAATCCGTGGGGTCGCAAAGAGCTGGACATGACTGAGCAACTGCAACGAACTGAACTGAATATATATTCTCAGCAACCCCCCCCTTTTTTTTAACCTGAAGAGTCATTCTGCTATTAAAACAATATTAATTTTCTTCCTGAAAGAACTTAAAATAACATTAACACATCAATAGATATTTTTCATGGGGTACTCAAGACAAAAATACTGAAGCGGCTTGCCATTCCCTTCTCCAATGGACCACATTTTGTCAGAACTCTCCACCACTACCCATCTGTCTTGGGTGGCCCACCATGGCATGGCTCATTGTTTCATTGAGTTAGACAAGCCTATGGTCCACTCGATCAGTTCAGTTCAGTCGCTCAGTTGTGTATGACTGTTTGTGATCCCATGAACCACAGCATGCCAGGCCTCCCTGTTTATCACCAACTCCTGGAGTTTACCCAAACTCATGTCCATTGAGTCGATGATGCCATCCAACCATCTCATCCTCTGTCGTCCACTTCTCCTCTTGCACTCAATCTTTCCCACCATCAGCATCTTTTCAAATGAGTCAGCTCTTTGCATCAGGTGGCCAAAGTATTGGAGTTTCAGCTTCAACATCAGTCCTTCCAATGAACACTCTATATGCCAGCAAGTTTGGAAAACTCAGTGGCCACAGGCCTGGAAAAGGTCAGTTTTCATTCCAATCCCAAAGAAAGGCAATTCCAAAGAATGCTATAACTACTGCACAATTGAACTCATCTCACAGCCTAGTAAAGCAATGCCCCAAATTCTCCAAGCCAGGCTATAACAACACTTGAATGGTGAGCTTCCAGATGTTCAACCTAGATTTAGAAAAGGCAGAAGAACCAGAGATCAAATTGCCAACATCTGTTGGATCATAGAAAAAGCAAGAGAGTTCCAGAAAAATTTCTACTTCTGCTTTATTGACTATGCCAAAGCCTTTGACTTTGTGGATCCCTACAAACTGTGGAAAATTCTGAAAGTGATGGGAATATCAGACTACCTGATCTGCCTCTTGAGAAATTTGTATGCAGGTCAGGAAGCAACAGTTAGAACTGGACATGGGACAATAGACTGGTTCCAAATATGGAAAGGAGTACATCAAGGCTGTATATTGTCACCCTCCTTATTTAACTTATATGCTGAGTACCTCATGAGAAATGCTGGGCTGAAGAAAGCACAAGCTGGAATCAAGATTGCTGGGAGAAACATCAATAACCTCAGATATGCAGATGACACCACCCTTATGGCAGAAAGTGAGGAAGGACTAAAAAGCCTCTTGATGAAAGTGAAAGAGAAGAGTGAAAAAGTTGGCTTAAAGCTCAACATTCAGAAAACTAAGATTATAGCATCTGGTTCCATCACTTCATGGGAAATAGATGGGGAAACATTGGAAACAGTGGCTGACTTTATTGTCTGGGGCTCCAAAATCACTGCAGATGGTGATTGCAGCCCTGAAATGAAAAGATGCTTACAGATTGGAAAAACAGTTATGATCAACCTAGACAGCATATTTTAAAGCAGAGACATTCTTCTGCCAACAAAATCTGTCTAGTCAAGGCTATGGTTTTTCCTGTAGTCATGAATGGATGTGAGAGTTGGACTATAAAGAAAGTTGAGTGCTGAAGAATTGATGCTTATGAGCTGTGATGTTGAAGAAGGGTCTTCAGAATCCCTTGGACTGCAAGAAGATCCGAACCAGTCCCATCCTAAAGGAAATCAGTCCTGAATGTTCATTGGAAGGACTGATATTGAAACTGAAACTCCAATATTTTGGCCACCTGATGCAAAGAACTGACTCATTTGAAAAGAAAGACCCTAATGCTGGGAAAGATTAAAGGCAGAAGAAACAGGGGATGACAGAAGATGAGATAGTTGGGTGACATTGCCAACTTAATAGACATGAGTTTGAGCAAGCTCTGGGAGTTGGTGATGGACAGGGAGGCCTATCATGCTGCAGTCCAAGGGGTCTGAAAGGGTGGGAAATGACTTAGTGATTGAACTGAACTGATCAGTAGACAAACCAATAGCTTCCCACTAGTCACACACCAGATGAGACACAGCATTCCAGGATCTCATTCTTAGGAATCAGTCAGTTAAATTCTCTACTGAGAGAATGTGTATCATTTGGTTTCACTATTAACAATATATTTGCCTCTTTTTTTTTTTTTCTGTAATTCCAATGCTAATATCAAGAGAGTTCAAAACAGAAGTACAGGAATATATAAACTAAAGGAATATTGTATGAATTTACAGACTAGTTACTGCCGATTTTTAAATCTCGTTCTTATTATCTGAGTACCAGAGACTAAATTAGTGGGAAGGCAGCTAGAATAACAAAAACTGAAATTAATAATGTTACATTCTGCTTAACCATGAAGTAAAAAATCAGTTCAGTTCAGTCGCTCAGTCGTGTCTGACTCTTTGTGACCCCATGAATCGCAGCATGCCAGGCCTCCCTATCCATCACCAACTCCCAGAGTTCACCTAAACTCATGTCCATCGAGCCAGTGATGCCATCCAGCCATCTCATCCTCTGTTGTGCCCTTCTCCTCCTGCCCTCAATCTTTTCCAGCATCAGAGTCTTTTCAAATGAGTCAGCTCTTCACATGAGGTGGCCAAAGTATTGGAGTTTCTGCTTTAGCATCATTCCTTCCAAAGAACATCCAGGACTGATCTCCTTTAGAATGGACTGGTTGGATGTCCTTGCAGTCCAAGGGACTCTCAACAGTTTTCTCCAACACCATAGTTTAAAAGCATCAACTCTTTGGTGCTCAGCTTTCTTCACAGTCCAACTCTCACATGCATACATGACCACTGGAAAAACCATAGCCTTGACTAGACAGACCTTTGTTGGCAAAGTAATGTCTCTGCTTTTCAATATGCTATCTAGGTTGGTCATAACTTTCTTTCCAAGGAGTAAGCGTCTTTTAATTTAGTGGCTACAATCACCATCTGCAGTGATTTTTAAGCCCCCCAAAATAAAGTCTGACACTGTTTCCACTGTTTCCCCATCTATTTCCCATGAAGTGATCGGGCCAGATGCCACATCATTATTTTTATATGTTCAACCAAAGTTTGGAATTTATTGGCACTTGAAGAAATCTTACTAAAAATCACCTTTACATTTCAGCTCAGTTCAGTCTCTCAGTCATGTCTGACTCTTTGTGACCCCATGGACTGCAGCATTCCCATCTTCCCTATCCATCACCAACTCCCAGGACTTGCTCAAACTCATGTGCATAGAGTCAGTGATGCCATCCAACCACCTCATCCTTTGTTACCCTTCTCCTCCTGCCTTTGATATTTCCCAACATCAGGGCTTTTTCCAAAGAGTCATTTCTTTGCACCAGGTGGCCTAACTATTGGAGCTTAAGCCTCAGCATCAGTCCTTCCAATGAATATTCAGGCTTGATTTCCTTTAGGATTGACTGGTTTGATCTCCTTGCAGTCTTAGGGACTCTCAAGAGTCTTCTCCAACACCACCGTTCAAAAGCATCAATTCTTCAGTGCTCAGCCTTCTTTATGGGCCAGGTCTCACATCCATACATGACTACTGGAACAACCATAGCTTTGGCTAGGCGGATTTTGTCGGCAAAATAATGTCTCTGCTTTTTAATATGCTGTCTAGGTTGGTCATAGCTTTTCTTCCAAGGAGCAAAAATCTTTTCATCTTGGTTGCAGTCACCATCTGCAGTGATTTTTGAGCTCAAAAAAATAAAACCTCCCACTGTTTCCATTATTTCCCCATCTATTTGCCATGAAGTGATGGGACGAGATGCTATGATCTTCCTTTTTTGATGTTGAGTTTCAAGCCAGCTTTTTCACTCTCCTGTTTCACTTTCGTCAAGGGGCTCTTCAGTTCCTCTTCAGTTTCTGCCTCAAGGATGGTGTCATCTGTGTATCTGAGGTTATCTTGATTCTACCTTGTGCTTCAACCAACCAGGCATTTCACATAATGTACTTTCCATATAAGTTAAATAAACAGGGTTACAATATACAGCCTTGATGTATTCCTTTCCCAATCTGGAACCAGTCCATTATTCCACGTCTGATTCTAACTGTTGCTTCTTGACCTGCATTTAGATTTCTCAGGAGACAGATAAGGTGGTCTGGTATTCCCTTCTCTTTAATAATGACCCACAGTTTGTTAGGATCCACACAGTAAACGGCTTTGGCATAGTCAATAAAGCAGAAGGAGATATTTCCCTGGAATTCTCTTGCTTTTTCTATGATCCAGCAGATGCTGACAATTTGATCTCTGGTTCTTCTGCCTTTTCTAAGTCCACTTTGAACATCTGGGAGTTCACAGTTCATGTACTGTTGAAGCTTGGCCTGGAGAATTTGAGCATTACTTTGCTAACTTGTGAGATGAGCGCAATTGTGCAGTAGTTAGAGCATTCTTTGGAATTGCCTTTTTTGTAATTGGAATGAAAACTGACCTTTTATAGTCCTATGGCCACTGCTGAATTTTCCAAATTTGCTGGCATATTGCGTGAAGCATTTTCACAGCATTGTCTTTGAAATAGCTCAACTGGAATTCCATCACCTCCACTAGCTTTGTTCATAATGATGCTTCCTAAGGCCCACTTGACTTCACATTCCAGGATGTCTGGCTCTAGCTGAGTGATCACACCATCGTGGTTATCTCAGTGGTGAAGATCTTTTTTTGTATAGCTCTTCTGTGTATCCTTAACACCTTTTCTTAATATCTTATGCTTTTGTTAGGTCCATACCGTTTCTGTCCTTTATTGTGCCCATCTTTGCATGAAATGTTCCCTTGGTTTCTCTAATTTTCTTGGGAGCTCTCTAGTTTTTCCCATTCTATTGTTTTTCTATATTTCCTTGCACTGTTCATTGAGGAAGACTTTCTTATCTCTCCTTGCTCTTCTTTGTAACTCTGCATTCAGATGGGTATATCTTTCCTTTTCTCCTTTACCTTTAGCTTCTCTTTTTTTCCCAGCTATTTGTAAGGCCTCCCCAGACAACGATTTTGCTTTTTCGCGTTTCTTTTTCTTGGGGATGATTTTGGTCACTTCCTCCTGTATAGTGTCAGGAATGTTGGTCCATATTTCTTCAGGCACTGTGTCTATCAGATCTTATCCCTTGAATGTATTTGTTACTTCCACTGTATAATTATAAGGAATTGTATTTAGGTCATACCTGAATGGTCTATTGGTTTTCTCTACTTTCTTCAATTTAAGTCTGAATTTTTCAATAAATATTTCATGATCTGTGCCTCAGTCAGCTCCTGGTCCTGTTTTTGCTGACTGTCTAGAGCTTCTACATCTTCTGCTCCAAAGAATATAATCAATCTAACATCAGTATTGACCTTCTGGTGATGTCAACATCACAAAAACCATACAAAAACCATAGTGGAAAAACACACTAGACAGCTTTGCAATATAATGGATCAGGAGGAATAAGGTTTTATATGGGAGCATGCTTTAAAAAGAAAAAAAAATCACACTGCAGTGTTCGAGTCACAAAGTAAAAGCCTAAAGTCACAGTTAGTCATGCCAACTCAAAAGCAGTTGCACAACATGAGAGTTGTGAGCTAAGTTTTCTTTGGAGTAAAATGAGGACTACATCCTGGGAGACAGAATGTAAGAAAGCTCTGAGAAACTGCTCTAAAGAGGAATGGGGGAAGTCTGTGTATATGCGAGTTTGGTGAATGGCAAGGGCACGCAATCAAACATATATTCTTTTGCAGAAGGTTCCAGCTGGTTGTAAGGAGCAGGCAACACCATGAAGGGTTTTAGTGCTTTTCTAGACCAGAGGAAATATAAAAGTTGGGCTCGTAAGATCACCTTGTGAAAATATCTAACTGAAGACATATTTCGCCAGTTTTGCTTAGAGCGCAGAGGGCTTCATGTCTGATCTCTACCCTGAATGCTTTTCAGGGCATATTGAAAATCTGCAGCTATAGCAGCTCATGATGTAATCCCTGTACTGGTAGATGGCAAGTGCCAATTTGTAGTGGACAGTCATTTCTTCACTCATTCAATGTATATTATGCCTTTCCTTATGGAAGTTACATTCTAGTGGGAGAGAGAGTCAATATACAGATTTAAAACAGGAGGGAAATAGTATATCATTCTATAGGGATACATGGGGTGAAAGGTAATATAGTTGCAAAGAAAGGTGAAGGGGATTGAACTTCCATATAAGTTGTCTAAAGAAGCATCACTGGGATGTTATAGGAATTACCTGAAAGAGGTACTTGAATAAGTTTTGTCAATATTTGGGGATGGATATTAAGAAGAGCAGGTGAAAATACTCTGAGGCAGGAATGCATGCTCCATCGCTTCAGTCCTGTCTAACTCTTTGAAACCCTACAGACTGTAGCCCTCAAGGCTCCTCTGTCCAAGGAGATCCTCCAGACAAGAATACTAGCATGGGTTTCCATGCCCTCCTCCAGGGGATCTTCCCAACCCAGGGACCCTACAGACTGTAGCCCACCAGGCTCCTCTGTACATGAGGTTCTTCTTCAGGCAAGAATACTAGAGTGGGTCACCATGCCCTTCTCCAGGGGGTCTTCCCAACCCAGGGATTGAATCCGTTTCTCATGTCTCCTAAATTGGCAGGCATGTTCTTCACCACTAATGCCACCTGGGAAGCCTGAGGCAGGAATATAGCTACTGTGTTCACAGAATAGCTTGGTGACCAGTGTGGCATTATGTCAGAAAGCAGATAGGACAAGAGGAGGGACGAATCATGCAGAACATTGCAGGTTTTAATGGGAAATTTGGATTTTACTATGGTGGGTGAGATAGGAGGGGTTTGACCAGAGAACTGGCATAATCATTTTTTAAAAGTGTCTTTGGATGTTACATGAAGTGTAAACTTTATGAAGGCAGAGGTTGAAAATGGAAAACCAATCAGGAGGCTGTTGTAAAAAATACAGAAGGTAGTCACGTGGACTCTGGCGATAGTAGTAGAAAGATGAAAAGAAATCAGATAACTGGTACATTTTGAACAGTGCACTGGCTGAATTTACTGATAAACTGGAAGTAGTATGTGAAAGTCATAAATGAATAAAGGATTTGAACTGAGCAATTAGAAGAATGGTTATTTTCCTAAAAAGCTTAATCTAGATATATAGTAATTCAAATAAGTCAAGCCAAAAATTAACATGTGGAGTTGAAATTAATTGCAGTGCTTATTGCCAAATCTGGCTGAATAACTGAGTCACTGGGGGGCTTTATAAAAATATAGATTCTTGGCTCTGTTTCTAGAGGATCAGATTATGTTTGAAGTAGAGTTCACATGTATATATATATGCATTTATATATATGCATGTGTGTGTGTACATTAAAACAACCAAGTTGACAACGGAAAAAATATAAATGATATTTTATTTTGCATTCCCCAATATAGAGGTATTTACTGAATCAGTAATGGGCAAGCTATTGCTACAGGCTAACTGCCTAGTTGTATAAATAAATATTTTTTGGGAACACATCCATACTTGTCTATGTATCGTCTTTGTTAGCTTTCATGCTACAAGAGCAATTTTAAGTGGTTGAGACAGAAAGCACATGACTTACAAGGCTAAGATATTTATCTGGTCCTTTAAAAAAATGCTTGCTGAGCTTTGCCTAGAAACGATTTTCATAAAAGAGCTGTGCATTTACAAGGCAAAGAAAATGATTTGATGGGTTAAATTCAATAATTAAGAACTAGAAAGGAACATCTGAAGCTGGATAGTGGATTTTACTAGCTGATTTAATGCAATTCAATAAATAAGCATTGGTCACTTAATTTACACTTGTTCTCTGTTAGTTGGTTTGGTCTCATGGACAACATGATTGCCATCAAGATCTTCACGGACATACAACTGTTTAGATTAAACACTGAACAACTCTGGGGTGCTGTTTACATAGTAGATTATGATATAATTCATGCCCTTTAATTTTGTGTAATGTGATACCTCTGATTTTCCTGTATACCTCAAATATTCCTCACTTAATTCAGTGTAGCAACCTCAATATCTGAAAGGTCATCTTGAATTTCTGCATAATTTCTAAATGCAAACTTCTTTACCAGTATGCAGAAACTTCAACAGAACATCTTCCTCTGGGTCCATGATGTGTGAGAAACTTCTGTGTCGGCTTCTTTCCAGGACTTCCAGAGCAAGCCTGCATTAAAATGACTTTTGTGACCTAGAAAATTCTAGACTGTGGTGTTTTGCTTGACCTACCTTTACATAATGGGGGGAAAAGCACTTTGGCAGGAAATAGATCAGTGAATAGTTAGTTATTTCTCAACATAATCTGATCACTTAATGTGGCTCACCAAAGCATTTTTGCACTGTAGAAGAAAATTGCAAAAACAAATCATAAAAGTTAATGAATAATTGATGACTCAAGATTATTTATATAATGTTTATAAATAAAGAAATCGTTTAAATCCAAACAATTCATGTTCTATTGCTATTATTGTTTAGTCACTGAATTGTGTCCAACTCTTTTTGATCCCATGGACTATAGCCCACAAGGCTCCTCTGTCCATGGGATTTCCCAGGCAAGAATACTGGAGTGGGTTGTCATTTCCTTCCCCAGTGGCTCTTCCTTACCCGAGGATCAAACCCACGTCTCCTGCTTTGGTAGGTGGGTTCTTTACCACTGAGCCACCATGGACGCCCCGATCTGTTGTAAGCTAGTCAATATCCACACTAGGTGAGTTAAGGAGAGTGGGTGGAATGTTGGTTGAGAGTGGGAACTATGCCAAAGACTGTCCCTGTGAGCTGTACAAACAAATAATCTGTTGAGCTCTAAAACCTTGCTCATTTCACTAAACCAGTAAATACAAAGGAAAACAATTTTTTTTTTTGACATAGACTCTTGAGAGTTAATTACTCTCCTATTGCTTAGGCATGCATACTTTAATGTGCAATACTTAAGCATCTTACCCTTTGGATGAATAGATAAAGCTATTTCTTCAAAAGAATGTAAAAAACAATTACAAATTAGCAGCTCATCATGAAATGCCAATTACATTCTAGTCACTCAAGACCCCTAGACCCACAGCATGAGCCTCCTTCAAGGTTTCTCAGCAAAAGGATTCAAACTTAGATAGTACAAAGACTTTGTAAAGCTTTTAGAGACTAGAAATAATAGAAAGCAAACACTCTTCCTGGGTTGAAGTCTACAAGGAGGAAATGGAAGTATCAGGGGACAGCCTTTAGAGGCTACATCTTGGAGGACACAGCCACTGCCATCAGCTCAGCACTGAGTCAGAAAGGATCCAGGGAAAAGCATGCTGGCCCTCTACTTATTCTCTATCCTCAGACAACTTCCTATTAATAATGCTTCACATCTGGCAAAGGCAAACAGAAATCAGACTAAGGGATACCAGGGGGGATGAAGGGTGAAGAATGGATCAAGAATGATGAGCGTGAAGCAAAGGGACACCACACAGCATGTTGATGTGAAAACAACAGAGACAACATTTCTTTAGTTGGGTGCTTTCTTCAGTGCAGTTTCCGCGCCTCCGCCCACCCCCCCCACCGCCTTTGGATTGCCCCTTTTTGATGTTGCTGTTATGACATGTGCATTGTAAAATATTGAGGGAAAGTTAATGAAGGAACACTAGAAATTCATTTAATTTCTTACAAAGCATGCACACTTAAAAGGTATCAACATGTGTGACATAACATTTACAAATCACCATATTCTCCACGCAGAACATCAGGAAGCCTCAAAATGAACTGTACCACAGGTTAAAAGTGCCTTGGGTAGAGCCTAATAAATCTTAAACTAGCAGACAGTTGAAACTGGAAGACCTGCTGAGCACTGATGCGAGAGAGTCTAACCCACTGGATAAATTGTTCCAAGAACTCATCCTTGTGAAAATATATTATCCTGATTGCAATACCAAGGCCATCATCCAAGGCAGTTATTGGCTGTGCAAACGCCGGTAACAAAAGTGAAATATACCAGAAGATTGAAGGTGAAGAAAGAAATAGGTGATCAAATAAAACATCCAGAGAGAGGGAAATGCCCGTCTCAGATCTGTCATCCTTATCTATAAAACGTGGCATTTCTGTGGTCTGCCTTGGCTGGTGCCCCCAAACACAGTGTTCAGATGTATTTAAAAGAGAACCTAAGAAAATTTCCTCCATGTAAGTTAATAACTGTATCCTGGGATAAATCAACTCAGAGGTCAGCAAAAGTCTTAAAAGGAATGACAGTGGCAATAATAATAACAGATCAGAAGACAGAGTTTACTACAGTCTTGGAGAGGAAATCTTCTTGCCTTTTGCTTTATTTAGTAAACAGCTTTAAAAATTACTTTATTAAAACAGCTTTATAAAAGTTTAATTTACTTGAGTTGCAAGTACAAGTGTTACTTGCTCAGTTGTGTCCGACTCTTTGCAACTCCATGGACTGTAGCCTGCCAGGCTCCTCTGTCCACAGAATTCTCCAGACAAGAATACTGGGGTGGGTTGCTATGTCCTCCAGGGGATCTTCCCAAGCCCGGGATCGAACCCAGGTCTTCCTCATTGCAGGAGGATTCTTTACCATTTGAGCTACCTGGGCAGCCTTGTGTTACTCCTGCATATATAAAATATAAGTCAAGTTTGATTTCTGGGTAACTCAAGCAAAAGAAAACTAAAGAAAACAATTTTGCTTTTGGTGGGTGAGGGCTGCTACCGACAAAATCAGGTGAGAGTCCTATAATCTTTGACTCACCCAAATCCTCCATCTTTCTTTGGCCAACACAGATACAATTTTAGAACTTGGTGTTTGTCAAAGCAAGGAGATGGATAATCTCCAATTAAATGGAAACTTGGAATAACTCTCTGGGTGTCTTCAGTGAAAATACCCGCAAAGCAAATAATTGGTACTGTCTGTCTAACTGGATATTGTCTTTGTGTTCATAGCAGCTCGTAGGCCAGTCCACAGTAGCTGACAAACGTGTGTCCTGTGAAAACAGGAGAAGATTCAGACTTTTCCACCTGGAGAGAGTGTGCTCAGCTCCCCATCTTGGGGTGTGGTTTATCTGACTCTGCAGCAGTCTTATTGTCACACTCATTGGTCTCTTTGCTCTAAATTACCCCTTGTCGTCTTTCAGGGCACTTTTGTGCAACAGGATGGTAGGATGATGGTAAAAATGACACTTGAAATTATTTATTTATTTGCTGTGCTGGATCTTAGTTCCAACTCTTGGAATCTTTAATCTTTGTCATGCTGTGTGGGATATTTTAGTTTCAGCATGTAGAATCTAGTTCCTGGACCAAGGATCAAACCCTGACCCCCTGCATTGGGAACACAGAGTCTCAGTCACTGAAGCGCCAGGGAAGTCCCCCAAGTGGTGCATTTTAACCCTGATTCTGATAACAGTTCTGGCACTCTATGGCCTTTCTATGTTATATCCATGACAACTTGTTTCACCAATTTATGCCTCATTTTATTTTTCTGGAGATGGTTTATGTAATTACTGATGAAGTAATGAAATATTTACTAAATACTAGTGTGTCTATATATATATATATATATACACAGTTTAATTGCTAAATTGTGCCCTATTCTTGCGACCCTACTCTTCTGCCCTTGGAATTCTCCAGGCAAGAACACTGGAGTGGGTTGCCATTTCCTTCTCCAGGGGAACTTCTCGACCCAGGAATCAAACTGGCATTTCCTGCGTTGCAGGCAGATTCTTTCCTGACTGAGGTAGAAGGGTAGCACACACACACACACACACACACACACACACACACACACACACACACACACACACATATATATATATATATAAAATATATATATTACTATATATACCATTTACTATATACTATAATCTAGTATTTACTAGAATATATGTGGATATATTCTAACAAAAACTAAATGGTATTTTTTTGGACACTGAATAATTGATATTCATAAAAAAATAGTAAAAATCTTTAGAATCCTTGACTATTTGTTTAGTTACTTTTTAAGATAATATTTTGTATTTTTTCATTTTTTACTAAAAGCACATTACTTGTTTAAATTTTTTAGTAATACATGTTCATTAAGATGATCTGTAAAGTATGAAGATATGAAGAAAAAATGAAACTTTCTCACATCAGTGAATATGTAATCTGGTAGATTTACTTCTTTTCTAGACCTATACATTCTGCCACACATACAGACATCTTAATAGAATAAAATTATGTTATTTCACATAACACTGTGCCACATACATTTTCAAACATTTAAACCTTTAACAATAATTTTGTTATGACATATTGTACCATTCTATTGACTTACCACAATTTAATACATAATGCCCCTATTTTTAGAAATATATGCCTTTAAATCTTGTCTTTTATTTGTTCTTAGAAGCACAACTGTGATAAACATCAGAGATAGGTCAGAATCAATGTGGGCAACTCTCTTAATTTTAGGGCCAAATTTTTTAAGAGGACATATTGAGTCAATGCTTAGAAACATTTTCAGGTTTTGATGCATTGAGCCAAATTGCTTTCCTAATGATTTTTTTTTCTTTTTAAGACCCTACAGCCTTCTTTATTAATTAAATGATTCATAACCATTATAATTTTAATTATCAATGCTTCATAATTATTACTTTTGGGAAATTCTTCAAGCCCAGGTCCTTCCCACTGAAGATTTTGACCTTAACTAGTCTCAGTGGAGAACGAGTACAGCTATATTTTTTAAAGCTCTCTATGCTCCCATCTGCATCAGATATTTGCTAAGATTTATAATAATTGTATACATTTTCCTTGTTTTATGTTATTTTGCTAAATAACTTCAAAAATTAGCTAAGGATAAGTAGATAATGTATGGATGTGAGAGTTGGACTGTGAAGAAAGCTGAGTGCCGAAGAATTGATGCTTTTGAATTGTGATGTTGGAGAAGACTCTTGAGAGTTCCTTGGACTGCAAGGAGATCCAAACAGTCCATTCTGAAGGAGATCAGTCCTGGGTGTTCTTTGGAAGGAATGATGCTAAAGCTGAAACTCCAATACTTTGACCACCTCATGGGAAGAGTTGACTCATTGGAAAAGACTCTGATGCTGGGAGGGATTGGGGGTAGGAGGAGGAGGAGACGACAGAGGATGAGATGGCTGGATGGCATCACCGACTCGATGGACTTGAGTCTGCATGAACTCCGGGAGTTGGTGATGGACAGGGAGGCCTGGTGTGCTAGAGTCCATGGGGTCGCAAAGAGTCAGACACGACTGAGTGAATGAACTGACCTGAAGTAAATAATATAAAAAACTATTACATCATATTCAATATTACGAGAATCTAATAAGAAATATACAGACACACACAAACACAGATAGAACACACACATATAACTAGAATATAAACACACAGACACACATACACGTATGTACAAAAGAAACACATAGAAATCCAAGTTCTTACTTTAGTAAGTACTGAAAAATGTCTGGGTTAATAAGAACAAACAACAAATGCGGTTAAATATCTGATCAAAAAGCCTAGTATGTTTTGATTGCTTTTCTGCTGTAATGCAGGTGGGTTTTATGGGGAATATAAAAACGTGTGATCTGGTTGTGTGACTTTAGGACTGGGAACATCACATTGAAGCTGTCAGCCTAGCAAATATTTTAAAAGGCTAAAAATAGCAGGTGTTGACATAGATATGGAGCACTGTGAAGTCTCAGGCACAGCTGGAAAGGTGGAAGTACAAAATGGTAAAGGGCAGAACAACCTTGAATAGATTTCTTTGGCAACAGCTCAGAAGATGAAGGTGTACAGATTTTTTGATTCAGTAATCCTGTTCGCTAAGTGTCTACTTGAAGGAGTTAATCACATGCCCCAAAAAACATTATAGGAATTTACACTACAGCACTGATTGCATTGATTAAAAAAAAAATGAAACCTCATAAAAGCCCTTTGGAAGGAAACTGTGCTAATAAATTATTGCATATGCATAGTTCTCATATTGGAGCACTATATAGCAGTTAAAATTAATACATGCAATCATAGATCTTTTTGCAAATAGTGTATTTTTGATACATATTTGTTTAGTAAATTTTTGTAATGTGCATGTGATTGAGTAAAAAAGTAAACCCAGAAGTTACCTTTGAAATGGGAGGGGGGAGTTCCCTGGAGATCAAGGGATTAACACTTAGCCTTCCAATTCAAGGAGCGCAGATTCAATACCTGGTCAGAGTGCTGTGATCCCACATGCCTTGTGGCCAAAAAAAAAAAAAGAAAAAAAAGAAGCCAATAAAATGTTAATAGAAGCAATATTGGAGGAAATTCAATAAAGACTTAATAAAACAATCCACATCAGAAAACAAAACAAAAAAGCTCTTAAAAAGATTAAGGATGGATATAAATGGGAATAGGACGTTACACTTAACTATTTTAACACTCTAAACAAGGTAAACGTAAAAATAGCAAAGAATGTTAAAACTGATCTAATTGAGTGGTGAGTACATTAACGTGCCTTATCAGAATCTGTCTTTCTTTCTTTGAAACCTTCATTTGATAACCTTTTGAAAACTGCTGATGATATATCAGACAAATCACAGTGTTTGATTCTTTTCCTCTCTAATCTAAACACAGCCATTCCCCCTGCCCACCCTCCTGCCCCCAGCCCGCCATCCTCTGTTGCTTTCCTTGTTCTGTGCCTACGAGGAACCGGCTGTGGAGTTTTGTCTGCATTTTCCCAGGACTTCTTTGTTGCCAGAATCTCATAATCTGAAGGCCCATGTTCAAGTCTAACCATCACTTCCTACCTTCTTTGTCATCTCATTGTTTCTGATTGGTTTTTCTGCCTCTTTCATTTTTCCTCCTGAGATTCTTATCAACCTCCTAGTCCGCTGGTCTTTTCTTGATCTTGCAGCTTCCCTAGCAAATAAAACTATTTTGATTTTAGCCCTACTCATTGTTTAGAGTGCATGTTCCATCCAATACCTGCTGCTGCTGCTGCTTCGCGTCAGTCATGTCTGACTCTGTGTGACCCCATAGACGGCAGCCCACCAGGCTCCGCTGTCCCTGGGATTCTCCAGGCAAGAACACTGGAGTGGGTTGCCATTGCCTTCTCTGATCCAATACCTGCAGTAACCATTTAATACTGAATTAGAATACATCTAATAGAATATATGTGTAGTCAGTGGAATACAATCCAGACTCCTTTCTGTGGCCTACACAGTCCTACATAATCTGGCATTTCTAACCTCATTCACTAGTCCTCTTCCTATAGTCATTCAAATCCAATTATACTCATGTTTTCCTTCTTCAGACATAAAGCTGTATTTATCCCTTATACCTTCGCATCTTTTCCTCCACTCTGCCTATTATAACCTTTCTTCAGATCTTTGTATGAATGGATTCTATGTTTCATCAATATATCCCATTAAATGTTATATCCCCAGGGAACCCTTTCCTCAACACTGTATCTTGTCTCCATGCCATCCTTTATTCTATGGACTATAGCCCTCCAGGCTGATCTGTCCATGGGATTTCCTAGGCAAGAATACTGGAGTGGGTTGGCATTTCCTTCTCCAGGGTATGTTCCTTACCCAGGGATTGAACTTGTATCTCCTGCATTGCAGGCAAATTCTTTACCATTGAACCACTTGGAAAGCCTGGTGGCTTCATTGTCCCCTAGTTTTCACTTTTATACTTGGCAATTGTCTGTCTTCATACTAGAATGCAGGCAACACAGAGAAGACCACACTTTAAAAAACAAACAAACTTGTAACCATAGTCAAAAGACTGAAAAAGTATCTGGTATGTAATTGATATTTAATAAATATTATTGAATGAATGAATGAACTATATGATCTCCATACCACTGAACAATGCATGATATTTTTTCTAGTTGATCCTTATCTGAGTGACTAATGCAGCTGTTTCAAAGATTTTTTTGTGCCCCAAACTTCCAGGCATGACTTTGCTTCTTTCATTTTCAGGTAATCACTAGGTTGCCTACTGGACCGTAAACATTATGCCATTTATTATTTTCTCCCTCTTTTTTCTTACAAGGATTTGTCCATGTTTCATCCTTTCTATTTCCTAATGTCCTGTATTTCTCAGGAAGGCAATTTTTTTTTCCACTTTGGTTAAGGTTACTCCTTCCATCTTCTCATAATATTATAAGTCTCTCCATCTGTCTATTCTTTAGCTTCTTTGTACTATTTCCCAGCCACACAGCAAAGGTGCTAAATCAGCTATGACTTGAACAAAAACAACAACGAAATCGCTAATTCTGTTTCCTCCTCAGAATAATGTTATTTTTACTTCTATCAACCAAAGCTTTTCTAAAATGAATAATTTTCTCAAGTTGTATTTACTTCCTCTTCTGTCATCTATTTTTCTTTCCCTTGCAGTTTGGATCCTCTCTGCTACCTGGCACCTCCCACGTGGTAAAGAATCTGATGCAGTTTCCATTCTACGGTTGGGAAGACTTCCTGGAGAAGGAAATGACAACACAGCTCTAGCAACGTTGCCTGGAAAAATTCCATAGACGGAGAAGCCTGGCACGCTATACTCCATGGAGTCGCACAGAGTTGGACATGGCTGAGTGACTTAGCATACACACACTGTTATCTCTAATTTCTTAATAATCTGCTTCTAAGAATGATCAGTTATTTAGTCACCAAATCCCCTGGCTTCATCTAAGAACCTGTACTGCTTGTTGGTTGATGCTAAGTTTCTTCTTCACCATAATAAACCAGCTCCTGCCACTCAAGGGCTGGGCGTCTGTGGCCCTCCAGATTTCCTTGGTTCTGGTTCAGTTCTGCTTGTCTATGGAGATTCTCCACACAAGAATACTGAAGTGGGTTGCCATTACAAATCCACCAAGCCTTCCCAACTCCTCGTGGTCTTATTATGTGGATTAGCGACATCAAAGTTCTCTGAGGTTTTCAGGTTTCAACTCTACTTAATATGCTTTTTACTTTTTAAAAACTTTTCAGTGCATCTTGCTTCTTATCTTTTTGTTTTCTCATGTTACTATTTAGTTTATTTACTCATTATCTTTGGTCCTAAATAGTTTTCTTGCTTTCAATCATCCCTTCCTACACATTAGTAGCCCTTTTCTCAAACCTTCCTTCAGACTGTGGAACTGCCAAGCCCAGTTTGCTAAAGCTTTTACATGAATGTAAAACAGAATTTCATATGGTCTGCCTGGAACTTAATGTCTTCTTGTATTAAGGACTCAAGTTTTTGGCCACCGTTTCCTTCCTATAATCTTCCCTCTCATATGTTCTCCAATTTGTATCCTTCGCTTTAGCTGTGATAGATCATGTACCATCCTCCCAGCATTTGCCATTCTTTCCCTGGGGCAGGTGTACAATCCAATCTCAAATACACATTTCCTACCTTTGTTCCATTGGCAGATCCATATCTCTAAGTCAATTTAAAAAGCCAGTTCCTCCAAAAAGATACTTCTCAGACCTTCTGGTAACAGTTAATCTCTCCTTTAGGCTAGCGTCCACATTCAGTGTTTTTTTTTTTTGTTCTTTTAGAAAAAAATCTGTTTCATTGGTTTCTTTGAATAAATGCTTTTTCTTGCCGGTCTTTCTTGCCAGATTGTGAGAAGCAAAAGCTGGGAGCTGATTCATCTTAGCTTCCCCGCTCAGCACCTCAAAGGGTGGTGGGCACACTGCAGCCACTCCATACTTGCACTTTGGATTTAATTGAATTCTGCTGAAACTTGAATCAGTGAACACTCTCCAGGACAGTGATGATCACACACTGGACCTCTTCTTGTCAGAAGCTGGGGCTTGAAACACATTTTCTGATCACACCTGGATGGTAGCAGCCCAAAGGGAAGTAGAGAAAAAGAAGCAAAGGGCTCTCCTAAGTGGCAGGAGCAGCAGGCAGAGAGCAAACACGTGTCCTCTGGGTGTGCTCGCCGCTCCTCCAGTGCCCGAGAGGAGTGGCGGGTGGAGAGTCACCAGCGCTTGAGTGTTTGAGCATGTTGGGCTACAACCTGCTTTGGGACTTGACTACTCTGATGTTTTTCTTTTCCTCCGTTCACGCTATGCTCATTGAAAGAGATCCTCACAGGCAAAAAGTGCGATCAGCAACATCCAAAATGATACCTACTCCAGCCCTCAGAGACTGCCTTATGTGGGCTTGATTTCGGGATTTTGAAATTTAAACTAGGTAGCTAACAGGTAATGAGAAAAATATCAAACGGGGCATCTACAGGAACTCTTAGCAAACCACTTCCATGCGCATGGCATTTAACTTCCTCAACTCCCTTGGGGAGCCTGGCGGGGGGCTTATAGTTTTATATTTCTATAATGTGCTGCTTAGTTGTGAAGACAGGATTTTAGAGTCAAATGATCATAGATTTAAAGTTCATCTCTGTCTCTCTTTTTAGCTTATAAATAAGAGATATTTATTTCTCACAGTTTTAGAGTGTTGGGACGTCCAAGATCAAGGCAGTGGAACTTTCACTGTCTGGCAAGGCATGCTTCCCGATTCACAGACAGTCATCTCTTGCTATGCAATTACTAGCATGCACCTTTGGACTTATTGATATCCATCTGTGATAGTTAATTCTACGTGCCAATTTGACCAAATCAGGAGGTGCCAGGATATCTGGGATATCTGGTTAAACATTATCTCACTATGTGTCTATGAGGATGTTTCCAGATGAGATCAGCATTTGAATCAGTGGACTCAGTAAAGTAGGTGGCCCTACTCAGTGTGTTTATGTGGGGGTTGTGGGGTGGGGTTGACCCATTCATTTAGGACCTATGAATAAAACAGGAAGGTAGAAGAAAGAGGCATGCTTTTCTTTTCCTGCCTCTTTGTTTGAGCTATGACGTCTTTCATCTTTTCCTGCCCTTAGAGTAGGATTCACATTGTCTTTCCTGGTTCTCAGGGGTTAGGGCTCTATTGAAGTATCACCACTGGCTTCCGTGGGTGTCCAACTTGCAGACAGTAGATCATGGGACTTCTCAGCCTCCATAGTCATATGAGACAATTCCCCATAACACATTTCCTTTTATAAGAATGCTGAGCACTGAAGAATTGATGCTTTTGAACTGTGGTGTTGGAGAGGACTCTTGAGAGTCCCTTGGACTGCAAGGAGATCCAACTAATCCATTCTGAAGGAGATCAGCCCTGGGATTTCTTTGGAAGGAACGATGCTAAAGTTGAAACTCCAGTACTTTGGCCACCTCATGCGAAGAGTTGACTCACTGGGAAAGACTCTGTTGCTGGGAGGGATTGGGGGCAGGAGGAGAAGGGGATGACAGAGGATGAGATGGCTGGATGGCATCACGGACTCGATGGACATGAGTCTGAGTGAACTCCGGGAGTTGGTGATGGACAGGGAAGCCTGGCATGCTGCGATTTATGGGGGCGCAAAGAGTCGGACATGACTGAACGACTGAACTGAACTGAATTTGCTTTTTCTGAAGAACCCTGACTAATACAGTATCCCCTCAGTCTCTTTCTCCTCTGGTTCATTCTCTAGAAAATGGATACTAACAGCATTAATTGTCCATAATGATGTCTTGAGGAGTAAGTAACTAAAGATATTTCATAAGGTTCACTTGGATACTTTCAGATAGTAAAGGAAGTTGGGGAAAATGAAAGAAAAGGTCTTCAGGGTGAGAGCTATGTTAAATCATGAGCTAATTGTGAAAACTTGGGTACTTCACACACCATTCTGAGCTATACTTTCAATACTTGGAAAACGGGCTGATCCTTGCTCTCATGGCTAGTATGAGGAATAGATGATGTCATCACTTTGAAAAGTACTATCTGATAGAAAGCTGTGCTTGCAGGATTCCTTCCAACAAATAGTTTCCTTCATCTTTCAATGAGCCTCCTTTAATATTTTATCTATAAAATAGAGATGAATATTATCAGTCTCATGGATTTATGTTTGAGGTCAAATTAGTTTATGAATGTACTTTAATACAATTTTAAAATGCTTACTTTATATTAGGTTTTGATATTTCTTTAATCAGGTTTTTACTTATCTATACCCACTGCTGCTGCTGCTGCTGCTGCTGCTAAGTCACTTCAGTCATGTCCGACTCTGTGCAACCCCATAGACAGCAGCCCATCAGGCTCCCCCGTCCCTGGGATTCTCCAGGCGAGAATACTGGAGTGGGTCGCCATTTCCTTCTCCAATGCATGAAAGTGAAAGGTGAAAGTGAAGTTGCTCAGTCGTGTCCGACTCTTAGCGACCCCATGGACTGCAGCCTACCAGGGTCCTCCGTCCATGGGATTTTCCCTGCAAGAGTACTGGAGTGGGGTGCCATCTGTACCCACTGGGGAATCTTAACTCTCTCTCCAAAATATGCCAATAGATTGGCCACTTTTTACTTTCTCCCCTGATTCCATGCTGTCCCCATCTCTGCTCTTTTTCACCTGGATGACTGCTTCCATCTGTGCCTCCCATGAGCTCTTCTCATCTCGGTAGTGGGGGTGAGCCTTGTGTTAATATATCATCCTGCTTGTCCTGTCATACTTCTGTTCAAATGCTTGAAAGATTCTGCTTTTCACTTAGGGAAAGAAAGAGACTTTCAATGCAATACTTTAAGTGATCTGTCCCCCATAATCAATTATTTCATTACCTTTCTAGTCTCTTTAGCTACAATCCTCTGCCTTGCACATTCCATTTAATTTGTGTCTGCCTCATTGATATTCTTTGATTGTGTCCTGCTAGACTCCTGGTTTGGACCATTTATAAGGGTTATTCCCATTATCTGGGGCTCTCTTCCTTAGATATCAGGATGGTTAAATCCCTCACCTCCTTTAAGTCTTCACTGAAATATCACTATTTTTATTAAGACCATCTTGACCATGCTATTTAAAATTATATCCTCCTTCACTCTTGATCCCCTGAATTCTTTTTTCCACCTTTTCATCCATCATACTTATCAACCTCCAAAACTTATTTATTTGAAATATTTTATTGTCTGTCTTATCCTATGGGAATATAAGTTCCATTAGAGGTTTAATTTTTGTTCACTGATGAATCCAAGTTTTTAGAACAAGCCATCAATAAATATTTGTTGAAGTGAAGTGAATTGATAGGGACAGAGTTCGCCTTTTTAGAAAAAATTCAATTTGCAGATTATCATCAAAGGACTCAGTGCTTAGCATAGCATTATGCATACATGGAGCCATGATCAGACCATTATCACTTATATTTGCTACATTAATTTTTGGTCCTTACAGAAGCAGCCTCTCTGTCCTGTAATTGGAGTTGCTGTCCACAATTGCATTGGCATCTCTAGAGAGAAATAGAAACTTGGAGCTGGCTTTTCAGAGTTCTGATAAAAAATGCATTGCTCCATGGCTGAGTGCACTTAATTTTCTTATATATTAGAAGCTAATGCTTGCATCCCACATAAAGGTAAAAGCCATATGCCAAGTAGTTATATATCCCTGGAGAATGGTCCCCTAAATTGGAAGCTAGTTTGCATTTTAAGGATGCTAAGTTATCAAATTCTACTGGCAGAAATGTATTGGATATTTTTTTTAAAAGGAAACAAACCTACTGAATTCTCAGTAGGAAAGTAGTCTGCTATATTGCCATTTTTAATAATTAAAAATCAAGCATGACTTTAAATATCCTTTATAATTCATGTTAATGATGATTGTTTGTGAAGCATCTCTGACCTGAAATGCATGTGGTTTTGTCATATCTGGATATTGAGTCTACCTTGAAGTGCTTAGAGTGAAAAATAATATAAAAATAAGTGGCTTGGGCAGGAAATTAGGAGATTCCCTTTTAGCCATAAAGCTCTTCTGTAGGGATTATAGTTTGAAAATGTCAGAAGAATCAGATAGTGAGACTTTAAACTACTCAGGGTAGAAAGAACAAGACAGAGGGTGAGCACATTGACGCTACTGCTGCTAAGTTGCTTCAGTCGTGTCCGACTCTGTGCGACCCCATAGACACAGCCCACCAGGCTCCCCCTTCCCTGGGATTCTCCAGGCAAGAACACTGGAGTGGGTTGCCATTTCCTTCTCCAACATTGACACTGGAAGGCCTTAAATACAGGAATCAGTGATGGGATTGGGATTCAACAGAAGGTCTTTTGACAGCTTTTTTTTTTTTTTTCTTATTTACATCTCAAGGTAATACTTTCATCCTATTCATCCTCTCCTTTCCTCTTTGTTCTGCCCCATTTTGCACTCCTGTTTGCGGGAGTGTGAGTTTGTGCTTCTGTGTGTACTTGTATGCAGGGGTGGGTGTGGTGGTCACAATCAAGGTCAAAGACGAGCAGGAAGAGGAAGTATTGACAGTGATTTACAGAACCGTGGCAGTATTTTTCATTAGTCTGTCTTGATTCCTTCCTCTGCCTCTCTTTTTCA
Organism: Ovis canadensis; assembly: GCF_042477335.2. Lineage (NCBI taxonomy): Eukaryota > Metazoa > Chordata > Mammalia > Artiodactyla > Bovidae > Ovis > Ovis canadensis. The sequence goes on from NC_091251.1 coordinate 104,814,908, forward strand.
CGTCTTATTTCCATGTTCTCAGGACAGATCTGCATTTTCTTAATAGTAGAGAAACGTAAGCAGTGTTGATAAAACAGCATGCCATTTCTTCCTCGACCAATAAGCAGTAATTCCAGTGAGTAATTTTCAGATATCTTTGGAGAAACTACTTGTTTTGATTTCTTTATATCTTCTTGGACCAGAATTGTTTCAGAAGAAAGACCTAGTCAGATATAATAGGGAAAATAAACTGCCGTTTAAAAAATCCTTTGTATCAGGTTAAAACAGACCCAGAGGCCACTACTTGCGGGATCTGTGTTCCCCGACCAGAGAACGACCTTTGGTCATAGCAGTGAGAGCACTGAGTCCTAACCACTGGACCACCAGGAAATTTCCCCATAGGCCACCTTTAGAAGTAACCGTAGGCATCAGGGACAACTGCTATCCTCAGGAGCTGTGGTCCATTTACCTGATTTGTTAAAACGAAAACCGTGGAAGGCAGATTACAACTAGAGATGGGTGTCACTGTTGGCTTTCCTTTGAGGGGACAGACATTCAGAAAGCCCTGGAGTTGCCTTACTGAAGCCAGCAGCACTATAATACTGTCAGTATGACATACATAGGTCTCTTTAAAAGATGAGCAGAAGACAGAGGTCAACTTTACCATGGGACTGGTGTTTCCATAGGCAAGAGAACTCTGATAATATCCACAGATATATTGTTTTAATTATCCAAAATAAGACTGCTGCATATTACTCATCTTTCTACAGATTTTTAGCCAGAAGAGGAAGAGATGCAAACAGACAAGACAGGGGCCGAGAACAAACACAAACATGCCCTTAGTTAAAAAAAAAAAAAAAAAAAAGATTCTGATTAGACATTTTGATTAAAGAAGTAATAAAGAGATGGTGGAATTCATATAGTGGAGAATTCTCAAATCTATGACCAACAGTTCAAGTGACTGTAGGGCATATATTTATGAAGTAATATAGCAAATATTGCTAAATGTCATCTTTCTCCAAAATAGAAGGAGCAACTTTCTCATTGCCATGGCAATTTAAAGAGGGTAGAAGTAGAGAAAAGAAAACTAGCTTGTGTATGTCTTGATTGCCATGATGAGAAACCTGAGATGAGTTACCCAAATGTCCATGAGAAAAGAAACATTTCTAACAACGAGATTTGTAGGACTGTGGAAAGACGTACTGTAGTAAGTCAGCTACAGCTATGCATTTTCCAGCTCTTTTTGCTAGAGTAATTAAACCATATGTATTTGCAAATTAAGGTGATAGCTCAAATAAGGTGCAGCCTTGACAAACCCATATTTCAAAACATAATTAAAGGACTGTCAATACACTGCAAAATGCAAAGCATAGTGCATTACTTTGAATGTTTTACTCTGAAGATTTGCAAAATCTTGACAGAACTGAGGGCAACATTTCAAAATAAATACTTCACTTAAATAGGTACACCGTAAAATATCTATGAAAATCTAATGGGAACTTATTCCCTGTGAGTGACTCATATATCACTGTAAATTCTTCCCCACCCAGAGAATCTATTTTAATGAGGAAGAGGAATTCAGCTCTGTGGTTTATTTATAAATTCTGAGAAGAAAGCCAATAACAATTAAAAAAAAAACACAACAGTATTTTATTGAACTTTTTTTTTTTTTTGGTCTACTTGTGAGATAACATAAGCACCAGTTCTTTAAGCCAAATAACTTGCGAAGTAATGATTAGCTTTAAGATCATCATGGAGGATTTAACTATCAGATGCCAAGACTCAATTACTCTACCTTCTTTCCATATATGTGTGGGTGCATGTGTATTTGTATACATCTGTGACAATTTTTTCCGCAGGTAACCATAACATATTGATAAACCATTTAATCTAAATATTAGCTCATAGAGGTCATGACAACGACATCAGTGTTGAAGCAGGCCGAGCGTGGGTTGGAAAAATTTCCAGACACAGAGCATTTCAGGAGGGTGTGGGTATAAGAACAAAGAGCAAAGATAATGAAGGTACTGTAGATGAAGCAAGCAGACCTCCAGAGAAACTGGGGAGAGTCAATAGTTTTCGTGGGTTAGGAGTCAATTTTTATAGCCTCAAGACAAAGAAAACTCCTGCTGGAAGGTTAGTGTTAGGTTATTGGTTAAGGCACTATAGGGTGTTTACTGGAGTGCGCAGCTTTGCCTAATTTGGAGTCAGAAAACTTGTTAGTGATGATCAGGGAGTTTTTGGCAAAGGTTTCAAACAGGCTCAATTAGCTTCGGAGATGACCTTGGTGCAGGGCTTGCACCTGTGCCCTTGAGGCAGGAGCCTGTAGTTTAGACCAGTAAAATTAAACGTTTTCTTCAGTCACTTAAACTGCGACCTCTTCTTACAGTGTCTATACTTATTTATACCTACTATAGTTGTTGTTCAGTTCAGTTCAGTCACTCAGTCGTGTCCAGCTCTTTGTGACCCCATGGACTGTAGCACGCCACGCTTCCGTGTCCATCACCAACTCCAGGAGTTTACTCAAACTCATTTCCATTGAGTCAGTGATGCCATCCAGCCATCTCATCCTCTGTTGTCCCTTTCTCCTCCTGCCTTCGCTCTTTCCCAGCATCAGGGTCTTTTCAAATGAGTCAGCTCTTCACATCAGGTGACCAAAGTATTAGAGTTTCAGCTTCAGCATCAGTCCCTCCAATGAATAGTTGGTGAGCACATACTATATTCTAGGTACTTAGTATGATTTACATATATTGACTATGCCAAAGCCTTTGACTATGTGGATCACAATAAACTGTGGAAAATTCTGAAAGAGATGGGAATACCAGAGCATCTAACCTGCCTTTTGAGAAATCTGTATGCAAGTCAGGAAGCAACAGTTAGAACTGGACATGGAACAACAGTCGGGTTCCAAACAGGAAAAGGAGTACATTAAGGCTGTATGTTGTCACCCTGCTTATTTAACTTCTATGCAGAGTACATCATGAGAAACGCTGGACTGGAAGAAACACAAGCTGGAATCAAGACTCCCGGGAGAAATATCAGTAACCTCGGATACGCAGATGACACCACCCTTATGGCAGAAAGTGAAGACGAGCTAAAAAGCTCCTTGATGAAAGTGAAAGAAGAGAGCGAAAAAGTTGTCTTAAAGCTCAACATTCAGAAAACGAAGATCATGGCATCCGGTCCCATCACTTCATGGGAAATAGATGGGGAAACAGTGGAAACAGTGTCAGACTTTATTTCTGGGGGCTCCAAAATCACTGCAGATGGTGACTGCAGCCATGAAATTAAAAGACGCTTACTCCTTGGAAGAAAAGTTATGACCAACCTAGATGGCATATACAAAAGCAGAGACATTACTTTGCTGATTAAGGTCCGTCTAATTAAGGCTATGGTTTTCCCTGTGGTCATGTATGGATGTGAGAGTTGGACTGTGAAGAAGGCTGAGCGCCAAAGAATTGATGCTTTTGAACTGTGGTGTTGGAGAAGACTCTTGAGAGTCCCTCGGACTGCAAGGAGATCCAACCAGTCCATTCTGAAGGAGATCAGCCCTGGGATTTCTTTGGAAGGAATGATGCTGAAGCTGAAACTCCAGTACTTCGGCCACCTGATGCAAAGAGTTGACTCATTGGAGAAGACTGATGTTGGGAGGGATTGAGGGCAGGAGGAGAAGGGGACGACAGAGGATGAGATGGCTGGATGCATCACTGACTCGATGGACATGAGTTTGAGTGAACTCCAGGAGTTGGTGATGAACAGGGAGGCCTGGAGTGCTGCAATTCATGGGGTCGCAAAGAGTCGGACATGACTGAGTGACTGAACTGAACTGACTGACTGACATGTCTTATCATTAAGCTTAATGACATTTCTGTATTTAAGTGAAATTTTATCTAAATTTTTCATGTAAGGGAATTGAATCTCTGAAGCTAAATATTCAATGTCTTTTAACTAATGTTTGGCAGAACAAGATATGTAACTCAAGCCTTTTTTTTTTTTTTTTTTTTTTACTATAAAGTCTGTATTTTGGACCACATTGTCTCTTGAAACTGTTGGTCATAAGTAAGACTGTACCAAATTTAGGATTAAATTAGAAACTATTTTTATATACTTCTCCAATAAGTAAAATAAATTTCAAAATCAATGTATTAGGTGTAGATTTCGAGAAATTAGTCAAAAGTTTTTGGAGATGTCTAGGACTGCAAGGAAGTGAATTACTGTTTTAGAGTAAAGTTCTGGGGTCTCTAGTCTAAACAGATTAGAAAAGGCAAACAGAGGTTAAAGAAAATGAGACAAAATATGAGCAGAGGATTAATGAAGGCTATTTGACTATAAGAGTTTTACCAAGAGAGGATAAATAAATGGAGGCAAGACAATCACAAAAGTGATGATCATATGGCATACGCCAGAGCCAATGAGCATACAAATTGTTTATTGGAATAAATAATAAGCAATCAGATAACTTGGGAAATACTTCAAGAATCTTCTGAATTGGAGGGAAGAATGAAAGAAAGTTCCTAAAAGATTCCAGAGAGAAAAATACTTGTATACAAAGAAATAAAAGACAGAGACTTCAGGTTTTGGTTTTTAGACTTTATTTCCTTCTTAGCTTTTTGTTTTTATGAGCAAGAGTGGATGCTAGGAAAAAAGAAAATAAGGAAATGCCCTCAAATTCCAAGGACACACAATTTTGAATCTAGATTCTAAGCGAAGCACAAAAAGCCATCAAGGTTAATGATGAATTACATGTTTTCAGACATTTGCAAAGACATAGTCTTAGATTTAATAAGCATATTTTGAGTAACTGCATTGTTCCAGGGATTCTTTTCAGCACTGAAGATAATGTAGCAAATGAAACAGGCAAGGCTCCAGCTAGATGAATCCCACATTTGAGAAGTAGGAGTAGGAAAAAAATAAACTGGAAATGGAGATGGATAAAAGAGATAACAGCATCTCAAGCTCTCTGTTGATAAAAGCATCAGTACCAAAGGCCTTGCCTCAAGTCATGACTGGTCTTACTTAGCGTCCTGATTCTGCCTGTAACTAACACAAGATAAGTTAAAACTTCTGTGCCTGGAAAGTGGTTTTTGTGTCTCTCTTTCTCTCCTTTTTTTCCTGATCCTCTTATTTGATTCTTTTTCATGTTCAATTTCTCTGAATTTGTGATAAAGCAACATAAAATCTTTCAAATTAGTCTCCCCGTTTGTGTACCATTAAGCAGCTGTTCTAGACTCTGCTACTGTTCTCTCTGAACAAATCCCAGGGTAACGAGTAACTTTGTAAGTAAGCCATTTGCATTACCATTTGTCTCTCTGAATTTAACTCTGTTACTGTTACTACAAAATTTTCTTTAACTCATTATTTCATTCTTAAATAATTGGTAGTCTGTTATTTTCATTTTAGAAACTAGTTCCTTTTTCTAACTCCTGGTAATTCTCTCCCATCTTAGGGTCTGTTTGCTATTTTGGGTAATGCATGCCCTTCTGCTCCCTGCTGAGATTCATAATTGTTGCTTGGCAGATGGATCTTGGCATGCCTAATCATTGCTCTGAACTTTCCACCAGCCCAATTAGCAAACAGCAGTAGTGCAGGGGGTGCTTCCCAAGCAAAACCTCGGAGCCACCCTCTCTGAGTTTTCAAATTTGTAGTGACTCACTATAATTATAGTTGTTCATAATTATAAGTCATCTGTGTCTGTGGAAGGCTTAATCATGGTATTATATTATCCTTATTCCACTAGCATCGATGAGGCCAGTGCTTATTAAGGAGCATTGACCTAACTTCATAAATATTTGCCAGAGATTAGTTGGTGGGATTTTTAATAGTCCAAGCAAAGACATCTTTAATTCAAGTGAGATGGAAACAACAGAGGATTAAAACTTACCAAAACTCAATAATATTGCAAATAATATCTTAATAGAGAATAATTTACCAAATGAAGAATACACCAATGAAAGATTATCAGATCTATTTTTCCCTTCTGCCCATCACAGTAATATTTATGTGTAAAAGTTCTCTTTTAAAGATAACAATTCTGTGTGATGTTTCATTTTCAGGTTGCCCTGAAGGTTGATTTTGGGTATGGCTGAGTAGTTTTGAGTAGTTTCATTTAGCTGTATCAGAGCTTACTCTTCACTTTTGATCCTGTATCTGGCAGGGCCTCCCTGGTGGTTCAGTGGTAAAGAATCCACCTACCAATGCTGGAGATATGGGTTCTATCCCTGGATCAGGAAGATCCCAGATCCTCTGCAGAAGGAAATGACAACCCACTCCAGTATTCTTACCTGGGAAATTCCATGGACAGAGAAGCCTGGCAGGCTATATAGTCCACAGGGTTGCAAGTGAGTCAGACACGACTTAGTGACTAAACAACAATATCAACAACTGACAGGGATACAATGTGGTATAGTGCAAAGCAAGGAGATGGAGGAAACCCATATGGGTATCCTGACTCTGCCCTTGGTAGGTGGGCATTTAACCTTTGGGAGAGTTACTATCATAAATCAGCTGTAGGTACCCCATATAGGCATTTAGTGGTTGGCTCATAGGGCCTTTATTGAAGCTGCAGACCATGAGGGTAAAGCTCAATGCCAGTACTATGTAGTTGACAAATGGCAATCTTTATTGAAAGTTTGTTGTTAGAAGGCAGAGGTTCAAAGAAAGGAGGGAGAGATTTATCAAGGTTTTGGTTTGGTTCACAATAAACTGTGGAAAATTCTGAAAGAGATGGGAATACCAGACCACCTGAACTGCCTCTTGAGAAACATATATGCAGGTCAGGAAGCAACAGTTAGAATTGGACATGGAATGACAGACTGGTTCCAAATAGGGAAAGGAGTACGTCAAGGCTGTGTATTGTCACCCTGCTTATTTAACTTCTATGCAGAGTACATCATGAGAAACGCTGGGCTGGAAGAAGCACAAGCTGGAATCAAGAATGCTGGGAGAAATATCAATAACCTCAGATATGCAGATGACACCACCCTTAGGGCAGAAAGTGAAGAGGAACTAAAAAGCCTCTTGATGAAAGTGAAAGAGGAGAGTGAAAAAGTTGGCTTAAAGCTCAACATTTGGAAGGTGAAGATCATGGCATCTGGTCCCATCACTTCATGGGAAATCAATGGGGAAACAGTGGAAACAGTGTCAGACTTTATTTCTGGGGGCTCCAAAATCACTGCAGATGGTGACTGCAGCCATGAAATTAAAAGATGCTTACTCCCTGGAAGAAAAGTTATGACCAACCTAGATAGCATATTCAAAAGCAGAGACATTACTTTGCTGACAAAGTTCTGTCTAGTCAAGGCTATGGTTTTTCCAGTAGTCATGTATGGATGTGAGTGAGAGTTGGACTGTGAAGAAAGCTGAGCACTGAAGAATTGATGCTTTTGAACTGTGGTGTTGGAGAAGACTCTTGAGAGTCCCTTGGACTGTAAGGAGATTCAACCAGTCCATTCTGAAGGAGATCAGCTCTGGGATTTCTTTGGAGGGAATGATGCTGAAGCTGAAACTCCTGTACTTTGGCCACCTCATGGGAAGATTTGACTCATTGGAAAAGACTCTGATGCTGGGAGGGATTGTGGGCAGGAGGAGAAGGGGATGACCGAGGATGAGATGGCTGGATGGCGTCACTGACTTGATGGACGTGAGTCTGAGTGAATTCCAGGAGAATCCACACACAGGGAGGCCTGGTGTGCTGCGATTCATGGGGTCGCAGAGATGGACATGACTGAGCGACTGAACTGAACTGAACTGGTTTAGTTCTCTCTTGAAAGTGAAAGTTGCTCAGTTGTGTCCGCCTCTTTGCTATACAGCCCATGGGATTCATTTTCTGGAGTGGGTAACCTTTCCCTTCTGCATGGGATCTTCCCAACCCAGAATTGAACCCAGGTCTCCTGCACTGCAGGCAGATTCTTTATCAGCTGAGCTATAAAGGAAGCCCAAGAATACTGGAGTCAGTAGCCTATCCCATCTCCAGGGGATCTTCCTGACCCAGGAATCGAACCAGTGTCTCCTGCATTGCAGGCAGATTCTTTACCAACTGAGCTATCAAGGAAGCCCTCTTCTCTGATAGCTATCAGGGAAGTTCTCTCTTACTTTATAGTAATAAGATTTTCAAACTGTTAAAGAATTTAAGAACTGTGGATTACTATGTGTATGAAAGCAATATAACATTTCACTGTGATCCAGGAAAATTTGCTGCTCTGAGTTTGGAACTAACTTTGTTTAAATTTTCACAAAGATGGAAACAGCTAACACTAATTGTTGATACTCAGTAATTCTCTATTAAAAAGATATTGATGTAGACTCAGTGTGATCCAATCAAAATCTCAGCAAGTAATTTTGTGGATATTGGCAAACTGATCCTAAAGTTTTTATGGAGAAACAAAAGACTTAGAATAGCCAATACACAATACTCAAGAAAAAGAACAAAGTCAGAAAACAGCATCATCTGACTTTATGACTTACTCAAAAGCTACAATGATCAAGCCAGCATGGTTTTGATAAGAGTACAAATGACTCAATGGAAAAAATAGGGATCCCAGAAATAAACCTACCCAAATATAGTCAAGTATATTTGACAAAGGAACAGAGGCAGTGTAATGGAACAAATATAGCCACTTAAAAAAGAAGGATGTCTACATGCCAAAAAAAAAAAAAAATCTAGACACAGATTTTATACAATTTATATACTTCACAAAATTTAACTTAAAATGGACCATATACCTAAATGTAAATCATAAACTATAAAACTCCCGGAGGATACCATAGATGAGAACCTAGATGGCCTTGAGTATGGCAATGACTTTTTTTTGATAGAATACGAAAGGCATGACCCAAGAAAGAAGGAATTGATAAACTGGACTTCATTAAAATTAAAAACATTTTCTCTGTGAAAGACAGTGTCAAGGAAATGAGAAGACAGGTCATAGACTGGGAAAAAATGTTTGCAAAAGCCATTCTTGTTGAGAGGGTATAAGGCAAGAAGGCCAGGGGTCTCCAAATGGAGGAAACAGGCTGCAAGTGTCAGACATTTTTCTCTCTCTCCCCTAAATGGCGGCAGGAAACAAACTCTTTATGGAAATTTCTTAAGGCATTTTAATGAAACTATGTATTTGCTTTGGAATTTGCCTTTCTTCAAAATGGTTCCACCTCAGACTAACTTTTTTTTTCTTTTGTTTTCTCAAACCTTGGGCTGATAATCTCACAACAAACCAGTATTCATATCAGTTGTTTTATAGCTGGGGAATGACACACCTTCCTATCTCAAAAATGCACATTGTGGGAGAGTTGCCTGGTGAAACTCTGTCAGCCTTGATTGAGGTGTCTCTCTTATTTGATTAGTAACTTTCAAACAGACATAAAACAGCTTGCTAAAACTAGCAAAGGGGGGCACTCTCCATCCCCCTTCTGATGTCTGTGTCAGAAGCTTTCTATGTCTTTTTTATACTTTAATAAAACTCTGCTACACAAAAGCTCTTGAGTGATCAAGCCGGGTCCTTGGTCCTGAAGTTAAATCTTCTTCTTCAGAGATCACAAATTTGATACTGTTCACTGTCAGCTATCACTTATAAAGAACTCTTCTACAGTATACACAGAGAATTCTAAAAACCCAACAATTAGAAAGCAACCCAATTAAAAACAATGAGACAGAGACTTTAATAAATACCTCACCAAAGAAAATATAGGTAGATGGCAAATAAACATATGAAATTATTCTCTACATCTTATATCCTGAAATAAATGAAAATAACAGTGAAATACTGTGACAGGCAGGGCTTCTCTTGTGGCTCAGTTGGTAAAGGGTAAGCCTGCAATGTGGGAGACCTGGGTTCCATCCCTGGATTGGGAAGATCCCCTGGAAAATGGAATGGCTACCCACTCCAGTATTCTGGCCTGGAGACTTCCATGGACTATACCAGTCCATAGGGTCCCCCCAAACTCAGACATTACTGAGCAATTTTCACTTCACTTCACCATTGCAAGCTTATTAAAATGACCAAAATCTGGATTCAATGCTGGTAAGAATGCAAAATGGTACACCAACTCAGAAGATATTTTGGCACTTTCTTACAAAACTAAACATCCTCTTACAATAAGATCCAGCATTTACACTCTTTGTTACTTACCCAAAGGGGTATAAAGCTTACATCCACACAAAAACCTACACACAGATGTTTATAGTACCTTTATTCATAACTGCCAAAACTCAGAAACACCAAGATGTCCTTCAGAAGGTGAATGGATAAATAAATTGTGGTACACACAGACAATGGAGTGTTATTCAGCATGAAAAATAAATGAGCTATCAAGCCGAGAGAAGAGTTGGAGGAAACTGAAATGCATATTTACCAAGTGGAAGAAGTCACTCTGAAAAGGTTACACCCTATAGGATTCCCTTTATAGGCATACCGTGGAGATATTGCAAATGTGGTTCCAGACTGCCAGAATGAAGCAAATATCGCAATAAAGGGAGTCTTGTGAATTTTTTGGTTTCTCAGGTCATGTAAAAGTTATGTCTGTGTTATAGTGTAGTCTATTAAGTTTGCAAAAGCATTGTCAAAAAGATGTATGTACCTTAATTTAAAAATGCAAAAAATATTACAATAGAAACATCAAAGATCACTGATTACAGACTAGCATAGCAAATATAACAATAATGAAAAATTTTGAAATATTGTGAAAATTACCAAAATCTGACACAGAAGCACAAAATAAGCAAATGCTACTGGAAAAATGGCACTGGTTGATTTAGGTGCAGGATTATCCCCATACTTGAATGTATTAAAAACATAGTATCAGTGAAGCACAATAAAGCGCAGTGCAATAAAATGAGGTATGCACGTACATGACACTTAATTTGCTGTCCAAATATGTGACAGGTGCCAGGCAAGGCATACATATTCTTGATATGCTCTGTCAGATTTTACATGTTGCATAAACCAGTCATGAGTTTCTTTGAGTTAAGTTGTGAATAATTGACTCCCATGTTAACTAAGGCAATATTGACACAATGTCAGAACGAATGATTATAGAGAAGAGTAAAAATATAGTTAATTCTGTGTTTGTTCAGAGAGAAGCTATACCTCAATAAATATTTTAAATAAGTAAATAAATACCCTATGTTCACTTATTAAGTTTATAACTCATTTGTTTGTGTGTGTGGACGTGATGGGACTGATGTAATAATATCAGTCCAATCAGTCCAAATGCTGATTGGACCAGCGTTTGTGTGTGCATATATTATATGCCAGATGCTAGAATAAACACTTTATGTGCATTGACACATCCGATCTTATGATAACCCAGGTGTTGGGTAAAATTATTATGTTCATTATACAGGTGAGAAAATGGTGGCTTTAATGACCACTTTCCTTTAGATGATATGTTACTTTTTGAGGCATTTCCAATGATATGAGTCTACAGAAAACAATGTAAGGCACTTTTCTAGTAAGTGTCCATGAGTACAACAAATGGACTGAAACACAGAAATATTGACAATTGAAAGAGAGATTTGTGTATATTGAAGAGTGCTTGCATCCCTGGGATAAACTCAATTTGATCACGTGTATGGTCCTTTTAATGTGTGGTTGGATTCTGTTTGCTAATATTGCGAAGAGTCGGACTTAGCGACTGAACCACAGCAAACAACAGTATTTTGTCAAGGATTTTGCATTTTTGTTCATCAGGGATGGGGTCAGGGTGGGAGGGTGGATCAAGAGGGAGGGGTATATGTATACTTATGGCTGATTCACATTGTTGTACGGCAGAAATCCACAAAATATTGTAAAGCAATTATCCTCTGATCAAAAATTTAAAAAAAAAATGAGAAAAAATAAAGAGAAAATCATGGGTTGGACAGGAGTGGGGCGGTCGTGGGTATGTGTAGGGGAGAAGAGATGTAGACTAGAAATGCATAGATAAACGCATCAGGAAACTTGGAGTTCCCTTCTTTAAAGATTTGTAACCTTTTAGTGAAGAAAGGGCCAGTATATAAAAAAGAAATCAAAGTCCTAGGGGGTTCCTCTTTGACACACCGTTGTATTAACTTCAACTAGCATTTCTTAGTGGCTCAGTCAGTGAAAGAAACTGCCTGCAATGCAGGAGACCTGGGTTCAATCCCTGGGTTGGGAAAATCCCCTGGAGGAGGGCCTGGCAACTCACTCCAGTGTTCTTGCCTAGAGAATCCTATGGACAGAGAAGCTTGTGGCTACAGTCCACGGGGTTGCAAAGAGTCAGACCTGACTGAGCGACTAAGCACACAAAACATTTTAAGTATCTTATATGTCCTTTCCATTATAATTAACCCCAAACTTTTTAAAAGGAAGGGTGGTTGGAAGGAAGTTAAATACTAGAGAACTTTCTGAGGTTAATTGCCAATTACAGAGAATGCTCTTAGAAAATAAAAATTTCAAAAAGCACTCTGCTCCTCATTTATGGAGCTGTTTGAACACAACTCAGGCAGGTCAGGATCTGTTGACCTAAATAGAGGATATTCTCTCCTAAGATAGAAACAATGGCAGCTACCCTGCAGGGAAGAAATCAAGAGAAATGTCACATTTTAAAGTAGAGAATGACTTGTGGTTTTCCACTCAGTTGACTGCTAGAACTTTGGCTGTGGCTGGTTGAAAAAAGCAAACTTGCTATTGCATATATATCTAACATTGTTTTCCAATGATCCATATTCTAAATACTTTAAATGCCTTGTCACTATTTTGTAACATTCCATATTTTAAAATCACTCGTTAATTGCTGTTAACATTTTCTTGTGTTTCTTTCTTGAAATGTTCTCAGAATATACAGACATACAAATGGGGGAGTTAGCAGTACGTGTTCATTTTTGCTTTTTTCTTACAATTATCAACATAGTTCCTATAAATATCTTTCTACAAATTCATATTTTCATGAAATGTAGCTTAATTTTTTAAACTTGTCCATTCATGTCTTATTGGAAACATCCATTTTCCCTGGTTGCAGAAACAAAAATCTTGCCAAACTTAGGGGCTCTATACTGTTTATCCTGAAATGGCATCTTAGAAATATAGGAAGTGGTCAACTTGAGGGTTGGGAAGGAAGTAGTCACTGGACTTCAATCAACGTACGGTACGGTGCTGCCTACTATCTCAGACATATCATCTCCAGAGGTCACTACTAAGCTCCCTCTCATTGCTGTTTGCCCAGCTTCTTTGAGTCAGGCTCTGTGCATCTCCTGAGGGCACAGGAAGCATTTTTCTGACCCAGCAGGCCATTTTAGCCTGGCAGCATCTGCCCAGATGTATCCTACAGCCATTCTTTCTACCATTTCATACAGTCATTCTTTCCACCACTCCTTGGTCAGTCCCAGTAAGCATATGTGATGAGGGGACGGTGAGGCTGACACTTTGATGTTTTCCCAGCTTCCGCCGGGAACTGAGACTCAGATCTTGTGTCTTCTTGGTTAACCCCAGTCATCTTGGGGCTCTGTTTTTCCATTACTGATGGAGAGTTTACTAGAGTACAGGAGTAACAATTTAGCCCCAAACAATTTGCATCTCTTGTTAATTTCATTGCTTTAGGGAAGAAGGGCCTAGGTCTTGGCATAACTGTCTTGTTAGCTTCTTGTGATCTACCTTCCCTGGAACCATGAAGGCAGAATGCTTTACAACCTAAATCTTGAGAAGGTAGGGGAAATAGGAAGTTTGGGGTGGGAAAGGGAATGTTGCATGGGTATATATAGCAAAAGAATACATGTCCACTACTGTATGTTGGCAACCTTTTCATAGACATACTATTTTAAGGTTGTTGATAATATTATAATAATTATGTATACTGTATTTTATGTATTTAATACTTTTCCTATTGAAAGACATTTTTTGGGGGGGCTGATATCAGTAACACTAAAAGAAAAGCCCGATACATTCATTTCCCACATATATCAATATATCATCCTAGTTAAATCCCTAAAAGTGGAATTCCTGGGATATTAGATAAATGCATTTTGTGTTTTAAAATGATTGCCAAAATGCCCTCTAAAGAGGTTGCCTCAATTAAAAATCCCATTAATAATGTATCACCTGATATTTTAAATGCATATTTCATGCTATTGAATTCAGTAATGGTCATAACTGATTTTATAAAAGGTATAGAATTCAGAGGCTAAGTTGGACATGCATTTTTAGTTACTTAAAATATAAATGATGATAAGAGTAATCATCATATTGTGTTTGCATTTTGCAATGAATATCCATACACAATCTCTTTCTTGTGTTTGAAAATACATAAAACTTGTCTTAAAGATTAGCTGGACTATAAAATCTATGAGACAGGGAGCTGGTCTGTTGCTTCAGCATATAGGAATCTGATATATAAATATTGTTAAATAAGCAGATAATAAATAAATCACAAAACTGATAAACAGTTGTTCCACTAAGATTTTCAGAAATGTTACACAAAATAAAAGCACTGATGATTCACTTCTCCTTATAGATAACCTTGTAGACATGATTACCTGAGCAATGAGCTTTTTAGATTTCTCTTTGTAACAGCTTTTACTAATTCAAATTAAGTATTAATAGTAAAACTTAGGACATATTTTAGCAGGAGAGATGTGTGATATGTGGAGAGAGGCATAGTACAGATTTAGAAGTCATCTACTAACTGCACCTCCCATTTCTGAATGCATTCTATTGATAATTCTGTGACTCTAACTCAAAAAGATGTAACTGCTGAGGTGTTCCATTTTATTCTAGGAAAGCGATGACTGTTAGAAAACTTTTATGTGTATTAAGATGAATCCTGTCGAAATTGGACTTCCGCACTGTTGTGCAGGATTCTTATAAGGACTATCTATATTTTACTCTTCCTGTATTTGCAGAACTATTTGCATTTCCCAGATTCTCCTTTGGGTCTATCATCCAAGATAAATAACCCCATATCCTTGTCTTTTTCACCATGATCATTTCAACTTAATCTCATTGTGTTCCTATCTGTACTCTTCTGAGTAGATAGGAACCTCTCATATAAATAATAACAAAGTAAGTCCTGCATTTAAAATATGCCTGTATTAAGATCTTTGAGAGAGAAGGAGGATAGATAAGATCTAAATAAAGACTTGGGTTTTAATACCTGTATGGAGAGAACAAGAGATAGCATACCGCCTAACTGAACTGGAGTAGACTGTTAACATTGAGAATACATCAAGCCAGGCCACTCAAAATGCCTTCTATTACAGAATGTTTGCCTTATTCAAGTTGGTGTCTGTGTTGAAAATTAAACTTTCCTGAGAATCTATAATTACACTTCCCCTAAAATTAAAGTGTGACTTTATATTGCCCATGTGGTCTTGGAATCCCTCAACAAAAATCCTTACATATTAAATGTAAGTGGTTCCTGGCCAAGGATAAACCTGCAGTACATGTCAGAAACAGAAACAAAATTAGGGCTGAAGGTTTATATTCTCAGTTACTGACACACAGCTAAAGCCCTGCTAAAGATAAGCTGAGTCTGAATTAACTTAATAAGTCAGGGGGTGATACAGCATGAGTGGGAGACGGGAGTTACAGTAAACAGTGGGAAGAACCTCAATAAAAGAATCAAATAGAATCCCTATATATATATAAATGTGAATATTTTCAAATGTTTAAAATAACTGCTATTTTAAATGTTTTTAAAATAATTAAACTGAAGAGATTATTATCTTGGAAGAGCATCCTGAAATGAAGCACGGGAGACAAAGAGATGAAAACTATATTAAAAGATTAAAGTATCTGAATGATCAGATCTCTCGATGATTCAGAGTTCATATATTATGAGTTTATTATGAGTTACAAAAGGAAAGGTCAGGAAGAATGCTAGAGTGGTAAAAATGAAGTAATAATTAATGAGAATTTCTAGACTTGAGAAAGGTAATTATTAGTTCCCAAGAGCATAATGAATTTCTAACAAGGTAAATACATGCTCAGTGTATACTGCTTAGTGTATTAGTTATCCATTGCTATGTAATAAGTTACCACAGATTATCCCAAAGCTCAGAGGCTTGAAATAATATTTATTTTCACAGTTTATGTAGGTCCAAAATTTGTACCCTGGTTCTTGCTCAGGATCTTTCAAAAGTTTGCAGCCACTATGTCGATCAGTGCCACAGGTATCTGAAGGCTTATCCTGGGCTGGATCCACTTTGTAGATGGCTTGTTCACATGACTGGCGATTTCTTCTCCACAAGACTCTCCCAGGAATGCTTGTGAATTCTCATGATGCGAGGACCAGAAAAGTTATCCAACAGAAAAGAGAGAGCTGTGTACTTTTTATCATTTAACTTCTGAAGTCACCTAACTTCAATTCTACCACATTATAGTAGTGAGAATTCAGATAGAAAGCCTGTTCCACATTCAGACAAGGAGTGTCAAAATTTGCAGATATATTTGCAAACCTCCACATCAGACATATTGAAATAACATTGCAAATCACCAAAGCAGACCAAAGAACCAAATACCAAGATAAGCTCATAAAATATTCAGAGATGAATTTAAATGAATAATAGATAGAACCCTTAAAAGCAATATAAAATTTGGGAGAAAATTAAATAATATCTTCAAAGAGTTGAGAAAATATAACTGCCAACATAAAATTCTAAAATGACATAAACTATAATTTAAAAATTAGAAAATAATATAGGCATTTCAATCAGAAAAAAAAGCTGAACTAATTTATCATCATAAGGGCTTTCCTGAAAATACAAAAGAAATAGGGAGGGAGACATTGTTGTTAGGAAAGGATGATAAGTAGAAGAAAGAAAAATGCAAATGCATGGTTATGTCTGGATACTTGCAAAATATTCAGAACTAATTAGTAACTACTAATTTGTTATGGGTGAAATCAAAGGATAGTTAAATACAAAATTAAGACATGGCAAATAGATGGGGAAACAGTGGCTGACTTTATTTTTCTGGGCTCCAAAATCGCTGTGGATGGTGATTGAATCCAAGAAATTAAAAGACGCTTGCTCCTGGGAAGGAAAGTTATGACCAACCTAGACAGCATATTAAGAAGCAAAGACATTACTTTGCCAACCAAGGTCTGTCTAGTCAAGGCTATGGTTTTTCTAACAGTCATGTATGGATGTGAGAGTTGGACAGTGAAGAAAGCTGAGCACTGAAGAATTGATGCTTTTGAGCTGTGGTGTGGGAGAAGACTCTTGAGAGTCCCTTGGACTGCAAGGATATCCAACCGGTCCATACTAAGGGAGATCAGTTCTGGGTATTCACAGGAGGGACTGATGTTGAAGCTGCAACTCCAATACTTTGGCCACCTGATGCTTGGCAGAGAACTGACTCATTTGAAAAGACCCTGATGCTGGGAAAGATTGAGGGCAGGAGGAGAAGGGGACAAAAGAGGATAAGATGGTTGGATGGCATCACCGACACAATGGACATGGGTTTGGGTGGACTCCAGGAGTTGGTGATGGACAGAGAGGCTGGCTACTGCGGTTTATGGGGTTGCAAAGAGTCAGACATGACTGAGCGACTGAACTGAACTGAACTGAACTGAAGACAGAGGAAAGGAGGGATTCTTCAAAGTTAAGGTATTATAAGATCCTGGCATTGTTTGGGGATGACTAATGATGTTTATTAGTTTTGGTATTAACTTCATAAAACAAAGTAGTTCAAACAGAATACAGGACATTGCAGTTAGTATAAAAAGAAAAGGGAATAGTAGTATACTTAATATTGAGTATTTGCAAGAGAAGGCAGCATTAAAAAAACATGTGTGGTGTGTGTGCTCAATTGTGCCCCACTCTTTGTGACCCCATAGATGGTAGCCCACCAGGCCCCTCTGTCCATGGACTTTTTCAGACAAGAATACTAGAGTGGGTTGCCGTTTCCTTCTCCGGGGGGTTTTCCTGACCTAGGCGTTCAAACCCATGTCTCTTGCATTGCAGGCAGATTCTCTACCACTAGTGCCACCTGGGAAGCTCCCCTGCTCAAAACCCCACATGTCTAAATACTATAAATAGAAAACAAAATAAGATGGAGGAAACAATGATATATAATTATCACAATTAATACAAATTGGTTTTCAAATCTGACTACATTTTCAAATTAAGATCATTTAATGGACAAACCCCATTTATAATTTTCGTAAGTAAAGGAAGTGAAAGTAAACATTTCTCAGTCATGGCCAACCATTTGCAACCCCATGGACTATACAGTCCATGGAATTCTCCAGGCCAGGATACTGGAGTGGGTAGCCTTTCCCTTCTCCAGGGGATCTTCCCAACCCAGGGATCGAACCCAGGTCTCCCCTATTGCAGGCGGATTCTTTACCAGCTGAGCCACAAGAGAAGTGCAAACTCCATTTATAATTTTCATAAGTAAAACTAAGGAGCAAAAATGTAAGAAATAAAATGATTAAATAGAGATCAAGATGGTACAGTAGGAGATGTGGAACTTACTTCTTCCACAAACATAAAAAAATACATCCACATGCGGACAGTTCTTGCTGACAACTAACCGGAGATTGGCAGAAAGACCCTGGGAAACAAAGACTGTGAGAAAGGTCTATATGGGAAAGATGTCTATATGGACCCTGTGGAACGTAGCTTGCCAGGCTCCTCTGTCCATGGACTCCTCCAGGCAAGAATGTTGAACTGAATTGCCATTTCCTTCTCCATGGAATCTTCCCAACCCAGGGATCGAACCTGGGTCTCCTGCATTACAGGGAGATTCTTTAGCACTGAGCCACCAGGGAAGCCCCATCAATATGGAAAAGGTAGGGAAGGAGAGATGTGATCTGGTAGAGACCAGTACACAAAGAAGAGGAAGGGATTGCACAGACAAAGATGCTCTCTGGGGAGTGAAGAATTGGAACCATATACTGGGCTCCCCATGCTCAGGTCTGACGTCAGGAAATCAGTTCTCTTTGTTGGTTTGAAAACCAATGGGACTAATAAGAAGGATGTGAGAAACCTAGACTCCTCTCATAAAAAGCACACACACACACACACACATTTGTTTATAGACATAATAATGATATCAAAAATGAATCAACTTCAATACAAACTTAAACTTCCCTGGTGGCTCAGATGGTAAAGCGTCTGTCTACAATGCGGGAGACCCGGGTTCGATCCCTGGGTTGGGAAGTTCCCTTGGAGAAGGAAATGGCAATCCACTCCAGGACTATTGACTGGGAAATCTGATGGACAGAGGAGCCTGGTAGGCTACAGTCCATGGGGTCCCAAAGAGATGGACATGACTGAGCGACTTCACTATCACTAATACTTGCCAAAAGGTGATTGTTATGTGATGGTGTAAATTTAAGTATATCCATCAGATATAAAATTCTAAACTTGTATTACATGTTTAAATGATCTTTAATTAAAAGCCAGTACTTATTTTCAAAATTACCAAGAAAAATTGACAAATGGTAAAAGCATAGTGAAGGATTTTATCATCTCTCAGTAACCAATAGGAAAAAAAAGAAAAAAAGAATTAGTAAAGCTATTGAATATTTGAGCAAGGTAATTAAGAATCTTAAACCTATGTAGACTCTAATCTCAGCTATTGCAGAATATATATTTTATTGAATTACAATTTGGAAACTTCATGAAAATTAACTAAGTATCATATGATGTAAGAATTCCCAACAGATATAAAAAAACTGATATTGTATATCAGTTTTTGATATTCTCCGTACCTCTGTATATTCAACAGACAAGAAAATCAATTAAAAGTTTATTAGATATATATGTAAATATGGATACTTAATAAACATACTACTTTTCAGATAATAAGATACGTCTTAAAATTATATTGTTTAATATATTGTTGTTTTGGTATTAAGTTAGACAGCTGAACAAAGGAAACACAACAGAAAGCCCAGGAACAGACCACTTATATGTGAAAACTTGAAATATGACAACTAGGACATTTTATATTAGTAGGAAAAGAAAAACCTATTCACCATGGTGATGAGACAGTTGTTTATCCATATGACAAATAAGCTGATAAATAGCCCCACAAAAGGTTCTTTTGTTATCATAAATAAAAATCATTTCCATATGAATTAAAGGCATAAATCTGAAATGAAAATTTTATGCTTTTAGTGGAAAACAAGAAATTATCTTCATGGCCTTTTGGTAGGTATGAAATTACACAAAAAGAACAAAGAAAAAATGAATGTAGGTTAATAAATATTACTATGTCAGCATTTAAAACATCAGTATGAAAAATGTTAACATAAAGGGAAGGAAGATGTTGTAGAATAGGAAAATAAATTGTCGATTGTATAAACAAAAATGAATTATTTTACAATGTATTAATGACTTCTACAAATCAATAAGAAAAGAGAAAGAAGTGCAAAAATATGCTGTAACAAAACTGATATTATGTATGTAAAGATATGCAAATGGGAATATACACACATAGGCACATTTCAATATCATTAATACTCAGAACAGTGCAAATTAAAAGAACAAAATGATACCATTTTCACCCTCTAAGGCTGTCACAATTGCAACATACATATACCAGGACTCAGAAGAATGTTCTTTTCATTATTGTTTATAATAGTAAAATACTGAAGAAAATCAATAGTAGAAAAGATAAACTTTTTTTGTAAAGGATGATTGGCATTGAAGACTGGATCAATTAATTTAGAGAGCAATGTACATATGTAAAATTCTAAAGTTACTGGACAGTACAGTTTGTTAAGTTGTGAAATATACATATAGTCAATTCAATTTTCATAGACTATTAAGATTTATATAATGCCATTTGACATATCTGTGTTTACATTTTGATATATTCACTACTGACATAGTCTATGTAATATGAAACATTGTAATTTATCTGCAATTCAGAAGACTGCCTATAGTGCAGGAGACCTGGGTTTGATCCCTGAGTCAGAAGATCCCGAGGAGAAGGAAATGGCTACACACTTCAATAATCTTGGCTGGGAAATTCCATGGACAAAGAAGCTTGGCGGGCTACAGTCCATGGGGTAGCAAGAGTCAGACGTGACTCAGTGACTAAATTAAACCAAGTAACTGGAATCATTTAGCTTTTTATTAGAAGTAGACTTTTTTATTCTTGTGAATTTGTCATTTTATATTTTTATTACAATTCCTTTCACATGCCTTCTATTTCTAACAACTGAAAGTGAAAATGAAAGCTGCTCAGTCGTGTCTGACTCTTTGTGACCCCATAGACTATACAGTCCATGGGATTCTCCAGGCCAGAATACTGGAGTGGGTAGCCTTCCCTTCTCCAGGGGAATCTTCCCAACCCAGGGATTGAACCCAGGTCTACCTCATTGCTGGTGAATTCTTAACTAGCTGAGACACAGGGAAACCCAGGAATACTGCAGTGGTAGCCCCTCCCTTCTTCAGTGGGTCTTCCCGACCCAGGAATCGAATCTGGGTCTCCTTCACTGGCAGGCGCATTCTTTACCAACTGAGCTCCCAGGGAATCCCATAATTTCTAACAATTACAGTTTACAAATCAATAAAGGGTTTGCCCTCAGATTTTTCTTTGTTATTCAAAACAATTTTTACAAAGTAGATATATTAAAAATGTTTGTTATAGTACTTATTCTGTCCTTGGATTGTTTGCAAGATTAATGCTTTTTCCTGATGCAGCTGATTAAGAAAAAGGAATCACATGTCCCACCAGTAATTCAAATACTTTGGTGAGAGCAATCGAAGCAGAGTTATAAAGGCCTTTTTTGCTTCTCTCCTACTCATCTTACTTACCAAACAGAATTTCTATAGGACTTGGAACACCTCTCTGCACTTACCTATCATTAAATCATTTCATAGATTTTTCCATGAAATTTAGCCTTCAAGAGTTATCACTAGGGAGATTGTGATAATCATCTTTCCCTTGATAATATGTCCCAATTTTTTCTCAACCAACTGTCCATTTTATTTATGGTTCATAAAATTTCCATTTGATAAATTTTTAATGATTTAAAATAGCTTTATGGAACTGAGTTGTGAGGAAATATATAATGTTGAACTATTCTGAAGATTCTGAAGTGATGCAAAATAGTTTGGTAAATCTATTTGCTATCCATTTCTTTTTATTTTTCTTCTAGTAACTCTAAGAAATATGGATTTGTATAAACTTTTCTTAGGTAGGTTTAATTAACCAATCATAAAATTATTGGAATTGGCAAAGAAGTTAGAAGACTTCAGAAAAAAAAGGAAAATAATTCATAGCACCAGAAGATATTAATGAAAGATTGCTGTTTTTAGGTATGTAATCCTGGTAACATGAAGTAGACACGTTTTGGGCTGTGAAAGTGAAAGTTGCTCAGTTGTGTCTGACTCTTTGTGACCCCAAGGACTATACAGTTCATGGAATTCTCCAGGCCAGAATACTGGAGTGGGTAGCCTTTCCCTTCTCCAGGGGACCTTCCCAACCCAGGGATCAAACCCAGGTCTTCCACTTTGCAGGCGGATTCTTTAACGGCTGAGCCACAAAGGAAGCCTAAGAACACTGGAGTGGGTAGCTTATCCCTTCTCCAGTGGATCTTCCCTACCCAGAAATTGAACCAGGGTCTCCTGCACTGCAGGCAAATTCTTTACCAAGTGCTGACAGTTTATATATCCCACTTTTCATTGGAAGTAATCTCCCCTTTGTCTCCTTCTGAGAAACATAATGCAACGCCAAAGAATGCTCAAACTACCATATGATTGCATTCATCTCACACACCAGTAAAGTAATGCTCAAAATTCTCCAAGCCAGGCTTCAGCAATACGTGAACTGTGATCTTCCTGATGTTAAAGCTGATTTTAGAAACAGCAGAGGAACCAGAGATCAAATTGCCAACATCCGCTGGATCATGGAAAAAGCAAGAAAGTTCCAGGAAAACATCTATTTCTGCTTTATTGATTATGCCAAAGCCTTTAACTGTGTGGCTCACAATAAACTGTGGAAAATTCTGAAAGAGATGGGAATAGTAGACCACCTAACCTGTCTCTTGAGAAATCTGTATGCAGGTCAGGAAGCAACAGTTAGAACTGGACATGGAACAACAGACTGGTTCCAAATAGGAAAAGGAGTATGTCAAGGCTGTATATTGTCACCCTGCTTATTTAACTTCTATGCAGAGTACATCATGAGAAACACTGGGTTGGAAGAAGCACAAGCTGGAATCAAGATTGCTGGGAGAAATATCAATCACCTCAGATATGCAGATGACACCACCCTTATGGCAGAAGTGAAGAGGAGCTAAAAAGCCGCTGGATGAAAGTGAAAGAGGAGAGCAAAAAAGTTGGCTTAAAGCTCAACATTCAGAAAACGAAGATCATGGCATCTGGTCCCATCACTTCATGGGAAATAGATGGGGAAACAGTGGAAACAGTGTCAGACTTTATTTTGGGGGGCTGCAAAATCACTGCAGATGGTGATTGCAGCCATGAAATTAAAAGATGCTTACTCCTTGGAAGAAAAGTTATGACCAACTTAGGAAGAATATTCAAACGCAGAGACATTACTTTGCCGACTAAGGTCCGTCTAGTCGAGGCTATCGTTTTTCCTGCGGTCATGTATGGATGTGAGAGTTGGACTGTGAAGAAGGCTGAGCGCCAAAGAATTGATGCTTTTGAACTGTGGTGTTGGAGAAGACTCTTGAGAGTCCCTCGGACTGCAAGGAGACCCAACCAGTCCATTCTGAAGGAGATCAACCCTGGGATTTCTTTGGAAGGGATGATGCTAAAGCTGAAACTCCAGTACTTTGGCCACCTCATGCGAAGAGTTGACTCATTGGAAAAGACTCTGATGGTGGGAGGGATTTGGGGGCAGGAGGAGAAGGGGACGACCGAGGATGAGATGGCTGGATGGCATCACTGACTCGATGGACACGAGTCTGAGTGAACTCCAGGAGTTGGTGATGGACAGGGAGGCCTGGCGTGCTGCGATTCATGGGGTCGCAAAGAGTCGGACACGACTGAGCGACTGAATGAGAAACGTAAAGGTGTGCCGCTGCTTCCTCTGTGTGTTACTGACCCTTGCCTGTTGTCCTGAAGTGTGAGCAGCTGACTCAGGCAAAGCCAGTAATATCAGTTCTCCAGGAATTTGGTGTTAGGTTAGAGACACTATATCAGATTCTCCATGTGCGTATAGACTAGAAATTAGAAAGCAGTTATATTATGGTCCTGTTTCTTAATGGTGTCTTCCAGTGAGCTTCAGAAAACCAACTTAGAAAAATAAGAGTACAGCACTAGTGCAAAGTGAAATTGAGGTGAGTTAAAACTATACATTTACTTTGTGTGATTTTCAACACGTGTGTTATATTTATGAGAAAAATGGATAAAGCAGTAGATAAAGCATATTTTATAACATTTTAAAGTTTGAATTTCTAAATGAAATAAACTCTTAGGAAAGCACAATTTATAAGCACACATACACATACAAAATAAATAGAAATTCTGAATATATCTAGTAAAAAAAAATGCATCTGAAATAAAAATCCTTTCCACAGGGTAAATGTTCAACTCTCAGTTAATTACACAAGTGAAGTTGATCAATTATTATTTTTTTTAACAGACAGTTTTTTTTTATATGTATTGAATAAAAGATTCTTTAGACTCTATAATTCTTTACAAGTTTAGAAGCTTCACACAGATGACTTCATATAATCCCATAATCACCCTTTTCCCCTTAGCTCTTTATTGTCCCACCACCCTTCCTTTTCCCTGCTGGTATTCGCTAGTTTGTTCTCAACATCTGTCAGTCTGTTTCTTCTTTGTTTTAGTCACCAGTGTGTTGTATTTTTTATATTCCACACACAAATGAACCTTATTTGTCTTTCTCTGATTTATTTCTCTTTACAGATTATCCTCCTAGTCCATCCATATTGCTATAAATGGCAAATTTGATTATTTCTTATGGCTGAGTATTCCACTGTGTATACACACACACACACACACACACACACACACACACCACAGCTTCTTTACTTCTTTATCTAGTTATCTGTTGATGGGCACTCCGGTTGCTTCCATATTTTGGCAATTGAAAATAATGCTTCTATCAATATTGGGGTGCATATGTCTTTTCAAATTAGTTTTTTTTTTCAATGTATGTATCTATGAGTAGAATTGCTGGGTCATACAGTAGTTCTGTTTTTAGTTTTTTGAGAAATCTCCATACCATTTTCCACAGTAGCTTCATCAATTTACAGTCCCACCAACAGTGTATGAAGGTTCCCTTTTCTCCACATTCTTGCCAACATTTATTATTTGTGTCCTTTTTGATGACAACCATTCTGACAGGTGTGAGGTGATATCTTGTTATGGTTTTGATTTGCCTTTCCCTGGTGATTAGTGATGTTGAGCATCTTTTCATACTCCTGTTGACCATCTTCATTTCCTCTTGAAAAAATGTCTGTTCCATTCTTTTGCCCTGTTTCTAATTGAACCTTTTTTAAAAATTTGTATTAGCTGTTTATATATACAGTTGGCCAAAAACTTTGTTTGGGTTTTAAACATAAGCTTTTTGCCCAGCCCAATATGTTGGATATTAATCCTTACCAGTGATATTGTTTGCAAATATCTTCTGTTATTTATTGTTTTCTCATTTTGTTGATGGTTTCCTTTGCTGTCCAAAAGCTTTTAAGTTTAATTAAGTCCCATTTGTTTATTTTATTTTTGCTTCCTTTGTTTCAGGAGATGGATCCAAAAGGAAATATTACTATGAATTACGTTAAAGAGTATTTTGCCTATGTTTTCCTCTAGGAGTTTTATAGTATTTGGTCTTACATTTAGGTCTTTAATCCATTTTGAGTTTGTTTTTGTGTATGGTATTAGAAAATGTTCTAATTCCCTTCTTTTACAAGTAGCTGCTCAGTTTTCCCAATATCACTTAATAAAGAGACTGTCTTTTCTCCACTACATATTTTTGTCTTCTTTGTCACAGATAAATTGACATTAACAGTGTGGGTCACTTTCTTCATCTCTATTCTTTTCCGTTGATATATAACTGTTTCTGTGCCAGTACCATACTATTTGAATTATTTTACCTTTATAGTATAATCTGAGGTCAGAGTATATGGTTCCTCCAGCTCTTGTTTTTCAAGATTGTTTTGGTTATCAGTCATTTAAAGAAGAAATAAAGATAGTGTTTTCAAAGATTTCTAGAGTTAAAAGAAAATTAATAGTATTCAACAGTTTGTGTGGCCAGTGTGACCTTGATAACAAAATGAAAATAGTGTTACAAAAGGAAAAAAAATACAGGCCAAATTTTCTCATGAAAATAGATACAAATAAAACAAATATAAACATTACTATAACAAAACAAAATGAATGATCCATAATCTAGCAGTCAAAAGTCAATATTGATGAAATATTTTTAAAATTATGGACATAACAGAATAAAAATTATACTTAATAGTTCCAACTGGTTATTTGTTGACAATATTAACAAAATTTATAACATGGAATTTCATAATTTTTAAATTTCCAAATTAAAGAATTTGAGGTTCAATATTTTACTAGTTTTAAGTTCATGTCATGTTAATGTCCATCCTGCCGTTAATGAGTACAAGGAGATCAAACCAGTCAATCCTAAAGGAAATCAGTCCTGAATGTTCATTGGAAGGACTAATGCTGAAGCTGAAGCTCCAAACCTGACATGCTTCAGTCCTAGCGGTGGCAAAGTCAGACACGACTGGGCAACTGAACTGAATGTCCACCTTAATTAACTTTCAGTCAGTCAGTTCAGTCAGTTCAGTCACTCAGTCGTGTCCAACTCTTTGTGACCCCATGAATCACAGCACGCCAAGCCTCCCTGTCCATCACCAACTCCCGGAGTTCACTCAAACTCGCGTCCATCGAGTCCGTGATGCCATCCAGCCATCTCATCCTCCGTCGTCCCCTTCTCCTCCTGCCCCCAATCCCTCCCAGCATCAGAGCCTTTTCCAAGGAGTCAACTCTTCTCATGAGGTGGCCAAAGTACTGGAGTTTCAGCGTTAGCATCAGTCCTTCCAGTGAACACCCAGGACTGATCTCCTTTAGAATGGACTGATTGGATCTCCTTGCAGTCCAAGGGAGTCTTGAGAGTCTTCTCCAAAACCACATCAATTCTTCGGCGCTCAGCTTTCTTCACAATCCAACGTTCACATCCATACATGACCACTGGAAAAACCATAGCCTTGACTAGATGGACCTTTGTTGGCAAAGTAATGTCTCTGCTTTTTAATATGCTAGCAAATTTTATAAATTTTAATGCCTGTGTTGATTTAAAAAAAAAATCTCTTAGCAAAAAAGAACTTGGTGGAATCTTCCTCAGTCCAAAGCAAAGATTTTGTAAAAAGTCATAATTAATATTAAAATATTGAAAGATTTATATCTGAAACCATAATAGGATTAGAATTCCCAGTTTTATTATTTTTCTTCAGTATTGCATTGGAAGTCCTAGTCAGTGCTATAAGACAAGGAAACTAAACATATCTATTCTTAAATATTGGAAATTAAAAAATAGCTCTGCCTCTAAATACATATAAATGAAGTCGGTCAGTCATGTCTGACTCTTTGCAACCCTATGAACTGTAGCCTACCAGGCTCCTCTGTCCATGGAGTTTTCCAGGCAAGAGTACTAGAGTGGGTTGCTATAGCCTTCTCCAGGGGATCTTCCTGACCCAGGTTGGAACCCAGGTCTCCCACATTGCTGGCAGACACTTCACCATCTGAGCCATCGTAGAAGCCCTAAATACATATAACAGGATTATAAATACAAAATTTTTAAAACTATATATTATTAAAAAAATTAAGTGGTTTTATCAAGAATTGTGACAAAACTGGAATAAAAGCTAATTATACTTCCCCATCACAGCAACATACAATCAGAAATGGAGATTATTAATGATGCCATTTGAATAGCAGAGAATTATAAATCTTAGATAAAAGTCTTCAATAAATTAACACTTTTACACAGATATATATAATCCATTACTGAACAAAATATGAAAATTTCTCAATAAATTGAGGGTTACTCCATTTTCTTAGACTGGAAATCCAATTGAAAATATATCAGTCCTCTTCAAATCATTCTGTAGATTTTATCTAGTCCCAGTAAAAAAAGAACCCCAGCAGCTTTTTCTCCCTCTGTGATGATTAATTTTACATGTCCACTTGACCAAGCCACAGAATGCCCATATAGCTGGCAAAACATTATTGCTGGTTGTGTATGTGAGGGTGTTTCTGGAAGAGATTTGCCTTTGAATCAGTAGAGGAAGTAAAGAAGACCATTGTTACCAGTATGGGTAGGGACCATCTAATCCACTGAGGGCAGAACAGAACAAAAATGTGAAAGAAGAGCAAATGTGTCCTCTGCTTTAGTTAGAACATCCATCTTCTCCTGCCCTTGGATAGCAACACTCTGTTTCTCAGGCCTTCAGATTTGGGTGGGACTCATACCATTGGTTCCCTTGGGTCACAGTCCTTTGGATTTAGCCTGGAACACCACCATCAGCTTTCATGGCCATTTAGCTTTCAGACAGCAGTGCCTGGCACTTCTTAGTCAATCACTCATAATAAATATCTCACTCTCTCTATCTATATATATACAGTGAAAGTGCAAGCTGCTCAGTCGTGTCTGACTCTCTGTGACCCCATGGACTATACAGTTCATGGAATTCTCCAGTCCAGAATACTGGAGTGGGTAGCCTTTCCCTTCTCCAGGGGATCTTCCCAACCCAGGGATTGAACCCAGGTCTCCCGTGTTGCAGGCAGGTTCTTTACCAGCTGATCCACAAGGGAAGCCCAAGAATACCAGAGTGGGTAGCCTATCCCTTCTCCATCAGATCTTCCTAACCCAGAAATAGAACCGGTGTCTCCTGCATTGCAGGCGGATTCTCTACCAATTGAGCTATCAAGGAAGCCCCATGTATAAGGTAATATGTAAGTATATATCCATTTTGTTCTGTTACTGTAGAGAACCCTAACTAAACATTCTTCTTTGATGGAAATTAAAAACTTATTCTGAAATTTAGGTGGAAGTGTAAAAGTTGAAGTTGCTCAGTCGTGTCCGACTCTTTGTGACCCCATGGACTATACAGTCTGTGGAATTCTCCTGGCCAAAATACTAGAGTGGGTAGCCTTTCCCTTCTCCAGGGAATCTTCCCAATCCAGATATCGCACCCAGGTCTCCCCATTGCAGGCGGATTCCTTTCCAGCTAAGCCACAAGGGAAGCTGGGAAGTGCAAAGGGTACATATATTTACCAATGAAAAGCAAAGTTGGAAATACATCCACTTCCATACAGAAAAGCCTTATGTGATGGAGTATTTTACAACAATCAAAATGAAAAACCTACTCTTACAAGCAGCAGGAGGAGTCTCACATACAATGTGGAATTAAGAAAGCCAGAGATATGTGATAATATAGTGAAAATTTGATTGAAAATGTATATACTTTCAGGTTCATGGTTCTGTTAGGAGAGGAGAGAGAGGGAAGTGACTGAGGAGAGCATGACAGTAGTTTCTGGCACTCATAATACTCCATTTCTTCAATGAGATAAAAGATACATAGATATATTATTTTGTGATCACTTAGTGATTTATATTGGAGAAGGCAATGGCATCCCACTCCAGTACTCTTGCCTGGAAAATCCCATGGATGGAGGAGCCTGTTAGGCTGCAGTCCATGGGGTCTCGAAGAGTCGGACACAACTGAGCGACTTCCCTTTCACTTTTCACTGTCATGCACTGGAGAAGGAAATGGCAACCCACTCTAGTGTTCTGGCCTGGAGAATCCCAGGGACGGGGGAGCCTGGTGGGCTGCCATCTATGGGGTCACACAGAGTCGGACATGACTGAAGCGACTTAGCAGCAGCAGCAGCAGTGATTTATATGCCTATATTTTTCTGCATGCATTGTTTCAATTAAGAAAATGAAAAACAATAAAAACAATTATATATTTCTATCTGCCACTTTATCTTGAATTCTGCATTCCTAAGCAAAAGTATGCATATCTTTTAACACTGCAATAAATAATACAGCATAGACACATTATATCCAAGATACATAAAGACTGATATATACCTCAGGTTGTTTGGGTCAGTTACTCAAGAGTGCCTGTGTAGAAACATGGCCACAAAGCCAGCAGAAGTACACCCTTTATGGGCTGTTATATAATTGCCTTAATCTTTGGTAGGACTGTTTTCCCTGCCAGACTCCATAGCTGAAGAATAGGAAAGCTGGCAGTGAAAATAGACTCTCTTGTACCCAAACTCAGTGAATAAAAGTCCCAAAGGTCATCAAATCATTAGATATATTGAAAATCCTTTGTCTATTATTTGTACATAATCAGGAATAAGAGTTTAATTAATGCCAGAAGGATCAGACCTTATAACTTTTTGATTCCTATCACAACAATTGTATATATTAGGCATCCAATCTATAGCATTGACATTTTTTGAAATATATTTTTGTTGTTTTATTGTGTTTGTCTTGGGGCATTGTTGATAGCCAGGCGACCCTGGATAGCCTGTCAGGCTTTGAGTCAAGGTTTCAATTCCAGGAAAAATGTGCTGCTTTAACTGAGATGGGAGAGAGAAGCTTGTAGAGAGTTAAAATGAAATAATCAATCAAGTAAATAGTTTCCCTTTACCCAAGATAAACAAAGTAAAATCAGATGAAATGTGCCCCTTCTCAATTACTTGGAAAAAGCAGGCATGTCCACATTTGGAACAGGTGTTTCAGAACCCAGCCATCTGTTTTTCAGGGAAGCTACAAGGGAGAAAGGAACCAAAGTGGGCACTGATTTATACATGAAGAGGTTCTGACTTCCCATCTGTGTACTTAGTAAGAAAGGGTAATACTGAAGGAAAAGATGGTAATTCAGTAAGTATCCAAGAGGAGGCGGATTTCATAAAGACTTCCGTCTCATTTCATCCCTCCCTGCTGTTGTAAGTGAAGGCAAAGAATCCAAACTCACTATTGGCAGACTTAGAGCACACTGATGAAACCCTTAACCTCCATGCACCAGCTTTCTATGCAGTTAAATGCTATCTTAATATCTGATTGTAGGCAACTAACTTTATTTGCGCCATTTCTATCCAATAAAAAAAATCAATCACTATAGAAATTAAAATGCCAGAAATACTTTTTAGAGTTAGTAGTAATAGTCCCATTTGAAACTCTCAATACTGAGAATTAGTCATGAACTGTAATAACTTTAGATTAACATATATAAAAATAGCAATGACATACATTGTTTAAAGATTTTGTAAGTAAGGAGAAATCAAGCATTTCCACCAAGGCTTTTTGCTTGCTTGTTTATTTTTAATATTAGGTTTAAAGAAGTACATTCGAGAACTGAACACAAGGGGAAATTCAAAACGTCAATATCCGAATCTTATACTTGAATGGTGTTTGTTTGGCAAGGTTCGGTTACTTAACCTACTAATTTTAAAACAAAGATAAAACCATTACTATAAATATCACATCTTATTTTGTCATAAGAAATGATACTGAAATCAATTTTAACTTGACATCAGCCTCATGGCGAATAATGCAACACGTTATTTCACAACAATGCAATTTTCTTACTTTAAATCTTGGAAACATCTTTGATTCTTTCTATGCCTCACTTCCAAATACTACTTCATTTTCAAATCCTATCTGCCTGAATTTCAAATGCATTCCATTTTTAACTAAACTATCATTGCTTGAATCCTCTCTTGATTATTACAAGAGCACTCTAATTTCTTTCTTCTCCTTAGGGCCCTTATTTAATCCATTATACCATCCAGAATAATCTTTGTGATTAGGTCACCCTGCAAATAATAGGTAGAATTTATTTGGAAATTATCATAGTCCAGACATTGAAAAGTTTATACAGAAGTGTCATTTACTCCATAGTCATTTTAAAGTTACCATTAAAATTGGTACTATTTTATGATTATTAAAATAGGGTCTAGAGAGGTTAAGAATGCTGGAAACCAGATCATTTGGCTTCAAAGACCATGATACAAATTCCTGCTCTGCACTGTCTCTCCACCATCTTGGAAAAAAATGATATAGCAAGCTCCCATATATTCATCACCAGCTTCAAATATTATCAACTTGTTACTATTCTGATTTAATCTTTAACCCCAAATATTTCCCTCTCTTCATACTATTTTACAGCAAATACTAGACATTCTTTAACTTCAACTTTAAATATTTCAATGTGAATTATAACTCTACATATATTGAAACTTCTTAAAACAAAACTAGAAAACCAGTTTCACAAAAAAGTCTTAATATCATCAATAATTTTTATTGCATCAAAATCTAAATAAAGTTCATAAACTGCAGACTCAAACTACCGCACAATTGCACTCATCTCACATGCTAGCAAAGTAATGCTCAAAATTCTCCAAGCCAGGCTTCAGCAATACGTGAACCGTGAACTCCCTGATGTTCAAGCTGGTTTTAGAAAAGGCAGAGGAACCAGAGATCAAATTGCCAACATCCGTTAGATCATGGAAAAAGCAAGAGATTTCCAGAAAAACATCTATTTCTGCTTTATTGACTATGCCAAAGCCTTTGACTGTGTGGATCACAATAAACTGTGGAAAATTCTGAAAGAGATGGGAATCCCAGACCACCTGACCTGCCTCCTGAGAAATCTGTATGCAGGTCAGGAAGCAACAGTTAGAACTGGACATGGAACAACAGACTAGTTCCAAAT
Organism: Ovis canadensis; assembly: GCF_042477335.2. Classification (NCBI taxonomy): domain Eukaryota; kingdom Metazoa; phylum Chordata; class Mammalia; order Artiodactyla; family Bovidae; genus Ovis; species Ovis canadensis. The sequence continues at coordinate 104,847,536 of NC_091251.1, forward strand.
AGGAAAAGGAGTACGTCAAGGCTGTATATTGTCACCCAGCTTATTTAACTTATAGCAGAGTACATCATGAGAAACACTGGACTGGAAGAAACACAAGCTGGAATCAAGATTGCCAGGAGAAATTTCAATCACCTCAGATATGCAGATAACACCACCCTTATGGCAGAAGTGAAGAGGAGCTAAAAAGCCTCTTGATGAAAGTGAAAGAGGAGAGCAAAAAAGTTGGCTTAAAGCTCAACATTCAGAAACCAAAGATCATGGAATCCGGTCCTATCACTTCATGGGAAATCGATGGGGAAACAGTAGAAACAGTGTCAGACTTTATTTTTTTGGCTCCAAAATCACTGCAGATGGTGACTGCAGCCATGAAATTAAAAGACGCTTACTCCTTGGAGGAAAAGTTATGACCAACCTAGATAGTATATTCAAAAGCAGAGACGTTACTGTGTCGACTAAGGTCTGTCTAGTCAAAGCTATGGTTTTTCCTGTGGTCATGTATGGATGTGAGAGTTGGACTGTGAAGAAGGCTGAGCGCCGATGAATTGATGTTTTTGAACTGTGGTGATGGAGAAGACTCTTGAGAGTCCCTTGGACTGCAAGGAGATCCAACCAGTCCATTCTGAAGGGGATCAGCTCTGGGATTTCTTTGGAAGGAATGATGCTAAAGCTGAAGCTCCAGTACTTTTGCCACCTCATGCAAAGAGTTGACTCATTGGAAAAGTCTCTGATGCTGGGAGGGATTGGGGGCAGGAGGAGGAGGAGACAACAGAGGATGAGGTGGCAGGATGGCATCACGGACTCGATGGACGTGAGTCTGAGTGAACTCCGGGAGATGGTGATGGACCGGGAAGCCTGGCATGCTGCGATTCATGGCGTCGCAGAGTCGGATATGACTGAGGGACTGAAATGAACTGAATTGTGCATTAATTCCATCCGTCGTATTTTTATCTTAGACATTGGAATTTTAATCTGTCATTTTTTAATGTAGTTATAACATCTTCCATGTTATAAGAAATGTATCATAACAACTATATAAATTCCTTATCTGCTAATTTCAATATATATGTATGTATATATCAGTCCTAAGTTTCAGTTGATTCATTTTTCTCATTAGGATTCAAATTTTCCTTCTTTTCATTTCTCATAATCTTTGATTAGATATCTGATATTTCAAATTTATTTTGTTGGGTGCTGGATATTTTGGTTTGCTATTTATTTTTTCATCATAGTTAAATTACTTATAAAGTGTATGAGAACAAGAGCTGTGTTTAATCTAGGACTAATTTTTTCCCACTACTTGGCACAGTCCTCATAAGTACCCTACCCAAAGCTGTGTCATTCATGAAGTTTTTCTGTCTGACCTGTGGGGACATGCACCATTGCCCTGCCTATGTCTAATATGCGCTTTATTGTGGTGATTTGGTACCTAATACACAATTTTTCTGAGCAGTGTGCCTATACTTTATTAATAGCTTCTACAAGTCTGGATTTGGTTTTACAGCCTGAAAAACATTTGAATAAAGCTACATTTTCACTAGTTTCCAAAACAAAACTTGTCCTCACAATTGTCACAAGCATTTACCTAGATGCTATAGTATACTTGGGCCATAGTCTGTGTTGGTAGACGTAGTCTTTTAAATATTTTTAGAAATATTATTTACTAATTTGTCTTGTCCACACCAGTCTTCACTGCTGCACGAGCTTTATCTGCTGTAAGCGGGGCTGCTCCTTCTTTAGTTGCCGTGCACAGGCTTCTCACGACTGTGGCTTCTCTAGCTGCAAAAATGGGCTCACAGGCCATGGGGACTTTGGTAGTTGCGGCACGTGGGCTCAGTAGCCCTGGTTCCTGGACTCCAGAACGCTCCTGGTTCAATGGTTGTGAACATGGATTTAGACACTGTATGACTGTGAGATCCTCCCGGACCAGGGACTGAACTCAGACCTCCTGCCCTAGCAGGGGGAATCTTTACCACTAAGCCATCAGGGAAGCCTGGTGGACATACTTTCTTCTTTAGCCGAAATACAAACTCATGATCTCACCTCAGCAATTTTGAGAGACTTTAACATAAACATCATTTTGCGATTCGTGATAAGAAGAGTTCCGTGATAAGTACTTTCCCTACCACTTTAACATCTCATTGTGTGTCATTGATTCAAGGTTCTCTCACCCTACCATATGTCTAAATCATCTTGAAATTTATTATTCTACTTTGGAATCCTCCACTCATAATATCCTCTGTATTTTTGAGACTTATTCCTTAGACTAAGCTCTTTGAAAGCAAGCCCCGTACGTTTTTATTTGCATCCTTAGCACCTGGAACATTGAAGATGCATGTGTAAAGTCCTGAGAAAACACTTCAGAAACTTGTCTTGTAGCTCACCAGTAGAGAAACCATATTTGATATAACAGCATTTGTCTCTTTATGGTAGAATCAAGAACACAGCTTAATATTTCTTGGTCTTGTTGTTTGTTTCTTGATTATACTGGAAATCATTAAAAAAAAGGGTTTCTAAAAGACCTTAATTACAAGTGAAGGATTAGAAATAGAGAAAGTCATATATCAATGACATCAGAAGATGGCAATTACTTCCTCTGTTCCATTTCATGTGTAGAAGCAAAATGATCTCTTCTCTCCTTCAATAAAAGAAAAAAAAATGACAAGCATAGGAACTCCACTCTCCAACTGTATGTAACAGAACCATTAAAATTATAAAATATTCTTTGAAAACCAGGAATGAGATGCTTTAGTTTGCTCTTATGAATTGGATTCTTATATTAACTTAATAGAAGAATAGACTCTTAAATTTTTATTTTTACTTTATTTTACTTTACAATACTGTATTGGTTTTGCCATACATTGACATGAATCCACCATGGGTGTACTTGCATTCCCAAACATACACCCCCCTCCCACCTCCCCATAACATCTCTCTGTGTCATTCCCATGCACCAGCCCCAAGCATCCTGTATCCTGCATTGGACATAGACTGGCAATTCGTTTCTTACATGATAGTATAAATGTTTCAATGCCATTCTCCCAAATCATCCCATCCTCTCCCTCAGAGTCCAAAAGTCTGCTCCACACATCTGTGTCTCTGCTGTCTCATATACAGGGTCATCATTACCATCTTTCTAAATTCCATATATATGTGTTAGTATACTGTATTGGTGTTTTTCTTTATGGCTTACTTCACTCTGTATAATCGGCTCCAGTTTCATCCATCTCATTAGAACTGATTCAAATGTATTCTTTTTAATGGGTGAGTAATACTCCATTATAAAAATTTAAAAAAAATACTGTACATCACACACATCAGTCTTATTTTTATAGAATTTTCCTATTCTTTAGAGGTAAGTAAATTTTAAATGAGTCAGATTTAAATGTAAACATGAAACAGAAATTATGAAAACTGTAAATAATAAAAACAGAGCCGAGGACAAATGATAAACTGTTAAAATATTTTGAGCCTAATAAAAGATGAAGAGTTAATATGCTAAGTCTTCCAAGAAGTCTTAAGATATACCCCAAAAAATTTTTTTCAAGAGAAAAATAGGTGAGGAACACAAACATTTCACGAAAGAATAAACTGTCAATCAGCATTTAAACATCCTCAACCTTTCTGATTATCAAAAATAAAAAACAAAATATGCAATACTATTTCCTTCATATTGACAATGATAAAAAGAATTAAAGAATTGTAATAGGGTAGTACTGTGTTAGAAATGAGCACTCATATGCCCAAGAACAGTGTAAATTCATACCACCTTTTTGAAAAGCAACTTAGCATTATATGTCAAAATATATAAACTGTTCATAACCTGGACATATCTGGCATGTGTCTAATAATTCCACTTTTGGTAATTTACCCGAAGGGAAAAAATGTATATACACAGATGTTCATTGCAGAGCTGTTTATAACAGTGAAATATCTAAGCAATGTCCCTCCTCAGTACAGAGCTGCTTGAGTGTATTATACACATGTACAATGGGATGCCATGTAGTCACTACAAATTATAATAAATTATCAATTGACAATGAGAGATATCTAAAAATAAAACTGAACAGATTGCAAAAAACATCATTCCATTTTTTGGAGAAATTGAACATGTCGATTATATTACAGATGCATAAAGCAAAGTTGAAATGGATGGTCTTCACAATATTAAATGGTTATCTGTGGATGGCAAGATTCTGGAAAAGGTTTACTGCTTTGTTTTCATTGAGAATATCTCTTTTTAAAAATAGAAATAATGAAGAAACTAACGCATATGTGTGCACACACACATCTAATACAAGTCGTGAAAGGAGACTGGGACTGTACCTGAGGTGGTCATCAAAGCACACGGTCATGGCACAGTGGAAGATGACGTTTGTGTGGGAAAGAAGCTCCTGCATGTCCTCCTTGCTGATGGCAAAGTCATTCTGATGAGGTCTGCAGAAATAGCTCGGATCTTCTCATGCACATTTGGACAAACTTCTTTGACTTTTTCAAACAGCTAAAACATATAAATCATCAAAGATCATCATCACCAATAATGTTCTTATTTTCACTAACATTTCATTTTAATTCACAAAAACTGGTTATTAGTTGTAATAATATGACAGCCATCTGCTATATTTCATGGAATTCAAGGTCAGCATAGAATAATTCTTGCTCTTCTTAATTTGATAAACATCCAGAAAAAGGTCCAGTGACCAGTAAGGAGTGTATTTTGAACTTTTCCTGGGTGAAGGAGTGGTAGTTAAGTCATCCATATCTTGCGCCATCCTCTCTCCCCTTCCAAGACAGCTTCGTGTTTAAACATGGTGATTATTTCCATTTCTGCCTGGGTGATACTGTTTTGGGGCAAACTCACCAGCCTTTATATACCTTGACAAATTACCAGCAAAATCACCAGCCTTTAAGAAGGTCTCATAAGCACAGCTTCAAAACAACTTGGTTAATTGGATCAGATTAACAAGAGGACTTAGAAGCACAAAGATAATTAGAAAAAAAAAACAAATTAAGCAAATTTGTAATGTGTAAAACAAATAAAATTTTTATATAATCTCAAAAAAAAAAAAAAGAATAGACTCTGTGAAATAAGTGAAAAAAATAAAGCACACGTAGTGTTATTGTCTTTGCTGATAGGAAACATTTTGACTGCAAGAGCATTGATTAATGGATATCCATAAAAATATATATGCTTACACCAGCAGTGATACAATCGGTTTTGAAAATTAAGAAGTTCACCCTGTTCTCCCTTAGAATGGAAATCTACATGCAATCATAATACACATCATAAAACTGAATGTATAAAATCAGGTCACAAACTCTGATAGTAAACCTTTTTGAAAATAGTACTTAATTCAGGTAAAATTAAACCTTTGCAAAACTCAGAGTATGATTGGAATATAATTGCATGTTTAACCCTTTACTGCTCTGCTCCATTGCAGAAAACTTTTGAAAGTTCAACTGATTTTTTTTTTTAATGACAGATTTGGAACTCTGGATTTCATCACTTAGATATTTATTTCATGCAAAAGCAACTGCAACGTTAAATGAAGTATCTTTATTAAATATTTAGATAAAACATCTAGAATAATTTCAAGATAATTGCCCCAAGATAATTTATTTTCGTTTTTGCTAATTCTTTTCTTAACCACCCTGGCTCCACCCTAAACTTCTCATTTAGTAACGCTTTTATCCCTTTTTATTAATGTTGTGTCCACCATAGTCCCACAATATAATTACAATTTTGCTCCCACTTATTTTTTTTAAATCATCATTTGATAGTTTAAGGCAGATAGACCAATCATACGTTAACCAAGAAGGAGCAGATGTGGCTAGTATTTTTCATCCAATTGATTGCAAAAAATTCAAAGCAAAAAATATTTCTCAGAACTTGCTAACCTGTTTTAGTTATGAGTAGGAACTCTGCAGTCAGACCATCTGGGGTGAATCGAAACTGTACTAGTTAATGGCTGCATCACACTGTGTAACTTACTTTCTCTGTACATCAGTTTCTCAGCATTCACCTGGGGATGATAATAGCTGCTATACCAATATGTTGTTTTGAATATTAAATAGGTTAATACTTGTGAGCCACTTAAAGTCATGGTTTTTGCATAGTGAGCTCCCAATAACTCTTAGCTGTTACTAGCTTGCTTTTGCTTTGAGTACCCCCTGATGCATGCACTATCTTACCTTGTACATTGTCAGTATTTTAGCAACTCAAGATCTGGGAAAATTGTTTTTCTATGTTTGTGTGTCCGACACCTCATGTTAGCCTGTAACAGTCACTTAATAAATAAATGTTTCAGATGCAATCACATTTCATGGACCCATCTACAGTCAAATTTCAAGGACCCATCTACAGTGACCTCTTCATTCTACCAGGGAGATTTTACGACTTCTTCTGTGGCCACCTTGTTTACCATGCTGCTCTCTCATAGTACTTTTAACACTTTAGTGAAAGTATTAATCTCTCAGTTGTATCCAATTCTTTGCGACCCCATGGACTGTAGCCCGCCAGGCTCCTCTGTCCATGGACTTCTCTAGGCAAGAATACTGGAGTGGGTTGCCCTTCCCTCCTCCAGGGGATGTTCTCAACCCAGGAATGGATTATTTGTCAGTTTATTAGCTTTCTATTGCTGTGTAGTAAAGTATCGCACACTTAGGAGCTTAAGTTCACATAAGTATCTTAGTTCTCAGTTTCTGCACGTCAGGAGTTCGAGTGCAGGTTAGCTGAATGCTCTAGTCAGGTTCTCATCACACTGAAATCAAGGTGTTAACCGTGGCCACAGGCTCATCTGAGGCTCAGCACTCTTCTCCAGCTCGTTCGCTTTTTGGCAGAATTCGTTAACACACCCTTGTGTGACTGATGCTATGATCCATTTTCATGAGAGCTCTTGGTGAGGAGCTGCCGTCAAGTGTTTAGAGGTCACCCTCGGTTCTTGTCATATGGTCCCCTTCTCTCATAACATGACAGCTTACTTCTTTAATGGCAGCAAACTAGTGTCTGCTGCTGCTGCTAGTCTCCTTTAACTCATTAGGTCAGACCCACCCAGGATCATCTCCATTTTGGTTAACCTGAAGGCAACTGATGTAGGGCCTTAATTAAATCTGCAAAATTTTTGCCAATTATCATGGGAGTGAAATTCCATTAGATTAAAAAAATCCAGTTTACATTCAAAGGGAGGAGGTTATACAGTGTGTGTGTAATCTTGGTGGTCTTCAAATTCTGCTGATTGCACTCTGCACCCTGTGAAATAATGAAGAAATCAGGTACCATTTTTCTCCGTATTTCTATCACCTAGTGAGAGTCAGACACGACTGGGTGACTTCACTTTCACTTTTCACTTTCATGCATTGGAGAAGGAAATGGCAACCTACTCCACTGTTCTTGCCTGGATAATCCCAGGGATGGGGGAGCCTGGTGGGCTGCTGTCTACGGGGTCGCACAGTCAGACACGACAGAAGCAACTTAGTAGCAGCAACAGCAGCAGCAGTATAGTATCCAGTGGGTATTTGTTGAAAAACAACAACAATGAAGAAGAACGCATGAATGAATATTACTCTTGTGGTAATTTGCTTATGCTAAAGATGCTTACTGCTTGGAAGAAAAATTATGACCAACCTAGATAGCATATTCAAAAGCAGAGACATTGCTGACTAAGGTCCGTCTAGTCAAGGCTATGGTGTCTCCAATGGTCATGTATGGATGTGAGAGTTGGGCTGTGAAGAAGGCTGAGCCCCGAAGAATTGATGCGTTTGAATTGTGGTGTTGGAGAAGACTCTTGAGAGTCCCTTGGACTGTAAGGAGATCCAACCAGTCCATTCTGAAGGAGATCAATCCTGGGATTTCTTTGGAGGGAATGATGCTAAAGCTGAAACTCCAGTACTTTGACCACCTCATGTGAAGAGTTGACTCACTGGAAAAGACTCTGATGCTGGGAGGGATTGGGGACAGGAGGAAAAGGGGATGACAGAGGATAAGATGGCTGGATGGTATCACTGAGTCGAGGACGTGAGTCTGAGTGAACTCCGGGAGTTGGTGATGGACAGGGAGGCCTGGCATGCTGCGATTCATGGGGTCGCAAAGAGTCGGACACAACTGAGCTATTGAACTGAACTGAACTGAGAGATAATGTTGGGCTTCCCTGATTGCTCAGATGGTAAAAAATATGCCTGCAATTCAGGAGACCTGGGTTTGATCCCTGGGTCAGGAATATTCCCTGGAGAAGGGAATGGCAACCCACTCCAGTATTCTTGCCTGGAGAATTCCATGGACAGAGGAGCTTGGCAGGGCATGGCCCCTGGGGTTGCAAAGTGTGGGCCACTACTGAGCAACTAACACTGCTACGACACTACACTAAAGATGGCTTACATGTTGCAAAAATACATTGAAACTGCTAATTTTGCTGAGATTTTGGACAGTGAAATATCATGCATGATTAGTTGCTTCAGTCATGTCCAACTCGATGTGACCCTATGGACTATAGACCCCCGAGTTCCTCTGTGACCCCCTCCAGGGGATCTTCCTGACCCAAAGATCGAACCGGTGTTTCTTACGTCTACCTGCATTGACAGGGGGGTCCTTTACCACTAGCGCCACCTGGGAAGCCCAGTGAAGTATGGTAAAGTGGTCATTTTAAATGTTTTCCTGGATTGATTTTAAGCAGCTTGTTCAGTCCTATTCTTCTCCATAAATGAAAATTAGTCAGAATTTTTATGGTTTCTCTACAAAAACTCTTAATAAAATCAAATAATTGTTTCAAACACATCCTCAAACCATTATCATTGTCTGAAACCCACATCAATGTGAATTCACAACCCCTTTGACTGAAAGTAGGGCTCCAGGATGTTCTAGGAAGTGGCTGGTGTCTAATTCGTTTCCCCTCAGAGTATAAGAGAGTTTTCCCTGGTGGCTAAGACAGTAAAGAGTCTGCCTCCTATGCAGGAGAACCAGGTTTGATCCCTGGGTAGGGAAGATCCCCTGGAGAATGGAATGGCTACCCTTTCCAGTATTCTTCTCTAAAGAATTCCATGGACAGAAGAGCCTGGTGGGCTACAATCCATGGGGTCACAAAGGGTCGGGCACAACTGGGCAGCTAACACTTTCACACTTTCACAGAGTATAAGAACTATACATCTATCAACTTTGATAGATGTTTGAAGAAATAAATGCATAATTTTTATTTATTTGAATATTCCCTAAGAAATATCCAAATGGAACATAACTGAATGCAAGTACATTGATAATTTAAAATGGGAAAGGACTAGTTGGGTCATATGAATGATATCAACTTCTACTATGTCCTATAACAGGTACATGAGACCAGAATCAAACCTATACTTTTCAATGTTCTCCAAATTCTAAAGATCTGTTTAAAATTTTTCATTTCTAAGTAGTCGGAACAGCATTTACACATAAGGAGAATGGAGTATTTTAATTTTCTTGTTCTGATTGCCTTCAGGAGAGTTCAGGAGAGTGCTAACTTCATTTTCAGTTTGCCCCTCTTCTCCCTGAGACATTGCTTTCCATCTGATTCACAGGTCAGGGTCAACTATTATTATTTTATATTTTGAGGGGCATTCTGAATCTAAATACCAGTGACATAGACCAAACCAATTTGGAACAATGTTAAAAAAAATTGCACTGTAACACAAATGAAAGAAAAGACAATAGTGCATTAAAGTGTTTTTTATTCATGCTTTTGCATAATTTTTCTGCATAATTGGCTATTAACCTTTGTTATCCTTCAAGTCCTGTACCTTCAAACTGATTTCCTTTCCGAATGGAGGGGACACTGATTATTATTATTATTTCTTGAAGTGCCTCCATTTTGGCCCTTATAAACTTTGCCCAGTGAGAAAAATTAGTATTTCCACTGAAGAATTAAGAGTTCATTCGTACTGATCTGCACATAGAAAAAGCCATTTGGGTAGGAATCAATTTACTAGAAGTGTATATATGTTGCGCCATGACTTTTGCTTTAAGATATTATCGAAAATATTTTTTAAAGAGTGACAGTTACGAGATTGCCTGCAATACTTTGAGGGAATGTGGATATTTAGAGAGACGTAGACTCTGCCTTTTCTTACCCACCTATACGTATTTGGAAATGTTGCTCCCAGTAAACTTCATGACAATAAGTATATCAAATCTTCTTGAAAATCCTGCAACATTACATTATTTCTTAGTTATTTTTTACATTATTTCTTCCCTTGACCTTAGTAACTCTGGTTTAGAATAGATTTTTAAATAGGCTTGGAAACTTGAAGGAGTAATCTTTAGTTATTTCAATAATACATAGATGGAGCTAATTCCATTGCCAAGTGATTCTTGAAATGAGTCCTTAATCTGTATTTTTGAACTACTTTGGCAAACAAAAGTAAAAGTTTGAGGCATTTGGCATCTCAGAAACCTCTTAATAATAATGTAGCTTCTTGTATTAGGTCTTTTTTACAAATTCTTTTTCTAGGCGTTCTCATGATTAAAAAGCAGTGCTTCTAAACTCTGGATGTACATCAAATCACTTTATTATTATTAGTTTTGAACAATGCTCATATCTAGTCTTTACATCATACCAATCAAATAAATTCTGCAGGTAGGACCAGATATTAGTATTTTTTAAAGTTCCCTAGAAGCTTTTAATATGAAAACAGGGTTTGTAATCTTTGGAATAAGAAGAATGATTTTTCCCTGAGTGCACACACAACTGAAAATTACACTGTAATTTATGTGTCCACTTTTGAGTAATGGTTTTATCAAAGATATCTGTAACATATTCTAAAATATATGAACTCAGTGAATCCAGGAAGACATAGGGAAAGGCAGTGAATTTGTCACTAAGTTGTGTCTGACTCTTACGATCCCATGAACTATAGTGCCTCAGGCTCCTCTGTGCAGGCAAGAATACTGGAGTGGGTTACCATTTCCTCCTCCAAGGGTTCTTCGTAATCCAGGGATCAAGCCCAGGTCCCTTGCATTGCAGGCAGATTCTTTACCAACTGAGGCACTAGGGAAGCCTTAGGGAGAAGGTGAGGGTTTTTTTTTTTTTTTTTTAAATGCAGTTCTAAGGGTGAGACTAGATCTTCTCAAGAAAATTAGAGATACCAAGGGGATATTTCATGCAAAGATGGGCTTGATAAAGGACAGAAATTGTATGGACCTAACAGAAGCAGAAGATATTAAGAAGGGTGGCAAGAATACATGGAAGAACTGTACAAAAAAGATCTTCATGACCCAGATAATCACAATGGTGTGATCACTCACCTACAGCCAGACATCTTGGAATGTGAAGTCAAGTGGGCCTTAAAAAGCATCACTACGAGGGAGAGGGTGGGATGATTTGGGAGAATGGCATTGAAACATGTATACTATCATGTAAAAATCGAATCACCAGTCTGTGTCCGATGCAGGATAGAGCATGCTTGGGGCTGGTGCATGGGGATGACCCAGAGGGATGTTGTGGGGAGGGAGGTGGGAGGGGGGATCATGTTTGGGATTGCATGTACACCCGTGGTGGATTCATGTCAATGTATGGCAAAACCAATACAGTATTGTAAAGTAAAATAAAGTAAAAATAAAAATTAAAAATAAATAAATGAATAAATAAAAACATCACTATGAACGAAGCTAGTAGAGGTGATGCAACTACAGTTGAGCTATTTCAAATCCTGGAAGATGATGCTTTGAAAGTGCTGCATTCAATAAGCCAGCAAGTTTGGAAAACTCAGCAGTGGCCACAGGACTGGAAAAGGTCCGTTTTCATTCCAATCCCAAAGAAAGGCAATGCCAAAGAATGCTCAAACTACCACACAATTGTACTCATCTCACATGCTAGTAAAGGAATGCTCAAAATTCTCCAAGCCAGGCTTCAGCAATATGTGAACTGTGAACTTGCAGATGTTCAAGCTGATTTTAGAAAAGGCAGAGGAACCAGAGATCAAATTGCCAACATCTGTTGGATCATGGAAAAAGCAAGAGAGTTCCAGAAAAACATCTCTTTCTGCTTGATTGACTATGCCAAAGCCTTTGACTGTGTGGATCACAATAAACTGTGGAAAATTCTGAAAGAGATGGGAATACCAGACCACCTGACCTGCCTCTTGAGAAATCTCTATGCAGGTCAGGAAGCAACAGTTAGAACTGGACATGGAACAACAGACTGGTTCCAAATAGGAAAAGGAGTACGTCAAGGCTGAATATTGTCACCGTGCTTATTTAACTTCTATGCAGAGTACATCATGAGAAACGGTGGGCTGGAAGAAGCACAAGCTGGAATCAAGATTGTTGGGAGAAATATCAATCACCTCAGATATGCAGATGACACCACCCTTATGGCAGAAAGTGAAGAGGAACTAACAATCCTCTTGATGAAAGTGAAAGAGGAGAGTGAAGAAGTTGGCTTAAAGCTCAACATTCAGAAAGCGAAGATCATGGCATCTGGTCCCATCACTTCATGGGAAATCGATGGAGAAACAGTGGAAACAGTGCCAGACTTTATTTTTTTGGGCTCCAAAATCACTGCAGATGGTGATTGCGGCCATGAAATTAAAAGACGCTTACTCCTTGGAAGAAAAGTTATGACCAACCTAGATAGTATATTCAAAAGCAGAGACATTACTTGCCAACAAAGGTCAGTCTAGTCAAGGCTATAGTTTTTCCAGTGGTCATGTATGGATGTGAGAGCTGGACTATAAAGAAAGCTGAGTGACGAAGAATTGATGCTTTTGAACTGTGGTGTTGAGAATCCTTTGGACTGCAAGAAGGTCCAACCAGTCCATCCTAAAGGAGACCAGTCCTGGGTATTCATTGGAAGGACTGATGCTAAAGTTGAAACTCCAATACTTCGGCCACCTCATGCGAAGGGTAGACTCATTGGAAAAGACTCTGATGCTGGGAGGGATTGTGGGCAGGAGGAGAAGGGGACGACCAAGGGTGAGATGGCTGGATGGCATCACTGACTCGATGGACATGAGTTTGAGTGAAATCCGGGAGTCGGTGATGGACAGGGAGGCCTGGCAGGCTGCAATTCATGGGGTCACAAAGAGTTGGACACGACTGAGTGATTGAACTAAACTAAGGATGAGACAAATCCAGAACAGGGTCTCAGGCTCTGATAAATAAGTTATGAGAATCCTTTCTCAGTATTATCCAAATACAATGATTTATAGTAAATGAGACTACAGGGATCTACAAAATCTAGGAGCAATTTAATATGTCTAGCTTGTGGTCTTCCGACTGGGACACATACACTTCTGAAAGTACACAAAGACTTTTCATACAGACAGTCTTTAGAAAATAATTTCCCAGAGTGTCAGTTTCCACATATACTTTCCTCAAAGATGTATCTTCAAGAGAATCAGTTCAGTTCAGTCACTCAGTCATGTCCGACTCTTTGCGACCCCATGAATCACAGCATGCCAGGCTTCTGTATCCATCACCATCTCCCGGAGTTCACTCAGACTCACGTCCATCGAGTGCGTGATGCCATCCAGACATCTCATCCTCGGTCGTCCCCTTCTCCTCCTGCCCCTAGTCCCTCCCAGCATCAGAGTCTTTTCGAATAAGTCAACTCTTCGCAGGAGGTGGCCAAAGTACTGGAGCTTTAGCTTTAGCATCATTCCTTCCAAAGAAATCCCAGGTTGATCTCCTCCAGAATGGACTGGTTGGATCTCCCTGCTCTCCAAGGGAATCTCAAGAGTCTTCTTCAACACCACAATTCAAACGCATCAATTCTTCAGCACTCAGCCTTCTTCACAGTACAACTCTCACATCCATACATGACTACTGGAAAAACCATAGCCTTTACTAGACGGACCTTTGTTAGCTAAGTAATGTCTCTGCTTTTGAATATGCCATCTAGGTTGGTCATAACTTTTCTTCCAAGGAGTAAGTGTCTTTTAATTTCATGGCTGCAGTCACCATCTGCAGTGATTTTGGAGCCCCCAAAAATAAAGTCTGACACTGTTTCCACTGTTTCCCCAACTGTTTCCCAATAAGTGATGGGACTGGATGCCATGATCTTATTTTCTGAATGTTGAGCTTTAAGCCAACTCTTTTGCTCTCCTCTTTCACTTTCATCAAGAGGCTTTTTAGCTCCTCTTCACTTTCTGCCATAAGGGTGGTGTCATCTGCATATCTGAGGTGATTAATATTTCTCCCAGCAATCTTGATTCCAGCTTGTGTTTCTTCCAGTCCAGCATTTCTCATGATGTACTCTGCATAGAAGTTAAATAAGCAGGGTGACAATATATAGCCTTGATGTACTCCTTTTCCTATTTGGGACCAGTCTGTTGTTCCATGGTACCCACAATCTGCCACTTTTCCTTTCACATCAATTCTCTTATTGTATTAAATACAGTCAGTCTCCCACATATCCTGAATCTTGCTCTCACAGTGCATTGGCCTGGTGTGTTACACACAAAAAGTGCTGTTTAAGAGGGCAGAGCTCCTGAGTGAGTTTCTGGAAACAAATAAAATCAAAGAAGGGTTCTATAGAAATAGTAACTGGTTTTATGCAAGAAACATGGCAATTATGTCAGGTCTCTTTATTTTTCTACCTATCCATCCATCCACCCATACATTTGATTTTTATTTTAGAAGTGAAATGACTCTCATATAGAAGTGTATGAGCTCATTTATTGAACTTAAAAGAAAAAGTCATAAGGGTGCATTTTCAACAGAAAGTCTGATCTAATGGCTTAATGATGAGGTCTAACTTAGTATTGAAATTAAGTGGCAATACACATTCTCCATAAAGTGAATTAACTTGATCAGCCCCTTCAAATTTTGATGAGGGCATATTTAAATTAATATGCAGACAATTCATGGACGAATTCACATTTTATTAATTATAATCTCATAAAAATTGTTAAAATGCCAATAAACTGTTTGAAGACCACAAGTCTAGCTCATGCTACCTTGGGAGGCAGATTCAGATGGAACTTTGGGGTGTTAATAAAATGCATAAGTAAATCCAAATGAGATGGACTTTGTTAAAAAATAAGAATGTTTTTTTTTTTAAGCTTTGAGTTTGCTAAAGAATATCTAAGGTTTTGCTGACATACAAGGACTAGAAAGTGGAAATTAATGAAACGCTTATCAATCTATGTAGCCTATCTGTTCTAGTCAGGTGCATCTACAAGGAAGGAAGCATCAGAGCTCCTTTTCAAAAGTGATTGCCTTTAAGAATGAGTTTACGGATAGCAACTGAGGCAGACTCCGGGGCAGCAGTGTTGCCCTGCTCAAGCAGGCAACACTTTGGCTTCCTCTTGCACAGAGTTTTTTAAGTGCCAGTGCTGGGAGTTTGCTCAGAAATGGGGAAAACTTCCTCTCTCCCTTTTATATTAATGCTATTAAAACTGTTTTCAAATAAAATCATACTGTTTGTATAATTTCAGAGAATAGTACTTTGCTTTTAATTATTCTCTTTGCCTTTCAGCTGGCTGTGGAACTGGGCCAGGATACATATTTGAGCAATAAATATTAAGCTTTATTCAAAATCATCCTTGCTCTCCAGCAGTCCCTAAGGATGAATTCTCCTATTGTAACTTCCTTAGTCCTTCTTTTAAATTGTCTAGCAGGTAAGGTTTGGCTGCTGAAAGACTGTTGGACACATACCTCCATCTCAGTGAGGTGAGGTGAAGTCACTCAGTCGTGTCCAACTCTTTGCGACCCTGTGGACCGTAGCCTACCAGGCTCCTCCATCCATGGGATTTTCCAGGCAAGAATACTGGAGTGGGTTGCCATTTCCTTCTCCAGGGGATCTTCCCAACCCAGGGATAGAACCCAGGTCTCCCGCATTGGAGGCAGACGCTTTAACCTCTGAGATACATACCTCAGTCTCAGTGGTAGACACAAATTGGGTATAAACTGTGAGCCCCATGACATATATAAAGAATCTAGAGTAGTGGATGACGCATAGTACAGGTTCAACAAAATTAGGTTTCTTTCCTTTATCACTCCTTTTCTATGGCAAATTCAAAAATATTTTAGGAAAAAACTTTCAAAGTGAAGCACACATATAACAGCATTATTTCTAACAGCAAACATCCAACACAGTAAATGTTCAACCACAACTGAATGGCTAATTCTGGCAAGATAAAATTTTATCCTTAAAATGATGTACATTGACCTTTTAATGATAGGAAAATACATAGGCTATAATTCTGAGTAATAAATGGATTATGAATGACAAATACGTTATGACATCAAATATACGTATAAAGAAAAGCCTGGATCAAAACGTCTTTCAGTTAACAATAAGACTTCATTGGGTAGTGAGATTTTGCATGACTACTGTTATCTTCTTTGTAGTATTTGAGAATCTCTTCCAAAAATTCCAGAGGAAAGGCATATCATCTTTATGTTGGAGAATGAATAACTTGATAAAACAGATATTCTAAAAGCAGCCAATTTGCTGATGCTCTCCAGAAGGAGGGATTTTCCTGATTATAAGTTCTTCAACCTTTCACTGAAATATTCACCTTTCTGCCCACTTCCTCAGCTATCTTTAGGACAAGTATAGTGGATATATTATTTTAAAAGTCCTCACTCCCTTAGCCATGCCTAATTTGGGAGAGGAAGGAGCTTCTTTTCAGGCTTCTCAAAATCTTGTTTCATCTAATAAGCTGTTTTTCTTAGGACTTTATGTCTTTATTCATAATTAGAGGTCTTATCTTGATTCTAGGTATCTCATTGTTATTTCCAAACATATCAGCTTCACTGAAGTACACCCTCTTTTAAAATCAGGGCTTGGAGGATTCATGTTGATGTATGACAAAACCAATACATATTGTAAAGTAATTAACCTCCAATTAAAATTAATAACTTTATATTAAAAAAATAAAAAAATAAA
The DNA here is from genome assembly GCF_042477335.2 of Ovis canadensis. Classification (NCBI taxonomy): domain Eukaryota; kingdom Metazoa; phylum Chordata; class Mammalia; order Artiodactyla; family Bovidae; genus Ovis; species Ovis canadensis. The sequence continues at coordinate 104,864,389 of NC_091251.1, forward strand.
ATCTGGGCTTGATGAAATTGCACCTTGTTTGTTTGTTCTTTAAAACGACAGTCTTTATTCGAGGACATTTGAACTATTCACTGATTATACCCTCCTGTGGAAGGAAGCTTCTTCTCATTTTGAAATCCAGCTCCTGAATCTAATAAATTCTGTCTCTTCCTCAGTAAGTAACTGACAACTGTAGCTGGAGAAATACATATTTCACTGATCTTGGTCAAATAGCAAAATTAAACTTGGCTGCCAAATATGATCAATGTTTGCCTGCCTGCCAAGGTACAATCAAAGACTCATGACAAGTTATATGGTTCTCTAGGCCCATCCTTACTTCCCAAGGGTAGGTAGGCAACTCTCTGCCTCTTTCTTCTCTTTTATCCTTCCTTTTAGAAATCCATCTATTCATCTTAAATCGTTATAAATATATCTCTGAAGCTCTCAGTGTCTGAGACTTAGAAACAAACCAATTTCCTGCTAAGAAAAACATACTACATAATAATGGCTTTAGGCTAATAGAATAGTTTTTGTAGTCAGTGTTCCAAAATGTTTAAACACATTTGCTAACAAAAATTACAAATAACATCAATCTATAAATAATAATTCATAATAAAGAATTGCCATTTTTTTACTGAGTGATTAAAAAATATGTTAACCTGGAGGTCATGTCAGCATGCATGCTAAGTCGCTTTAGTTGTGACCGACTCTGCGACCCTATGGGCTGTAGCCTGCCAGACTCCTCTGTCCATGGGATTCTCCCAACAAGAATACTGGAGTGGGTTGCCATGACCTCCTCCAGGGGGTCTTCCCAACCCAGGGATCAAACCCCTGTCTCTTATGTCTCCTACATTGGCAGGTGTGTTCTTTACCTCCAGCACCACCTGGGAAGCCCAGCCTATAGATGAGCTATGTCTAAATAATATAATGCCACAGTTGAATGTGGAGAAGGCAATGGCAATCCAGTACTCTTACCTAGAAAATCCTATGGATGGAGGAGTCTGGTGGGCTGCAGTCCATGGGGTCACAAAAAGTTGGACACGACTGAGCGACTTACCTTTTACTTTTCACTTTCATACATTGGAGAAGGAAATGGCAACCCACTCCAGTGTTCTTGCCTGGAGAATCCCAGGGATGGGGGAGCCTGGTGGGCTTCCATCGATGGGGTCGCACAGAGTCAGACACGACTGAAGCGACTTAGCAGCAGCAGCAGCAGCAGCACAATTGAATGAAAGCATTCATTCAATTCTCTACTGGTTATCAGTAGAGAAAGGAATGTGGAAAGAGCTTAAGTGGATTTTCCTGGGTTTTTGAAACTCAGGGTAGTTATTGACAGGAGGGATTTACTTATGGTCTACGGAGTGGAAATTGCATGTGGTTGCCTGGGAGAGAAGGCAGGGGGGACATGCTGAAGAGGAGTACAGTATGGGTATTGTTCTCTAGCCCAGCTGCAAGCAACAGAACCCATGCCTCACAGAAAGAAAGGTGCTTCTGGAATAAATGTAAGGTGTCCCCATTCTCTAGAATCCATTTATGACTCAGAGGAAAAGACAATATTGCTTTGAGACAGAGGTAAATGGCACAATGCATTTTTTGCTAGAGAGAGACACTCTGCTCATTGATGCATGAGATTCAGGATCACAGTGAGAATGAAAATGGCCATGTAGCATTTTACAGCTATAGCACTGCAGCTTTGGTGGCCGTGAGGAGCAGCCATCTAGATGGGAAGACACAGTCTTCCCTTGGAGAACAGCACCAGCTGTGAACCGTCCAGCAAGAGAAAGGATGTGGGCCGTTGTAGCTGAACACCTGCATCTATGGGACAGTCCCGGGCTGCTCAGAAATACCTGATGAGGCTTCATCTTCATGGACAATTGAAAGCTTGTGGTATCTTATATAAAAACCCCATTCTCACAGATTCCTGAGGCTGATGGCCATTGATTTCCCACAAATTTCTGGTGAAAACCTTGATTTTTTTTCCAACCTTTGCAGTCCTACAGTGAAAGCAATAGTGTTCTCATGGTAATACAAATGAATTATAATTCTGCTGCTGCTGGTGCAAAGTCGCTTCAGTCGTGTCCGACTCTGTGTGACCTCATAGACGGCAGCCCACCAGGCTCCGCCGCCCCTGGGATTATATCTCAGAGAGACCAATACATTTCCCACTTTCACCCAGCTAGCAGATGGTAGGGCAAGGCTTGAAACCCAACCCTTTAATAGTAGATCCCAAATGTTTTCATGGTACATATTAGATCTTTACTTAACATTTTTCTGATTGAAAGACAAAGATGCTATGTATTCATGTTCTAGGATTATCTCTAGGATTAATTCAGAAATATTCCCTTCTTTTGCGTGAGTATACATTTCACTCTCCCTGAAAGGAACAGCAATGGAAGTTATAATGTAGGTAAGACAACTGTACATTTTCAAGGTCAAAACAAGTAACTAATTTAAATAGAGGGAGGTGAGAAATTACGTGTGCAGTTTAGCTCAAACATAAGATTCTTGCTGATCACTCCTGTTTTTCACTAAGCTTCATTACCCATGTAATAGGACTATTCCCTGGTTCATCACTTCAGCTTGGATTTTCAGGACCTGTTTCACTGCCAGCTCCTCTGATACTGAATCTGAAGGACTACTGAGGCCAAGTCTTTCATTTTCCACAAATACAGGAATTTCACATATTTTAAAAGTACAAGTATGTTGAGCCAGGGCCATAAATATTTTTTAATTAATATATAACTAAAGAAGTTGAGTCTGAAATATGACGAGTTTGGTACAAGGTCATATAGCCAGCAAGAGACAGAGTTGGCACTATCTCTTAAAATGTAGTCAGAGCCTTCTGTATCTTCCTGAACATCAACATTTAATCAGGTCAAACTACCCATTTGGCCAAAGAAAATAAATGCAGTCAGGGAAGTTCATTCTGTGTCCTATTCAGTCATTTCATTAAGGAATTTTTATTACCAATCAATGCAGATTATACCCCTAAGAGCTTCCTAACTTAGATCCCTACCCTTTTTCTACAATTCAAGTCTAGGAAATGTGGCGTGGTCTTCTAATTCTTTCTATACGTAGAAAAGTTAGCATTCTTATTCAAACTTTGTTCACTATTTTGTGTTTGTAAAGTGCAAGCTTGTTATTTTCCTGGAGAATGTTGTAATGTTCATTAGCTGAGAAACAAGGCATTAATGGTGATATTTCAGTGGTTCATTAGGGTCAATAAGAGCCCTTTATGAAGTAAAAAGATTTACAGTAGTCTGTATTATTTGTTTTGTTTTAAATAGTCATGAATTTGTACAGAGAGAGGCTATTAAAAACTATAGTAAATGAATTGATAGTTAGCATTCCCAGCATCCATTGCCACTTCGTCTAGCAAGAACCTCAATTTTCACTTGAGAAATCTCCCCTATTTAACTCTTAACTCATGCTGTCTAGATGGACTTCATTCCCGAATGACCTCGGTCAAGTCAGGAATTGCATTTTGCATTGCACATTGCATTTTCCTGGCCAGTGTCTGGGGCTTAGGGATGGTAGGGACATATCCAACTTCTATGAGAATGACTAGGAATTCTGTAGGCTTCTCTTGAAAATAGAAATGTGTTTTACTGATGATACTAAACATGAAAGGGTATGAGACTGAGGCTATTATAGACACATGGTCATCAGGAAGCAATCGTAGATGGCACTGGGGAACCGCCAAGTGAAGCCTGAGAATGAAGTCAATAGCAAGAAGGCAGACTCAGGAGAACCTAAGTCCTAGTGGCTTTGTTTGAGCCCTGACCAAGACCCTTTGATTTTCACTTATTTGAATTAGGATTTTTTCTTTCCCCTAAATCATCAAGAGTTTGCAGTGTGTGTGTATTCTGGTTAGAAATAAGTAACCATAACTCATAAAATAAGGAAGCTAAAGTTGCTTACAGGTTGGATAAATGTGTATTTATCCATCAAAGCAAATTTCATCATACCTGATGACTCTTTCTCCTCTGAAAAGAAGTAACTGTCGAACGTTTTAGATGAGTGGTTGTCATTCTGAGATACTCTGATCTTGCTATTCCATTTCTTTCAGGTTGTCTGTTTGGAATCAACAAATTATAGGTTATTTTATTTTATTTTATTTCTCAGTTCTATTATCACTGGAAATATTTATTAAAGATTTCACCATCACTTTTGAGAACATTCAAAGACATAATTTAATTTTTTTATTAAGTTCTACATCAAAAGAGTAGCAGTAATTTACATTTGCAAACATTTATAAGGAACTCTCATGAGAAAACATTTCTCCCATTCAAAGAAAGAAATGACAATAAGTAGGCGATTTTAGAGTCTGCCAAACTAGATATGTAGTAGGTGTTGCTTATATTTATAAATTCATATAATATATTTGGTTGAAGAGACAATTTCTAGGTGAATATGAGGAAAGGTAAGAGAATTTAATATGTGCATACGTGCTAAGTCACTTCAATCGTGTCTGAGTCTTTGCGACTCCATGGGCCATAAACCACCAGGCTCCTCTGTCCACGGGATTCTCCAGGCAAGATTACTGGAGTGGGTTGCCATGCCCTCTTCCCCAGGTCCATGGAGTCACAAAGAGTTAAACATGATGGAAGTGACTTAGCATGCATGCACACATTAAATCCTCTTGTCTTTCCTCATATTCACCTAGAATTCCCAAAACTATAGTAGTGACATCTGTGCCTAGGTGGAAAAGAATCCAACCATACACTTATTGCCGGCTTCAATCCTAGGAACCACAGTCTCATTAAGAGCTCAATAGTCTCCACAAAAGGTAGCCTTGAAATTAACTTGCCCATTTCTCCTATGCTTGAAATTGAAGTGTGATTGGATTCTAAAGGAAAAAAGTTAGTTCTATAACACAAACATCCTTCAGGTGAAATGCACCTAAGGATACTCAGTATAGATCTAAAAGAAACAGGAATTTTAAGGTAACGCTCCTAAAAAGAAAAGAAAAATCTCTACTTGCCCTTTGGAAGTTATCCCATTTCTGTGAATCAGGTTAAACATTACACCTTAGCAGTTTCAATAATCCCGAAAGCTCTTAGCACAAAGTACAAGAACCACACGGAAGGTAGTACATGGCATATTTCTTTAGGATGAAGCAACAAAGTGCCAGCATCTACCTGATATGCTTCAGCTCTGTCATCAAGTTCACTGTTTGAGAGAAAATTTCTGAATTTAAGGGCATGTGGGAACATCCTTAAAAGCCTTCAAGTGTAATTGCTAACGTGTTCACAGATCCAAGATAAATTAATGCCCTTGGAAATGAGAACAATACTTATGACTTGAAATATATTTTTGCCATTACTATAAAAACATAAGGTATTTCTTACATGCACTTCCTTAATTTCTAAAACAGTAAATAATCTCTGAAAAAGCTGAAAAGCTCCAAATGAAAAAAATAGTCTATAATCTCATCACCTAGAGGGACCTGTTTATAATATTTTCTAGTTTGGCTTCAGTCTTTTCCTGTTGTACTTCCACTTAAAGGAGTTTCACTGTCTGATGGCTTGTAAGTAAAACAAAAACAAAACCAAAAAAACCTTAGAGTACATATTGTTTTGTATCCTGTTTTTCTTATTTCCATGAGAAGGCCCAACTTGATGAATACCAACTGATCACATGGTTTTGAATGGATACTTACTACACACACACACACACACACACACACACAGAGCTTCTCAGGTAGCTCTAGTGGTAAAGAATCTGCCAGTCAGTGCAGGAGATGCAAGAGATATGGGTTCAATCTCTGGGATGGGAAGATTGCTTGGAGAAGGAAATGGCAGCCCACCCCTGTATTCTTGTCTGGGAAATCCCATGGACAGAGGAACCTGGTGGGCAATAGTCCATGGGGTTGCAAAGAGCTGGACATGGCGGCACAAACACACGCGGAGCACACACACGTATTTAAACAATCGTATGTTGTTGCATGCTTAGACTTTTCCAGAGTTCTCCATAGTGAGGTAACTCATATCAAGCATCCTTTCTTTCTCTGATACTGAAATTCTTTTTATAAATTTAAAATTTGAATCTTACAGCAAATCAGTAGATATTAGTGGTGTTGAATTTCCCAAGTAGGAATATCCCAAGAATATTTTCACTGTTTATTTGTTGATCAATTTGGTTCTCCTATTAGTATATAGTAATTGGTTGATTATTTGCTTATGTCCTTCACTAGACTCTAAGCTCCTTGACAGCAAGAAAAAAAAATTTTTTTTTGGTTCACCATTACATCAGTAGCATCCCTCATAATACAGCACATTGCAAGGATTCAATACTTATTATCGAGAAAGTGGAAAAAGCACAGACTAAGTTTTCTGAGACAATAAGAACTATGATAATAAGAAGGTTTCAGTGGTAAAATCATGTGTTAAGACCTATTTTTTAGATAGTATCGTGTTTTAAGTACATTACGTATTTAACACAGGTGACTGATGTATTTCAGTTTATTTTACAGATGAAGAAGTACAATCAAACACATTAACTAACAATGTTACAGAGATACTAAGTGGAAGATGCATGATGTAGCATACGGTTATCTAGTTCAAAGTCCATGTTCTCAATGACCATGTGGTACTGGGGGTTTTCCATTGTATTAGCATCTCTATTCCCAAGCTACCTCAAGAGATTTAAATTGATATAACTTACGAAATGTTTGTATATGAAAATAAGTTTCATGAACAAATAATTAAATGAAGTTAGATGAATTTCCTCTTGGCCAATACTGAAAGCATGTCCTACACTACTGTGCATAGTAAGCCATTATCCCTGATCTTTCTGCACCTAAACCCCTGGTCCCTCCGTTTCCTCCTTTTCAAAATGTGCTAGAACGGTACCATTACTTATCATACTGAATCTACATTCTTTCAGATACATGCTCCTGTTTATGTAAGGCTGGAATGTAACTGAAATGAAATGCCAATTTTTGTTGTATTTTTTTTCTCTCCTTATATAATCTTAAAATTTCTCACATCAGAGCATAAGGGTATATAATTTAAGACTAATTTCAATTCTGAGCACACATGAAGTCTGCTTTGAATCCCACTGAGAGTGTCTACAGTTTTTCATTTAGCATTAATGTATTAGTGTTGTCACATTTATATAACCATAAAATTTACAGTCGATGGGTAGAATTAGCAGAAACATCAAATGCATGATTCGTATCAAATCAGCATATTTGGATTTGTTTATTATATACATGCAGAGGGAGAATATCAACATTTCTAGAAAAACTAGTCACAGAAAAGAATTTCCCATTGTGCAATATGCGAGAGCCATGGGCTTTTGATATCTTGTGTTACTGTCCCCATTGCAGGATTTTAAGTTGCTTCTGTACTCTCTTAAAATTTCAAGATTTAATCTAATGAATCCTCTGGGTTTTTCTTTTTTGGCCAAAGATCCAGTCAACTATATTGTTCTAGGAGGTTCTTGGTAAAGAAAAATCATCCACAAATACAAGGTCTTCAGTGGACCTACCAGGGCAGTTGATGGGTCATTGCGAGGCCATAGCTCAAGATTAAAGTATTGTGGCCATTTATCCTTACTGCTATCCCAAAATAATGTGTTTGTGAGGGGTTATTAATAGAAGGATTAATCAAGATTTATTAAATAACTTTATATTGAAGAGTCTTATAAAAATGTTATTTGAGCAAGTTGCCTGTGATTAGTTTCCACGTATTACTTCAAAGCTAGTAGATTGAATGTAACACAATTCACTCTTGGTTCCTAGGTCTCTATGGTTTCACGTTATTATGTCTACTAGTCTAAGAGGGCCTGGTTAAAGGCAGCTCTGTGACTGAATTAACCCACCTCTAGAGAGTTTCATTATTTTGTAAATGCACCGGGCATGTTTGGGGGCTACTTCCACCTCCCTTGAGAGGAAGGCTTCAGGTGGGTGACTTCCACTAGCCCCTCTAGACAAGCAGGTAAGAGGTCTGTTACTGGGAATTATACTTGTCTTGTCCTATAGACTAGCAAGATCGAGACCTGACTTACGTTGGAAAGTTAAGAACTATTTTGGTCGTGGTTTCAGGGCTGTGTGAAACACTGTATTCTAACACTCAGAATCTCATTTTGGGACTGAAGCAGTGATTTCTGCAGCTGCTGAGAGGGTTGGGGCCCTCAAGCTTGGCCCCAGAGGGTCTCCTTCTGGAGATTATCTGAGTTGAGAGAGACATTTTGCCTAAGGTCAGGCCTCATCCAGTGATTGGTTGACAAGGGGATGGAGGCCTAGTATTTCACACCAACTGGGGCCACTCTGCCATGCCGTCCCAAGTCTAGCATTCTATCCAATCACTTTCTCAGAGTCTGTTTCCTGGGGAACCAAACATGCCTCAAAGACACAAGAGAAAAAAGAAGATAATAAGTTGCCTTTAATTCTTCAGAACAAGTTATCTCTCAGTCAAAAAGACTTCTTTAAGTTGGTCAAACTGCATGAGAAGGGACTTCTATTAGGATTTGGGTCCAAAGTCTTCAGAGTCACAGACAGAATTCATTTACTAGTCAATATTCACTTCACAAATATTTTCCCAGTAGATATCATGAGACAAAATAAAAAAAAGTATCTAAAAAAGGAGAATTAAAAAAAAATCTGTCAGATGTCATAGCAATGATGGGAAATTTTAATGTTACTTTTAGCGCATACAGTCACCACCCCCACCTCCCACACACCTCATTCCAGTAAAAGGTATTATTTGCAGATATCCATTTTTTAAATATTCAACTTCATACATTCTGTTTCTTCTGCACAGAATGTCTTCCACCTGTCACCTCCATCTGTCTCTCCTTTAAAATCTCTCATTGTGACCCCTTTCTAAGATGGGTTTGATGCCCTGTCCCTGCATTTCCAGAGTATCATATACTCCAAAGCCTCAATGTGAATGTGTTGTTACATATGTCTACTGTGACTCCTCCACTAGACTTCTGGTGCCCAACAGCATGCCTGAGAGCAAGCATGCAATCTTTTGAGATAGACTCTTTGTGAGATTACTGTTTGCAGCTCCTTGTATATTCCCTGTAGTGAAGTGAAGTCACTCAGTCGTGTCCGACTCTTTGCGACCCCATGGACTATAGCCTGTCAGGCTCCTCTGTCCATGGGATTTTCCAGGTAAGAGTACTGGAGTGGGTTTCCATTTCCTTCTCCAGGGGATCTTCCCTACCCAGGGATCAAACCCGGGCCTTCCCACACTGTGGGCAGATGCTTTATCCTCTAAGCCACCATTGAGTAGTATTAGAGAGCCCTAAATATCTAAAAATATGATACTGTTGTGGTATATTCTCCAGTGAAACTTTCTGAACACCAGTTACTTACTATTAAAATATTGTTATGCTCTTCTACCGTTGAGTTCTCAGCTATACCATTAACTGTTAATTATAAACTGTGGTTACCTTGGTGCACTTTATTCTGCAAAATAGGTTGTAAGCTTTCTATGGACAAAGTCAGATATTGACATTCCACTGTTTTCCCACACTCGACTAGTGCCCCATTAAATCCACAGCAAAATTTTCATTTTGTTATTTATTCTTTGAGCAGATGTAATGAAATAACTTTATTTTCTTTCATAAATATAAATATTATCCAAAATATCTCTACTTAGGATAAACTAAGTACTTTATTCCTGTTGTTAACAAAGGGAAAGTTGCTTTGGTATAAACATTTTTCTGAAGTTTCTACAATCCCCATTTATTTCACTGAGACAAAATAGTCACAGTTAAAAGCTTTTTTTTTCCCCTAAAATGTACCTAATGATTTCATGCACAAAAATATTGCTGAATGTATTAGTTTTTTTTGTGAAAAAATTCATTAGTGACAATTTTATTTTGTAATTTACCTAGAAGTCTGTCTATGAACACTGCCATATGAAGGCTTTCAGTTCAGTTCAGTTCAGTTCAGTCGCTCAGTCATGTCCAACTCTTCAAATTTGCTTCCCTAATTATGGTAAATATCATTAGCTGTTATTTCACATATTCAGGGCTTCAAGATAATTATATGTGAGCTAGTCTGATCTTTATTCTGGCATTTCTTATAAGGAGCCAATGTGTAAGAAAGTACAAAGAGTTTGTAAATGCAACAATATATACTCTATTTATATTATGAAAAAACAAGTGTTTGAAGGGTCTTAACAGCTTTTAGTTACTCTTTCCTTATATAGAAGAGAAATTACCCAAATAAAGACCCTGAGGGATGGGATGGGGAGGGATGTGGGAGGGGGGTTCAGAATGGGGGACATATGTACAGCCATGGCTGATTCATGTCAATGTATGGCAAAAACCACTACAGTATTGTATAGTAATTAGCCTCCAATTAATATAAATAAATAAATAAACAAAAACAGGAACCTGAATAAAAGTAAAAACAGACTCTGAGCATTCAGACTAGACGTCACATACTTTCACATTCATGTCACTCTTGAAGACGGTCATTGCAAGTCCATTCATGCAATTTTAAAAGGCTCCATTACTTAGGGTCCCAGTTACACAACAAAGAGAACATCACAGCAGAATGAAGAGAAGTACCAGTAGAAGAAGCTGAATAGCAGACAATAAAAAACCCACATGGCAGGCAGACACCAAGTTGGGGACTTGTAAATAAGAAAAGGGTATATATATATATGTATGTATTATATATGTATATGTGTACATGGATCCCAGAGGAGTCACTTAGTGCTCTGAATGGGAACGAAAGAAAATGAAAGGGAAAGTCGCTCAGTCATGTCTGATTCTTTGTGATCCCATGGGCTATAGCCTGCCAGGCTCCTCTGTCCCATGATATTCTCCAGACCAGAATAATTGAGTAGGTAGGTCTTCCTTTCTCCAGGGGATCTTCGCAACCCAAGGATTAAACCCAGGTCTCCTGCATTGCAGGTGGATTTTTTTATGATCAAATACCATATATATGCCTAATGATCAGTACAGTTCAATTCAGTCGCTCAGTCATGTACTACTCTTTGTGACCCCATGGACTGCAGCACGCCAGGCCTTCCTGTCCATCACCAACTCCTGGAGTTTACTCAGACTCATACCCACTGAGTCGATGATGCCATCCAACCATCTCATCCTCTGTCATCCAACCATCTCATCCTCTGTCATCCCCTTCTCCTCCTGCCTTCAAGCTTTCCCAGCATCAGGGTCTTTTCAAATGAGTCGGTTCTTCCTATCAGGTGGCCAAAATATTGGAGTTTCAGCTTCAGCATCAGTTCTTCCAGTGAATATTCAGGACTGATTTCCTTTAGGATGGACTGGTTGGATCTCCTTGCAGTCCAAGGGACTCTCAAGAGTCTTCTCTAACACCACAATTCAAAAGTATCAATTCTTTGGCACTCAGCTTTCTTTTTAGTCCAACTCTCCCATCCATACATGACTACTGGAAAAACCATAGCTTGACTAGATGGATCTTTGTTGGCAAAGTAGTGTCTCAGCTTTTTAATATGCTGTCTAGTTTGGTCATAACTTTTCTTCCAAGGAGCAAGTGTCTTTTAATTTCATGGCTGCAGTCACCATCTGCAGTGATTTTGGAGCTCCCCAAAATAAAGTCTGTCAGTATTTTCCATTGTTTCCCCATCTATTTGCTTTGAAGTGGTGAGAAAGGATGCCATGATCTTTTTTCTGAATGTTGAGTTTTAAGCCAACTTTTTCACTCTCTTCTTTCACTTTCATCAAGAAGGTCTTTAGTTCTTCTTCATTTACAAACAGTTAATAATGATATAATTTTCATTCAAAAAGTGATTTTAATAGATGCTGGAAGTGATTTAATGAATGTCCAGAGCTGATGGTCAGCATCCACTTTGTCCTTACCATGTTTTGAAGTCTTTAGTCTTATCACTGCTTGTGTTACCTCTTTGAACCTTTAATTAAGCCCTCCCAAGTTGCTCTCTGTTGCAATTAGAATTATATAATAAGCAGGTTATTTTTGTCCCTATGCTTTTTATTTCAACTACCGTGTAGGATGACAGGATAAGTTTAAACACAATAAAAAGTACTATGTCTCACAAGTGTAATGGGTGAAGTAGGGTGATGTTCTCCAAAAGCTTGTTTTCCTGGTTCATCAACAGAATATTTACTGAGGAATGGCTGCTCAGCCAGTGACTCAATCTCTTCTCCCTGCTTTCAGTAATTTCCTCTTCCCTGCCTGACCCGCTCATGGCTTACTCCTTCATTTGTGTTACTTCCAGGCTGAAGTGTTGCGAGCGTGCCTGCTCCATATCGTCGTACTCCTATTTCCTACTCTCAACCCTAGATGGCATAACATACAGTGAGAGCATCCTTAGTAGCTCAGATGGTAAAGAATCTGCCTGCAGTGCAGCAGACTCAGGCTTGACCCCTGGGTCAGGAAGATCCTCTGGAGAAGGGGATGGCCACCCACTCCAGTATTCTTGCCTGGAGAATCCCATGGACAGAGGAATCCGGTGGGCCTACAGTCCAATTGGTTGCAAAAAGTCAGACATGACAGAGCGGCTAACACTTTCTTTCTGTTCCACTGTAGAAGCACTAGTGAATACTTGATATGCAGATGGAAAGAGTCTGAATATCTGAAATTCCAGGTGGAAAACCAATTGAAACCCAGAAATAGCAGTACTGTACTGTGTGAGCAAGGAATTTGTTCTAATGTATCAACATTGTAAGTTTGGAATTTACACCATATTGTTTGGGATTTATTGCTTAAAGTAGCTGGGTTTTAACTAATACTCATTCTGTTTAATTAGATAGAAAATCTTTTTTTCAGAAGCTTCTAGAAGACTTCTTGTAAGCAATTTGCAAAGATAGGGATATATGTCCAAAACCATAGGAAGATAAATAGGTTTATAGATTTAAAACTCATTTATTTAGCACCAGGAAATAGGCTAGAGATAACACATTTCTAACATGCAGTACAGCTTCTAAACCTTCCAGTATTAAGTTCAGTCTACTCTTATCTTTGCGGATAGAACAACTAACCCAGTAGAGTCCAAACTCCATGTTAGAGCCTGTTCTCGATTTTAAGTATCCTGCAAAGCATTTCCCCAGTTCCAATCTCCAAAAACATGAGAATTAGATACATATAAACCTTACTTTTCCCCACAGACCTTATAAAAGGTTCTCTGAGTTTTCTGACTTTCACAAGTTCAGTGTTTTTTTTTTTTTTTTCTTGCATCTGATAATTTGGGTTATTATTCCAACTGTGGCATTATCTAGCCACATTACGGACATATTACTAAGGTTCTCAGGCTTTTGTCCCTACCTGTAAAATAACTTGATCCAACTATCTCTAAATTGTCTTCCAGCAATAGACAATATGTTTTTAAGTCTGCAGATATATGTATATAGTCCTTCCCATATCAGTCCTTTCCATCCATGTCATTTTCATAAATGCCATCTAGCTCTTTAGTTGGGATCCTTCCTTCACAAAAGTATTGTGTAGTCGGCTCTTAGTTCCTGTTCCTTTTCTCCTTCACTGTACTCCAAATTTAATTGAAGGTAATTGTTAAACTTTCATGACATTCCCATGTATTTCCAACAGTATAAAGTGCTGATTGAGGTTAAGATCACACATACCTATATGCCTCCACCCTCAATACACACACATATCCATTGGAAGTATGTGCTCTTTTCACAGATTCTTTTCAATTTTTAAAAACTTTTAATTTTGCATTGGAGTATATTCATTTAACAATGTTGTGATAGTTTCAGGTGGACAGCAAATGGACTCAGCCATACATATATATGAGCATGGATGTATTTGCTCTTTCTTTTCTGATTTAGAGTAGAAAATTTTAAGGACTGTATAAAGTTATTCAACTTTTTTTTTTTGTCATAAAATGATTAAATTTGGTTAAACCTTACATAGAAAATTAAACAAAAACTGGTGGCTCAGAGGTTAAAGCGTCTGCCTGGAATGCAGGAGACCCGGGTTTGATCCCTGGGTTTGGAAGATCCCCTGGAGAAGGAAATGGCAACCCACTCCAGTACTCTTGCCTGGAGAATCCCATGGAGGGAGGAGCCTGGTAGGCTATAGTCCATGGGGTCGCAAAGAGTCAGACACGACTGAGTGACTTTACTTTACTTACTTTGTTCCCCAAGCAACAAAATGCTTAAAAATATATATTATAGATGATTTTCAGTATATAATACTTGGACATGCTTATGGAGGTCTCTCCAGGAACATGTTGCATTGTTTAAGTGGCTCATTCTTGCAAAGTTCTGCCTTTGAGGTCTTGAGAAAATAAAATGCTCAGTACTTAGACCATAGAAATGTATGTACAATTGTTCACTAAGAATGAAAACTTTTGAGCTTCTGAGACAAGCACAGTTAAGCGCTGTATGTGTGCTCAGTCCTGTCTGACTCTAGGATCCCATGGACTGTTGTCTGCTGGCTCCTCTGTCCATGGCATTTTCCAGGCAAGAATACTGGAGTGTTTCCAGCTTCTACTCCAGGGAATCTTCTTGACCCAGGGATCTAACCCATATCTCCTAGGTCTCCTGCATTGGCAGACTTACTTTTTACCATTGCATCACATAGCAAGCCCAGTATTAGCATTATATCTAACAGATAACTCATTGGAAACTGAAGTGAAGTAACCATCCCATGTAAACCATCATTAAGGCATCAAGAAATAGCACAAGCTGCTTTCAGTAAGGGGCTTCCCAGATGGCGCTAGTGGTAAAGACACTGCCTGCCAATGCAGGAGACATAAGAGATGTGGGTTCAGTCCCTGGGTTTCGGAAGATCCCCTAGAGCAGGGCATGGCAATCCACTACACTCCTGCCTGGAGAATTCCATGAATAGAGGATCCTGGTGGGGTACAGTTCATAAGGTTGCAAAGAATTGGAAACGGCTGAAGCGTCTGAGCAGGCATGTAGTTTCAGTTAAAAGTCTTTCAGTGAAAACTGAGTATGGAGAAAAAGAAGCATGAAGCAGTATGAATTGTTGAGTATTTTCTTTTACCTGTTAAAAATGCTGCATTAGTTGATGGCTTCCCTTAGGTAGTTGATTGAAATGACCTTGTAACATTCTATCAGCTGTTATGCCACAAGTGAAGTTTGTAGACATTAACTTTGAGATTCACAAAAATGGCCATCTATTTGCGAAAACTTTGTATAAATTGCTCTCATTTTATAAATGGCATTGGACTTTGCTGAATAGAATGTATTAATTATAGAAAAAGACATGTAATATGCCAGCTGTTTTAGAAAGTGAAGATCATGGCTATTCCTTGATGGTTTTTAAATCCCTATCATCTCACAGCAAACAGTAACAATATTATTAGCCAGTTAAACTATTGAGGGTGAACTTTGTGCAATGAAAAATAGACAGCAAAACATAACATGTTATGACTTATCATCTGGTAATTTCAATGCTTAAGCATGTACAAGTCAATCAGTTTTTGATTATACTGGTCTTAAATGAACTGAGATTTTAAATTTTAATTAGTGGTTTTAATATTTGGAGACAGCAAGAGAAAGTGAGAGCTACCTTGGGATCTCATGTCTACCTATTCTAAGATCTTGTGTCATGATAACAAAGTCTGTTTTTACCTTAAATATTCACCATGTCCCAGACACTAATCTAATCACTGTCATTAGGTTACCTTATGTACAACTCCTTATTAAAGGGGCTTCTCAAGTGGTGCAAAGGTAAAGAGTCTGTCTGCCAATGCAGGAGATCCAGGTTCGATCCCTGGGCCAGGAATTTCCCCTGGAGGAGGAAGTGGCAACCACTCCAGTATTCTTGCCTGGGGAATCCTACAGACAGAGGAGCCTGGTGGGCTACAGTCCATGGGGGTTGCAAAAAAATCAGACACAACTTAGCAACTAAACAACAACAATTTTATGATCACTACTACTGGACACATTTTAAAGGTTACAAAACCTAAGGAGTTGGCCATTAGTTTCTCTGAAATAAAAAGTTGATGAAAAAAAATTGTGGAGAAGGTGAGGGCAGTAGAGAGGAGGGTATCAAGTATTTGACATTGCTTTGACAAAGGGTTTCTGCTGATATAATATGTAAATAAACCTCTCTCCTCCTACAGTTGTTTATATTCTTTTATCCTGCTTTATTTTCCTTTATTACACTCATTACCTGTTTAATGGCTGGCTCATCTCACTATAAAAATATACACTAAATGAGGGCAGCTGTCTTATTTTTCTTCCTGTTGTGTTATCTGAGCCTAGAATAGTGTCTTTATAGTAAGAGCTCAGTAAATATTTATTGAGCAAAGTAGTATATTTTCTGGTTTTCCAAGTAATCAAAAATAAAAGTCTTCCAACTACATAAATCTTCACTATAAAATAGCAGTGTTGGTCATAAATGTTAGAAATGATGGATTCTGAAAGGCATGAGGAGACTTTTGAGGTTTATGGAAATGTTAGCCATCTCTTTTGGGGGGATAATGATAGTGAATATTGATAGAACATAGATTGTTTAACTGTACGCTTCAAATATGTGTCATCATATGTCAATTATTCTTCAACAAAGCTATTAAAAATAAGGGTAGAGAGTATCATAGTATATAAAAAAAAGAAAGAATGAATTTTATTCAGGAAAGTATCAGCAAATGTTTCCTATTTTAAGCTTCTCTCATTTACTAATCAAACTTTTGTAACAAACTGACATTTAGAATCCAGTGGATAAATAACAGCGGTCCTATACTAGTGATTCCAACCCAGGGACTTTTGCTTCAGGGTCAGTGAGCTAATGGCACTGCTCGATGCTTAATGGCAAAATGTCTCACCTCACATGCCTCCATTTCACCTGATATGAAATAGGTTATACAAAAGAAAATGAAGTACATTGAAATTGCCCTAAGTATCTCTCATCCATACTCTGAATTGTTAGAAATTCCAACATGCTATGACACTGTTGTTTTAATGCATATATCTTAAAACAAATAACAGCACTTTGTAATAAAGTTGTAAACAAGATCTTATATATGAAATTGCACTTGCTATTTCCTGCTGTGTCTGAACCTCAAGTTTACAACTCATCATTATCATTATTATTCATTATTGTAATTATCCTAGTGCATGGGAAAGATAATCCCAAATATAATAATGTAAGAGCCACTCATATTTGATTGTAGATTATCATGGAAGCAAGGGAAATAAGTTTAGATTAAAAATGGAAATCCACATGCAGGCAATCACAATTAGCTGTGTGTCTAAGCTACCAAAGAGTTCCTAACTTAATGTTGGGCTTATCGAGTTAACTAATGAAACTGCAATGAGGGAATCTTATAATAGTATACCAAAAGCATATTTAAGACTTTATTAAATAGGCCCAGGAATAGAAAAAAATGCACAGTTTCCATATTTCTAAATACTTTAAGTATACCTGTGATATGGCTAATGAAAACCACTTCAGTAAGTCATGCAGTAGGTTTCAAATAAAGAGTAAATGATAGTTTTATTTAAAATGTTAAATCATTTCACATACATGTCACACACATAATATTTCACAACATCAGGGCCTGGGGATACAAAGTTGAGTAATCACATGCTTCCTGCCACTGTCTCTTAGTCAAGCATTGGTGATGCTAACATTGAAGAGAAGATAATAATTAAATACAGTTTAAATTATCTTTGTATCATGAAAGGTAAGTTTTTATATAAGTAAGGATTTCTGTCTTTATTCAGTTCAGTTTAGTTCAGTTCAGTCACTCAGTCACTCAGTCCCAACCCCATGAATTGCAGCACGCCAGGCCTCCCTGTTCATCACCAGCTCCCGGACTTTACCCAAATTCATGTCCATCGAGTCGTTGATGCCATCCAGCCATCTCATCCTCTATCGTCCCCTTTTCCTCCAGCCCCCAATCTCCCCCAGCATCAGAGTCTTTTCCAATGAGTCAACTCTTTGCATGAGGTGGCCAAAGTACTGGAGTTTCACCTTTAGTATCATTCCTTCCAAAGAACACCCAGGACTGATATCCTTCAGAATGGACTGGTTGGATCTCCTTGCAATCCAAGCGACTCTCAAGAGTCTTCTCCAACACCACAGTTCAAAAGCATCAAGTCTTTGGCACTCAGCTTTCTTCACAGTCCAACTCTCACATCTATACATGATCACTGGAAAAACCATAGACTTGACTAGACGGACCTTTGTTGGCAAAGTAATGTCTCTGCTTTTAAATGTGCTATCTAGGTTGGTCACAATTATTAGCAAGACATTTAACAGCTGAATAGCTGCGAACTTCGTAGCCTCTTAGGGTAAGATTCATTATCCTTAGCATTTGCTTATAATTGTCAGGGCAGCAAATTTTAATGTTATAAGACTTCTATTAAAGGTGAAAACCATATTTAATTTCATTGGCATGGCAGAATAGGAGAATGACAAAAGTACAATTGTTAGATATGCTGATAGATTTTCCTACCCTTTAAGTTCATTGATTAGGTAAATGCCTGTTTCAAAAAGTAGAAATGAGAGAAAGGCATAGAAATGGTAGGTCTTGTAGCAATCCTCCATATACTACTCCTGACCTAACCCAGGATTCATCCTCTTTCTCTCTCTTTCCTTCTCTCTTTTTCTCTCTCTATGAAGCTATTCATTACCTTGGGTAATGAACCAAAGATTGCTTATGACAATATCAGCAAATAGCAAACATGTACTTATTTGATACAAAGGAAACTTGTTGTCATTCTTGTTTTCACCTGATAACACACCTTTAGGATATTTATACCACTACATAGAGGAATCCCTCATTCACCTTTTAATCTTAATGTTATTCAATGGTCAATACACATAAGCAGTATGTCTGTATACATATTTCGTGACATTGTATAGGAGATAGGGATCAAGACCATCCTCAACAAAAAGAAATGCAAAAAAGCAAAATGGCAGTCTGAGGAGGCCTTACAAATAGCTGTGAAAAGAAAAGAAGTGAAAAGCAAAGGAGAAGAGGAGAGATTTACCCATTTGAATGCAGAATTCCAAAAAATAACAAGGAGAGAAAAGAAAGCATTCCTCAGTGATCAATGCAAGAAATAGAGGAACACAAGAGAATGGGAATGACTAGATATCTCTTCAAGAAAATTAGAGATACCAAGGGAACATTTCATGCAAAGATGGGCACAATTAGGGACAGAAATGGTATGGACCTAACAGAAGCAGAAGATATTAAGGAGAGGTGTCAAGAATACACAGAATAACTGTACAAAAAAGATCTTCATGACCCAGATAATCATGATGGTGTGATCCCTCACCTAGAGCCAGACATCTTGGAATGTGAAGTATGTGGGCCTTAGGAAGTGTCACTACAAACAAAGCTTGAGGAGGTAATGGAATTCCAGTTGAGCTACTTCAAATCCTGAAAGATGATGCTGTGAAAGTGCTGCACTCAATACATCAGCAAATTTGGAAAACTAGGCAGTGGCCATGGGACTGGGAAAGGTCAGTTTTCATTCCAGTCCCTAAGAAAGGGAATGTCAAAGAATGTTCAAACTACCACACAATTGCACTCATCTCATGCTAGTAAAGTAATATTCAATATGCTCCAAACTAGGCTTCAAAAGTACATGAACCGTGAGCTTCCAGATGTTCAAGCTGGATTTAAATAAGTCAGAGGAACCAAGATCAAATTGCCAACATCCATTGTATCATTGAAAAATCAAGAGAGTTCCACAAAAATATCTACTTGTGCTTTACTGATTATGCCAAATCCTTTCATTCTGTGGATCACAACAAACTGTGGAAAATTCTTCAAGAGATGGGAATATCAGACCATCCGACCTGTGTCTTGAGAAATATGTATGCAGGTCAGGAAGCATTTAATTTCTACACAGAGTACATCATGAGAAACACTGGGCTGGATTAAGCACAAGCTGGAATCAAG
Organism: Ovis canadensis; assembly: GCF_042477335.2. Classification (NCBI taxonomy): domain Eukaryota; kingdom Metazoa; phylum Chordata; class Mammalia; order Artiodactyla; family Bovidae; genus Ovis; species Ovis canadensis. The sequence goes on from NC_091251.1 coordinate 104,884,194, forward strand.
ATTGCTGGGAGAAATATCAATAACTTCAGATATGCAGATGACACCATCCTGATGGCAGAAAGTGAAGAACTAAAGAGCCTCTTGATGAAAGTGAAAAAGGAGAGTGAAAAAGTTGGCTTAAAGACCAACATTCAGAAAAATAAGATCATGGTATCTGGTCCCATCACTTAATGTCAAATAGAGGGGAAAACAGTGGAAACAGTGACAGATTTTATTTTTTGTGGCTCCAAAATCACTACAGATGGTGACTGCAGCCAAGAAATTAAAAGATCCTTACTCCTTGGAATAAAAGTCATGACCTAAGTAGACAGCATATTAAAAAGTAGAGACACTATGTTGCCAACAAAGGTCTGTCTAGTAACAGCTATAGTTTTTCCAGTAGTCATGTATGGATGTGAGAGTTGGACTCTAAAGAAAGCTGAGCACTTAAGAATTGATGCTTTTGAACTGCGGTGTTGAAGAAGGCTCTTGAGTGTCCCTTGGACAGCAAGGAGATCCAACCAATCCATCCTAAAGGAAATCAGTCCTAAATATTCATTGGAAAGACTGATGCTAAAGGTGAAACTCCAGTACTTTGGCCACCTGATGCGAAGAGCTGACTCATTTGAATAGATCCTGATGCTGGGAAAGATTGAAGGTGGGAGGAGAAGGGGACAACAGAGAATGAGATGGTTCGATAGCATCACCCACTCAATGGACATGAGTTTGAGTAAGCTCAAGGAGTAGGTGATAGTCAGGGAGGCCTAGCATGCTGCAGTCCATGGAGTCACAAAGAGTCAGACACAACTGAGTGACTGAACTGATATACATACACAGTATGTGGCTGAGATGGCAAAGAATCTGCCTGCAATACTGTAGACCATGGTTTAATTCCTGGGTTGGGAAGATCCCCAGGAGATGGAAATATCAACCCACTCCTGTATTCTTGCCTGGAGAATTCCATAGACAGAGGAGCCTGGCGGGCTACCGTCCATTGGATCGCAAAGAGCTGATCACAGAGTGGCTAACACATACACACACATGTATAAAAAGCATAAAGCATTCAAATAACACCTACTGGTGAGCATGTTGGTCATTTTAAACTCTTGTATTACAAACATGCATATTTTCTAAATATAAAATAACATATAGCTTTGTATATGGGCAGTTTCTCAAATATGAAGAAACATTTGTAGGATGAACACACCAAGGTGATAAATTTTTAAGTTGCCCTCTGTCAATATTGCATGGATTTAAACTACCATCTGAAATACATAAATGCTGGTTCTTTCTAGCATTTATTTTTGAACAGAGTGTTCCCCCCTCCCCCAAATTTGGATCTTTGCAAATATTCTAGGTTAAACAGATATTTTAATAAGCTTTAATTTTCATTTTTTTCCTCACAGTGGGAGGTAGAGCATCTCTTTCATAAGATACCACATTTATTTTCCATTCTGTGAATTATCTGTTTAATAGTCATCATTATTTTTCATTTGAGTTATCTTTTTATTGCATATTTTTAAGATCACTTTATTTAACTCCTACTGTGAAATGTGTGGCAAATACTTTTCACAAGCCGAATTTTTCTTTTGATTTTGCTTGTGGTATTATGCCATGTTATCACATATAATTGATACAAATTTTTATGTTATCATTTATACAATTACATGTCTTATCATCTTCTTTTAGTTTTCTCAATATCAAGGTATAATAACAAAGGCATTATTATATAAAACATATAAAGGAATTATTGATAAGGTGTTTTCTTGTTGTTTACTAATATTACATTTTTCACATATAAATTTTGTGATATTTGAAGTATTATAGTATTCACTCTGCTGTACCATATTAGCCTTAACTTTCATTGTCAGATAACAATTCAGTTTTCCAACATCATTTAATAGGAAGTTCTTCCTGTCAACTGGTTTAACATCAACATTTATCATAAAGCAAATTTCCATATATGTTTTGGTCTACTTTGTATATTTTTATAGTTTTAAAAATTTGTGTGAGGTATTTTTTTCTGTCATTTTCTAATTTTTAAGACTTGTAATACATGTAAATATATGATAGCTCTGGTACCTCTGTATTGTTTTATTCTATTTTGGATTTCATGCTATTTGCCTTATTAATTTACATGTAAACAAAATTGTTTAATTGGCTATTGATTTGTACACTATTGTTTTTACTTGTTTGTCTACATTTGTAATGATATATACATGTACATGCAGAAGGAGAAGGGGGCAAGAGAGGATGAGATGTTTGCCTGGCATCACGGACTCAATACACATGAGTCTGCAAGCTCCGGGAGGTGGTGATGGACAGGGACGCCTGCGGCCATTCATGGGGTCACAGAGCCACGCACGACTTAGCGACTGAACAACAATATATATATGTATAAGCCTCAAAAACGGGAAGACTTTTTCAATAACTTCTTCTGAACCACAAGTTTTCCTAAATTCTGTGGGCAAATGACATCTTTTAATAAACATTCGTTACCAGAGCACTCACTGTGGTAGGTTTTTTTTACTGGTCTTACATACATGGAAGTAGCAATCATTCTTAGCATTTAGAACCATAGAATCAGGAATCAAATTACACCAGTTCAATTCCAGGATTGTTTTCTACTTTTGTGACTGGGAAGAAGCAACTTTATCTTCCAGAGTCTCTATTTTCTTTTAAGTAGAATCTTTCCTCTTTACAGAGTTGGAAGAAAAAGTAAATGAGATAAAACTTAGCTCTTCTAATGAACACTAGGTATTGGAGGTTCTAGTGGGTTAGCAGAGGACGCACCCACTCTCTTTCCTCTGTTTAGTAGTATCCAGTTTCCTTTAGGGGAAACCTTTTTGTGGTGGGCTTACCACCAAAAATCTGAAGGGACTCTGGTGACTTTTTTTCAGCTGAGTTTGTTCTGACTGACACACCAAGGAAAAGGTATGTCACATAAGCAAGTGAAACAGAATTTTCCAGCTTGTCAAAACTGCCAGGTAGAACCAGGGACTGGGGGAGTGGGCCAGAGGGAAAAAGATAATTGGAAAAATCATCTGGACAGAAACTGTGACTCTTAGTGTCAAGAATATAGATCACTTCCTCTCTCCTGACTCATCTAAACACATTTGTCCTCCTAACTTTGTATCCTATGAATTTTCTGTATCCTTCAAATAATGTCTTTTTAGATTAATTTAGGCAGATTTGGTTTCTTTACTGTGCAAAGATAAAATAATATTATCCTATTCACATAGTTAAGAAGTATTCTATGCTCTACTATTAAACAACAAAATCTAAACTGATCATTTGTAAGTCATTTCTTTAGAGGCCTCTTCCAGGAAACTTCTCCAAACTCAAGGTCTTGAATTCTGCTACAGGTCTGGCTTCAATTCTGTTTTACTGAATATTCTTGAAGGACGTCACCATAACTAATTTTGTTGAGAAATACTTATGTATTCCTGTCAAGACACCTAATTGTTGAGAAATGGTGTACTGAAAACCTCCCAAGCAAATTTCGTCTATTTCTGTTGTTGTTATATTCCAGTAAAATCTTAAACATTTGACTGAAGTTGATCTCCATTACTGGATGTAACTTTTTTTGTTGTTGTTACATCTTCATCTGCCGTTTCCAGCATGACTGTTCAGTATGCCCGATTACAGGCACTCTATTTACAATGAAGTCAGAGTCCCATTAATTTGCTAATGAACTGATATTGACTTTATTTTCTGCAAGCTGGCAACGCTTCAAAAGGCAGTTACCTCGTTTTCAAAATGAGCCCTGATGAATTTTTTTGCTGAAGAAATTGCAAAAAAAAAAAAAAATCAATTAGAAATGCTAATTGGTTCAATAATACCTGTTTCTAAATTACTAGTCTGACTTGAAGCCAAGTATTCCTGATCTTCAGGAGATCTGACTGTATACTTCTGTCCAGGTAGGACTCCTCCTGATGCAGGTGAATAAGAGACCTAGGAGGAAACGGGACACCCTGTTTAAGGAGCAACTAGCAATGGGTCCCCCACTCTGCATTACCAAGCATGGCCTCAGGTCACTGGGTTTTTTATTCCATGTGTGCAAGTGTAGTCACTCAGTCCTGACACTCTTTGCAACCCTTGGATTGTAGCCCGCCAAGCTTCTCTGACCATGGGATTTTTTTAGGCAAGAATACTGGAATGGGTTGCCATTTCCTCCTCAAGGGGATCTTCTCCACCCAGGGATCGGACCCTCATCTCCTGCACTGCAGGTGGCTTCTTTACCATTGAGCCATGGAGAAAGCCCTTTGATTCTGTAGTACAATTCAATTATGTAAATATTTTGGAAGGCCTGCTAAATAAGTGAGGAAATATATGGATGATTTTTTTCCCTAAACTCTGGCTGATTTCTCTTGTGGATAGTCTAATCATCTAGATAATTATGGCCCTGTTGACTTCTCTCAGAGGTGCCTTTTTCTCAGCTGCCTAACATTTAACTGGGCTTTCATGATAGCTCAGTTGGTAAAGAATCATTGGTAAAGAATCCGCCTACCATGCAGGAGACCCTGGTTTGATTCCTGGGCTGGGAAGATCCTCTGGAGAAGGGATAGGCTAAGCACTCCAGTATTCTTGGGTTTCCCTGGGGCTCAGATGGTAAAGAATCCTCCTGCAATGCAGGAGACCTGGTTTCGATCCCTGGGTTGGGAAGATCCCTGGAGAAGGGAAAGGCTACCCACTCCAGTGTTCTGACCTGGAAAATTCCATGGACTGTATGTATAGTCCATGAGGTCACAGGGAATGGGACACCACTGAGTGACTTTCACATCAACATTTAATTACTGTCAGGTGTGTTAAAACTGGTGCAGTGAGAAAGTTAAAAAGGTAACAGAATAGAAAGAAGGCCAAACATCAACCTATAGAAATGATTTAATTTTTACTTCTGGTACATGCACATTGGTGGATTCTACCTGGCAGTTTTTGAAGTCAGCACATTTCCTTAAGTGGCACCTGGGTCTATGGTAGGTGATGTCCATGGTAAAAATCAGAATTAAAGGGGTTAAGTTTAATTCTGAACATAAATATACTACTTATGTTAGAATCAGCCTCATCCACTTTTGAAACCTTTCTAGGTGAATTCTCTGCCTAACTCTGATTGAAGAACTACCTGTTAGCAAACAGAATAATTTAAAATTCCCTGTAATGATAATTTACAGGGGAAGGGAGGTAGAATGAAAACTCAGACATAAAATCCCAGGGAAACCAAGTCAGTCACAGTTCTACAAATTAATAATTGTTACTTAATCCCTGGTGAGTCTCCATTTTCTCTTCTGTATAGTGGGAAGTAAGATCTACCTTGGAGGACATTGCTGAGAATTAAGCGAAACGTTTGTGTGTGTGTGCTAAGTGGCTTCAGTCACGTCCAACTCTTCGTGACCCTATGGGCTATAGCCTGCCGGGTTCCTCTGTCCCTGAAATTTTCCGGGCAAGAATACTGGAGTGGTTGCCGTTTCCTACTCTAGGGTATCTTCCTGACCTGGGGTTCAAACTCTTGTCTGTTACATCCCCTGCACTGGCAGTCATGTTCTTTGCCACCAGCGCCTCCTGGAAAGGGAGCCTATAAAGCACCTAAAATTCCATCTGGTTCTTAGATGTGTGTGTAAATATTTTTTTTCCCACACAGTCTTATAATATGTATTTTAAAAAGGAAATAGAAAATCTACCGTAAATATTCTAGGCATACCAAAATAGGTGTTGTTGTTAATATTTCTAAAATCTTAAGTATTTTACTGAGGATGACCTTTCCAAGTTCAAATTTTAAAAGGCCCTCAATCTCAGCTGCTTACAGAATTATAATGAAGTTTAGTCCTCTGAAGATTCCTGGATGGATGAAAGTTCAGGTTAGGAGAATGTTAATAGAACCTGACAAGTAGGTTATTAACCTGTCAGTGTTCCTTAAAAAGAATAATGCTTATATATTTTGTTGATCAGATACAACTTTTTCTGCGCAAATAATTCAGAATTTGGTTGTAAAGTAGAAATGAATCTGCACACTCCTGTTTTGCTTTTCTACTAAAGTGAAGTTGGATTTAGAAAATATAATGATTTGAATTATTCAGTACTACAGATGTCCTCAGATCTTCACAATTGTTAGAATCCAAAAACCCAAATAGAGTAAAAATGAGACTTCAGGCTCCAAAGAAATTACAAAGATAAGTCACAAATAAGTAATGGACAGATAAAAGGAAAAGAGTAGGATGAACTTGTGATAGCTGGCATGTGGCAAGGCAGAATCTGAGAAATGAGTTCCATCAAAATGAAAGATGAAAAGTGTGATACATTTTGCAGTTACCTATTTGTGCTTTGAAGATTGGATGAGGAAAGCTACCATTTCTTGCTTATATTAGGATGCAGTAAGTAGATTTTCATGTATGAATAGGTTCAACCATTCATTTAGCAATGATAATAAGAGGTGTTGCTGACTAGTAGTTAAGCATGTAAGATCTTGAATGAAAAGAAAAGCTGTGTTTAAAAATGCTTCTTCCATTTTTAGAGGAAAGCTTCTTTCTGGGTGTTTTATATTATGGCATCATGACTATTCCTTTGTTTCTGTTTTCTAATCTATAAATTGAGGATGCCTATCTTATAGAGAACCACTCTCCAATAATTAAAAGGAAATGATAAATAAAGCATTTAAAGTGCTTTAAGTCCACTAACACAGTATGAGTTCAATAAGTAATTAAATAATTGTTACTTTTTCTTGAGTTTCTATTGTGTATTCGGTTCAGTTCAGTCGCTCAGTCGTGTCCAACTCTATGTGACCCCATGAATCGCAGCATGCCAGGCCTCCCTTGTCCATCACCAACTCCCGGAGTTCACTCAGACTCACGTATATAACATTGTATGTGTTATATAGCATTTCCATCTTTGGTTTGGTAGAAAAGAGTTTTCTTTTGAAGATAAGGAATGCTGAGACTCAGAGATGTTATGTAATTTGTCCAAATTCGCCCAAAAGTGATACACCCTTGAACCTATAACTTTCTGAGCTTCAGGTTTTAGTACTAGCTTTCCTTTTCCTTATGATCTTGCTCCTTTTCTATCCTGAATTTCTCATTTTAAAAACTAGTCACTTACTTTATCTGCACCCATATTAAAATTATTTAAAATTAATTTATGCTGTTGTTCTCTAGAGTTTCTACACATTTGTCTTTTCCTACAGGCACTTCACTGATTTCCCTAAAGAAAGAAAATGCGTGAAAAAATATTTACATTACCATTTCACTGAGGACAGAATCAACAGGTATTTTATTATAGCTGCTGGATAAATAGCAAAGTAATAAGCATGGTCTGTATTTTGCTATGTTTTAATTCAGGTTGAGATTTACATTTCATGCACCTTTGACCTTCAGTATTCTAGACTACCTAAATAAGTAAAAAGAAAAAAAAAGGCAATTTAACTAATTGAGCAATTAGCTCCAATTAATTATAAAAACTACTTTATTCTAATAGGTTTCCCAGTTGGCACTTGTGGTAAAAAGCCTGCCTGCCAATGAAGAAGACATAAGAGACCCTGATTCGATCCCTGAGTTGGGAAGAACCCCTGGATAAGGAAATGGCAACCCACTCCAGTATACTTGTCTGGAGAATCCCATGGACAGAGGAGCCTGTAGGCCTACGGTCTATAGGGTCTCTAAGAGTTGGACATGACTGAAGCAGCTTAGCACTCCTGTGCTTTAATCCAAGATATTCTAATGAAAGAATTGTTTATGTCTTTCCCCATTTAAAATTTCCTCGTTTCTCAATAACTGGTATGCAACTATTTTTATACAAGTGAATCTTCTGGAAATGGACAAAGAATCTTTGCATCAAATAATACTTGATTTTGTTCAGGTGTAGTAACTCTGTCTTACAGTGAGACTGATTAATTTCTTATATTGTACTTTTCTCCAGTGTTGAAGTTGACTTATATGAAGTTCTTACAAAGAAAACAGAGCAAGCAGTGTCTTTGACCTACCCAACTCAGTTTGAGATTTGCGTTCTACAACTTATGTGACCTTGTCCTTTTCTTATTGAGAACTGTCATGATGATCGGACTCTCTTTTGAGGAGAGATAGATTCTTGGATCATCTATACTGGCAAAGAACCACAGTAGAAACTCATGCATCGCTACTATGTATGCGTTTGGGTGTAAGTATTTGTGTGTTTGCATGTGTATGAAAATTTGTTAGTTTCCCATCTACTGATCAATAATCATTTATTTAGTACATGCTCTATAGAAAACATGGCTAAATTCTATTGGACATACAGACAAAAATATAACATAGTTCCTACAATATAAATTATTCTAAAGATACTGAAGCTTAAGTAAAAATATATAAAACCTTAAAAACTATTATGATTTTATCTTAAGGCTATGGCAATCTGCCTGCAATGTGGGAGACCTGGGTTTGATCTCTGGGTTAGGAAGATCCCCTGGAGAAGCAAAAAGCTATCCATTCCAGTATTCTATCCTGGAGAATTACATGGACTGTTTAGTCCATGGAGTTGCAAAGAGTCAGACACCACAGAGTGAGTTTCACTTCCATGGCATCTCAGTTCAGTCACTAAGCTGGGTCTGACTCTTTGCGACCCCATGAATTGCAGCATGTCAGGCCTCCCTGTCCATCACCAACTCCCGGAGTTCACCCAAACTCATGTCCATAGAGTCGGTGATGCCATCCAGCCATCTCATTCTCTGTAGTCCCCTTCTCCTCCTGCCCCCAATCCCTCCCAGCATCAGAGTCTTTTCCAATGAGTCAACTTTTTGCATGAGATGGACTAAGTATTGGAGTTTTGGCTTTAGCATCAGTACTTCGAATGAATACCCAGGGGTGATCTCCTTTAGAATGGACTGGTTGAATCTTCTTGCAGTCCATGGGACTCTCAGAGTCTGCTCCAACACCACAGTTCAAAAGCATCAATTCTTCAGCACTCAGCTTTCTTCACAGTCCAACTGTCATCCATACATGACCACTGGAAAAACAATAGCCTTGACTAGACAGACCTTTGTTGGCAAAGTAATGTCTCTGCTTTTGAATATGTTATCTAGGTTGGTCATAACTTTTCTTCCAAGGAGTAAACATCTTTTAATTTCATGGCTGCAGTCACCATCTGCAGTGATTTTGGAGCCCCCAGAAATAAAGTTTGACACTGTTTCCACTGTTTCCCCATTGATTTCCCATGAAGTGATGGGACTGGATACCATGATCTTTGTTTTCTGAATGTTGAGCTTTAAGCCAATTTTTTCACTCTCCTCTTTCACTTTCATCAAGAGGTTTTTTATTTCCTCTTCACTTTCTGCCATAAGGGTGGTGTCATCAGCATATCTGAGGTTATTAATATTTCTCCCAGCAATCTTGATTCCAGCTTGTGCTTCTTCCAGCCCAGCGTTTCTCATGATGTACTCTGCACATAAGTTAAATAAGCTGGGTGACAATATACAGCCTTGACGTACTCCTTTTCCTATTTGGAACCAGTCTGTTGTTTCATGTCCAGTTCTAACTGTTGCTTCCTGACCTGCATATAGGTTTCTTAAGAGGCAGGTGAGGTGGTCTGGTATTCCCATCTCTTTCAGAATTTTCCACAGTTTATTGTGATCCACACAGTCAAAGGCTTTGGCATAGTCAAAAAGTAGAAATAGATGTTTTTCTGGAACTCTCTTGCTTTTTTGATGATCCAGCAGATGTTTACAATTTGATCTCTGGTTCCTCTGCCTTTTCCAAAACCAGCTTGAACATCTGGAAGTTCACGATTCATGTTTTGCTAAAGGCTGGCTTGGACAATTTTGAGCATTACTTTACTAGCATGTGAGATGAGTGCAATTGTGTGGTAGTTTGAATATTCTTTGGCATTGCCTTTCTTTGGGATTGGAATGAAAACTGACTTTTTCCAGTCCTGTGACCACTGTTGAGTTTTCCAAATTTGCTGGCATATTGAGTGCAGCACTTTCACAGCATCATCGTTCAGGATTTGAAATAGCTCAACTGGAATTCCATCACCTCCACTAGCTTTATTCATAATGATGCTCTCTAAGGCCCACTTGACTTCACATTCCAGGATGTCTGGCTCTAGGTGAGTGATCACATCATTGTGATTATCTGGGTCATGATATTTTTTGTACAGTTCTCCTGTGTATTCTTGCCACTTTCTCTTAATATCTTCTGCTTCTGTTAGGTCCATACCATTTCTGTCCTTTATCGAGCCCATCTTTGCATGAAATGTTCCCTTGGTATCTCTAATTTTCTTGAAAAGATTTCTAGTCTTTCCCATTCTGTTGTTTTCCTCTATTTCTTTGCATTGATCTCTGAGAAAGGCTTTCTTATCTCTCCTTGCTATTCTTTGGAACTCTGCATTCAGATGCTTATATCCTTCCTTTCTTCCTTTGCTTTTTACTTCCCTTCTTCTCACAGCTATTTGTAAGGCCTCCTCAGACAGCCATTTTACTTTTTTTGCATTTTTTTTTCCATGGGGATGGTCTTGATCCCTGTCTCCTGTACAATGTCACAAACCTCCATCCATAGTTCATCAGGCACTCTCTCTATCAGATCTAGTCCCTTAAACCTATTTCTCACTTCCACTCTATAGTCATAAGGGTCTTACCTGAATGGTGTAGTGGTTTTCTCCATTTTCTTCCATTTCAGTCTGAATTTGAAGATGGTATGTAAATTCCTTAAAACAACAACAACAACAACAACTAGGAATAAAAACCACCATATGACCCAGCAATCCCACTCCTAGGCATATACGAGGAAACCAAAATTGAAAAAGACATATGTATCCCATTGTTCACTTAGCACTATTTACAATAGCTAGAACATGGAAGCAACCTGCTGCTAAGTCACTGCAGTTGTGTCCAACTCTGTGCGACCCCATAGATGGCGACCCACCAGGCTCCCCTGTCCCTGGGATTCTCCAGGCAAGAACACTGGAGTGGGTTGCCATTTCCTTCTCCAATGCATGAAAGGGAAAAGTGAAAGTGAAGTCGCTCAGTCATGTCCAACTCTTTGCAACCCCATGGACTGCAGCCTACCAGGCTCCTCCATCCATGGGATTTTCCAGGCAAGAGTATTGGTGTGGGGTGCCATTGCCTTCTCCGTGGAAACAACCTAGCTGTCCATTGAAAGATGAATGGATAAAGAAGCTGTGGTACATATTCACAATGGAATATTACTCACCCATAAAAAGGAACACATCTGAGTCAGTTCCAATGAGGTGGATGAACCTAGGGCAGAGTGAAGTAAGTCAGAAACAGAACGTCAAATATCGTATACTAATGCATATATCGGAGAAGGCAATGGCACCCTACTCCAGTACTCTTGCCTGGAAAATCCCATGGATGGAGGAGCCTGGTAGGCTGCAGCCCATGGGGTCTCTAAGAGTCAGACATGACTGAGCGACTTCACTTTCACTTTTCACTTTCATGCACTGGAGAAGGAAATGGCAACCCACTCCAGTTTTGGCCTGGAGAATCCCAGGGACGGGGGAGCCTGGTGGGCTGCTGTCTATGGGGTCGCACAGAGTCAGACATGACTGAAGCGACTTAGCAGTAGCAGTAGCAGCATGCGTATATGGTTTTTCCAGAGGTCATGTATGGATGTGAGAGTTGGACTGTGAAGAAGGCTGAACGCTGAAGAATTGATGCTTTTGAACTGTGGTGTTGGAGAAGACTCTTGAGAGTCCCATGGACTGCAAGGAGATCCAACCAGTCCATTCTGAAGGAGATCAGCCCTGGGATTTTTCTTTGGAAGGAATGATGCTAAAGCTGAAACTCTAGTACTTTGGCCACCTCATGCGAAGAATTGACTCATTGGAAAAACTCTGACCCTGGGAGGGATTGGGGGCAGGAGGAGAAGGGGATGACAGAGGATGAGATGGCTGGATGGCATCACTGACTCGATGGATGTGAGTCTGAGTGAACTCTGGGAGTTGGTGATGGACAGGGAGGCCTGGCGTGCTGTGATTCATGGGATCGCAAAGAGTTGGACACGACTGAGAGAGTGAACTGAACTGATCTGAATGCATATATATGGAAACTAGACAAATGGCACTGATTTTTTTTTTTTTTTTTTTTTGCAGGACAGCAATGGAGAAATAGACATGAAGGATAGAATTACGGATATGGGTAGAGGGGAGGAGAGGGTGAGATGTATGGAGAGAGTGACATGGAAACTTACATTACCATTTGTAAAATAGACAATCAATGGGAATTTGCTGTGTGTCTCAGGGAACTCAAACAGGGGCTCTGTACCCACCTAGAGGGATGGGATGGGGAGGGAGATGGGAGGGAGATTAAAAAGGGAAGAGATGTAAGTATACCTATGGCTGAATCATGTTGAGATTTGACAGAGAACAACAAAATTCTTAAAGCAAGTATCCTTCAATTAAAAAAATAAGTTAATTAAAAAATGATAAAAACAATTAGATGTTTGGGCTTCTTTTCACTGAACATGTGATCATTTTTTCCTGTATTGTTGATATAGGATATTATTTACCTGATTACTTTTTACCTTTGAAGGTGGGAAAAGATTTAATCACCTTATATGTAAGACAGGTAACCACTGTTCCTTCAAATGTTAGGTGTTTTATTGTACTGAATGATGGATTCTCATTTATTATTTCTCAAGAGTCTATGTGAGTAGTATGGTGTACAGTATTTTCTAAATAATGTCTTAATTCTAAGGGATTTTAAAATGTTTTTATTATGAAAAATACATTATTAATAAAACTAAAATGAATTACTTAACTTAAAACATAAAGGAAACAAAAATTTTTCAGCTTTCAAAGTAAATATAGAAGGAAAAATCATGAGGTATTTTAAAATTAATACAGTAATATGAGAAGCAGAATGTTGAAAGATTTGTATTATAATTCTAGGAAAGTTTTATTTACTCAGTTGTGTCTGACTCTTTGCTATCCCATGGATTGTTGCCCATTAGGCTCCTCTGTCCATGGAATTCTTCAGGCAAGAATACTGACCTGGATTGCTGTTCTCTTCTCCAAGGGATCTTCCTGACCCAATGATTGAACCCAGGTCTCCCACACTGCAGGCAGATTCTTTACCCTCTGAGTCACCAGAGAAGCCCCAGTTCTAGAGAAACCCCAAATTCTAGGAAATAAGGTGAAATATCACATTTAGAATACTTACTTTTAGGAGAAATTAAAAAAAAATCATGCAGGTTGGTGACCTAGCACCTAAAATATGTGTGACCTCTAGCAAGATTTAGATAAATGTTGGAATCATTTAGAAATCAAATGCAAATATGATCTGAGAAAATGTATTTAAAATAATTTTTTAATAAATTTATTTATTTTAATTGGAGGTTAATTACTTTACAATATTGTATTGGTTTTGCCACACGTCGACATGAGTCCACCACAGGTAAACACGTGTTCTCCATCCTGAACCCCCCACCTTCCTATTATTTATTTTAATTGGAGGTTAATTACTTTGCAATAATATAAAGTAACATCACACTGTGAGAAGTCCTCATTATAGTACTTATTTAGTATTTAGAAATCAAACCCGGATTTTGAACCCTCTTGTGCTGTTAATGGGAATGTAAACTGATGCAGCCACTATGGAAGACAATATGGAGATTTCTTTAAAAATTAAGAATAAAATCACCATATGACCCAGCAGTCCCACTACCAGTTATGTACCCTGAGGAAACCAAAATTGAAAGAGACACCTGTGCCCCAGTGCTCACTGCAGCACTGCTTACAATAGCTAGAGCATGAAGCAACCTAGACGCCCACTGACAGGGGAGTGGAGAAAGAAGCAGCCCACTGACAGGGGAGCGGAGAAAGAAGCAGCCCACTGACAGGGGAGCAGAGAAAGAAGCAGCCCACTGACAGGGCAGTGGAGAAAGAAGCAGCCCACTGACAGGGGAGTGGAGAAAGAAGCAGTGGCACATATACACAATGGAATATTACTCAGCCATAAAGAGGAGTGCATTTGTGTCAGTTCTGATGAAGTTGATGAACTTAGAAGCTGTTATACAGGGTGAAGCAAGTCAGAGAAAAATAACTATCATATACTAATGCATATGTATGGAATCTAGAAAGATGGTACTGATGAAATTATTTGCAGGGCAGCAATGGCGACCTAGACATAGAGAACAGACTTATGGACAGGTGGGAGAAAGGAAGGAGAGGGTGAGATGTATGGAGAGAGTAACATGGAAACTTACATTACCATATGGAAAACAGATAGCCAGTGGGAATGTGCTATGTGACTAAGGGAACTCAAACAGGGGCTCTGTACAAACCTAGATGGGTGGGATGGCGTGGGAGATGGAAGGGAGGCTCAAGAGGGAGGGGACATATGCATACCTTTGACTGATTCATGCTGATGTTTGACAGGAACCAACAAAATTCTGTAAAGCAATTATCCTTCAGTTAAAAAAATAAATTAAATTAAAAAAACAAATTGAACCCAAATTCCTAGTAATCCATATCATACATGGGGTAACTCTCAGGGATTCCAAAACAATGGCAGCAGCATAAACCCATGTCTTCCAATATTCTTCCAAAATAAAACAGAATGCGAAGAAGACCCCATAGGACTACCAATATAAAGCTCTAAGTAACATGGATGTGTGTTAGTTGCTCAGTCGTGTCTGGCTGTGCGCTCCCAACCTGCCATGTTCCTATATCCATGGACTCCTCAAGGCAAGAATACTAGAGTGGGTAGCCTTTCCCTTCTCCAGGGGATCTTCCCAACCTCGGGATCGAACTCACATCTCCCACGTTGCCTGCAGAGTCTTTACCATCTAAGCTACTAGGGAATCCCCAAAACTGAAATGTAACTGGTAAATAAAAAATGCCCAAACTTTAAATTGCTTGCACATTAAAATACAAAATAGCAAATCCCAACAGGCTATCTTTCACACTGCTATCACAGCCTTTGTTGTGAACAAGGGTAATTCAAGAAAAGCTTCATGTAAAAGACAGAAGGGAACCAGCATCATATCTCAAATTGTTTTATTACTTCTCCATAAAGGGTACCTCTACCCTATGTTTGAAAATGCCAAAAAAGAAAAAAAAAAAGATCAAAGGACTACTTACAGGATTTTAAACATGTGCAATGTGAGGTGGTCATCTTTGAAAATTATGATTTTTTTTTTTGAGGGGTAGTGGAGAATGCTTAAGTAAGTGCCATTGGAAATTGAATGGCTAAAAGCAAAGGAAGAAAATATGCAGATTTTAGGGCACTGAAAAGTTCTTTCAGATCAATACAAAGAAGTGGAGTAAATGCAACTCTTCTCTCCAGTACTAATTACAATATTATAAAACAAAACAAATTGGACTTTCCTACACTGTCAGAAGAGAAAGTGTCAAGGAGACAAAGGAAATACTTTTGCTTCTGAGCAAACTGAAGTGACAGGCAACTGGATTTAACTTCCTACCATAAACAATAGTAATAACAAAACAATCTGTGAACTCATGGTTCGAAGATAGTGGACATGGGAAAATGAATGATGTTGACTCCTGATGGATAGAAACAAACAAGGTGAGTGCTGCATTTGCCCCAGCTTACTGCCTTAAGATAGTTTCCAGGCCATAGGAGAGAGAGGGGAAAGCTAGACAGGGCTCAGAAGCCTCTTAAGAATGTGCAGCCTAAAATCTATTTACAAAGCAAAATAGAAACACAGATGTAGAGAACAAATGTATGGATACCAAGGGGGAAAGAAGGAGGTGGGATGAACTGGGAGATTGGGATTGACATATACAGTATTGATATGTGTATAAAACAGATAGCTAATGAGAACCTACTGTATCACACGGGGACCTCTACTCAGTGCTCTGTGGGGACCTACATGAGAAGGAAAACCAAAAAAGAGGGGCTATATGTTTACATAGGGCTTCCCTGGTGGCTCAGCTGGTAAAGAATCTGCCTGCAGTGCTGGAGACCTGGGTTAGATCCTTGGGTTGGGAAGATCCCCTGGAGAAGGGAAAGGCTACCCACTCCAGTAATCTGGTCTGGAGAATCCTATGGATAGCCCATGGGATCGCAGAGTCAGACATGACTGAGCAACTTTATTTATTTATTTATTTAGGTATACATATAACAGATTTACTTTGCTGTAGAGTAGAAACTAACACAGCATTATAAAGCAGTTATACTTCAATAAAACTTTTTAAATAAATAATAAATAAAAGAGATTTGCTGCTAAGTCGCTTCAGTCGTGTCCGACTCTGTGCGACCCCATAGATGGCAGCCCACCAGACTCCACCGTCCCTGGGATTCTCCAGGCAAGAACACTGGAGTGGATTGCCATTTCCTTCTCCAATGCATGAAAATGAAAAGTGAAAGTGAAGTTGCTTAGTCGTGTCCGACTCTTCGAGACCCCATGGACTGCAGCCTACCAGGCTCCTCTGTCCATGGGATTTTCCAGGCAGGAGTACTGGAGTGGGTTACCATTGCCTTCTCAAAACAGACAAAAACATTTGTTCCTTAAATACGTTAGTGGATCATCTAAGAAGAGCATTTAAGACCTGAAGCTGTGGCTCAGATCATGAGCTCCTTATTCCAAAATTCAGGCTTAAATTGAAGAAACTAGAGAAAACCACGAGGCCATCCAGGTATGACCTAAGTCAAACCTCCTATGATTATACAATGGAGGTGACGAATAGATTCAAGGGATTATACCTGGTAGACAGAGTGCCTGAAGAACTACAGACAGAGGGTGGTAACATTGTACACAAGGCAGAGACGATAACAGACATCTATTTAAAACCAAAACAAACAAATAAAAAAAGACGTTGGCTAGAGATCACAGATTAGGGTATAGCTGATACAGGATGCCTGGCTCATTGAATACCTTCATCAATGTCAGACTAGTCTGCCAGCTTCCATCTTTTCCAAGTCAAGTCTTCAGCCTGAGCACAGAGGCAGCACAGGCCGCCTCCATTCATTTCCCAGTGGTATTGCTATAGTTTCTAACACCCAGGGCATGATGTCTTTCAGCTCCTCTCTAGTTTCAGACAGCTCTTTCCTACAGCAAACTCCTTGGTTTTCAACAATATTTGGCCTATGTGGAGGTTGATGGGGAAGGTATAGGGAAAGTATGGAGTAGCTACAGGCTAAAAGTGTACAGACTTGAATCATTCTTATCTGCACTTCAGTCATCTGTCTGGAATAAATGGCTCTCAATTTGTTATTTGCTTCCAGGCCTTTTATTTTTTAATTTAAATAATTGCATTTAGTTTATCATTGATTTGTGAAGGAAGATTATTGTGTGCCTTTCTGTCTCTGCCATTCTGTAATCCTTTTTATAAAAATCACTGCTATCTATTTCCAGATTGTTTGGTTGAGATGGTCACAGCGAGTCTCCCTGGCTTCCACTTTCAGTCAGCATTGATAATAATGGGAAACTTGAGATTCCTTAATTAGGGGAAATCCAACCATCAAATTACTTATAATACAGGCTTTACATATGCAGTTCTAATGACATCATATTCATCTGTAGGTGCTTGTTTTTTTTAGTTCCAGCTCAGCTCCAAACAATGTATGTGGCCCAGGCCATTCAATTTTTGCCTCCAAATTTCAATTTCCTCATATAGGCTAGAGGTATTTGCCTAAATTTTTTAAAAAAACTTCTTTCATCTCAGAAATTATATACTCCAGTGAAAAAATAGCTAGGATGTCAGTTTCACAAGTAATATCTGGTAAGACTAAAGTCAAAGTAGTTAATGAGGGAAGAGTCCCTCGCTGTTTCCTCATCAATGGAGACAGAAAATGATGTTGAATGCCTATTATAATACGTGAATATTATTACTATAATCAGTGTTTAATTTGAGATGTATGTTGTTATACATAACTATCCTTAGATGTCAATCATGAAAAAGGTTGTAATTGCCAGAAATCTTTTTATTGAAAACATTTTAAAAGATGTGGGAGACTGTGTAGAAAGGTACTGGGATTATATGTTAGATGTAATGATATTGAACTGTCAGGACAGAGGCTAATGTAACTTTTGGAAGTTGAAACTCAGTATTCCCCAGGCTGGATCCTGTAAGGCTTGAACATCATTAAGTTGAACAATTTTCCTTCAAATATTATATTCCTTAAGTGAATATAATCTTCTTAATTAATTAAATATAAAATATATGATGGCTAAAAGGTCAAATGCTTGCTCCATTTTAAGACATGTAGAACAAATCAAATTGAATGATTTATTATAAAGAAAACTAAATTCATTTTTTCATTTGAGGAAACTACAAAAGATTATCTTTGGTACTGGTAGGCATTCTTAAATACTGGGACTTGACACAGAATTTGCCCTAGAATTGGTCTCTGGACTGTGACATTGTGTGATACATCAACAGAACTTTTATTCTAGGTGCCCAAGACTGGAAAGGAGTCACAGTTTCCTAAATCAGACTCCAGAAGTGGTTATAATGAGGAATAAATAATATTTACATATATTTATATTCTACATTAATTCTCTAAGCAGTACTTTCCACAATAAAGAGGAACAATATTACTATTTAAAAGTTACGTAAACATAAATTGCCCAATTCAATGGATAGAGTGAATAGACCTTCTTGACAATCATTTTCAGTCAACTAGCAGCAGTTATTATTTGGGTTTTTAACACATATTTATCATTGGACAAATTTCTACATACCATTGATAAGAAGTAAATTTTACAAGAATTAAGCTATTTGTACTTTAGTTAAAATCAAGTTATGATTGTTCAGTTTCTGTTTTCTATCTCCTGATTTTAAAATACATGTCAATTATCTGAGGATTTTTCCAGATGCAATTCTAATTGGTTTGTGTGTGATAGTCACTCAGTCATGTCCATTTCTTCATGACCCCATGGACTGTAGCCTGCCAGGCTCCTCTGTCCATGGGATTCTCCAGGCAAGAAAACTGAAGTGGGTTGCCATTCCTTTCTCCAGGGGATCTTCCCAACCCAAGGATCGAAGCAGGTCTCCTGCATTGAAAGCAGATTTTTTTTTTTTTTTTTTTTTAGTGTCCGAGGCTAGTTCTAATGTAGTAAATCTGAGGTAAGGTCTGAGGTTGAGCATTTCCCACAAACTTCCAGATGATGCCAATGCTGTTGGTTCAAGATCTAGACCCAGAGTCCCAAGAGCTAAAGACAATTTTCAATGTTTTTACATTAAATTTCTCAGGTGGTCGCTTTTATATTACAAGAATTAATGATCATATTTATGTGGAAATTTTACTCTCTTTATAGTATTTTTAATGAATGAGTGTTATAGTGAGATTAGAGAGGAAAAAATTAGCAATATTCTTCTGTATATATTAATTTTGTATTGCTTAATGTTTCTTTTTTTGGTGGTCTTTCCAAGTTTGAAAAAGCATTTTACTCAGTTTATGGCATATTATTTTTTACTTCCCCAAAAGTTATCTCATTGTTTTATAACTAAGCATTGTTTCAAGAGGTAGAATTCCCACCAAATGCAGAGGAGTTCTCTTTACCAAAACAGGCATGAGGAAACTGACTTAGATCTAGAAAAGTTGGAAACACATTAAATAAGCCAGAACCAAAAAAATTATTTTTTGCCCAAAATAAATCCATCTGGACATTAAGAATAGATCATTAAGAAAATGTAAATAATACAGTATTTTTTTCTTATTTGAAACTAAAAACATTAAAGAACTTTAACGTGTTGGACATGAATCCCCTTCAATGTTTGTCACAGTAGTTTCTTATGTTAAGATTGGCGTTTCTGTTGAGCAATTCTTTCTTTGTCATTGCTTGGACTTTTTTTTTTAATTTTTAAGTTCTCTTCTTTCAGCAACATTTAGAAAATCATCTGAATCTAATCAGTATTGGCTGTCACCTTTATCTCCCACCTCTTTTCTTCCCTTCTTGCTGGCTTGAGCACTTGACTGTTATTCCAGATCTTAAATATCACCAGGCCATTTACAAAAATATTTTCCCCTTAGACTTTATCTTGGTATGAAATATTAGGATAGCAGAGACACTGAAAGAAAAAAAAAAAAGGTAAGATGAAAATCAAAACTTCATTAGAATTAGTTTTTCTCTGGAGATTGGTAATCACTTCAAAATTTGTAATCATTGCAAATCGCTAAAAATGTTACTCTTAAACAAGTTGATTATAAGCAACAGGAAGTCATGGGATGACTTCCCTAATGAATGAGCTCACCTTACCTCCCAACCAACCATAAGCCAAAGGAGCTGTGGGTACAGTAACCCTTTCCTGGCTGATTAAAGGCTGATTTTATACATAAGTCTCCCTGTAAAATCTCAGTCAGAGAAGTAGGTGGAAGACTCCCAAAATGCGAAATATCACAATGTGGAGTGGAGTGAGGGTTACTGAGAGAAACAAATCTTCTTTGGAAAAAAGAAGAAAGTTGTTTGAAAACAAATAAATTTTTACAGTGTATATTACTCAAATTACTTATGTTAAGTTTTTGACAGTTTTTTTTTTTTTAAAAATCTCAGATGCATGCAATAAATCTTTTTGTGCTTCAGTATGTAAGATGCAAGATACTTGAGGATAATGTTAAGCCAAAGAATAGTACAGCCAGGTCAGAAGGGAAGAAAACCTTATTTGAGTGTGGAAATTTGTTCCCCCAGGCAAAGGGACATTTTTTTGTTTGTTTGTTTGTTTTGGTTGTAGAGATTTAACAAGACACTGATGGTTGCAATTGTGAAAAATCTTCTTGGTTTCATAAAATTCTAACACATACTATTGACATTGACATTGACATTGAAGTTGCTCAGTCGAGTCCGACTCTTTGCAGCCTACCAGGCTCCTCCGTCCATGGAATTTTCCAGGCAAGAATACTGAAGTGGGCTGCCATTTCCTTCTCCAGGAGATCTTCCGGACCCAGGAATCAAACCTGGGTCTCCCGCATTGTAGGCAGACGCTTTACCATCTGAGCCACCAGGGAAGGCATAAAAAGAGAGAAATTATTCTATCAATTATCAAAAAACCATGATGTTATTATAATCTTTAAATGGAAAAAGAAGATCAAGAGGTGAGGTCGGAGTGAGCAATTTCTGTTACTGTTTATGCAATAAATGACAAGGGATTATAAAGAAAATGTAACTAGCAGGTGAAACCAATGTGTTTTCTTCCTCTAAGCCAAAAGTACACAGGGAGGTTAGGCCAATTCGACAGAATTAGGAGGTCATCAACTAGCTTGAGTTTGTCCATAGGATCATTTGTGTGACATTAAGTAAGTAAAGCAGGTGCAATGTGTGAAAGCTTTATTCACATATGGAAATATTTATATGAATATAAATATTATTCACCTCCATGCTGCTCATTGTTTAAATGGGAGTCAGCAGAATTCTGAAATGGTCCACAAATTTCCCACCTTTGTGGAGGCTCTGTATAATGTCTTCCACTTAAGTGTGGGCAGGGCTGTGAATAGGATGGACTACATGCACATAATTAGACTATGTTTGATGTCGAAGTGAAGAGATTTTACAAGTTTATGGTCCTAATTCAATTGATTTTACGTTATTCAAAACTAAGATTATCAGGTGGGCCAGATCTAATGAGTTGATCCTTTCAAAAATATTGGCTTCTTCCTGAAGTCAGAGGCATTTAAAGAATGAGAGAAATTCTCCGGCTGGCTTTGAAATAATACAAAGTAGCTAAATTGTGAAAGGGCCTATGCTGCTGCTGCTGCTAAGTTGCTTCAGTCGTGTCCGACTCTGTGCGACCCCATAGATGGCAGCCCACCAGGCTCCTCCATCCATGGGATTTTCCAGGCAAGAGTACTGGAGTGGGGTGACATTGCCTTCTCCAGAAAGGGCCTATAGAGGAAGTCATTTGGCAGTTTATTATTATTTTTTTCCTCTATCCCTTTATAGAAGTTGTTTTAAGCTTTTCTTCCATGCCATTAATTTGATTTTTCATTGTATCTATTTCATTCTTTGTTTTTTCTTTTTTCCAGTGTATTATTAGAATATTGTACACCTAGTACATTTCTTTATTTTGGCTTGCTAAATGTCATTTTTTTTCATAAAAAACATTCTGTACAAATATTTTAATGAATTCAAATTATCACCAAATCCTAATCAAATTCTACTATCTCAGGGAGATTATCCTCTTCTGCAGAATTAGTTTCTACTCCTTTGGTTTGTCTACATCAGACAAAGTTTGAAGAGTTGCCAGCTTATTTATTTTTCATCTTGTTCTTAATGTGGGCTGCTGAGTTCAGATTAACTATATGTTCTGAAATAATTTGGGCAATTGTTTTTGATGCCTCATGTAGCTGATCTGGCTGAAACAATAGATATGGTTCCAGCTTTTCCAAGTTTGTGAGATAATATCACTTTCCTCACTCTTCTTTTTTGTATTAGATTGTTGCTGATGAAATTATCACTCTTTAAGTATTTAAATTTTTTCTCTACCTAATTATAAATTGAAGAAGGAACTACTTAAGAGTGATTCAACTGTTTTTTTTTTTTTTAATCTTTTCCCAGCATCTACAAGATCAAAGAATTAAAGGACAGTTGTCAGGATAATATTTTCCAATATAAAACCCCAAGAAGAGAAAGAACTAGAAGATAACGTCTTATGTGTGAAAGTTAACTAAGCTTGAAAGAAACACATAAGGCCAAGGTCTTTTTAAAGAACTTGGTAAGAATTTATGCAATGTATTTGGATGTATTCTTCAACTTTAAAAAACAATATAAAATGCCAGCTAAGTGGATTTCAGTTGTGATGATGAATACGGATGGCTTATATTTCTGCTCATGAATGCACAAGCGTGAATAAATAAGAAAAACATGTTTGTTTAACTACATGTGGAAGATTCAAACACACATTACAGATAAAAGTGTGTATATCTTAATAATCCTAATAAACTATGTAAGCAGTATTTTGAGGATATGGGCTTAATTATTAAAAAAGATAACATTCATGAACTATATAAATTGAGATCCAATTAACTTGCTGAAGCTACTTATTAAATGCCAATTAAGTATATTAACATTTTTTACAATTTCATATATTAATATGAATTTAAATGTACCTTTATTGCCATTATAATGTTAATTGCATAGCTACACAATCCATCTTTGGCATAATTATTAAGGCTTACTCTCTATTCCTCAAAAAAAAAAAATTATAGCTTTATAAGGTCTGCAGATAAGTCCCCAAAGCATCACTATTTTCCTGGCATTGTGCAGGTCTTTGTTTTGAGCTGAAGATTTCCCATGGTTTGTACTAGCTAGATAGTGATTCAAATTCTTTATTGGAAGTAAAATATTAAGCAGCTACACAATGTGCCTGAAAGACACTATTAGGTCTTTCCAATTTTCTTTTTTTCTTTTCTCTTCTAGTTTTGGTTAATGTGTGTCTCGTTATAGAAAGGTTTACTGACAACTGAGAGGATTTTAATAAAATGGAATAAGAAGAAAACAGATCATGAACTCCTTATTGCCAAATTTCAGACTTAAATTGAAAAAAGTAGGGAAGACCACTAGACCATTCAGGTATGACCTAAATCAAATCCCTTACGATTATACAGTGGAAGTGAGAAATAGATTCAAGGGATTGGATATAAGAGACAGAGTGTCTGAAAAACTATGGATGGAGGTTTGTGACATTGTACAGGAGGCAGGGTTCAAGACCATCCCCAAGAAACAGAAATGCAAAAAGGCAAAATGTTTGTCTGAGGAGATCTCACAAATAGCTGTGAAAAGAAGAGAAGTGAAAGGCAAAGGAGAAAATAAAGATATACTGTGAAGAAAGCTGAGTGCCGAAGAACTGATGCTTTTGAACTGTGGTGCTGGAGAAGACTCTTCGAGTCCCTTGGACTGCAAGGAGATCCAACTAGTCCATTCTAAAGGAAATCAGTCCTGGGTGTTCTTTGGAAGGAATGATGCTGAAGCTGAAACTCCAGTACTTTGGCCACCTCATGTGAAGAGCTGACTCATTGGCAAAGACTCTGATGCTGGGAGGGATTGAGGGCAGGAAGAGAAGGGGATGACAGAGAATGAGATGGCTGGATGGCATCACCGACTCAATGGACGTGAGTCTGACTGAACTCCGGGAGTTGGTGATGGACGGAGAGGCCTGGTGTGCTGCAGTTTATGGGGTTGCAAAGAGTCGGACACGACTGAGCGGAACTGAACTGAAAATGTTAATGGTAACAACTCCTACATTTGTTTATGTGAATTTGTATGTACCTAAATATGTATGTACATGAAGACATAATATTAGGAATGTTTTACATGGACATCTATACTCATCAAAAACTAGCTTTTATACTTATCATTTCTATATTTTTGAAACAAGTTCTTTGATTTGTGTATAACCTACTGCCAAGTAACTTTATTTATCTATGATTTATGAATGAGATGGATCTCAGGGCATCTATAAGTCTTGAAAGAGAGAAGTATAAAAAATATAATCACATGAAGGACAGTTTGGGTATTCAAGTCTGGAAAGGCACAAAGTTATTGCCTTAACTTACGTCATTAAGATAAAATTTAAATGTTTAATGGTTAACTCTATATTTACTCAAGGAGAACCTCTTTCACATATATTTACTTATGGGTCAATGATCAGTATGCTGATGCATCTACATACGAATTTGAGAGCCAGGATGCAAGAAAAATCAATCCTAATTCCATGCTAACAGGCGACTGTTGCGTGGAGGCAGGCAATGATTTGGGCTTGATATATTTTGCTTTTTTCCTGGATTTCCACGTCGTTCTCTCAGGAAAAGTGGCCTGTTGGTCAATGCATTGTTGTGTAATATTCAGATATAAGTACGTTTCAAGGGGGAAGAAATAGCCTTTTCTGTATACTATTCCAATGAACTCCACCCATCACCCCGTCCCTGGATTTTTTCAGCCCTTATATTTCCTGTGTGTGGGAGGACGGGTAAGTGGAAGCCAGACTCCCTCCATTTTCTCTTCTCTTGCCTAAGCAGTGATGGTCACTTCCCTGCTTGACACTGTCACTTGTTTTTTTGTTAATCTGTGCCTGTTTAAGTCGTCTTAAACATCACCTATAAAGCCATCATTGTCAGGTACAATAACACATGTCTTGGAAGCAAAGTCACCCTATTGAAACGGAAGGAAACCTAAAATCCTTGTCCATGTGCTTCCCATTAGAAATGTTTCCCCTAGTTTGCCATTATTTATAGTACCATTAATGATGGAATTCACACGGAAATAAGTGTCTTTCTTGTTGATGATTATTCATGAGGCCTGCGTGCCTATGAATACCTCCGGCGGAGTGTTCTGTATGGTAGTTTGAGACTGAGGTTCACTGGGAATTGATGTAGAAGTCTGAGAAAGGGTTTTACCTATAGCTTCACCACAGTCCCATGGAGCTCTGGGTCTGACTGATAAGGATGAACAATTGTGACCGCCAGAGGAAATTTATGGAAATTGGTTAAACAATTCCAGTGTTGCTCTGGAATATCACAATTGCAATTTGTACAGGTGGTGAACCTTTAGTCAAATAAGCAGTGGAAATAAAGCGGCTGCCACTTGTCAGAAAGCCAGCATCTGGATTAAAAGTTCTTGACGCAGCCTTAGCCCAAACGGCAGGCAGGTCGCAGGCTCTTGCTTGAATTGAAAGTCGCTAGGTTTTCTTTTCTAGGATTTGATAGCCTGCTGTCATATTTTATTTCTTTACAGAGTTCTTCATTTGTATGGAAATTTCAAGGCTCTGTCACCATTTCATAACTGCGAAAGACACCCATGGAAAGAAAAGTCCTCATGATGGCTTTCATCCATTGACTACTCTTCAGGCATTTTTCCTATTCCTTGAGCTACACCATTCTGCTTGTGGGAAAACTGAGTAACGTATGAGCTCATCATCACAGATCTCAAGCCTAATCACATACACCCACAAGTCCCCACAAATCTACATAGGTTTAGTTGCTCAAAATTTTGTCCTCCTGTGTTGTCAGGAGTATTTTCTTTTTTTATTTTAATTTTTTTTTATAATCTGTGTGTCCTCTATCTGGTCTTGAAGAATTCTGCCTTGCAACTTAATTCTAGTGGAATTAATGTGGAATGCTGCGGTAATTTACCCTAATCCTCTGCACCGACAGCGCATGCACGGTATGGCACGGTGAGGTAAGCGTCCCTGCCGCAAGCACTTTGTTTCTCTATCCCTGTGTTTGAAAATGTTTCATGAGTTGAGACTCCCATGCATTCTGTACACTGTTTTACGTATTTTCTTCTGCACTTTGTCCCCATGGAGAGCACAGTAGTAGTAGTGGTGTTTGTCACTCAGTCGTGTCCAACTCTTTGCGACACTATGGACTTTAGCTGGCCATGCTCCTCTGTTCATGGAATTTTCCAGGCAAGAATACTGGATTGGGTAGCCATTCCCTTCTCCAGGCAATCTTCCCAACCCAGGGATTGAACCCAAGTCTCCTGCATGGCAAACAGATTCTTTACAATCTGAGTCAGCAAGGATAGGTATATATGAATAACTGACCTTCTAAACTCTTGATATATTGAGGAAAAAATATAACAATGCTAATTGTGCCAGCAAGAATTGTGAATTTAGATAAATATTATACTTGAATGTGCTTTCTTCATTCAAATATCCCTGAAAGCATTGCAGATTTACATATATATAATATATATATATGGTGTTCCCTTGGAGTTTCAAAAACATGTTCAAGATTCAAAAACTTCAGGATTTATTCAAATTTTCAACATGGTCTCTAGTTATTATTATTTTTGAGACTTTTGTACGGCATTTTCATTTGTAAACCCCTTAAAGATTTTTCTTAAACATAAATTTTCATTAAATAGCATTTAGTAGCATGTTCCAGATTTCCCAACAATGCAAGCTGAGTTTATATAATAGAGGCCAGTATCTAGGGTTTCTTGTATTACTGTGGTCTACCTACACTCCTAAGTATCTTTTAAAAGTCATAAAAAATAATTGTCTTTATATCTGTCCTATCAAAACATCTACTTACTGCAAGAAACCATTGCTGATCTTGTGGAATGGCTTATTTGATTTAAGACCACAATCTTTATTTTCTAAAAGTTATTTCCTGTCCCCACTGAATGATCCAATCACTCCTGTCCTTCTGAGTTTGCATTATGGCACATCCTGGAATCCAGTCTTCTTGTGTTTACAGATGTATAATATAGAGGCAACAGATTAAGTCCAGGAGATTAATTTGTCATGTGAGTGGACGTAATTGGCAAAATATCCTCACCCAATTTTCCTGTAGATGAAGGAGAAGTTTTACAATTTTAATCAGAGTCTTGTATACCAAAATTGTGTACTAAAATGGTCTTTTGTGCAGATATTTAGGTATATTATAAATAGATAGTCACAACATTTAATAGTGAAAATTTTAGTCACAATATTTAATAATGAAAATTAGAAATCTCTCAGAAGAGAGTATAGGAGGATATATTTATGACATGGTATGAGGAAATATTTTTTAAAGAGAGCACTATTCAGAAAAAGAAATGTTTATTAATTTCAATGTCATTGGTATTCAGAATTTGATTTCATCATGGAAAGACACCAGGAAAATACAGGAAACATGAAACAGGGAAAAGTGATTGCAACACATACATCAGACAAAGGACGTGTATGTACAATACATAAAGAAGCCCAGCAAAGAAAAAAAAAGGACAAATACTTTAGAGGAAAAAGGTAAAAACAACAGCAGTGCAAAAGGCAGTTCACAGAAGAATCTATCTGAATGATCAGTTGTTGTTAGGTCGCTCAGACTTGTCCGACTCTGCAACCCCATGGACTGCAGCAGCTCAGCCTTCCCTGTCCTTCACTGTCTCCTGGAGTTTGTTTAAACTCATGTCCACTGACATGAGCGGTGGTGTGCCATGCAGCAGTCTCGTCCTCTGTCCTCCTTTTCTTCTCATGCTTATAATTTCCAGCAATAGGGTCTTTACTAATGAGTCGACTCTTTGCATCACGGGGACAAAATATTGGAGTTTCAGCTTCAGTAAAAGTCCTTCCAGGAGATAGTCAGAGTTAATTTCCTTTAAGATTGACTGGTTCAATCTCCTTGCTGTCCATGGGACTTTCAAGAGTCTTTTCCAACACCACAGTTCAAAAGCACCGATTCTTCGGCTATAAGCATTCTTAATGGTCCAACTCTCACATCCATACATGACTACTGAAAAAAACATAGCTTTGACTATGCAGATGTTTATAAGCAAACTGACATCTCTGCTTTTTAATATGCTGTCTACTTTTGTCATAGTTTTTTCCCTGAGGAGCAAGTGTCTTAATTTCGTGACTGCAGTCACTGTCCACAGTGATTTTGGAGCCAAAGGAAATAAAGTCTGTCACTGTTTCTATTCTTTCCCATCTATTTGCCATGGGGTAATGGAACCAGTTGCCATGATCTTAGTGTTTTGAATGTTGAATTTTAAGCCAGCCTTTTCTCTCTCCTCTTTTACCTCCATCAGTATAGTCCAGTTCAGTATAGTTCAATTCAGTCGCTCAGTCGTGTCTGACTCTTTGCGACCCCATGAATCGCAGCACGCCAGGCCTCCCTTTAACCACCAGCTACCGGAGTTTACACAAACTCATGTCCATTGAGATAGTGAGGTCATCCAACCATCTCATTTTCTGTCGTCCCCTTCTCTTCCCGTCTCCATCTTTCCCAGCATCAGGGTTTTTTCCAATGAGTCAGTTCTTTGTATCAGGTGGCCAAAGTACTGGAGTTTCAGCTTCAGCATCAGCCCTTCTATTGAGTATTCAGGACTGATCTCCTTTAGGATCTCCTTGCAGACCAAAGGACCCTCAAGACTTCTCCAACACCACAGTTCAAAAGCATCAGTTCTTCAGTGCTCAGCTTTATCTATAGTCCAAATCTCACATCCATACATGACTACTGGAAAAACCATAGCTTTGACTAGTCAGACCTTCGTTGGCAAAGGAATGTCTCTGCTTTTTAATATGCTGTCTAAGGTGGCCATAACTTTTCTTCCAAGGAGCCACTGTCTTTTAATTTCATGGCTGCAGTCACCATCTATCTGCAGTGATTTTGGAGCCCCCAAAATAGAGTCGGTCACTGTTTCCACTGTTTCCCTATATATTTGCCATTAAGCGATGGGACCAAATGCCATGATCTTAGTTTTCTGAGTGTTGAGCTTTAAGCCAACTTTCTCACTCTCCTCTTCACTTTCATCAAGAGGCTCTTTAGTTCTTCTTCACTTTCTGCCATAAGGGTGCTGTCATCTGCATATCTGAGGTTACTGATATTTCTCCTGGCAATCTTGATTCTAGCTTGTACTTCCTCCAGCCTAGCATTTCTCATGATGTATTCAGCACATAAGTTAAATAAGCAGGGTGACAATATACAGCCTTGACATACTCCTTTCCTGATTTGGAACCAGTCTGTTGTTCCATGTCCAGTTCTAACTGTTGCTTACTGACCTGCATACAGGTTTCTGAAGAGGCAGGTCAGGTGGTCTGGTATTCCCATCCTTTCAGAATTTTCCAGAGGTGGTTGTGATCCACACAGTCAAAGGCTTTGGCATAGTCAATAAAGCAGAAGTAGATATTTTTCTGGAACTCTCTTGCTTTTTCAATGATTTAGCAGATGTTAGCAATTTGATCTTTGGTTATTCTGCCTTTTCTAAATACAGATTGAAAATCTGGAATTTCACAATTCACGTGCTATTGAAGCCTGGATTGGAGAATTCTGAGCATACCTGAAGCCTGACTAAGAGAATTGTGAGCATTACTTTACTAGCATGTGAGATGAGTGCAATTATGTGGTAGTTTGAACATTCTTTGGCATTGCTTTTCTTTGGGATTAGAAAGAAAACTGACTTTTTCCAGTCCTGTGGCCACTGTTGAGTTTTCCAAATTTGCTGACATATTGAGTTCAGCACTTTCACAGCATCATCTTTCAAGATTTGAAATACCCCAACTGGAATTCTATTACCTCTACTAGATTTGTTTGTAGTGATGCTTTCTAAGACCCACTTGACTTTGCATTCCAGGATGTCTAGCTTTAGGTGAGTGATCACACCATCATGATTATCTGGGTCATGAAGATCTTTTTTGTACAGTTCTTCTGTGTATTCCTCCCACCTCTTCTTATATCTTCTGCTTCTGTTAGGTCCATACCATTTCTTTCCTTTATTTTGCCAATTTTTGCATGAAGTGTTCCCTTGGTGTCTCTAATTTTCTTGAAGAGATCTCTAGTTTCCCATCTTATTGTTTTCCTATATTTCTTTGCATTGATCCCTGAGGAAGGCTTTCTTATCTCTCCTTGCTATTCTTTGGAACTCTGCATTCAAAAGAGTATATCGTTCCTTTTAACCTTTGCTTTTCACTTCTCTTCTTTGCACAGCTATTTGTAAGGCCTCCTCAGACAACCATTTTACTTTTTTGCATTTCTTTTTCTTGAGGATGGTCTTGCTCCTTGTCTCCTGTACAATGCCACAAACCTCTGTCTATTGTTCATCAGGCACCCTGTCTATCAGATCTAGTTCCTTAAATCTATTTCTCACTTGCACTGTATCATTTAAGGGATTTGATTTAGGTCACACCTGAATGGCTTAATGGTTTTCCCCACTTTCTTCAATTTAAGTCTGAATTTGGCAATAAGGACTTTATGATCTGAGCCAGAGTCATCTCCTGGTCTTGTTTTTGCTGACTGTGTAGAGCTTCTTCATCTTTGGCTCCAAAGAATGTAATCAATCTGATTTTGGTGTTGACTATCTGGTGATGTCCAACTGTAAAGACTTCTCTTGTGTTGTTGGACGAGGGTGTTTGCTATGATCAGTGCATTCTCCTCGCAAAACTCTATCAGTCTTTGCCCTGCTTTATTCTGTACTCCAAAGCCTAATTTGCCTGTTCACTTCAGTTCAGTTCAGTCGCTCAGTTGTGCCCAACTCTTTGTGACACCATGAACCACAGCAGGCCAGGCTTCCCTGCCCATCACCAACGTCCGGAGTTCACCCAAACTCATGTCCATTGAGTCATTGAATCAGTGATGCCATCCAACCATCTCATCCTCTGTCGTCTCCTTCTCCTCCTGTCCTCAATCTTTCCCATCATAAGGGTCTTTTCAAATGAGTCAGCTCTTCATATCAGATGGCCAAAGTATTGGATTTCAGCTTTAACATCAGTCCTTCCAATGAACACTCTGCCTGTTATTCCAGGTGTTTCTTGACTTCCTACTGCTTCTGTTAGACCCTTGCCATTTCTGTCCTTTATTGAGCCTTCTGTCCTTTATCTTTGCATGAAATGTTCCCTTGTATCTCTAATTTTCTTGAAAAGATCTCTAGTCTTTTCCATTTTATTGTTTTCCTTTATTTCTTTGCATTTTCACTTAAGAAGGCTTTCATATCTCTTCTTGATATCTTTGGAACTCTGCATTCAGATGGGTATATCTTGCATTTTCTCCTTTGCCTTTAACTTCTCTTCTTTCCATAGCTGTTTGTAAGGCCTCCTCAGACAGCCATTTTGCCTTTTTGCATTTCTTTTCTTGGGGATGATTTTGATCGCTGCCTCCTGTACAAAGTTACAAACCTCTGTCCATAGTTCTCCAGGCAGTCTATGAAATCTGCCTTGAACCTATTTTTCACTTCCACTGTTTAATCACTAAGGAATTTGATTTAGGTCACACCTAACTGGCCTATTGGTTTTCCCTACTTTCTTCAATTTAAGTCTGAATTTTGCAATAAGGAGTTCAAGATATGACTCACAGTCAGCTCACAGTGTTGTTTTCGCTGACTGTATAGAGCTTCTCCATCTTCGGCTGCAAAGAATACAATCAGTGTGATTTAGGTGTTGACCATCTAGTGATGTCCATCTGTAGATTTGTCTTTTGCATTGTTGGAAAAGGGTGTTTCCTATGACCAGCACATTCTTTTGAAAAACTCTGTTAACCTTTGCTCTGCTTCATTTTGTGCTCAGTAAGTACACGTAAAGTTTGAAAAAATCATGCTTAGTTTGGAAAGTGCAAGTTAAAATCTCAATGAGGTCAGTAATATAACAATTAGACTCATCATAATGGCTGAAATTTTTTTTTTAAAAAGCAGATAATACCAAGTGCTGACTAGCATGTTGAATGATCCAAATTACACTGCTAATCGAAATATTGGGCTACCCTGTTGGCTCAGACATTAAAGAAACTGTCTGCAATGAAGGAGACCCAGGTTCGATCCCTGTGTCAGGAGTATCTCCTAGAAAAGGGAATGTCTACTCACTCCAATATTCTTGTCTGGAGAATTTCATGGACCAAGGAGTCTGGCGAGCTACAGTCCAGAGGGTAGCAAAGAGCTGGACACAGCTGACAGACTAAGACTAATGGAAATATTAATTTCCTGGTGCATTCTGTTATGTATTTACTTATGGCTTATCAGATTTTCTGGTCAGTACTGCTGCTGCTGCTGCTAAGTCACTTCATTTGTGTCCGACTCTGTGGGACCCCATAGACAGCAGCCCACCAGGCTCCCCCGTCCCTGGGTTTCTCCAGGCAAGAACACTGGAGTGGGTTGCCGTTTCCTTCTCCAATGCATGAAAGTGAAAAGTGAAAGTGAAGTTGCTCAGTTGTGTCTGACTCTTATCAACCCCATGGATTGCAGCCCACCAGGCTCCTCTGTCCATGGGATTTTCCAGGCAAGAGTACTGGTGTGGGTGCCATTGTAAAGTTGCCTAATACTTTATTGCACTAATAAAATAATGCAATGAAAGTTCTTGCAGTGCATGGCACATAGCATTCACATATGATAGTATTTGTGTAGTTATTATCATTATCATTATTTTTACTTACATAATTTTATAAGCACTCTGCTCATTTTGCCCACAATATATTTTAAATGTCTATTTTTAATGTTAAAAAGTCATAAATTGTACAATTTTCTTGGGCTATCCATATTTATTATTAATTTCCATTTAAAAATGGAGAAATGGGAGAAATGATTATAAAATTATCTTGTGCTCTGTAAAACATAATAAAAATTAATGAAAATATAACAATTTTTTGTAAATTAAACACATATACATATTTCATAATAGCAAAACAGGTGTATTTATTTTATTAATTCCTCTTTAAATGTATGCATCCTTGAACCAGTCAGTTGTTTAAAATAATCCAACAGTTGTAGTAATTTTACCTATATGGGGCATTTTTTTTTAATGTCATGAAAACTAATTCATATGTATACTCTATGAGCCTATTTTACTCAATATTTTTGGTTATGTTAGTACTCACGTTTAAGAGCAAAGGGAAACAATAACTCTTGTGTAGTAAAATAATTCATCTCTAGCACCTGTGTGTTTTGAAAACCATTTGTGTTTTATCAAGTGGTATGGTCTTTGTACTTGAAATTTGCATCCTTTGTTCTTAGAAGATGGATTTCTAGGATTGCAAGGATAGTGAAGATTATACTGTAATGAGTATCTCTCATCTCTCAGAGGAATAACTTGAGGTCTAGAGACACCAAGAACCTTGTCTGGGATCTTCGACAGAGACAACTATAACCCTCGTCTCCTGGCTCATGCTGCCCTTGTGTAACCTCTCTGAGATGGCAATAACAAGAGAAATGTTCAAACAGTAAAGTGGGAAGGATCCATCATCCATCAGTGGGTTGTTTCTCATTTTCAGAAGGTTTTGCAGGTGATAATTTGGACAATGGTTTTCTTTTGAGGTATAAGTCAAAGGCACTGAAAGGGCTTATTTCATATCATTGCCTCAGCTCTGTGTTGTTTGTGGTAGTTCTATGCTAGAGGAGGTAGAAAGGATTTTCAAAATAAATACATTATGCAGTAGGCAGTGAAGGAGTAAAACCACTTTTTCATAATCACAGTTCTTTCTAAAGTCATGCAGTCCCTATAAATGAGATAATGAAGTAACTCCACATTGGTTCTTTCAGTTTCCTGGAGTTTAAAGTGTATTAATGGCTATTGGATTCTGAATAAATAAACTGGATGGAAAAATCATTATGTGAGTTTTATTTTCCAAATATCAATTTGGTTTCTAAGCACTCCAATAACTTACCCTTAATTTTCAGCTTGAAGCTTATGAGAAAAAAATAGTTGAAATTTGGGGCATCATTTATTTTTTCCCCTCTTGTAATAATGGGGATGTGAATTCAGCAGCTGAGTTTATTGAATTTGGCATTAGAAGCTGATTCTTCCTTTAAAAATACACACACACATTTTGCATAGTGAATTTCATCCTTTGGGGGATAGCAAACAATTAAAAATGTATTGGAAAAATTAGTTGGAATGGCTGGAAGAATAGACCTTTTCTTCTGTTCATTAAATTCAGTAGAATCATGTGAACTCCAGTTCTCTCTACTAGAATTTAACTTGAAAATTAGTGAACAAAGCTGTTAAACAGAATTATATCTTTCCTGGGATAAATGTTTAAATTTCCCTGTATGGAGTTTGCATACACTGGGGCCTTTATATTTCACATGTCACAAGCAGGAAAGGTCAGAAATGTCAGATCCCAGAAGCGAGATAGCCAATACAGTGTGTGATCTATATGCATGCAAGTATGTGGATCTTCCAGGGACCTGCTGATTATATATATATATATATATATATATATATATATATAGTCACTAAATCTCCTTTTCTAGCAATGGAAGCAATTAATAGGCAAGAATGACAAAAAGGTAAATTGCAACACACAACAGTAATAAGCCAATAATTCATAATCACATTCCAAGGTCTTGTAGGGTGATCAAAGTACTCACAAAAGTATGTTTCTACGTTCAACAAACCATTGGAGGCCTACCACGTGGGTATCTTTCTCTTGATTATTTTCTTCCCCAAATCTGCTTTTTCACTTGAAAAATCATGAAATAACTAAGTCTTTTAATTTCTTCTACGTTTTTTTCACTTCAGTTGATTTCAATGGAAAATTATTATAGGGATTAAATAAACACGATTGGAGTACAATTCCTTTACAACATTGTATTAGTTTGTTAGTTTCTGCTATACAGCAGTGTGAATCAGCTCTCCCTATATATTTACCCGCTCCTTCTTGAGCTTCCCTCCCACCACCCTCCATCCTAAACTTGGAAGTCATCACAAAGCACTGAGCTGAGTTCCTGGTGCTATACAGCAAGTTCCCACTAGTGTTCCATTATACACACTGCAGTGTGTATATATATGGGTTTCTAACTGGCAAACACAATGTCTGTTTCCTTCTTCCCCTCCTCTCTGCCTGCCTCCCTTTCCTCTTTACTCCCTTTCCTTACTTCTGCAAATTTTGTAATTGCCTCCGTATAGAAAAACCAGAAGAGCTGAATGAGTTCCCTTAACTTTACCTCCAGAAGACAATAACAGACAATATTTTGATGCAATTGCTTTCCAAATTTTCTATATATTTTAAATATTTGCTGAATATACAAATATAAAGGTATGTATGTAATAGTCAAGATCATTTAAGAACATCTGATTCATTGACTACACTAAAGCCTTTGACTGTGTAGATCAAAACAAGCTGTGGAAAATTCTTAAAAAGATGGGAATACCAGACACCTTACTTGCCTACTGAGAAAGGTACATGAAAGTTAAGAAGAAAAGGTTAGGACCAGACATGGAAAAATGGACTGGTTTTTGAGAAAGGAATATATCAAGGTTGTATATTGTCACCATGCTTTTTAAACTTATATGCAGAATACATCATGTGAAATGCCAGACTGGATGAAGCACAGGCTGGAATTAAGATTGCCGGGAGAAACATCAATAACCTCAGATATGCAGAAGACACCACTGTTATGGCAGAAAGCGAAGAGGAACTAAAGAGCCTCTTGATAGAGATGAAAGAGGAGCAGGAAAAAGTTGGCTTAAAACTCAACATTCTCAAAACGAAGATCATAGCATCCAATCTCATCATTTAATGATAAATAGATGGGGAAACAATGGAAACAGTGAGAGACTTTATTTTATTGGGCTCCAAAATCACTGCAGATGGTGATTGCAACCATGAAATTAAAAGACGCTTGCTGCTTGGAAGAAAAGCTATGACTGACCTAGACAGCATATTAAAAAGCAGAGACATTACTTTTCCAACAGAGGTCCTTCTAGCCAAGGCTATGTGTGTGTGTGTGTGTGTGTGTGTGTGTGTGTGTGTGTGTGTGTGTGTGTGTGTGTGTGTTTTCCCCAGTAGTCATGTATGGATGTGAGAGTTCGACCATAAAAAGGGCTGAGCACCAAAGAATTGATGCTTTTGAACTGTGGCATTGGAGAAGACTCTTGAGAGTCCCTTGGACTGCAAGGAGATCAAACCAGTCCATCCTAAAGGAAATCAGTCCTGAATATTCATTGAAAGGACTGATGCTGAAGTTGAAGTTCCAGTATTTTGGCTTACCTGATGCGAAGACCCAACTCATTGGAAAAGACCCTGATTCTGGGAAAGATTGAAGGCAGGATGAGAGGGGGATAACAGAGGATAAGATGGTTGGATGGCATCACTGACTCACTGGACATGAGTAAACACATTATATTATTTAATAAGACTTGTTTTCACAGTTTAAACTTTCTCTAGTGTCTCCTTTGGAGAAGGAAATGGCACCCCACTCCAGTACTCTTGCCTGGAAAATCCCGTTGACAGAGGAACCTGGTAGGCTACAGTCCATGGCGTCACGAAGAGTCGGACAAGACTGAGTGACTTCACTTTCACTTTTCACTCTCATGCATTGGAGAAGGAAATGGCAACCCAGTCCAGTGTTCTTGCCTGGAGAATACCAGGGATAGAGGAGCCTGGTGGGCTGCTGTCTATGGAGTCGCACAGAGTCGGACACGACTGAAGCAACTTACCAGCAGCAGCAGCAGCAGTGTCTCTTTCCTGCCTCTTGGGTACTTCTTAAAGAAAAAAATATAATGGCCTTTAACTTTCAGTTGTAGGAAACTTACTCAAGATTTCCTAAGCATGCCATGTATTTTCTCCATGGTTCTGGGCAGCTGTGTTGGTTTCTCTTTGGCTTTTCCCGAACTTTTTAACCTTGTGGATATTTTTCTTCTCTAACCCTAATCCTGTGCTCTTCTCTAACTTTTTACCCCCTTTCTACATACACACACTGACATACAAACTTATTTTCCTATTTAGTGGGATGTACCCAACCATTTATCAGAGCCCAAACTCTGTATGACTAGATGAGAGATGGCTATCTTGCCACAAGCCCCAGACTATAGGGGTAGCTGCTGTCTTTAGGAGCATGATTTCATATCACATAAATCACCATGGGTTTTGACACCTTATGATTTTTATGCTTTGGGAGGGCAAAAACTACATACATGGAAAAAAGAATGCCTACAGGCATTGCAGTAGGACATAGAGCTGCTATTGACTGAATGAGTAAATTATTGTGATCAATGTTCATATTTAAGACACAGAACAAAATCCTCTTACCTCTGTGTGAGGCAGGAGAATTGCTTTGGATGGATAAAATGATGAAAAGTCTCAAGATAGAGCAAGCTGAAAGTAAGGACAATTAACTAATTTGAAAGCAGTTTAGCTTATTCATTGAAATCTATAAGAGAGCAATAAACAGTGACTTTCTTGTTTAAGGGGGAAGAATCAGGGCAATAGTGAATGTGTTGGTTATCAAGAAGTTAATGAAAAATCCTGACCTACAGTTAAGTGGCCACAGTCCAGCTATTGTCAGAATGTATCTAAATACCCCAAATTCTGCAAGCTTTACTACTAATTCTTTAAGGAAGTTGCATTTTTATCAACAAATAATGTTCATCAGAGCCCAGAAATTTTATGGCGATATCTGGTGCTTTTTTAAAAAGAAGTATTCACTTCAAAAATTAAGACATTGCAGAATATCTGCCTCCTCAGAACTGATATTCTTCAGCATTTTTTACAATGACTGATTACTTTCTCAAGGAAAAAAAAAAAGGTACATTTAGGCAGAAATGAATAAAACTGAAGAGAAGAAAAATAGCCACAGGGTTAAAAAGTTTGGGAAAAGCTGAAGAGAAACCAACACAGCTGCCCAGAACCATGGAGAAAAGCCTTCTGGGGATCCATAATAAATGAACATAGGTGATTAAATTTAATTCAGTAGTTGATGGTTCCCAGGGGCCAAGCCTGCCTCTCCGTATATAAAATATATAACTCTATGTTGGCTTAAACATCCGTTGCCAGGCTGTAGGAAACGCACTTAATTCTACCTCTAACCGTCTTTCACATGAGAGGTAATTTATTAAAAGCCTTGCCCTTCTCTTTGGTGTGTAGTTCAGATTACCTGTTTCTCTTCTATCATCATGGTATTTTTTTTGTCCCAGTAATGGTGGTTTTGTCAGGGAAATTTCTAAGGCTAGGGGATGAGGCAGACTGCGTCATCATTCTTTCATTATTGTGGCTCCTAGATGGACTGAAAAAGGTCTTATGCCTCTAACTTAAAGCTGCATAAAGTAAGAAATGCTGTTCTTTCATTCAGCCAACACTTTTTGGGGCCCTTCCACGTGCCATAGGGCTATGTGACTAAATAAGGCAGCAATTGTACTCTAGGCAAGCTTACATTCCAGAGAGAAGAGTGACATTGGAAAAGAGGAAAAGAAAGAAAATGCAAAAACCATGATGTTAAAAGTTCTTTTATCTGGGGCAGGATTCTGGGTGACCATCACAAGAGTGCCCAGAGTTTGACTTCTTTGCTTGGTTTCATTTTGTGTCTTTTTATGTTCATGATTTGTTTTTATACAGATAAATGGCGAGAAACGGTTAAAAAGTTAACACTGCCTGTGCAGTTTGGGAACTTAAATCCAGAAAACATAGCCAGTTACTATCAGAACCCAACCTAGTGCCCTGTGATGACCTAGAGGGGTGGGATGAGCCGAGGTGGAAGGGGAAAAGGCTCAAGAGAGAGGTAGATGTATGTGTAATTATGGCTGATTCGCCGTTGTTGTATGGTGAAAACCAACACAACATTGTAAAAATTTAAAAACCAGAAACTAATAGCAAATAAGTAAGTTTAAAAAACAAAACAAACCACTACAATACTGTAAAGTAATTATCCTCCAATTAAAATAAGTAAATTTAAAATAATTATAATTAAAGAAAATGACACTGTAATCATGAAACAGAAAATAACCAATGGTCCATCTAAAGAGTTTTGGAAACACTGTTTTCAGAGATTTTTAAAAGTCATTGGCAAAACTCAGATTTCAAGTTACTGTGAAGTGTTATTAAAGTGGAGGTGGATTGAAAAGACATCTCAAGAATATCTTCTGTCTTACTTGTGTTTTTTTTTTTTTTTCTGGCTTTCTGGTCATGGAAAATGTTGACTTATGGAAGTTTCTCTTTTTTTGTTTTGTTTTCCTATTCTACCCTCATTTCAACAAACTGTAAAACAATGTAAGATAGTATAATATAGAAGAGATATTAAGAATAAAAAATTTTTTGTTTTCAAAAAAGAAAAAAGAATTAAGGACACTTTTAACAACCCACTGATTTTCATGTTTTAAGACAGGGACAATGCTTCACCATGATGTGGCCACTGGAATGACACCTTCTTTCTTGAGATTTAAATAGTCTACATAGATGGCAGCGGATGATTAGCTACTCCTTGCAGGATATTTGACTGATAACTGCCCAAACCCTTGCCCATTTACCTCAATACTGAATCATCCTTTTATTTTGAAGACTTAGGGCCAGAATTTCCAAACCAAGTTTTTAACCTATAATTAACGTGTTAGTCCTGTCCGACTCTTTGGGAGCCCATGGACTGTAGCCCACCAGGTTCCTCTGTCCATGGAATTCTCCAGGCAAAAATTCTGGAGGGGAGCTATTATTCCGTTCTCCAGGGGATCCTCACAACCCAGAGACTGAACTCAGGTCTCCTACATTGCAAGAGGATTCTTTACCATCTGAGCCATCAAGGAAGCCACCTGATATGAACAGTAGACTCATTGGAAAAGCCCCTGATGGTGCGAAAGATTGAGGGTGGGAGGAGAAGGTGGCAACAGAGCATAAGCTGGTTGGATGGCATCAATGACTCAATCGACATGAGCTTGAACAAACATCAGGAGATACTGAAGGACAAGGAAGACTGGCGTGCTACAGTTCGTGGGGTCTCAGAGTCAGACACAACTCAGCAACTGAACAACAATAACAATGTGTTAGAATCATTAAAACTTCAATATGTGATTACAGATATCTGAATACAAAATGAGTTTACTTCATTTGAATGCATCAGAATGGCTGTGCATGTTTGAAATTTCTCTTAGATTAACTTGCCCTTCCCCTTGCCTTGTGGCCATTTGTTGTAGATTGAGCTTAAATTTTTCCTGAATCGTATACATTTTGGCAATATTATACGTTCGTCAGAAAAAAAAGAAAAAAATTGGCTCTAAGTATCCACAACATCAGCCCTTATCTACAGTGCCTCTGTTTATATATAATATGATGCATTATTTTTAAAACATACTGTAACAGTGTAAATGTACATAGATTTAGTATTTTAAAAAGTGATTATGTTAAACCCTCAAAATTATCTCAGGGTGTTAATTTTAAGCATTGCTATCACATCTTATTTAATAGCTCAACCCAAGAGTCTCTAAGGGTGATAAATCATATTTTTACATTTATTCATATAATTGTCCTATCAGTCTAATTTTTAAGCTCAGTGCTATCTCATGTTCTTGTTGCTTGGCTTAGTTCTATGTTTCATAAATCCTCTTCTGTTCTACCTTTACAACAGAATAAAGGATAGAATGTTAAATGTCCTTCAGCACTGATTCAATATTTTATCTTAAAATCTTTCCTGTCAACTCTTTCTCTCCTTGACACCTCTATTAATTCTATCACCAATTTTTGCATTCACAAAAAATACTGATACACTTCCTTTTGTCATAGAGAAAAAAATGAGGCTCACCACTGAGTAATGAGTGGAAAATTTTGCTGTCATGCAGTATGCCCAGTACAGAAGAGCGTTAAAGCTCTGGGGAATGAGGTTGAGAGGAAGAAAGACTTTGAACTGTCCCTGTCCTCTATTTGGAGAAGGAAATGGCAACCCACTCCAGTATTCTTGCCTAGAAAATCCCGTGGATGGAAGAGCCTAGTGGGCTACAGTCCATGGGGTAGCAAAGAGTCGGACAAGACTGATCAACTAGGAGAGCAAAGTCTCTGATTGTTCTGATTGGCTGGCGATATCTGGGTTTGTCTATGGGTAAGCAGTGAGCTGTTTGGAGGTGGTCGGCTGCGTGTGTGATGGGCATATGCTGCATACATGGATTATGCCATTCACTGCCTAAATCAAGATTACGATGTTAAGTCTGTTACACACTGCTGACAGACTAGATGATCAAGTTAAGCTTGGTCTGCATTTTTCATATAAATTGAATAAAATCGAATATTTAATTGACCATAATTTCCCTTGCTTCTCCCAACACTCTTGTTTCACATATTTATTCTATGAACAAATAAAGAGATTCATTACCATGATTATATACACTTGTGAAAAAAGATTGATTTTTTAATACATGGCTCTTAGCTCAAATGTATGACAATCAAATATGGATGTTTGTAAGCTAGTCTAAAACTGTCTTTTTAAATCATCTTGAGTGAGAAGAAAATGAAATTTTTTAAAAACATTTTTTTCATCTTACAATGCAATACCTTGAAAAGTACAGTAGTGCAGTCTTGAGAAACTTATATGCAGGTCAGGAAGCAACAGTTAGAACTGGACATGAAACAACAGACTGGTTACAAATAGGAAAAGGAGTACATCAAGGCTGTATATTGTCACCCTGCTTATTTAACTTCTATGCAGAGTGCATCATGAGAAATTCTGGGCTGGAAGAAGCACAAGCTGGAATCAAGATTGCAGGGAGAAATATCAATCACCTCAGATATGCAGATGACACCACCCTTATGGTAGAAAGTGAAGAGGAACTAAAAAGCCTCTTGATGAAAGTGAAAGAAGAGAGTGAAAAAGTTGGCTTAACGCTCAACATTCAGAAAACAAAGATCATGGCACCTAGTCCCATCACTTCATGGGAAATAGAAGGGGTAACAGTGGAAACAGTGTCAGACTTTATTTTGGGGGGCTCCAAAATCACTGCAGATGGTGACTGCAGCCATGAAAGTAAAAGACGCTTACTCCTTGGAAGGAAAGTTATGACCAACCTAGATAGCATATTCAAAAGCAGAGACATTACTTTGCCGACTAAGGTCTATCTAGTCAAGGCTATGGTTTTTCCTGTGGTCATGTATGGATGTGAGAGTGAAGAAAGCTGAGCGCCGAAGAATTGAT
Organism: Ovis canadensis; assembly: GCF_042477335.2. Lineage (NCBI taxonomy): Eukaryota > Metazoa > Chordata > Mammalia > Artiodactyla > Bovidae > Ovis > Ovis canadensis. Next base: position 104,926,337 of record NC_091251.1, read on the forward strand.
GCTTTTAAACTGTGGTGTTGGGGAAGACTCTTGAGAGTCCCTTGGACTGCAACGAGGTTCAACCAGTCCATTCTAAAGATCAACCCTGGGTGTTCTTTGGAAGGACTGATGCTAAAGCTGAAACTCCAGTACTTTGGCCACCTCATGTGAAGAGTTGACTCATTGGAAAAGACTCTGATGCTGGGAGGGATTGGGGGACAGAGGAGAAGGGGAGGACAGAGAATGAGATGGCTGGATGGCATCACTGACTCGATGGACGTGAGTCTGAGTGAACTCCGGGAGTTGGTGATGGACAGGGAAGCCTGGCGTGCTGCGATTCATGGGGTTGCAAAGAGTCGGACACGACTGAGTGGCTGAACTGAACTGAACAGTACCAGTGCTGGCATACAGAGGCTGGTCCTGAGTGAGCAGGCAAGAGGAGTTACTGACTGGAGGAGGGACGGTGGGTGGGAGATGGTAACGCTGAAGGATCATCAGCAACGGGAAATGGAAGGCAAGCTGCAATTACACGCACTCATGTCTGACGTTGCTGGCACAGGTTCTGGTTCATTGCTAAATTCAATTCTACCTACCTTCTTGAGAAAATGATCCAGTGATGTCTGGGTCGTTGCTCTTTCCTTCCTCTTCATAGATGACATGGTAGCACTGGATTGCTTTTTGAATGACTGTCGATACCTGTGTGTACCATTCTAGGTCTGGATCCTCTGCCTTAGAAACTAACAGTACCCCCTCAAATAAAGAAAGTCAGCTTGCCACTTCCTGCATTGTGAATCTCTTCGGTTCTTCAGGAACTTCTTTTTACTCTTGTCTCTCTTCATCTTTTCTTGGTGCTCGGTGCTTCTTAGCAGTACCAGCTACCTCACTGCTGCTTTTATGCTTGCTCTCAGGCATCCTGGTCCTGAAATAAGGATACAAGTACTGCATTCAATAAATACATCAGAGAACACAAAAGCACAACGGCTTGTAGAGGATGCCGCGTGTGACAGTGTTTGCCAGATACTAACTTAACGTGATTGGACATGTAAAGGCACATTTGCATCTTTGAAAGTTCGCAATTTGAAGGTTCCCATTGCTAGCTTAAATAACACGTATTTAAGCCTATCTTTATTTGTAATCCTAAGAATAAGACAGAAGTTGGTTGTTTTAGGATTCTGAGAGTTCAGTTCAGTCCAGTCGCTCAGTCGTGTCATAGTCTTTGTGACCCCATGGACTGCAGCACCCCGAGCAAGACTAAGTAGACTTATTGACTTCATAGGTAGGCTTTTGGTTTGATTTTTTTTTTTAATTGAAAGGTAATTGATTTACAATTTTTTCTACTTCTCCCCCTCCTTTGAAATGAAGTTAACCCTAATACCCTTTGCTACTAGGGTACCAGGATTTCTCAAGATCAACACTATTGAAATTTTGGGACAATAAATTTCTTTTGTAATGGTGTCTGTCTTGTGCATTATAGGATAGTTCACAGCATCCTTAGTCTTTACCCACTAGATGCTAGAAGCAACACTCTTTCCTAATTGCCATTAAAAAAACAAAACAAAACAAAAAACAAAAAAACTGCCTCCAGACATTGCCAAATGTACATAGTCAGCACAATCATTTTCATTTGAGGACTAGTGAGCAAGGCTGGTAGAAATACCAATTCTTCATCACTGTTTGACTTCCCTTCTATTTCCTGTAGGGTTATGGAAATATCTCAAAAACTTGTGAAGAGTCATTCATTTGAAAAGACAGCCGCAGGTTTGGCTGGTTATCATTAAAACCTTGTATGAACCCTCTTAAAGTTCAGTGACTGCTTTTAGATCATGCTGGGGATGGAGTAAGCCCTGCTGAAGCTGAGAGTCCCATGCCTAGGGTCACCCTCTCTCGTCCTGCTCCACAGTCATTACCCTCTGAGTTCTGTGCCATCCCAGGTCCCTGCCACAAAGGAGTGAAGGGGTCTAGTAGGTAAGGAAACAGTCCGCTCCCTCTTCTGTGAAAACTCTCTTTTCCCTTTTCTAGCTCTTCCAGATCTGACCTTCCTTCTCTCTTTCCTAGTCATACATTTAGAAATGAAGGATGAGGATGGTTGAAAAGAAGCACTTTCCTCTTGCAAAGTGCTAAAGTTCAGAAAGCAGAAGATTATAAAGGGAGCCCTTTCAATTCTTTAGAATGGGAAGGAGGAGAAAATATATATAGAGAAAAATATATGTAACGTACAAAATTTGGTGCAGTAACAGAAATCTGTGGCTCAAGAAGTTGTATGTGTTCCCCAGGCAACTGAGTTTCTTATACTTAATATTGTCTTGGTCTCTGTCCTTGAATACCAGCCTCTTTTTCTCCATACAGTCAGTGGGTTTTAAGAAATGCACTTATACCAGCCCATTAAACAGTATGAAGGCAGTGGATTCCTCATTCTAGTCAGAAGGTGTTTCTTTGCTTGTTTATTTATTTTTATGTGAAACCGATATTGAAAACTCTGGTGTTAATGAAACAAGCAGCATGCTTGGGTATGAGCTTTGGAGCTAGCCTTGTTAGCTCCTTTTATTGTCCAGTTCTGCAATTCTTGAAACGCTGTTAATTTCTCTGTTATTCAGTTTCCTCCCTTTAACTTACCTTCTTTTAAAAGTGGTTTGACAAATAAGTTGATATGTGGGAAGTTTAGAATGGCTCCTGATCTGTAGTTAGTATTCCATAAGCCTAAGTTATTAACTGTATTATTTTCTTGGTAAAAAGGATTATGCCTTCCTAACATGAAGCAGGCCAACAGGAAGGACTAGAAAAGAGCAATCCAGTAAAGATCATCCACACTGACTTGGAAGGATGTCCTCAGAGACTGTTTGGAACCCATCCATGCCTCTGCCCAAAACTCTCCCCCTGGCTCATGTAGTCAAATCCTGGCTTTTGTCTGTGTCTAATCCACTGTTCTGTGTGGGGACTGATACTTCAGAAGCAAAATGTACCTAATATGCAACATTTAGCTTAACTTTACTCTAAGCTGACCTCAGATGATCCTACTACCTATTTCTTCCTGATTTCAGCTCAATCAGATGTCAATACCAGCTGTTCCATGGGCCTCACAATAAATGCTTAGAACCTAGTTAGAGATGCTTGGGAATAAAGAATCCCTTTAAAGTTTATTTCACTCAGATTTTTCAAATCTTATCTCACCAATGAGGGTTTTTTTTTTTTCTTGCATTTTTCATCAAGGGACTATCAACACCTTGTGGAACTGTGGTTCTAAGGACTATAGTTAGAGACGAGATGTTCTAATGTTACCAATTAACATTGATTAATACAGGCTCTGTTCTCTGGTCACTTTGGTGAATCTGTGAGCTACTCTTATATCAGCTTTTGGCCAAACTGTGCTTATTATGGTTTTATCTCTATTCACATTGATTTAACTGTCTTCCATGGCTCCATATATTATAATAATGTCCAGTCTTATTCCCTGCTTTTCCGGATAAGCCTGCTAATTCAGAGCAGGTGCCACCTTACCTGCCACACACACACACACACTTTCTTCCTTTAGCTAATTGCATGCTGTGCCCTCTGTCACTGGTATCTACTTCTGAGACAGAGGACATTCGGAGACGATTAGCGCTTCACTGCTTAGTCACTTTGTCTTTAATCATGGTTGACTAGGAAAGGTTCATATTAAATTACAACAAAATACTAATGTGCTTCTCTGAAGCTAATGAGCCTCTTGTATCTCAAAAGAAGAAAGTAAAAATACTGCTGGTTTTGTGAAAGAAGGATCAGCACTTTCAGCATTCAGGTCTTATTTATGGATTGGATAGAAATAGCTCAAATGTACTCATTCTTGAGATATTTTAGGATGCAAGATTTTTAGTAGCTCTCTTCTGGCCTAAGTTCATTTGATTTGGTTGAGGTCAGCCATTTGGTCATCAACCGTATAACCTGAACTGCCAAATTAGAGCACCAGACTCTCCTGATCCCAATAGAGAGTTTGGGGATGTTACATATGGTGGATGGTGGAAGACAAACCAATGGAAAGCCAGCTCTGGGATTTTGCTGGGATCTATTTCAGAATAAATGGTTTATTTTCCTGGAGTTGCTCAGTTGACAGGAATAAGTAACAGACTTATAGCTTGAATTCATTCCTTGAGAGAGCCAGCATCAATGTGAAGCCAGCTTTGGGTGGGAAGCATAGCTAAACTATTTAAAGGGACTGGGCTTAAAGACATTGTTTGAACTTCTGTAAGGAAGTCATGCCTCACAAGAACTACTGCCTGAACTGATCCAGTAAGCTTCCACTTGGCTTCACCAAGTTTAAGTCAAATTTTTGTCACTTGCAAATAAAAGTGCCTGGCTGTACAGACTCTGCTTTCCAAGTGGCTTCAGTGGTAATGAATCAACCTGTCAAGCAAGAGATTCAGGTTCAATCTCTAGATTGGGAAGGAAATGGCAACCCACCCCAGAATTCTTGCCTGGGAAATCCCACGGACAGAGGAGCCTGGTGGGCTACAATCCGTGGAGTCACGAAAGAGTCAGATCCAAATTAGTGACTAAACAACAACAACGACAATAGGAAGATAAACCCAAGAGAATTTATTGATTAACCAACAACAATCCAGACTCTGATGTACACAATTTATGATAAAGCCATCTCTTGAAATGCAAAGCTGAACAACAATGAGGTAAAACTTGTAAGAACAAATCTAGCAACATTTACATGTAAAAGTGTCTTCTAAAAGATTCGTTTTGGTCACATATCTCAGTCTATATCACCCATCAGCATATCCATGTCATTAGATAATGGCTAAGGTTCTCATGCGAAGAGTTGACTCATTGGAAAAGACTCTGATGCTGGGAGAGATTGGGGGCAGGAGGAGAAGGGGACGACCGAGGATGAGATGGCTGGATGGCATCACCAACTCGATGGACATGAGTTTGAGTGAATTCCGGGAGTTGGTGATGGACAGGGAGGCCTGGCATGCTGTGATTCATGGGGTTGCAAAGAGTCGGACACGACTGAGTGACTGAAGTGAAATGAACTGAAGATTTTGATAGGTGAGTTGTTTGTCTTTGAGCTCTTTGTTTTTTAAATATGAAAATTATTTTACTGACCGTACAGGAGGAAAATGAAATTTTTTGAATGAATAATATAATGCTATGGAAAAGAAATGCAGAAAAGCAAAATGGCTGTCTGGGGAGGCCTTACAAATAGCTGTGAAAAGAAGAAAAGTGAAAAGCAAAGGACAAAAGGAAAGATATAAGCATCTGGATGCAGAGTTCCAAAGAATAGCAAGAAGAGATAAGAAAGCCTTCTTCAGTGATCAACGCAAAGAAATAGAGGAAAAGAACAGAATGGGAAAGACTAGAGATCTCTTCAAGAAAATTAGAGATACCAAGGGAACATTTCATGCAAAGATGGGCTCAATAAAGGACAGAAATGATCTGGACCTAACAGAAGTAGAAGATATTAAGAAGAGGTGGCAAGAATACACAGAAGAACTGTACAAAAAAGATCTTTATGACCCGGATAATCACAATGGTGTAATCACTCATCTAGAGCCAGATATCCTGGAATGTGAAGTCAAGTGGGCCTTAGAAAGCATCACTACGAAACAAAGCTAGTGGAGATGATGGAATTCCAGGTGAGCTCTTTCAAATCCTGAAAGATGATGTTGTGCAAGTGCTGCCCTCAATATGCCAGCAAATTTGGAAAACTCAGCAGTGGCCACAGGACTGGAAAATGTCAGTTTTCATTCCAATCCCAAAGAAAGGCAATCCCGAAGAATGCTCAAACTACTGCACTCATCTCACATGCTAATAAAGTAATGCTCAAAATTCTCCAAGCCAGGCTTCAGCAATACGTGAACCATGTACTTCCTGATGTTCAAGCTGGTTTTAGAAAAGGCAGAGGAACCAGAGATCAAATTGCGCACATCTGCTGGATCAAGGAAAAAGCAAGAGAGTTCCAGAAAAACATCTATTTCTGCTTTATTGACTATGCCAAAGCCTTTGAGTCTGTGGATCACAATAAACTGGAAAATTCTGAGAGAGATGGGAATACCAGATCACCTAACCTGCCTCTTGAGAAATCTGTATGCAGGTCAAGAAGCGACAGTTAGAACTGGACATGGAACAATGGACTGGTTCCAAATAGGAAAAGAAGTGCGTCAGGCTGTATATTGTCACCCTGCTTCTTTAACTTATATGCAGAGTACATCATGAGAAACACTGGACTGGAAGAAACACAAGCTGGAATCAAGATTGCAGGGAGAAATAGCAGTAACCTCAGATATGCAGATGATACCACCCTTATGGCAGAAAGTGAAGAGTAACTAAAAAGCCTCTTGATGAAAGTGAAAGAGGAGAGTGAAAATGTTGGCTTAAAGCTCAACATTCAGAAAACGAAGATCATGGCATCTGGTCCCATCACTTCATGGGAAATAAATGGGGAAACAGTAGAAACAGTGTCAGATTTTATTTTTTGGGATCCAACATCACTGCAGATGGTGACTGCAGCCATGAAAGTAAAAGACGCTTACTCCTTGGAAGAAAAGTTATGACCAACCTAGATAGCATATTGAAAAGCAGAGACATTACTTTGCCGACTAAGGTCCGTCTAGTCAAGGCTATGGTTTTTCCTGCGGTCATGTATGGATGTGAGAGTTGGACTGTGAAGAAGGCTGAGCGCCAAAGAATTGATGCTTTTGAACTGTGGTATTGGAGAAGATTCTTGAGAGTCCCTTGGACTGCAAGGAGATCCAACCAGTCCATTCTGAAGGAGATCAACCTGGGATTTCTTTGGAAGGAATGATGCTAAAGCTGAAACTCCAGTACTTTGGCCACCTCATGCGAAGAGTTGACTCATTGGAAAAGACTCTGATGCTGGGAGGGATTGGGGACAGGAGGAGAAGGGGACGACTGAGGATGAGATAGCTGGATGGCATCACGGACTTGATGGATGTAAGTCTGAGTGAACTCCGGGGAATGGTGATGGACAGGGAGGCCTGGTGTGCTGCGATTCATGGGGTCGCAGAGTTGGACACGACTGAGCAACTGAACTGAACTGAACTGAACTGATGATTAAATCAGGGAGATTTTTGGTGAAAAAGAATTATTTTGACTGAATTTGAAAGAGGATAATATTCACATAATGGACAGTTATTTTCCAAAAGTGAAAACATTAAAACTGGATATTTCTGAGATTTTATTCAAGTTTAGGTTGTTATATTTAATTGCATTTTTCCTGTTTGCATTATTTTGCCATCAACTTACACATATTGTTAAATCATTTCATTTTTCTATAAAATATCTGTCAATCTTTCTATGAAACTCCTTTTATTACCAGTCCCACGACTCCATGGCTATTAAATAGATTCTATTCCTGACAATGTTAACTGAGTGTACTTTACATTGTTGTCATCTGATCTTCTTTATCATTTTAGGCCAAACCCTCCAATTCTTTCTCACATACCACCAGTACTGTTTATTGTTGTTCAGTCGCTTAGTCATGTCTGACTCTTTGCGACTTCATGGACTGCAGCATGCCAGGCCTCCATGCCCTTCACTGTCTCCCAGAGTTTGCTCAAATTCATGTCCGTTGAGCCAGTGATACTATCTAACCATCTTGTCCTCTGCCACACCCTTCTCCTTTTGCCACCAATCCTTCCTAGCATCAGGCTCTTTTCTAATGAGTTAGCTCTTTGCATTATGTGGCCAAAGTATCGGAACTTCAGCTTCAGCATCAGTCCTTCCAACAAATATTCAGGGTTGATCTCCTTTAGGATTGATTGGTTTGATCTCCTTGCAGTCCAAGGGACTCTCAAAAGTCTTCTCCAGCACCACAGTTCAAAAGCATTAGTTCTTCAGCTCTCAGCCTTCTTTATGGTCCAATTAGATACATTCTATAACTTTAATACAATTTGTATTATTCAGCTACCAGCAAGTTCAATGATACACATACAATAAAAAGTAATAGGTTAATATTGATAAGCCATCAAATTGCCAGTCACTCTGAAAGGTTTTTACATTACAATCCTAACTATAAGAACTTGCTTTTCATTTTAAAATTTTGTTTTTTATTATCATGATTACATGGTGAAAACCAATAAGCTCAGTTCATTGTATCTTACAACTTTTTTAAAACATAAACAAGTTGAGATACTTTTAATTTCACTGAGCTTTATACCATGCTTCTATGTAACTATGTCGGCCTGTTAGCAATAACATGAGTACTAGCTGACGCAAAAAGTTTAAAAATTAAATAAAATATGTAGAGATACCATCATATCACATTAGATTTAACAGTTTTCTGGCCATTGACATTTTTCTCTTTATGTTACAGAATATTATAAAGATAGATAACTTTTCTCTTTGTTGAATTGTATAATAGACCCAAAGTTCTTATAGATCATCCTTAAAGGATGAGAGAGAGGAATGGAGGTGGAAGAGAAAGCTGTAATTTTAGGTTCTCATTTCTCTGTCAGTCTTATTACCTATCCATAATAGAAACCAGCAGCACAAGCAAAATATATTTCAATTGCTGGGTCTAATGAGAAAGAGCTACTGGTAAAAAAAATAGAAATCTTAAATGCAAGTGAGATTTGATGTATTCCTGACATATCTGACATATGCTTATTTATAGAATCAGAATGAAGTTTGAAAAATGTTCGAATTTGAAAGAATAAAATTTTTGCTACTTTTTATTATTCTCTTATATAACCCTCTCTCCGCATCACTCCCCAAATCCCTCTCTCTTTCTCCAACACACACACAGGATAACTTTCCTTAACGTCCTGTGCTCAGTTTTATATTAATAAAACATTTATTGAGTGCCTCAAATGTGCTAGGTATCGGGCTAGTTCTCAGATCCCGATGCACATAAAGTTTATGAACTTATGCTCAGCACTGGCATAAACAAGATCTAGTATTTTTTACTCATTGAAGTCCTCTCAGGTAGGATTTCCTCCTCTGCCATGGATGAGTAATTCGCTCAATGTCACTTCAATAATTAAGTAACAGAGGTCTTCCAACACAAATATTTCTAGAGATGCAACAAGTTTTGAAGTCCATATCTTTTTTTTCTTACCATATCACACATATAATTAACTTAGAGAGAAAATCATTTTTAAAACCCAAACTTTGTTCTGTTGCTTCAGTTCTTTAGTGCTTTGTATAGAAAATATTTGGATCTATATATCACAACACGGCATTTGCTTTTTCCATCCATGTGCTCACTGACTTACTTATTCTAGTTTTATTAAGCGCTTATCTGGGCAGATTTCATAACAAGGTAAAACAGATTATAAGTTGCTGAAGTTCAGATGCTTACTATAAATAAAGTGGAGAAGTAAATGAAACATTCATAACCCAGATATCAATCACTGTCACTCTGTTCTTAAAATCTAAGCCAAATTAGACTCTGTTTAAACCTTATAATGGACAATTTCTGTTATTTTATTTTAGTTTAATTTGTATTTTATTTTGTTTCATTCATCACGAAACACTGATAACCATTCCTTAGAAAATGGCATCTCAATATCCTCTCAGACTTCATCTTTTGTCAGCTGTTTCCATGTCAGATGACTCTACCTCTGGCTCCAAGTATGAGTATACAGTTCAGGTTGGGCCAATCAGAGCATTTCATTTCTGTATGTATTGTCTGGTTCAGGGTTAATAAAAATGTAATTCAACTAAAACCAAAGCAACTCAGTGAAACCTCTCTACAGCCATTGTGAGAGAATGGATAAGCTTTCCTGCCCAGTGTAAACATGAGAAGTGGAACAAAGGAGATGCCCCAGCCATTTTGCCATTTTGAGAATGGGCCAAGTTCTAAAGAAATGGAGAGAGAAATGGGGTCCTAATGGCCGTGCTTACATCCCCATCGTGTTGCGTTCAAGACTGCACATAAGTTTTAAATTATCACCTTAATCCAGTCTTTGCTTTTCTTTTCCTCCCCTATAATTTCCTTTATGTTAACCCTTCACCCCATTGAACCACTTCCATAAGCCTACATAGTGGATGTTTAGTGAATTATGGTGCTCTAACTGAAAGGGATATGGTACCATATGGCAATTAATTTAAAACTGTAAAGATTTCACTTAAAAGAAAAATGGTGATCAACATGGCCTACTACCATGCCGCATCTCTTTTCTGTCCTGTAGCCTACATCTAATTCTTTGTCCAATTTTCCACCTCACTGGGATTCTTTACCTTTTTCTCTATTCCGCTCTGGTCCTCAGCTTACTCAGCCCCCCAACAAATAGCATAAACATGAATTCTTCCATTCAGTTACTGGACTAAATAAAAAACTTTTCTCAGAAGCAAAATGTTTATAAACTCTCTTCAGTCAAAATGAAACCCTGTCATTTCCATTCTTATATATGAAGTTTCTCCAAAAAGGTAAACAAATCATATAAAACAGAGGAGCCTGGTAGGCTACAGTCCATGGGGTCACAAAGAGTCGGACACGACTGAGAGACTTTATTTTCACTTTCAGTCAAAATGAAACCCTTTCATTTTTATTCTTATATATGAAGTTTCTCCAAAAAGGTGAACAAATCTTATAAAATCAGAGCATGTGTTCTTAGCTGAGTCCAACTGTTTGGGACCCTATGGACTGTAGTCCAGCAGGCTCCTCTGCCCATGGGAATTTTCAGGCAAGAATATTGGAGCGGGCTGCCATTTCCTTCTCCAGGGGATCTTCCCCACCCAGGGACTGAGCCTGTGTCTCCCATGTCACCTGCAATTGCAGGTGGATCTTTTACCACTTGGGGCTTCCCTGGAAGCTGCAATCCACCTGCAATGCAGGAAACCCCAGTTCAATTCCTGGGTCAAGAAGTATCCCTGGAGAAGGGATAGGCTACCCACTCCAGTGTTGTGAGGTTTCCCTGGTTGTCCAGATAGTAAAGAATCTGCCTGCAGTGTGGAAGACCTGGGTTTGATCCCTGGGTTGGGAAGAACCCCTGGAGGAGGGCATGGCAACCCACTCCAGTATTCTTGCCTGCAGAATTGCCATGGATAGAGGAGCCTGGCAGGCCTTTGTGACCCATGGGGGTCACAAAGAGTCTGATGCAACTAACCACTGAGCCATTGGGGGTAGCTCAATAATATTAGTGACTTTCCTCCAAACCTGAAGATCGCATCTGTGTTTAATCGGTCCATAAGTCTGAACATTTTCTTTCAGGCTAGTTTGGATTGATGATGAAGCAATCAGCAACTTTCATCACCTTCACCTTTTTTAGAGGTGGAATTTGCTGGTCTCCTCTCCTACTATCTTCACACATACAGCATTGATTTTTTTATGTAGGTTTAATACTCATTTCTAAATCTAGTCCTCTGCAGTAGCTAAACAAACAAACACATAAGCAGTCAAATACAAACAGAGGAAACTTCTAATCAGTCATCTCTCAATTAGTTCAATACTTTTGTTTGTTTGGGCTCTTACTCTGTGACTGTCTGCAAGTTATGTTTTTAGCTGAGATTTAGATCCAGCACATTCCACCTGCACACTGAGGAGTACTCTGTGAGATGGCAGTGAAAATTGTCAGAAAACGATGTTTGCAATCTCTCATACAGGGCGATTCCGTGGACAGTATTTCATTTAAAGAGAGCAGCATTCATGCCTCACACTTGTCCAATGCCTTTCTTTTGATGTTCTTGGAGTGATTTACAGGTTTATCTCTTAACATCTAAATATCCCTATGAGTCAGACAGGATACAGGTATTAAAGATCAATATCAGTCTTAAGGAAAGACTTTCAAATTTTTAACAGAGACACTCATTCAGTAATCTTTGCACAATTATATGTGTCTGGAGAATTTGTGACAACTGCAGAATCTTAGCTTATTCATTTCCTATGGACATTTTTCCCATGAACTTAAAAAAAAAAAAAGTTCCCCCTAAATCTCAAATTTGTCATGCTATTTGTTTTAAGGCTTTTACATGTTGTTCGTTTCTGATGATGTAAGACTGGAAGTGGACTTGGCAGGATAACAATAACATTGTTTGGCTTGGCCCTCCAGGAATAAATGGCCACTGACTGCACAGAATTAAATCCTCTCCTGGAGACATTGTGGATGATGGTTCTCCATGTCAGAAAGAAAGGCAGTTTGTTCTGCAAATGAAGAACTACCAAGTCTGAGGACTTTGGGTGGTCTGCTATTACAGAGCACTGGGTGATTACTGGAAAAGACCCTGATCTGGGAAAAAATGAGGACAGGAGGAGAAGAGGGTGACAGAGGATGAGATGGTTGGATGGCATCACTGACTCAATGGACATGAGTTTGAGCAAACTCTGGGAAATAGTGAAGGACAGAGAAGCCTGGCATGCTCAATTCACGGGGCTGCAAAGAGTTGGACATGAGTTAGAGACTGAACAACAGGTTATCTTAATTCCATTAGAGTGTCCTGAGAGTTCAAACGTGGATGTCTCTGGGACTTGTGAATGTAAAAGTTTGTGATGTCAAGGTGACTAAAGTCTTGATTCTAGGAAGTAGATTTGACTGACAGCATTTTCATGATTCTTAACAAAAAGCAAATAAATGAACAGTGTCTCGTTTCAATATGGCTTCCAGTGTTACAGTTGTTTCTTTTAAAACATCTTCACACGTAGTAAAATTGATGTGTTAAAAACCAATACTAATCATCTGAGATTTACTTTTGTACAAGTGTTCTGTATCATTCCAAAGTAGGCAAGGCTAATTACAGAGACTCTTGTACATAGAACCTTCTTCCTTCCCCTACCCCTACCATTTCACATTTCTTTGTCAGTTTTAGAAGATTTTATACTGTCCATGTTACAAAAAAACTGCTCATTGAACAGCATTTTAGGAACTTGTATTAATTAACCCCATAGACATTTATTGAGTGCCTATAATATGGGAGTTGTGGGGGAAAATATGTCTTATATTTGAAAGGGTAGGACTTGAAAGGGTAGGGCTTCCCAGGTGGCCCAGTTGGTAAAGAATCCGCCTGCTATTGCTGATGCACAAGATGTGGGTTCAAACCCTAGGCTGGGAAGATCCCCTGGAGAAGGAAACTGCAACCCACTCCAGGATTCTTGCCTGGAAAATTCCATAGACAGAGGAGCCTAGCAGGCTGCAGTCCATGGGGTCTCAAAGAGTCAGATACAACTGAGCACACGAGACTTAGAAAGTTGTATTTTCTGTGACAATGTGCACTTACATTGGTTCAAAACTTAATTTAGTTTATGTCAAAGAGATGATGTTCAAATTGCTGTGGTTTAGGCATTGGCAAAACAAGTAGGAGATTAATTTGTATAACAAGGACATTTTTGCTGATGACTCAGAAATCACACCAACAGTGGGAGCATAAGAGGGTGGAAATGGTTTATAAATGTAACTAGGACAGCATTAGAATCCACTCATTTAGGGTCAGCCCAGGCAAACTCAGGGCTTCCCAAGTGTCACGGTGGTAAAGGATTTGCCCGCTAACACAGGAGACACAAGAGATGCCAGTTCAATCCTTGGGTTGGGAAGATCCTCTGGAATAAGAAATGACAACCCACTCCAGGATTCTTGCTTGGAAAATTCCATGGACAGAAGAGCCTGGTGGGCTACAGTTCATGGGTTGCAAAAAGTTGGACTTGGGTTGCAAAAAGTTGTGCCTCTTCATGGGGAAACAACACTTGTTCCCATATAGCTGTACTTGTCCAAACACAAATGAAGAGATACATGGTTTTTTCCACATTCATTTTGCCCACCTATCCTCAGAAAAAAAGCCTGTATTTTGACAATATTAATCACTACCCATTCTCTCCACATGGTTTAAGCTCTAATAAACATTCATATAGTTATCATTGAAAGAAATAGAATAAAAATGATAAATTTTAAAATTTTCTTTGAATTCTCCTTTAGAATAAAATTTTTGTAGAAACCATCTTCTCACTTTGTACTTATTAATACGTTGAGTCAATATTTGTTAACTTTGTAATATGTATCAGGTGTCAGACTCCTCCATTCCTTCTGGATATAAAGACAACATTTATGCCCTTTGGTAGAAATTTTCTATAGGAGGAGTCAGACAGTAGAGTTATATAAAAATACTTAGTTTTGCAATATAATAGGTTGTTGTTGTTCAGTAGCTCAGTCATGTTCAACTCTTCTCGACACCATGGACTGCAGCACGCCAGGCCTACCTGCTCATCACCAACTCCCAGAGCTTGCTCAAATTCATGTCCATTGGGTTGATGATGCCATCTTACCATCTCATCCTCTGTCATCCCCTTCTCCTGCCTTCAATCTTTCCCAGCATCGGGGTCTTTTCCAATAAGTTGGCTCTTCACATCAGGTGGCCAAATTATTGAAGTTTCAGCTTCAGCATCAGTCCTTCCAATGAAAACTTAGCACTGATTTCCTTTAGGTTTGACTGGTTGGATCTCCTTTGACTGGTTGGATCTCCTTTGACTGGTTGGACTCTCAAGTGAGTTTTCTCCAACACTGCAGTTCAAAAGCATCAATTCTTCAGCACTAGTCTTATTTGTGATCTAACTCTCAGATCCATACATGACTACTGGAAAAGCCGTAGTTTTGACTATAGGGACCTTTGTTGGCAAAGTAATATCTCTGCTTTTTAATATGCTATCTAGGTTTGTCACAGCTTTCCTTGCAAGGAGCAAGCACATTTTAATTTCATGGCTGTAGTAATTCTTTACTGTGTGAGCCACCAGGGAAGCCCAATATAATAGGTACAAGAAGAAAAATAAATTGTTTATTATTTCATTTATAAAGCCCATAATATTAAGGATACATTATTTAGGTTCTGTTCCATACTAAAAGACTAAGAATAGCCTTTTAAAATATTTTATGTCCAGCATATGTACTAGAACTTATAGGCATCCACCTAATATCATATGAAATAAATCTTCGTACGAGTTCAAAAGAAAGGAAAAGTGTTATTTTGCTCTGTTGGTTGAGAGATTGCTTCTTTTATCTAATACTTAGCACTGCGTATTCATTAAGTCATCCATTTAAAGAAATCAGTGACTCAGTATCTAGGAAATAAGAAGTAGTTGACTGTTTTAAATGCTACTGAAAGTGTTGAAAATTGAAAAAAAGATATTTTACACAGCAAAATATTCTCACACTAGACAGAAGGGCCATCATCAAAAAATCAACAAACTATAAATACTGAAGAGGGTGTAGAGAAAAGTGATCCTGTTTATGGGAATGTAAATTGGTACAGCTACTATGGGGAAGAGTATGGAGGTTCCTTAAAAAAAAAGAAGAAAGAAAGTTGAAAATAGAGCTATCATATGATTTAGCAATTCCACCCCTAGAAATATATCTGGAGAAAATCATGATTCAAAAGTATCCATGCGCCCCTGTGTTCATTGCATCAGTATTTATACTAGCCAAGACATGAAAGAAACCTAAAGGCCTATCGACAGATAAATGGATAAAGAAAATGTGTATATATATATTCAATGGAATAAAAAAGAATCGTATAATGCCGTTTGCAGCAACATGGAAAGACCTGGAAATTATCATACTGAATGAAGTAAGACAGAAAGAGGAAGACAAATTTCATATGAAAATCGCTCGTATATGGAATCAAAAAAGAAATGGTGCAGATGAACTTATTTGAAAAATGAAAACAGGCTCGAAGATTTAGAGAGCTAACTTTCGGTTATCAGGGAGGATGAGCACGCAGAGGGATAGATTGGGAGTTTGGAATTGACACATACATATTGCTTTACTTAAGATATATGACCAACAAAACCCGACTCTATAGCACAGAGAACTCAGCTCAATATTCTGTAATAACCTAAATGGGTAAAGGACTTGAAAAAGAATAGACACATGTGTAGGTATAACTGAATCACGTTGCTGTATACAGCTGAAACTAACGCAATATCATTCATTAAAAAGAAAGTGTCCATTAGAAATGATGATTTAAGGACTTATGATGATCTTAACTGAACAAATTCAGTGGTTCCTGTTGCATAGACAAGAACCATGTTGGGATGAAACATGTTGTAGATAACAATAAGACATCATTACACATTCAGCAGATTGATAAAAGTGCAAATACTGATGAGGATGTAGAGACCCTAGAATTTCCCTGCCCTGCTATTAGGAGTGTAAACTGGTACAGTGATTTCAGACAACCTAATATAGCTTAAATTATGTACACATTTCAAATCTAAGTACTCTACCTCAGAATATATATCTTAGATACCTTTTAAACAAGTACGTAGGAAAAATATTATAAATATTTATTGAAGAACCATTAGTATAAAATGTTAACCAAAATACACCTCAAAATATGCTGTTTAGCCAAAAAGGTAAGTTGAAGAGCCATTGAAATGTTTTATTTCTAGAAATGGTAGGAAGCATGGAAGGATAAAAGGAAAAATGGAGTGAGTGAGGAAGGAGGGAAGGAATTTTAGAATGAAAAAAAAACAAAAAGAAGAAAAACAAATGATATTGATGAAATGTTAAGATATTTTAAAACTAGCTAGGTCCATGAGTTGGAGATATACATACACACGTGTGTGTGTGTGTGTGTGTATAATTCTGTCATATATATTCAGATGTCATTCTAATATATATGGTATTCTATTATTCTCTACCTTAACTGTATATTTGAAATAACTTATTACCAAAAGAGGGCTTCCCAGATGGTGCTAGTGGTAAAGAACCCACCTGCCAATCCAGGAGATGGAAGAGACAGGGTTCGATCCCTGGGTCAGGAAGATGCCCTGGAAGAGGGCATGGCAGCCCACTCCAGTATTCTTGCCTGGAAAATCCTATGGACAGAGGAGCCTCGTGGACTACGGTCCACGGGATCGCAAAGAGTCAGACACAACTGAAATGACTTAGTTTTCATGCATGCATTACAGAAAGAAGGAGACGAAAAGCCAAAGTCAGTGTGTGAAGATAGTATCTTTCCAGCTGCTTTGACCTGGGACTCAGTGAGCAATAGAACAGAGAAGATGATAAGAGAGATACAGAATTAAAGGAGCCAGACTTACGTATCTAAAATGAGGGGATTGATTCTCTGCAGTGGGTAACTGGTTTCTGGGAAAATATCTACTCTTTCCTCTGGTCATGAGGCAAGCAAAACGCAAGAACAAAATGTGGTCTGCGCCACGAGGAAATGTCATTTTCAGGAGATGGTTGTTTTCAGGTAAAAAGTCATAGATCAAGCATTTAGAGAGATAGTGAGGATATGAGATAGGTGATCAGCAAATGATTAAAATATTTTCTGGGAGTTTAGCCACTGTAACCATTCAAGATAGATTGGTTCACAAAACACAACATTTGGCAGGCAAAACTACCTTAGAAAAAGGGTGAAAGGTAAAGCAAAGCAAAACAGTATACAAAATACACACGAGGTCAGAAACTGTTACTTTTTATTTTTCTAACATAATTTTCAATAATAGAGTTAAAAATGAAAGTAAATGTTCTTAAGCAATACGCACAGTCAGAAGACAGCAGGCCCAGCTATTAGCATATCTGGCACTGATATAAGACCAGTAGGTGGTCTTATATAGACCACTGATATAAGGCCCTCACTATCTCCATCCTTGTTTCTCCTATTGGAAAGGGAAAATACACCAGATTAAGTTCAGTTTAAGTAAAAGCTGAAGCAACCTACCCGAATATAAATATGTAACACTTTTCCATGACTAAAGTTAAACATAAACAATGAATGTGCAGATATTAAAGAAAATAATATGGCTGATGGCCTGTGGGTAATGTGATCATTAAAAGTAATCTTTTGATTGAGCTATTTTGATAGGGTCAGAAATTGTGGTAGGCTTTTGATCATAATTCTTTGCCTGCTAAACTCAGTTGGGCTTCTAGGAAACTCCACTCTCAAAATAGTCATAAGCAGATAATAATGGAAATCTTTGTGTTCTGGAGAGCTGCAGCCTAGAAGATGTTCCACAGTATCTCAAAACCTGGTAATTATTCCACAAATTAAGTGGAGATAAAGGTAACATGTCACTGGATATAATGTATTGAATCCTATGCTAAGTGTATTATACATATCTGTTGAATCCTTATAACCTAACTTGTTATATACAATTCTTCCAATTCACAAAGAGGGCAAAAAGTAGGTATAAGCATAGTCCCAAAATGGCATCGCTAGCAAGACCTGAGTTGGGAGTTAAACCCACGAATTTTTGTTTGTTTTGAAGAATAGTTGATTTACAATGTTGTGTTAGTTTCTGGTGTGAAGCAAAGTGAGACAGGAATATATATATATATATATATATATATATATATATATATATATATATACACACACACATTATTTTACATATTATTTTCCATTATGGTTTATTACAGGATATTAAATATATTGATAGTTCCATGTGCTGTAAGTAAGATCTTGTTATTTATACATTTTATATATAGTAACTTGTATCAGCTAATCTGAATTTCTAATTTTTTCCTCCTCCATCCCACTTTACTTTGGTAACTATTAAGCCTACTTTCTAAGTCAATGAGACTGTTTCTGATTTGATAAATGAGTTCATTCGTATCATATTTTAGGTACCATGTATAAGTGATATATTTGTCTTTCTGACTTACTTCAATTAGTATTGCAATCTCTAGGGCCATTGATGTTGTTGCAAATGACATTAGTTCATTCCTTTTTCATGACTGAGTAGTATTCCACTGAGAGAGAATGAGAGAGAGGGAGAGAGTATAGCACATCTTTTCTGCTTCATGTTTTCATCTGTAGATGGACATTTAGGTTACTTCCAAGTCTTAGCTATTGTAAATAGTTCTGCTATGAATATTGGGATGCATGCATCTTTTCAAATTGGAGTTTTCTCTGAGTATATGCCCAGGAGTTGGCTTGCAGGATTATATGGTAATTAGTTTTAGTTTTTAAGAAACCTCTATTCCCACCAACAACATAGGAGTACCCTTTTTCTCTACACACCCTCCCCAGCATTTATTATTTGTAGGCTTTTTAATCTTGGCCACTCTCACTGGCGTGAGAAGATACCTCATTGCAGTTTTGATTTGCACTTCTCTGAAGGAGGCAAGAATGTACTATGGAGAAGAGGCAGTCTCTTCAGCCAGCGGTGTTGGGAAATCTGGACAGCTGCACGTAAATCAATGAAGCTAGAACACACCCTCATACCATACACAAAAATAAACACTAAGTGGTTTAAGACTTAAATATAAGATCTGACACTACAAAACTTCTAGAAAAGAACATAGGCAAAACATTCTCTGGCAGAAATCCTAGCCATGTTTTCTTAGGCCAGTCTCCCAAGGCAAGAGAAATAAAAGCAAAAATAAAGAAATAAGACCTAATCGACTTAGAAGCTTTTGCACAGCCAAAGAAACCATAAACAAAATGAAAAATCTTGGAGAAAATATTTGCAAACCATATAACCTACAAGGAATAAATTTCCAAAATATATACACAGCTCATGTAACTCAATAACAGAAAAACAAACAACCCAATCCAAAATTGGGCAGAAGCCCTAAATATACATTTTTTCAAAGAATAACACTGATGTTGTTGTTCAATCACTAAGTTGTGTCCGACTCTTTGTGATCCCATGGACTGCAGCACGTCAGATTGCCCTGTCCTTCCCTATCTTCCGGAGTTTGCTCAGATTCATGTCTACTGAGTCCGTGATACCATGCAACCATCTCACCCTCTGTTGTGCTCGTCTCTTTTTGCCTTCTATCTTTCCCAGTGTCAAGATCTTTTCCAATGAGTCAGCTTTCACATCAGGTGGCCAGTGACTAAACCCATGTCTTTCCGTTGCTAAACCCAAACTTGATGCTGTACTACACTCGTTTTTAATCTCTAAAGCAAGCTGGAAAAAGGAAAACTACTTAACATTTTACATAGATAATTAAAGAATTTCTGGAACTCTTTTCACTGACCATTTCAACAATCAAAGGGAAAGTTATAGACATTGTTAGACATGATGAATAGTCTGGGAGCTCTGTAAGGAAAATTAAAATACATAATCTCGACTGGAAATGCTCTCCTTGCTCTACTTTCCTCTTTGCAATTGATTTTGTCACCATTTTATAAGTTTCCCTTGTTTTATAAGGGGCTTCCTAGGTAACTCTGGAGAAGGCAATGGCACCCCACTCCAGTACTCTTGCCTGGAAACTCCCATGGACAGAGGAGCTTGGTGGGCTGCAGTCCATGGAGTCACTAAGAGTCGGATACGACTGAGCGACTTCACTTTCACTTTTCACTTTCATGCATTGCAGAAGGAAATGGCAGCCCACTCCAGTGTTCTTGCCTGGAGAATCCCAGGGATGGGGGAGCCTGGTGGGTTGCCGTCTGTGGGGTCACACAGAGTTGCACACGACTGACGACGATGTGATGTGTGATGTCCTAGGTAACTCAGACAGTAACAGAATCCACCTACAGTGAGGGTGACCTGGGATCAATCCCTGGGTCAGGAAGATCCCCTGGAGAAGGGAATGGCTGCCCACTCTAGGATTCTTGCCTGGAGAATCCCATGGACAGAGGAGCCTGGCGCACCATAGCCCATGGGGTTGCAGAGTCAGACGCGACTGAGTGACCAACACCGTCACTTTCATTTCTGTTGTTGTTTTTCTGTAACCAAAAGTAGCACAATTTTGACTGGACCTCTGATTAGAAAATGCTAATTTCCCCAATATTAAGGGAGCCTTTCCAGGGGTACTAACTAGCTATGAAGACAATCTCCCAATGGACATAGTTAAGGGCCAAGTCTCTCAGACAGTTAAAAACAGTCAGCAGATTTAATGATAATTTTCTATCCCAGTGTCTCTATGAATATGAATTGGTAGATGATTAAGTGATCGCCTCTTTCCAATTTTTATAATTTGACAATGCAGGCACGGTCAGGGTATTACTAACAGAAATCTGATGGCAAACATACTCAGCTCCCCCACAAAACTACAGCAGGGTTTTCTCAGGACTTAATTTTTACATAACAGTGCTTAACTTGTAATGTAAACTGTGCTCTTTATTTAGCAGGTAGAGTCTGTGTTAAGAAGGCAGAAGAGTTAAAAGCAGGGCAGAAGGTGTGAATAGCTATATTTAGATTCATATCTTATACATAAACTCCCCAGAATGTGCAAATAAAACACTCACCTTGCAAGAAAGAACATTACATCTATGCTCAGATATTTTACTTATGGGAACCTAGAGAAAGAAGGCAATTTTCTTCAAAGTAGCAATGACTGCAAAAATAAGATCAAGAGTTTGAGCTACTGATAATAAACTCTCGTAAGTGGATTCCAGATGTCAGTCACTGTAGCTCAGCCATAGCCAAAGGCTACTAATCTCTTAAAAAACAGTGAGTGCTGAACAGTTCATTATACCTGAAAACAGATACAAGATATATCCTTTATAACAGCAGCAACAGTTAGAATGGTCACAGCGCTGGTAATAATAGTGACGTCCACCCATGATGCTTTTAAGTGGAAAGTGAATATGTCAGGTCCAAAAATATTATCTTTAATAACTGTAATCTTCTGGGATTAAATAGGAATGCTCAAAAATGCATGACACTACATCCTGGGGATTTACCATTGATTATGCTTTTTAATCTTCTGTGACCCCATTTTCTTTGGAGTATTCTATCTGTGCCTAAACTTTAGGCCCCAGAGTGCTGTAAAGGCTGTGAAGGGAGTGCTTGATTTGACTTGGGAAAAATAGAAACCATCGCTCTTATGATTTGTAGGCATTACTTTTTATTGCTTAGTCGGGAGAGTGATTCAGTTTTTGGTTTGATTTACTTATTTTATGGGCTGCTACAATGGGGAACATGTTTTCTCATTAGAGATACCTGTATAGTGAGTTAACCTTCTAAAATGTATCCTGAGATACTGTTCTGATCTTGAACTAATATCTGAGTCCACAAATTAGCTCAAGGAGATGAGCTTACACTAAAGGAGGGCAACGAAAAGGCAAAATTGTAGCAAAAACTCTGCCTAAATAAAAAATAATGGTTTGTAATAAACTTTAAAATGGTATAGAAATTATATAGTTCTATATTTGCCTGATGATGAACTTCCCAAGGACACAAATGTTCTGTTAAAGACAATGTTTGTGTCTGACCTAAAATCTCTGTGTTGAAGCCCTAACTCTCAATATGATGCCATTTAGAGATGAGGCCTTTGAGAGATAATATGTGTTACATGAGGTCATGAGGATGGGGAATTTGGTGTAGGATTAGTGCCCTTTTGTTGTATATTAGTGCCTTCTGTTGGAGAAGTAAATGGCAACCCACTCCAGTGTTCTTGCCTGGAGAATCCCAGGGACGGGGGAGCCCAGTGGGCTGCCATCTATGGGGTTGCGCAGAGTTGGACATGACTGAGCGACTTCACTTTCACTTTTCACTTTCATGCATTGGAGAAGGAAATGGCAACTTACTCCAGTGTTCTTGACTGGAGAATCCCAGGGACGGGGGAGCCCAGTGGGCTGCCGTCTATGGGGTCACGCATAGTCGGATGCAACTAAAGCGACACAGCAGCAGTGCCATCTGTAAGTCAGGAAGAAAGCTCTCACCAGAACCTTACCATGGTGCATCCTGTCTCAGATTTCCACCTCTAAAAATTTGAGAAGATGAGTTTGTGTTTTAAGCCACCCACTTAGACAGTCTATGGTCTTTTGTGAAGATAGCCTGAGCAGACTAAAGTATATCCTTCAGTGGATAAAAGGAGTGAACTAATAAGCTGTATATTTGCATTTGTGACTGGCAGAGCTTCTCAACTGACTGCACTTGCTGATGTATACTCACAGTATACCTGTTGCCACCAAACCTTCTTCCTCGCCTCCACCTATTCCCCATATATAACTGAAGTGTCTGGTTTCTAAAAATCTGTTTTCCAGGTCTCAGAGGTTTTAGCATATAATGTGTTTATCAACTTAAATAACCTTTGTATTTAGGTGGGCTTCCCTGACGGCTCAGTGGGTAAAGAATCTGCCTGCAGGGCAAGAGAGACAGGAGACATGGGTTCGATCCTTAGGTCAGGAAGATCCCCTGGAGAAGGAAATGGCAGAAGAGCCTGGTGGGCTATGGTCCATGCGGTAGCAAAAAGTCGGACACGACTGAGCCTGAGCACAATGAGGATGCATTTAGATAATTAAGATGTGCTTTCTTAGAGTCAATATTTAATAGTTATGTAATCAGAGGAAATAGTCACATTGTAGTACCCACCAGAAAGCTAGATACCTCGCTTAGTAAAAACTATATAGTATCTCTGAATGTATCAGTTCAGTTCAGTTCAGTCTCAGTCGTATCTGACTCTTTGCGACCCCATGAATCGCAGCACGCCAGGCCTCCCTGTCCATCACCAACTCCCGGAGTTCACTCAGACTCACATCCACCGAGTTCATGATGCCATCCAGCCATCTCATCCTCTGTCGTCCCCTTTTCCTCCTGCCCCCAATCCCTCCCAGCATCAGAATCTTTTCCAATGAGTCAACTCTTCCCATGAGGTGTCCAAAGTATTGGAGTTTCAGCTTTAGCATCATTCCTTCCAAAGTATATTTACCCTGAAAATCGGAACTCTAAATCTGTGCCTCTTCTTGTTAAATATATCTCTCAGCTTCTCTGCTAATGGATCCTGAAAAATACATCTCAGTAAAATAAAAGATGACATTACGGTACAGATTTAGTAAGACATCTTAGCCACTGGATGAATTCAGTGAGATGTCCTTAAGGAAAATAAGATCCCATCGCCAAAGTGGAAAGACTGCGATTTAAGAAACAGGAAAGTGAAAGTGGCTCAGTTGTGTCCGACTCTTTGTGATCCCATGGACTGTATAGTCCATGGAATTCTCCAGGCCAGAATACTGGAGTGGGTAGCCTTTTGTGGGCAGAAAAATCTTTAGGAATAAGTATGGAAGCTGGGAATGGTTTCCTTTACCATGTTAAGAAAGAAGAACTGTTTCTGAATGTATGTGTCTGATGTAAATGTATCCTTATTAAGAAAATTTCAAAGAGTAGTCATATTGAGGTACTTTACCATGAGCCCAGTCAATTTCTGATAGTAAAATTTATAAGCATTTGAGGAATTCATGATTAAACTAATATATTTGGATTGGATTTAAAGCAAAGGGTCAAAATTTGCTAATTATCCATTAGCAAATATAATCTTTGTTTCTGCCAAGCACCACAAAACAATGTTAATAATATTAATGAGCATTGAAAAGCATGCTTATTATAGTGAGAGGTTCAAATAATGCTTTTACTAGAATAAAATTGATTTTAAACATTAATTTTACACTAGCCTAATCAATGGTCACAGAGTAGGCAACATAATTTTATTTAAACAGGGAGGAGCTGATCTATGGTATGATCAATAATGGTGAACTTGTGAACAATAATAGAATTTGTTGAAAAATAACACTTCGATAACTGTTACAAACCAATGATATTAATAAAATAAATTAAGCCAATGGTGTTATCAGTGCTATTATCAATAGCAATTGGTATCTCTTGAATTATTTTTTTAATTTCATCTTATAAAGAACAGAGAAGATATTTTATTAGAGTTTTTATTTAAATAGAAGAATTTCCTATGACATTACAGGGAGCTGATTACATTTTGAAATGATCTTACTAAAGGAATGAATCATTTAATAATCATTTGTTGTTTATTTATAAAGCATTAAACTCTCAACGGAACATTAGATGATTTCTTCACAAATAAAAGTGACATTAAAATTGATGAATGGTTGCAGTAGAAAATGTTTACCTTATTTGTGTAATCTTATAAAGGACAAGAAGAGCATGATGTGTTTTTGGAATGATTATGTTAATTATGCAGTGAATGTTGATAGTA
Organism: Ovis canadensis; assembly: GCF_042477335.2. Lineage (NCBI taxonomy): Eukaryota > Metazoa > Chordata > Mammalia > Artiodactyla > Bovidae > Ovis > Ovis canadensis. Next base: position 104,951,092 of record NC_091251.1, read on the forward strand.
TGTCAAAAGACTAGTCCAGTGTATTAGCAATATAGTATGACAGTTTATCTTGCTGTTTCTCTTAGAAGACAGCAAGAATAGTTGATCTATTCTTGATAGTGTAAATGGACAATACCTGTTCTTAGCTGCATGAGCATTTATTAATGGGATGATCAGCTCTGGGAGTTGGTGATGGACAGGGAGGCCTGGCGTGCTGTGATTCATGGGGTCACAAAGAGTCGAGCACGACTGAGCGGCTGAACTGAATACATGATTTTACATGATTACAAATTACATACAATGTGTTATAAAGAATGTACTCTTAGCTGTTGAACTGATTATGGTGTTCAAAAAAGAGCTAGGCTTGTTGGCTGCACCCACATCATCTCCTTCTCTACTTATAAACCTGCCCACTGATTACAGTCTTGTTTGTGCCTAAGCTAAAGGAAATCAGTCCCGAATATTCATTGGAGGGACTGATGCTGAAGCTCCAATATTGTGGCCACCTGATAGGAAGAACTGACTCATTGGAAAAGACCCTGATGCTGGGAAAGATTAAAGGCAGGAGGAGAAGGGGACGATGGAGGATGACATGGTTGGATGGCATCACCAACTCAATGGACATTAGTTTGAGTAAGCTCTGGGTGTTGGTGATGGACAGGGAGGCCTGGAGTGCTGCAGTCCATGGGGTCTCAAAAAGTCAGGCAGGACTGAGTGACTGAACTGAGAAGCTAAATGTGTAGTCTTATTCTAAAGATATTGATCTTGTTAGGGCTGAAAACTCCCTTTATTTTTTCTGAGGAGGTACAGAAACTTTCAGGCCTACATTTCTTTCCACAATCTGAAAGTGAGGACTGATGCCAATAAAACAAACTATCCACCATAATCAACCAAATTCTTCAAAATTGTGATGGGCAAATATTTGAGAACACCAACAGAACAAGGGTAAAGCACCATGAAAAACATATATAATAACCAGCAACAGAGACCAAATATTATCAAACAACTAGAAGACACATATAAAAAGTCTTAATGAATATCCTCAGAAAGATTCAAAGTTATGCTTTTTTCTACTAAATCAGTAGTGCTCTGCTATGAAAGAGGGTAAAGTAAAAGAAACGTTTGGGGGAATTAAAATTTATATCTGCAAATTTAAAAATATAAAGTATAAAGAAGATATGGTACAAAAATAGCCCAAATTCTACTTTTCAAATTAAAGGAATTTCCTCTTCCAATCATGCTGGAATTATAGGAAACATTGATGTTGAGATAAATTGTTGGAAGCTGAAAGATTCTCTGTTTATACAAGGTAATGAAACATTAGATTCTAATCAGTCAGTTCAGTCAGTTCAAATGCTCAGTCATGTCCAGCTGTTTGCAACCCCATGAATCACAGCATGCCAGGCCTCCCTGCCCATCACTGCCTCCCAGAGTTCACTCAGATTCACGTCCATCAAGTTGGTGATGCCATCCAGCCATCTCATCCTCTGTTGTCCCCTTCTCCTCCTGCCCACAATCCCTCCCTGCATCAGAGTCTTTTCTAATGAGTCAACTCTTTGCATGAGGTGGCCAAAGTACTGGAGTTTCAGCTGCAGCATTGGTCTTTCCAATAAAAAACCCAGGACTGATCTCCTTCAGGATGAACTGGTTGGATCTCCTTGCAGTGCAAGGGACTCTCAAGAGTCTTCTCCAACACCACAATTCAAAAGCATCAATTCTTTGGTGCTCAGCTTTCTTCACAGTCCAACCCTCACATCCATACATGACCACTGGAAAAACCATAGCCTTGACTAGACTGACCTTTGTTGGCAAAGTAATGTCTCTGTTTTTCAATATGCTATCAAGGTTGGTCATAACTTTCCTTCCAAGGAGTAAGCATCTTTTAATTTAATGGCTGCAGTCACCATCTGCAGTGATTTTAGAGCCCCCCAAAATAAAGTCTGACACTGTTACCACTGTTTCCCCATCTATATCCCATGAAGTGTTGGGACCAGATGCCATGATCTTCGTTTTCTGAATGTTGAGCTTTAAGCCAACTTTTTCACTCTCATCTCTCACTTTCATCAAGAGGCTTTTTAGTTCCTCTTCATTTTCTGCCATAAGGGTGGTGTCATCTGCATATCTGAGGTTATTGATATTTCTCCTGGCAATCTCGATTCAAGCTTGTGCTTCTTCCAGCCCAGCGTTTGTCATGATGTACTCTTCATAGAAATTAAATAAGCAGGGTGACAATACACAGCCTTGAAGTAATCCTTTTCCTATTTGGAACCGGTCTGTTGTTCCATGTCTACTTCTAACGGTTGCTTCCGGACCTGCATCTAGATTTCTCAAGAGGCAGGTCAGGTGATCTGGTATTCCCAACTCTTTCAGAATTTTCCACAGTTTATTGTGATCCATGCAGTCAAAGACTTTGACATAGTCAATAAAGCAGGAATAGATGTTTTTGTGGAACCTCTTGCTTTGTCCATGATCCAGCGATTGCTGGCAATTTTACCTCTGGTTTCTCTGTCTTTTCTAAAACTAGTTTGAACATCTGGTAGTTCACATTTCACGTATTGCTGAAGCGTGGCTTGGAGAATTTTGAGCATTACTTTACTAGTGTGTGAGATGAGTGCAATTGTGCGGTAGTTTGAGCATTCTTTGGCATTGCCTTTCTTTGGGATTGGATGAAAAATGACCTTTGCCAGTCCTGTGGCCACTTCTGAGTTTTCCAAATTTGCTGGCATATTGAGTGCAGCACTTTCACAATGTCATCTTTCAGGATTTGAAATAGCTCAACTGGAATTCCATCCCCTCCATGAGCTTTGTTATAGTGATGCTTTCTAAGGCCCACTAGACTTCACATTCCAGGGTGTCTGGCTCTAGGTGAGTGATTACACCATCATGATTATCTGGGTCATGAAGATTTTTTTGTACAGTTGTTCTGTGTATTCCTGCCACCTCTTCTTAATATTGTCTGCTTCTGTTAGGTCCATACCATTTCTGTCCTTTATCAAGCCCATCTTTGCATGAAATGTTCCCTTGGTATCTCTAATTTTCTTGAAGAGATCTCTAGTCTTTCCCATTCTGTTGTTTTCCTCTATTTCTTTGCATTGATCACTAAGGAAGGCTTTCTTATCTCTCTTTGCTATTCTTTGGAACTCTGCATCCAGATGCTTATATCTTTCCTTTTCTCTTTTGATTTTCACAGCTATTTTTAAGGCCTCCCCAGAGAGCCATTTTGCTTTTTTGCATTTCTTTCCATGGAGATGGTCTTGATCCCTGTCTCCTGTACAATGTCATGAACCTCCATCCATAGTTCATCTGGTAGTCTGTCTATCAGGCCTAGTACCTTAAATCTATTTGTCACCTCCCCTGTAAAGTCATATGACATTTGATTTAGGTCATACCTGAATAGTCTAGTGGTTTTCCCCACTTTCTTCAATTTAATTTTGAATTTGGCAATAAGGAGTTCATGATCTGAGCTGCAGTCAGCTCCGGTTCTTGTTTTTGCTGACTGTATAGAGCTTCTCCATCTTTGGCTGCATAGAATATAATCAATCTGATTTCAGTGTTGACCATCTGGTGATGCCCATGTGTAGAGTCTTCTCTTGTGTTGTTGGAAGAGGGTGTTTGCTACGGCCATTGCGTTCTCGCAGCAAAACTCTACTAGCCTTTCCCCTGCTTCACTCTGTACTCCAAGGCCAAATTTGCCTGTTACTCCAGGTGTTTCTTGACTTCCTACTTTTGCATTCCATTCCCCTGTAGAAAAGAACGTCTTTTTTGTGTGTTAGTTCTCAAAGGTCTTGTAGGTCTTCATAGAACCATTCAGCTTCAGTGTCTTCAACATTACTGGTTGGTTCATAGGCTTGGATTACTGTGATATTGAATGGTTTGCCTTGGAAATGAACAGAGATCATTCTGTCATTTTTGAGATTGCATCCAAGTACTGTATTTCCGACTCTTGTTGACCATGATGGCTACTCCATTTCTGCTAAGGGATTCCTGCCCGCAGTAGTAGATATACTGGTCATCTGAGTTAAATTCACTCATTTAGTCCATTTTAGTTCGCTGATTCCTAGAATGTCAAAGTTCACTCTTGCCATCTCTTGTTTGACCACTTCCAATTTGCCTTGATTCATGGACCTGACCTTCCAGGTTCCTATGCAATATTGCTCTTTACAGCATCGGACCTTGCTTCTATCACCAGTTACATCCACAACTGGGTATTGTTTTTGCTTTGACTCCATCCTTTCATTCTTTCTGGAGTTATTTTTTCACTGATCTCCGGTAGCATATTGGGAACCTACCGACCCGGGGTGTTCCCTTTTCAGTATCCTGTCATTTTGCCCTTTCATACTATTCTAATCAGCCCTTGTTAAAAGTCTTCACTGATCACTCAGAGCATTTAGTAGAGATCCTGGAAGGGCCACACCTTAGTAGCAGGGCTCAACTATGCCATGCTAGATATATACTACAAGGCATGCTATATCTTTATTTTGGCCACCTGAGTTGAGCTGCCTTTTTGGAAAGCACTCTAATGCTTGAAAGTTTGAGGGCAGAAGGAGAAGAGGACTACAGAGGATGAGATCATTAGATGGCATCATTGACTCAATGGACATGAGTTTGAGTAAGCTCTGGGAGATGAAGCACTAGCGTGCTGCAGTCCACAGCATTGCAAAGAGTCAGACATGACTGAGTGATTGAACAACAATGCTCGATCTGGCTAACAATGTTTAAAAATAAACCTTGAAAGGAAAGATTGAACAAGTTTTATGGACTGAATATGTGTTTCCTGAAAATTCACATGTTGAAATCTAATCCCCAGTATGATGGTATGTAGTTATAGAGCCTTTGGAATGTAGTTAGATTGTGAGGAACCCTCATGAATGATATTAAGTGCCCTTGTTTGAAAAGGTAAGAGAGTTAACTGGCTTTGTTTACACTGTGTGAAGACATAGCAGAAAGACAGCCATCTGCAAAGAGGAAAAGTGTTCTCCTCAGACACCAAATCAACAGGTACCTTGATCTTGAATTTCCCAGCTTTCAGGATCGTGAGAAATGAATTTCTCTTGTTGATAAGCCATCTTACGCTATGTTTCATTTCAAACTAAAACACAAAGTAACTTAATCTACTACAAAAAAAAGGTTCGATTATTTTTAAAAAGTTAGAAGGAAATTTTACATCTGACAACATCAAGTTTACAATCTCTAAAATCCAGTAAAACCAGAGTAAATGTCAGTTGATACAACTAGCTCCAAAAATGATTGGATGATAGAATAGACAAACTATTGAAACAGCTATTATTTCGATGTTCATATTATGTAAAGAAAAAGATAAACAAATAATGAATAAAATATTAAATAGGAAAAAGAACTTCTCGCACTCTAGCAAAGTAATGCTCAAAATTCTCCAAGCCAGGCTTCAGCAATATGTGAACCGTGAACTTCCAGATGTTCAAGCTGGTTTTAGAAAAGGCAGTGGAACCAGAGATCAAATTGCCAACATCTGCTGGGTCATTGAAAAAGCAAGAGAGTTCTGCAAAAACTCTATTTCTGCTTTATTGACTATACAAAGCCTTTGATTGTGTGGATCACAATAAACTGTAGAAAATTCTGAAAGAGGTGGGAATACCAGAGAACCTGACTTGCCTCTTGAGAAATCTGTATGCAGGTCAGGAAGCAACAGTTAGAACTGGACATGGAACAACAAGTGGTTCCAAATAGGAGGAGTACGTCAAGGCTGCATATTGTCACCCTACTTATTTAACTTCTATGCAGAGCATATAATGAGAAACACTGGGCTGGAAGAAGCACAAGCTGGATTCAAGATTGCAGGGAGAAATATCAATAACCTCAGCTATGCAGATGACACCCCCTTATGGCAGAAAGTGAAGAGGAACTCAAAAGCCTCTTGAAGAAAGTAAAAGAGGAGAGTGAAAAAGGTGGCTTAAAGCTCAACATTCAGAAAACAAAGATCATGGCATCTGGTCCCATCATGGGAAATAGAAGGGGAAACAATGGAAATAGTGTCAGACTTTATTTTTGGGGGCTCCAAAATCACTGCAGATGGTGACTGCAGCAATGAAATTAAAAGACGCTTACTCCTTGGAAGAAAAGTTATGACCAACCTAGATAGCATATTCAAAAGCAGAGACATTACTTTGCCGACTAAGGTCTGTCTAGTCAAGGCTATGGTTTTTCCAGTAGTCATGTATGGATGTGAGAGTTGGACTGTGAAGAAAGCTGAGTGCTGAAGAATTGATGCTTTTGAGCTGTGGTGTTGGAGAAGACTCTTGAGAGTCCCTTGGACTGCAAGGAGATCCAACCAGTCCATTCTGAAGGAGATCAGCCCTGGGATTTCTTTGGAGGGAATGATGCTAAAGCTGAAACTCCAGTACTTTGGCCACCTCATGTGAAGAGTTGAGTCGTTGACAAAGACTCTGATGCTGGGAGGGATTGGGGGCAGGAGGAGAAGGGGATGACAGAGGATGAGATGGCTGGATGGCATCACTGACTCGATGGACATGAGTCTGAGTGAACTCCGGGAGTTGGTGATGAACAGGGAGGCCTGGCGTGCTACAATTCATGGGGTCGCAAAGAGTCAGACACGACTGAGTGATTGAACTGAACTGAACTGAACACATAAAAATGAAATATCATTTAAAATTAATTGGATGAGATTAATAACAGATTAAACAATACAGATGCTTGGGAAAGGTAAAGGCATAGCAATGGAAATTAGCCATAGAGAAACATAGGGAAAATTAAAAAAATAAATGAAAAGAACTTGTGAACCTGTATAGAACATTTTATCATGCCTATAAATGGAGTCACAGAAGGTGACGAGTTTTATATATATATACGTATATCAATTCAGATGGTGTTTTCTAAACTCCGATGAAAATAAACCCACATATCTGAGAAGCTCAAAGAAGCCAAATAGACAAAAACACACAAGCAAACAAATCCCCATAAGAGTTTCTAATTAAATTTTAATAATAACCAATTAGGAAGAGATCATAAAGATAAAACCCAAAAAACACTCAATCCAAAAGAAGGCAGGAAAAAAGAACACAAAGTAATAAACTGAATGGAAAGTTACTGATTGGTATGAACAAAATTTCTGGCATTTTAGTTTTAATTTTTACCTTTCCCAGGAGGTTGCTGGGGCTTCGGTAGCAGAGCTTCTGTTCTTGTGAGGCCTGAAATACACTAATGATTGATTTGAGGCTTTGGGATTCAAAATAGAGTGTGTGACTCTTCGTGCTGGGGAGCTTCTCAGCATGAGCAAAATTTAGTAATAATAACCTAGAATGGGTGAACCGCAAAGGGTTCCAAAGCTTAGTGTAAATAAGCACACATGATCTTCGATACTTATTCTAACTTCTTTATTTTGGAGATTTCCCAAGAACACCCTCTTCTGGGAGATTATTAGCATTTACTAACTCAGTAGTGGTGAGAAAAATCATGAGAATCTGATTGCCATGTGACCTTCTTAACTGTTAGCCCAAATTGTCATCACCACAAAATTTTCCAAAGTGTTCACAGCGACTCAGGTTTCAAGTTTGTCTATGATTCTGAAAATACTTCAAGAGCCTTCTTTATAAATTTATTTTCCACTAATATGATGTGTCTTAAACTTCATATATATATATATATATATATATATATACCTATTACTTTGCTGTTTTCTCAGTAGGAGCTATTCTGTCAGATATCCAACAAAATCATTTTTTAATCACATTTGTAATGTCTTTCTGTAGTTGGGGAATATCAGACATTGAACAGACTGACTTTCACGGTGAAGGGGAAACCAAAGCTCTAAAATTTCCTTATAGCAGCATGGGGTGCATTCCTTCCATGATGATATTTTCAGATTTTCTCCACTTATAAATATTCATAACACTGGTTCACACCAGGCATATTCACTAGGTAGCCTTCTTCCAACCAACGAAGCACATTTGTCTCCACACGGCATTCAGTAATCCCGCATCTTAATTATTTATTTATTATTTAACAATAATATTATATTAATATATTAATATATTAATATAAATAATATTAATTATTATTAACTAATAATAACCAATAAATTGTTATTAATTAATATTATTATTAATATAATTAATAATATTATATTAATATTATTATTTAATTATTTATTTCTATTGGTATACTATAACTCAGATTTAACAATGTTTTTGAGTTAAGAAAAAGACTAAAGCTTCAATGAGTCTGTCCGCAAAGGATCCATTTGGCAGTGTAAATAAGGTGTAAAGTAATATATTTGCGCTAGGTGAATGATACAAGCAACGGTTTAAGGAGGGACCTCATTTTGTCATTCTGTGTGTTAGCTTAAAAATATGAACGTGAGGTTGAGATGCATGGATGGAGAGACACATAGGTAAGTAGATAGATAGGTAAAGAGCCTAAGAAACTAAACTTTAACTGGCAGACTTTGACTCTGAAACTTAACATACAGTGAAAGACTTTAAGTAAAAGCAAACTCAAAAATTTTAACTCTTTTGTTAAAAAAAATTATTATCCTTTACACTGAAACTTGACTGACATGAAAAAATTTGATATTCTCTGAAAGAAGACTGATAATTTTGGAAAGCTGACTCTCTCCTGAAAATGATGAAAGAGGAATGGTTTGAGAAGACAGATCGAAGGAGGAGGATGAGAGAATCAGGAAACACTGAGCCTTAGGAGATTCAGAACCCTAGACAGGAGACGAACTCCATAGCATGGGGAGCAATTTATTTTCATGTTTTTTTTTTAAAATTATTTTTCACAACTTCTTGATACTAAAAATTCTGATCAATATTGAGGTTCATAAGTGAGCAATTCCTGGAAGTTTGCAAAGAAGGAGAAGGGGAATGCTATGTAACTCATACATCCGCTGCTGGAGACCGGATGAGTTTTGTCTAATTTCCAAAAAAATAAATAAATACATAAATAAACAGGATTAAATATTAAAATCAAACTTCAGTTTTACAAAGGCTATATGTTTACTCTTTTGATGGACTGTTCTTATAATTTATTAGTCTCCGTTTAAAAGTTAATGATGTACCTTACAATTATTATCTTTGTGGCTTTTAATACTTATCAATCCTATACTTTCATCATTGACCTTTTCATAGTTACAGAAATTTAGCAGAAAATAATATCACATTGTACTATTGACCCATGCAGAGATTAGGATTTATAAATTAAATACTCATTTGTGAAGACTTTTACAGTAGCTAGTGATTTCTTCTGTAACTTTACCGGTACTGCAAGCTGATTGGGAGTAGTAATCACATTTTACAAGTGTTCATTGTTTCCATGACTCACTACATACTGCTCGATGGAAAGCATTGTTGTTTAGTCGCTAATTCATGTCCAAATCTTTGTGACCACATAGCCTGTAGCCCCCCAGGCTCCTCTGTCCGTGGGATTGAAAGGTTGCCTTGATGAGCTGCAAACGACGCTGGGATTCTTGACTTCCAGAAGAATTCGATTCGGGGCCAGTGACGAGGTTTGATTGCTCAGAACTTTTCATAATTAAGTTTTATTAAAGTGTGAAAGAGATAGAGAAGGCTTCTGACATAGACATCAGAAGAGGGCAGAAAGAGTGCCCCCTTGCTAGTATATAGCACGGAGTTATATACCTATTAGCAAGGTGCTAGAGAAAAGAAATACCTCAAAACAGTTGCACCAGGCCCCTCACCTACAACATGCATTTTAAGATAGCATTGGCACCAGGTGAGCCATCCCGGGCCATAAAACAATCGACACGAATCTTGAAGAAAGACAGATTTCCAAGCAAGTACATAGTTTTACTAGCATAGCTTAAGGAAAACAGAACACATTGGTAACTCAGGGTTTGAGAAAAAAGGTAAGTTCAGGTGGAACCAGGTGTCATCATGGCAACACAGAATTTTAAAAGAAACCTGCTTTTAATTTTCTACAGAGACGGGAAAAAAATGTCTGACCCTTGCAGTTTGTTTCCTCCTGCTGATTAACAGAGTTCAGTTCAGTTCAGTCGCTCAGTCGTGTCCGACTCTTTGCGACCCCATGAATCGCAGCACGCCAGGCCTCCCTGTCCATCACCAACTCCCAGAGTTCACTCAGACTCACGTCCATTGAGTCAGTGATGCCATCCAGCCATCTCATCCTCTGTCGTCCCCTTCTCCTCCTGCCGCCAATCCCTCCCAGTACTTTGGCCACCTCATGAGAAGAGTTGACTCATTGGAAAAGACTCTGATGCTGGGAGGGATTAAGAGAGAGAGAGAGGCAAGAGAGAAAAGAGAATCTGACACTTGCAATCTACTTCTTCTGCTTGGGAACCCCTAGCCTTCCTGCCTGTTCCTCTCTCAGTACTTTCCAAGCAAGAATACTGGAGTGGGTTGGCATTTCCTTCTAAAGGGATCTTCCCAACATAGGGATTGAACCCGAGTTTCCTGCATTGGCAGGTGGCACATTTATCACTGTGCCACCTAGGAAAATTACATACATATGTCAACACTTATCAAATTTTATGTTTTAAATGTGTACAGTTTATTGTATGCCAATGAAATGTCAATAAAGCTGTAAAAAATATGGTTCTATTAAGCTAAATTTATGAATGAGGAAATTCCAGAGAGTAAATAACTTTGGGCATACATTGAAGTAATAAGAATTTTTCTAACTAATAAATTTTAACAGAACTAATGAAAAGGAATATGAACAGTACACAGGCAGGACTAGTAGTTCTGGTATTAATACTTTTAAAACATGGATTCTGGAATAAACGGCATAATTACTCTATCTCATTTTGCAGTTAAAGTCAGTGATTCAGGAGAGGAAGCTAAATTCTTTACCTTTTCTCCTTCAATATTTTATGAACTCCTTATGATCAGAGATCATCTAACATTAACTTGATTATTTTCACTGTGAGCCAGACAGGTACTATCCTCTGTCTTGTGGGATATAGGTTATTGTATAGGCATATAAGAAATGATAAACCAAATGATATAGTTCCTAACCACTTCATGAGACTTACACAGTAGTGGCAAAAAACATATCAACTAACCATACTACAGGACAGAATGAAAAACCTACTAATAAATGTACCTTTTCATCTTTAAAATATGCTAAGGCAGTGCAGATTTCAGACCTGTGAATTCTGAAATGAAGCCGGGCATGTAGGCTGGGAAGGTTTTACTGAGGTATGTGGGTGAAATTGCATACATATAAGGATAGACTCTGATGTATTCTCCTGGTAAGGACTCAAGGACATTCTTGCCCTCTTGTGATAACTCTTGGGGCTGCCTCCTCTCCTAGGTCGCTGTCACCCCTCTCTTTTTTCTTGCCTTAAGCATCTCTAAGGCTTCCCAGATGACTCTTTGGTAAAGAATCTGCCTGCCAGTTCAGGAGAGGCAGAAGACACAAGTTTGATCCCTGGGTCAGGAAGATCCCCTGGAGTAGGAAATGGCAGCACACTCCAGTATTCTTGCCTAGAAGATCTCATGGACAGAGGAGTCTGGTGGGCTATAGCGCATGCTGTTGCAAAGAGTCAAATGTGACTGAACAACTGAGTAAACACAAACACTGACATTTCTAAGCACTCCGTGAGTGAAAAGCCTACTGCTTAAGTTCGAGCTGGGTGTTCTTTATTTGCTGAACTTTGGGGCAAGAGACAGCAAAGGAGCTGAAGTCATGCACTTCAAGCCAAGTCTTTAAATCATGTGGGCACAAAATATTCCAGAGACCGTAGCAGTTCAAGCCACCCCATAGCAGTAACTCACCGAGTCAGGTTTTTAATTACCTCAAAAACTTGAGTCAACATCAAATGCCATCAGAAGCAAAATGAATGGACGTTAATCACAGAATATTTTAGTCACATGGCATCTTTCTTCTCAGGAAAGTTCACAACCCCTGGGTCTGTTTCTCATCACACTTAATGTGAGGAAACAGGATAGCAAGTAGTTTTGAAGAGATTGAATGTGGGAAGGTTGAGTGTTTAATTTAGACAGAGCTTTGCAAAACTTGCAGGAAGCAAGTACGTTCTTGGTAAGATATCCTCTCCCTCTTCCTTCCCCATGGAAAAACGGGCCAAAGGAAGAACTGAAGTCATAACAGAAAAGTGGTAATTTCTCGAAGCATTGATTTCCTATCAATACCTAATACAAAATAAACTTCTTTCATGAAAAGAGCAAATTTCAAACCGTGCTCCCTGGACTCTTGTATCCTTGAAGATTTATTCCAAGTCTTCAGCAAATAATGAAGTATTTTTCTTCAAAGAATCAGATCCTCTGAGGAGTTTCTGAAACACTTTTATCACTTTTCTATGATGGGAGTTATTGTTAAATTTTCATTGTAAACAAAAAAATTCATCTACTAAGTTTCAAGATTATTCTATTAAAAGAAAGATACGTGTAATTTTGGAAAATAAAAAAGGATAAGTTTATTTGATATTTATAGATAACATGAGACTTGAAATAAATTGTGTGCTTACTAAATTATCTCTAAGATAATTAGCCTGCTCTTCTTTATCTCTGATTATTCTGTGTAGGACTTGGTTTGAACAAATTGTGTATTGTGTAAAAGCAGAGTTGAAACTCTGATTCTATAATAAATTTGGGAATAAAGCAAGATCTAATCACTCATTCTGAAATACTGAATGGATTTTAACTCTGATCTAGGCCCAAAACTATACTAAGATTGGCTCTGTATCTGTTTTTTAGTGGATCTCAGACTATGGAGAGAAAGATACACCTGTAAATAAGTGCAGCTGTGCATTCTCTGGTCAATCACTCAGACACAATGAAATGTGTCTTTCTGATTTTGCCGTGTTGTTCAGCCACTAAGTCGTATCAGACTCTTTGGCAACTCATGGACTGTAGCCCACCGAGCTCCTCTATCCTCGGAATTCTCCAGGCAAGAATACCAGAGTGGGTTGCCATTTCCTCCTCAAGGCATCTTTTGGACTGAGGGACCAGCCTTCTGCATTGGCAGGCAGATTCTTTACTACTGAGCCACCAGGGGAGCCGAGTTATCTTCCTGATTTTAATCCAACTTAATTTTTATTTCAGATGCTTGCTGCCCTGCAGAAGTGGTAGCTTCCTAGTGCTTGCTTGTCTTACCACACCAAATGGCAGCTTTATTGAACTTGTGTCTTGCTGTGGTAACAGAGGAGGTTGTAGTGCTTCCCTGGTGACTCAGATGGTAAAGAATCTCCCTGTAGTACAGGAGATCTGGGGTTGATCCCTGGATTAGGAAGATCTCTTGTAGAAGGGGATGGCAACCCATTCCAGTATCCTTGCCTGGAAAATTTCATGGATAGAGCATCCTGGCAGATTGTAGTCCATGGGGTCAACAGGAGTTGGATACGACTGACTAACACTTTCACTTGGTAGGTCCACTAGTTACCCCATATTTTATCCATCCCACAAGCAGTTAAGGGAATATCTATTCCTCAAGAATGAAATTTTTTTTCACATAGGTTTTATTAAATTGTCCCTTTTTGCTGTTTTCAAGGGCTCATCTTGACACACCAAATTTCTCTACTCACTATGTGTCCCTCTTAGGTGCATTCAGGGTTCGAATTATGATACTCAAAAATCAGAAACAGACATGCTTTTAATTGGGGATAAATGTTAAAGGTCAGGGCCATGAAATAAAAGCAAGCAACATGCAAAATAAGTAGCAATTGGCTAATTATTTGAATCATATTATCCCAATACAAGAAATTTCCATTGTGTGAGGTAAGAGCTAAAAACCAAAATGGTCAGCACAAGAGTGGCATATGTACACAAACACACAAACACGCCTTGGCATTCACAGGGTCAGAGGAGGAGTACAGTGCTTAGAGAAGGCTTCCCAGAGTCAAGAGAAATGCCCACTGGTGTCTAATTATTCTGCGCTGTCTATTCTAGTTTTTATTCCTCTCAGTTCAATGTACCTGCATCATACATGATGCCTAAACATTACAAAAGATGTGGTCCTTCATTCTGGTGATAGAAGCAAGGTCCGATGCTATAAAGAGCAATATTGCATAAGAACCTGGAATGTCAGGTCCATAAATCAAGGCAAATTGGAAGTGGTCAAACAAGAGATGGCAAGAGTGAATGTCGACATTCTAGGAATCAGCGAACTAAAATGGACTAAATGACTGAATTTAACTCAGATGACCAGTATATCTACTACTGCAGGCAGGAATCCCTTAGCAGAAATGGAGTAGCCATCATGGTCAACAAGTGTCCGAAATGCAGTACCTGGATACAATCTCAAAAACGACAGAATGATCTCTGTTCATCTCCAAGGCAAACCATTCAATATCACAGTAATCCAAGCCTATGCCCCAAACAGTAATGCTGAAGAAGCTGAAGTTGAATGGTTCTATGAAGACCTACAAGACCTTTTAGAACTAACACCCCCAAAAGATGTCCTTTTCATTAAAGGGGACTGGAATGCAAAAGTAGGAAGTCAAGAAACACCTGGAGTAACAGGCAAATTTGGCCTTAGAATGCAGAATTAAGCAGGGCAAAGGCTAATAGAGTTTTGGAAGGAAAATGCACTGGTCATAGCAAACACCCTCTTCCAACAATATAAGAGAAGACTCTACACATGGACATCACCAGATGGTCAACACCGAAATCAGATTGATTATATTCTTTGCAGCTGAACATGGAGAAGCTCTATACAGTCAGCAAAAACAAGACCAGGAGCTGAATGTGGCTCAGATCATGAACTCCTTATTACCAAATTCAGACTTAAATTGAAGAAAGTAGGGAAAACCGCTAGACCATTCAGATATGACCTAAATAAAATGCCTTATGATTATACAGTGGAAGTGAGAAATAGATTCAGGGGACTAGATCTGATAGAGTGCCTGATGAACTATGGATGGAGGTTCGTGACATTGTATAGAAGACAGGGATCAAGACCATCCCCATGGAAAAGTAATGCAAAAAAGCAAAATGGCTGTCTGGGGAGGGCTTACAAATAGTTGTGAAAAGAAGAGAAGCAAAAAGCAAGGGGGAAAAGGAAAGATATAAGCATCTGAATACAGAGTTCCAAAGAATAGCAAAGAGTTAAGAAAGCCTTCCTCACTGATCAGTGCAAAGAAATAGAGGAAAACAACAGAAAGGGAAAGAACAGAGATCTCTTCAAGAAAATTAGAGATACCAAGGGTATATTTCATGCAAAGATGGGCTTGATAAAGGACAGAAATGGTATGGACCTAACAGAAGCAGACGATATTAAGAAGAGGTGGCAAGAATATACAGAAGAACTGTACAAAAAAGATCTTTAAGACCAAGATAATTTCGATGGTGTGATCACTCACCTAGAGCCAGACATCTTGGAATGTGAAGTCAAATGGGCCTTAGGAAGCATCACTATAGCAAAGCTCATGGAGGTGATGGCATTCCAGTGGAGCTATTTCAAATCCTGAAAGATGACGCTGTGAAAGTGCTGCATGCAATATGCCAGCAAATTTGGAAAACTCAGCAGTGGACACTGTTCTGGAAAAGGTCAATTTTCATTCCAATCCCAAAGAAAGACATTGTGAAAGAATGCTCAGACTACCTCACAACTGCACTCATCTCACACACTAGTAAAATAATGCTCAAAATAATCCAAGCCAGGCTTCAACAATACGTGAACCATGAACTTCCAGAAGTTCAAGCTGCTTTTAGAAAAGACAGAGGAACCAGAGAATAAATTGCCAACATCCTCTGGATCATTGAAAAAGCAAGAGAGTTCGACAGAAACATTTATTTCTGCTTTATTGACTATGCCAAAGCCTTTGACTGTGTGGATCACAGTGAACTGTGGAAAATTCTGAAAGAGATGGGAATAGCAGATCACCTGACCTGCCTCTTGATAAACCTATATGCAGGTGAGGAAGCAAGAGTTAGAACTGGACATAGAACAACAGACTAGTTCCAAATAGGAAAAGGAGTACGTCAAGGCTGTGTATTGTCACCCTGCTTATTTAACTTCTATGTACAGTACATCATGAGAAACGCTGGAATGGAAAAAACACAAGCTGGAATCAAGATTGCCGGCAGAAATATCAAAAACCTCAGATAGGCAGATGACACCCCCTTATGGCAGAAAGTGAAGAAGAACTAAAAAGCCTCTTGATGAAAGTGAAAGAGGAGAGTGAAAAAGTTGGCTTAAAGCTCAACATTCAGACAATGAAGATCAAGGCATCTGGTCCCATCACTTCATGGGAAGTAGATGGGGAAACAGTAGAAACAGTGTCAGACTTTAGTTTTGGGGCTCCAAAATCACTGCAGATGGTGACTGCAGCCATGAAATTAAAAGATGCTTACTCCTTGGAAGAAAAGTTATGACCAACCTAGATAGCATATTCAAAAGCAGAGACATTACTTAGCCAACAAAGGTCTGTGTAGTCAAGACTATGGTTTTTCCAATGGTCTTGTATGGATGTGAGAGTTGGACTGTGAAGAAAGCTGAGTGCTGAAGAATTGATCCTTTTGAACTGTGGTGTTGGAGAAGACTCTTGAGAGTCCCTTGGACTGCAAGGAGATCCAACCAGTCCATTCTGAAGGAGATCAACCCTGGGATTTCTTTGGAAGTACTGATGCTAAAGCTGAAGGGCCAGTACTTTGGCCACCTCATGTGAAGAGTTGACTCGTTGACAAACACTCTGATGCTGGGAGGGATTGGGGGCAGGAGGAGAAGGGTTTACAGAGAGTCAGATGGCTGGATGGCATCATTGACTCGATGGACGTGAGTCTGAGTGAACTCTGGGAGTTGGTGATGGACAGGGAGGCCTGGTGTGCTGTGATTCATGGGGTCACAGAGTCAGACACGACTGAGTGACTGAACTGAACTGAACTGAAGTGAAGTGAACTGGTTATTCTTAAGAGAAAGTTTTAGTAGGCTTATTAGCCCATTCTATATAGAGAGTCTGAAATACTAACATATCTTCCTGAAAAATGTTCTCATGGATTATTATATTATGACTTGGCAATGCATAGCTAGGAGAACATGAGCTTTGAAATCAGGTATGTACTGTGGGTTGGAATCTTAACTTATTTAGTAACCAGAGAATCTTATACAAGCTATTTAATTTCTCCCAGATCCAGCTTTCTCATCTATAGAATCTGGATAAGAATTTAAAAAAATGGTAGGTGTTTTTAGCACTCTATATAAAAACTTAATATGTGGCCTAATATAGCACTGAAAGTGGTAGTTTAGTATTATGAATAGTAATAATGAAATGAAATATAATCCCCTCCAATCAGAAGATAATCCATGAATGTGAACCACTTTGGGAATTATTAATTTTTAAAGAAACTACAATCAATCAAATGATTTTATAGTCTCATAAAATCATAGAACTGGAGTGGATCCAAATATCTTACCTTTAGTAGTAATTCTAATAATTAATCAGCTTTTTTCCCCATATCTCAGAGTAATCCAAAACTTTAAGTGCAGAATGAATTAGCTATTTTTCACTTTTGAAAAGTTGACATTTAGCCTTTTAGCTGAATGATCAGTAAAAATGTAATTATGTTGAATTTAGAGTAAAAAAAAATAACAGATTTCCCTTTTATGGGTGATACATAGTTCAGCAGTTCTACTTAGAATTTTAAAATTATACATAAAATGAGTGTTTAATGAAAAAGTACAAAATTTGTCAATATTCTACATCAAATTTCTGTTCCTTCTACTAAGTAGGCTAATTTATGAAACAGGCAACATGCCAATATTTTTTACTTAATGTATATCAAACTCAATAATTCTCTTGATCAGTTCCTAGAGTGAAACTTAAACAGCATGACCTTATCACAGATGGCTGTAATTAGCCTCAAATTAAATGCTTTATAATGGACGGGGACATAGAGCAACACCTTGGAAGAAGATGAAAATAATCTCAAGGCGCTATACTATTCACATTCTAGCCTTAGACTCATAGGCAGAAAAAGACTTAGAAGTCTTCTAGTTTGACTCTATATTTTTCAAAAAAATTATGAAAATGTATAGGTTTTTCAACCCACAGTTCCTCATGAAAATTATAGTAGGAAAGACACTCCAGGAAGAAGGTCTAATTTGAACAAAAGGTAGATAAATTTTAAGAACATTTTAAAACTTCTGTTGGATTTAGACTTGAGAGAAACCAGCTACAATTCTAAGTAATCTTATTACTAACAAAACATTTTAGTGAACTCTAGTTGATTCACAATGTTCTGCTAGTTTCAGCTGTAAATTCATCTGTTATACATACACATGCATCTATTATTTTCTAGATTATTTTCCCACATAGGCCATTTGAGTATTGACTAAGTAATTTTAAATGCAAAATTATCTTCATGTTCTAGCCATAACATCCTACTAACTCCTACAGACTGCACTTTTGAAGATAGTAAAGATGTCCTTGAACTCATAAAGTAACTGTTTTTACAGTTCACTTTCTAAATATTCCAGTTATTCATCATGTATCATTGTTTTCCAAAACCTTCTTAAATTATGCTTTCATTTTTGTTTTCTTTTTCCATGACTGATAAATTGAATTTGACATTCCTCAAATCAATTACAATTTTGTGTGAGTTTACTGTTCTTGGTCAAATGACCTTATAATCTATTTACTATTATGATGAATTTTCTGGTTGAATGATGAAAATTTGAAAAATACTAACTAATTTTTCCAGTATTTTCAATGAGACCTTGCTATTTGTGATTGCTTTTCAGTTGTATTTTGGACAGTCTATTAATGTTTCGCCTTAGTTTTTTTTTTTAATGTCATCTACAGTTGAATTTTTTTTCCAATCAAACTCTTCTAGGTCACCTTTATTAATACTTGTGTGTCTATACTTTGCCAGTCCAGTATCTAGTGGCCAAATCTCAGTCATGATACTTGATTTTTTCTACAGCAGTTGATCATGCTGTGTGCATGCACGCTAAGTTGCTTCAGTTCTGTCTGACTCTTTGTGACCCTATGGACCATAGACTGCCAGGCTCCTCTGTCCACAAGATTCTCCAGGAAAGAATACTGGAGTAGGTTGTCCTGTCCTCCTCCAGGGGATCTTTCCAACCTAGGACTTGAAACCATGTCTCTTATATCTCCGTCATTGGTAGATGTGGTTTTCACCACTAGTGCAACTTGGGAAGCCCATTGATCAAGCTGTTTTTAAATATATATTTTTAAAATTTAAGTTCACCTACCAGTCTCTGGGGGCTTCCCTGGTGGCTCAGAGGGTAAAGCATCTGCCTGCAATGCGAGAGACCTGGGATTGATCCCTAGGGTCAGGAAGATCCCCTGGACAAGGAAATGGCACCCCACTCCAGTACTCTTGCCTGGAAAATCCCATGGACAGAGAAGCCTGGTGGACTACAGTCCATGGGATCGCAAAGAATCTGACATGACTGAGCAACTTCACTTCATGCTTACCAGTCTCTCTGTAAGTCTTGTTTTTGCAAGCTTTAAATCTTGTAGAGCTTCAGGGCTTAAAAGCAGAACATCTCTTTGTCCCTTTATATTCATTCATTTTCCCTGGGATGTATAGCTTTAAAAACATCAAAGCCTTCTGATTTTTATTTTTTTTTAAGTTTTTTATTTTTTAAATTTTAAAATCTTTAATTCTTACATGCGTTCCCAAACATGAACCCCCCTCCCACCTCCCTCCCCATAGCATCTCTCTGGGTCATCCCCATGCACCAGCCCCAAGCATGCTGTATCCTGCGTCAGACATAGACTGGCGATTCAATTCTTACATGATAGTATACATGTTAGAATGTCATTCTCCCAAATCATCCCACCCTCTCCCTCTCCCTCTGAGTCCAAAAGTCCGTTATACACATCTGTGTCTTTTTTCCTGTCTTGCATACAGGGTCGTCATTGCCATCTTCCTAAATTCCATATATATGTGTTAGTATACTGTATTGGTGTTTTTCTTTCTGGCTTACTTCACTCTGTATAATCGGCTCCAGTTTCATCCATCTCATCAGAACTGATTCAAATGAATTCTTTTTTACGGCTGAGTAATACTCCATTGTGTATATGTACCACAGCTTTCTTATCCATTCATCTGCTGATGGACATCGAGGTTGTTTCCATGTCCTGGCTATTATAAACAGTGCTGCGATGAACATTGGGGTGCATGTGTCTCTTTCAATTCTGGTTTCCTCGGTGTGTATGCCCAGCAGTGGGATTGCTGGGTCATAAGGTAGTTCTATTTGCAATTTTTTAAGGAATCTTCACACTGTTCTCCATAGTGGCTGTACTAGTTTGCATTTTAATCTCCTTCCATCATCACCTATCTAAATCTCTACTTGATGTGACTACTTAGCTCTAGCAAGCATCTTAATCTTAGTATGGTTTTAGCCTAACATTTGATATTTTCACTTATCCTTACTCTTTACCAGGTATTTTTAATTTTAGAAAATGATACAGCACTGAAATATATCCCAAATCTATCTTTACGAATTTAACTGCTATTTCTCCAACCAAACCACCATCTCTTGCCTTGATTATGGGGCTTTCCTAATTTGTCTCACTTTTGTCACTTTTGTTCCTACCCATTATATATATTCTTTCTTGCAATAGTCAGTGTAACTATTTTAATTTAAAATTTTATGTCTAAACTTCTAAAATAATTCCAATTCCTTTCAGTAAACTACTCCCCACTATATGATCTGGTTCCTGATTCACTGAAATGCTATCTCTCATGATTTTTGTTTGTTTATGTTAAGTTTGCCTATTATAGTTTAACCACCTGGAATTTTTGTTTGTTTTTTTCTGTTTCTCAAACATACTAAGAGTGTTTCCAATTCTTTTGGAAATCTCTTTCACTAGAAAAAAAAAAAAAAAAGAAGAAGCTTCAACCTCTTCCTTCTTGCTTGCCTCTACTCAAATAGTAACTTCTTCCCTGATCCACCTGATCCAAAATAGTCACTCCTATTTTTTCTCTATTCATATGAGCATACTGCTTATCCCTCAGTACTTGACATTATCTTATTTATGTACTAGTATTTCCACTCTTTATTTTGTCATCTATCTTCCTCACTAAAATATTAAGTCAAAGAAGGAAAAACACCACACCACATATTCTTAGAAAAAGAATGAATTAGTGACAGACTGGTTAGATAAATGAATGATTTATGACCAACCTAGACAGCATATTAAAAAAGCAGAAACATTGCTTTGCCAACAAAGGACCATCTAGTCAAGGCTATGGTTTTTCCAGTAGTCATGAATGGATGTGAGAGTTGGACTATAAAGAAAGATGATCACTGAGGAATTGCTGCCTTTGAACTGTGGTGTGGAGAAGACTCTTGAGAGTCCCTTGGATGGCAAGGAGATCCAACCAATCCATCCTAAAAGAAATCAGTCCTAAATATTCATTGGAAGGACTGATGCTGAAGCTGAAACTCCAAAATTTTGGCTACCTGATGTGAAGAACTGACTCATTTGAAAAGACCCTGATGCTGGGAAAGATTGAAGGCAGGAGGAGAAGGGGACAAGAGAGGATGAGATGGTTGGATGGCACCACCGACTCAATAGACATGAGTTTGAATAAACTCTGGGAGTTGGTGCTGGACGGGAGGCCTGGTGTGCTGTAGTCCATGGGGTCACAGAGAGTCAGACACGACTGAGAGACTGAACTGAACTGTGTAATATTTGTCTCTCCTGAATCTTTTCTCCATTTAAATAGTTTATGTAACTACATCATTTGAAGCCTTGTCTTAATTAGTCCATGGAATTCTCCGTAGTCCATGGAATTCTTCAGGTCAGAATACTGAAGTGGGTAGCAGCCATTCCCTTCTCTAGGAGATCTTCCCAACCCAGGGACCAAACCCAGGTCTCCACATTGCGGGCAGATTCTTTACCATCAGAACCACCAGGGTCCTCCTCATCTGAATAAGTCTAATCTTAAACCTAGGGAGTCAGGCAATTTAAAAGAAAGATGGGCGAGACCATTTACATTACCTTTAGTTTATAAGGGACTTGTAATAAATAGTACTGCTCCTGCTACAGAAAAAACAATCTGGTTACCCTGCTTTTATAATGACTATTTAACTATTGTCCACTTTAGCAAGAGATTACCAGAAAATTAATTCCCCCCAAGATAGGATGGTTACTTTCTATAGAAAAACTTAATAAGGTTTGAAATGATAGAACTTTTCAGATTTTTAGGATTTTAAAAATTAGTTCCTCTTTTCTCAGAACACCGAGGAGAAATTTTATGTGCTAACTTTTGTTTTGAATACAAGTACCTAAAGAAACCAATTTCCATATTTAGGTTGCTTTCAAGAACTGTTATGCCCTTGAATATGTTTATAATGTTACTAGTACAGGAGTCTTCCATGGCAACCCACTCCAGCGTTCTCGCCTGGAGAATCCCAGGGACGGGGAGCCTGGTGGGCTGCCGTCTATGGGGTCGCACAAGGTCGGACACGACTGAAGCGACTTAGCAGCAGCAGTACAGGAGTCTTCAATATTATGTGGGAAAATTTACTCAAAATTAGATATCTAATGGATGTTATTGTTGTTAAGTCACTCAGTCGTGTCAGACTCTTTGTGACTCCATGGACTGCATCATGCCAGGCTTTACCATCCTTCACCATCTCCCATTTTGCTCAAACTCATGTCCATTGAGTCAGTGATACCATCCAGCCACCTCATCCTCTGACATTCTCTTCTCCTCCTGCGTTCAGTCTTTACCAGCATCAGGGTCTTTTCTAATGGATCAGCTCTTCGCATTAGGTGGCCAAAGTATCAGAGTTTCAACTTCAGCATCAGGCCTTCCAATGAATATTCCAGGTTCATCTCCTTTAGGATTGATTGGTTTGATCTCCTTGCAGTCCAAGGGACTCTCAAGAGTCTTCTCAAACATCACAGTTCAAAAGCATCAATTCTTCAGTGTTCAGTCTTCCTTATGGTACAACTCTTACATGCATGCATGACTAGTGGAAAAACCCTAGCTTTGACTATGTGGACATTTGTTGGCAAAGTGATGTCTCTGCTTTTTAATAAGCCCTCTAGGTTTGTCATAGCTTTTCTTCCAGGAGCAAGTGTCTTTTAATTTCATGGCTGCAATCACCATCTGCAGTGATTTTGGAGCCCCCCCTAAATAAAGTCTGTCACTGTTTCCCTTGTTTCCCCATCTATTTGCCATGAAGTGATGGGACTTGGTGCCATGGTCTTTGTTTTTTTTATTTTTATTTATTTATTTATTTTTTAATTTTTATTTTTACTTCATTTTACTTTACAACACTGTATTGGTTCTGGCATACATTGACATGAATCCGCCACGGGTAACTTAAAAAAAATTAATTTATTTTTTATTCAAGGATAGTTGCTTTACAGAATTTTGCTGTTTTCTGTCAAACATCAACATGAGTCAGTCATAAGTATACATATATCCATACATTTTGAAATTCCCTCCCCATCCCACCTCTCTAGGTTGATACAGAGACCTGTTTGAGTTTCCTGAGTTTTAAGTCAACGTTTCAACTCCCCTCTCTCACCTTCATCAAGAGACTCTTAAGTCTCATGTAAATAGAATCCACCTGGAGAAATATGATAATTTCTAGTTAGCACTGCCTGTGAAATTAATATTAGATTAACAAGGTACTTTCTAGACGTGATTTCGTATACTAAAATTCAAAATATTAGTATACTCCAAAGTTGACATGTGTACTTGAGACCTTTTTTGTCATTAGTCATCTTTTTCTCTGCCTGATAGAAAGCTTGTTATATTCAGAAAGACACACAGTTTTAAGTAAACTAGCTCATCAAGGTGGTTTTGACATTCCAGAAACTGTATTGTAGCCACAGTGACTTACCTGAATAAATCTTCTGAAAAATCTTCCCTCTCTTTAACATGTATTTAATCTTTCCTAGATGTTTCAGAACTAAATAAAGTCTGTCCTTTATTATAATAAATCTAAGTAAATACAATGTGAAGTAAACCAGGCCTAATTCTCAGATGGTCAGTTAAGAAAGAGATTCTATTTCTAAAATTTACAACCACAAGACTAATAATGGAGTCCTCTAACCCAGCATCTAGATGTAGCGAGGACCTTATGGCTACTCTAGGCTGAAACCATAGAGTGTCATACAGGAATCTATGTCTTTGTATTAAAAACAGCTGCCTTTCATCAGCAGTGACTAATAAACTACATAATAATATTATAATAATACATGCTTAGTGGTGTCCAGCTCTTGGCAACCTTTTGGACTTTTGCCCACTAGACTCTTCTATATGTAGGATTTTTCAGGCAAAAATACTGAAGTGGGTTGCCATTTCCTTCTACAGGGGATCTTCCTAACCCAGGAACTGAACCTGCATCTTCTGGGCCTCCTGCATTGCAGGCAGATTCTTTACCTGCTGAGCCATTGGCAAGCCTACATTTAATTTTAGATTTTGTTAGTTTTAAAAAATAAGATATATATTCTAAATGTAATATGCAATTATAAATGTATTCTGATGACACTTTCACTTTTTTCAATTAGTGAAGAATTCATTTCTCAGAGGTGATGTGCCTTTTATTTGTGGAAGGTCATCAAGGGGCCGTTCCTTTCCTCTTATTATGCAGTTTACTTTGCACAACAGGCAGCCTGCACCAGCTGTTTACACAAATTGCTTTTTCCAAGCAATCCTTGGAAGCCTTTGGCATGGTAGAACCACACTTACTGGTGCCATGAGGGAAATTGTGAGCCTCTGATATAAAATGTTTTGCTTTGAATGAAAAGGATTCCCTAGAAGTGGATTTTAATCCCTTTAGACATTTTCTGCCGGCTGATAACTCCACATTCATCACTTTGTGCATGATTATTACATGTGATATGCTTCAATAAAAGTTTTATGGGTGATTTTTAAGACCTGCATTTCCATAGATTAACACACTTTCCTGATTATTAGGATCTTCATTTTAATGATTTGCTTGCTAGCATTTTGTATTTAGATTGTACAAATTCTCTTAAATCATTGCCCCGGTTACTCTTCTTCAACAATTATGTATTGCAAACTGCTATTCAAAGGAAACCATTTTTTTTGTTGGGCACTTGACAGGGGAAAAAGTATATATAACCATATATCTTCTATTTCTACTGTAGATGAGATCAAGCACTAAAATAATAATAATAGTAATAATTTAACTGATTATTTAAATACAATTTTTATAAAAATGATAAATGGGCAATTCTATTTCATAATTTCCTTTGCAAATAATGCAATGTATTACTTATCACGGTCAAAGACTACTAGAGTTCACTGAGCAGAGTAGAATAAGTATTTCTGATCTCTTTAAAAATTGGTCAGTTTAGAGTAGGGTTTGCTTACAATAAGTTAGATGACCATAGGCTAAGAAAAATGACATCTGTATTTTGCTAAATAAGAAATGGAGAATGCATTTTAGGCAGTGATTTTTCAGTTTAGCGGATTTTTTTGATCAATTAAGTGTACAGTGACAGATTTTATTTTCTTGTGTTCCAAAATCACTGCTGATGGTGACTGTAGCTATAAAATTAAAAGATGTTTTCTCCTTGGAAGGAAAGCCATGACAAACCTAGACAGTTTATTAAAAAGCAGAGACATCAAAGGTCCATCTATGGTTTTTCTAGTAGTCATGTATGGATGTGAGAGTTGGGCCATAAAGAAGGCTGTGCACTGAAGAATGGATGTTTTCAAATTGTGGTGCTGGAGAAGACTCTTAAGAGACCCTTGGACAGCAAGCAGATCAAACCAGTCAATCCTAGAAGAAATCAACCCTGAATATTCATTGGAAGAATTGATGCTGAAGCTCAAACTCAAATACTTTGGCCACCTGATGCAAAGAGCCAACTCATTAGAAAAGACCCTGATGCTGGATAAGATTGAGGGCAGGAGAGAGTAGTGACAGAAGATGAGATGGTTGGATGGCATCACCAACTCAATGGACGTGAGTTTAAACAAACTCTGGGAGATAGTGAATGACAGGGAAGCCTGAAGTGCTGCAGTTCAT
Organism: Ovis canadensis; assembly: GCF_042477335.2. Taxonomy (NCBI): domain Eukaryota; kingdom Metazoa; phylum Chordata; class Mammalia; order Artiodactyla; family Bovidae; genus Ovis; species Ovis canadensis. The sequence continues at coordinate 104,977,003 of NC_091251.1, forward strand.
GGAGTCAGAGAGTCAGACACAACAGTGATTAAATAGTAACAAAGGTACAATAACATAACCTGTGTGAAACAACTACTTCAGAATGAAACCGTGACAAAATGGTTGGCATAGATTCTAACATTATTGGTTACTGGTTTTGAGTTGAAGTTGGTGGAACTTTAATGCACATTAAATGAATTTCGCTTGCCACTTTTTTTGTTTTTCATTTTTCAGATGCTTTTTTTTCCCTCCAATGCTGCTGTAACCTCTGTCAAAATTCAAGTGAATATTGGGCACTCCTTATTTTAATTTATTCTGTAAATGTCCAAAGATCTCATTCTCTGCTACTATTAGAAAATCAATAAAAAGTAAAAGTATTTATTAATTTTTAAGAACTGTGGGCATAGTTAGTCCTTGATCCTGAAAGATGTACCTAGTTGCTTAGATACAAAATAAATTTTACAATGTACAAAAAGGCTGTAAAAAGCCTATAGTCTTAATGACATATACCATTTGAAAAAACAATGTTCTAATTTGAGCCTGGTAAACACAATGTAAAATATGCATTTTTTAACAGAATTTTTAAGAATTTAAAACATGTCAGTTATTCAGCACAAATGAATAAGTAGACAAAAATCAGTAGATACCAGGGAAGCCCCTGTCTATTTTCTAACTTTCAGTTCCTTTATGAACATACATGGTAGCTAACTGGCTTCAGTGGTTGTTAATTGCGGTGCCTTCCATGGCTGAATGTTCTTCATTTAATCTTGTTGGGGATACAGTAGACAAAGAATAATTTGTCATCCCTTTTTTGGAATGCATTTTTAAACCTTGAACTAGAATGATAATTGTAACATCTCAACTGATATATTAAGATGCATTTTATTAAAAATGAGAACTGCTCCAGTGAACAACAAAAAGGGTTAAGGAAACCGACAAGTGAATTTCCTTTGTAAATGAATTTAGCCAGCTAAATTGAAATATGTTTAAATAATCTTTCACTTGTGATTATTGTGCTCCCAATAAATTGGACTCATAGACTTTAATAAAATATGAGGTTTTATAAGTAATAGTGCTTCATAAGTATAAGCATTGTATTGTTATTTATATATCAATAAATATGACCATGCAGCAGCCTCATCACTACTTAAATTGTAGAGAACAAAATTCAGAAGAATTTTATAAATATAAACACACAAGTTTGAATATTCTTATTCAGTAGATTATTTAGGATGGCCAGTTTTAGAAGAGGGTATGAGGTATTTACTGTGATCTCTGGCAAATGACTAAACTTCAATAAGCCTCAACTTCATGTCTATCAATCGAAATAGTAACATTATCCCTGCAGTTTCCTTAAAGATTAAGTGAAATAGCATACAGATAACAGTGAGTAAGATGTTTAACCTTCAGTGAGTGTTCAATAAGTAGATTTTATTTTTCAAAGTAACAAGGAAAAAAATTGCTTAGATGAGGAATGGCTTTATTAGATGGAGGATAAATATAACAAGTGGTCTATGAGTTCATAATTCTTTAAGGCTTTCATTTATAAAGCTTGAATATTCTCTTATCTGGCAGAATTGAAGAAAGGGGAAGTCACGCAGCTAAAGCATACATGTATTTGTTTACGAAATAATTAGAAAAAAATGAAACAGAATGTAAAGTGAACTTTACTGCTTTTCCTGCTAATATAATAGACTAGCTATTTAGGGGAATACTTCTTCTTTTTTAAAATTTATTTATTTTAGTTGAAGACTAATTACTTTACAGCATTGTAGTGGTTTTGGCCATGCATTGATATGAATCAGCCATGGGTTTACATGTGTTCCCCATCCTGAACCCCCTCCCACCTCCCTCTCCATCCCATCGCTCTGTGCAGGGGAATACTTCTGATATTGAAAGCTAAATCGCAGATGAAATTTAAGAAAAAAGAAGAAATCTTTACAGACATGCATTGGGCTCACTGACAAAGCCAGCGAAATAAAGGTCATAAAGGTGTAAGAAATACAGGTAGAAAAACTGTCCATGGGACACAGATAAGCTTTTCTCAGATGATCTGCTCGTCTTCAGTAGAGGAGATCCTGTTTTCAATGAGTTTTGGGTTGCTTAGTTGCTCAGCCATGTGTGACTCTGCAACCTCATGGACTGCAGCATGCCAGGCTTCTCGTTAACAACAGGAATAAGACATAAAGTTTAGGACCTGAGCATGATGAAAATTGAGATTATAAACTTTTTTTTCATAAAACTGAAGACTCTGAAAACCTCTTACCAGAGTGAGTATGATAGGAAAAATTTGCCTTGAAAATTAAATCAATTGAGAATTACTATCAGCAGACCTACTATCAAGGGGCTTTTGAAGGTATATTCATATTGCTTTTAGGGGCTCAAAAGTATCCAAGCAGAATGTCTTAAGGTACTTCTACTAATATATGTTAGTGCCAGTGAATACTTAGCAGAAAAATCAGAGATACTCTTTGTAGATCATGATCTAAACACAGATGTTAAAAAAATCCTCATGCATAGAGCTGTAAAAAATATGAACTCACAAAGAGAAATCAGAAAAATACAAAGCAACAAGGCACAGGCAGCCAGAGTAAGCAGAGACAAGCAACAGAGTCAGATCTTCATAGGCTACAGATACTGAATGAGCAAATACAGAATATTGAATGTTTGTTTAATATTCTTAATTCTTAAAAAATGATCATGTTAGATGTACAATGAGTACACTACTGCTCTGAGCTAAATTATGCCTCTTAAAGTTCCTGTTTTGAAGTCCTAACCCCCAGTACCTCAGAATTATTCTATTTGGAAATAGGACCTTTAAAGAGGTAATTAAGTTACAATGTGACCATTAGGGTGAGTTCTGACCCAATCTTCAGTTCAGTTCAGTTCAGTTCAGTCGCTCAGTCACGTCCGACTCTGCGACCCCATGAATCGCAGCACGCCAGGCCTCCCTGTCCATCACCAACTCCTGGAATTCATTCAGACTCACGTCCATCCAGTCAGTGATGCCATCCAGCCATCTCATCCTCGGTCGTCCCCTTCTCCTCCTGCCCCCAATCCCTCCCAGCATTAGAGTCCTTTCCAATGAGTGAACTCTTCGCATGAGGTGGCCAAAGTACTGGAGTTTCAGCTTTAGCATCATTCCTTCCAAAGAAATCCCAGGGCTGATCTCCTTCTGGATGGACCGGTTGGATCTCCTTGCAGTCCAAGGGACTCTCAAGAGTCTTCTCCAACACCACAGCTCAAACGCACCAATTCTTCAGCACTCAACTTTGTTCACAGTCCAACTCTCACATCCATACATGACCACAGGAAAAACCATAGCCTTGACTAGACGGACCATAGTCAGCAAAGTAATGTCTCTGCTTTTGAATATGCTATCTAGGTTGGTCATAACTTTTCTTCCAAGGAGTAAGCATCTTTTAATCTCACGGCTGCAGTCACCATCTGCAGTAATTTTGGAGCCCCCAAAAATAAAGTCTGACACTGTTTCCACTGTTTCCCTATTTCCCATGAAGTGATGGGACCAGATGCCATGATCTTTATTTTCTGAATGTCGAGCTTTAAGCCAACTTTTTCACTCTCCACATTCACTTCATCAAGAGGTTTTCTAGTTCCTTTTCACTTTCTGCCATAAGGGTGGTGTCATCTGTATATCTGAGGTTATTGATATTTCTCCAGCAATCTGGATTCCACCCTGTGGTTCTTCCAACCCAGCATTTCTCATAATGTACTCTGTATATAAGTTAAATAAGCAGGGTGACAATATACAGCCTTGACATACTCCTTTCCCTATTTGGAACCAGTCTGTTGTTCCATGTCCAGTTCTAACTGTTGCTTCCTGACCTGCATACAGGTTTCTCAAAAAGCAGGTCAGGTGGTCTGGTATTCCCATCTCTTTCAGAATTTTCCACAGTTTATTGTGATCCGCACAGTAACGTGTCCTTATAAGAAGGACATACATCCCTGATGCATGCACAGAGAGAAAATTTTGTGAGAACACAGCGAGTTGGTGGCCATCTGCAAGCCAGGAACAGAGGCTTCAGAAGATATTATTGGTCAACACCTGGATCTTGAACTTCCAGTCTTCAGAACTAAAATTTTTGTTTAAACCATCCAGTCTGTAGTATTTTGTTATGGCAGCTCTAGCGAAATAATACACTATATAAATGAACAGACATATTAAAAAATAGATTTCTGTATAAAAACAAATTAGGTAATTAATGGAGATTAGCCTTAGAATTATCCAAAAGGCTCTTAAAGTTGAAGAATGAGGAGGACGAATTTGCTGTATGTCAAGATTTATCCATCAGCCTTACTAATTCAGACAGACCGGAATGACTACTTTGCTGGTGACTCAGATGGTAAAGAGTCTGCCTGCAATGTGGGAGACCTGGGTTTGATCCCTGGATTGGGAAGATGCCCTGAAGAAGGAAATGGCAACCCATTCCAGCTTTCTTGCCTGGAAAATCCTGTGGACCGAGGATCCTGACGGGCTACACTCTATGGGGTCACAAAGAATCGGACCCAACTGAGTGAGTTTCGTATATATATCTATGGCTGCAAGCATAGACAGTGGGTTGAAGTAGTTGGACGTATAGTATGTGACCCAGAAGTCGGTAGCAATTTATCCCATTTTCTTAGGACATGTTAGTTTACATTAGGTTTCTTGATGTCTCTCTTAGTTCAGTAATTAATATTTTCTTAAATTATCAGTTTGAATCAAAATTACATCACCTGATCTCCATATCATGAAGCTTTGAGGAAACGGCTAACTAGTTAAAAGTGTTACTTGCAAAAATAATTCACCTAAAGAAAAAAAAAATGAGATTAGAAGTTTAAACCTTGTTATAAACATGGTGAAAGCAATTTACCAGGACATACAGAGGGTAGAAATGAAGCAAATGATTATGTATCCAAGCCTGTGTCCTGACTCTCAAGACAGAGGAAGAGCATCTTTTCCTAGTTGGTCTGCTGGAAGAGGAATTCTATTCTAAGTGGTCTGTCGAGCAGGAAACATCTGCAATTTGATCTTCCTAGAGAAACACTTTAAAAATAAAAAAATTCTCACCAAAAAGTCCTATGTGCTAACAGTGGCTCTGATTAGACTTTAGTTCTGGGTTGTTACCATCTGAGAGAACTTCAATTTTTGGTTATACATTTCTCATTATTGACTCACATTTTATTCACTATTATCTAAAGACTTTAATCAATTCCATGTGTGGTATTACCTAGCCATTTTCTCCATCTTATTTGAATATTCCAACTAGTCACTTAGGCCAATGTGTATGCTCTTAGGAGGGAAGTTTTGTACAAAAATTAGATGGGAAATTCTGAATACATAACTGCATTCCAAGCCTGGATTTGTGACTTTCAAAGAGAGGTGCTTGATCTTTTGGAACTTTGACTTCCAAATCTATAAAATGTGGATGATAATAATACTCCATAGGATTGTGGTAAGATTTAATTAACTCATGTAGAAGTATTTAGTACAGTATGTCACACATAATATTACTTAATGCATGCTGATTCTTGGATTTTTCTTGCTTATTTTTATTAAATTTAACTATTACTATCATTTCTTAACTTCTACCAGTGAATAATAATGTTTTTTGGTTTTGCCATCAATGATACTCATAATTAGATTATCCATGTATTAAAAAATTTAAAGGAGTTTCAATGCATCATAATCATTGCATCAAATTGTGAAACAGTAAGAGGTCAAAAACCAGAGCTGTGGCATTCCACAGCACACCTCATCCAGAGTAAATATCTACATATTCACATTGGAGATGGTTATTCAACAAGTAATTAAGATAGTATATATTCTCATCATTATATCCAATGATTGTTTATCACTGTTTCCCAAAGTTCTGATTCACTGAAAAGAGGTATAAAAAATTTTATGTTGAGTTTTCTGTATGTAAATCAGGGGTTAAGAAAAAAAAATCTAAGCACTGTAGTAGAAAAACAATATAAAATATGACCTAAAAATGTGACTTTACAGTAACTGTCTTTATATCAACAATAACCATTGTGAATATAGTACTGTCACCGTTTTGTCTGATTAGCTCATGAAGGCACCGATATCTCTAATTTTCTTGAAGAGATCTCTAGTCTTTCCCATTCTGTTGTTTTCCTCTATTTCTTTGCATTGATCACTGAGGAAGGCTTTCTTATCTCTCCTTGCTATTCTTTGGAAATCTCCCTTCAAATGGATATATCTTTTCTTTTCTCCTTTACCTTTGCCTTCTCTTCTTTTCATAGCTATTTGTAAACCTCCTCAGACAATTATTTTGCCTTTTTGCATTTCTTTTTCTTGGGGATGGTCTTGATCCCTGCCTTCTGTACAATATCATGAATCTCCATCCGTAGTTCTTCAGATATTCTGTCTATCAGCTCTAATCTCTTGAATCTATTTCTCACTTCCACAGTATAATTGCAAGGGATTTGATTTGGGTCATACCTGAATGGTCTAGTGGTTTTCTATACTTTCTTTAATTTAAGTCTGGATTTTGCAATAAGGAGTTCATGATCTGAGCTGCAGTCAGCTCCCGGTCTTGTTTTTGCTGACTGTGTAGTGCTTCTCCTTCTTTGGCTGCAAAGGATATAATCAATCTGATTTCAGTGTTGATCGTCTGGTGATGTCCATGTGTAGAATCTTCTCTTTTGTTGTTGGAAGAGGGTGTTTGCTATGACCAGTGTTTTCTCTTGGCAAGACATTATTAGCCTTTGCCCTGCTTCATTCTGTTCTCCAAGGCCAAATCTGCCTGTTATTCCAGGTATTTCTTGATTTCCTACTTTTGCATTTCAGTCCCTCATAACGAGAAGTACATCTTTTTTTTTTGGCTGTTATTTGGCTTGTAGGTCTTCATAGAACCATTCAACTTCAGCTTCTTCAGCATTACTGGTCAGGACATAGACTTGGATTACGGTGATATTGAATGGTTTGCCTTGGAAAGGAAGAGAGATCATTCTGTTGTTTTTGAGATTGCATCCAAGTACTGCATTTCCGACTTGTTCATTGACTATGAGGGCTACTCCATTTCTTCTAAGGAATTCTTGCCCACAGTAGTAGATATAAAGGTCATCTGAGCTAAATCCACCCATTCCAGTCCATTTTAGTTCGCTGATTCCTAGAATGTCGACGTTCACCCTTGCCATCTCTTGTTTGACCACTTCCAATTTGCCTTGATTCATGGACCTAACATTCCAGATTCCTATACAGTATTGCTCTTTAGAGCATCAGACTCTACTTGCATCACCAGTTACATCCACAGCTGGGTGCTGTTGTTGCATTGACTCCATCTCTTCATTCTTTCTGGGGTTATTTCTCCACTGATCTCCAGTAGCATATTGGGCACCTACCGACCCAGGGAGTTCATCTTTCAATGTCCTATATTTTTGCCTTTTCAGAAATGGTAAGAGTTTAACAGAAGCTATTAAAAAGAGGTTTCAAGAATACACAGAAGAACTATACAAAAAAAGACCTTCACAACCCAGATAATCACGATGGTGTGATCTCTCACCCAGAGCCAGACATCCTGGAATAGAAAGTCAAGTAGGCCTTAGGAAGCATCACGACAAACAAAGCTAATGAAGGTGATGGGGTACCAGTTGAGCTATTTCAAATCCTACAAGATGATGCTGTTAAAGTGCTGCACTCAATATGTCAGCAAATTTGGAAAACTCAGCAGTGGCCACAGGCCTAGAAAAGATCAGTTTTCATTCCAATCCCAAAGAAAGGCAATGCCAAAAAAAGTTCAAACTACTACACAATTGAACTCATCTCACATGCTAGTAAAGTAATGCTCAAAGTTCTCCAAGCCAGATTTCAAAAGTACATGAACTGTGAACTTACAGATGTTCAAACTGGATTTAGTTAGAAAAGGCAGAGGGACCAGAGATTAAACTGTAAACATCCATCGAATTATTGAAAAAACAAGAAAGTTCCAGAAAAACATCTACTTCTGCTTTATTGACTATGCCAAAGCCTTTGACTGTGTGGATCAAAACAAACAGTGGAAAATTCTTAAAGAGATGGAAATACCAGACCACATGACCTGCTTTTTGAGAAACCTGTATGCAGGTCAGGAAGCAACAGTTAGAACTGGACATGGAACAACAGACTGATTCCAAAAAGGGAAAGGAGTACATCAAGGCTGTATATTGTCACCCTGCTTATTTAACTTCTATGCAGAGAACATCATGAGAAATGCTGGGCTGGAAGAAGCACAAGCTGGAATCAAGATTGCTGGGAGAAATATCAATAACCTCAGATATGCAGATGACATCACCCTAAAGATAGAAAGCAAAGAAGAACTAAAGAGTCTCTTGATGAAAGTGAAAGAGGAGAGTGAAAAAATTGTCTTAAAACTCAACATTCAGAAAACTATGTTCATGGCATCTGTTCCTATCACTTCATGTCAAATAGATGGGAAAATAATGGAAACAGTGAGAGACCTTATTTTGGGGGACTCAAAATCACTGAAGATGGTGACTGCAGCCATGAAATTAAAAGACTCTTGCTCCCTGGAAGAAAAGTTATGACCAATTTAGACAACGTATTAAAAAGCATAGACATTACTTTGCCAACAAAGGTCCATCTAATCAAAGCTATTGTTTTTCCAGTGGTCATGTATGGATGTGAGACTTGGACTATAAAGAAAGCTGAGCACTGAAGAATTGATGCTTTTGAACTGTGGTGTTGGAAAAGACTCTTGAGAGTCCCTTGGACTGCAAAGAGATCCAACCAGTCCATCCTAAAGGAAATCAGTCTTGAACATTCTTTGGAAGGACTGATGCTGAAGCTGAAACTCTGATACTTTGTCCACTTGATGAGTAGAACTGACTCAGTTGAAAACACCCTGATGCTGGGAAGGATTGAGAGGAGGAGAAGAGGACAACAGGCTGAGATGGCTGGATGGCGTCACTGACTCAATGGACATGAGTTTGGGTAGTCCTCGGGAGTTGCTGATACACAGGGAGGCCTGGTGTGCTGAAGTTCATAGGGTCACAAAGAGTCAGACACGAATGTGTGGCCGAACTGAACTGAACTGAAAATGTTATTTCCTCATAGTAGTGCATTTCCTCTTTAGGTTAATTTGAAGCTCTGAGAAAACCTGAATTTTCTCTTCTCCACCTTGGCAATTAGAAAATATAAAAGGTTTTATGTTAATAAAACATTCTTTGTTTTTAAAGTATTCAATTATCAATCTGAGTACAAGTTTATGAATGATATTTCTGAAGGGATATGCAGCTGGGACTAATTTGCTTCTTCAAAAATCTGCTGAGATATGAGCAATGGACCAAAGCCTTGTGAACTGCCTCTGAACGCTGTAATTATATTGAACTATGTCTGAAAGTCACAAATATATAGGGAACAAAAAACCAGATATATCAGAGAACACAGAATGAGTGAATTTGTTAACTCTACAGACTGGATTTGAATTCTGTCAATCCTTCTAAAATTAGAGAAATATAGAAACTCATGTTAAACCAATAATTTAAAGGAACATATTAAAATTTTCTAAGCCAAATGAAGTACTTCAAAATAAACCTCTAAAGTGGTTAATGCAGGTTGACCTACAAGCTCCCTAAGTGAGTAATTTAGCATAATGTCCTTTTTTAAGTGATCAAGGTTAGGGGGAAACCAAACAATTTTCCAGTTTCAAAACTGATACTTTCAGTTGAAACTTGTTTTTGTTCAGTCACTAAGTCATATCTGATCCTTTGCAACCCCCTGGACTGCAGCATGCCAGGCTTTTCTGTCTTTAACTATTTCCTGGTGTTTAATCAAACTCATGTCCATTGAGTCAGTGATGCCATCCAACCATCTCATCCTCGGTCACCATATTCTCCTTCTGTCCTCAATCTTTCCCAGAATCAGGGTCTTTTCCAATGAGTCAGTTCTTCACATCAGGTGGCCAAAGTATTGCAGCTTCAGCTTCAGCATCAGTCCTTCCAATGAATATACAGGATTGATTTCCTTTAGGATTAATCTCCTTGATTCGATCTCCTTGCTGTCAAAGGAACTCTCAGATGTCTTCTCCAGCATCACAATTTGAAGGGATCAATTCTTCTACACTCAGTCTTCTTTATGGTCAAGCTCTCACATCTATACGTGACTACTAGAAAAACTGAATCTTAGTGTGTCAAAAATCTAAACCATGGAGGCAAAAGCATGGGCCCAAGCCAAAAAACACTTGTTATGGAAAGCTGGCTTGTTGTAAGTTGATATTCTAAATGTAACCACCTCATCACAGTTACCCCACTCCCATTATTTCTTCCTTATGTATTAGACACCTTTCTAGAAAAACAGCATACCAACTATATTAAAAATAATTTTAGAAATAGAAAATAAAATCTGCTATTATAGTATCAACCAGTAAAATTATTTTCAGTTATTTCTATTTTTCTTATATTCTATCATTGTGAAAATATATTTTATATAGTCAAAGTCTTACTGAAAATATGATTTGATATGCTAAAAAGTATAATCTAATAGACTTTCATGTGGTTCATGATAATGATATTGCTACATCTTATTTTATCACATATTATAATATTATGATATTTTGGTATATGTATATATATATGTATTATATACAATAATATATAGCAATGGAAAATACATTCCTTCATTTTTGTATGTTTAAAATAGAAGTGTTTGTTTTTCTAGTTTAGGCACTGGCATAGTAAATATATTTTTGGAAAAAATATTTTTTCTTTATTTTTCCCTTTAGGATTATTAGTATAAATATCACTTTTGGGGTTCTTCACATTTTTTTTTCTGAAATGAATATACCAGAATTGAAAACTGCTGTAAAAATCAGCAACATCTGTCATTAATTGAGCACATGTTAGTTACTGTGCCAACCACTGTACAAAGGGCTGGGGATATAACACTCACCTAGTCAGATGAGGTTCTTACTCTTATGGTATTTACATTGCAGGCTTGGAGACAGACCACAAACTATACTTTTGAAAATGCTTAACACTGTCCCAGATAATAAAAAGACCTATGAAGACACTTAGACTAATGGATAAGGGATGTTTGAAAGGGAATAAGAAAGGCAAATTAAATCGGGGAACGCTGTGGAGGGTCTTTCTGAGTGAGAGGGTATGGAATTTGAGACATCGTAAAGGTGTGGAACATGGAAGGCATTGTTAGCCATGTGAAAGTCACTAACAGGATTCAGAACAGAAGGAGCATGATCCGAATTTATATTCTGAAAATCTCATTCTGGCTATCATGTGGGCAATGGGTTTTTGCAGATAAGAAAAGAAAAAAAAAAAAAAGCAGAAAGCCCAAATGTGAGAGAGAATGGGGGCTTGAACCCTGACATGGAACCCTGTGATAGAAGCGAATGGACAGGAGTTGTACTTTGCAGATCAAGTCAGTTGTGCTCAGTGATAAACTAGAATGGGTATGTGAAAGAATGAAAAGTTGCTGAAGTAATAAACATCAGTGTGGTCACTCTCAAGAACTCAAGGGTATTTCACCGAGAAATTTCCCATGTTAATTAATAGAGAAAGAAAAAAAAAAAGCTAAACAAAGCATCAAAGCAAAACAAACACAAACTTCAACATTTTCCAAGTCAATTTCTCCTCAGTTCAATTTTATTCAGTCACTCAGTTATGTCCAACTGTTTGTGACCCCATGGACTGCAGCACACCAGGCCTCCCTGTCCATCACCAACTCCAGGAGTCTACCCAAACTCATGTCCATTGAGTTGGTGATGCCATCCAACCATCTCATCCTCTGTTGTCCCCTTTTTCTTCCTGCCCCTCAATCTTTCCCAGCATCAGGGTCTTTTCGAATGAGTCAGCTCTTAGCATCAGGTGGCCTAGTAGTCTCCCTATTTCACACTTATTTTCAAAATTAAAATAAAAACAAGAGACAAAATGTGTCTTTTTATGAATCATCTATTGAGGCAGCACTAAGGAACATCTTTAATTATTCTACTGTATGTGGTAAAGCAACTTTGAAACCTGTCTAAACCTTATTATAGTACCTACTGAAAACCCACTTATTATAATTCAAACTCAGCCAAGCTGATGAAGCAGTGACCCTCAATCCCTCTTTTATCCTCTGTCAATAATTTGAAATGTTGTCATTTAGAAAGGTAAGAAATGAGAAATTTATTAGACTCTCTCAGGAAAAAGGTATACTTAACATTGAGTGTGTGCATAGCATATATAAATACATGTATTTACCTAATACGAACCTTTTCAACTGTAATTCCTGTTTGACATTTACTGCATCATGTGGAGATGAAGTTATGGAGAATGGAGCAATGACAATAAGAGATCAGAATTTACTGTTAAATCTTCCCAGAGGGAGTTCATTAAAATGAGTTTGTTGAGTTGCACTGAGTTTATTACCTCGAGGCCTGAGTGCTCAATAACTACCATCCGTCATTCCAGGTCAGGTCCCAGAGAAGAAATGCAGGAGGCGAGGTCAGGAAAATAGAAATATTTATTAGCTTAGTGGACTTTGTCTACAAAATCCAGCTTAATCTTTTACTGGACTAAATTAGATTACTTGATAATATTCAGGCTCTTCATCTTTGGTTGTGGGTAGATGGATATACAACATACAAAGCACTTATGTTTTTTTTTTTTCCCTAAAACCTATACCCTAGTCTTGGACCTTTAACCCCTGCTGGCCTGTCTGAAGTGAAGTGGAAGTTGCTCAGTCATGTCCAACATTTTGCAACCCTATGGACGATACAGTCCATGGAATTCTCCAGGCCAGAATACTGGAGTGGGTAGCCTTTCCCTTCTCCAGGGGATCTTCCAACCCAGGGATCCCCAACCCAGGAATGGAACCCAGGCTTCCCACATTACAGGCAGATTCTTTACCAGCTGAGCCACGAGCGAAGCCCAAGAATACTGGAGGGGGTGGTCTGTCTACATTGAAGAAATTACTCATGTTTTTCCTATACTGCTGTAAATGCTATTGTTAAAGCATGAACCATCAGACACATTCAGTGCCTCTTTCTGTCTTTTAGAAGAGCAGAAATAATAGGAATTGTAGTTACATTATTCTATTAATATAAGTGTTAGAGCAGAAAGCAAGCTAATGGGAACTTAGATTTATTTTTTTTATAATGAAGTGAAGAGGCCAGATATTTATAATTTGTCAGAAATCAATCATTGAAATTATCCATTTTCAAATATGTTATCTCCCAAATATTGCTCTTTTAGTTAGAAAGGTCATCTCCTTTTGCAAAAAAGGTGATGTTGCTTTTTCTTCTTACCCTTCCTGCACAAAGAACAACAATTTGATGCTCATGTTACTGTTTAAATCACTTATTCAGTTTTTATGGAATGCTTTGATGTTCCGAATAAAGCTCATTACACTGCAGATCAAAGAGGATGATGCTTTCATCAAAGAAATACAATACACCAATTAGCATTTCATCTATGGGTATATATATATATATATATATATATATATATTCTTTTCCTTCAGTTCAGTTTAGTCACTCAGTCATATCTGACTCCTTGCGACCCCATTGACTGCAGCACACCAGGCTTCCCGGTCCATCACCAACTCCTGGAGCCTACTCAAACTTATTTCCATCGCATTGGTGATACCATCCAACCACCTCATCCTCCATTGTCCCCTTCTCCTCCTACCTCCAACCTTTCCCAGCATCAGGGTCTTTTCCAATGAGTCAGCTCTTCTCATCAGGTGGCCAAAGTATTGGAGTTTCAGCTTCAACATCAGTCCTTCCAAAGAACACCCAGGACTGATCTCCTTTAGGATGGACTGGTTGGATCTCCTTGCAGTCCAAGGGACTCTCAAGAGTCTTCTCCAACACCACAGTTCAAAGCATCATTTCTTCGGCACTCAACTTTTTTTATGGTCCAGCTCTCACATCCATACATGATCACTGGAAAAACCACAGCCTTGACTAGATGGACCTAAGTCCCATTAGTGCCTACGATGTGCCCAGAATATGTGATAGGATTAAGTACATATGTTTCTAGTGACAGATGAATAGAACTGAGAAAGGTAAAACGTGCTGAGGACAGAAGGTACTAAAATTTTATCCTTATCTTAAAATGCTTCATATCATTATTAATACTAATATTAATAGATATTATTAAGCAGCTATCTTATTCTACAGTTTCTTCCTCTTGAAAAAATCTCATAGACTAAGTTAAGATGGTTAAGCAAATTATAGAGGGAACTATTCTTTTTCTTCCATAGCTGGGATTGGAACTCTAAGTCTAAAAGATTAGATTCCAGCTGAGGAAAGGAGCACAACGGTTGCACATGCCTCGGGGTCATCTAAAGAGAATGCCATCTGTATGCACTCTGAAGTGCAGCAGCAGCATTGCTTCCATAGGAAGGTTCTGTGTTTGCTTGTAGGAACTGTATGCACAATCTATTGATACAAAGCTGCATTTCACTCCCCAAGCACTTGGAGTTGGCATAAGCCTGAGTTCTGATTGAAGTTTCTACTCGTGAATTTATGATCTGCCTCACTGTTCAAGTCAAGACTATGAGTCTTGCTTCAGTTCTTTTGTCCTCTGGGGAAACTGATTCATTTGGGATCCGAAAAGAACGTTTAAAATTCACTATTGCTCATGTTTTCCCACCTCATTTCTAAAAAGCACTGCACTGCTTTCCCCCAGACTACCATTTGATCCCCAAATGATTATCACATGACATCCCCCGCCCAGTTCCTGGCTTAGATAAATTATATCCCTTAATACTGTTTGAAAACTCCTACTGGATTCATGAAAACTGACTTCTTACGGGATACAGATTTCAAAAGGATTTCAATATGGTTCCTTCTTATGCTTTAAAAAGGGGCAGAAAACTTAGGTGACATATTTCTGTGAGAGACCTGGGTTCGATCCCTGGGTTGGGAAGATCCCCTGGAGAAGGGAAAGGCTACCCACTCCAGTATTTTGGCCTGGAAAATTCCACAGACTGTATAGTCCACGGAGTCACAGAGAGTCGGACATGACTGAGCGATTTTCATTTTTCTGTGAGCATCTTTTAGAGTTTCAGTGTATTAGTTATGTATTGCTACAAAACAGATTGCCATAGCACTCCATTGCCTAAGATGATAAACATTTATTGTGTCACATTTTCTGTGGGTCAGAAACTCCAAAGCAAATTTATTGGATGATTCTGGATCAGGTTCTCTCATCATGATGTAGTCAACTTGTTGGCCTGGGTTCCCATCATCTGAAAGATTGACTGAAATTGATTGGTACCAAAATAGTCCTCTGACAAGGATGTAGGCAGGAAGCCTCAGTTCCTTGTTGGCTGTTGGGCAGTTCTTTGCCACAAGGAACCTCTCCTTATGGCTGCTTGATTCCGCAGCTGACTGTCCCCAGGGAGAGTGATCTAGGAAAGGGGTCAGAAAAGGCAATGCCTTTCATGATCTTGTCTCTGAAGTCTGACACACTGTGTCTCCACCATGTTTTACTCGTTAGAAGCAAATCATTCAGTGTAGTTCTTGTTCAAGGTAAAGGGGATCAGATTCCACCTTTAGAGGAGAGGAGAATAGAACAATTTATGGACCTATTTCAAAAGCATTGCATGATAGAAAGGGCTGGATCTCCTTTGAATCTGGCTTTTGTAGTGTTCTTGAAACCTGGGGGAGCTTCTTCCCTCTATTTTAGTATTCAAAGTAGAACGTTTACACACCCATGACGGAAAATTTAAATGCATGAGATTTATAAATGTTTGAATGTAATAGTCAGTGCACAAGATTCTATACAGAGATAGTCGAGTACATAACAGTTTATTGTGTACTATTTTCAGCACCGATGATATGTAGTTCAAAAGGCACTTAATGTCAAAGACAGAAATTAAATCTATGTAGCATCTTTCCTGGCAAGGAGACCTCAGGCAAGTTACATTATCACTTTGCATGTCAGTTGCTTCATTTACTTAAATGAATTCTCACAATAACTCTGTGAGGTGTGTATTATTAGCTCCATTTATAGAAGACAAAATTGAAACTCAACGGTATTGCAACTAGAAAGTGATAGAGTCAATATTCCAACTCAGGTTTTGTTGATTTATGCCAGTGCTGCTTTGCTCTCTCCTGTACCTTCTAGGGAAGAAAGACACTTTATAAATTACTCAGTGATGCAGCATATATGAGGCATTTAGTATTTTATTTCTAATAAGATTAGCATCCATATAAAAAGAGTCTCCTGAATATAAGTTATTCCTATTGAGAAACAGTAACTTTATGTTTATATTAATCAACAGAATTTTAAATACCAGCAATTTCTAAAGATGTTCTTTAACTTAACATTTGAGTTAGGATAATCAGTCAAACGATAGACTACATTATAGTGGTAGTCTGTGCATTGCCTTGGTCTGTGATTTCTTATCACAGACTGATGTAGTATTGAGGGAAGTGATTCATAGCTTAGCTCTACCAATGCTCTCCAAGCAAATGCCAGATCTGTGGTGCTTTTGGATAGTTTATATCTGCCTCCTTGATTCAAAAGCCAGATTCATCAAGTATCTTGATTATGCTATAGATAGAAAAAGGGATGTAGGTAAGGTCACCTTTATACACGGATGCCCCGTATTCATTCACTGTATTCTGCTTTGGACCAAGTATTGAATACTGTAGTTGAATAGCCTGAAATGAAGCTATTCAAATTAAGATGTATTCTAAAAGCTTAGATGGATGCTTGATAACTGAAAAATTATTAATTATGCTTTGAACCATCCAGGTTTATCAGAAAAAGTTGAATTTATTGAATATTTAAGCTGCTCAGTTTTCTTACATCCTTATGCATTCAGCTAGAAGTATCAGGTAGAGAATCAAATGCTCAAATGCTGTCAAAGGAAGGGACATTGACTAAACAAAGTCTAGAGAGGGATGCCATGACCCTGAATGCTGGTCTGTTTCCTTCAGGCTGTAGCTAGCTTGTATTAGAGTCTGACAAGCTACAGAACTATTGAGTATTTAATCTTACTGTAATTCATCACACGGCAACATATGGAGGTGGAAAAAGTGATCAATTTTAGAGTTTGCTTTTAATATGTAAGAAGGAGGTTGTACACCGGGCAAGTATAAATCAAAAGGTAATAAATGTCCCAGAAGATTGTAACAAATGTAAATTGCTATATAAATATTAAATAAATTACACAATATTTTTAGGCTCTGAAACATTGAATCACTTTGCAAAGGACTAAATGTCAAATAAATAATGCATGTTTATACATATTTCTTCTATGGACCATTATTACAACTTTAGCAACACTGTTTGCTTTAAAATTTTTATATCCAGTGCATATTCATTTTGGGCACTTACCACATACAGCATGATTTTCTTTGAATCACCAACCTTCAATTCTCCAGGGAGCAATGTGAAACTTGAAACTTCTGTAGCAAGTGCTCTCTCTCCCTTTTGGAGATTGCTAAAGGAAGCTGAAGAATGGGATGATGGTCCTGTGAAAATAGTGCCCCTCAGTATTTGTGTGTAGAAGGAATTTGGTTGAAGCCAAGTTCAAAGGGAGACTTGGAGAATAAAAATCCATACATTGACAATCTATGTCCTCGGGGGATTATGTGAAAGGAAGTGTGGAAGGTAGAAAACTGTCTTGGTAAGAAAGATATTCCAGTCTGATAATAATACCCAAGTTATACACATCGCTGTTTCATTATTATTATCATTATCACTGATGTTTTGTGTACTTAAAATGTGGCAGGTCCTCATAAATTATTTCACCTTTAAACCTCACCCCCAGTGACGTAGATTTCTACCCTCATGTTTATAGATGAGGAATTTGTCACTCAGAGTATGACACTCTGTCACACAGCAGGGGAACAGCAGTGGCTTTATGTAATCCCAGATTGTCCAATACTAAAGACGATTGCAGATGTACCCTCCTGACTGCCCTGTGCCATGTCTTTAAGACAGCCTGGATCCTTTTCAGCGCCATAGGTCTTGAATGTCTTCTTCTAGGGTGCCCCCTGGAGTATAACCCCTCTGGAGGTTACCTCTCTTGCAGAGTTGCTGATGAGGCCCAGCATGGCTATCAGTCAGATACACTGGGATATATATTTTGCTTTGCACCCCTCTGACTGAGCAACCCATATGTTGTTACAATACAGGCTGGGATGCAGTGAAGCATTTACTTGTTTCAGCTATGGCAGAGACATGGGTTTGATTTCTGGGTTGGGAAGATGCCCTAGAGTAGGAAATGGCAACCCAGTCCAGTATTCTTGCTTGAAAATTCCACGGACAGAGGAGACTGGTAGGCAACAGTCCTTGGAATCAGATCACAAAGAGTCGGACATGACTGAACACATTCACACATACACACACATACAGACACACATCTGAGGCAACAACCAGGATAAGGCTAGATCTCTCCTGATGCAGACAATGATCAGACCTCAGGCATCAGGGGCTTCAGAATGAGAAAACTCTTGAGCGAATGCCATGCTCTCAGGAATATGATTTTCAGTAGGCAAAAGGAAAGAATTCTGATTGGAATGTAAAATGAACATTGTGGGGAGGGGAATGTCTGCACATTTTCAAACTTTGGCAAAGGAAAATTATCAATGACATTTATGGGGATGCACTGAAGGACTGGCTGGGATTGGTGCTAGAATTCCAGAACATTATCTCAGCACCTTAAACAGACTTGGAAAACACTGGAGCAGGAAACTACGTAAAGGGCTGCTTTATTATCAAAGCTTCAATCCACGGAAGAAATTTCTTATGCAGAAATTACGTGAAGAGGTCAGTAAGGAATCACGGAAGAAGTCAGTTTCTAGAATCAAGCATAGAGTGAGAGGAGTTGACTTGATGTCCAACTGTCCATCTACTGCATTTGGCTGACTTATCACAGAGCTGACCAAGGAGAAGGTCTTCATCAGCAGCTGGGGACTAGAAGGGGACTAAGTGGTTTAGCTTTTGTGTACCAGGCATCAGAAAAAGGCAGTTATGCCATTAAATATCATGATGATAAATGAACTCAATTTCTTACGTTGACATGCAATAATCTGCAGATGTAAGCACTTTGTCAATAATACAGCAGCTGAAATTTATGAACATTGTTTACAGTTTTTATTCCTAAACAGTAAATGTTTGGATGCTTAAAAACCTGTTTGTAAATTTTACATGTAAAATCTAAATTAAAATGATTATTTCTATTTCTTTATTGTCAGGTTTTTGTCTTTGATTCTAAACCATAATGTTTTTGTTTTAGTTATGTCTGTACTTACTGCATCTCTATCACTAAATAATATAAATTAGTCAAAATTGATATACGATAATGTTAATAAAATGACAATACGTATCATTTGAGGATTTGATGAAACTGAGTGTGATTAAAAAGTGCCTCATGTGAATTACTGTAAGCGCATGATGGCCTGTCAGAAACATTGGCTTTATTAGTTTCTAGAGAGATTCAGTAAACTCGTCTGTGATTATAGGTAAGAAGGAAGCATACCAAGATGCAAACCAAGGCTGTCTAACTCAAAAGGCTTATTCTCAACTGCTGGCAATATTACAAAATGTACATACATACCCTACCAGTATAAGACTCCTCAAACCCTTCTGTCTCTTTATGTTTTCAAAAGCCAAATTTTCCCTGAAATGAGAGGGAGGACAGTTTTTTTTGTTTTGTTTTGTTTTTATTGCCTACCTATCTTGTTTTCTGCTGATTCACTAAGACACTTTAAAAGTTAGTTAAAATACTCCCGTTTGTTTCAAGCAAAAAAATTCATAAGTTTCTAATTCATTTATTTTGGCCTTTTAAATAAAAATGTATCTTAAAAATTTCAATATATGTGTTCTTTTTAACTTTTTTTTTTAGGGGGGATGGTTGTTTTACAATGTTATGTTAGTTTCTGCTGTACAGCAAAGTGAATCAGCTACATGGACACATATATCCCTCCCCTGACCTCCTCCCACTCTCTCCCTCCAACTCATCTAGGTCATCACAGAGCACCGAGCTGAGCAACCTGTTCTTTAGAGCAGGTCCCCACTAGCTATCTATTTTACACGTGGTAGTGTGTCTTTATGCAGGTCAGGAAGCAGCGGTTAGGCAAAACCAATACAGTGTTGTAAAGTAAAATAAAGTAAAAATAAAAATTAAAAAAAAAAAAAAAAGAACTGGACATGGAACAACAGACTGGTTCCAAATAGGAAAAGGAGTATGTCAAGGCTGTATATTGTCACCCTGCTTATTTAACTTCTATGCAGAGTACATCATGAGAAATGCTGGGCTGGAAGAAGCACAAGCTGGAATCAAGATTGGCAGGAGAAATATCAATAATCTCAGATATGCAGATGACACCACCCTTATGACAGAAAGTGAAGAGGAACTCAAAAGCCTCTTGATGAAAGTGAAAGAGGAGAGTGAGAAAGTTGACTTAAAGCTCAACATTCAGAAACGAAGATCATGGCATCTGGTCCCATCACTTCATGGGAAATAGATGGGGAAACAGTGGAAACAGTGGCAGACTTTATTTTTTGGGGCTCCAAAATCACTGCAGATGGTGACTGAAGCCATGAAATTAAAAGATGCTTACTCTTTGGAAGAAAAGTTATGACCAACCTAGATAGTATATTCAAAAGCAAAGACATTACTTTGCCAACAAAGGTCCATCTAGTCAAGGCTATGGTTTTCCCAGTGGTCATGTATGGATGTGACAGTTGGACTGTGAAGAAAGCTAAGTGCCGAAGAACTGACGCTTTTGAACTGTGGTGTTGGAGAAGACTCCTGAGAGTCCCTTGGACTACAAGGAGATCCAACCAGTCCATTCTGAAGGAGATCAGCCCTGGGTGTTCTTTGGAAGGACTGATGCTAAAGCTGAAACTCCAGTACTTTGGACACCTCATGCGAAGAATTGACTCATTGGAAAAGACTCTGATGCTGGGAGGGATTGGGGGCAGAAGGAGAAGGGGACGACAGAGGATGAGATGGCTGGATGGCATCACCGACTCGATGGACATGAGTCTGAGTGAACTCTGGGAGTTGGTGATGGACAGGGAAGCCTGGCGTGCTGTGATCCATGGGGTTGCAGAGTCGGACATGGCTGAGTGACTGAACTGAACTGAGTGTATCTATGGGGCTTCCCAGGTAGCTCAGCTGGTAAAGAATCCGCTTGCAATGCCAGAGACCCCAGTTTGATTCCTGGGTTGGGAAATTCCCCTGGAGAAGGGATAGGCTATCCATTCCAGTATTCTTGGGTTTCCCTGGTGGCTCAGAGGGTAAAGAATCCACCTGCAATGTGGGAGACCTGGCTTCGATCCCTGGAGGGGGGCATGTCAACTCACTCCAGTATTTTCTTACCTGGAGAATCCCCATGGACAGAGGAACCTTGCGGACTAAAGTCCATGGGGTCGTGCAGAGTCAGATATGACTGAGCAACTCAGCACAGCACAGCACAGTGTATTTATGCCAATCCCAGTGTCCCAATTAATCCCGCCTCCCTCATCCCGCCGGTGTCCACGTATCTGTTCTCTGTGTCTGCATCTCTATTTCTGCCCTACAGATGGTTCATCTGTACCATTTTTCTAGATTCCAAATATATGTGTTAATATACAATGTGTTTCTCCTTCTGACTTAATTCACTCTGTATGACAGTCTCTAGGTCCACCCATATCTCTACAAACAATCCTGTTTTGTTCCTTTTAATGGCTGAGTAATATTTCATGGTGTATGTGGATCGCATCTTCTTTATCCATTCATCTGTTAATGAATATTTAGGTTGCTTCTGTGTCCTGGCTCTTGTAAATAATGCTGCAATGAACTCTTTATTTTTTCTTTTTATGGGAGGATAATTGCTTTACAATATTGTGTTGGTTTTCTGCCATACATCAACATGAATCACCACAGGCATACATATGTCCCCTCCCTCCCGAACCTCCCTCCCATCTCCCTCCACACCTCAACCCTATATTAATGCATGCCTATGGAATCTGGAATGATGGTGCTGATAAACCTATTTGCAGAGCAGCAGTGGGGATGCAGACACAGAGAACAAACTTGTGAACACAGTGTGGAAAGGAAAGGGTGTGATAAACTGAAAGAATGGCATGGAAACATATACATTACCAAATGTAAAATGGATAACAGGTGGGAATTGCTGTGTGATACAGGGAGCTCAACCCAGTGCTCTGCAATGAACTTTTAAAAAAACATACCAAAAATATTTGAAGCTTGAAAAATTTACTACAAGGTATCTACCAGGAACAACAAGATAGCTGAAAAATCTGCTCTGTCTAGAAAGGAAAATCTTAGAACTTCAGTCTCAAAATACTCAAGTAACTAAACAGGAGGATAAGCCAGCTTAAGTTATATTTCACTTAATTGATTTTGTTGTTTTGAAAATATTTGTAAATGTCATACGGGTGAGCTGGGCTTGATCGACACTTGCCCAATTAAATGCTTAATTTAATAACAGCAAAGATTGTCCTATGCCTCCTCTCACTATTCACCACCCTGCACTGTTCACCACCCCGCACTATTCACCACCCTGACACTCGTAACTTTGTGTGCTACCTGTGCTTATTTGATGAGTCATGCCCAACTCTCTGAGACCCCATGGACTGCAGCCCACCAGGATCCTCTGTCCATGGGGATTCTACAGGCAAGAATACTGGAGTGGGTTGCCATGCCCTCCTCCAGGGAATCTTCCCAGCTCAGGGATGGAACCCAGGTCTCCTGCATTGCAGGCGGACGCTTTACCCTCTGAGCCACCAAGGACGCACAGGACAACTCTGCAAGGAGCCCTAGTGAAGGACCATCCTGAAATTCAGTTCTTTGGTGCAAATGTTTCCGCAGTTCTCAGAAAGCCTACTTGTTTTGTCCTTTGAGGCCCATTTTAGACCTGTTCCTGGAATTAAGAGCAGAAATGCTCATTGTCACTTCCTGCTACACAATACACATTATAGATGACGGATGCCTTAGTCACAATTTAGTCTCAGCATTTTACTTAAAAATTAGGGTACTGGGAAATAATAAAGTACACACACACTAACTGGAACTGGAACCCACATTGCCTGACTTTCAGGTAATAATAAAATTCTGTTACCTAAGTCTTTCTTCCTGAACTTGAGAATCTAAGCTCAACTTTATCTTAGGAATTTTCACATTTGTATCGTACATATTAAATGGCATTGGTTTTATAATGACCTACTATATCAAACAGAAAATACAATTATGACAACATTTTCAGGATTTCTGGCCTTTTAATGGATTAGATTGATCTTTTAGAATTAAATAGAAAAGGGGAGGAGATATTGGAAGAATATTAAATAACATTAAAAAATGCATTTTTCCCAGCACAGTGTGAATGTCAGACAGTGGAAATATGTAATATATGTCATCTTATTTTTTTCAAAGTTTCCTATCAAAAAGAGAAAGAGAACATACTAAAAGCATCTGAGGTTCTTTGGGGGTTCTCTCTCCCACACCCCCAAAATATTTATATCTATGTATTGGTTACCAATACTATTGCTGTGATAATAACTTACCACAAATAACATGACATTAAACAAATAGGAAAAGGAGTATGTTAAGGGTGCATATTGTCACCCTGCTTATTTAACATACGCAGAGTCCATCATGAGAAACGCTGGGCTGGAGGACAAGCTGGAATCAAGATTGCCAGGAGGAATATCAATAACCTCAGGTATGCAGATTACACCACCCTTATGGCAGAAAGTGAAGAACTAAAGAGCCTCTTGATGAAAGAGGAGAGTGAAAAAGTTGGCTTAAAATTCAACATTCAGAAAACGAAGATCATGGCATCTGGTCCCATCATGGGAAATAGAAGGGGAAACAGTGGAAACAGTGTCAGACTTTATTTTTCTGGGCTCCCAAATCACTGCAGATTGTGATTGCAGCCATGAAATTAAAAGACGCTTACTCCTTGGAAGGAAGGCTATGACCAACCTTGACAGCATATTAAAAAGCAGAGACATTACTTTGTCAACAAAGGTCTGTCTGGTCAAGGCTATGGTTTTTCTAGTAGTCTTGTATGGATGTGAGAGTTGGACTATAAAGAAAGCTGAGCAGAGAAGATTTGATGCTTTTGAACTGTGGTGTTGGAGAAGACTCTTGAGAGTCCCTTGGACTACAAAGAGATCCAACCAGTCCATCCTAAAGGAGATCAGTCCTGGGCGTTTATTGGAAGGACTGATGTTGAAGCTGAAAGTCCAATACTTTGGGCACCTGATACGAAGAGCTGACTCATTTGAAAACACCCTGATGCTGGGAGAGATTGAGGGCAGGAGGAGAAGGGGACGACAGAAGATGAGATGGTTGGATGGCATCACTGGCTCAATGGACATGGGTCTGGGTGGACTCCAGGAGTTGGTGATGGACAGGGAGGCCTTGCGTGTGGGGGTTCTTGGGGTTGCAAAGAGTCGGACATGACTGAACTGAATTGAAACAACATGTAATGGGTTGGCTAAAGTTCATTTGGGTTTTTTTTCTAGGGTCTTACAGAAAAACCCAAAAGAACATTTTCACCAACTCAATATTTATTCTCTCAAAATTCTGGAGGCCAGAAGTCCCTCACTTTCAAGGGTTTTGGCAGTTTTAGTTCCATCTGGAGACCCATGGGGAGAGTCGCCCTCTTTGTTTCTAGCTGCCTATAGTTATTAGCATGTCTCGTTCCCCACATGGCTCCAGCCTTTTGTTTCTTTTCCTTTTATCACACTTACCACTACAATTCTTATCTCCCTGCATCTCTTTTAAAAGAAATTTTACAATTAATGTTGAGTCTACCCATAGGGTCCACTGAGATAATCTCCCATCTCAAGATCCTTAAGCTATTTTCTGCAAAATTTCCTTTCAATAACATACTCATAGGTTCTGGAAATTGGAATGTTGTTCATCTTGTAGTGGGGTAGGGGAATGAGCATAATTCAGCCTACTTTGATCTACTGTGAACTTGATAATCTTATTTTGGCTATGCCTCACAGATTTCACAAGGGTTGGTGTTTAAAGGTTGTTCTTTTTCCTGCTGTGACTTCTGTTGGCCCTTCCAGTTACAACACTGCTGTGAGGGGGTGATAGGATTTGTTGTGACAGGAATCCTTTGGTAAAAGGTCAACACTAATCCTATAAACCAATGTGTTATCTCAGTTCATTGTTAACAATCAAAATACGCCCATGAAATGAGACATATGAGTCTGCATGCATTCTCTCATTAGAAGTCAATCATTTCAATAGCTTTCTTATTCCTTTACATTTTCCAAATTCATACAAAAATTTATGCCAGCTTAACCCAGGCAGCAAATCAGTAGATGAGACTGAGAATTAAACTTAATTAAAATCTTAGGATAGGCATAAATTCCTTAACCAAATATCTTTGAATGCCCATATTTCACGTACTGATTTTATTTCTAGAGAGTCATTAGTAAGTACTGTTTGTTTTTCACTATTTTCTATGTTCTTCATTTACTGTATTCATATATACATATAAAATATGTGTGTGCGTGTGTATACATATATATATATATACAAGTCTAGCATATAAGAACTATGAATGTTTGTGCCATCTTTTGTATTTGGTTATTCAAAACAGATATTTTAACACAGAGAACATTTGTTGATTACATTTAGAGCTGTTTTCTTAAAACAATATGAAATAATATATTTATGAATGTGTTCTCTGGGAATTTGTTATGGAAATTTATGCCTATATGCATAAAGCTGCATGATGAATGCATGCTAAGTCACACAGTTTCGTCCAATTCTTTGTGGCGCTATAGTCTGTAGCCTGCCAGGCTCCTCCGTCCATGGGCTTCTCCAGGCAAGAATACTAGAGTCGGTTGTCATGACCTCCTCCAAGGAATGTTGCCAGTCTGGGGATCAAACCCACATCTCCCGTGTTTTCTGCATTGGCAAGTGGCTTCTTTACCTCTAGCACCACCTGGGAAGCTCCAAGCTGTATGATACACACTAGGAAAGAGGATCTTCAAAAGTAAGTGGAAGCTTGTCACATAGTTCCTTCTCCCCCTGAAGAAGGTGCCTCAAGGGAATAGGTGTATAAAAATTACAACCAGGTCATGAAACATGAGTGTGAAGATTGGAGATGGTGGGGTGTGAATATGGAACAAAACTGGGGTTCAGTTCAGTTCAGTTCAGTCTCTCAGTCATGTCCAACTCTTTGCGACCCCATGAATCACAGCACACCAGGCCTCCCTGTCCATCACCAACTCCCGGAATTCAACCAAACAGGCAAATTTGGCCTTGGAATATGGAATGAAGCAGGGCAAAGAATAATAGAGTTTTCCCAAGAGAACATACTGGTCATAGCAAACATCCTCTTCCAACAACACAAGAGAAGACTCTACACATGGACATCACCAGATGGTCAACACCGAAATCAGATTGATTATATTCTTTGCAGCCAAAGATGGAGAAGCTCTATGTAGTCAGCAAAAACAATACCGGGAGCTGACTGTAGCTCAGCTCATGAGCTCCTTATTGCCAAATTCAGACTTAAATTGAAGAAAGTAGGGAAAACCACTAGACCATTCAGGTATGACCTAAATCAAATCCCTTATGATTATACAGTGGAAGTGAGAAATAGTTTTAAGGTCCTAGATCTGATAGACAGACAGAGTGCCTGATGAACTATGGACAGAGGTTTGTGACATTGTATAGAAGACAGGGATCAAGACCATCCCCATGGAAAAGAAATGCAAAATACTGGGGTTAGATAGGCTCTACTCTAAACAGGCCCCATTGTGATAACATTACAAGTTGTAAAATTCCCTTCTAAGCATATGTCAACAATGACTACTTTCCTGCAGACACCATTGTAGGACAGCAGGAAAGTCAAATGTCTTTAAACCCTGTCAGTACAGCATGTTTGATGGTCGATCATACTTTGCCTGAAATGAGTCATTTAGTTAGAATTATTTTCAAGGCACTAAAAGCCAAAAGAGGAACAAAATACAGAGTGGTAAAACTTGTTTTTATCAAAATGAGTCATAGTTTTAAGTTCAGAACAAGGAATGTCAAAGTACAGATCATTAAAGTCTTTGCTGAAGCTATATTTAGGGATAGTTTTTCCATATTTAAGAGATTCACACAGTTTTCAAGTTTGCCACTGATCTATGCAGTCAGAAGAGCAGAGAGAGGTTTGAGGGTTCTGGGTAGTCCGGTAACCCTCATAGACAAGTGAAACTACATTTCATGACTTCCATCCTCTGTTCTAAAATAATATGGATTGTAATTAATATGTAAACTGAGCAATACCAGCTTGCGCATGTACAGCCTTTTAACTGCTGGATTCTTGACTACTTCCAGGGAATGTAGCAGAAAATTCAGTTTGACCATTATAGCCATTTTCATGTTTGGGGCATACATAGACTGCGAGTCTCAGCAACCCCTGCAGCCTTGTGTGTGCGTGGTCCAGTGAAGCTGTGATTTCTTGTCCTATCTTGCTGCATGTAGACATGAGCCTTTCGAAATGGGTAACTGCAGTTCTTCACACCGCTCAGAAGAAGAGCTCCTCTCAAGAAAACCTTTGGCAACAAAGAAGGGATTATTTTATGACTGACTTGGCTGCCGAAATGTAAACTGACTAAACAACTTGGATTCTCCAGGAAATTTCAAATTTCCTGAAAGATTTTATCCAACAATTCAGAAGATTAATAATGTGAATCTACATGCTAGGCTCTCTGATCTGGTGATACCAAGTTGAATGCAAGATTGTCCTTACTTGATAAGCCTATCTTTTGTTTGGGAGAATAAATATTTTTAATAAGGGAGATTTGTTCATTGTGTAATTGACAATGACTTAATTTTTTTTTAAGATTTGAAAGCTCTTCTTATGAATATTTCAAATGGAATAAATTGTTTGTCAAACTGTATGCCCTAATTTTTGTTTAAAAAATAGCCATGTTGACCTTAAAATGAGTATTTCCTTTTTGAGAAATAAAATCAGTGTACTTAAGTCTTGGTTTGTTCATTTCTCAGCATAACTTTCTGTCCCCTTCCCCCCCAAACCGATGTGATTGACTTGAATATTCCCATGGTCCTTCTAGTATCATTAACACTTTTTTTAGTTTCATATACTAATTTTATGAAGGGAATAAAAAAAAATAAGCCAAAATTATACACTAGACTTTGGAAAAGGATATGTGATAATCCAAATTACAGATAATTTCCCCCCTAAAAAAACTACATTTCATTCTGTCTGTGTTGATTCAGCTTCAAAGCCTGGAAAGGAACCAAATTTTGGTCCAGTCCAAATAAAATTTTGCCAAACTCTTACCAGTTTGGAAAGCCAAACTTCCACATTTGTTTTTCTTAGGTCATGTATAAATATTTTCAAATTACGTTATTACTCACTGCTAATGAGCTAATTTTTCATTGGTACAGCTCCTCTTTCTTAATCTAACACTGATTCAGATATTATGCTACTCAATTTTATTTTTCAATGGCAGTTACTAATACCATGTAATTAAATAGATCCTAGTATATTATTTTAATAGGTCTTGATATGTAGTCTTTTTAACTGCTATGTTCTTTACTATTTCCCGGAAATTTACCAGAAAATTAAGAGTTTGGCCATTATAGTGATTTTCATGTCTGGGGTACAAAGAAACTATTTTGGAAATGGCTTGAGATTTTGGCAGAAGCTGATTAATGGAATTATATATGACTTCAATAGTTCCTTCTCAAATATTAAGAGCATTTCTCCTCCCATCAAGATCTCTTACCTTAAATTCAACCTGATAACCAGTTTTTCATGTTATTTGTTTTGTACTTTTCTCTCTTTCTCCTCCCGCCTCTCTTTCTCAGGAGCACAATAATTACATTTAGGTAAGTGTTTTTCACATTTTTGGACTTCATTACATGGTTGTAACCAATTACTTTTAAAACGGTTTCTTACTAAAGAATTTTGAAAACATGTATTTCTTGATGTGAGATTTTTCAGTTACATCCAACTTTCACTTGATTTGTTATGATACCTGAATGTTACAGAAATAATTCAGCTCACCAACCAACATTATGAAAGTGATGTAAGCTCCTAAAGAATTCATAACATTCTGAGGTTAAACATAATTTAACCTTTTTCTTCTTCTAAGTCACGTCAGTCGTGTCCGACTCTGTGCAACCCCATAGACAGCAGCCCACCAGGCTCCCGTCCTTGGGATTCTCCAGGCAAGAACACTGGAGTGGGTTGCCATTTCCTTCTCCAATGCATGAAAGTGAAAAGTGAAAGTGAAGTCGCTCAGTCGTGTCCGACTCCTCACGACCCCATGGACTGCAGCCCATCAGGCTCCTCCATCCATGGAATTTCCCAGGCAAGAGTACTGGAGTGGGGTGCCATTAAAATATCCAAAATTAGTTCCCTATGTCTGATAATACTTGTTGTATGAATGAGTATGAATGGAAGAACCACTGGAAATAAAAGCTAAATATGTTAACTGCCATTCACACCCAGAGTGCAAATGCAGAAAGCAACTTCTTCTCTTTTGCCTGCATATCCCTATTTTTCTCCCTAAAATGAAGCTATACTCATTAGACAATAATTTATCTCTATGCCCGAAAAATTGGGAGGACCTGAGGCTTTCAAGAGAGATTACTGGTATTACTTGCTCTGCCATACGGAAAAACAGTTTTCTGTGATTCAGTCATCATCACTCCAAGAGATTCCTAGCTTTGACTCCCTTAAACACTTGATGGAGTCGGGGTATAGGAGAACCGCACCTGGGAAAGGATAAAACAGTGGGTGGTTAATCACAGCAGATACGAGATAGAGCCTCTCTCTCATCTTCCAGGATACCTGTCCATTGGTAAAAATTTCTAGGCACAGGAGACAGGGATAACTGGGAAAAAAAGAAAAGATGCTATTCAAGGAAGCAGTTGGAAAGAAAAGAGGCTTCTAGGAGATTGGCCATGACTCAAAACTGTTATCAGTCAAAAAAGGACATTGGAAGTTAAATAAACAGTATAACTGGGAAAACAAGGGAAGGATAAGCAATTTATGGTGCTGAAAATGCTATTGCATGAGGGCAAAACAGGGTCCCAGGATTCATTTCTGACATATGGGATACTATGTTTTGTTGTCAAAAAAAGTTTCTTCCCTTTTTAATTTATCATCATCATCATCCTAGGAGTTATAATTTATTAAACTCCTAAATGACAGACACTGCGCCCGATTAATTTAGCATATACTTACATATCATCCTCAAAATAACTCTCTACAATATGCTATTATCTGAATATTACACACACACACATATAAAGATACTACAGATACATATGTGTGTCTTTTTAAAATTACTCAGTTATATAACAGAGAACAATCATAGCAGCCCAAATTTGACCCTACGTCTGTCCAGATGTACCCAAGGCTTGCCTCTACTAACATAAAAATTGGGAGTGCACTTAACCATCCATCAGAAGTTTTTATTAGATCCATTAATTCAAAATTATATTTCCTTGAAACAATTGTTCAAAAATGCTACCTGGAGTGAAAACAAGAGAAAACACAAAATAGATTATTCAATCAAATAAGCTTAGAGAAACATGCATAAATATATTTTTTTGAGCTTTGTAATGTGTACTTATACATCAATGGTCATGAGAAATTTTGCAATAAACAAACCAGTTTCACTTTTTCAATTCCTTTGTTGTGGTTATGTGGCTTGCTAACTTCTTGTGCCAAGTTTTACAGAAAACAAACTTTATTAATCTTCTCCATTTTCTTTGCTAAGGTTATATAATGTGTAAATCTCTTGTGCCAAGTAACATCATAAAGAAATTTCTTTGGAAATCCTTTAGGAATTTTATACTATTAACAAGCAATTTCTAGACATAGTAGTTTTCAAAACTTATTTATTAACTCATTGAATGAATGAATGAATGAGTGAGTTAATTTTAGGAAATTGTGAAAAAAAAATTGCTTTCCACAAGACAGTAAAAAAATAAGTCTCTGTCTCTCTCTTTCTCTCTCGCTTATAATTTCCTGCCATATTTTTCAGAGATCTCTCAGACTTTGTCTTACACAAATCTGTGTTGACTGACTGACTGTCCCAGCCTCACTTTATTGACCCTCATTTGTATTTCTATAAAAATATGCTTCTCATGGTGATTTTAATTTGACATTCAGTTGAATAGGAAGAAGAGATAGAGCCTAATAATAAATGAGATTGTTCCAGCAAAATAAATGAGTAGTGTCTTCTCCTTTCCTTGGTCTGCAATGTGGGCAGAAGAGCCTCACCATCACCTTAGTGCACTGAAAGGGCACAGGATCCTGGCTTGGGGCCATCCTACAATAAAGCACTTACCAACAGAGTAACTGAAATTCAGGAACGCAATCTTCCATTGCCTCCATATCCTGAAGCAATCAAAACTAAAATTTGCTTTTTTATCACTAGTAAAAAAGTAGTGATAAAATTTATTTACTAGCTAGTAAAGCTGATTCTAAGGAAACATTTCATTGAGAATTATAAACAGCAACTATTGAAAAGACTATTGAGTACTCAAGTTAATTTGTGTTAGATTCACTTTTTTTAGATTTTTTTTAAATTGAAATGTTTATCTTCGTAACATGGTAAATGTCCTCTACAGGAATTTATAAATTAACAAGGTCATGTCTTTTAACATACTCACCCCAAAGGCGGTTTATTCTTTCTGATGCATCAAGTTCAGTTCAGTTTAGTTCAGTTCAGTCGCTCAGTCGTGTCCAACTCTTTGCGACCCCATGAATCGCAGCACGCCGGGCCTCCCTGTTTATCATCATCTCCAGGAGTTCACTCAGACTCACGTCCATCGAGTCCGTGATGCCATCTAGCCATCTCATCCTCATTGTCCCCTTCTCCTTCTGCCCCCAATCCCTCCCAGCATCAGAGTCTTTTCCAATGAGTCAACTCTTCTCATGAGGTGGCCAAAGTACTGGAGTTTCAGCTTTAGCATCATTCCTTCTAAAGAAATCCCAGGGTTGATCTCCTTCAGAATGGACTGGTTGATTCTCCTTACAGTCCAAGGGACTCAAGAGTCTTCTCCAACACCACAGTTCAAATGCATCAATTCTTCGGCGCTCAGCCTTCTTCACAGGCCAACTCTCACATCCATACATGACCACAGGAAAAACCATAGCCTTGACTAGACGAATATTAGTCGGCAAAGTAATGTCTCTGCTTTTGAATATGGTATCTAGGTTGGTCATAACTTTTCTTCCAAGGAGTAAGCGTCTTTTAATTTCATGGCTGCAATCACCATCTGCAGTGATTTTGGAGCCCAAAAATGCATCAAGAGGACAGCAAAAGAAAGCTTTTCACCTCTCCTCTTTCAGCTAGGTTCTATTCAGAAAAAAACACAGCAAACTGAGGAAAATTCTTCAAGATTTGGGAATACCACACCGCCTTACCCGCCTCCTGAGAAATCTGCATGCAGATCAAGAAACAACAGTTAGAACATGGAAAAACAGACTGGTTCCAAATTGGGAAAGGAGTAGTACATCAAGGCTGTATATTGTCACCCTGCTTATTTAGCTTATATGCAGAGTACATCATGCAAAATGCCAGGCTGGATGAAGCACAAGCTGGAATCAAGATTGCCGGGAGAAATATCAGTAACCTCAGATATGCAGATGACACGACCCTTAAGGCAGAAAGTGAAGAAGAACTAAAGAGCCTCTTGATGAAAGTGAAAGAGGAGACTGAAAAACCTGGCTTAAAACTCAGCTTTCAAAAAACTAAGATTATGGCATCCAGTCCCATCACTTCAACGCAAATAGATAGGGAAACAATGGAAACAGTGATCGACTTTTTTAGGCTCCAAAATCACTGCAGATGGTGACTGAAGTCATGAAATTAAAAGATGCTTGCTCCTTGGAAGAAAGGCTATGACCAACCTGGACTGAATATTAAAAAGCAGAGACATTCCTTTGCCAACAAAGGTCTGTCTAGTCAAAGCCATGGTTTTTCCAGTAGTCATGTATGGATGTGAGAGTTGGACCATAAAGAAAGCTGAGTGTTGAAGAATTGATGCTTTTTGGAGTGTTGGAGAAGACTCTTGAGGGTCCCTTGGACTGCAAGGAGATCTAGCCAGTCCATTCTAAAGGAAATCAGTTCTAAATATTCATTGGAAGGACTGATGCTGAAGCTGAAACTCCAGTACTTTGGCCACCTGACATGAAGAACTGATTCAATGGAAAAGACCCTAATGCTGGGAAAGATTGAAGGCACGAGGAGAAGGGGACGACAGAGGATGAAATGGTTGGATGGCATCACCGACTTAATGGACGTGGGTTTGAGCAGGCTCTGGGAGTTGGTGATGAACAGGGAAGTCTGGCTTGCTGCAATCCACAGTTTTGCAAAGAGTCAAATATGATTGAGCCAACTGAATTGAACAGAAAGAAAAGAAAACAAAATGACATTCTGTGATGTAGTTGTTTAGTTGCTAAGTCATATTGAACTTTTTGGTGACTCATGGACTATAACCCACCAGGCTCCTCTGTTCATAGGCTTTCCCAGGCATGAATACCAGGAGTGGGTTGCCATTTCCTTCTCATGGGGATCTTCCTGACCCAGGGATTGAACCCATGTCTCCTGCATTACCAGATGGGTTCTCTACCAGTGAGCCTGCAGGGAAACCTGTTCTGTGATGTTGAACAGATAAAGGATAGTTCTGTGGTCTATGTTAAAGAATGAAAGTGTTCTTGCTCAGTTAATAATGAAGTGAATGTCGCTCAGTCATGTCTGACTCCATGGACTGTATCCTGCCTGGCTCCTCTACCCATGGAATTCTCTAGGCCAGAATACAGGAGTGGGCTTCCCTAGGGACTCAGTGGTAAAGAATCCACCTATAATGCAGGAGACACACTTTCAATTGCAGTCAGGAAAATACCCTGGAGAAGGAAATGGCAGCCCACTCTAGTACTCTTGCCTGGGAAATCCCAAGGACAGAGGAGCCTGGTGGGCTACAGTCCATGGGGCTGCAAAGAGTTGGACATTACTTAGCCACTAAACAACAATAACATATCCTAACTAGTCATGGGACCTTAGGCAAGTCATTTTCTTGACTTCATTTTCCTCATCTTGGTTTAGTTTTGTAGTCTTGACAGTACTTTGTCATTCCAAAACTTATGAACTTGTGTTTAAAAACCTCTCTCTTTTATGGTAACTCTTGATGGCAGAATAGCTGATTCAGCTGTTTCTTATTATCCATCTCCACTACAACCCAGGTTGTCTGGGTGAATTACTGGAATAGTCTAAAAATGACTCAAAATTTGACATTTTAAAGGGGGGCAAATCATTTTGAAATACAGCCAACATATGTTAAATAATGTTAACCCATTTAACACAACAGTTTGTGTCAAAATGAAACAGAATATACCTTAAATCAGGATTAAAGTATCAAATCACAGATGATAAATTCTTGACACTGGATGTATTATAAATTGCAATCAAACAATCAGATTGGATTTTAACAATATGGAATTTTTTTTTTCTTATCAGCCCATGTACACAAGAGTAAATTTTCAAAATATATACATAAATACCATGAATCTTTTCAAAATTTCTACAAATAACCATGTCTGTTATCTAATCTGCATGGTTAAAATTTAAAAGTCAAGCACCAAAAAGAAA
This sequence comes from Ovis canadensis, assembly GCF_042477335.2. Classification (NCBI taxonomy): domain Eukaryota; kingdom Metazoa; phylum Chordata; class Mammalia; order Artiodactyla; family Bovidae; genus Ovis; species Ovis canadensis. Next base: position 105,011,572 of record NC_091251.1, read on the forward strand.
AACCAGTCATTAACTGAAATTGGTGATAATAATTATGATGACTGCAATGCTGAAAAACTAGAAAGTTAGCTTTATTTGGTAGTGATATCAAAATTATGAGGATTTCAATAGTCCTAATTTGATGTGTCTGAAATTGCAGTGGTTCTTTGTAAGTGGTGCTTAGAGATATTTAAACTATTTTTTTAAGTATTTGTATTTGAGGGCACCCAATATTAATTCAGAAAACTCGACTAGATGTTTGTAGGTTTAATGAACAGAAATATTTCAAGAAGAGATTCTGAGGCCATTTAAATTAATTACAGAATATACCTTCATCTCATCCAAGTATCCCCTGAATGTTTCTTTACTGTATACTGTGACTTTCATATAGGTGGTGGTCTGGTTATGAAGAACTGAATTTAAGAATCAGTTATGAAAACTAACTTTTACTTTTAGGAAAATATTTCAAATGTATCTTATAGTCTTTTTCCACATCTTACACTTTTAATTCTTTGGTCTTGAGTATTGATGACCTGCAAGTGTATTCGCTATACGTGCTTAAGGAATGGTAATCTCTACCAAAATACATGAAATTTAGTTGCTTAATGGGGTTTCTCTTTGTAGATGTTTTGAAGGGGTACACTGTCAGTGTAACCAAACTAGCTTACTAAGATCTAGAACATGCAAATGGCAAGAATGTTATAAGAGGAAAGAAGATCAAACTCTCAAGAAAGTCTACAAAGTAAGAGAATTCTATTTTTTCCTTGACTCCTCTTAGAAAGTCAGTAAAGTGTGGTATTTATGAATGGAAATGGATTGCCTGGACTTGACCACCAGCTCCATCACTAATTAGCTGTGTAACACTGGGCAAGTTACTACACTTCGCTATGCCTCCATTTCTCCAACTATAAAATGGAGATAACAACTGTATCACGACAAGCTGGGATGCAGATTGAGTACTAGTGTTGAATAAATGATTAATAAATGTAAACTCTTGATATTATCAATACTTAAAAAGAATTATTATTTTCCATAATTACTTATTTGTACGGACATGGGTTTGAGCAAACTCTGAAAGACAGTGAAGGGCAAGGAAGCCTGGCATGCTGCAGTTCATGGGGTGGCAAAAAGCTGGACATGATTTAGTGACTTAACAATAACAATAAATACAAAGAATCCATATTCCATTTTCTAAAGAATTTTCTGACTGTGCTGTGGTTGGTGGGGCAAATTGTATTTTTCAAAAATATCTGCATCAGTATTTTCTGATCCCATGTGCTTTTTGGAACATTGCAAAGGAGTTAAATTTCCCACATAAGGTCTCATTCTAGTGAACAGAATGTGGAATGTGCTAGAAGAGATGCTGTATGACTTCTGAGGCTAGGCATATGAGTCAGACACGACTGAGTGGCTGAACTGAACTGAACTGAAGGTAGAGCCTCCCTCTCGCCTCTCTTTTCCTCTCTGTTCTCTGTGTCTCCAGATGTTTAGTCTTGGAACCTAGCCCACGTGCTGTGAGGAGGCTTAGGCCACCCAAAGAAACCATATCCAATTGTTCATGCTCATTGTCCCAACGAGAAACTCACTGCCAGCCAGACATGAGAGTGAGCAGGGATTTAAACAGTCTCAGCATTACAGCTGACACCAAAGTCGAGTTGAGAAGGGCTCTCCTTGCCAGCATCTGCCCAAATTGCAGATTCATGAATAAAGTATATGTTGCTATTGTTTTAAACCACGTATCTTGTGATAATTTCTTACATAACTTTAGCAACTGCAATAATAGGCAGTGCAGATAAATCATAATTTTAAAAGTGCCTATGAAAGTATAAGGGAAGGTGATGGTTAATTTTATGTGTCAACATGACTGGCTTCTAGGATGACCAGATAGTAAGCAAAACATTGTCTTTGGGCTTGTCTGTAAAAGTGTTTCTGGAAGAGATTAGCCTTTGAATTAGACTGAGTGAAGAAGACCTATTCAATACTACCCCAATGCAGGAAAAAATAGAGAAGAACAGTGCTTGACTTCTATTAATAGATTAGAAAATAGACACGGTTATCTGTAGAAATTTTGAAAAGATTCATAATATTTATGTTTATCTTTTTGAGAACTTATTGTTGTATAGATAGACTGATAAGGGTTTGACCCTTGGGCCAGGAAGATCCCTTGAAGGAGGAAATGACAGCCCATGCCAGTATCCTTCCCGGGAGAATCTCGTGGACAGAGGAACCTGGACGGTTACAGTCCACGGGGTCTCAAAGAGTCGAACATGACTGAAGTGACTCAGTACAGCACAAGCCCAAAGAATTTTCCGCTTTGAGCTCACTGAAGCCCCTGAGATATTTCACGGGTCACTCTCTGCCTTATGAGTCACTCTATCTCTACTTTCTGACCAATGACTACTCTTTGAACTCCCCCTTCACCTCTGGCAGCTGAATTCAGGTGTCTTCCACTTGATCTTATACACATCACATTAATAAGTGTGGCACATATTACTACATGTACTGGGATGAGTTACATTTGCTCTCCATTATTCTGTTGTGTGTTCCTGAGGGAGGATTTTCTATTTTCTATTTCTTTGAGTTCTCAGTGTTGTCTCGGGAACACAGTGTTTTAAATGAATAAATGCTTGATAAATAAATGCTTAATTCTCCAAAATTAAATTTAATGCTGAAAAGCAAATTGAGTTTGTCTTTCTCATAAACGATTCGCTTACTCAAGTTCCCTATAGAGTGGAACAATTATAAAAGAAACACTTGACGACACCCTTTATAACACAGAACTATATTAACTCATATACTCAGAGGTAGTAATTTATAATCTGTTTTCTTTTCATAGCAAGAGTGCTTAGAAAATGAAAGATGGTGAAAGTAAACTTCTAAAACAAAATAATGTCAAACATTTTGTTTTGAAATGAAACATGTAAAAGGGAAATTGACTAGCTGGAAAAACTGGTATTTCATTAATTGTGCTATCAAAATAAGTAGCTTTTTTGAGGGGACTAAGCGGGGAAGGAAAATCACTTAATGTGTTCTTGTCAGGATTTTTCTGTAAGTGTTATGCATGTTTTAACCAGTTTAAGGAGGCAGGGGAGTGGGGCAGGAAAGGTCAAGATCACAAAATCTGCTATAGTTTGATTTACAGCTATTTTTTTAAAAAAATATGCCAACTGTTCACATTTTTCTGTAGACTTTTTTATAAAAGAAAAATAGCATTTTTCACAGCTGTCATTGGATAATTTGATTTATTGGTGCCACTGAATAATAAGCAACTAGATTCACACTGAGCATTCAACTGCAATTAGTATTTTTATGGAAATGGCCTGTATCTGGGGCCTGGACACCCCACTGCCTGCCGGCATGTCTGTTTCAAAGTATTCAGGATTGGCTGTAATTTGCTCTTTTCCAAGAATTTTTTTTTTTTTTTAAGACTTTACTTCTTTAGAGTAGTTTTGGATTCATAGCCAAATCGATAGGATGGTACAGAATTTCTCATATACTTTTTGATCGTGCAAGTACAAGCCTCTCCCATTGTCAATCTCCCCTACTGGGGTGTTGCATTTATTACAATTGATGAGCCTACATTGATACATCATTAACATCCAAGGTTCAGAGTTTACATTACAGTTCACTCTTGGTGTTGTTCACACTAAGGGTTTGCACAAACTAATCAATTATTATGATATTATATACAGTAATTTCACTGCCTTAAAAATTCTCTTGCACTCCACCTGTTTATCTCTCTCCTATAATCCTGGTAATCACTGATCTTTTTAACCTCTCAAATTTTCACTTTTTCAAGAATGTCATACAGTTGGAATCATATGGACAGTATTTAACCTTTTCAGATTGGTTTCTTTAATTTGGTCATATGTACTTATATTTCCTCCATGTCTTTTTATAGCTTGATAGCTCATTTATTGTTAGCACTGAATAATATTTTATTAGATGTAACATAGTTTATTTATCCATTCACTTGCTGAAGGACATATTGGTTGCTTCCAGGTTTGGGGAATTATTAATAAAATTAATAGTTGCTCAGTAGTGTCCGACTTTGTGACCTTATAGACCCCCAGGCTCCTCTGTCCACAGAGTTCTCCATGCAAGAATACTGGAGTGTGTTGCCATCCCCTTTTCCAAAGAATCTTCCCGACCCATGGATCAAACCCATGTCTCCTGCCTTGCAGGCAGATTCTATATAAGTGAAGATTTTGTGTGGATATGTCTTCAGTTCCTTTGATATCAGAGAATATGGTTGCTGGATTATATGGTAAACTTATATCTGAAACCATCAAATTGTTTTCCAACATAGCTGTACAATTTTGCATTCTCCCCAGCAGTGAATGAGAGTTACTGCTTCACATCCTTATCATGACCTGGGGGTGTCAGCATTCTGGATTGGCCATTCTTGAAGGTGGCAGTGATATTTCATTGCCATGTTAAGTCACATTCCCCTAATAAAAGGAAAACAGAATTGTATACTGGCTCTAAAATTCATGATGGAAATAATGTAATTATGAAAGAACAATATGTAAATACAGTAGGGGCTGGAGATTTGAATGAATGTTTATCAACTTAAATGATCAAGTTGACAGGAGATATGTTCATGAATCACATCTCCTTTTTAACCTGAGGAAACTGACACTAGAAGAGGTTATTTAACTTGAATTCTGATCACAATTAGGGGCTTCCATGATGGCTCAGCAGTAAAAGAATCTTCCTGCAATGCAGGAGACCTGAGTCTGATCCTTGAGTTGGGAAGATCCCCTGGAGGAGAAAATGGCAACCCACTACAGTATTATTGCCTAGAAATCCCATGGCAAGGTATACCCTGGCAAGGCATAGTCCATAGATTTGCAAAGAGTCAGACACGACCCAAGCTTCAACACATGATCACAATTAGGGTGACAAAACTGAGATTTGAAACTCTGATTCTAGATCATAATTACTGAGACCCTTAACCTCTGTACCACATGGAGACTTCAAGGACAGTAATGTTTGCATTTTTTACTTTGCACAATAAGCAGCAACTTTAGAGTCTGGCATACTTACATAGAGGAAAGGCCAGTAAACTCTTATTGTGCTAAACCACATTACAAAAGCCTAAAGTCTCCATACCTGTGAAAACTTCTAGCACCAATTATAGTCTACAAAAAGAAAGAAAAAAGATAAAAAGAAAAGCAAAAAGTTCCTTTCTTTGTTTCCAATTCTTATGTTTATTGCTTGTACTGATCATTATTTCTCTATCACATATTTGAACTTCAGTAAAATTTTGAATAATCTTCAAGTATTAAGTGTGAATCCTTTTGTGCATTCCTGTTAAGGCAATGCTTCTAATTTTTCATCTCTAAGTAGGATGTTTACTATATGTTTTGTTGCTTTTCTTAGTGTAAGGCCATTACCTTTAATAAATGTTTTGCAAGAATTTTATTTGTTTCAGTCATAAATGAATATTAAATTATAAGACAGTTCTCTATCTATTGAAATGATTCTGTAGCTATTAATTTTCATTTTGATGTGTTAATGCCATTAAGCCCAGTTGATATATTTGTTGTTATTGTTCAGTCGCTAAATCATGTCTAATGTTAGTGAACCCATGGACTGTGATATCCAGGCCTAGCTCTCCTTTACCGGTTAAGTTTTCAACTGGGGATGATGCTACCTGCCCTTCCTCTACCGGAGACATTTAGAATTATCTGGAGACATTTTAAAACTTCTGCCTGGAAGAGGCTTATGCTCTAGTGGGTACAGGCATCTAGTCAATATTGACATCTGGTAAGAAGAGATGAAGGGTACTGTTGATCATCCTATAAAACTTGGGATAGACTCCCAAGTCAGAGACTTGTCTATTCCAAAATGCCAGGAGCACCAAGCTTGACCCACCTTCCTCTAGGTGATTGGGGGACAGTCTCACACACTTGCAGAGTTTTGTAATCTTTAAATATATATTGAACATTAATGGCATGCTAAAATGTACACATGGTTCCTTCTCTGACAGAGCTTATTGTCTGGAATGAGACAGATCCCACAGTAATTCAATGTGATTTGGAATAATGGGAGCTACAAGACCATAGGATACAGTATTCGTTGGAAAAATAAGGGAGGACATTTGCCTAAACAAGTCCCAGCAACAGTTAAACTACATTTTCATTCATTCTTTAAATCATTATTTTACGTCAAAACCTCATTAAGGCAACGGTGTTTTATTTTAATAGCACATTTCAAAGAAAAATTGTACTCCATAGCCAACTAGATGTAACATTGTCAGCTAATAAATAGATGCAATAATCCCAACCACTTCCCTGCCAGGTCATCCTTCTTCTCCCCCTTCCACCATCCCATGCCTTTGTCCTTAATGTTTGAAATGAGTTTTTAGTCTTAATAAAGAGAAAATAAAAAACTAACACATGTTGGTTTCAGATTAGAAAATATATTTTTTGTAAATCTGTGGATTTTCTATTATTCATGTTTCTCCTTCATCTTCAGGGAAATTCTCATTCTCTCTCTCTCCTGCAATGTTATTAATATCCATTTACATTGACAATAAATAAAAGGCATCTGCAGGGTTGATGATACACTGATATGTCTTCAAACTTTATGACTTTTCTCCTAGTATTTGAGCTTTATAATGTGCACTTTCTCCTATGATCCAATTAATTTTAAACACAATACCAGGCATGTAGACTGTTTGGTTTTAATTTACTAGGTTATAACTAGTGGTGTTTTCTCTTTCAGTATTGCTCTGCACCCATAAATTATTTGGTAGCAATTATCTGTTAAAATGCATCCAAATGCTTTTCACTTGCTTCCTGAATTCCAAGTAAGCCATCCATTAAGATATTCCTAAGAACTTAATCTAAAGTTCTATTTGCCCCTTTCTCTAACAGAGAGACAGGTGGGTGATTTTTCTTTTTTTTTTTTTTTTTCCTTTTGGTTTTAGCATGCAATGTGTGTAACATGAGGAGTGCCAGTAGCTATCCTCACCAAAAAGAACTCCATCTGTGTATAATGCTTTGCAAATTAAAACAAAACAAACAAACAAAGGACAGGTTTAAACTTCAAAACTCTCTGATAACATTTATCAGCTAAGCTATTAAAATCAGAATTTAAAATTGGGGGCTTTTAGAAACATAGTTAAGTACTATGTTTGATGTAAATAGTTAAGTAAATCTTTGAAGTGCAGACCACAGACATAACTGTTTGTGTAAGTGGATGAATCTATAAAAATGTCAATGGGGTGCAATAGGAAGAACCAAAAGGGTTCTTGTCTTTGAATCTTTGAAGTGTCTCTCATATTCAGTTTTACTACAAGCTGTATTACTGTAGCTCTTTCAACCTCTCTAGTCATGAGGGTTCTTCCTTGCAAAAAAGATGATATTCTTACCTTGAAGCATTGTTGTACAGATGAAAAGTCAAGTAATAACAATGATTATGCTACTATTTTTTCTGAGCTTGTTATGTGTACTGTCTAATTTAATACTCAGGAACTATTAATGTGTATAAGAAATGAAATTACAGAGAAGTAAAGTAATTGGCCTCTCGTTTGCACAGCCATTGATATTAATAGGTAGGGTTAGGAGTAAATCCAAGCAATTGGGTCAGAGCCCAAATTTACAACTAGTACACATATAATAGACACTAAATAAATAGCAGGTATGATTATTGAGAAAAAACAGCATATATATTTGTGTTTAATATTAGTGAAAGGATTATTTAATGAAATATTGCAGTCAACTTAATTTTTTTTCTTGTATATTATGGACTATTATAATAGAGAACTGTAGCCTGAGTTCCCCAGCCCCACAAATACTATTAACTATGCAAACAAGTTGGCAGTTAAACCTTTGTTAAAATAAAAAGCTAAAATGTGTTTTGCTGCAGTGTTTATCTAAGCATCAGGTCTCAGCATCAGTTCCTAAACTCAATTTGCTTTCCATAACTATCTAAGTCAGTTGTGTGAATGGCACCATATCTTCTCAATAATAGCACAACTTTGCACTTAATTTTAATTAGCTAAGCATAAAGTAGCTGGGATGGCAATCAAACAGATGGAAAATTGATACCACAATGGCCCAAATGTTGAAGACCATCACACAGAGAAGATTATTTCTTTTTTCCTCTCTACTCTTGAAAATAAAAATATTTCTCCAAGAAATGTTTAGCGGACCTCATGGATCTACTCTTATTTTAAATAGTGCATGAATAACAGTACATAGGCAAGCTTGCAGTGGTATATATAACACCTGTTCACAAGCTTGGTACTATTAAAATAACACACTTATCATCTGAAGTATAATTTCAGAGCTATGAGTTTTCAAATAGCTAATGAGCCTTGGAATATTTCTGTAAATAATTGAAAAATGGCTAATTAAAAAAATACCATAAAAAGCACCATTGGATGATGCAATATAAGCCTACCACACAATATTCCAAGAAGCCTTACTGGATGGAACTTATTAAGTTTCTGGTAAATCTACCAGGAACTATGTTCTGGCCCTTGTATTTGCAATTTCAGTAAATTTAAAGTTTGGCGCTAAAGTTTATGTTACAAGGAAGATTTAAATTAAACAATATCACATGGATAATGCGGTGATGTATTAATGTACAGTGAAAGATCATTCTTACAGGAAGCTGCATACTCTAATGCAAGGATCGGCACTTTTTCCTATAAAGGCTCAGACAGTTAATAAATATAGGGTTTGCAGGAATAATCATCCTTGTTGCCATTACCCAACTCTGCTTATGCATTAGGTTGGTTCAAATGAAACTGCTATTTCAGACTGTGAATTTTAAATCATTTTGAATACGTGCATTCTCAGTCACTTCAGTCGTGTCCAACTGTGCGACCCTACGGACTGTAGCCCAACAGGCTCCTTTGCCTATTGGATTCTCTAGACAAAAATACTGGATGGGTTGCCATGTCCTCTTCCAGAGGATCTCCCCAACCCAGGAATTGAACTCGCATTTCTTGCATCTTCTGCATTGCAGGCAGATTTTTCACTCACTGAGCTACCTGGGAAGCCCTTTAAATCATGATAACTAGGCCCAAACACATATTTATCAATCAAAATAGGAACCATTGCAATCAACACTTTTGTTCTTTTCGCCAGTGAGAAATAAGTTTGTTTATTCCTGTAGCATGAAAATCCATGCTTCGGGATTTGACAAACTCTTAAAAAGCGTTTTCTGCTTCCTCCTGGTTGTGGAGGCATTTTCCCTGTAAAAAATTGTCGAGATGCTTAAAGGAGTGATGGTTGGTGAGAGGTCAGGTGAACACGGAAGATGAGGCAAAACTTTGTAGCCGAATCCTTCAACTTTTAAAGCATTGGTTGTATGGCATGCAATTGGGCATTGTCCTGGAGAAGAATTGGGCCCTTTCTGTTGACCAGTGATGGCTGCAGGAATTGCAGTTTTCAGTGCATCTTATCAATTTGCTGAGCATACTTCTCTTATGTAATGGTTTTTCTTTGGGATTCATAAAGCTATAGTGCATCAGATCAGCAGCAGACCACTAAACAGGGACCATGATCTTTTTGGGGTCCAAATTTAGCTTTGGGAAGTGCTTTAGAGCTTCTGCTCAGTCCAACCACTGAGCTGGTCATCACCAATTGTACAAAATCAACTTTTTGTCACATGTCACAATCTGTCAGGAAATGGTTGGCTGTTTTGTAGAATAAGAAAAGATGACACTTTAAAACACAGATTTTTTTTGATTTCCAGTCAACTCATGAGGCACTCACTTATTTAGCTTTTCCACCTTTCCAATTTGCTTCAAGTTGAATGACAGTAGAACGGTTGACATTGAGCTCCTCAGCAACTTCTTGTGTAGTTGTAAGAGAATCAGCTTCAATAATGTCTCTCGGTTGGTCATTGTCAACTGCCAACAGTCAGCCACCTTGCTCCACATCTTCAAGATTCTCGTCCTCTTTGCAAAAGTTTCTGAACCACCAACACACTGTACATTCCTTAGCAGTTCCTGGGCCAAATATACTGTTGATATGGAGAGTTGTCTCCACTGTTTTATGACCCATTTTGAGTTTGAACAAGAAAATTGCTTGAATTTGCTTTTTTTCTAACAGCATTTCTCTAGTCTAAAATAAATATAAAATAAACAGCAAGGAATAAGTCATTAGCAAAGAAAGCATGAAGCTAGAAATGCTCATTAAAATGATGCATAACATAACCACAGTTATTTAAGAATGTATTCCAATATCAAAGGGCAAAGTTCAACAATGTAAAACTGCATTTACTTTCACACCAACCTAATGGTACAAAAGTAGCCATAAGCAATGCACAAATCCATGATCAAGGTTATATTCCTATAAAACTTATTTATGAACACTGAAATTTGAACTCTATAAAATTTTCACGTTATGAAATATAACTCTTCTTTTGTTTCTATTTACTAACCATTTCAAAAACAAAAATGATTCTTAGCTCATGAACTGTGGTCTTAGTCTACTGACCCTTTCTCTAATGTAAAGGTCAACAAATTCACCCACAAGTTGGGTGATCATTGAATTTACTGTGTAAATGTGGACACCTTAAAGTGAAAAGATGCTCTAAAATTATTAAAATTATACATAATTTGAAATGTTATTACTATTTTACAATAGTGCTTTTTTTTTACGGTAGTACTGCTTTTGTTACTATTTACATAGTTTTGCAGACTGTTTAATTATAACAAATACACAAGCATCAATTCTTTGTCTTTCAACCTTCTTTATAGTCCAAATCTAACATACATGACAACTGGAAAAACCATAGCTGTGACTAGACGGACCTTTCTCAGCAAAGTAATTTCTCTGCTTCGTAATATGCTGTGAGGGTTTGTCATAGCTTTTCTTCCAAGGAGCGAGCATCTTTTAATTTCATGGCTACTGTCACCACCTGCAGGGATTTTGGAGCCCAAGAAAATAAAGTCTGTCACTGTTTCCATTGTTTCCCCATTTATTTTCCATGAAATGATGGGACTAGATGACCTGATCTTCATTTTTTGAATGTTGAGTTTTAAGTCAGCTTTTTCACTCACCTCTTCCAGCTTCATGAGGAAACTTTAGTTCCTCTTCACTTTCTGCCATAAGGGTGGTGTCATCTGCATATCTGATGTTATTGATATTTCTCCCCACAATCATGATTCCAGCTTATGCCTCATCCAGCCCAGCATTTCTCATGATGTAACCTGCGTATAAGTTAAAAAAGCAGGATGATAACATAAATCCTTGACATACTCCTTTCCCAGTTTGGAACCAGTCTGCAGTTCCATGTCCATTTCTAACTGTTGCTTCTTTACCTGCATACAGGTTTCTCAAAAGACAGTTAATGTGGTCTCATAGTCCCCTCTCTTGAAGAATTTTCCACAGTTTGTTGTGATTCACACAGTAAAAGGGTTTAGCATAGTCGATGCAGCAGAAGTAGATTTTTTCTAGAACTCTCTTGCTTTTTTGATCATCCAATAGATGTTGGCAATTTGATCTCTGGTTCCTCTGTCTCCTCTAAATCCAGCTTAAACATCTGGAAGTCCTCAGTTCACGTATTATTGAAGCCTAGCTTGGAGAAATTTTAGCATTAATTTGTCAGTATGTGAAATGAGTGCAATTGTGCAGAAGTTTGAATATTCTTTGGCATTGCCTTTCTTTGGGATTGGAATGAAAACGGACCTTTTCCAGCCCTGTGTCCACTGCTTAGTTTTCCAAACTTGCTTGCACATTGAGAGTAGCATTTTCATAGCATCATCTTTTAGGATTTGAAATTGCTCAACTGGAATTCCATCACCTCCACAAGCTTTGTTCATAGTGATGCTTCCTGAGGCCCACTTGACTTCATATTCTAGGATGTCTGGCTCTAGGTGACTGTGAGTGATCAAAGCATCATGATTATCTGGGTCGTGAAGATCTTTTTTTGTACAGTTCTTCCATGTAATCTTGCCATCTCTTCTTAATATCTTCTGCTTTTGTTAGGTCCGTTCCATTTCTGTCCTTTATTGAGCCCATCTTTGCATGAAATGTTCCTTTGGTATCTCTAATTTTCTTGAAGAGATCTCTAGTCTTTCCCATTCTGTTGTTTTCCTTATTTCTTTGCATTGATCGCTGAGGAAGGCTTTCTTATTTCTCCTTGCTATTCTTTGGAACTCTGCATTCAGATGCTTATATCTTTCCTTTTCTCCTTTGCTGTTCACTTCTCTTCTGCTCACAGCTATTTGTAATGCCTCCTCAGACAGCCATTTTGCCTTTTTTGAATTTCTTTTTCTTGAGGATGGTCTTGCTCCTTGCCTCCTGTACAATGTCACGAACCTCTGTCTGTCCATAGTTCATCAGGCACTCTATCAGATCTAGTTCCTTAAATCTCTATAATCATAAGGGATTTGATTTAGGCCATACCTGAATGGTCTAGTGGTTTTTACCCATTTTCTTCAATTTAAGTCTGAATTTGGCAATAAGGACTTCATGATCTGAGCCACTGTCAGCTCCTGGTCTTGTTTTTGCTGACTGTATAGAGCTTCTTCATCTTTGGCTGCAAAGAATATAATCTGAATTTGGTGTTGACCATCTGGTGATGTCCATGTGTAGAGTCTTCTCATGTGTTGTTGGAAGAGGGTGTTTGCTATGACCAGTGTGTTCTCTTGGCAAAACTCTATTAGCCTTTGCCCTGCTTCATTCTGTACTCCAAGACCAAATTTGCCTGTTACTCCAGGTGTTTCTTGACTTCCTACTTTTGCATTCCAGTCCCCTGTAATGAAAAGGACATATTTTAGGGGTGTTAGTTCTAAAAGGTCCTGCAGGTCTTCCTAGAACTGTTCAACTTTAGCTTCTTCAGCATTACTGGTTGGGGCATAAACTTGGATTACCGTGATATTGAATTCTTTGCCTTGGAAATCAACAGAGATCATTCTGTCATTTTTGAGATTGCATCCAAGTAATGTATTTTGGACTCTTTTTTTGACTATGATGGCTACTCCAATTCTTCTAAGGGATTTCTGCCCACAGTAGTAGATATAATGGTCATCTGAGCTCAATTCAGCCATTCCAATCTGTCTTAGTTTGCTGATTTCAAGAATGTCAACGTTCACTCTTGCCATCTTTTGTTTGATCACTTCCAATTTGCCTTGATTCATGGACCTAACATTCCAGGTTCCTATGCAATATTGCTCTTTACAGCTTTGAACCTTGCTTCTATCACCAGTCACATCCACAACGGGGTGTTGTTTTTGCTTTGGTTCTGTCCCTTCATTCTTTCTGGAGTTATTTCTCCACTGATCTCCAGTAGCATCTTGGGGACCTACCAAGCTGGGAAGTTCATCCATCAGTGTCCTATCTTTTTGCCTTTTCATATTGTCCACGGGGTTCTCAAGGCAAGAATACTGAAATGGTTTGCCATTCCCTTCTCCAGTGGACCACATTCTAAGGACATAAATGAGGAATCAAGCAGAGTAAGAGGTGAGGAAAGTGGACTACTTAGCTTTCTAGAAGAGAAGAAACAGGAAAAGAGGGGCTTCCCCTGATAGCTCAGTTTGTAAAGAATCTACCTGAAATGCAGGAGACCCTGATGTGATTCCTGGGTCGGGAAGATCTGCTGGAAAAGATACAGGCTACCCACTCCAGTATTCTTGGGTTTCCCTTGTGGCTCAGTTGCTAAAGAATCTTCCCACAATGTGGGAGACCTGGGTTTGATCCCTGGGTTGGGAAGATCTCCTGGAGAAGGGAAAGGCTACCCACTCCAGTATTCTGGCCTGGAGAATTCCATGGACTCTATAGTCCATGAGGCGGCAAAGAGTCGGACATGACTGAGCAGCTTTCACCTTCAACAGGAAAAGAGAAGCAAACCTTAGCAGATGTAAGAATCTTCAAGACAAATCTTGATTTGTTTACAGTTTTATTTAGATGCCTATTTTACTGTGATTTTATCCTTCATTTGGTGATGAAACATAATGTAAAATATTTAACACGCGCACACATGCAGACACACACAAAAGCTGTTTTTGTCAAAGGTAAGCAAACTAAAAACTTGTAGCGCATAATACTAACAGCAGCTCTATGACTGAGGTGGCACATCCACAACTAGAATGGTGTCTGTAGAGCCTACCATTTCAGTTTATTCAGATAAATAATCCATGCCTCAGAAACAGATTGCTTTTCAAATGCATTTAGCAGAACTGAAAGGTAATTGACAGCCCCAGAGATAGAATCCCTCCATTAGTTTACAGAAAAGATATCTCATATGCATCATTCTGACTACAATATTGTCTCAAGCAGTTGATGCAACAATGAGTTTAGTGATTTACACTGAATGACAGAAAAGACTTTCCTTATTCTGGCTGTTTATAATTCAGTAAAACTTCAAAATACACACATACATATTCTCATTCACAACCTGCCAGAATAAGTGAGGAAACTTGGTGTGTGTGTGTATGTGTGTGTGTGTACAGTGTTTATCTAATTTGGCTATTACAGTGTTTTGGAATTTGAGTTATTTTTAAAGTATGGCAAATTTACTTTAAAACAAAATTTGATCTCTAATTTTGTTTGAAAAAATCAAAAGATTTGGCAATAGTGGGCCAACATGCACACATTATAGATGGAAGGTGAGCTATGATTATCTCTTTAAATGAGTTTCTTTTCTCCCTTTTGCCATTTACACTATGTATGGAATGCTAACTTTATTAAGTCACTGATCCCCACCCCCCACCCATGTAGCCATCATGTCCTATTGCGGAGCAAACATAAATAACACCCAATATAATTGTTAAAGGTAACAAAGCAGATTTTAGTTGTACTACTGCAATAGGGGAGAGAGACTTCTGAATAAACTGAGTCCAACTTCAACTAAGACACAGGAGAGAAACTTCTGAATAAACTGAGTCCAACTTCAACTAAGACACAGGTGACCAAAGTTTTTAAAGGGAGAAATCAAGGGAACAAAAGGGGGTTATACAGGTAAGTGAAAAAGCTGGAACAAAAATGAGCTAGTTAGGCTGTTGGGGAAATAAAAAAATGGCCATGGGGAAATGGAAAACTAGAGAGGGAAATGACTAGAAAAATACTGAAAATAGGCAATGAGAGTAGGGACACAGTCATGTTTTATGCTTTGTCAGTATTGCATTTTCTTTAGCAAAAAAATCGGCATAATCTCCTTTAAGGCCATAACCTATTGCAGGTAGAAGCCAGGTTACAATTTGGACAAATCCCTTGGTACAGTGTTCTGATATGAAAGTTAATTTTGCATGTCAACTTGCCTGCACTGAAAGGTGCGCAGATAGCTGGGGAAGCACTATTTCTGGGTGTGGTCCTGAGGGTGTTTGGGAAGAGATCAGCGTGCGAGTCAGTGAACTGAGCAAAGCAGATGGCCCTCCCTACTGTGGGTGGATATCATCCAATCTGTTGAGGCCCAAATATAACAATAAAGAAGAAGGACGAATTCACCCTTCTCTGTGCTTGATCTAGGACATTTTCCCCTGCCTTCAAGCACTGGCACTCCTGGTTCTCAGGCTCTCTGCCTCAGATCAGCCCCATCACGTCCCTGAATCTCTGGCCCTTTTTCTCAGACCAGAATTATGTCCCACTGGCTTTCCTGGTACTCAGGCTTGCAAATGACAGACTGTGGGACTTTCGGTCCTCATAACTACAGGAGCAGATTCCTAGAATAAATCTCCTCTATATACATCTATTTCTTACAGGTTTTGTTTCTTTGGAGAACCCTGACTAATACATCCAGCAATGTGTCTTTGCTATATAGCTGGGTTTTTTGTTTGTTTGTTTTGCTGTATAGCTGTTCACGGTTTGCACTTACGCTGCTGCTGCTGGTAAGTTGCCTCAGTCGTGTCCGACTCTGTGCGACCCCATAGACGGCAGCCCACCAGGCTCCCCCACCCCTGGGATTCTCCAGGCAAGAACACTGGAGTGGGTTGCCATTTCCTTCTTCACTTATGACTTCTTTGTAAAAGAAGACAGATAGCAGTTGAGCAACATGAAGGCAAGGAGAAGAGGAGAAGGGGTGGCAAGGATCTCTGAGCTAGTCTGCAAACCTTCTATGTGAAGTTGTTTTTCAAAGTAACTGCCTATATCCACTGGAGGGAGAGGGGAGTTGCCAGGAGATGCTTGAAACCACAGGATAAATAAGACCCCATTGCCCTTGAGTAGTAATTTTACTGAAAAAGCCACTTATTTTGAACACATTTTAAAGACCTCCAACTCTACACACTCCATGGAAGAGCAGGACTTGTCTGTCTTGCTCACTGTTATTGCAGAGTGTGCCATCATGTGAAGCTCTCATCATTTCTCCTGCTCCTCCTCCTTCTCCTCCCTTCCTAGCCCTCTGCCTCCTCATCCTTCTTCATATATTAGTATTTTGTCTTTGATTTTTAAAGCAGTTTATATAAAAAGATGTTTAGAAAATTGAGAGTGAAGATTTCAGTGTGTGTTTCCACACTATTAAGAATATAAATCCTTCCAAATCCCTATTTTTAGCAATATTATGATAGTATATAAATGTGTATGGGTGTGTGTAAGAGAGAGAGATCAAAAGAGAGAGATTCTGGAGTCAAAATAGTTCAAAAGATTGCAATTGCTCTGTGTAAGTTATCCATTCTGAGATTTTCTATGTGGGCTCAACCTTTTGCTTTACTTCATTTCTTTTTGAAAAAGTATTTATGATCTAATTTTAATGTAGAAAAATTCAATAATTAAAAAGAGCAGTTCTGAATGTTGTTAACACGTAAAAGTCAAGGTGCCAAATAGTCATTTGGGAACAATAAAAAAAAAAAAATAGGTTGAGTTTAAAACATTTTCTAAGGTGTTTGGTATAGGTTTTATAATTTATGCAGATTTTTCTTGTCTCCCAAATATAGCTTGAAAACATGCTGAAAGGGGTATAATTCTTCCCCATAACTGTCTGCTCCCATTTGGAGTGCAAAGTAATTTAGAGCAATATCTTACATGGTATTATAACTCTTTCACTTCTGACAACTGAATTGTGGAGGATAGGAACCCATGTCACTAATATCTGGTAACTTTTTCTAATGTTTCAGGTAAAGTGGAAATTAAGAGGATCAGTGCAAAATAGTAGAAGGACAGGACTGGCTGTTTGAATTTCCATTTCTTGAGTTCACTTTCTAATCCAAGAATTTCGTTACTCATCTCCCGTCTTCATGGAGGGGCTGGTTGACTGGTAGACCTGCATCAGGTGTATGTCTCATAACTTACAACTGGCATTTCTTTTTTCTGAACTGAATCTTTTGTTAGCGATGATAAATCCCTTTGAGATCTGATTGTTTTTTAAAATTCAAAACCGGGAAAGTGAAGCATTCCCATAGTTACAGCTATTGTTATCTTTCTTTAATGCCAGTCTTTTCATGGTAAAGTGTTTATTTGAGGGGGATGATAGGTGAGAGGTCAATATTACAACCTGTCACCGTGTGGCAACCTCAGCTTGTTTTCTATTAAAGATCAGACAGGGATTTTTCCTTCCTGCTTCTTGAACTGCTTTGAGAATGTGCAGCACTGGTATCAGATCTTCCTGGTTTATAACCTCTTTTGCTCTCCAGCTACCTTAGGCTTCCCTGGTGACTTAGTGGTAAAAAATCCACCTGTCAATGCAAGTTCAATCCCTGAGTCGGGAAGATCACCTGGAGAAGGAAATGGCAACAACCCACTCCGATATTGCCCGGGAAATCCCACGGATAGAGGATACTGGTGGGCTACAGTCCATGGGGTCACATGAGAGTCCGATATGGCATAGCAACTAAACAACAACAACCCTGTGCTTAGTGATTCTAGAGAAAGAGATACTCACTGGTATGAACAGCATGTATTAAGACTCTCATTTTTAATGAGATAGATTTAAAAAAATCAAAATTGCTTGAAGAGATAATAGATAGAGTAAAAAGATAACTTTTACTAAAAATTTATGAAAAAGAAAGCTAAAGCAAATAGTTATTAATGATAAAACCTTACTGAGCCCCGAATGTGTGTCAATTACTATGCTAATGTTAAAGGACCTGTAAATAAATAGACCTCATCTTCTATACTCGAGTTAGGAAGTAGGAAAGAAAAACATTTAAACACTGACTCAGGACTTCCCTGGTGGTCCAGGAGCTAAGACTCCACGCTCCCAATGCAGGGGGCCTGGCGTTCAATCTCTGGTCAGAGAACTAGATTCCACATGCGGCAATTAAGAGTTGGCAAGCTGCAATAGAAAGACCCCACATGCCGCAATGAAGACTGAAGATCCCAAGTGCTGCAACTAAGGCCTAGCACAGCCAAATAAATAAAATACATATTTAAACACTGACTTTTAAAACTATGCATAGAATAAACTGTCTGGATAAAGATGAGTGAGAATGCAGATGAGAGGAAATCTAAGTCTTGTTTGGGCTGTGATGGGAAAAATCTAGTGGAAAAAAGGAAAATAAATAGGTTGGGCCTTGAAGTATGCATAGGAGTTCACTAGCCCCAAAGAGATAAAAAGGATAATGGAAAAGGAAGGAGATGGTGACTTGTCAGGTTGTGGTCTTAATAGCATGGCCATAGGCAAAGGCAAGCAGGGCACAGCAAACACAGAAGTGGCCCACCTTTGGCATGCCAGGGTACAGAAGGAGAGCGGGTGAGACTGGAAGAGACACTTTTCCAAGGGGCCATGTCCTAAGGCCAGGTAGAGAATAAGCAGGTTCTTGATAAAGGTATATTTAGCCCCCTTCATTCGAATGAGTTCCAAGCATGTTTGTAAGTCTGACACATTCGAAAGTACGACAGTTAGTTTAGGTGCTCAACTAACACAGTCAGCTATATAGTTTAGTTCAGTTCAGTCACTCAGTCGTGTCCGACTCTTTGTGACCCCATGGACCGCAGCACACCAAGCCTCCCTGTCTATCACCAACTCCCAGAGTTCACCCAAACTCATGTCCATTGAGTCAGAGATGCCATCCAGCCATCTCATCCTCTCTCGTTCCCTTCTCTTCTTGCCTTCAATCTTTCCCAGCATCAGGGTCTTTTCAAATGAGTCAGCTCCTCACATCAGGTGGCCAAAATATTGGAGATTCAGCTTCAACATCAGTCTTTCCAGTGGATATTCAGGACTGATTTCCTTCAGGACGGACTGGTTTGATCTCCTTGCAGTCCAAGGGACTCTCAAGAGTCTTCCCCAACACCACGGTTCAAAAGCATCAATTCTTCGGCGCTCAGCTTTCTTTATAGTCCAACTCTCACATCCATACATTACCACTGGAAAAACCATAGCCTTGACTAGACGGACCTTTGTTGGCAAAGTAATGTCTCTGCTTTTCAATATGCTGTCTACGTTGGTCATAACTCTCTTGCCAAGGAGTAAGTGGTTTTTAATTTCATGGCTGCACATAGTAATAGGTTTATAGTACTTTTCACACAAATAATACAGATAAAAAGCAAACAAAAAATAAAGAAAACACTTGTAACCTTACAGTACAGTACCCTGAAAAGAACAGTAGTTCAGTTCAACAGCTGCCATACAAGGGCTGGCATCGAGTGAGCGGGCCAGAATTCCTGATTGGAGGAGGAAGCAGAGGTGGGAGACGGCGGAGCTGAAGCATCGCCAGCAACGGGAGATGGAGGGCAAGCTGCAAAGTCACTCACACCTGCCGTTGATGGCACAGGTTCTGGCTCCTTGCTGGCACCAATTGCATGTCTGCATCTTTGAAAATTCACAACTTGAAGGTTTGTATGTAGAGGACTCATTGTATAACACAGGGAAAGGGCAAAAATGTTTTCCACACTGTATAAGGAAAATATATTTCTCTCTTTTCAGAAAAAAAAAAAAAAGACCCAGAGGGCTAGATTGCCACAGAAGTTTTACTGAAGGAAGCAGAGAAAGAGAAGAGAAGAGTGTATCAGATGCTACGATTAAGGAGTAACAGCTTTATCTGCAGGGAGCATGAGGGGTCAATTGCAGGAATCAAAGCAGAAAGAGGACATATAAGAGCCTGTGTGTAGGAAGATTCATCTGACAGAGTGTGATGGCTCAGAGGGACAAACGGGAGGCAGTCGGGGGCTGGGAATCGGTCAGGGGCTGGGAACAAGGTAGTAGTTCAAAGCCAGAGTGATAAAGGTGCTATGAGGATGGTGTCTGCGAAAATGAGATCACACAGTGGCCATAAGCAATGACCTTACACACAGTGTAACTCCTTATTCTCCAGCTCCTCCACTCACCCAAGTTGCCCCCTCCAGTGCTAGGCCAGGATGGACCTGAGACACGGCCTCCAGCTCCTTTACAGATGAGCAGTTACTCTTTGCAGCAGATTTCCACTACATCTTCTGATTTTGAGAATGAACTAGAAGAGACCAGGAGGAGCCGCTTGTACAACCTACAGCAGGAATAAAGGAGGCAGTAAACGTTTTCATGTTCTTTACTTTGGCAGTGGGAACTCTTCCTCCCTTTCATCTGCTCCATGCTTGGAGCAGCGAGTCAGAAGACAGCAGATGAGTGTAACTGCAAAGCCTTTGTTTTGCTACCAGAGGCATTAGACATAAACCCTTATTTCACGACGTTCTGTACCAGAAAAATGGAATCCTTCTTGTGCATGGCCTCAGCTTTCTCTGCTCTACTCAGATTCAGTATAAGGAGAAAAAACACCAGGGGGTGAAGGGGAGAAGCCAGCCTGATATTCTGTGCACCGTGGGGGAGAATCCTGCTGAATAATTCACTGATAATGCAAACAGGCTCCAACTGGCAAACAATTCCTGTTCATCCAAATGATTTATCTGAAAATTAAAAAGTCTAACTAAAATCAAAATAACAGTATTAATTTACAGAACTCAGAGTGTGAGCTAGAGGGAAACATTCAGCATGTATACCAAGAGAACATTTTGGGAATGGAACTAAAACAGTACAATTTTTTAAACTTAAAAAAAAAAATCTATGAGCAACTGCCATTTACATTTAGTTCAACCTGGAAATTAGATTGCAATGATATATAGATGCTATTAAGGTACAGATAGTAGGGCTATACTCTGGTCCCCAAGAACTGCTAATTGAATTGTTTCTGTGATAATGGATAAATGTTGAAATTGCTCTGTGCAGAAAGAAAAAAAAAAATATATATATATATATCCTGTGATCCATTTTATACTCACGCCACAGGCAAAGCCCACTAAAGACATTCAGCATTTATTCAGTCTCCTTAAGTCCCCATCCTAAAGGTAACATTTCAACCACTTTTCTAAATGATGATAAATACATGAAGCCAAGCTATCCAAAGGATGGAATTATTTTATCAAAGTTAATTCCTCCACAGAATCACTGCCTTAACGTTTTCCGTCAAAGGTGAGTGGCCAAGGCTGAATTGAATTATGTTACCTAGGCAAGAGAGGAAACAGAAATAATGAGTGGAAGATTGGATGCTATCTCTAAGAGGCTTCTTTCTTTCTGACACATAGGGTTTATCTGTTTTCCAGAAATCAGCTAGACGGATGTGTGTGAGAGAGAAAGTGCCACACATATGCTTCATACATAATATACCCTAAAATCAATTAAGAGTTTTAAAAAATTGGATAATTAGAGTTTCTAAACTCTAGCTGTCCTCCTGGTTTACCATAGAGTCAAGAAAAATAAGTAGATGGTAATGCAAATTTATATGATATGTGTGTAGCAATGAAATAAATTCACATCAGTTCAAGGTTTCATTTGAGTGCCCAGACAGGGAGGCCTGGCCTGCTGCAATTCATGGGGTTGCAAAGAGTCAGACACGACTGAGCGACTGAACTGAACTGAATTGATGAAAATGCAATAGCTTTCCCTAAACCTTTCTGAATGGAAAATTGGCTCTAGAATTCCCACGTGAAGCAAGCTCCCAAGTGATAGTCTTGGCACTTGCACTTTTAACACCTTCTGGAATCCAAAAGGGAGATGGCACATGAAAATGAGAAAGTATGGTAAAATAGGTTCAAATAATCGCCACAGAAATGAAAATTACAGAAGCTGCATATCACCCAGAGATTTAGGTTTGGGAGAGGTGCTTGCCTATTTTATAGAAAAGATTATGATTTTTGTATCTAAAATCATTCTCCTTTCTTCTTCTCTTTATATCTCTTAACATCAGATTGTGCCAAAAAATTATATTGCCTTGTTGGAGTTCTTCATAGACCTCTGCCCCACTGGTCTTTGTTTACGTACATAGTAAGGCTTAAGTAGCATTGACGTGGGGGCTTCCTTGGTGGCTCAGTGGTAGAAAGGTGGCTAGTGGTAAAGAACCTGTCTGCAGTGTAGGAGATGAAAGACCTGTGGGTTCGATCCCCAGGTCAAGAAGATCCCCTGGAGAAGGAAATGGCAACCCACTCCAGTATTCTTGCCTGGGCAAATCCATAGACAGAGGAGCCTGGTGTGCTACAGTCCATGGGGTCTCAAAAGAGTCAGACACGACTGAAGCAACGGCATGTATACACACAAGAAGGAGGTTTAGTTTCTGTCGTTTCACTCATTCAATAAACGTAAGTATTTTTGCCCACTGCCAGGACACATACTAAAGGATACCATTTTAAAATGCACTTGATAAACAGCTTCACCCCGATGAAGCTTACACTCTTGTGAGAAACACTAGAAACCAATGGATTGAAATGGATTAGTGTATAAAATTAAAGGGAAGAATAATTTAACTTAATTGGAGAATGTGATCTTCAGAAATAAAATACATTTCTTATGAAGACTGAGCTCTTTATCACTAGAAATACTTGTATAGAAGCTCATGGAAACTTAAAAATGTTCTCTAAAAAACTTACCATATCGGAGGGAGGATGATTAGAAAAGTTTAAGTGTTAGTCTCTCAATCGTGTCCAACTCTTTGTGACCCTGTGGACTGTAGCCCACCAGGTTCCTCTGTCTGTGGGATTCTCCAAGCAAGAATACTGGAGTGGGTTGCCATTTCCTCCTCCAGGGGATCTTCCCAACCCAGGGATCAAATCCAGGTCTCCCACATTGCAGGCAGATTCTGTACCACATGAGATACCAGGGAGGATAATTTAGACAATTCTTAAGCTACTTGGAGAAGGGAATGGCAATCCACTCCAGTATTCTTGCCTGGAAGCAGAGGAGCCTGGTGGGCCACAGCCCATGGGGTTGCAAAAAGTTGGACATGACTGAGCGATTAACACACACACACACACACACACACACACACACGTACACACACACACACACACGATACTTTCCTGGCTTCTTTGGTGGCTCAGACAGTGATGAATCTGTCTGCAATGCAGGGGGCCTGGGTTTGATCTCTGGGGACGGTCCCTGGAGAAGGGAACGACAGCCCATTCCAGTATTTTTGAGTGGAGAATTTCAGGGACAGAAGAGCCTGGTTGGGTGGGAAAAGGGTCAGAGACAACTGAGCAACTAATGCTTTCACTTTTCACAAGGTACTTTCCACTCATGAATTCTATGATTCACTATTCAAGGGGCTCAGTATCCACAACAGGATTATTTAGTTTATTGATCTATTATATAGCTGTGGGAGAAATTTATCATCAAACTAATTGCCTGGAGTGGCCCAGTGGCTAAACATTGGCGCTCCCAAGGCAGGGGGCCCAGATTCTATCCTTGGTCAGGGAACTAAATCCCACATACCTCAACTAAGTGTTCACATGTTGCAGCTAAAACAATCCATGGGCCACAACTAAGAAACTTGGTGCTGCCAAATAAATAAATCATTCAGTCACTAAGTCCTGTCTGACTTTGTATCCCTGTGAACTGCAGCAAGCCAGGCTTCCCTGTCCTTCACCATCTCCTGGAGTTACTCAAACTCATGTCCATTGAGTCAGTGATGCCATCCAATCATCTTATCCTCAGTCACCCTCTTTTCCTGCCTTCAGTCTTCCACAGCATCAGGGTCTTTTCCAATGATTCAGCTCTTCACATCAGAAGGCCAAACTATTGGAGCTTCAGCTTGAGCATCAGTCCTTCCAATAAATACTCAGGGTTGATTTCCTTTAGGACTGACTGGTTTGATATCCTTTCTGTCCAAAGGATTCTCAAGAGTCTTCTCTATCACCACAGTTTGAAAGCATCAGTTCTTTGGTGCTCAGCCTTCTTAACGGTCCAACTCTCACATCTGCATATGACTACTGGAAAAATCCTAGCTTTGACTATACAGACCTCTGTCAGTGAAGTAATGTCTCTGCTTTTTAATAAAACACTGTCTAGTTTTGTTATAGCTTTTCTTCCAAGGAGCAAGCCTCTTTTAAATTCATGGCTGCAGTCTCCATCTGCCATAATTTTGGGGCCCAAGAAAATAAAATTTATCACTGTTTATTTACTAATAAATAAATAAATATTTCAAAAATAATTGCTTAACTAACACCTGTGAACTCCAGCCCAGTCTCTCTCCTATTAAAAGACAATATATAATACAATTTGAACATTGGCAAGTCTGGCTTTTTATTGGATTTGAAGCAGTTTAATCAGTAATCTGCAGTTTAACAAAAATGATTGTAAATATCCCATTCTGCCCCCAAAAACAAATCTGCAAGAAAGCTTTTCATTGCTTTCTTAAAAATACCAGGATTGAGCAATCTGTGGAAATCCTCCAGGACTATGGCTTTGGAGGAGTTATCCTTCACTATGAGTCACAGTACAGATTTTTACTGGAGCCTATTTGGTATGATCTCTGATTTATACTGTGCTTGTGAGTCCACTTAACGGGGGCTCCTGACAAATGACACCCAGCTTTATTTGTGACAATTGCCGGAGGGGTAGTCTGCATGATGCATTCTGATAACTCCTCATAAATGACAAATGTGGCATTGAGTTTGAGTGTGCATAGCACACCTGGCACCGCAAACCCACACAGCTGTTGACAGGTGAGAACACTTGTTTACCTGTGTTACTGGCATTTGCTCATTTGAGCCATCTTCGGGGGTTTACCACTGCTGCTAAATGAGGCAAACTTATCTTCATAGCAGTGTTTCCAACGTCTGTGCTTTCCTGCCCTGCTTAATTTAGAAGAAATCAGTATAATTGAAGAGTGACTTTCTTGCAGCTCATTTTGGTTTGATCTTCCCAGGAGTGGGGACTTGGTTTCCAGGGCACATATCTGTTTACTCTGGGGTTTCTGCCAGCGAAGAGAGTCTGCCATACCAGCAATGCATTTGCAATGATCAGACCTTGCTGGAGGGAAGCATTCATGAATTGGAAAACTGCCTAACTGTAGCCAGGAAGAAAGTTCAGAGAGTGGAGATGAAGGGAACTCTTTCTCCCTCGAGCATTTTACAGCATGTTATGGTTTAGATTCATCTGGCAAAGTCTAAAATCAATGGTCTCTCCCTGGGTAATATTTTCTTTGCAACCATTCTGCCTCTATATCCTCGAGGATCAGGGTTTCATGTTGGTTAAAGGAGTTAAACTTTACCTAAGCTTTCAGGGGGAAAAAAAAAATATACTCAAAGTGTTTTTGATACAAATTCCTGTAGATGTACTGTAAATGTTGTTGGCATGGAGACGGTTTGACAGTATTTGGATTCTCTTTGACAGCTGACACCATCAGTACACGATTCCTCTCTGTCACTGAGGAGGTGTTCCCAGGCCTGAACATGACTTGTTGTTGGTACAGATCTCAGTGTACAAAGACAGACTGCTGAAGTGAAATGAGTTTGTCCTTATTTGGGAGGACGGCACACAACAGGCTCAAACGGAATTGGATCCGTTAGGTTGTGAAGGATGAATGGATGAGGGGAGCAAAGTTCAACATCCCTCGTAGACCATAATTAAGGAGCAAAGAGCAAGGCAGAGAACACTTGGCTAAGAACAACTCCCCTGCAGCCCCATGGGACAGTCTTCTGTATGTTACATTTAATCATGTAGGTCTCACTAAAACCAAAAGAACATTCCTTCAAGCAAAAAAAAAAAAAGTTAATAATATTATTCATATTTTAAGGACAATTGTTATGAATAATTAAATCAGGTGATGCTTTGACAAACCAGATCTATATGCCAGGTCTATATATGTGGACTCTGTGAGACCCCATGTACTCTAGCCCCCTAGGTGCGTGCCTCTGTCCACGGCATTTTTCAGGCAAGAATACTGGAGTGGGTTGCCATTTCCTCCTCCAGGAGATCTTCCTGACCCAGGGATCAAACCCGTATCACCTACATCTCCCTCTTTCGCAGGCATATTTTTCAGCACAGCACCACCTGGGAAGCCCATTGGCAAACCAGAGATGAGATGATTCTGCTGAAAAAAACTCTCAAAAGTGTTGACTACATAAAGGGAGACCCCCAATACCAAACCAGGTTTCTTAACCAAATGTAATCTTATTATCTCTGGGCCACTTCTTTCTTAGCAATGGTTATTAATCTTTTATACAGTGTTATTTTCCCAATGTTATTAAATCACCACAGATGATTAAGATCAAATATTAGAACCTATTTATAAAAGAACAGTCATTTATTCTTGTGCTGAAGCCAAACTTAGGATCCTCTCATGTTCTTTATAATTAGTGTCTTGGCTCAGATTATAGCTTTGCCTTCTCTTTGCTGTTTCAGATGCTGGTGTCACTGTGAGAAAGACAGGCAGGCCTCATCCTGAACACACTCTGCTTGGTGGTGGCAGGCTTCTAGGAAAGAAACCACACTGTAGGCTGGCTTTTAATTGCAAAATTCCTTACAGTTATTTCTCCTTTGTCTCTCAGTTAATTCTGGCGTTACAGTATAAACAAACTCACCTAGAACTTGGTTACCAGAGCATCCCATCATTTTCTTGAATTGACTACATTCTCAGTGAGTAAGCTGAGCAATTTCTGACACCCTGGGGTGACTTTTCCTGGTACTAATTAATCCCTGTTGGAAGGTAATGTAGGAGGATCCTTGGGGTGTTGATTGAGATTCTGTAGAGCTGAGTACCTGAAAATCCCATCGGCTTATAGAAATAGAGAACCTTTGAGGGCTTTCCAGGTGGGACAGTGATAAAGAATCCACCTGCAATGCAGGAGACGAAAGAGATGTGGGTTTGATCCCTGGGTTGGGAAGATTTCCTGAAGAAGGGAAATGGCAACCCACTCCAGTGTGTTTGCCTGGAGAATCCCATGGTCAGAGGAGCCTGGCGGGCTACAGGCCATGGGGTTACAAAGAGTTGGACATGGCTAAACAGGCAGACACATGCACACATGAGCCGTAGAGTGAAGCTGCTCAGTTGTGTCCGATCCTTTGCAACCCCATGGACTGTAGCCTCCCAGGCTCCTCTGTCTGGCAAGAATTCTGGAGTGGGTTGCCATTTCCTTCTCCAGAGGATCTTCTCGACCCAGGGATCAAACTCTGGTCTCCCGAGTTGTAGGCAGACGCTTTACCATCTGAACCCCCAGGGACGTCACCTATACACTGCACAATATATGCCTTTGTTGTGTTTATTTGCCAACATACATCTTTCTGAGTCTTCCACAGAAGCGTTTCTTGGTACCCTGTGGCATTAAATAAAGGAAGAATAATGGTGGAAGTGGATTAAGCACATTTCTTTAGCCTATTCTAGAATTTAGGGACCAAAAATATTAGATACAACTGAATACATAAGAGAAAAGCCTTTGAGCTCCATACATATAGGTAGATAGATAGAGAAAGAGAGAGAGATAGAGAAAGAGAGAGAGAGAGAAAGAGAGAGAGAAAGAGAGAGAAAGAGAGAGAGAAAGAGAGAGAGAAAGAGAGAGGTTTCTTCTGGTTTTATAAGAGAAATATCTTTGTGTTAGATAAGATTTAATCTACTAGGAGAATGAGAAGGGTCAGTCTCTATGACGTTTACCTCTCCAGAAGAATTCATTTAGTTTAATTTCTATCCCTACCACCAAGGTTGCTTCTCACTTTTATTTAAACACCAACCCAATTATACTTACTGAATTCTTTTTGAAAATGTGTATTTATTTGCTGACTTGGGTCTTAATTGTCGCAAGTGGGATCTATTTCCCCGACCAGAGACCAAACCTGGACCCATGCTTTGAGAGGGCAGAGGCTTAGTCACTGCACCACCAAGGGAGTTCCATGAATTCTTTCCAAATCATCAGAGAAAGCCAAAATTTCAGCAAAACCTTCATCTTGTTGTCACTTAATGTGGTTTCCCATCCTTCAAGGTCTGTATTTATCACACTTCTTGCTTCCTGGGAACATACCACCGATTGCTCTAATCCCAGCCACCAACAGTACAAGGAAACTCATTGAGTTTGGCTTCCCCCATTTCAGATCAGTTTCCAGCTAAGGAAGAGGTCTTTTCTACATTATATTGAGAATAGAAAAAAAAAATCAATAAATGTCTGGAGCTGAGATGACTAGCTCCTAAAAAAAAAGCAGGTGGAGAGCCTTTATTAAAGAACTTTTTCATTAGAGCACTACTTCAATCATAAAATAATCATAAAGGAATTATGCAAAGGTTCTGAAATCATATCATGCATGCTAACAGTCAGTTCCAAGTCACTCTGCAGAGAACCTGAGATCAGACACTGTTGGGAGAAAACATGAAGACCTTCAGAGTTAGCTGATCAGAACTTGACTGATTGTAAGATTTGTGACTGCCTGTGGGCTCAGTTGCTCTGTCCCACTCTTTGTGACCCCGTGGATTGTAGCCTGCCAGTCTGCTCTGCCCATGTAATCTTTCCAATGAAGAGTACTGGAGCGGGTTGCCATTTCCTACTCCAGAGGATCTTCAGGAGTCAGGGATCGAACCCATGTCTCCTGCATGTCCTGCATCAGCAGGCGAATTTACCACTGTTTTCCCTTGGAAAGCCCCAAGTGACTACATGAAGTAAGCACAATTTTAGCTAACATCAAATTAGGTTACTCTTCAGGGAAGAAGTAGCTGAACTGTCTGATAAAACATGCACAAAGGTTTTGAAAATATTTATTCTTTTATCAAAAAAATCGCTCATTGATTAAGAAGTTACCATGTCAGACAGAATTCTAACCACTTATGTGTATTATCCCAACTAATTTCATTTATATAACAACCTTGTAAGATCCTAGTAGATTTTCCATTTTACAAATCAAGAACATTAACTTCAGAAAGGTTAGGGAATATGTCCTGGGTTACAAAGCTGTGAAAAGCATATATATTTTTTTTTTTTGAAAAGCATATTTTTAAAAGCTATCCTATTTTGGAAACTTCAGAACATTAAGCCTAGAAGACATTTCAGACATTGCTTTTCCATGTTACTCAAGCTTCTACAGATGACTCAAAACTTAGTCTCACATGTTCATGACTTGCTTGAGGTCATATATAAAACCTCTGCCTCCAGGCTTCTACCTCAAAATAACAGCTTTAGCAACTTGTCTTCACTCATTTACCTATTGACGTGGGTCAGTGTTGCCATATTCCACAGTTTGCATTATCTCTTATTGAGAAAATGCATTGTCTCTGCTCCCAAACTTTGTAATGATATTTTTATGTATACTTTTTTTTTCAGTTTTTTATTTTTTAAATTTTAAAATCTTTATTTTTTTTTTTATTTTATTTTTTTTTTTTAGTTTTTTATTTTTTAAATTTTAAAATCTTTAATTCTTACATGCATTCCCAAACATGAACCCCCCTCCCACCTCCCTCCCCATAACATCGTTCTGGGTCATCCCCATGCACCAGCCCCAAGCATGCTGCATCCTGCGTCAGACATAGACTGGGGATTCAATTCACATGATAGTATACATGTTAGAATGTCATTCTCCCAAATCATCCCACCCTCTCCCTCTCCCTCTGAGTCCAAAAGTCCGTTATACACATCTGTGTCTCTTTCCCTGTCTTGCATACAGGGTCGTCATTGCCATCTTCCTAAATTCCATATATATGTGTTAGTATACTGTATTGGTGTTTTTCTTTCTGGCTTACTTCACTCTGTATAATCGGCTCCAGTTTCATCCATCTCATCAGAACTGATTCAAATGAATTCTTTTTAACGGCTGAGTAATACTCCATTGTGTATATGTACCACAGCTTTCTTATCCATTCATCTGCTGACGGACATCTAGGTTGTTTCCATGTCTTGGCTATTATAAACAGTGCTGCGATGAACATTGGCCCTGAGCCTCAATATACAGGCAGCTCAAAATTATCCCCAAACCTTTGATGTCTCATAACCCATTACGGGTCACTCCACTGCACTCCAGAGAGAAGAAACCCAGCTCCACCCACCAAAACTCCAACACAAGCCTCCCCAACCAGGAAACCTTGACAAGCCACTGATAGAACCCCACCCAAAGTGAGGAAGCTCCATAACAAAGAGAACTCCACAAATTATCAGAATATAAAAAGGCCACCCCAAACGCAGCAATATAACCAAGATGAAGAGACAGAGGAATACTCAGCAGGTAAAGGAACAGGAGAGTTGCCCACGAAACCAAACAAAAGAGGAAGAAGTAGGGAATCTACCAGAGAAGGAATTCCGAATATTGATAGTGAAAATGATCCAAAATCTTGAAATCAAAATGGAAACACAGATAAATAGCCTAGAGACAAGGATTGAGAAGATGCAAGAAAGGTTTAACAAGGACCTAGAAGAAATAAAAAAGAGTCAAAATATAATGAATAACACAATAAATGAGATCAGAAACACTTTGGAGGCAACAAATAGTAGAATAACGGAGGCAGAAGATAGGATTAGTGAAATAGAAGACAGAATGGTAGAAATAAATGAATCAGAGAGGAAACAAGAAAAACGAATTAAAAGAAACGAGGACAATCTCAGAGACCTCCAAGACAATATGAAACGCTCCAACATTCGAATTATAGGAGTCCCAGAAGAAGAAGATAGAAAGAAAGATCATGAGAAAATCCTTGAGGAGATAATAGTTGAAAACTTCCCTAAAATGGGGAAGGAAATAATCACCCAAGTCCAAGAAACACAGAGAGTTCCAAATAGGATAAACCCAAGGCGAAACACCCCAAGACACATATTAATCAAATTAACAAAGATCAAACACAAAGAACAAATATTAAAAGCAGCAAGGGAAAAACAACAAATAACACACAAGGGGATTCCCATAAGGATAACAGCTGATCTGTCAATAGAAACTCTTCAGGCCAGGAGGGAATGGCAAGACATACTTAAAGTGATGAAAGACAATAACCTACAGCCCAGATTACTGTACCCAGCAAGGATCTCATTCAAATACGAAGGAGAAATCAAAAGCTTTACAGACAAGCAAAAGCTGAGAGAATTCAGCACCACCAAACCAGCTCTCCAACAAATTCTAAAGGATATCCTCTAGACAGGAAACATGAAAAGGGTGTATAAACCCGAACCCAAAACAATAAAGTAAATGGCAACGGGATCATACTTATCAATAATTACCTTAAACGTAAATGGGTTGAACGCCCCAACCAAAAGACAAAGACTGGCCGAATGGATACAAAAACAAGACCCCTCTATATATGTATACTTTTAGAAAAGACAATTCTGTGACTGTCTTTATTCCAACTTGAATAAGCGAACCTTATTACGAGATGAGCCACAGCGTGCAAAGACTAACACTACTTGAGACTTGTACTCCTGTTTGTCTTATGAAATCTTTGTCATTATTTTTTTGGTTGTTCAGTCACTTAGTCATGTCTGACTCTTGGTGACCCCATGGACTGTAGCCCACCAGGTTCCTCCATCCATGGGATTTTCCAGGCACGAATACTGGAGTAGTCTGATATTTTCTTCTCCAGGGGATCTTTCCAACCCAGGGATTGAACCCCAGGGATTGCCTGTGCTGCAGGCTGATTCTTTACTATTGAGCCATCAGGAAAGCCCCTGAAATCTTTATATAGAAGAGTTAAGACTTCTTAGGACAGCTATCTATTAGTCTGACTCTTTTCCCCCCTCCATCCATAAAATCCCCAGCATTTGAACTTTTTTCTCCCAAACTTCTATGGGTCTCAGGCAAGACTGACTTAGAAGTGGTTTATGATCCAATGCAGTCATGCTCAGTTGCTCAATTGTTTCCAACTCTTTGCGACCCCATGGATTGTAACCTGCCAGGCTCCTCTGTCCATGGGATTTTCCAGGCAAGAATACTGGAGTGGGTTGCCATTTCCTACTCCAGAGGATCTTCCCTACCCAGGGATGGAAACTGCTTCTCCTGTGTCTCCTGAATTGGCAGGCAGATTCTTTACCACGGAGCCACCTGGGAAGCCCCAGGTGGCATTCATGAGTACACTTTAGAAAAAAAGACCTACTGCATTTGTAAAAGTGTCAAATGTATTTGTCTCACAGGCTAACAAATTTCATAGTTATTAACAATAAAATTCAGAGCCTTTAAAGATCTGTTTATAATGATGGGCATATATATATATTTTTTTTTCTTATCATCATTCAAGGCCAGTCTATTGACCCTGAGTTAAAGGCCCCTATCCTAAAAAATGTAAACTAAACCAAAACAAGAACATAATAATAATGAGTGAAAAGTGAGTGAAAGGAAGAACGAGAGCTCTGAAACTTTGATGTTTTCTAAGACTATAGATTGAGTTATATAAACTTTATAATTAGCCTTTAGATGAAAATCCAGGTCACAAGTTAGTTCAGTTAACCTCTTGAGTGTTTCATTAATCAAAACCTGCTTAAAGCGATGTTCTCATTCTCAACACAATGTAACGTGAAATACGCTGTGTTTATAAATCCCCACTGTTTGCTCTAGCAATGTTACAGCAGACTTCCGTGTGCTTCTGTCTTCGTTTCTGTTTATGTGGTTGGTTTGGGGTTTGTTTACTTCTTTGCCTTATCTTTCAAGACATTTACGAGAAAAGAATTACCTGCCCATTTCATGGTGTATACCGTTCCATTCACTAGCCCACTGCTTTAGGAAATATGAGATACATACAAAAAGGAAAGTTAGTTTAAATTTAAAATGTGTAAGTCATGGTAGACAAGCAGCTCAGAGATTGTATCAATGCTATTACAGTCACTGACAGATTTCGAGAAAGCGGAAAAAAAAAAAAACCAACATATATCAGATCAGGATGGTTGGAATATGCCTACCATTCTCTCTTAACATATATTAAGTTAGACATGACTGAAACAGTAATGGCAGAACTTTCTCAATCTGTCCATCACTTTACTCAACAGTAGCCACAAGGATAAAAATGACATGTCTGTAGGTTATGATAATTTTAAAGGAAAATATGTTATGGTGCACTCTGGATAAAATATGCAAATTACCAAGGCAGCAGAGATAATTGAATTTTCTCATATCAGAACAAAATGATCTTCTTTGATTGAACCCCTTTTTTGGGGAAGAGACACAAATTCACTGCACTCATTGTTATAAGAGCATGCCTTGTCATAAAGTCAAACTTGACAGATGTGGAGATTAAGAAACTTGAGGATTTATAAGAAAAAAAAATGAATCAATAAATTGAGGCAAAGAAGATGCTAGATTCCTGATATATGCCTCTGTTTCCTCTGTACTATTTCAGTTGTTTTGATAATTCTTGCGTGTGTGTATGCTCAGTCACTCAGTCATGTCTGCCTTTTTTGCAACCACATGGACAGTAGCCTGTCAGGCTCCTCTCACCATGGGATTCTCCAGGCGGGAATACTGGAGTGGGCTGCCATTTCCTCTTCCAGTGGATCTTTCTCACCCAGGGATAGAATTCACGTCTCCTGCGTTTCCTGGCAGGCAGCCTGGCAGGCAGATTCTTTACCACTGTGCCACCTGGCAAGCTTTGATAATTCATAGGTGCTGTTAATTAAATCCAGCAGAGTGCTGTATACAAGCAAGCAGAACTGTGTCAGAAGAAGTGAAAATGCTTATTTAATCAGTGGTGGTTCTATGATACTCTTATTAAAAATAGATATGTATGCTTTTGTTATTTACATTTTCACTGTGACCTGACACTTAGTAAAGTGAAAGCAAAGTCGCTCAGTCCTGTCCAATTCTTTGCGACCCTATGGACAGTATCCTACATGGCTCCGTGGTCCACAGGATTCTCCAGGCAAGAATACTGGAGTGGGCTGCCATTTCCTTCTCCATGGGATCTTCCCAACCCAGGGATTGAACTCGGGTCTCCTGCATTGCAGACAGACACTTTACCTTCTGAGCCACTAGGGAAGCCCAGTGAAAGTCACTCAGTCATGTCTGACTCTTTGAGGCCCCAAGGATTATACAGTCCATGGAATTCTCCAGGCCAGAATACTGGAGTGGATAACCTTTCCCTTCTCCAGGGTATCTTCCCAACCCAGGGATCGAACCCAGGTCTCCAGCATTGCATGCAGATTCTTTGCCAGCTGAGCCACCAGAGAAGCCCAAGAATACTGGAGTGGGTAGCCTATCCCTTCTCCAGCGGATCTTCCCTACCCAGGAATTGAACCAGGGTCTTCTGCATCTCAGGCAGATTCTTTACCAACTGAGCTATCAGAGCTACCTTGACACTTAGTACATGTTTGGAAATTCAAAAGAACTCAATATTTATAGAATTAATGACTAAATAAAATAATTAAAAAGTTATTATAGTGTATTGATTCAATTTCTCATTTCAGACTCAATGTAAATGTCTTTGTGATGTTAGTACCAACTAGTGCCACCCAAGTTGTTATTTTCTTTAAGCTAGATAGATTTCTCAGTGAATAGTTGGGCTTGAATGCATTAAAATAAAGATTTGAAAGCTCATTTTGTCACAGGTGCATACTAAATATTTTAAAGTCAGTTATCTGCCTACATTGTCCACTGCATTGATCCTCCTTGTTTTAAGTTAAAACTAGAAGTGGTGTGGGTGCACAGATGTGAGTATGCAGCTGTGTGTACACACTCACATGCATGCATGAATGCATGGTTTTCCTAACTGGACATCTTTTGATTTGGCAAACCTTTTGTTTCCTCCTGGGTGATCCTACCTGTGCCATAATCAGAACATTAATCTGGCTCTTAAAGTTAGCAACAAGAGTATGAAATGAGCTTTGGGTTGTAAATCAGTGTTCATATCCAGAATTACCAATTAGAAGATCTGTGACTTGGAGACAGTAATTTCTTTTCTCTGGGCCTTGTTTTTCTTATCAAAAATAAGAAGGACTTAATCTATAACTACTCTCAATACTGTCCATAGCTATTTTGAGATGTAAAGAAATTTTAGGTTCTAAAGAGCTCTAAGTGAGAAATTTTCTAAATTAACCAATATGGTTTCAATAAGCTCATTTAAAGGGCTTCCCAGGTGACTCAGTGGTAAAGAATCTGCCTGCCAGTGCAGGAGACACAAGAGTCATGAGTTCAGTCTCTAGCTTGGGAAGATCTCCTGGAGAAGGGAATGGCAACCCACTCCAGTCTTCTTGCCTGGAAAATTCCATGGACAGAGGAGCCTGGCGGGCTACAGTCCATGGAGTTGCAAAGAGCCAGACAGGACAAAGCAACTAAGTATGCATACATGCAGCTTATTTGAGAAACAACTGTAAGCATCTAAGAACACGTCTAGTTCTATATCTCGCACTTTGCCGATGAAGATGCAGTGGGCAAGGCAATGTAGTGGCTGCTGCACAAAGTGGGGGCAGGGGCCTCCTCTGTCATCGCATTTTTTGTAGCCACAAGTCGCTAAACCTTTCTCTCCTTTTAGTCACCTCTTCTTAAATATATATATTTTAGAAAACCCTTCCTAAATTAAAAGAAAAAAAATTCTAGGGCAAAATACTTAGATTGGATAATGCAAATTAAATGTCTAGACAAATCATGGAAGGGTCAGGAGAAAGTATCACTTAATATGGACATTTCATTATCTTTTTCTGTACAGACTTTCACTTCCTTCACTACAGCTATCACGGCTTTGAAGTCATGGTCATGGATTATTCATCTCTATTTGCACTTCTCAGACGGGAAAGAGTCTGCCTGCAGTGCAGGAGACCCGGGTTCAATCCCTGTGTCAGGAAGATCCCCTGGAGAAGGGCATGGCAACCTACTCCAGTATTTCTTCCTGGAGAATCCCATGGATGGAGGAGCCTGATGGACTATAGTCCATGAGGTCGCAAAGAGTCAGAGGACACTGAGCAACTTCACTTTCACTTTCCCACTTTATTTTTTTTTTTCAAATAGCTCACTCTTCTCTAGCCATCTATATTCAGTCCCCTAGTCAGGAGTAAACCTTAAACTTCATAGTCAATAGAATTCCAATTTAGCTGGGAATCCCTTGCTATGGTGCGCAGACATCCTTAAAGCTACTCTTTCCCAGTTTCCTGAACATAATAGCCTGCTAAGTACCTCCTACCTGTCATTCCTTTTATCTGTATTTACCATTAGTTTTAGCACATTCCTAGTCTTTATTTTCTACTGAGCATACATTTCTCATAAGCTAGTTTCCTTTTCCTTCTCCAGTCTCAATCATGTCCTGCTTAGTTAACATTTCTTATTGAAACCAAATTTCATTTCTATCCTGTTCTCTTTTTAATTCACGCTATTACGCCCACTTTGCCCCAGACACATTTTATCCTAATTTTCCTTCCTTTTCTTCTCATCTGTGGTGCAAATTCTCAACTGTTTCCTGCCTGAGTCTAGCCTGAGTTAACTCAGTTCTGTCTGATTTGATTTCAAGCTTAAGGATATTCGTGTAGATGAAATTTATGACACTGTATTATAAAGAAAGGAAACTGTTGATACTTAATGTGTGAATTAGTAAAAAGAAACTAGTTCCATTTCTTTCTTTCTAAGATGTTCAGTTCAGTTCAGTTCAGTTGCTCAGTCATGTCCGACTCTTTGCGACCCCATGAATCGCAGCATGCCAGGCCTCCCTGTCCATCACCAACTCCCAGAGTTCACTCAGACTCACGTCCATCAAGTCCTGTTAGCACACAACTAATCCTGGATGGTAATTTTATTTTATTTTATTTATTTATTTATTTTATTTATTTATTTATTTATTTTAATTTTTAGTTTTTTATTTTTTAAATTTTAAAATCTTTAATTCTTACATGCATTCCCAAACATGAACCCCCCTCCCACCTCCCTCCCCAGAACATCTTTCTGGGTCATCCCCATGCACCAGCCCCAAGCATGCTGCATCCTGCGTCAGACATAGACTGGCGATTCAATTCACATGATAGTATACATGTTAGAATGTCATTCTCCCAAATCATCCCACCCTCTCCCTCTCCCTCTGAGTCCAAAAGTCCGTTATACACATCTGTGTCTCTTTCCCTGTCTTGCATACAGGGTCGTCATTGCCATCTTCCTAAATTCCATATATATGTGTTAGTATACTGTATTGGTGTTTTTCTTTCTGGCTTACTTCACTCTGTATAATCGGCTCCGGTTTCATCCATCTCATCAGAACTGATTCAAATGAATTCTTTAAAAAGATGTTTTAAAGAATGTAAATTGTACACTCATTGTTATTATTGATATTGATAATTTAAAATATATAACTTCTTGAGGGCAAGGGCCTTGTATTATATTCATAGCCTAAAAAATGAAAATTAATTACAGTATCAAACAATTCTTATATTCTGTCTTTAACATATCTTGTATAATTGAATCTGGCTTCTTTTCTTACTTGGGTCATAACAATTTTATAAACTTATCAATCTTGGTCAACAATGGATCCTACCTAATTGATTCAATTATTGATCTCTTCCTTATGTCAAGTATTTTTCTCAGCACTTGTAGAAAAATAAGTGGTGTTTATATTATGTATTAATTGTTTAATTATAAATTTTCATACTTTATGTATATATTTTGCAAATACTGCCTAAATTCTTTTGTTCAATTATTAAGCTGACAAGCTTCATTCCTAGTGTTGCCTATATTTGTAGACTGCTCATCCCTGTTGCTGCATGATATTCCCTGGCGTGTTACATCATAATTGCTTGAACTGTTTCACTATTGATGGATATTTGGGCAGTTTCCAGCTTGGAGCTATTAAAAATAATATGCTACTATAAATATTGGGGCTTCCCTGGTGGCTTAGAGGTTAAAGCATCTGCCTGGAATGTGGGAGACCCAGGTTCGATCCCTGGGTCGGGAAGATCCCCTGGAGAAGGCAATGGCAACCCACTCCAGTACTCTTGCCTGGAAAATCCCATGGACAGAGGAGCCTGGTAGGTTACAGTCCATGGGGTTGCAAAGAGTCAGACACGACTGAGCGACCTCACTTCACTTCATAAATATTCTAGTCCATTATTTGGGGGAATGTATGTCACCATTTCTGAAGGCAGGTTGGATTTCCCCTGATTTTAATTCTTCTAAATAACTCAAATAAATTGCCAAACACAAAAGATAGAGATAGAATTCATCTTGACCACATATCCACTTTTTGGTTGAGCCTCATTTCTCTACGAGCTTCCCCAGGGGCTCAGCGGTATAGAATCTGTCTGCAATACTCAAGACAATGCAAGAGATGCGAGCTTGATCCCTGGGTCAGGACTATCCCTGAGAGCAGGGCATGGCAACTCACTCAAGCATTCTTGACTGGAGAATTCCATGGACAGAGGAGACTGACAGCCTATAATCCATGCAGTTGCAAAAGAGGTAGACGTGACTGGGTGACTGAGCATGTACACACACACACACAGGAATTATCAGAACAACTGAAATAATAAAGAGGAAAAGGAGGCATATATCATGAATCTAGCATCTTCTTTGGAGAAGGCAATGGCAACCCACTCCAGTACTCTTGCCTGGAAAATCCCATGGATGGAGGAGCCTGGTAGGCTGCAGTCCATGGGGTCGCAAGGAGTCAGACACGACTGTGCGACTTCACTTTCACTTTTCACTTTCACGTATTGGAGAAGGAAATGGCAACCCACTCCAGTGTTCTTGCCTGGAGAATCCCAAGGAAAGGGGAAGCCTGGTGGGCTGCCGTCTCTGGGGTCTCACAGAGTCGGACACGACTGAAGTGACTTAGCAGCAGCAGCAGTATCTTCTTTGCCTCAAATTATTGACTCATTTTTTCCTGGGGCAGAGGAGCCTGGCAGAAGACAGTCTATAGGATCACAAGTAGTTGAACACGACTGAAGCAACTGAGCACATATACATGCAGGCATTCCTTACTCCCATTAGGAGAAAATGTCCTACGGAGAGTTATTTACACTTTTTCCTTTTTTTCCCCTTGAAATCTCTCCTAGCTAAAATGAAGTTTCAGATTGTCGAATTGGAGTTAGATGTTTCACTACTTCAAGCATCACTATTAATTTGAAGGAAGTACGCAGTCAAGTAGCACAAATGAAGCAAAGTGTCCCCCAGTGTTCTTCACTGCACTATCAGACGTCCTCTCTGACCCAGGTCAAAAGCAGTCTCTTACCTGAAGTGGGCTTCCCTGGTGGCTCAGATGGCAGAGAATCTGCCTGCCATGTGGGAGATCTGGGTTTTATCCCTGGGTTGGGAAGGACCCCTGGAGAAGAGGATGGGAACCCACTCCAGTATTCTTGCCTGGAGAATTCCAGAGGAGCCTGGTGAGCTACAGTCCACGGGATTGCAAAGAGTCGGACAAACCTGAGTGACACAGACAGATATTAACTGAAATAAAAGTTATCTCACACAAGAGGAGACATTTAGGTAGTGAAAGGTTTCCATTCTAAACTCAAATAGTTACATATTTTATACAATACTTTTCCAGGAATTCAGACCTCATAAATCTTGTAAAACAATGATACTTTACTAGACTAATTCAATGAGTAAGAGCTCTCCTCCAGTGCTATAGGTTTATTTGATAAAATATTCTTATCAATGTGCTAAATGGAAAGAAAATTGGAGTCACCTGTGTTCATTTGACCCTGGAAAGGTAGACAAACAGACCACAAGCCAGCTGATAATATCTTTATTTCATACTGCAAGGGAGTATCTTTCCACATCTATTTATGAAGGCCATCAATGAAACCTAATAATTTTTTTTTTTTAAGTTCAGTGATCCATTCTGGATGCTTTACCTACCTGATCTACCAGCAGCAGTTGACATAGCTGACTATCCCACATACTTTCCTCACTTGGCTTCCAGAGCAGCCTTTATTTTTCTCTGTCTCTCTCTTATTTTGCCTGTCTCACTGACCACTCCTTTTTTTTCTTCTTCTTTATGGTTCCTTCTTATCTTTGGGGTGCCTTAAAATGGGAGTGCACCTAAGGGCAAGTTCCTTGGAAGTCTCCTCTTTTATTCCCTTTTTATTTCACACAGTCTCCTGACTTTAAGTGCCATGTATAAGCTGAAGATTCCCAAATTTGCATCTTCCTTCTGGTCCTTCCCCTACCTTTCTTTTGTTCCCCTAGGCTTATTGAGGTATACTTTACAGATAATATTGTATATGATTAAATAATTAATATTGAATATTTAAAGTATTATATGCTACATGATGACCTGATATAAATATGTACTGTGAAATTACGCTTTTTATCTCCACCCCGATCTCCAGATGTAAGCATCCGGATGCCTTCCTAACATCTCTATTTGTACATCCATGACCTATGTACATTTGATATGGCCAAAACTGGATTTCCTATTCTTAATCTCAATTCAGTCCCAAATATTCGTTGGAAGGACTGATGTTGAAGCTGAAACTCCAATACTTTGGCCACCTGATGTGAAGAACTGAACCATTCAAAAAGACCCTGATACTGGGAAAGATTGAAGGCAGGAGGAGAAGGGGATGACAGGGGATGAGATGGTTGGATGGCATTACCAACTCAATGGACATGGGTTTGAATAAACTCCGGGAGTTGATGATAGACAGGGAGGCTTGGCGTGCTGCAGTCCATGGGGTCACAAAGAGTCGGACACGACTGAGCGACTGAACTGATTCTCAAATATTCCCCTCCCACTGTCTTCTCCATCTGAAAAGATGACAACTCTCCTCCTCCATTAACTCAAGCTAGAACCATGGTGCCTTCCTTGCCCACGTTCCTTCCCTTACAGCCACACTGACCCCATCATCAAGTCTTCTTGATTCTATCATCAACATTTATAAAGGATTAGACTTTTATTTTTCCCCATCTCCACTTTCAAGACTAGACTTCACTTCGAAGTAATAAAGCTTAAACTGTGTGACCGTTCTGTGCCAGCCTTTTATACCCCTCTGGGGATTCAGAAGAAAGTACTCTAGCCATGGGCTGGAGGCACAGAGTATAGTTTGCACTGTGATACACTCCAAAGGGGCCTGATGCCGGGGATAGGGTGTAAGATGCTAGCAGCACCGCTTCTCCAGAGCAGTACGTGCTCCTGGCTGATCTCCCCAGTGTCTGGACTCCATCACTCACACCAAGGGGAACTCCCCAAGAGCATCACGGTTATTCTGTGTGCTGGGTGACCCTTATGATCCAGGCTTATCCAGCCCCTAGGGACTGACCCTGTGGGAGTGATGGCCAGGGGAAGTAAGAACCCCCAGGAGATAAAGATTGAGTCAAGATAAACCACAGTGTGGGGCCATGGATTTCTCCTCTCCAGGGGTTGAGGAAGGGAGATTAAATGGCTGGAGCTTTTGAGGGCTTCCATCCATCAGTTGACACAGCCTCAGCAGGAACTACAAAGGGAGTTGGGAAATTAAAAGTTATTTTTCTACACTGTCAAAAATAAAAGACAAATTTTGTTCAAGCAAGTTTGCACAAAAGAACAAGTTTTGATTTTTCAATGAGAGAATTATCTTTCTATTCTCTCTACCATAAGATTGCTACATGAGAATATGATCAAAGAAAATGCTTTTAGACATGTAGGGAAAAAAAAAAAACCCAGCAGAGAAGTGTATCAGGCACCTAATGATAAGAATAATTTATAAATTTGAAGACTTTTTGATGCCTGTGTTATTTGTCAGCTTTTTAACGTTTGTAATGTCTTATATTTTGAGAGGACACCAGAGCAGCCACTTCTGCCCTTCTGCGTTGCTATCACCTGTGTACAGAGGTCCATCAGTCTCTAACCTGGATTAACTCAGGAGTCTCCAAACTTCTGATTTGGCTTGACCAGCCCCACCCCCACCCCCCTTCTAGTTAATTCACCAAAGAGCAGTCAAAAGTGTTTATGCTAAACTCTAACCCAGGCCACGCCCCTCTTCTGCTTGAAACCTGCCAGTCCATTCCTGCCTGGCTCAGAGTCAAAGCCAAAGCCCTTACCTTGGCCTGCTTCTTGTCTCGCCTAACTCCCTGAGTGTCTCTGTCCTCTCTCTTCTCTTCCTCATTCAGCTTCATTCGGGTCGGTCTCTTTACTGCTTTGGCTACATGACATCTTTCTGCCTTGGGAACATCTTATATGAATGACTCCTTCTTGGAGGATTCTCCCCAAGACACACAGACAGGCTTTCACCTAGTCCCTTAGGCTGCTTGTAAATAGCAGTGTCTCAGTGAGAACTCCCTGATCATCCCACGTAAAACTGATTGCTCCCATCACATGGGGACTTCTTCTCCTTCTCTCTTTTGTTTTTCTGCATACTATTATCATCTTCTTAAACACTCTAAAGTCAACTTACTTATTTTTTTTTAATTTAAATGTATTTATTTTAATTGGCAGCTTACTTATTTCTACATTGCCTTTCTCCCCTCATAACTCCATGAAGACTGGGATTTTTTTTTTTTTTTTGGTAGGTCTACCA
This sequence comes from Ovis canadensis, assembly GCF_042477335.2. NCBI lineage: Eukaryota > Metazoa > Chordata > Mammalia > Artiodactyla > Bovidae > Ovis > Ovis canadensis. Next base: position 105,053,988 of record NC_091251.1, read on the forward strand.
TTATTCTCTCTTCTGATATCTAAGCAATGCCTGGCACATAGTTGGCCCTCACTAAATGTTTTATGCATTCATGAATGAATAAATAATTGGATGAATGACTTATGTTTCCTGCATTCTTGCAGACCAGAGTTTAGAGACAGAAATATCTTAAGAGCTTGTTTGGATGTTCTGGCAAGGGAGCTTAGTTACTCGTATACCCTTGACCAAAAAATGGTCCTCCTCTGTGGAGGAAGGTAGTCCTCTTTGACGGAGAGTGTGGCTTCAGGAGGGACACACATGGAGAGGTGGGGGAGGAAGGGGACACCCACCTAGCCATCTGGATCAGCTGAATCAATCCTGGCGGATCAACCGGGTGACAGGTGTCACAACCAGATCAGCCTCACATACTAGAGATAGAACTATCTCAACAAATATTGCTTTAGTTCTACATGTAACAGAAAGTCGTTAAAGGCTTTTGACTGAGTGTGTAACATCATGAGACCTTTGTTTATGCAAGATGGTTATGAAAATGTCGCTGAAGATGATCTGATTAGAGTCAGAATAGAGACAAGCAGACCAACTATTTAGGAGTAATGCAATAATAGTCTGCACTAAGATGACAGAATAGAGGCTATAGTGCTTGGCACATTGATGCTGAAAATTTTGTAAATGACATTCTGGGGGTCTCAGGGAAGAGGCTTTTCTATTTTAACCCAAATATTTAAGCTGTGTGGGAAAATCCTGAACTTAAAGTTGAATAACCAAAGGGTATCCAAAGGATACCCAAAGAATTCAAATGTAGCATTGGTGGGATGACATGCCGTCAAGATATTTCTTCCAGAAGGGTAACATTTAATACATAAATATGCATTTGTTACCAAAATTTTAGCCTTTGACAAATACCTGTGAAAAATACCACCTTAGCATTTGTTGTAAAAGTACATCCATCAGTGGCATCTATCTATAAAACAGTAGAGCATAGAGCATCTTATTACATGGGATACAAGAGAGTTGCAGTGGGAACAGTAGGTGTTTCTTCATCCTTGGGTCCCAATGTCTGTGGGCATCCCCTCCCCCCAAAACTGAAGATAGCAAACTGAGTTTCACAGACAAAAACACACGTGAAACTGATGAAAAAGGAAACCAGATGGAGAAGGAGAAGGAGGGGGTGGAAAGAAATGGAAGCGAAGCACGCTGACACCTGTTTTCCAGCACAATGATCATTAAAGTTGTTGCATGTTATGCCAGAAGCTTTATTTTAAATATCCTGTCTGCTACCTTCTGGGTTAAATAAATAGTTTTGAATATGCATCTCATTCAAATTACTTTCCATCACAGTCAGTGACTGCAATTAAAGTTACAGTGCTGAGTAGCTTTGAGTTCTTCTAGAAAACGACAAGGCGTAAAAGCAATACTATCCCCATCTTGTTAACTCTGGAACACACCTTGCTCCTGGATGTAGTCATGTTCAGTACCTCAAAAAATGCTCACTTATAAGGCCTACTATTAGTATTCTAAAAATCAGTGTTACCACCACCACCATCACCATCATCATCGCCATCATTTCATAAGGAAATGAGTAATAGGTGGTTGTTGTTTAGTCTCTGAGTCATGCCCAACTCTTTGTGACCCCATGGACTGTTGCTCACCAGGCTCCTCTGTCCATGGGATTCTCCAGGCAAGAATACTGGAGTGGGTTGTTATTTCCTTCTCCAGGGGATATTCCTGCCTCAGGAATCAAACACATATCTCCTGCATTGGCAGGCAGATTCTTTACCACTGACCCACAAGGGGAGCCTGAGTAATGAACTGGGATAGGCAATAATTTGATAGATTAGCACTGGTTCCAAGAGAATTTCTCATCATTAGGCTAGACATTTATCTTTAAATGGAAATTTCTGGATATATAAGCCATACTTACATCAACTAAAATTTTTTTTTTAAACATAGAAGTAGTGTGTTGTGTTAGCAACTATTTTTCTCTATATAAATAATACATATATATATATAAGCACTGATAATTACAATGTCCATCTATATATAGCAAGAATTTTTTAAGTTAGTTTTTATTGATTAGTAAATATTCATATGTTTCACTGTTATCTCAGTAACTATTATATGAAAGTAATAATTGTTGCTGAGCACAACAGTTGGATTCTGTTTTCTCTTGATATTTATATGTTTATTGCAATAAACATATTGATGATCTGGAAATCTTAAGTTCTTACTGTGCTAACACTTAAGTTTCTAAACTAGTTTTTGACATAATTAGTAGTTATAGAATTTATTATAGGTTCATAGTGTAACTGGTTGCCTGGCAAAATGGTTGTCTGAGGAGGACTTAAAAATAACTGAGAAAAGAAAAGGAGCTAAAGGCAAAGGAGAAAAGGAAAAATATACCCATTTGAATGCACAGTTCCAAAGAATAGCAAGGGGAGATAAGAAAGTCTTTCTCAGTGATCAATGCAAAAAAAAAAAAAAAATAGAGGAAAACAACAGAATGAGAAAGACTAAAGATCTCTTCAAAAAAAATTAGAGATATCAAGGGAACATTTTATGCAAAGATGGGCACAATAAAGGACACAAATTGTATGGACCTAACAGAAACAGAAGATATTAAGAAGAGGTGGCAAGAATACACAGAAGAACTGGACAAAAAAGATCACGACCCAGATAACCATGATGATGTGATCACTCACCTAGAGCAGACATCCTGGAAGCCGAAGTCAAGTGGGCCTTAGGAAGCATCACTATGAACAAAAGCTAGTTGAGGTGATGGAATTCCAGTTGAGGTATTTCAAATGCTAAAAGATGATGCTGTGAAAGTGCTGCACTCAATATGCCAGCAAATTTGGAAAACTCAGCAGTGACCATTGGAAAAAGTCAGTTTTCATTCCAATCCCAAAGAAAGGCAATGCCAGAGAAAGCTCAAACTACTGCACAATTGTGCTCATTTCACAGATTAGCAAAGTAATGCTCAAAATCCTCCAAACCAGGCTTCAGCAGTACATGAAACATGAACTTTGGGATATCCAAGTTGGATTTAGAAAAGGCAGAGGAACCAGAGAGCAAATGGCCCTCATCCACTGGATTATCAAAAAAGCAAGAGAGTTCCAGAAAAAATCTACTTCTGCTTTATTGACTACACAAAGCCTTTGGCTGTGTGGATCACAACAAACTGGAACCACCTTACCTGCCTCCTAAGAAATCTGTATGCAGGTCAAGAAACAACATTTAGGACTGGACATTGAACAACAGACTGGTTCCAAATAGGAAAAGGAGTACGTCAAGGCTTTATATTGTCACCCTGCTTATGTAACTTATATGCAGATTACATCATGCAAATGCTGGGTTAGATGAAGCACAAACTGCAGTCAAGATTTCTGGAAGAAATATCAATCACCTCAGATATGCAGATGACACCACCCTTACGGTAGAAAGTGAAGAACTAAACAGCTTCCTGATGAAAGTGAAAGAGGAGAGTGAAAAAGTTTGCTTAAAACTCAAAATTCAGAAAATTAAGATCATGGCATCTGGTCCCATCACTTCATGGCAAATCAATGGGGAAACAATGGAAACAGTGAGAGACTGCTTTATGGGGCTTCAAAATCACTGCAAATGGTGACTGCAGCCATGAAATTAGAGACCCTTGCTCCTTGGAAGGAAAACTATGACAAACCTACACAGCATATTAAAAAGCAGAGACATAATGTTGCCAACAAAAGTCTGTCAAGTAAAAGCCATGGTTTTTCCAGTGGTCATGTATAGATGTGAGAGTTGGACTATAAAGAAAGCTGAGCACCAAAGAATTGATGCTTTAGAATTGTGGTGTTGGAGAAGACTCTTAAGAATACCTTAGACTGCAAGGAGATCCATCCAGTCAATCCTAAAGGAAATCAATCCTAAATATTCATTGCAAGGACTGATGCTGAAGCTAAAGCTCCAATACTTTGGTCAGCTGATGCGAAGAACTGACTCAATGGAAAAGACCCTGATTCTGGGAAAAATTTTAGGCAGATGGATAAGGAGACGACAGTGGCTGAGATGGTTGGGTAGTATCACTGACTCATTGGACATGAGTTTGAACATGTGCCGGGAGATGGTGATGGATAGGGAAGCCTGGCATGCTGCAGTCCTTGGAGGCACAAAGAGTCAGACATGACTGAGCGACTGAACTGAACTGAACTGATAAAATGTATACATGATATTAAAATTTAAATTTTTAATGAATGGATTTAACAATAAATGGATATAGTAGATGAAAAACTTCAGTGAGCTTAAATTAATTGATGTAAAGAAAGAAAAATAAAGACTGTAAAAAATTATTTAACAGAGCTTCAAGGATCTTTGATAAAATATAAAATAGTCTAATGTTCATTCCTTTAGAGTCCTAGAAGGAAAGGAGAGATAGAATGAACCAAAAGAAAAATGAAGAAATAATGGCTGAGGACTTCCTAAATTTGATTAAGGACAGAAATTTCATGTATTAAAAGCAGCAGAAAAGAACACAACAAAGTTATGCCTTAGCGCATCACAGTAAAATTGTTGACAACTTTCCTGCAGTCCAAAAAAGGTAAAATATTGAAATCAGCAAGTGATAAATGACACATTACATAAAATACATAAATAGGATCAATGATTTGATTAATAATTGACATCATCAGACGCATACATGACCACTGTAGCGTTGACCTACATGGTTGCAAGTTGCAACCATGTAAAATATGTAAAATTTCTAGTACAATTTTAAATTTAGTGCCTAGAGCAAGTAATAAAATTCTGATAAGAGTAACGGAGCTAAAAAGTAAACAGGAAAATTGAAATAGTATCCTAAAGAAAATGTCAAATAACTAAAAAGGCAGGAAACAGTACTAGAAGAACAAAAATGGGAGGGACAGAAAACAAATGAAAAGAGAGTGGAGCATCCCAAACATTTATGTTAAATGTTCAGACAAAATCTGTAATTGAAATGTATGAATTGTCAGGGTGGAGTGGAAAGCAAAAATCAAAATATGAAAATATGAAAAAGAGAAGTAGGTAGAAAGACCCTGTAGTGACAACATCCTACAAGCACATAAAGAAGACAACTATTCACAGAGCATCTATCTATGAGAATGACCTGAAGACTAGCAGAAACAGTTTTCTTCATCTAAAGATATAGAGAAAGAACCGTAGTGAGCTGAGTGGGAGGGCTGGAGATGTCAATATAGTCAAGACCCACACTCCCAGAGAAGCAACTCACAAACAGGAGGATAATTGCAGAGGTTTTCCTCAAGGAGCAAGTGGTCCAAGGTCCACATTAGGCTCCCCAGCCTGGGATTTTTTTACGAAGAAGACAAGACCTAGGATCATCTGGCTTAGAAGGTCAGTGGGGTTTGCACATGGGAGAGACAGGGAACAGAAACTCTGCTCTCACAGGGTGCATGCAGAATCTCACACACTCTATGTTCCAGAACAGGGGCGGTAATTTGGAAGGATTTGGGGTCAGACCCACTTGCTCACTTGGAGAGTGTCCCAGAGAGGCAGGAGGCAACCAGGTCTCCCCTTGGAATAGAGTGGCCGCAACAATTTGGGGGAGGACAGGGACCCCAGTGCTGGCAGGCACCCTTTTGGTCTCCTCTCTCTAGCCTACTAACCCCAGGGCCTTGCCTGCCAACCTGCAGGCTGGCATCAGCCCTGGGATCCCCATGGCCACATATAGAGTCATACCAGGACCCAGCCCAACCCACAAGAAGGGCAGCAGCTGCTGCATGAGTAAGGGCTCTGCAGTCAGTTGGCTGGAGAACCAGCCCCACCTGTCAGTGAGCGCACAGTAGTCAGCCCACCACAGCAGAAGGGCCCATGCAGCCCACAGAGGGGCACCCCTAACCCCGAGAGCATATCGCTCTGGCAACCAGAATGGAGTACGCTGTTGGACCCCTTAGGATATCTCCTATATCAGGCCCCTTTTCCAAGATCAGGAGACATAGCCAACCTACCTAATCTGAGTCTGCTTCCAGGTGCATTCACTCTTGTCTGATTCTGTGACGCCATGGACTGTAGCCCCCCAAGCTTCTCAGTCCATGGAATTTTCCATGCAAGTATACTAGTGTGAGTTGCCATTTCCTACTCTAGGGAATCTGCCCGACCCAGGGATAGAACTGGAGTCTCCTGCATCTCCTGCACGGCAGGTGGATTCTTTACTACTCTGCTATCTACCTAGCACATAGAAATAAAAACAAAGAATCAGGCAAAATGAAGAAACAGAGGAACATGGATTACAGTAAGTTCCCTACATACAAATGCATTGCATCCCAAGAGCAGGTTCTTAAGTCCAACTAAGTTAGCTTGCTGCTGCTGCTGCCGCTGCCGCTGCTAAGTCACTTCAGTTGTGTCCAACTCTGTGCGACGCCATAGACGGCAGCCCACCAGGCTCCACCATCCCTGCGATTCTCCAGGCAAGAACACTGGAGTGGGTTGCCATTTCCTTCTCCAACGCATGAAAGTGAAAAGTGAAAGTGAATTCGCTCAGTGGTGTCCCACTCTTAGCGACCCCATGGACTGCAGCCCACCAGGCTCCTCCATCCATGGGATTTTTCAGGCAAGAGTACTGGAGTGGGGTACCATTGCCTTCTCCGAAGTTAGCTTAGTTCAGTTCAGTTCAGTCGCTCAGTCATATCCGACTCTTTGCCACCCCATGGACTGAAGCATGCCAGGCCTCCCTGTTCATAACCAACTCCTGGAGCTTGCTCAAACTCATGTCGATCGAGTTGGTGATGCCATCAACCATCTCAACCTCTGTCATCCCCTTCTCCTCCCACCTTCAATATTTCCCAGCAGATTGGTACCCAACTAACACAAATAAGATTAATACACTATGCTTATATAAAAATCCCGAAGAATCTAAAAAATTCTACTAAAAATGGTACATGAATTTAGCAAGATTATAGGGCACAAGGTCAAGGTACAAAAATCAGTTGTGTGTGTGAATAATACATAAGTAGAGCATTAAATAATATTGCACTTCCTTTTAAAATAGCAAAATATATGTAAGAAATGTTTTAATAAATGACGTACAAAGTACTGAAAGCAATACATTTCAAAGGGAAATTTCAGAAGTAAGTAAAAACATATACAGCAGTTATGAATCAATATAACCATATTATTAATATGATTTTTCTTTGATTAATAGAGCCAATGTAATCATTCAAAATCACAGCAGACTTATATTTTTAAGAAGTTCGCATATTGATTCTAAAGTTGCTATCTAATGATATAGGTTTAAAAAGTCAGAACAAACTTTAAAAATATCAGAAAACACAATATCTGATTTAAAGGTTTATATGAAAACATAGTACAATTAAGATAGTGTGATGTTAACATACATATATATATATATATATATATATATATATATATATGCATAGCTCATTGGAACAAAATAGAGTAGACCTATCCATATAAAGATAATTGATTTTCAATTAAAAGCCCAAATAATTCAGTGAGAAGATAGGCTCTTTAACAAATGATGTTAGCACAACTGAAATTCAATAGGAATTAAAAAAAAAAAAATAAGACAAGAAAGTCTCTACTTTCACCAAACACCATTCATAACTAGAAAATGCAAAAGTGCACTTGCTAAAGTATATCAGTGGTTGCCTGATCCTAGGAGAAGACTGATGACATAGAGACTCAAGGAATGTTTTCAGTGTGATGGCAATATTCTATATTCTGATAATGGTGGTACTATTCAACTTTATAAAATTACCAGTTTTACCCTTAAAATGAATAATATTGTTCAGTTGAGTTATATCTCAATACAGAGAAATAGAAATTTAAATAATCACGTCTTAGGAGACTTCTAAATTTTACGAATTAGGGACTTCTCTGCTGGCTGAGCGGTTAAGAATCTGCCTTGCCATGCAGGGGACACAGGTTCAATTCCTGGTCAGGGACCTAATATCTCACATGCTGCAGAGCAACTAAGCCTGGGCATCAGAGCTACTGAGCCTGCCCACTCTGGAGCCTGCCCGCCACAACTAGAGAGCTCACACTGCAACCCCTGAGCCCAAGCACCACCACTAGAGAATCTGTGCATGCCAGTGAGAGATCCCACAGGACCTGAAAAAGAAGCCTCATGCTGAAAGTAAGGCTAAATAACTAATTATTTTTTAAATAAAATTTACAAGCAAATAATGCAGATAAAGGTGTTTAAATGATAAATTACAAGTTCAAGATGCTATTATTACCATATCAAAAATATCGACTTTTATTAGAAAAATGTATCATATGTTAAATGCATCCTGCGTCATGTAATTTACATACATCCTCACATTTTCTTGAAATGTACATTTATTATTTTGTCATTTCTAGCAAAACATTTGCAGAGCGTAGATGACAGTGAAAAATCAAATGGGCAAGTGAACTGTAGAACTAGGATTGAAGCAGAACTCTCTTCACTACGAAGCTAAAACCTTTCCGCTTTCCGCTTAGAAGTATATCTATTAGGCTTGAATGCCAGACATGTACGTAAGCACAAGTATTTCACAGAAGTTTAGTCATGAAGGGTTTTTTTTTTTTTTTTGCTTACGCTTTTGTCATAATAATTTAAAGATAATCTGATGAAGAATGATTTCCATATCTTCAGCAAATGTTTGTGGTTTTTAATGCAGTTTATTCAATAATACTGATAAACCAATTTCCTCCTTGAATTTAGTACAGAAATAGACTTGATGATCAAAACGACATGAGTTTAATTTTAATCTGGGATTTAAATAAAGTTTATAGAGAGGATTTTGCCATTTAAAAGCATATATGTAGATATGTGTCTTTAAAAATATTTTAAATGTTATTGTCATTTTATCCCATGCATTTTCTATTTTTAACTTGGCTGACAGGAAGTTTAAAACAATTATTAACACTCAGTTTTAATAACTCTTAGTCCTAAAATGACTGGCACACAATTCTCCCTTATTATCTAATTACATAGATGTTTAATATTCATCTTATATGTGATTTAATATTTTATGCTAAGTAAAACTTTAGAGGCAAGTAAACTACAAAAGAAAGTTAGTTTAAAAATTGTTTTTCACATTTTTGTGTTTTTAATTATTGTTTGCTCTTAAAATTTAGCATTCATTGTTTTGGTCGATACCCCAAATCAGACATCTAGCAGTAACTGCTTTTAATAAGGTTTATTACAAATTATAATGGTTATTATTCAGCCACTAAGTTGTATCTGACTCTTTGTGACCCCATGGACTATAACCCTCAGGCTTCACAGTCCATGCAGTTTTCCAGGGAAGAATATTGGCGTGCATTGCTATTTCCTTGGACCTTCCCATATGCTATTAGGGTAACAACACACATTGGGAAGCTCTTTTGATGCTGTATACCAAAAAATGCACTTGTCTACACATGCACAACCTTCTTACATGTGCACATGTTAATCTTTGAACATGTAATATATACATTTAAATTTGGATAGCACACATGTATTCATTGTACGTAATTCAATTATGTAACATATGGGTATTATATAAGAAACACATAAATCTCATGAAATGTAAAAAGAAAAAAACAGCTACTAGCTACAGTAATGCAGTGACTTAGTGACATTAGCCTCTGAGCAAAATAGTCAAAGTAATGCATAAAATTTTCCCTATTTGATAAAGCTTGGAAATAAAGGTATAAGAATCAAGTATTAGGACACAGAACAATTTTCTGAGCAAAATATTAATATCTATATCACCTACATATGATAACAGATACAGAGATTATTTCAAATTTAATTGACCTTATGGGTCATTCTCCCAAAGAATTGTCTGTTAGTCAGCCACTAGGTTGTGTCTATGACCTGTGGACTGCAGCTCACCAGGCTCGTCTGTCCTCCACTATCTCCCAGAATTTGCTTAAATTCATGTCCACTGAATCAGTGATGCTATCTAACCATCTCACCCTCTCCAGCCCTCTTCACATTTTGTCTTCAATATTTCCCAGCATGAGGATCTTTTCCAGTGAGTCAGCCATTTGCATCAGGTGGCCAAAGTGTAGGAGCTTCAACTTCAGCATCAGTCCTTCCAATGAATATTCAGGTTTGATTTCTTTAGGATTGACTGGTTATATCTCCTTGTTGTCCAAGGGACTCTCAAGAGTCTTCTCTAGTACCACAGTTCAGAATTCTTTGGTGCTCAGCTTTCTTTATGGTCCGACTCTCACATGACTACTGGAAAAACCATAGCTTTGATTACCTGGAACTTTGTTGACAAAGTATTGTCTCTGCCTTTCAATATGCTGTTCAAGTGTGTCATAGCTTTCCTTCCAAAGAGCAAGCATCTTTTAATTTTTTTTTAAATTTTACTTTATTTTACTTGAATCAGTTCTAAAGAGGTGGATGAAACTGGAGCTGATTATGCAGACTGAAGTAAGCCAGAAAGAAAAACACCAATACAGTATACTAACACATACATGTGGAATTTAGAAAGATGGTAATGATAACCCTGAATGTGAGACAGCATCTTTTAATTTCATGGCTGCAGTCACTGTCTGCAGGGATTTTGTAGCCCAAGAAAATAAAATCTGTCACTGTTTCCATTTCCCCCCGCCCTTCTATTTGCCATGAAGTGATGGGACCAGATACTATTATTTTAGTTTTTAAGTGTTTTTGAAAGCTGAATTTTTTGAATTTTGAGTTTCAAACCAGGTTTTTCATTCTCCTCTTTAACCCTCATCAAGAGGCTCTTTACTTCCTCTTCACTTTCTTCCATTAGAGTGGCATCATATGCATATCTGAGGTTACAGATATTTCCCCTGGAAATCTTGATTTAGCGTGTGATTTATTCAACCTGGCATTTCATATGGTGTACTCTGCTTAGAAGTTAAAAAAGCAAGGTGATGATATACGGCCTTGATGTATTCCTTTCCCAATTTAGAACCAGCCTCTTGTTCCCTGTCTGGTCATATCTGTTGCTTCTTGACCTGCATTCAGGTTTCTCAGGAGACAGATAAGGTGATTTGCTGCTCCATCTCTTTAAGAATTTTCAACAGTTTGTAGTGATCCACAAAGTTAAAGACTTTAGCATAGTTAATGAAGCAGAAGTAGACATTTTTTCTAGAACTCCCTTGCTTTCTTCATGATCCAACAAATGTTGGAAATCCGATCTCTGGTTCCTCTGCCTCTTCAAAACCCAGCTTGTACATCTGGAAATTCTCAGTTCACATGCTGCTGAAGCCTAGCTTGAAGGATTTTGAGCATAACCTTGCTAGCATGTGGAATGAACACAAGTGTACTGTACTTTGAACATTCTTTGTCATTGCCCTTCTTTGGGATTGAAATGAAAACTGACCTTTTCCAGTCCTGTGGTTACTGTTGAGTTTTCCAAATTTGCTGACATGTTGAGTGCAGCACTGTCCCAAAAAATTAACCAGGACATATTCATTTGTATGGCATTATAAACTCATAGAGTAGACACTCTGACTAAAAGGGAATACATATACACGAAGACTTGGTTTACATTATGCATCTACTAGCAGTTTGCAGCCATGAAATTAAAAGACGCTTACTCCTTGGAAGGAAAGCTATGACCAACCTAGATACCATATTCAAAAGCAGAGACATTACTTTGCCAACAAATGTCCATCTAGTCAAGGCTATGGTTTTTCCAGTGGTCATGTATGGATGTGAGAGTTGGACTGTGAAGAAAACTGAGGGCTGAAGAATTGATGCTTTTGAACTGTGGTGTTGGAGAAGACTCTTGAGAGTCCCTGGGACTGTAAGGAGATCCAACCAGTCCATCCTAAAGGAGATCAGTCCTGGATGTTCATTGGAGGGACTGATGCTAAAGCTGAAGATCCAATACTTTGCCCGCCTGATGCAAAGAGTTGACTCCCTGGAAAAGCCTCTGATGCTGGGAGGGATTGGGGGCAGGAGGAGAAGGGGACGACAGAAGATGAGATGGCTGGTTGGCATTTCCAATGAGATGGACATGAGTTTGTGTAAACTCCGGGAGTTGGTGATGAATAGGAAGGCCTAGCATTCTGCGATTCATGGGATTGCAAAGAGTTGGACACAACTGAGTGACTGAACTGAAATGAACTGAACTGAGCAAGTATAGTAGAGTGAACTAATTCTTGATAATCTGCTATTCTATGTGTTGTTTAGGGGGCTTCCCTGGTGGCACAGAGGTTAAAGCGTCTCCCTGCAATGTGGGAGACCTGGGTTCGATCCCTGGGTCGGGAAGATCCCCTGGAGAAGGAAATGGCAACCCACTCCAGTATTCTTGCCTGGAGAATCCCATGGACGGAGGAGCTTGGTGGTCTACAGTCCACGGGTCGCAAAGAGTCGGACACGATTGAGCGGCTTCACTTCAGTTCATGTGTTGTTTAGATGTTTGCTTTAAATATCCTCACGTCATACTCATGAATCTAGCTAAAATTGCAAACTTCTTTTTTTTTTTCAAATTTTAAGGCAAACACTTTAGGAACAAATTAAATACTTATATTTTTTTAATAAAATTTCACTGAGTAAAATTTAATATTTTACTAATTTTACAGAATTGCAATCATGAGACATAGGATCATCCTTAACACTTGTCATTATTGATGAGAACCAAGGTGAGGAAAAATAGAATGTTCCAATTAAAAGGAAGCACACAAGTCAGTGTTCACTATCACTCTGATAGAAATATACTTATGTGTATGAACTATTATTTAAGTATTCTTCTGGGCAAGCTTATGGATTTTTTTGGTTGACCAATACCATAAAGCTGTGGCATTGCACTCTGTATACAGGCAATCACGAGGTCCATGAACTTCTCTGAAGGAAGTGCAGGTTGACGATGTATTTTGCCTCCTTTTTGTGGCTTGTCATAGTTGTTCCTGATCTACTCAGGGAAATCTATTATCACTGTTGCTGCTATCATTATAGCTAATTTGTGTCTTACTTTTTGTGACCCCATGGACTACAGCCTGCCAGGCTCCTCTGTCCTTGGAATTTCCCAGGCAAGAGTACTGGAGTGGTTGTCATTTCCTTTTCCAGGGGATCTTCCTGATCCAGGGATGGAACCTGCATCTCCTACATGGGCAGGAGAGTTCTTTACCACTGAGCCAGAAGCTAATAATTCATTCCATCACACATACTCTGTTATTTTTAAAAATATTGTTTGATGTGAAGTTTGCCAGTCAGTTTCCAAGTTGGTCATTGGGTTGGCAACTTCTTACTTTTTGAGTTCCAATATCAGATATACAGCTTTGAATTTGGAATGTTGTTGTCATGGTCTTGAATATGTCAATGTAATATTTGTATGTTGAACCCTAAACCCCCATAGGTGACGTTATTAGGATGTGGGATTCTTGGGGACTGCTTAAGGTCATGAAAGTAAGACCCTGATGAGTGGGATTATTGCCTTAAAGGAGATAGCCCCAGAAAACTCCCTTCTCTTCTGCCTTGTGTAGATGGGACTAGAGGTCAGAGACCTAGAAGATGGCCTCTGCCCGACCATGCTGACACCCTGATCTCAGACCTTAAGCCTTCAGAGTTGAAAGGAATAAATTTCTGTTGTATTTAAGCTACTTAATTTGTGGACTTTTGCTATAGCAGTGAACAAAGAGAGTTGTTATCTTGACCAATGCAACCATGAAGATTTGAGTTACCTTGCTACAGCTAGGGTCAGGGCCTAAATGTCAATAAGTGTTAATCACTCAGTCATGCCTGACTCATTGCAACCCCATGGACTGTAGCCCACCAAGCTCCTCCATCCATGGAATTCTCCAGGCAGGAATACTGGAATGGGTTGCCATTCCCTTCTCTGGGCAATCTTCTCAACTCAGGGATCAAATCCATGTCGCCTGCATTGCAGGCAGATTCTTTACCAACTGAGTCACAGGGATCACTAGGAGAATAAAATAGGGTCTTATCTTCTCTAAAAGTCTTACACAAACTCGCCTCTCTCCAGAATTTGAGGGTGTGAGACTGAGAAAGGCCAGGTCTCTTGGACAAATAACCTAATCTTACCCCAGAACTGGAGCCTTGACAAGAGGTCTGTTGTTAAGAGTTCATATGAGGCTGGGAAAGAGACCATTGCCAAGCTCTGCTCTCTAGGAAGCCCAGCTAAGGCCACGGGAAAACAAGACCATTTCCAAAGATCACAGGCTTTGAATTAAGGGAACCCAAAGAAAAACACAGAGTGGTGTGAAAGTTATGAACTGAGATGGCTCTGCTGGCTTCGTCTGGGTAGCCTGAGCTGATCTGCCTGGCACATTCCATGCACGCAGGCCAAACACCTTATTCCCCATTAACAAGTCCAGCCATCAGCGTTTCTAACACAGTTGGCTTTTTCAGTGATGTGTTAACCACTCTTTAACTAGCAAAGTAGGAGGGTAGAGGGAAACTCTGAGGGTGATAAATTCTCAGAAGATGTTAACTTTTAAAACACGATTAATGGCACTAATTTTAAGTCAAGCTGGTTTTTAATTATTGATGTTGCCGTGGTCGTGACCCTACAGATTTCAGTCGCTCTGTAAACACATTCCTCTAGTCTTGGCCTCAGAATCCCTGTGGTCTAGAAATTACTCGATGGAATTTCTAATTTAAAAAAATAGAAAGGGCTCCAAGCAATTTAACCCCGAGTTTCCTCGTCAAGCATTCATCCTCACACTCCCTGTTATGAGTGTCCCCATAGTCTCTGATTCATATAGACAACTTGTGCTTGATGGCACGCGTGGCAGAACTGACAGTTCTCCTCCAAAAGCAACACGCTTCATCCTGAAGTTGCTTCAACACCTTGAGATCTACCTTTCAGACTGCACGGTTTCATACACAGTGATTAGTACCATTCACAAAGGGGCTATTTATAAGAAGATTCCTTGTGCACTTGGGTGATAGTTGCTAAGGTAACAATTTTTGATTTGGGTCAAGGCTGAAGAGAATTTTGACTTTAGAGAGCTCTCACGTATTTGCACAGGTGTGGAGCCCACGTATATTTCACACACATGTCTTAGCCTCTCTGTGGCTTCTTTTGGTCTCTTCTCTCTTCTGCCCTGTCTCTGTCTGCATCCTCTTACATTCTGGCTCACTCTTCATTAGAAAAATGCATTGCTCACCAGCCCAGGTTCAATGCATGATACTGGATGCTTGCGGCTGGTGCACTGGGACAACCCAGAGGGATGGTATGGGGGGGGGGGGTGGGTTCAGGATGGGGAACATGTGTATACCTGTGGCAGATACGTGTTGATGTATGCCAAAACCAATACAATATTGTAAAGTAATTAACCTCCAATTAAAATAAATGAATTATATTTTAAAAATAAATTTTTAAAAAAAGGAAAAATGTATTGCTTTAAAGTTGGTGGAAGTTCTGGGAAGTGCGCACTGGAAACTACTTTACGATTACAACCTTCAGTAAAATTTCTGATTTCAGATTCTTCTTCCCAAGGTGACTGACATTCAAATAGCTTTATTACATCTTGACAAGCTGGTCCATCTGACTTGTCTGGAATGTCTCACAGGTTGTTAATA
This sequence comes from Ovis canadensis, assembly GCF_042477335.2. Lineage (NCBI taxonomy): Eukaryota > Metazoa > Chordata > Mammalia > Artiodactyla > Bovidae > Ovis > Ovis canadensis. The sequence goes on from NC_091251.1 coordinate 105,069,460, forward strand.
AAAGGATGGTAACAATGATAGCTTTCAGTATCACCGTTACAATTTGGTTTGGATTCTGGAATGGAGCCAGAGTAATTTTAATATCCAAATCACAATTCTCTGCAGTATGGGATTCTCTTATTATTATTATTATTGTGTGTATGTGTGTGTCTCTGATTTCTGGTAATAAATATACTCATTACATACTTAAGAGAATAATTCTAGGATACTTGGAGATCTGCCTAATAAGGGAAATATTACTGTTTACGTAGTCAAAGCTATGTTTTACAGTAGTCATGTACAAATGTGAGTGTTGGACCATAAAGAAGGCTGAGTGCCCAAGAATTGATACTTTTGAACTGTGATGCTGCAGAAGACTCTTGAGAGTCCTGTGGACTGCAAGGAGATCAAACCAGTCAATTCCAAAAGAAATCAACTCGGAATATTCATTGGAAGTACCGATGCTGAGGTTGTAGCTTCAGTACTTTGGACACCTGATGTGAAGAGCTGACTCACTGGAAAAGACCTTGATGCTGGGAATCATTGAGGGCAGGGGGAGAAAGCAGTGGGGCAATAGTGGATGAGATGGTTGGATGGCATCACTGACTCAATAGACATGAGTTTGAGCAAACTTTGGAGTATACTGAAGGACAGGGAAGTCAGGCATGCTGCAGTTCATGAGATCACAGAGTTGGACATGACTGAGTGACTGAACAGCAACTGTTTACATACACTTGAAATTCATGCTCGGAAACTATGCCGCTGATCGTTTTGTCATAGGTTATCTAATGTACTTGCATTTCAGTTTTCGTTAACTTAGAAAATAAAACTGACTTCAAGTAAATCAAAACTCAAAAAAGAACATCCCACTTTGCTCCCTACCAAGATATTTCCCTTGAATCCAAAGCCAGAGAAAGTATCCTTCTTGTGGCCCATTTGTTAGTTGTTGTGGTAGAGATACAGAGTTAAGAAAATGTATGGTCCCACAGTATATGTAGCCTTTAAAAGTTAAAAGCACTCTAATTATTCCTGAGGGGTAGTGAAACTTTAAGAAGAAATATTACAATCATAAAACTAAGGAAAGCCTAATTTTATACTAATAGTTCATGCTTTAGACGGGTCTGATTTTTTTTCTTCGTTTCTTTCTGCTGCTGTTAAAATAATTCTGTTACCACCTGTTCTTTCTGCTGTAGGCCTTTTATATATTGAACACATAAAGAAGTCCATGTCAATTAGGGACTGAATTGCACGGGCTATTTTATTAATAGGGAATTCCATTTTAAAAGTGTGTCTTTTTTTCTGTTTAACTATTATTATAAATTTACATTAATGGAGATCTACCCTTTGTAAATTTTAGGTAATTACTTTTCCTCCATAAGCATTAAATTTATAAATTTGCTTTGTAAATTTGCAAATTTCAGGTAATTAATTCTCCTTTGTAAGGATTAATTTTCCTCCATAAGCGCATATATTTGTTTTCTTAGCTTAGACTAAATGGCTGTGGTTGTGCATGTGTGGTCAGTCATGTCCATCCAACTCTTTGTGACCCCATGGACTCTAGCCAACCAGATTCTTCTGTAACTAGAATTTTCCAGGCAAGAATACTGGGCTGAGCTGCCATTTCCTACTCCAGGTAATCTTCCTGACCCAGGGAGCAAACCCATGTCTGTTCTGTCTCCTGCATTGGCAGATTCTTTACCACTGCGCCACCTGCCTTAGAGTAAGAGGAGATTCTAAATCTTAGTTATCACAATTGTGACGGAGCAAAATTTGCCACCCCCAAATGTTTCTTGGGCGTGAGAATTGTTTCAAGCCAAAAATAATCAAGGCCCAAAAGTCTCAGAAGAAACTTTGTCTCTTTCCTTGACTGCCTAAAGAATGTATGTAGGAAACTTGCTCTGGGAAGGGAGCAATCACTATTGATAACTATGGTAGGAATGAGGGGTATAGACATGATGCCCCCTACCAAGTCTATTTTTTAAAATTCCTCTTTGTGTCTTATTGTCTGTAACTGCATGCATGATAGGTCACATTAGTGCACTTCAGTTCAGTTCAGTTCAGTTCAGTTCAGTCGCTCAGTCGTGTCCGACTCTTTGTGACACCATGAACTACAGCACGCCAGGCCTCCCCGTCCATCACCAACTCCTGGAGTTCACTCAAACTCACATCCATCGAGTCTGTGATGCCATCCAGCCATCTTATCCTCTGCCGTCCCCTTCTCCTCCTGCCCCCAATCCCTCCCAGCATCAGTCTTTTTCAATGAGTCAACTCTTCATATGAGGTGGCCAAAGTACTGGGGTTTCAGCTTCAGTATCATTCCTTCCAAAGTATACCCAGCACTGATCTCCTTTAGAATGGACTGGTTGGATCTCCTTGCAGTCCAAGGGACTCTCAAGAGTCTTCTCCAACACCACAGTTCAAAAGCATCAATTCTTTGGCACTCAGCTTTCTTCAAAGTCCAACTCTCACATCCAGACATGACTACTGGAAAAATCATAGCCTTGACTAGATGGACCTTGCTGGCAAAGTAATGTCTCTGCTTTTGAATATGGTATCTAAGTTGGTCATAACTTTCCTTCCAAGGAGTAAGCGTCTTTTAATTTCATGGCTGCAATCACCATCTGCAGTGATTTTGGAGCCCCCCAAAATAAAGTCTGCCACTGTTTCCACTGTGTCCCCATCTATTTCTCATGAAGTAATGGGACCAGATGCCATGATCTTAGTTTTCTGAATGTTGAGCTCTAAGCCAACCTTTTCACTCTCCTCTTTCACTTTCATCAAAAGGCTTTTTAGTCCTTCTTCATTTTCTGCCATAAGGGTGGTGTCATCTACATATCTGAGGTTATTGATATTTCTCCTGGCAATCTTGATTCCAGCTTGTGCTTCTTCCAGCCCACCTTTTCTCATGATGTACTCTGCATAGAAGTTAAATAAGCAGGGTGACAATATACAGCTTTGACTTACTCCTTTTCCTGTTTGGAACCAGTCTGTTGTTCCATGTCCAGTTCTAACTGTTGCTTCCTGACCTGCATATGGGTTTCTCAAGAGGCAGGTCAGGTCATCTGGTATTCCCATCTCTTTCAGAATTTTCTACAGTTTATTGTGATCCACACAGGCAAAGGCTTTGGCATAGTCAATAAAGCAGAAATAGATGTTTTTCTGGAACTCTCTTGCTTCAGCCATGTCCAATTCTTTGTGCCTTTATTGACTAGAGCCTGCCAGGTTCCTCTGTCCCTGGGATTCTCCAGGCAAGAATACTGGAGTGGGTCACTGTGCCCTCCTCCAAGAGATCTTTCCAACCTAAGATAAAACCCATGTCTCCTGGATTGGCAGTCATGTTCTTTTATCACTAACACCACTTGGGAAACCCTCATTGTCTGTACACGATGCAGCAAGCATTTGTTCACCGAGCATTTGCTTTTCCATCTCCAAGTCAGTTGCCTTCTTCTCCTTTGAGGTCCCAAACCAGTACCCTCAACATCCTCTTTTGTCTTTAGCTGAAAATAATATTTAAATTGAGGGTTTTAGCCATTTTGGTGAGCTACTCAGTTTTCCTGGGTCTCTCTCAAGGATTAATATACTAGTTATCAAACTTTAGTTTGATTTTCTTCTGTTAATATCTCATGTTGATTTAATTCTCAGACCAGCCAGAAAGCCTTGAAAGGAATATGTAAACTTTCCTTCCGAGTACAATCCAAAAAGTAACTTAAGACTGAATAATACATCAGTCATGGTAAAGGATTCTCAAATAGAAGATTATGATTGTGCATTTTCTTTATTACCTTTGGATAGAAGTCTAGATATTCGAGACTATTGATTACCAATGATGAAATGATCTTGATAAGATTTAAACATGCAACTGAATAGGCTCTGATTGTTAAATAAACAAAGCAAGTAGAAATGTTTAACTTTTAGTAGATACAGCCTAATAAAATCACCAAGGCTTTAAGGGATATCTAATTCATGAATTAACCAGACTTATATAGTCTAGAAGGCTTCCCTGGTGGCTCAGAGGTTAAAGCGTCTGCCTCCAATGTGGGAGACCCGGGTTCAATTCCTGGGTCGGGAAGATCCCCTGGAGAAGGAAATGGCAACCCACTCCAGTATTCCTGCCTGGAGAATCCCATGGACGGAGAAGCCTAGTAGGTTACAGTCCACGGGGTCGCAAAGAGTCGGACACGACTGAGCGACTTCACCTTCATATAGTCTAGAGGGCTTCTGAAGTGTCGCAGTGGTAAAGGGTCTGCTTGCCAATGCCAGAGAGGCAAGAGATGGGTTCAGTGCCTGGGCCAGGAAGGTCCCCTGGAGGAGGAAATGGCAACCTGCTCCAGTATTGCTGCCTGGAAAATTTCACAGACAGAGGATCCTGGTGGGCTACAGTCCATGGCGTCACAAAGAGTCGGACATGACTGAGTATATACACACACACACACACACACACACACACACACACACACACATTCTAGAGAGAAATTTCTTGACCTTCTGTGTTTTGCATTTTGTCTATTTCTGGATTAATTTCAACATATTTAACTTTATGTTTCTCTCACACTAATGTTTCTTCCCAAAATAATCAAAACAGGGAAAAAAAGTTTCCATGGTACCTTATATGACCCTGGCTTTCATTGGAAATTTATCTACAGCAGCTGAGAGATGGAAAATGGTGGGTCACTGGTGAATTTTAATTATTCTTTGAATATTTTTAAATGCAACTAATAAATATAATAAATTGTTTTAAGGATAGAAACAGAGAGAACCCTTTATTTTTTTAATTAGATGGAGAAATGTATTTCTGTATAATCTATTTCTATATAGTTTTTCTACTACTAGGCAATATGAGAAATATTTGCTTGATTTTATATATATATATATATATATATAATGTAGTTTGAATGATCTTTAATTCTTAGAGATTGTTACAAATACAGAATGGTAAAGTAGATGTCAGAATGCTGTCATTTTGAGAGATTTTCATCCTATTTGATACATAACATTATAACATAAATTGGAAAATGTTGTATTTGCAGGCTTACCTAGATATAAAGTAAGCAAGGAGTGTGAGAACAAATAACCTACTTGTCCTCAAAACTATTTTTATTTAAGGGCAATCAGCCCAACCTGACAGAATCAGTGTGCTCTTTATTTAAAGAATTCCCAGATCCAAGAAACAGTTCTGGACCCATGAAGTTAAACACCCACTTACCTAACGTGCATCCAAAACAGATCCAAATATTAAAGAGAAAGGCATAGACTGGCTTTGAATCGAAGGACATATGTTTGAATTCTGGTCCTTCCTCTTTAATTTTTAAGCCACATTTTTTTTTTCATGCATGCAGTGAGGATAATTGTAGTCACCCCATAAAATTGAAGTACGAAATAAATGAGGTAATGATTTGAAAGTATTTTGCCAAATGTCAGACGATTGGTCAAGCTCACATAAAAAGGATATTATTTTCCTTTCCTTGTCCTTATTAAACATGTGTTGAGAACACACTATGTACAGAACTCTCTCTGAAAGATATAAATACTATATAAATGACTCATGAACAAAAAAACAAAAGATAAGGATATTAGCTGTGTTTAGAGAGTGAGAAATTCTCTACCTGTGATAGTACAGAGTATTGGATCAAGGAGGAACTGAACAAGGGGTAAGGAACTGGATGATTATTTCAATATTTTAAGTAATGATAATAACAATAATTTCCCAATGGAAGTACTGGCGGTGAAAATAGAGGTAAATGTTTGCTATATAAGCCTTAGTATACCTGATGCAAAATTTGAACTCAATTCAGTATCTTACTCCATTGTGATATTTTGGGCTTTTTGTCAGTTGAACACAAGAGTTATCTGAACTTCAAAAGGTAAGTCTGTGTGGATTTCACACGGTATGTATGATGAGAGACAACAAAGACAGGAAAGGTAAACTGAACACCTGTGATGAAAAACCTCCAGTGGTAACTATGGGTTTATCCTTAATCCACCAGGCACAAACGAGGCATGGAAGACTTCAGAACTCTATCAGAATTAGGCATATGGAAGATTAATCTTGCAGTAGTAGACATCAGATGTATTAGACCAAGGAAGAACTGGACATAGGGAAAGGAATCAGATGATTATTTCAATATTTTAAGTAGTAGTAATAACACTGATTCCGCAGCAGAAGTACTGGCTGTGAAGATAGAAGGAAGCGAACAGATATTTGCCATAATAGGCATTAGTGTACCTGACACATAATTTAAACCACAATGTAGCTAAATCTGTGCTATTGCTGTTCACATTTTGATGTTTTTCTGTATCCAATGGCCCAGTATAATCATTCTGAAAATAGCAAGGGAACTACTCATTTGTTTCCTATAATCACATAACTGCAAGGTGTGAAGGTATGCCAAACACATGGGTAGTTAAGTTATCCTTCACCAGAACCTGCCAAGCACACTGAAAAAAATGCAAAACACATTTGAGAGTGCCACGTGAATGCTTCTGGAGCTCCACGTGCGTTTATTACAGCAGCAATAGCTGCTGTGGCGCATAAGTCAAACCAACGTGTGTTTAAAAGTTTGATCGCCCTACGGCAGGTTTCCTTTTCACATGACACATTTTCTTAATGAAGAACCACCTTTGACTAAACATCCTTTTTCTGTTTATCTCCTTGACGAGTAGCAGCCACTAGTGTCCTGCTCCTTGTCTAGCGATCATGGCTGCACTCTTTGTGATTTAGGATACTGGGGGGAGCTCTCTGTGCCACCTCTGGCCTGACTGCTCCACACACACACCTTGGACACCCCATCCCTGCGCTATGATTTTATTCTCCTTTTAATCACGGAGTTGAAAGTGAAGAGACAACAGTTGAGGTTTTATTATGCCAGCTTCAAAATGTTTCGATAAAGGACCACATGGAAAACAAGGAGTGTAGAAAGGGGGCTGGTGGAGAGGGGATCACAAATATTTCTTAACTTCAAAGTGAAAGGAACCAGATAAATAGGTCACTCTGTAGCCATCAACAACATGAATTTATTACCTTTTGAAAATGGCCAGAGGTACTGAAATATAAACAGAAGGGACTATTTGGAGGTCTGTCACCTTTCCACCCCTTCTGAACTATGCAGAAATGCATTTACTTTGAAACCTGTGTACAGTTTTCTTTTAATCTTTTTGTTTTGGCTAAATAAGAAAAAGATGCTTACTTAAAAAAAAAAATGTCCATAGTAAAATGTAAGCCTTTCTCTGCTTTCTTTTCCTTTAATTACTCTCTGTTTACTATTCCTTGAAATTTTTCCTGTGTAAAGAAATATATATCTTATGTGTTCATCTACGATTTTGTGTTGGTCTTTTAGACAGATTGGGATCAGATTCATTTCCTTCCTCATCTTGCTATTTTGTTTAACAATATGCAGCGGATATTTTTCTGAGTCAGAATCTAATTCAATTGTTTTAATGGCTGCACACTTTTCCATTTATAGACATTGTGTAATTCTTATCTTTCTCTCACTTTTCCTTTTTTCCTAATACTAGCAACGCTGCCATGAGCTTACTGAAACATATATTTGTACATATGTGTTCAAGTATTTTGTAGAAAAGAGTCTTACATGTTATTCAACAGTTTAAACATCTTTTTTTTCTTCACCTAACTAATAATATTCATTTATACATGCATATATTACAGATATATTCTGCCTTTGTCTTCATGATCTCTATAGACTAGAGAGGATCTGTTTGACACATATCTGGAAATTAAAAAAAAAAACAGAGTGCTAAGCATCATTAAATATAATTCTCACTAATGAAATTTTTTCTGTAAGTTATACTACCTCCATCCTCTTAATGAATAGTCACTAAGACACTCATATATTCTGTTCCCATTCTGTATCTGCACCCACGGTCCTGTTTGCTTTGTGGTCCAGAATCTTCTTTACTTGACATTCATCAAGATGCTAGTGGTGCTATTTCATTTTTTCCCTTTCTTCCAGCAGTTTTCGTATCAGCCTCTCTCTGCAGTAAAGAACAAAACTACAGTGGAAATGACAGCTTCCCTAGAAGCCATCTAAATACCTTCCTACGCTCTGGGTTTGTTTGTTCTTTTTCAAAGATCAGAGAACACAAAACACGGGCTACATCTGACAAGATGCTGGGTTGAACTCATTTTTAGCAGAAATCATGCTGTGCCTGACAGATTTGCAGCCAGAAGTGTTATTTGGGACGCTGGAAGGAAGAATGGGACAGTATGCAACATTTACTATTTTCTTTGTAACTTTATTGTTTTTTAAATGCTTTGTTATATGACAGAGATAATTGTCATTTTTTGGTGGGGGAAAAAAAAAGCCACAGAGTTGAACTGTCATTAACTTTAGAAGAAGATAACCAATTAATTTAATAATTAAGGGTAGGAGGGCTTCCCATGTGGCTCAGCTGGTAAAGAATCTGCCTGCAATACAGGAGACCTGGATTCAATCCCTGGGTTGGGAAGATCCCCTGGAGAAGGGAAAGGCTACCCACTCCAGTATTCTGGCCTGGAGAATTCCATGGACTCTATAGTCCATGGGGTCACAAAGAGTTGGACACTACTGAGTGGCTTTCACTCATTCACTAAGGGTAGGAAGCTTATTTCTGCCTATAATTATGAAAAGACTTAGAGATGGGTATAAAAATTGGAAAAAGTAAAAAAAATGCATTTTACTCAGTTATTATAAAAGAAATTCTGGAACCACTGAGGTAAATAGAAAGGAATTATGTTTCTAAAACTGTTGTGAGAATTAGGGATGCCAAAGTCTAAAAATCACATGTTTAAAAGAAAATTTATTTATAAAAATAAGAATACTTGTATGTTTATCTTGGGGACTTATTTAAATAGACAAACTCTCCTGTGTCTCTGCATATGATAGCCCAGAATATATAACTGGAAGTATGTGGATTACATGCACAGCCCAAGGCTGTTTGCTCATCAACAAATGGAAGTGATAAATATATTTATACTGGGTAGCAGTCTCATGATAGAAAAAACAACAAGTGAATCAAATAAATTGTCTTAATATTCAAGAAATTAACTATTCCAAACCAAAAACCACATTCATTTCAGCTGATCAGCTCTAGCTAAAAATCATTTTGATGGGATTGTTTGGTAATCTATGCTCTTTTCTATTATCTGTATTATTTGATGTATCCCCTGTAGCACCCACTGAGGCAGGAAGACATTATTCATACAGCCTACCTAAATGCCATTGAGGCTATAAAGTCATTTTAAACTATTTAAGTTTTATTAGTCTGGGAAATCTAAAATTCAGGAAACAATACACTGTGTATAGTTTGATATTTAATAGTAACAAAGAGGGACATAAAAAAGGCAAGATGTTCTTTTTCTTCCCTCATATTTGCATAATCTCTCTATATCCCTAATGAACAGGAGTAAGATTCATTGTGCTCCTGTCTGACGCAGAGGTATTATAAACTAGATGGCTAAGAGAGTTGCCTTCAATATTGAAATTATGCCAGTCTAAATACAATACTGCCTTTAACTTCTCAACAACTTGAATTCCTCCATGAAAACATTAGCCTAAATACCTGAGCATCTGGAAGAATGCTTTTTTATTTAGAACTTGCCTACTAGACAAATCATTAAAAATTTCAAGAATGCACTGTATATTCAGGATAGGAAGTCCAAACTGAAAAGCTGTTGGGTTAATGTGAAATTGTATCTAATTAATTCCAGACTGTAAATATACTGGCAAATTATTTAGACTGCTCAATAGCTTTGGGAATGTTGCCAACATAACTAAGGTAGAAGGAAATCCTACTTTTTAACAGTGACTACTTCCTCCACTACAGGATTTAGACCTGATGACTCTGGAATGGCGGATGGTGCTCTGGATCCAAAGCTAATGGAGCTTAAGTGATGCCCTCTTTAAATTCTGGGTCACTTTTTAGCACAAAGCTACTTATTTATCTCAAGATAACCACTCTAGGTTCACTTAAAAGAGTGAACATTGAACACGCGCATGTTCAGTTGTGCCTGACTCGTTGTGACCCCGTAGACTGTTGCCCACCGGACTCTTCTGTCCATGGAATTTCCCAGGCAAGAATGAGTCAGTAGGTCTTTAGCAATACCCAAACATCAAATTCATTTTAGACTTTTTTTTTCCAAGGCTACTACTCACTCTTTTGGCACTTTTGTGTGAATTGGAGAAAGGTGCTCCTTAGAGCAGACACAACCTGAGTCAGCACCACTCAGCCTCCACTTTGCACCCTCATCTGGGCAGCATTTGCCAACCACAATCTGCCCCACTCTACGTGATAACCCTGTATCTTCGAAAAATCTCTAGTTGAATACTTGTCACTTTCCTCCACATGCTCTGAAGCATTTTTCCTGATCTCAAAACTTTAGACTATATCCAAATCATTAATCCTTTGCCAAAGATTTCACTTCATATTTTAACAAAATAATATTTAAATGTATCTGAAACTGGAGCCGATTATACAGAGTGAAGTAAGCCAGAAAGAAAAACACCAATACAGTATACTAACACATATATATGGAATTTAGGAAGATGGCAATGACGACCCTGTATGCAAGACAGGGAAAGAGACACAGATGTGTATAATGGACTTTTGGACTCAGAGGGAGAGGGAGAGGGTGGGATGATTTGGGAGAATGGCATTCTAACATGTATACTACCATGTAAGAATTGAATCGCCAGTCTATGTCTGACGCAGGATGCAGCATGCTTGGGGCTGGTGCATGGGGATGACCCAGAGAGATGTTATGGGGAGGGAGGTGGGAGGGGGGCTCATGTTTGGGAACGCATGTGAGAATGAAAGATATTAAAATTTAAAAAATAAAAAATAAATAAAAAATAAAGGAAAAAAAATAAATGTATCTGATTTATATTTCTTCAATCTCTATGTACTCCAAATGGATATTTATTCATCCTTTCTTATCTCTGAGAAAAGAGTATCTCCCTTTCCATCTGAGATTAACATGGTCATCAACTCCTGCACCAGCACAGGTCACTTGCTACTCCCCATCGTCTCCTCTTGGTTTTAGATGTTCTAGTTTTCTCTCTGCGTGGGATACTTCGTTTCAGTTTGCATATGTTCCCAAACCTCCACTACATGGCCTTGAAAAATTGTTGTAGGTGTGTATGTTTCATTTTGCCAAAAAGAATGTCAGCATCTTGCCAACGAAACTCACATGTATTTCGGCCTCAATTCCATAACTCAAAAAGTAGAATGGTGTGCGTGTATTTGGCACTCGGTATGGTGGCTCAGATGGTAAAGAATCTGCTTTCAATGTGAGAGACCCTGGTTTGACCCCTGGGTCAGGAAGATCCTCTGGAGAGGGAATGGCAACCCACTCCAGTGTCCTCGCCTGGAAGAATCCATGGACAGAGGAGCCTGGTGGGCAACAGTCCAAGGGGCCGCAAAGAGTTAGACACTAATGGGTGGCTAACTACTACTGCTTTATATTTTGTGGAAGGAATTTCCTATTTAATTGTATAGTGCTTTTCTCACTTTTTAGTATTTTAATTTCACTAATGATTTGTAATAGACTATTTTTTTAGAGTCGCTTTAGTTTCACAGCAAAACGAGTAGAAGGTATAAAGATAGCTTCTGCCCACACTCATGCAGGCATGCATGCTCAGTTGCTGTCATGTCTGATTCTTTGCAACTTCATGGACTGTAGCCCACAAGTCTCCTCTGTCTATGGGGTTTTTCTGGCAAAAATACTGCAGTGCGTTGCCATATCCTCCTCCAGGTGACCTTCCTGATGCAGGGATCAAACCCGCATCTCTTGGGTCCCCTGCATCAGCAGGTGAACTCTTTACCACGAAGCAGCCTGGGAAGCCACACACATGCATAGCCTCCCCCATAGTCAACATCTTCCAACAGAGCGGTGCGTTTATTATAATCTATAAATCCACATGGACACATCATAATCATCCAAAGTTCATAGTTTACGTTAGGGTTCACTCTTGGTGTATACATTCTGTTCGTTTGGATAGATGTAGAGTTTTGGGCATGAGATACAGTAATCACTTGGATAGTCCAATGGAATTCACTGCAAGCACTGGCAAATAAGAATATGCTTCTTTGAGAGTGTATAATCGTTTCATTCATCTTTTCCTAAATGCTTTACATCCCTTCAAAACAAAGATAACCATAAAGAAAATAAAGTGTTAGTGAACTTACCCCAATAAAGGATGTGTGTTTATATATATGAATTAATTTCAAGCATATATATATATATATAGAGAGAGAGAGAGAGAGAAAGAAAACAGAAAGGAGAGAGAATAACATAATTTTTCTAAGATGGCTGTCAAATTTAAGCTCTCTTTACCATGATGTATTTGGACACTAGGAGTGAGCAAATATTTTCACATATTTAAAAGAATTTGCAAGTATTTATCTTGATAAGAGACAGATAACCCTAAATTGAGAACAGGAGCACATTTACTTTATTGCCAATGCTGCTACTATCTGGCCTTGTTAATTTGGATGTTCCTCTTAATATTTACTTGCTTCATTATGTGCAAACTTACATTAATGTAATCTGAATTACATATGGCATGGAGTCATTACAAGACTAAAAGCAGCAACAGAAACATACTATATAAATGCAGACCATCACATACATATTTAAGTAGAACTTATAAAATGAGGAAAAGAATCTGCACAGTTTCCACATATATTTATTGAGCAACCACTGTTCTAGGCAAACAGGTTTCAGAGGTGAACAATTCTGAGTCTCCTGGACTGTATCTTCTATTGATGGAGACAGAAAAGAAACAAATGTATCAATGTGATTTAATTATATGTTCACATAACAAAATATGCTTTCTAATTCCATCTCAGGTTTTCTTTTAAGCTGAAATTAGAATGAAAATTCAAATTAATACAGTTCTATAATAATTTCTTCATTGTGGAGAAATACATACAAGAAGGGATGCTTTCTTAGAAATACATGTTTGAATATTACACTATTTTAAGGTTCATAGTTTAATAAGACCATTTTTATTTACACTGTTCTGATGCAATGATGTGTTGTCTCATACATAATTCCAGCCTATCTATATTTCAGAAAGTGTATTAAGGTCCAACAATGCTAAGATCCTGCTTGGCACCAGTGGAGTGATTTCAGAGCCCACGGAGAAGAAATCCTGCCCCATTAGGACTGATGAGATGTTATACACTTTTCATAGCAGAGGCTTTGATAAAATTATGCCAACATAAACTTATCTTGCCTATAAGGAGGTTTTAATAAAAGAGAAGATGGAGGGAAGCTTGAAAATGATGCATATTTTCATAGACAGAGACATGGCTGAATCCAATTAAGAAGCAGAAGGCAGTCATGGTAATCTCCGTGGATGCTTAAACATGAAATTATGGAGCTAAGTGTTTAATCACGAAAAGTATTGAGCTTTCACTATGCGCACAACACTCTGCTTGGGCTTTGACCCAAGATTCAGGTCGGGCCTGCGAGTTGCCTACAGCCAACTAGGGAGAGGTGGTCATGGAAACACACAGGTGTCTTGTACTGCTTTAGTGTCTTGACAACAGGAAGTCCTACCAAAGAAGAAGCTAATTCCTTACAGGTGGACAGGAACAGTTACAAAAGTAAGTTTAGTTGGTCTTTGAAATAATAGATGTTCATCTGAAAGATGTGATAAGGTAGCATGATGGTGGTGGTGGTGGTGGTGGTGGATTGGGTGGGGGCGGTGTGAAGAAAGTTTTCCAGACAGCAGGATTAAGCGTTTTGAAATGCAGGAGAAGCAAAAGACATCGGTTTGATTCCTGGGTCAGGAAGATCCCCAGGAGTAGGAAGTGGCAACCCACTCCAGTATTCTTTGCCTGGAAAATTCCTGTCAGAGAAGCCTGATGGGCTACAGTCCATGGGTTCACAAAGAGTTGGACACAACTAAAATGATGAGGATGGTGATAACATGCATGAAGGTAGAATTTGGTGGGCACGTTTAAATTTACAAAATTTCAGAACATGTTTTTATTATGCCACTCTAAGACATATGTGTAAAAGTTGCTCAGACATGTCTGACTCTTTGTGACCCCTATACAGTCCATGGAATTCTCTAAGCCAGAATACTGGAGTGGGCAGCTTTTCCCTTCTCCAGGAGATCTTCCCAACCCAGGGATAGAAACCCGGTCTTCCACAGTTGAGGCAGATTCTTTACCAGCTGAGCCACAAAGGTAGCCCAAGAATACTGGAGTGGGTAGCCTTTCCCTTCTCCAGTGGATCCTCCCAGCTCAGGAACTGAACCAGGGTCTCCTGCATTGCAGGCGAATTTTTTACCAACTGAGCTATCAGGGAAGACCCTATGACATATGGACTACTATTATTCTGTAATATTTGATTGTTTCATTTTTCTTGATCTACATATACACAAGAGAGGACCGTAATTTACATACATGTATGTAATAAATGAGCTTAATGAAACTCTTTAGAAAACATTTTAAAAATGGAGAGGGAAAATTTAAGCATCTTTTTAGTGCTTTCATTATTATCCAAAGAATTATGGGAAAATAAACACTACCTAGCCAAGAGATGGAAATTATTTAAAACTGTAGTTTTCTTCAATCCTAGGATGTTTTGTATTTTTTGTTTTTGTTCAATCTCTAAGTTGTGTCTGACTCTTTGTGATCCCATGAACTGCAGCACACCAGGCTTCCCTGTCCTTCATTATCTCCTAGAGTTTACTCAAATTCATACCCATTGAGTCAGTGATGCTATTGGTGCTGCTTTGTACTATGCAATGTAAAATATTATCGAAAGCTAACATCATAGATTAACATTGGAGAACAGATGCATAGAATATAAATTCTAACACTAGGGATCTGTTTGGTGTTCTACAAAAACGCAAAAGAAAACACAAAAAAATACATAAAAAACACAAAAAGATGAAAACCACAAAAGAAGATGTAAAAAATTATACAGCATCTGAAGAATACTGTATTACTATTCTTTGGCCCACTATCACACAAACCCCAACACTCCAGAAATTTTGTCTGTAGGTTTCTGAAATACTTACAAAGCTTGGAAAGTCTTGATTCTCGCTATTAAAAATAAAGAAGCTACTTTTGCCACTTAACATCAAATTGCCATTTTGATAGCCATTTGGTTCAGCAAAGACTGAAAGGCTTTGCATAAACCATGGATCTTCCTGTTGGCAAATAGGTGGGTGTTTAGTTTTGAATTAGCTGAATAAAGTTTATCAACTTTTCAAAATATACTGCTATGAAAGTATGAGTGAATAGTTACATGAACTTAGACTGTTTCTTTCCCTAAATATAAATATATATATATATATATACATATTTTAAGTGATCTTCCATATGTAAGGAATTGGATCTGAAGCAAAATTTGTCCTCCATTCACAATTTGCTGTTGAATAGCATGCTGTTCTCCATTAAGAAAAAAACTTCAGCCACACAGATGAGGTGCAGCCCACTTTGCAGTTCCAAAGGTGTAAGTGTGGGGCAGGGTAAGAAGGAACCGTGGAAAATAAAAGGGACTCTGGAGGCTCATGCCCAAGAAGTTTTCAATCACACTTTAAAATTAAGTGTCTCAAATCAGGATTTAATTTACAGTTTAAGATTTAATAACACAGTCATTGCATGTTAATTAAACAGCAATGGATCATTTAGCAACCTGTTTAATGAGGTGTAACAACTATTGCATATAAAACATACCGACATTATTATTACATTGCCATTAAACTTCAATAAATCTGTTTGAATAATTATTGGTATTTAAGCACTATAAAGGCAGTAACATAACTAGACATACCTATTTATATTCAATAAAACAAGAATTTTATTGTAGGAATAATTAAATTCCCAGGACCACATTCCTACATTTGTATGACACAAAATTCCTCCTGGCAACAGTAGGAGTTGCAGCTCCAGTAAAATGAAGAATTCAAGAGAGAAGAATTCAGCCCACACAGAAGGAGCTGTCCTCGTCATTAGTTTTAGAATCTCACCTTTCTTTAGGGGGCCAAGCTCATCCATAATTTAATTAATAAATGTAATTGAAAGACCAGTTCCTCCATTATTCTTTGGACTAGGGGATCATAAATCCACACACTACCTCCCTCGTGCTCACACAGGATAAATTAGAGAGGCCTGCCTACGAATGTGACCTGACCGAAGATGCAGAAAAGCTATAACTTTTACGTTGGGAGGACTTGGTGAGCCAGCAAGGTGTAGAGGGCTCTGCTGACTAAAATAAACATAGGGAATGGCCCCCGTTTGGCATATACGTTGCTAGGCTGCCTGGAAGATGAGGAAGGTGTGGTACCATCGAGAACTGACGTACTCTGAATGATAAAGTACAATGTTTTGCTGCCAGATAAAAATCTCAAAAGGCCTGTGGGTAGAGAGAGCAAAAGAGGGTGCTAGCCAGACCACGGGAATATGGAACTCAAGTAGATAATCTATAGTACACTTACTTTAAAATTCTAGATTATTAATACTACATTTTAAAAAATTTTACTGGAGTATAGTTGATATGCAAAGTTGTATCAGTCTCTGCTGTGCAGCAAAGTGAACCAGCTATGCATGTACACATAGCTGATCCTCTTTTTTGGATTTCCTTTCCATTTAGGTCATCACAGAACATTGAACAGAGCTCCTTGTGCTATATGGTGGGTTCTCATTAGTTATCTGTCTTAAATGTGTGTGTGTGTGTGTTAGTTGCTCAGTCATGTCTGATTCTTTGTGACTCCATGAACTGCTGCCTGCTTGGCTGCCCTGTCCAAGGAATTCTCTAGGCAAGAATACTGGTGTGGGTAACCATTCCCTTCTTCAGGAGATCTTCTTGACCCAGGTATCGAACACACATCTCCTACATTGCAGGCAGATTTTCTTACAGTCTGAGCCAACAGGGAAGCCCATTTTAAATGTAGTAGTGGATACATGTCAACCCCAGTCTCCCAATTCATCCCACCGTCTCCCTTTTCCCCCTTGCCATCTGTATGTTTATTCTCTACATCTGTGTCTCTACTTCTGCTTTGCAAAAGGGCTCATCTGTTGCATTTTCTAGATTCTGCATATGAAATATATGATATATATATATTTTATCTTTCTGATTTGCTTCACTCTGTATGGCAGTGCCTAGGCCCATTTATGTCTTTGTAGATGGTACAATTTTGTTCTTTTTGTGGCTGGGTAACATCCACTGTATATATTTATATTTTTGTACCACATCTTTATCCATTCCTCTGCTGATGGACATTTAAGTTGCTTACATGTCCTACTGCTGCTGCTGCTACTGCCAAATTGCTTCAGTCGTGTCTGACTCTGTGCAACCTCATAGACAGCAGCCCACCAGGTTCCCCCATCCCTGGGATTCTCCAGTTAAGAACGCTGGAATGGGCTGCCATTTCTTTCTCCAATGCATGAAAGTGAAAAGTGAAAGTGAAGTCGCTCAGTTGTGTCTGACCCTTAACGACCGCATGGACTGCAGCCCACCAGGCTCCTCCATCCATGCGTTTCTCCAGGCAAGAGTACTGGAGTGGGTTGCCATTTCCCTGGATATTGTAAATAGTGCTGCAATAAACATTGGGGTACACATTACCTTGCAATCCCACTCCCGGGCAAATACCCGGAGAAAACCATAACCCCAAACGATACATGCACTAAAATCTAATTTTCATATGATTGTTTTGAATGTTAATATTCCCCATTTATCCAGAACGTTTATTAAAATTTGGCCAAAGAGTAAATAGATAAGTGTGAAATATAGTTTGAGAGTGACATTTTGTGGAAAGCAGATGATATATACTGGAGATATAGACAAGAATACAAATTCAATTAAAGTTGGATACTGGAGGAAGAAATGGTAACCCACTCAAGTATTCTTGCATGGAGAATCCCACTGACAGAGGATCCTAGTGGGTTACAGAACATGGGTTTGCAAAGAGTTGGACATGACTTGATGAATAACACTAACTAACTAACTATTGGAGCTACTAGGGTACCCATGGACATCCAAAGACCATCATCAATTGTGGATTGGGCATTCAAATTGTTTTATGTATATTTTAATGCAAGATGGCCTTGTGAAGTCTAAAGATGTGAAAACCTGGCAGCTGACACTTTATATGTAAAGATACATATGTCTTACAAGGGTAAACATAAACTGTCATCACGTTAGATAGTAAACAGATCAATGATCAACACAGCTAGAGGGAGAGACTGGGAGGTTGGAACTGATGCTTTCAAACTGTGATGTTGGAGAAGACTCTTGAGAGTCACTTGGACTACAAGGAGATCCAACCAGTCAATCCTAAAAGATATTAACCCTGAATTTTGATGCTAAAGCTGGGCTCCAATATTTTGGCCACCTGGTGAAAGGGCTGACTTGCTGGAAAAGACCCTGATGCTGGGAAAAATAAAAGGCAGAAGGAGAAGGAGATGACAGAGGATGAGATAGTTGGATGGTGAGTTTCCTGCTGCTACTAAGTCGCTTCAGTCGTGTTTGACTCTGTGCGACCCCATAGACAGCAGCCCACCAGGTTCCCCCATCTGTGGGATTCTCCAGGCAAGAACACTGGAGTGGGTTGCCATTTCCTTCTCCAATGCATGAAAGTGAAAAGTGACAGTGAAATTGCTCAGTCATGTCTGACCCTTAGCAACCCCATGGGCTGCAGCCTACTAGGCTCCTCCATCCATGGGATTTTCCAGGCAAGAGTGCTGGAGTGGGGTGCCATTGCCTTCTCCGGATGGTGAGTTTGAGCATGAGTTTATGGACATGAGTTTGAGCAAGCTCCAGGAGATAGTGATTGAAAGGGAAGCCTGGTGTCCTGCAGTGTGTGGGATCACAAAGAATCGGACATGACTGAGCAACTAAACATCAGCAAAGGAATTTTTAGAGCAATGGTAGACGCATGTCATTATATATTTGTCCAAACCCATAGAATGTACAGCACCAAGGTTGACTCTTAATCTGAACTATGGACTTTGGGTGATTATGATGAGTCAATGAACATGGAAAAGGCAAAAAGATAGGACACTGAAAGATCAACTCCCCAGGTCAGTAGGTGCCCAATATGCTTTGGGAGAACAATGGAGGTAAAATTCCAGAAAGAATGAAGAGACGGAGCCAAAGGTAAAACAACACCCAGTTGTGGATGTGACTGGTTATGGAAGTCTGATGCTATAAAGAACAATACTGCACAGGAACCTGAAATGTTAGGTCCATGAATCAAGGCAAATTAAGTGTTCAAACAGGTGATGGCAAGAGTGAACATAGAAATTTTAGGGATCATTGAACTAAAATGGACTGGAATGGGTGAATTTAACTTAGATGACCATTATGTCTACTATTGCGGACCAGAATCTCTTAAAAGAAATGGAATCACACTCATAGACAACAAAAAGGTCTGAAATGCAGTAATTGGGTGCAATCTCAAAAACAACAGAATGATCTCTGTTCATTTCCATGGCAATGCATTCAATATCACATTAATCCAAGTCTATGCCCAACCAGTCAGTTCAGTTCAGTTCAGTCGCTCAGTTGTGTCCAACTCTTTGCGACCCCATGAATCGCAGTACTCCAGGCCTCCCTGTCCATCACCATCTCCTGGAGTTCACTCAGATTCATATCCATCGAGTCAGTGATATCATCTAGCCATCTCATCCTCGGTAGTCCCCTTCTCCTCCTGTCCCCAATCCCTCCCAGCATCAGAGTCTTTTCCAATGAGTCAACTCTTCACATGAGGTGGCCAAAGTACTGGAGTTTCAGCTTTAGCATCATTCCTTCCAAAGAAATCCCAGGGCTGATCTCCTTCAGAACGGACTGGTTGGATCTCCATGCAGTCCAAGGGACTCTCAAGAGTCTTCTCCAACACCACAATTCAAAAGCATCAATTCTTCGGCGCTCAGCCTTCTTCACAGTCCAACTCTCACATCCATACATGACTACTGGAAAAACCATAGCCTTGACTAGATGGACCTTAGTCGGCAAAGTAACGTCTCTGCTTTTGAATATGCTATCTAGGTTGGTGATAACTTTTCTGCTGAAGAAACTGAAGTTGAACAATTCTATGAAAACCTAAAAGACCTTGTAGAATTAACACCCCCAAAAGAAATCTTTTTCATTATAGGGGTCTGGAATACAAAAGTAGGAAGTTAAGAGATACCTGGAGTAACAAGCAAATTTGGCCTTGGAGTACAAAATGAAGCAGGCAAAGGCTAACACAGTTTTGCCAAGAGAACGCACTGATCATAGCACCAGAAGCACAAGAGAAGACTCTACACACGGACATCACCAGATGGTCAACACCGAAATCAAATTGGTTATATTCTTTGCAGCCAAAGATGGAGAAGCTCTATTCAGTCAGCAAAAACAAGACCAGGAGCTGACTGTGGCTCAGATCATGAACTCCTTATTGCCAAATTCAGACTTAAATTGAAGTAGGGAAATCCACTAGACCATTCAGGTATGACCTAAATCAAATCCTTTATGATTATACAATGGAATTGAGAAATAGATTCAAGGGATTAGACCTGATTGATAGAGTGCCTGAAGAATGGTGGACAGAGGTTCATGACATTGTACAGGAGGGAGTGATCAAGACCATCCTCGAGAAAGAGAAATGCAAAAATGCCAAGTGCTTGTCTGAGGAGGCTTTGCAAATAGCTGAGAAAAGAAGTGAAGCAAAAGGCAAAGGCATCAAGGAAAGATATACCCATTTGAAGGCAGAGTTCCAAAGAATAGGAAGGAGAGATAAGAAAGCCTTCCTCAGTGATCAATGCAAAGAAATAGAGGAAAACAATAGAATGGGAAAGACTAAAGATCTCTTCAAGGAAAGTAGAGATACCATGGGAATATTTCATGCAAAGATGGAAACAATAAAGGACAGAAAAAGTATGGACCTAACTGAAGTAGAGGATATTAAGAAGAGGTGGCAAGAATATATGGAGGACCTATACAAAGAAGATCTTTATGACCCAGAAAACCATGATGGTGTGATAACTAACCTTGAGCCATACATCCTGGAATGCAAAGTGGGCCTTAGGAAGCATCACTATGAACAAAGCTAGGGGAGGTGATGGATTTACAGTTGAGCTATTTCAAATCCTAAAAGATGATGGTGTGAAACTGCTGCACTCAATATGCCAGCCCAGAAAATATGGAAAGCTCAGCAGTGGCCACAGGACTGGAAAAGGTCCGTTTTCATTCCAAGCCCAAAGAAAAGCAATGCCAAAGAATGCTCAAACTTCTTCACAATTGCACTCATCTCACAAGCTAGCAAAGCGATGCCCAAAATTCTCCAAGCCAGTCTTCAACAGTATGTGAACCATGAAGTTCCACATGTTGAAGCTGGATTTAGAAAAGACAGAGGAACCAGAGTTCAAATTGCCCATATCTGTTGGATCATCTAAAAAGCAAGAGAGTTCCAGAGAAACATCTACCTGTGATTTATTGACTATGCCAAAGCCTTTGACTGTGTGGATCACAACAAACTGTGGAAAATTCTCAAAGAGATGGGAATACCAGACCAGCTTATCTGACTCCTGAGAAATCTGTGTGCAGGGCAAGGAGCGACAGTTAGAACTGGACATGGAACAACAGATTGGTTCTACATCGGGAAAGGAGTATGTCAAGTCTGTTTATTGTCACCCTGCTTATTTAACTTATATGTAGAGTACATCATGAAATATGCCGGGCTTGATGAAGCACAAACTTAAATCAAAATTGCCAGGAGAAATATCAATAACCTCAGATATGCAGAAGGCATGACCCTTAAGGCAGAAAACGAAGAAGAACTAAAGAGCCTCTTGTTGAAACTGAAAGAGGAGAGTGAAAAAGTTGTGTTAAAGCTCAACATTCAGAAAATAAAGATCATGGCATCCTATCTCATTACTTCAACACAAATAGTTGAGGGAAAAATAGAAACAGTGAGAAACAATTTTTATTTGGTGGGGAAGCTCCAAAATCACTGCAGATGGTGGCTGCAGCCATGAAATTAAAAGATGCTTGCTCCTTGTAAGAAAAGCTATGAGCAAACTAGACAGCATACTAAAAAGCAGACACATTACTTTGCCAACAAAGGTCCTTCCAGTTAAGGCTATGGTTTTTCCAGTAATCATGTATGGATGTGAGAGTTGGCCTATAAAGAGAGCTGAGCACTGAAAAATTGATGCTTTTGAACTGTGGTGTTGGAAAAGACTCTTGAGAGTACCTTAGACTGAAAGGAGAACTGACCAGTCAATCCTCAAGGAAATCAGTTCTGAATTTTCAATGGAAGGACTGCTGCTGTAGCTGAAATTCCAATACTTTGGCCACTTGATGTGAAGAACTGACTCATTGGAAAAGACCCTAATGCTAGGAAAGATTGAAGGCACAAGGAGAAGGGAATAACAGAGGATGAGATGGTTGGATGGCATCACCGACTCAATGGACATGAGTTTGGGTAAATTCCTGGAGTTGGTGATGAACAGGGAAGCCTGGCGTGCTGCAGTACATGGGGTCACAAAGAGTCAGACATAACTGAGCTACTGAACTGAACTGAACTGATGTGTCAATGTAGGTTTATCACTTTAAATCAATGTACCACTCTGGTGGGGAATGTTGATACTGGGGAGCCTATGAATGTGTATAGTGTGATTATATATGGGATACATCTTTACTTGCCATTCAATTTTGCTATGGACCTAAAATTGCTCTAAAAAAAGTTTATTTTTTTAAAGTGTCTATTGAATTTGTAATTATGTGTAGTAAATATTTCATGGAGCTGAAATTTGAAAAACGGGAAAATCAGTGAAAACTGGGAAGGCTTTGTAGAGTAGAAATATGAATTATGCCATAAAGAGCAGAAAATGAGCAAGGAGAGATAAGCAGGCTGGGTACTTCAGGACAGAGAAAAAGTTTGAGACAATGTAAGCTGATGTGTGGAAACATGTCTTAGCATAGTATAAGTTACACCAATTAGAATATGGGATCTTTTTGTAAACATAAAAATTCTAAGTGTTCTTATTAGGGTATAATGGGGTAATTATTAAATATCTCATTGTTGAGTCAAAAAGGTTTAGCTTTGATACCAAAAGAAATATTGGACCACTGGTGGATTTTGAGACAAGAAATGCCATGTCAACTAATGACTTTCCATCGTTAT
Source organism: Ovis canadensis (assembly GCF_042477335.2). Lineage (NCBI taxonomy): Eukaryota > Metazoa > Chordata > Mammalia > Artiodactyla > Bovidae > Ovis > Ovis canadensis. The sequence continues at coordinate 105,092,565 of NC_091251.1, forward strand.
TGTTGTTCTTTATCAAAGGATGGGTAATGATTCATGGAGACTCCAACAGTAATTTAAGTAAATTATTATATCATCTTCACTTCCTCGTATGGCTCATTAGTTTCTGCAAGCAGGTCAATATATATCTTACCTCCAACTTGCTTATGCAGATTCCTTGTCATAGAATGTCCTTGCTACTTTGCAAACTTCATAATAACGTACTCATAATTCAAGTATAGGTGGCCTTTTTTGGGAAACTTGATGACTTAGCAGGTCCTTGATAGACTTAATAGAATGGAGCTGCCTCTCCTTTAGGAGAAGGCAATGGCACCCCACTCCAGTACTCTTGCCTGGAAAATCCCATGGAAGGAGGAGCCTGGTGGGCTGCAGTCCATGGGGTCGCTGACCGTAGGACACAACTGAGCGACTTCACTTTCACTTTTCACTTTCATGCATTGGAGAAGGAAATGGCAACCCACTCCAGTGTTCTTGCCTGGAGAATCCCAGGGATGGGGGAGCCTGGTGGGCTGCTGTCTATGGGGTCACACAGAGTCAGACAAGACTGAAGAGACTTAGCAGCAGCAGCAGCAGCCTCTCCTTTAAGTTAACCTGTAATCCTGCACTTAGTAATTTTATGGCACGTGCAAATATGGTTACATGCCACTATTTACATTCTCTTCCTCTCGGTAGGCTAAAGACATTTGATATCAGTTTCATGTTTTATTCATCTACTATTATACTTTTAATTTATTTTTCCAGCTTTATTGAGATACAAGTTCAGTTCAGTTCAGTCATTCAGTCATGTCTGACTCTTTGTGACCAAATGGACTGTAGCATGCCAGGTGTCCCTGTCCATCACCAACACCCAGAGATTACTTAAACTCTTGTTCGTTGAGTCAGTGATGCCATCTAACCATCTCATCCTCTGTTGCCCCCTTCTCCTCCTGCCTTCAATCTTTCCTAGCATCGGGTTCTTTTCCTATGTGTTAGTTCTTCGCATCAGGTGGCCAAACCACTGGAGGTTCAGCTATAGCATCAGTCCCTCCAATGAATATTCAGGGCTAATTTCCTTCATGATGGACTGGTTGGATCTCCTTGCAGTCCACAGAACTCTCAAGAGTCTTCTCCAACACCACAGTTCAAAAGCATCAATCCTTTGGTGTTCAGCTTTCTTTATAGTCCAACTCTCATATCCATATATGACTATGGAAAAACCATAGCTTTAACTAGATGGATCTTTGCTGGCAAAGTAATGTCTCTACTTTTTAATATGTTGTCTCGGTTGGTCATATTTTTTCTTCTAAGAACAAATGTCTTTCAATTTCATGGCTGTAATTACCATCTGCAGTGATTTTGGAGCCCCCCAATATGACATCTCTCACTGTTTCCACTGTTTTCCCATCTATTTGCCATGAAAATATGGGACCAGATACTATGGTCTTAGTTTTCTGAATTTGAGTTTTTAGCCAGCTTTTTACTCTCCTCTTTCACTTTCATCAAGAGACTCTAGTTCTTTGCTTTCCGCCATAAGCATGGTGTCTTCTGCATATCTGAGCTTATTGATATTCCTCCTGGCAGTCTTGATTCCAGCTTGTGCTTCATCCAGCCTGGCATTTTCCATGATGTACTCTGCATATAAGTTAAATAAGCAGGGTAACATTATACAGCCTTAACATACTCCTTTCTCAATTTGGATTATTGAGATATATTTGACATAACATTGTGGCAGTTTAAGGCACATGAGGTGCTGGTTTGATACACTTATACTTTCAAAATGATTACTATGTGTGTATGCCTAGTCATTAAGTCATGTTTGACTCTTTGAGACAATTTGGACTGTAGCCCCCCGGGCCCCTCTGTCCATGGGGTATCAGAGACAACAGACAAGAATACTGGAGTGGTTTGCCGTTTTATTCTCTAGGGCATCTTTCTGACCCAGGGGTGGAACCCATGTCTCCTGCATTGCAGGTAAACTCTTCACCTGCTGAGCCATACATCATGTCACAGAAATTGCCTTATTTTGGTGATGAGAACATTGAAGATCTATTTTCTTAGCTTAAGTACGTAAAACATGTTATTATTAACCATGCTCTACATTAGGTCCCCTGAAGTTATCTATCTTATAGCTAGAAGTTTGTACACTTTAACCAGCACTTCTCATTTACCCTACCCTTAGCCTTTGCTAAGCATCATTCTGTGAGTTTGTCTTTTTTTAGATTTCATGTGTAAGGCATATCAAATGATGGTTTTGTTTTTTTTTTTTTTCTCTATCTGGCTTATTTCACTTATTATAGTGCTCTCCATGTTCACCCATACAGTTGTAAATGGCAGGACATTCTTCTTTCTCAACGCTGTGTAATATTATATGTATATATACATATAAATGCCCATATATATCTAATACTGCATTATACATATATATGCACATATCAACACAGCATATGCTCTTTCTCCTCATCAGTTGATGGACACTCAGGTTGTTTCCATATCCTAGCTATTGCGAATGATCTTGCAATGAACATGGGAGTGCAGACACCTCACATTTCAGCCTTGTTAGGATAACCGTAATCAAAAGACAAGCGATAACAAGTGTTGGTAAGGATGTGAAGAAAAGGGAACTCTTTTGCACTATTGGAGGGAATATAAATTGGTATAGTTACTAAGGCAAATGGTATGGAGGATCTTCCAAATATTAAAAATAGAACTACCATATGATCCAGCAATCCTATTTCTGGGTATATATCCAAAGGAAATGAAAACAGGACCTACTAAAATATTTTTAGTTTTTATTTTATTGCACCTTTTAGATGCACAGATGTTAGTTAATCATAATTTTTGCTTCGTGATATCCTTTCATCATCCTGCTCATCTTCCTATGCTATCTTTAACAGAAAACCAGAATATAGTCCATAAAGGATGTATTCAGTGAATTTTTGCTCTCTGGATGAATTGTGTCAAGTAGAATTTTATGACAACCTCTACGACCTTTCAGAAAAGGCAATGGCGCCTCACTCCAGTACTCTTGCATGGAGGGAGGAGCCTGATAGGCTGCAGTCCATGAGGTCGCGAAGAGTCGGACGTGACTGAGCGTCTTCACTTTCACTTTCCACTTTCACGCATTGGAGAAGGAAATGGCAACCCACTCCAGTGTTCTTGCCTGGAGAATCCCAGGGACAGAGGAGCCTGGTAGGAGGCTGTCTATGGGATCGCACAGAGTTGGACACGACTGAAGTGACTTAGCAACAACAGCTATGACCTTTGCTCACTGGTGCTATTTCTATGATTATTTTAATTTGCAACAGTTAAATATTCTAGTAGACTTAACCTAATTACACAAGTCTATTAAAAGCAAAGTTTACTCATACTGGTGGAGAGATTTCAAGAATAAGATGATCTCAGACATTTTGTTTCTGGTTTGAAGATGAAGGAAATAGCATGAAAGAAAACATAGATGGTCCCTAGGAGAAGCAAGAAGTCCACAGCCAGCAGCCCACAGAGCCATGAGAACATTGACTTACAGCTACAAGGAAATGGATTCCATCAAAACCCCGAATGAGCTTGGAAGTGAATTCTCCAGAGACTCCAATTCGATCCCAATCTAGAGGGCATCTCAAATTTGGCTGTTTAAGAACCTCAGCAGAAAACCCAGCCCATCCCACACAGCATTCTGACCTAACAAACTGGAAAAATAAAAGAATTCTTTTAAAGCTGCTGTATTTTTGGTAATTTGTCACACAGCAATAGAAAACAAATACACAGAATCACTTTTTCCTTTTATTTTTACCACAGTGTCATAAGTAATGTATTATGTGCATACTACTAATAAATTTGATATGAATAAACAAGATAGCTATTATTCTGGGCTATGAAGAACTGGATTTTTAATGACTAGTGAAATTAATTTCTGATTTATAGAAACTGTCATTTTTTTTTAAAGTAGTTATGTTCTTGCTTCAAGAGTGGTATTAGCAGGGAGTACTTTCATTCTGGTTCCTGCTAGACTACTTTTATCCTTCTGGGACAGGAGATTCTTCCTTCCTAACAGGAAATAGAATTTTCAGCACTGACATGGCGAGAGGAGCAACTGAAGATTAAGGGTCTTATGTAGCAGACATCAGAAGTCAGACCAGATGTAGGTCAACCAAAGTAAGGGTATTGAATTAAGAACATAAGAGGCACAGTTTGGCACAAAATAGAGAGTCAAAGCTGGAGAGTTATAGCAACTAAAATGAAGGTGATGTTAAAAGAAAGCATTTCTTATCTGCCAAGGTTTTTTAAGAAAAATCTTTGATTTTTCTTTACTGGATAATTCCAAAAGGCAAAACCTGAGCTTGCACTAAATTCAATGTTTAAATTAAACCTAGTTAGGGTAAGAAATTGAAATAAGATCTGCCAGGAGTTTGGGAGCAGAGGAATCACAGCAATGTCTAACATAAATAATAGAGAACAAGAAAACAGAGGAATAGCAAAGATGGGACCTATTATAGGAGAGAAGTATAGAAAAGATGGATATGAAAATGGTATTGAATAGTTTCCTTATCTGTTTTGAAGAGATATGGACCACCACCCACAGAGGACAGGGAATATCCAGCTGTTAAATATTCCAAGTACTAGAAAGATTGTTTGGGAAGCTGTACCATCTGCTCCAGGTTGGTCAGCCAAAGACATTCTTAGATAATATGGAGCCTTGGGATGAAGGCAAACCTGGGGTGAGGGAAATAGTCCTTTAGCCACAGTAGCTGCCGGTATTGCTTTTTCCCATATACCTGATGCAGGGGAGAGAGAGAAGGACGATGGAGAGGGCAAGGGAGGGGAGAGGGCTAGGGAAAGAGCAACAAGCCATGCTAACTAGAGGAGTGACAGGCTTTCATTAGGTAAGATGTTTGCTTCTTCAGAATTAAATGAACACTTCCTGCAACAAGGTGTTTGCCTGGTTAACTCAGTAGGAAAATAGTCTTGGTTATAGGCATTGGATAAGATCAACTGGATTTTGAGGCATCACTCCCTATTTCATAGGACCAGAAACCAACACAGCTTGTAGTCCCCTTGGCTTAGACAAAGCCCTGTTGACATTTGGCTAAAGTGAAGACAACTAACTGTGCACCCTGTAAAGAGTGCATAGATGTAGCTTCCTTTCTCTCATAGGGTGGACGGCTCTTTCACAAAGGGAGGAGGATGAGGACACGACACCAGAGAGAGGGTGGGAGCACTGCTTTAAAAGGGAATTTTGTGAGAATTCAAATGTTCCTACGGTCATACGTAGTAAATTATAGGAAGTAGTACTTGGTCTGTTCTAAATACATTTGATGGCAGTCAGTCTTTATAACAGGAAGCTGAGTAACAAAAACCAGTCTCAGAAAGACGTATTTCCAAGGACAAAAGAATCTCAAAGAGATGCATGGGGCTGCACTAAATGGCAGCTGAAGGTCTGAAGGTGAAATTCAAAGTCCTAGTCATTCAGTTGTGTCCGAGCCTTTGCGACCCCATGGACTGTAGCCTCCTAGGCTCCTCTGTCCATGGGATTCTCCAGGCAAGAATACTCAAGTGGGTTTCCATTTCCTACTCCAGGGGATCTTCCCAATCCAGGGCTTGAAACTGGGTTTCCCACACTGCAGGCAGATTCTTTACTGTCGGAGCCACCAGGGAAGGAATAACAAGAATGCACATTGCAAGAGAAAGTGGAAACCAGTTTGCTCTAAGCTATAGAAGAACATTAGGGAAATTAGAAAACCTTTCTTCCCTTAAGTGTAAGTTTGGTTATGGGGTGGAGGGTTGACAGTCCTTTAGAAGGGAGGAAAAATATTTTTTTCTCTAAGTAGCTACAAGGCTCGAAGCTTTTGTTCAACCCACAAGATATGTGACCATTCAGAGTGTTCACAGTGGCCCTAGCTTGGAGAAAAATGCACTACAACACCTGTCTTGGGCTTCAGGTTTATGTGGGAACACAGAATTCATGAGTAGGTGAATAAAGACACAACCGGTCAGTCAGGACCTGAGCAGAGCTTCCTGCTGCCTCTGGATCGGCAATGCAATGGTTCACATGTCCAGGTGGGCGCAAGAACCACAACAAGTGCTTATAATACTTAGTTCTACTCAGAAGACCCAGGGGCAAACAAGGTTCAAAGGACTGAAGAACCACCAGACAAGGAGCAGTAAACCAGAGGGAGAAATAATAAACCAGAGGGAGAAGTGGAAATAATAAGCTTTCTGTAAAATACGTTGCTATATTTAATAAACTACTGACTTAAAAAAGAATATAAAGATTGTTATGCATGATTTAAAACAAAGGTTAATTGTGGCTTCACTGGCGGACCAATGGTTAAGACTCTAGGCTTCTACTGCAGGGAGCAAGGGTTTGATCTTTGGTTGGGGAACTAGATCCCACACGCCGCATAGTGCAGCCGAAAAACACCAGAACAAAGCATAGGCTAATAAAAGATAATTTAAACATCAGGCCAGGAATACCACAATTATAGGGGAGGAGTGATCAATAGGTGGATATGCTTGCTAATGCTTGCTAAGCTCCTCGTGGGCTGAGAATTTAGGGTCAGACATTGGAAAGGTTGTAAATGTAATTTGAGGCTTCTCTTCAAGCAGAGTTAAAGAAAAGAGAAAATAGAAAACCTTATCTCTTCAAGCATTGACCAAGTGAAGGATGGACATGATGGGAAAACAGGGAATCAGAAGCCTCATGATGTCAGTCAGGTTTCCTGAGTGGTTTTGCCATGCCAAAGCGTGACTCCCATATCCCAGTAGTTTCTAGCGTTAAGGGCATGTTTTTTGCACACCCACCTCACACCCCAAAAAAGTGTCTACTGTGAACTGAGCTTGTTCAGGTTGCATTTAATCTTCACTGTGGGACTCAGGCTGATGGAAGAGCTTCTAGTTGAGAATCTCCAGTCTTGGGCCTGGGAAGGAAGAGGTCATGGCAGATCATACTGTGGCCTGTAATGCTTCTTTTCAGAGACGAGGGCTCTTACTCTCTCTCAAATTTCAGGGTGAAATCAACTCACTTGGCAAGAATGATATTAGGGGAGGTAGAAAATATCTCACAGGAAGGCATACCATGGTGAGGGGCACTGCAAGAATAGGCAGCAGTGATTTAAAAATTATCCCGTGGACAAGAGAAAGCACTCTATATAAGTGAGTCAGAATATATAAATAGATGCATTTATTTATATATAAATAAAACTAGATGAAAAATCTATTAAAAATAGAGTTTACATTTTTGTGAAAAAAAAAAAAAAACAGTGAAATGATAAGTTGCTTAAAAAATCCTTAAACAAAGCAGACAAAAAGTCTAAAAATAGGTGAATCTAAAAATACTTGCCAAGAAATTATCAAATGAAAGTGGCAATAGTAGAAGCAATACAGATAAAAAAGTATTTAAGTGTATGAATTCTAATATAAGTAGAGTCACTAAAGAAAATAGTCATCAAGAAAACATAAAAGTCATCAACATTTTGCATCTAAGAGCATAGCTTCAAAAATGAAACATCAAAACAATAAATGGAAACCAACAGAATGGTTGGATGGCATCACCAACTCGATGGACATGAGTTTGAGTAGGCTTCGGGAGTTGGTGATGGACGGGGAGGCCTGGGGTGCTGCAGTCCATGGGGTCGCAAAGAGTCAGACATGACTGAGAAACTGAACTGACTGAACAGAATCTGCAAACACAGGACATTACAGTATGTTTCTCCAAAGGTTACAGTTGCAACAAAATTTGGTAATAGTATAGTAAATAAATTAAAACACTGATAAAATTAAAAACATTTGCTTACCTATGTATTAAAGTGAAAGTCTTAGTTACTCAGGGTCGGTCTCTTTGTGACCCCATTGTCCGTTGATGGAATTCTCTAGGCAAGAATACTGGAGTGGGTTAACATTCCCTCTCCAATGGATTGTGGTTGTTGTCCAGCTGCTCAGTTGTATCTGACTCTGAAAACCCATGGACTGCAGCACACCAGGCTTCCCTGTCCATCATCTCCTGGAGCTTACTCAAACTCATGTCCATTGAGTTGTTGTTGCCATCCAACCATCTCATCCTCTGTCATCCCCTTCTCCTCCTGTCTTCAATCTTTCCCAGCATCAAGGTCTTTTTTAATGAGTCGACTCTTTGCATCAGGTGGCCAAAGTATTGGAGTTTCAGCTTCAGCATGAGGCCTTCCAATGAATATTCAGGGTTGATTTCCTTTAGGATGGACTGGTTGGATCTCCTTGCAGTCCAAGGGACTCTCAAGAGTCTTCTCCAACACCACAGTTCAAAAGCATCAATTCTTCGGTTTTAGTCCAACTCTCACATCCATATATGACTACTGGAAAAACTGTAGCTTTGTGTAGACAGATCTTTGTTGGCAAAGCAGTCTCTGCTTTTTAATATGCTGTCTAGGTTGCTCATAGCTTTTCTTCCAAGGAGCAAGCGTCTTTTAATTTCATGGCTGCAATCACCATCTGCAGTGATTTTTAAAGCCCAAAAAATAAAGTCTGTCACTGTTTCCATTCTTTCACCATCTATTTTTCCATGCAATGGTGGGACCAGATGCTATGATCTTCGTTTTTTGAATGTTGAGTTTTAAGCCAACTTTTTCACTCTCCTCTTTCACTTTCATCAAGAGGCTCTTTAGTTCCTCTTCACTTTCTGCCATAAAGGTGGTGTCATCCACATATCTGAGGCTATTGATATTTCTTTCTCTCATACAGAGATTAGATAGATAGATAAATATCTAACAGAGTTATATAATCTTACACCTAACTAATTAGATAAATTATACATTGAACTAAAAGATACATTGAAATTTACAAATACTGGCCTAACTAAATCACATAGTAAATTCAAATAAATTTTAAAGAACATTTTAACAACAATGGCCTGGCCTCAATGCAATTAAGGTGAGAAAAGAATGTTACAAGTTATAAATCCTTCGGGTTTCCCTGGTGGCTCAGTGCTGAAGAATCCATCTGCCAATGTGGGAGATGCTTATCTGACTCCAGGTTGGGGAGGATCCCACATGCCACAGAGCATCTGGGCCCCTGCACTGCACCTACTGAGCCTGTGATCTAGAGCCCGGGACCCACAGCTATGCAGCTGGCACGCCCTGAAGCCTGTGCTCCACAACAAGAGAAGCCATCGCGATGAGAAGCCTGCACATAGCAACTAGAAAGTCGCCCCCACCTGCCTGAACTGAGAAAAGCCCCCACAGCAAAGAAGATCAAGCACAGCCAAAAATAAAGACATAAAACTGCTTTTTGAGTTTATAAATCTGTTTATAAGTAAACATACATATTGCATATATTAGAATTAGATGCAAACAATGGTTGCATAACAGAACGAGAAGGATGAGTACAATGATCTTTGGGGCAAAATATCTGAAGAGAAAATTTATAGCAAAAAACAGCATTTCTGAAAATTAGATCTCTTTTGCATATCTTAATTTGTCCTATAGTTCTGATTATTCCATAGTATTGGGGCAAGAGCTTCCTGGTAGCTCAGATGGTAAAGAATCTGCCTGCAATGTAAAAGACCTGGGTTCAATCCCTGGATTGGGAAGATCCCCTGGAGGAGGGCATGGCAACCCACTCTGGTATTCCTACCTGGAGAATCCCCATGGGCAGAGGAGCCTGGTGGACATGACTGAGTGACTAAGCACAACACATATTGGGGCAAGGGAGCCCTCTTACATAGATCATTGGATTGTAATATAGCATCACCACTCACACCTGACAATCTGGATATATAGCCCTCAGAATCAGCTATGCAAGCACCCGAAGAGACATCTGAAGTAATGCTCATTTTAGTATTATTTGAAATGATAATTAAAAAATTACAGGCAAAATAGAATGTCTACTAAGGAATTCATAAATATTATGAAATGTTCATGAAGTATAACTCTGATCTGCAATTGAAATTAATTAACTAAAGCTGCATGAATCAAATGGATAAAATTATGGAACAATGTGCAGTGAAAATAACCAAGTTGTAGAATAATAACCACTACAGTATGAGAACGTTTATAAAAATGTCTAAAACACACAAGTGATACTGTTGATTGTACACACACATTCATGGATTAAAAGACAGCAAATTAAGAATTGAATCACAGTTCCATTTTTCAAGAGTAGGCTAGAGAATGTGTTACATGGGAGAGTTGCAACTGTATTTATAAGATTTTTATTTTTTTAATTAAAACAAAATAAAAGCATTTGAAGCAAACATAGCAACATATCAAGCTTTATTAAGCTGGATGGAGGGTACATGGTGCTTTGTCATCTTAGCTCCTTGGATCTTCTGTAGGAGTGAAATACTTCATGATTAGGTTAAAGAAAAATGACTAGATACATATTGGAAGATGGACAGAAGTCTAAACCTGGAGGCTGCGGCGCAGTGACCCTTACCTCTTTTGACCAAGTAGTCAGAATTGCCTCTTCTCTATCCTCTGCCATGGCTAAACCAAACTTTCGTCAAGTCTCTTCTCCACACAGGCCCCTGCCCTATGGCTTTCCTCCAGTTTAGCAAACACTAAAGTGCAAAACCGCCCCTGCCCCCACCAGCCCCAGTCATGAGAACTGGCTGGCCACAGTAAGAAGTATTCCCTCTCAGATCACCTGTCCATTCCCCCATCTCGTCTGTCCAGTTTCTCCTTTAAATTCACCTGCTCCCCCTCCCTATAAATGTCTTTTTCTCTTTGACATTGCCATGATTGCGGATCCTTAGATGGGAGAGTTCCCACTATTGCACTAGCCTTCAAATAAAGTCTCTCCTTATCTAAATCTGGATTTGCTTTCAATTTGACAGTTTTAAGGGAATGGGGAAATTGGATGTAGTCACAAGCCCTTATACAGGTACTTGGCCCTGTTTTTAGTACACTTAGAGTCTATTCACTATCCTGAAGCTTATTTCTTCTCTTAAATTCATGATATTATCCCTGCTTTAACTTCTTGTCTTTCATCTAAATATCTGTGGGCTGCTTGTCTCTTACTGGAGAAGGCAATGGCACCCCACTCCAGTACTCTTGCCTGAAAAATCCCATGGATGGAGGAGCTTGGTAGGCTGCAGTCTAGGGGGTGTTTAAGAGTCGGACATGACTGAGCGACTTCACTTTCACTTTTCACTTTCATGCATTGGAGAAGGAAATGGCAACCCACTCCAGCGTTCTTGCCTGAAGAATCCCAGGGACGGGGGATTCTGGTGGGCTGCCATCTCTGGGATCGCATAGTCGGACACGACTGAAGCAACTTAGCAGCAGCAGCAGAGACTGTACTATACTTCCCCATTCCCTTAAAACTGTTAAAGAAAAACAAATTATCATTGGGGTAACTTTTGTGGAAGCAAAGTTCAATCATTTTTCAAACCATCTGACTGAATAGATTACAAATATAAAAAGTGCTTTTTTTCCCCTACAAAATAAGATGACCATACATTCCGGTGTGCATGGCAGTAATAATATAATGGTTTATGACATTGTGTATTGATTGTTGCTGTTCAATTGCCAGGTCATGTCCAACTCTTTGTGACCTTATGGACTGCAGCACACCAGGCCTCACTGTCCTTCACCATCTCTTGGAGCTTGCTCAAACTCATGCCCATTGAGTCAGTGATGCCATCCAACCATCTCATCCTCTGTCGTTCCCTTCTCCTCCCACATTCAGTCTTTCCCAGCATCAGAGACTTTTCCAATGAGTCAGCTCTTGATATGTGTTAATTATTTGTAACAACCCCTTACTCTTACTTTCAAAGGAGTCCCAGTTTAAATGGCAAATTATGTAGCCAACTTAGACATTTAGATGTTTAGACTTGAGCAGAATCTACAACCTACAGAATAATTTTCAATATAAAAAATGTTAAAAAAAAAAAGCTTATAGAAACAGAGCACAAATTGGTGGTTGCCAGAGAGAGGGGTGGTAGCGGTTGGCTAAATGGGTAAAGGGAGTCAAAACATACAAACTTCCAGTTATAAAGTAAGCCCTGGGGATATCATGCACAGCATGGCACTATAGTTAATAACATACTGCATAATTTAAAGTTGCTAAGAGAATAGATATTAAAATTCTCATCACAAGAAAAAAAAGCCTTGTAACTAGGTATGGTGACAGATGTTAACTTGACTTATGTGTGACAATCAATTTGCAACACATACAGACATCAAATCATTATGTTGTATACCTGAAATGAATACAATGCTATATGTCATTTACATCTCAGTAAAAATAAACACGTACATGTAAAAAAGTCCAGAAGACAAATCTAATATAGTGCCTGTCTCCTTGCTTGCCCCCAACTCTAGCTTGGCTCAAAGTTGCCTTTTCTTTTGTTTCTGCTACTCTGGAGTGGAGGAGAGAAAACCGGCCAAGGTCAAGTACTAATCTGAAAGTTCTTGTTGCCTGATTTTGGCTATGGAGAGTCTCTGGGTGAGACTTTCTGGGTATGGGGGTTTAGCCCAGCTCCCCTGTGGGTCCCTTCTGTGTGTTCTTCATGGATTCTCTGCTTGGGCAGGACAGAGCCTCACCAAGACCCAGTTCCCTGAGGTGGGAAATCCCTTCTGGACAGACATCTTTGTTTATTTACAATTTCTACTGAAGTGTAGCTGAGTAACTATGTTCTGGTATTTTCTGTCGTACAACAACGTGCATCAGCTATATGGAAACACCTGCCCCCTTCTCTTGAGCTTCCCTCCCACCCACAGCCCCATCCCAGCCCTCTGGGTCAGCGCAGAGAGCCAAGCTGAGCTCCCTGGTCTCTGCAGCAGTTCCCGCTCGCTGTCCATTTCCCGCACGGTCCTTGCATATGGGGCAACGCTACTCTCTCTCCCTCCTGCCCTGCATCCACAAGCCCATTCTCTATGCCTGTGTCTCTATTCCTGCCCTGCAAATAGGTTCATCAGAACCATATATAATATATTGATTCCTCCATATATATGCTTTACCAGACATCTTTAATGGTGGATGAGGGGTAGAAATAATCAAGCAGTTTAATTCCCCTCTTGAAGAGGTTTTTCAAGTTCCTAAATGCTCGCCACTGTCTGTGATTCAGAGGTTACTTGAAAGTTGTCTGCCTTCATACTTCTCTTCAAGGAAACAGAAACCGCTCATCCGCCCGTGCTGTTAACAGTCATGACACGGCGTCAGAAAGAGACAAAGAAGCGGGTGTAGGATCACCTCCGGATCCCGCGGCCACAGTGGAGGCGCGCATCGCCTGGCGTGTCCTCTGGGGCCCACCGGGTGGCAGGGCTAACCTACCAACACTGCTAACCTGCCAACAGGGAAGCTCGGACGCGACTCGTGCATTAGGTGGAGGAACTGCCCGTCTCTCAGAAGAGGAAAAGAAGCCCTTCCAGAGCTTAAAAATGTAAACTTAAAAATCTGTTTGAATGTTAGCTGACAGCAAATTTGACTCTGCTTGTCTTTTCTCCATTTTTTTATGACTTTATGACTTCATTAGCATACATGTAAGAGAGTTAATTAGTTCCTCGATTTCTCAGACAAGGACTCATCTGAGTGGCAAGAACCATTATTGGTTAGACAGTTGGACAGGGAATGCTCCTTTGCTCTATTGAACAGATGACTTGGGAGAATTTGTGGATAATCTTCACCATGCTATCAGCCGGCAGGAAAAACACACCCTAAACAGCTGGTGAGCTTGGTTGTGTCTGGAATTGGCTGTGGGGAAAATGTGTTGGACAAAGATAGTTAGTTCTTTCCGCTTTCATCCAGTGACTCTTCTTTATAAGTTCTGATCATTATGGCTCAGCTAGGCCTGACTAGAGGAGGCTGGCATCTTACTTGATTAACTTTGTTTCTAAAATTACATAAAGAACGAAATAATGCATTAAGAAGAATAGATTTAATATCCGTGGGTATATAGAGAAAAATTATATGATTACCCAAGCTGATAAATAAGGATAGATTGTCTCTCTCTTGCTCATTTATTGTTTTTAAACTAGAGTGGAGTCTATTGACTGGTCATGATTTTGATAACCATCTTAAATAAAAATATATAAATTAATGATAATCATTCATTTTCATAAATGCATATTCAGTTAAGTTCAGTCTCCCAGTCGTGTCCGACTCTTTGCAACCCCATGAATCGCAGCACGCCAGGCCTCCCTGTCCATCACCAACTCCTGGAGTTCACTCAAACTCATGTCCATTGACTCGGTGATGCTATCCAGCCATCTCATATTCTGTTGTCCCCTTCTCCTCCTGCTCCCAACCCCTCCCAGCATCAGGGTCTTTTTCAATGAGTCAACTGTTCGCATGAAGTGGCCGAAATATCAGAGTTGCAGCTTTAGCATTAGTCCTTGCAATAAACACCCAGGACTGATCTCCTTTAGAATGGACTGGTTGGATCTCCTCGCAATCCAAGGGACTCTCAAGAGTCTTCTCCAACACCACAGTTCAAAAGCATCATTTCTTTGGCACTCTGCCTTCTTCACAGTCCAACTCTCACATCCATACATAACCACTGGGAAAACCATAGCCTTGACTAAACGGACCTTTGTTGGCAAAGTAATGTCTCTGCTTTTGAATATGGTATCTAGGTTGGTCATAACTTTCCTTCCAAGGAGTAAGTGTCTTTTAATTTCATGGCTGCAATCACCATCTGTAGTGATTTTTGGAGCCCCCCCCAAAAATAAAGTCTGACACTGTTTCTACTGTTTCCCCATCTATTTCCCATGAAGTGATGGGACCAGATGCCATGATCTTAGTTTTCTGAATATTGATATATATAGATAAATAGCTTACATACAAATATTTGTGTATATACACATGTAGTTTAGAGGAAATTGTTTCTAAACATACTATTTAAGAACTTAGACACTGTGAAAAGGTGTACTATATTTTGCTTATTTTTTTGTTAAAAATTAAATCACCATTTTAAATTTGGTAGTTTATCTATATATCCATTACAAAGAATAATAAAGCAGTGAGATTTTTCTGACCTTGTTAAAATATGTATGTGAATAAATAAGAATATTTCTTAATATCAAGATTTTTAAAATATATATATATGCTTTAGTATTGCCCTACATTCTCCAACAGGAAACTAAGTTCAATTTTTAGATCTCCACAATAAGCATAATATTTAAGTGAATCAAAACCAGTATCAAACATAGATAATCTATCTCATGCTTATTATGTATTCCTATCTACTATATTTATACAAAAAACACAGAAATAAACTCGAGTGGATTTTAAAAATGTATCTTTATAGGAAATCTGAACACTGCTCCTCCAGCTGAAATAAAGAATGTTTCACTTTGTGGACTTTCAGGAAGACATTATTCCCAACAATATACAGCAGGATACTAAGGACAGTAAAGATAATGGAGAACAGATGTAGAAATTCTGTGTGAAAAAGCGTGGGAGGGTAAGGGTTTTCAGTCTTCCCATTTGTGTGATAAATAACTGTTTGATGTGTCTTTTTGGGCAGCGCTTTAGACTGCTAACTAAGGGCAGATGGAAGCAAATGGCTGGAATTCTTCCATTTCCTCAACTGTAGCTTAGACCCGTCAAACATTAGAGCTTCCTGCATTTCCTTCTGACTGCAATTACCAAGGTGGGAGGTTAGTATTCAATGCCTGTTCTGCTGCTGCTATACCTACACTTAGAAATGCTTGGGTTTATCATCATTTATTAATTAATCAATAAGCTCTGTAAATGGTGACCATAATTATCCCAGAAGGTCACTGAAATAAAGGAGAATAAGTTCCTAGGGCGATGAGGCTCAGGCGTGCATCCATTTATCTGAAGCTACATGACCAGATGCTATTTTTTATTTCTGCCTTGAATTTCAAATTAACAGTCAGCTGAAAAGATTCTGTTGAAGAATGAATCCATAATAAAGGGATTTACTTCTTTTTCCTTGCCCTTGTTTCTTTGCTTCCACTGATATTGATTATGGGAGATGTGTGCCTTAAGGGAACACTGCTGCTGTTTGCCTATCTTCTCTCCAGTGTATGTTAGGATCACATTAAGGTCTTGCATTTCTCAATACTCAAGAGTCAATCAAGTGTTTTAGAAACTATGTGTTTTATAGAGAAAAAGTCAAGAAAATATGAAAAACAAGGCTTCAGCATGTTCTCAATTGTGAAAAAAGAATTCCAGGTACATTGTTTTAAATTCTGACTTTTTGTATCGCTGTTCAGTAGCTAAGTATTGTCTGACTCTTTTTGATCCCAAGGACTGTGTAGCACGCCAGGCTTCCCTGTCCTTCACTCTCTCCAGGAGTGTGCTCAAACTCATGTCCATTGAGTCGGTGATGCCATGCAACCATCTCATCCTCTGTCACCCCCTTCTCATCCTCTGTCACCCCCTTCTCCTCCATCAGGGACTTTTCCAGTGAGTCGGGTATTCGCATCAGGTGGCCAAAGGATTGGAGCTTCAGTTTCAGCATCAGTCCTTCCAATGGTTATTCAGTGTTGATTTCCTGTCAGATTGACTGGTCCGATTTTCTGTATATTGAACATCTAGTTTCTGAAACAATTGATTCCTTTTTGAATGTTGAATTTGCAAGATAGACAAATAGATGATAGAGACAGATATATGAATATATTGTTTATATTCTAAAAGTATACACAGGAGTCATTCATCCTCATCATTATTTGTGCTGTTTTATTTTGCTCATTTTTTAGGTAGCTTTTTAATGTATAATTTGCATGCGATAAAATGTATACATTTCAGTGCACAATTTTATGAGCTTTGTCAGGCTATCCCAATCTGAGTGTGGTGATGATACCATCAAAATAATGAGATGGAGCTAAACTATTCACTACAGTAGCATCCAAGCACATGAGGTGTTTCAGCACTGGAAACACCAGTGCAACGAGGAGCATAACATTTCAGATGTATCTGGTTATGTCAAATATATGCTGTAATTAAAGTTTTTATAATTTTTTTCTTCTTACATTTAAAAATATGGCTACAAGAATTTTTAAAATCACTATGTGACTTGTACTTAATTCCCATAATGCAGAGTAGCATAGAACATTTCATCAACACACAGGTTTTCTCACAAATCTTTTCATTGAATCCTCCCACCTCATCCTCACTCCATGACAACCACAGATTTACTTCCTGTCTCCAGCTCTGACTTTTCTACAATTCTTTATAACCAAGATCTGTGTGTCTGCAACCTCATCAGTGTGTCTAATCAGCTCCTACACATGTAGTCCACACTGGTATGGTATGTAGTCTCTCTATTACTTCTTTTACTTTGCAAAATGCTTGAATAATATGTTCCCATTGCCATATCTGTAGTTCATTCTTTTTAAGTGCTGAGTAGTATTCCTTAGTACTAGGTGCCCAAGCTGAGTTTAGAAAAGACAGAGGAAAAAATGATAAAATTTACAATATTTACTGTATCATAGAGAAAGCAAGGAAATTTTTTTTAAAAAATTTACCTAATTTTCATCGACTACTCTAAAACCATTGACTATGTGGATTATGTGGGTCATAACAAACTTTGGAAAGCTCTTAAAGAGATGGGGATAACAGACCATCTTACTTTTCTGTGATAAACATGTATGTGGGTCAAGAAGTAGCAGTTAGAACAAAACATGGAACAACTGAGTGGTTCAGGATTGAGAAAGGAGGACAACACAGGGCTGTCTGTTGTCACCTTGTTTGTTTAACTTATATGCAGAGTACATCATGAGAAATGCTGGTCTGGATGAAGCACAGGCTGGAATCAAGATTGCAGGGAGAAATGTCAATAACCTCAGATATGCAGATTGACACCACGCTTATGGCAGAAATCCAAAGGGAACTAAAGAGCTTCTTGATGACATGAAAGAGAAGAATGAATAAGTTGGCTTAAAACTCAATGTACAAAAAACTAAGATCATAGCATCCAGTCCCATCACTTCATGGCAAATAGATGGGGAAACAGAGGAAACAGCAGCTGAATTTATTTTTCTGGGCTCCAAAATCACTGCAGATGGTGATTGCAGCCATGAAATTAAAAGACGCTTGCTCAGTGGAAGAACAGTATGACAAACCCAGACAGCTTATTAAAAAGCAGAGACATTACTTTGCCAACAAAGGTCTGTCTAGTCAAGGCTATGGTTTTTCCGGTGGTCATGTATGGATGTGAAAGCTGGACCATAAAGAAGGCTGAGCACTGAAAAATTTATGCATTTGAACTGTGGTGTTGGAGAATACTCTTGAGAGTCCCTTGGACTGCAAGGAGATCCAACTAGTCCATCCTAAAGGGGACCAGTCCTGAATATTTATTGGAAGGACTGATGTTGAAGCTGAAATTCCAATACTTTGGCCACCTGATGAAAAGAACTGACTTATTTGAAAAGATCCTGATGCTGGGAATGATTGAAGGCAGGAGGAGAAGGGGATGACAGAGGATGAGATGGCTGGATGGCATCACTGACTCAATGGACATGTTTGAGCAACTTCCAGGAGTTGGTGATGGACAGGGAAGCCTGGCATGCTGCAGTCCTTGGGATCACAAAGAGTCAGACACAACTAAGAGACTAAACTGAACTGAGGCATTTTATATGCATAAAGTATCCATTTAGCATACTATTTAAAAGTTTCATCCATGTGGTTACGTATATGAATATCTTGTTATTATTGCTGAATACTGTTCCATTGCATGGATGTACCACATTGTTTATCCATTAATCAACTGCTGAACATTTGGGTGGTTTCACATTTTTGGCTATTAGGTATAATGCTGATGTGAGCATTCACATGCAACTTTTTGTGTAAACATGTGCATTTAACTACCGTGAGTACATTTTTCTCAGTAGAATTGCTGGGTCACATGGCGATTAGCAATTCAACCTTTAACTTTCTGAGCAGCTGCCAAACAGCTTTCCAAAGCAGCTGCACCATTTTATATACCCTCCCTCCAATTATATATGATAGTTCTAATTTCTCTAAGTCCTCCAAACATTTGTTACTATTGATCTTTTACTATAATCATTCTAATGAGGATAAAGTATTTCATTCAAAGTATTTCATTCAAATTTAGTCCTTGTTTTCTTAATGACTAATAATATTGAGCATCTTTTCACGGACCTGTTGACCACTTTTTTCCCTGTTGTTTTTGCTTTTATGAAGAAATAGCTTTTAGAAGGACCTTCCTCCACAAACAGTTCTAATCTCACTTTTGTAATATTTTCCAGTTTGTAATATATAGGTCTTGTTAAAATTTTTTTTAATTTATTCCTAAGCATTTTATATTTTGATGGTATATTTTAATACTATTATATTTGATCTACAATATATCATTTTTAATTTCAACTTCCAAATGTGCAATATTGCTACATAAAAAATGCATTACTTTTTTGTGTATTAGTCTTATATCCTATGACCTTTCTGAATTTATTTGCTAATTCTAGAAGAATTTTTATAAGTAAGTTTGAAGACTTATTATCATGTAATCTGCAAATAATAACAATTTTACTTCCTCTTTTCAAATATGTAAAATTTTATTTCTTTTTCTTGCTTTATTTTATTGGCCAGAACCTCCAGTTATAATATTGAATTAAGTAGCATATTTCTCTTCTTCTAAATCTTAGGAGAAAAATAATTCAATCTTACCACTAAGTTTGATGTTAGCTCTATATTTTTTAAAGATGGCTTTAATAGGTTTAGGAAGTTACTTTCTCTTCCAAGTTTTCAAGAGTTTTGTTTTAAATGTGTGTTCAATTTTGTTAAATGTCTCCTTTTTTTTTTTTGCATCTTCTGAGGCTATTATGTGGAGAAGGAAATGGCAACCCACTCCAGTGTTCTTGCCTGGAGAATCCCAGGAATGGGGAGTCTGGTGGGCTACCGTCTATGGGGTCTCACACACGACTGAAGCGACTTAGCAGCAGCAGCAGAGGCTATTATGAAATTTTGCTTTTTAGTATAGGATTGACTTTGTTTTCTGTGGTATGGGTTATATATTCCAGGTTCTTTGTATGTCTGAATACTCTTGAATGGAACCAGATGTGAATTTGATATATATGGGTCTTGAATTTTGTCACGTAACTTTAAATATTGTTGATCTCTAATCTGGACACACTCAAGTTACTTAGAGTTTAATATTTTTGAACTCTTTTTTAAAGTAACCTTTTATAGGATGGACACAGAGAAACTTTACTTACTAAAGTAGATTCTGTCAGATGATACCCTGTGTATTATATGGTCTTTGTACTGACTGGAACACAAAGTATTCCCAGTCCGGTGTGAACTCTGGAAATTGTTGTGTCTACTGCTTCCAGTGATTCTTCCTCAGTAGCAGTTAGGTTAGTGTCATGCAGGTACAGGCCATTATTCAACCATATTCAACTTTCCCCTCTGTGATACTCTACTCTGCAAATTCTAGCTACCCTTCCACTCTCTGCCTTTTGATCTTTTCACTTCCACTCAACAAGTGTGTGGTATTGTGTTTAGGTTCCCATTCTGCTCTTTGGGCTAGAAAATGGAGTCTAAGTAATACTCTGGGGAAATTATTTGCACTTTGATAGTTCCCATAGTTTTCAAAGGTGACAGTCATCCACCACCTACTGTTCATATCTGAAAACTCTCATTTACAAGTTTTACTGTTTCATAATACAAACTCTGGGAGATGGTGATGGACAGGGAAACCTGGCGTGCTGCAGTTCATGGGGTTGCAAAGAGTCAGACACAACTGAGCGACTGAATAACAACAACTGTGTTATAATATGTGAGGATAAATCTGATCCCTGTCATCTGTGGCCAAATGGGTTAAACATCTTCTGCTTTTAATGATCTTTTCTAAATGATGTGAGTCAGATTTACTTTATAGCTATGAAAGTCTCATAGCCTAAAAAGATTAGCAGTAATATTTGATGTCAAAGCCCCAAGTTGATTTTAAATTATCTTGCTTTCATAAATTATGTGACATGTCATCTCTAGACAAGGCAGTGGAGCAAAAAGTGGGTTGAAAATTAGGCTTAGGCTAGCCAAGGAAAAGTGAAAGCTATGATGACATTGCTGAAGAAGTCATGAACTAAAAATATAAGTTCGGCTGATCATTTAGGAGAACAAAAGGAGAAGGTTGAATGAGAGTACACAAACAGGTGTTCTGGAAAAACTAATAAAAAAGATTAACAGGGATAAATAACCTAGTCTAAGAAATGTTAAAATTGTTGCTTTTAAATATTCCTGAAATTTCAGTAGTTAAAGCTTTTTAAATGCATCCATTTAGAAATATAAAGATGGCATGTAACTTCACAAAAATGCACATGAATGAATGAAGCAGTTTTTATACACCATCTTGGTGGAATTGCGTTTATCTGGACTGAAACTTTAAGACATACTTGTCAGTGCAAAATGGGAACAAGTGTTACAATAAATATTTAAATGGTATCTGCTTTCCAAGATAGAATGAACAATGTACATTGCAACATTATGGACATTTCTTATTTAGGAAGTACATAGAAAAAATAAAAGGGCGCACCTTAGCAGGAAAGCAAGTTTATCCTAGTGCGAATTTCTGTCCTATGATATGTTTTATATGGAAATTTTCTGCAGTTACTGATATTCCCGACTGCTGAAGTACGAGCACATTTTTTTTCTTTCCTCCTCATCATACACTTCTAGATTTTTACCATGCCTTAATTACTCACTCATGATTTACTCTGCATATAAGTTAAGCAAGCAGGGTGACAGTGTACAGCCTTGACCTACTCCTTTTCCTATTTGGAACACCTCCACTAGCTTTGTTCATAGTGATGCTTCCTAAGGCCCACTTGACTTCACATTCCAGGATGTCTGGCTCTAGGTGAGTGATCACACTATCTGATTACTTGGGTCATGAAGGTCTTTTTGTACAGTTCTTCTGTGTATTCTTGCCACCTCTTCTTAATATCTTCTGCTTCTGTCAGGTCCATTCCATTCCTCTTTTTTATCGAGCCCATCTTTGCATGAAATGTTCCCTTGGTATCTCTAATTTTCTTGAAGAGATCTTATCTTTCCCATTCTGTTGTTTTCCTCTATTTCTTTGCACTGATCTCTGAGGAAGGCTTTCTTATCTCTTCTTGCTATTCTCTGGAACTCTGCATTCAAATGGGTATATCTTTCCTTTTCTCCTTTGCTTTTCACTTCCCTTCTTTTCACAGCTATGTGTAAGCCCTCCTCAGACAACCATTTTGCTTTTTTGCATTTCTTTTCCATGGGGATGGTCTTGATTCCTGTCTCCTGTGCAATGTCATGAACCTCTGTCCATAGTTCATCAGACACTCTATCAGATCTAGTCCCTTAAATTTATTTCTCACTTCCAGTGTATAGTCATAAGGGATTTGATTTAGGTCATACCTGAATGGTCTAGTGGTTTTCTGCATTTTCTTCAATTTCAGTCTGAATTTGGCACTGAGGAGTTCATGATCTGAGCCACAGTCAGCTCCCAGTCTTGTTTTTGCTGACTGTATAGAGCTTCTCCATCTTTGGCTGCAAAGAACATAATCAATCTTATTTAACTTATATACAGAGTACATCATGAGAAACACTGGGCTGGAAGAAGCACAAGCTGGAATCCAGATTGCCAGGAAAAATACCAGTAATCTCAGATATGCAGATGACACCACCATGTTTGCAGAAAGTGAAGAACTAAAGAGCCTCTTGATGAAAGTGAAAGAGGAAAATGAAGTTGGCTTAAAACTCAAGCAATATTGCATAGGAACCTGGAATGTCAGGTCCATGAATCAAGGCAAATTGGAAGTGGTCAAACGAGAGATGGCAAGAGTAAACGTCGACATTCTAGGAATCAGCGAACTAAAATGGACTGGAGTGGGTGAATTTAACTCAGATGACCATTATATCTACTACTGCGGGCAGGAATCCCTCAGAAGAAATGGAGTAGCCATCATGGTCAACAAAAGAGTCCAAAATGCAGTACTTGGATGCAATCTCAAAAATGACCGAATGATCTCTGTTCATCTCCAAGGCAAACCATTCAATATCACAGTTATCCAAGTCTATGCCCCAACCAGTAACACTGAAGAAACTGAAGTTGAACGGTTTTATGAAGACCTACAAGACCTTTTAGAACTAACACCCAAAAAAGATGTCCTTTTCATTATAGGGGACTGGAATGCAAAAGTAGGAAGTCAAGCAACACCTGGAGTAACAGGCAAATTTGGCCTTGGAATGCGGAA
Organism: Ovis canadensis; assembly: GCF_042477335.2. Lineage (NCBI taxonomy): Eukaryota > Metazoa > Chordata > Mammalia > Artiodactyla > Bovidae > Ovis > Ovis canadensis. The sequence continues at coordinate 105,115,667 of NC_091251.1, forward strand.
TGAAGCAGGGCAAAGACTAATAGAGTTTTGCCAAGAAAATGCACTGGTCATAGCAAACACCCTCTTCCAACAACACAAGAGAAGACTCTACACATGGACATCACCAGATGGTCAACACCAAAATCAGATTGATTATATTATTTGCAGCCAAAGATGGAGAAGCTCTATACAGTCAACAAAAACAAGACCGGGAGCTGACTGTGGCTCAGATCATGAACTCCTTATTAGCAAATTCAGACTGAAGTTGAGAAAGTAGGGAAAATCACTAGACCATTCAGGTATGACCTAAATCAAATCCCTTATGATTATACAGTGGAAGTGAGGAGTAGATTTAAGGGCCTAGATCTGATAGATAGAGTGCCTGATGAACTATGGAATGAGGTTCATGACATTGTACAGGAGACAGGGATCAAGACCATCCCCATGGAAAAGAAATGCAAAAAAGCAAAATGGCTGTCTGGGGAGGCCTTACAAACAGCTGTGAAAAGAAGAGAGGTGAAAAGCAAAGGAGAAAAGGAAAGATATAAGCATCTGAATGCAGAGTTCCAAAGAATAGCAAGAAGAGATAAGAAAGCCTTCTTCAGCAATCAATGCAAAGAAATAGAGGAAAACAACAAAATGGGAGAGACTAGAGATCTCTTCAAGAAAATTAGAGATAACAAGGGAACATTTCATGCAAAGATGGGCTCAATAAAGGACAGAAATGGTCTGGACCTAACAGAAGCAGAAGATATTAAGGGTGGCAAGAATACATGGAAGAACTGTACAAAAAAGATCTTCACGACCCAGCTAATCATGATGATGTGATCACTAATGTAGAGCCAGACATCTTGGAATGTGAAGTCAAGTGGGACTTAGAAAGCATCACTACAAACAAAGCTAGTGGAGGTGATAGAATTCCAGTTTAGCTGTTTCAAATCCTGAAAGATGATGCTGTGAAAGTGCTGCACACAATATGCCAGCAAGTTTGGAAAACTCAGCAGTGGCCACAGGACTGGAAAAGGTCCGTTTTCATTCCAATCCCAAAGAAAGGCAATGCCAAAGAATGCTCAAACTACCGCACAATTGCACTCATCTCACATGCTAGTAAAGTAATGCTCAAAATTCTCCAAGCCAGGCTTCAGCAATGCGTGAACTGTGAACTCCCTGATGTTCAAGCTGGTTTTAGAAAAGGCAGAGGAACCAGAGATCAAATTGCCAACATCCACTGGATCATTCAAAGAGGAAGAGAGTTCCAGAAAAACATCTCTTTCTGCTTTATTGACTATGCCAAAGCCTTTGACTGTGTGGATCACAATCAACTGTGGAAAATTCTGAGAGAGATGGGAATACCAGACCACCTGACCTGCCTCTTGAGAAATCTGTATGCAGGTCAGGAAGCAACAGTTAGAACTGGACATGGAACAACAGACTGGTTCCAAATAGGAAAAGGAGTACGTCAAGGCTGTATATTGTCACCCTGCTTATTTAACTTCTATGCAGAGTACATCATGAGAAACGCTGGACTGGAAGAAACACAAGCTGGAATCAAGATTGCCAGGAGAAATATCAATCACCTCAGATATGCAGATGATACCACCCTTATGGCAGAAAGTGAAGAGGAGCTAAAAAGCCTCTTGATGAAAGTGAAAGAAGAGAGTGAAAAGGTTGGATTAAAGCTCAACATTCAGAAAACAAAGATCATGGCATCTGGTCCCATCACTTCATGGAAAATAAATGGGGAAACAGTGGAAACAGTGTCCGACTTTATTTTTCTGGGCTCCAAAAGCACTGTAGATGGTGCCTGCAGCCATGAAATTAAAAGATGCTTACTCCTTGGAAGAAAAGTTATGACCAACCTAGATAGCATATTCAAAAGTAGAGACATTACTTTGCTGACTAAGGTCTGTCTAGTCAAGGCTATGGTTTTTCCTGTGGTCATGTATGGATGTGAGAGTTGGACTGTGAAGAAGGCTGAGCGCCGAAGAATTGATGCACTTGAACTGCAGTGTTGGAGAAGACTCTTGAGGATCTCTTGGACTGCAAGGAGATTCAACCAGTCCATTCTGAAGGAGATCAACCCTTGGATTTCTTTGGAAGGAATGATGCTAAAGCTGAAGCTCCAGTACTTTGGACACCTCATGCGAAGAGTTGACTCATTGGAAAAGACTCTGATGCTGGGAGGGATTGGGGGCAGGAGAAGAAAGGGACGACAGAGGATGAGATGTCTAGATGGCATCACGGACTCGATGGACGTGAGTCTGAGTGAGCTCCGGGAGATGGTGATGGACAGAGAGGCCTGGCGTGCTGCGATTCATGACGTCGCAAAGAGTCAGACATGACTGAGTGACTGAACTGAACTGAACTGAACTAAAACTCAACATTCAGAAAACTAAGATCATGGCATCCGGTCCCATCACTTCATGGCAAATAGATGGGGAAACAGTGGCTGAATTTATTTTTCTGGGCTCCAAAATCACTGCAGATGGTGCCTGCAGCCGTGAAATTAAAAGATGCTTACTTCTTGGAAGGAAATTTATGACCAACCTAGATAGCATATTGAAAAGCAGAGACATTACTTTGCCAACAAAAGTCCGTCTAGTCAAGGGTATGGTTTTTCCAGTCGTCCTGTATGGATGTGAGAGTTAGATTTTAAAGAAAGCTGAGCACTGAAGTATTGATACTTTTGAACTGTGGTGTTGGAGAAGACTCGGGAGTCACTTGGACTGCAAGGAGATCCAACCAGTCCATCCTAAATGAGATCAGTCCTGGGTGTTCATTGGAAGGACTGATGTTGAAGCTGAAACTCCAATACCTTGGTCACCTGATGCGAAGAGCTGACTCATTTGAAAAGACCCTGATGCTTAGAAAGCTTGAGGGCAGGAAGAGAAGGGGACGACAGAAGATGAGATGGTTGGACGGCATCCCCAACTCAATGGACATGGGTTTGGGTGGACTCTGGGATTTGGTAATGGACAGGGAGGCCTGGCGTGCTGCAGTTCATTGGGTTGCAAAGAGTCGGACATGACTGGGTGACTGAACTGACTGAATTACTCACTGGAAAAGATTCAATACCATAGGAAGCTGATTACATAGTTTTAGGAACTTGATGTATTATAAAGAGCTATTCTGCAAAGCAGGACAACTTGAAGTTCTTAAATTTCTGTTTCTTCCAAAATTATACCATTTAATGCAAAAAGTTACTTATGTACAAGACCTAATTCCATTGATTCAGGAGATTCTTAACAAATATTTGTTGAGTTGAATAGTCTACTAGAGCCAATGGTATACCTTTTTGAGTTGAATAGTCTATTAGAGTCAATGGTATACAGTGAAATAAGCTCAGGGTTAGAAGAGATTCCAGCTGCAGCTTTAAGTGGATGGAGACTTGAAAAAGTTAACCTATCAATACCATTGTTGTATTTTATTTTTGCCTACAATATGAAGAAATTGACCTGAATCGCTTCTAAATTCCAGGATTCCAAGAACTGCACCTTTTACATGTCTAAACATTTTTACATGTTTGAAGGTGTCCCTGCACCTACAAAGATTATTTCTCCTAGAAATCTTTAGAACTCTTCAAAGGTTATTTCTTTGGAATCCATAATTTTCCCCCTTGCCTGTTCTGATTCTGAATTACTGATGTCCATGTCATTGCGTGCTTGGCCTAAAATTTACCAGTGACATTTTTGTTAGTTGACAGAGCTCTCATTTTCAGGTCTCCTGAGTCTATTCCACCCAGCATCCCAGGAAGGGTTTAGTGAAGCTTCTATTTTAGTATTTCTCTGTTGGAGGAGGTCATCAAGAGGACACGATCACCAGTTGACCCACAAGACGGACCTGGGCATTCAGAGTCCCCTCATCCCCTCCCCTGTCCTTGGAATGAACCTTCTACATTTTTTACCCTGAGCTAGAAGCTGCTACAAAAACTCAGCCTTGAGAAAGCAATGTGCAATTGAGACCCCCCTGGACAGTTTACATGACTGACCCTGGTAAGACCTCGATATAAACTTTGAAGATTCTGGCATGAAGGTACGGAGAGTTACTCACCCTGCAGTGGCCCAAGACAGGCCCCCTTTGTAAGCTCCTTTGCTTATTAAATCTGCTCCCTGCCCATCCGCAGTGTCTGCCTCTCCCTTTGGTCTCTCCTCCCCTCCGTGTTTGGGAGCCAGTTTGCAAACTATTATCCTCCCTTTCACTGGGGTTCCCTGGTAGCTCAGTTGGTAAAGAATCTTCCTGCAATTCAGGAGATCTGGGTTTGATCCTTCAATCAGGAAGATTCCCTGGAGAAGGAAATGGCCACCCACACCATTTTTCTTGCCTGGAGAATCCCGTAGACAGAGGAGCCTGGTGTGCTACAGTCCATGGAGTTGCAAACAGTCAGACACGACTGAGTGACTAACACATTCTCACTTCCGCTAATTATTTTAGGATTTCTGAAATAAAATTCTCTTTCCCATAGGACTCATAAATCTTTGCTGAGACAATCAGAGAGCAACCAGAATGACAACCTCATTCTGAGGATCATCTTCTGCGGTATTAGTGGAATCCCTAGACTCTTGCACTTAAACAGCCATGAAGGATCTGCATTGCTGGTTTCCCATCTGTCCACGTGTCTATATCCCAGGGAGAGCAGAGCTTAGACTCAGGTCGGACTTTGAGCTGAAGGCATGCTCAGAGCAGACTGATTTTCCTTGGATGAAATGTAGCTCCCAAATAATATTCAAAGCACATGTAGATTTGACAAGATGGGTGATCAGTTAATTAGCAACAACTGAACCATTTTCATTCTCTGAGTCACATCAGGTATGACCTTTCAGTTTACAGCTTTGCACTGGCCTTTTCAACTGCAGGAGCTAATATACAATGTGATCTTTAGCAGCTTCAAAGACAGGAGCTCTCATAGGAATGAGAATAGGTAGTAGGCACTGGAGCTTCGTGGTTCATAGTGGTAGCCTTGCTACAAATCAGGAAGGAAGTGGTGTGGGCATGAAAATCTAAGTGACCAAAACCTCCCCCATTCTTTATATGATATGCAAATCCACATTTTGTTTTTATTTAAATGATGACAATTGTTCCTTAGTACTGAAATAAAAGCCCTTAATCAAAAGCGTCAGGTGTCCAACAAACCCTTTGAAGAAGAATTATGTTATTTTGATTAATGTAGAGAAGTTTGTATGTCTTAAACAAAGGGATATGATGAAAATGTCTGAAAGTATGCTGAAATGAGATACTTACAAACTTTTTAGCATTTCATTTATTTATTTAACCTTATTGATTTTTTTTTCACCTAATCTCCACTCAGTTTCTTATTAATTGTATTCTTTAAAGTGTTTGGCCAGATGAAATTTTTACATTAATATTTTAGTCCTAGAGGAAAGAACTCATATGTTATTATCTTCACCTTCTGGAAAACTAATTAATATTCAGAAATACAATTATTGTACTTTATGTTGCAGGGACATATGCTCAAACAGAAGGAGAAAACCAGCAATGGAGTTTTTAGTGTGCAAATATTACTTACAATGTAAGTCATTACAATTACAACTACAATGTAAGACATTACGTTACTTGAAAGATAAACTTAAAAGTCACTGTTTCCTTGCTTCTTAATAAATGTCTAGAAAAGTAAATTTTATAAAGAGACTTTCTAGGCAATTAATATATGCCTAATTAATTATGGAGAAATAATTAGTGCAGAAACTTCCTTCCTTTATATAGAGCTTATTTTTCTCTTCGAACTTCCCTTGTGATTCAGATGATAAAGAATCTGCATGCAATTTAAGAGACCCAAGTTCAATCCTTGGATCAAGAAGATCCCCTGGAGAAGGAAATGGCGACCCAATCCAGTATTCATGCCTGGAGAAGTCCATGGACAGAGAAGCCTGGAGGGCTACAGTCCATGCGGTCGCAAAGAGTCGGACACAACTGAGCAAGTAACTCACGTTTTTCTCTTCATTAGTGGATAATTTAACTTTTGTTGGAAAGGAAATCCTCTGGTTATTGAATATTATAGTACCGAGAGCACTTTCAAATCTTCGTGTAAAAGGAGCACAACAGCAAGCCTTCTTTGTGATCCTCGGAAAATGACAGACACATTTTGAATGCTTTGTGGGGAAAACATATGTTAGGATGACTATGCTTTAAAATTTTGAGAAGTAAGTTTTCAGATAAGCTTTCTGTAATGGAAACACTAATGTGACAGATGTATTTTTATTAAATAAATCATTGCAGAAAAAGAAAAATTTAGAGTTCCTGCATATATATATATATATATATATATATATATATGCATATATATACACACACACTAGCTAAATAATTGAGAATAAACTATAAAAATAATACATGCTTTGATATAAAATAAGTGGTTCTAAATTATTCGTTTTACCTGTCTACATTGAGTTACCTTGAAATTAAAAATAAAAAAGGAAGTTATATGTTTATTTTTCCATGTTTCCATATGTCATTAAAGTTCAAGTAGGGTAGAAAGGGGATATTTTCAAATCCATTTCTAAATAGGTTGAAAACAGACAAATTTGCTTTAGGGCTCTTAATTTCCAGAATTATTATTATTATTTTACAGAAACTCACTTAACGTCTTTTGAAATCCCAAACAAATTTATTCCTACTATACTTTCACTTTTAATTTGCAAAAGCCTATTTTTGAAGGAAATTTAGTCTTCTAATTTTTCATTTATTTACACAGAAGTCATTAGGGTGTTATTTTGTAAAATCTATTTGAATTTCCAACACTTTTGAGGATTCTAATTTAGATCCCATGGAGAACCTTTTAATCTTTTCAAGCTACTTTTCTAAGAGCAGTATATTGTGTTTTTGCCAAGCACAAGTAACCTTGAAGGTAAAAAAAAAAAAAAAGAAAAAGAAAAAGAAAAAAAATTCCACATTTCACTTGAAGAATTCAATTACAAATATTTTTTAAATCACTTTCAAAGTTGATAAAATATTTTATCCAGCCTGAAAATACCATTGTTGATGGTGAGGGAACATACAAGGATTTTTAGCTAGGTAGATTAATCGATACTGTAGCATTGCCAATCAACAGTGTTCATAATTGTGAAAAAAGAGCCAAGGCAACACTTTACGTTTGGTTATATGGAGCATTTCAGCATTGATTATCTCACATCTTAGATGCTGTTCTTCAATCTCAAAACAATGCATGTGATTTTCTTTTGTTTGGCCCCACACTACCTTCAAGGCCCATCTCAGGTGTAGCATTTAACACCTTACCTTCCTTGTCTCATTTATTCTCTTCAATGAAATTCTATCATAAAGGCATTCAGTAAAATTTAATTTAACATCAGAATTTTTGTTTCTCCCTCTCTCATGTGGTATTGTTTTCCCATAAATATCCTAAGTTCCTTGGGAAAAGGAACCCTCACCTTCTATCTACTGTGCCTAATAGGCAGGTTGTTGTCACTTTTCTTATGTTGGCGTTATACCATGATTAGAAATTGCTATTAAATCAAACTACAAGCTTAAAACATCTAAGTGACTTTAGGAAGTCTTGGCAATGTAGAAAAGATTCAAAGTTTTCACCTGGTCCTTAAATTACAAACTAACTATGCTGAATAAATAGTTTGTGCAAAATTACAAAAGGGCACTGATTGAAACTGCCTACCCTGGCCAGATCACTTGCATGATAGTAACTACTTTCTTGAGTTACATTAAACAGGAGGTCCTGGTAAAGAATGTGGAACTAACAACTACCACCAGCCAGAAAAATTTGGGAGAGGTCAAAAAGAGGCTGCTCCAGGCCATATGTTCTACTGACCTCTCAGAATCCATCTTGCTGGAATCCATCGAGGCTGAGTGATGGTGTGTGCCACCAGGAAGGACCCTGAGTCAGAGTGATTGGCCAAAGACAATCTGAAGAAAGTGAAAGTGCCTCAGTCATGTCCACCTCTTCACGACCTCATGGACTATTGGGTCCATGGAATTCTCCAGGCCAGAATAGTGGAGTGGGTAGCCGTTCCCTTCACCATGGGATCTTCTCAACCCAGGGATGGAACCCAGGTCTCTCACATTACAGGTGGATTCTTTACCAGCTGAGCCACCACGGAAGCCCAAGACAACCTGGAAACTAACCTAGTCACCATAAAACCTGAGACTGTGAACCACGTGGCAGAGCAGTCCTCTTGGGTCCCCTTACCCTATTGTTCTCTGCCCAGGCACCCATTCCCGATAAATTCCCTTAACTTTTCAGCACATGTGTCTCCTAGGACAATTCATTTCTGAGTGTTAGATAAGAGCCCACTCTTGAGAACTGGAAGGGGTCTCCCTTTCTGTTTCCTTAGACAACAAGTGTTCTACCCCGACTCAGCCTCTACACATGTAGCCTTGACCAAGTCACTTCATCTTTATTGGGCTGCAGTTCCTTCAACTGTAAAATAAGGAAATTGGCCTAGATTTGTGGTTTTCAAGCTTTTCTACTAAGTGCTCTAGAAAAGAGTCTAAGGCATCTCGGAGATGGAAAGGGAACCTGGACTGTAGAATTGCGGCCCTCCTCAATTCAACAAGAGCAATTCCATCTTTCACTTGAAACACTGCATTTTCCTGTATGGATTCCTTTAGAGGGGAAATATATATTTTGAAGCTAAAAGCAAGTTTGCAAATAACTGAGACATTATTTGTAAAAGTCCTTCCTACTTTGACATCAACAAATCTAGGTTTTTGCCTTTAACCCCAGGGAACTTGCTTCTAAAAATGTCCTTATGGTTTTGGTCTCTGCTTTTCTTTCAAGCCTCCATGATTCTCTATAAACAATCCTTTGATTTTGCACACCAGAAGCAGGAGGAAGAAAGCTCACATAAGCCCTTACCATAAAATACAGTCTTTATTCAATTAAAAAAAATAGAGTAAATCAAATGCTGCTTCCTTAACTTTTTTTTTTTTTTCCAAATCTATGTTTAAGTTTTTTATTGCCTTACTGACAGGCTCCTTTAATTAGGCTTTTTTTTTCTGCCCCATGGTGAATTTACCAGTCTCTCTTTACTCCCTGGAACCATTTTCCTTCCCCATTAAGGTGCTTAAGGATCAAGCAGTAGAGTTACAGTTGAGAAAGGATCAGTTTTCCATGACTATTTCCCTGTTATAAACTTCGATTGCCTCTAATGGTGTGGGTATAAATTTCAGACACAAAAGAACATTTGTGCTTCTCACTCTTAGAGTGAACTTTAAAAATTTTAACCAAAACCTAAAAAAGTCCTAAATGAGTTCATGCTTCATAAACTTATATTCCACAACCCAAAGAAATAAGAGTGAATCCTTGGAGCCTTTGTGTCGTTAAATACCCATTTTGCAATTCACAGACTTCTCCCTTTACTGAAAAATGCTTGTGACATTTTCCAGGGCTGGAATTGTACACTTTCAACAATCTTTTCACTGATGAAGACAAATGTTACACAGGTAATATAGAAATCCTTCCATATCTCTTATTTTCTTTTCATCAGGACCTGCTACATAAGGTGATATATTAATATAGAAGGCAATGCATTACCCACTCAAACACCCATACACACTCACACATGCACACACACAGAGATATCTGTCAGTGTTATTCGTTTTGCTGCAAACAAAGTTTGCAGCAATAAAATCAATGACATTAAGCATGGAAGATATTAATAGCACTTGCAATTATATCGCAGTAAATTACATTTATAGCTTTGAAAATAGCTTTTTATTAAACCCAATGAACATCAATATAACTGCAAGTTTGAAAGGATGCATAAATCCAGTGAAGGGTGTTGGAAGGGAAGGAGAAAGAAAAAGAGAAGATGACTGAAATTACTTTAACCTAAAAAAGTGTGCAAGATAAAGTGTTAGGTGGATTTGGGGGTCTATAATGAGTAAAGCGAAGCTGGTAATGAATTATCCACAGATTTTGGCAATCCATGAATAATGTAAAATATTGTCATTACTGAAACTATTAAAGGTAGACCAGATGCAGGGCCAGTGACTGGCTGGGGAAGATTGATTTGCAGCAGCATCATTATCTAAGCAATATCACCTATAGGCTACACCCTGGACTGAGTTCTGGGGAGAATGGTGTTTAGAACAATCTCTCTAATTACTTCTCTAAATGTAGATAAGCTTAGAGGAGTTCTTGTGAATAAAAACGAATTAAGCTTGGTTCTAGGATGCAATAAACATGAGCAAGAGGACATTTAAAGAATGTTAAGAGGACATTCAGTATAATTTAAGTGAGTTTCTTTTAATGGAATTACATAAAAATAAAATGTGTTGCATTACTCTAGCGAGGTTGCCTAGAAAGCAATCCCAGACAAGCAAAATGGCCTTTTACTGAAGATTTCTCAGTTCCTGGGAAATTTGTGCAGAAGCTGTTTTACCTCTAGGGTTCTTCCAGAAACAGAACCAATTCGAGTCCTTAACGTTGTCTCTGAATTTCAGTGTTTTGATTTGTAAAAATTCAATCTGATTCCACTGGGTCTCTTGATGCTTTTGCACCTCCAAAGTTGTGTGATTATGATGTAATTTGTCATTTTCTGTTGGGCATGCTGCCTTTATTTCTCCAACTAAATGAAGACTTGTTACCTAGTCAATGTAATACCAATAGTCCTATGGATTCAAACTGAATTTGAGAGTAGTATGATACAGCCTAGACTACAGCACACAGGACGGATTTTCTTTTTCCAGTATGGTGAAAGTGTTAGTCACTCGGTCATGTCTATCTCTGTGACCTCATGGACTGTAGCCCCCCAGGCTCCTCTGTCCATGGGATTCTCCAGGCAGGAATGGTGAAGTGGGTTGCCATTCCCTTTTCAAGAGGATCTTCCTAACCCAGGGATCAAAACTGGGTGTCCTGCATTGTAGGCAGATTCTTTACCATCTGAATCACCATGGAAGCCCTTCTCCAAGGTATTTGCTGTCAATTTTGTGAAGTCAAAGATAGAGTGAGATATAATAACTGACACAAAGAAATAACTTGGGCCAGTGAAATAATCTACACACACACACACACACACACACACACACGTTTAGTTTGGATGCAAATAACAAAACTCTGTAATGTTTTCTCATCTAAGTACAACTATGAGTTGAGACTGAAGGGAAACGTCCTCAAATAATAAAGTCATAGTAATAATAGCAGTTATAAACACTAGTAAGTAGTGCCACCACTATGTTAATAATGTGTATTATTTTCAGAGGAAAAAATCCTCATATAACACAAGTGAAGAGGAACTAAAAAGCCTCTTGATGAAAGTGAAAGAGGAGAGTGAAAAAGTTGGCTTAAAGCTCAGCATTCAGAAAATGAAGATCATGGCATCCGGTCTCATCACTTCATGGGAAATAGATGGGGAAACAGTGCAAACAGTGTCAGACTTTATTTTATGGGGCTCCAAAATTAAAGCAGGTGGTGACTGCAGCCATGAAATTAAAACACGCTTACTCCTTGGAAGAAAAGTTATGACCAACCTAGATAGCATATTCAAAAGCAGAGACATTACTTTGCCAACTAAGGTCCGTCTAGTCAAGGCTATGGTTTTTCCAGTAGTCCTGTATGGATGTGAGAGTTGGACTGTGAAGAAGGCTGAGCGCCGAAGAATTGATGCTTTTGAACTGTGGTGTTGGAGAAGACTCTTGAGAGTCCCTTGGACTGCAAGGAGATCCAACCAGTCCATTCTGAAGGAGATCAGCCCTGGGATTTCTTTGGAAGGAATGATGCTAAAGCTGAAACTCCAGTACTTTGGCCGCCTCATGGGAAGAGTTGACTCATTGGAAAAGCCTCTGATGCTGGGAGGGATTTGGGGCAGGAGGAGAAGGGGATGACAGAGGATGAGATGGCTGGATGGCATCACCGACTCGATGGACATGAGTCTGAGTGAACTCTGGGAGTTGGTGATGGACAGGGAGGCCTGGGGTACTGCGATTCGTGGGGTCGCAAAGAGTCGGACACGACTGAGCAACTGAACTGAACTGAACTGAAAACTTACTATATGCTGGGCACTGATCTATTCACTCTGCATATGTTAACTCATTTTGATCCTCATGATGACTCCAGTTATAAGGACTATTGTTATTTGTATCCTTTTTAGGATGAATAAGTGATACATCTATAGAGGATATCGTTGACTTCAATTTGTAATATGATAACAAGTATGAGGAAGTGAAAGTGTTAGCCTCTCAGTTGTGTCTGGCCCTTTGAGACCCCACAGACTGTAGCTCTCCAGGTTCCTCAGTTCATGGACTTCTCTAGGCAAGAAGAGTGGATTGGGTTGCCATTTCCTTCTCCAGGGGATCTTTCTGACCCAGCATTCAAACCTGGGTCTCCCACATTGCAGGCAGATTCTTAATCATCTGAGCCACCAGATAAGCCCAACTAATATGATAGACCCTGTTAAAACACTTTACATACTCCATATGCTATTCAGTCTTCAGAGAAAGCTTGTTTGGTAAACAATGCATTTTATACCTTGTGAATGAGGAAACTGAATAATTTGAATAACCTGCCTAACTACAATGGCTGCTGCTGCTGCTGCTAAGTCACTTCAGTCATGTCAAACTCTGTGCGACCTCAGAGACGGAAACCCACCAGGCTCCCCCGTCCCTGGGATTCCCCAGGCAAGAACACTGGAGTGGGTTGCCATTTCCTTCTCCAATGCATGAAAGTGAAAAGTGAAAGTGAAGTCGCTCAGTGGTGTTCGACTCCTAGAAACCCCATAGACTGCAGCCTACCAGGCTCCTCCGTCCATGGGATTTTCCAGGCAAGAGTACTGGAGTGGGGTGCCATTGCCTTCTCCAACTACAATGGCTAGATAATCCAAAATAAAACTAAAAAAAAAAGGTTTTTATATAAAGTAATCAGAGTTTCTAAGCATTACACTTGGAAATTTCCAGGGTTATTCCTTTTTTATAGGTATGCTGCTGCTGCTACTGCTGCTAAGTCGCTTCAGTCGTGTCCGACTCTGTGCGACCCCATAGACGGCAGCCCACCAGGCTCCCCCGTCCCTGGGATTCTCCAGGCAAGAACACTGACTGGAGTGGGTCGCCATTTCCTGCTCCATTTTAATAAGTATAGTAATTCAGTATCTGGCCATGGGAGAAGGTAATATTAGAGTATCCAATAGTCTTAATAATAACTCAAGCTTCTTCGGATACCAATGAAGCTACTTCACTTTCTAAGGTAAGGCTTACGTTTGATTCAAGGTTGATGGTCTGTAGTTAAACTGAGGTATTACTTGACCCTGTTACAAACTGCTAATATATGATCATTCTTGGCCCATAAAAACAATGATTTTATAATCTAACATATGATGAGATCCCTCTAGCAAACTCTGAGCAATAATTTGCAAACTTAATTAAACATTCATTGTTGATTGATTGACAAAAAAAAGAAGCCCACTGGCAGCTAATTTGTAATATGCACTTTGATTACAATTTAAACCCCCTTGGCATTATTGCATGTAATGATTTGTGATTTTTGCCTATTTGTTTACTGTTCTTAACATGAATGATTCCGAATTACCAAATGCCAGGGGGCTTCCAAATGTAACAATTTTACTTCCTCGTATTACCAGTCTCTGCATACTTAATATCCCTGCTTTCATTCAAACAAGGAAGAAAACTGCGCATAGCAATAGATAGAAGAAATGAGACGATCACCTGGTGCAGGACCAATCAGCTCTGTGCCTGAGTGCTGATGAGGAAAGCCCTTGCAATGCACTGCCTCACTCCCCCATAGTGCTTATTGAGCTCTTTGTCCTGGCTACAATCCCGCCCTTCTACACTCAGCTCTGTGGCCCTGGGGCTGAAATTCTACAAATTATATTTCCTTCTTGTACCCTGGCTCCATTTTAGCTTCTGCCAATTGATGCCAGGTAGGGTGAAAGAGCCGTAGGACATGGAACTGTGGGCCTTCCTGGTTTATTTCCTGATGCTGTAAGAATCATCACGGCAAGAACTTGTATCCAGCAGCACCAACTGGGACTAGCAGAAATTGGTTCCAGGTTTCAGTGTCTGCCACCCATATCAGCACCAGCTTCACGGAGCTCAAAGGAACTGACCCCAGTTGTATTGTTCAGAGATCTGAATCCAGTTTCTTGGAGTCCCTTCTCTGACATTCCAAGTTCTAAAAAATCCAAACTCCTCCCTTTTAACCTCAGTGCTAGAGGGTTTGGTATCATTACCATCTCTCTGCTCCCCCAAAGTTCTATTTGCTTTTCAATATATGTTAAACCAATTTGCTGTTTGATGTTCTACATGTTCAAATAACTACTGCGGTTTCTTTTTTCCTGCCTGATACATTTCCAGTGTTTTGACTGAAGTTGCTGATAGGTTTAGCTTTTTAGCATGGGATAGTTTTTGGCATCTGAGGATGAAATGTGAGAGTGGTATTTAGGAATTGAACATACACTGACTACACAGAAATATGGTTGGTAAACATTTTGCAATTCCAATATTTAGTATCAGTGGTGAATCATGAATCGGAAAAGAAAAAAAAAACACTGTCAACTATAAATTGGCAGTTGCCAGGAGCATTTGCCATCTGCCTCTGCAAGGAGACTGAACCCTGTGTTGCTGCAGATGTTGAACCTCGACACCCCGAGGGAGATCAGGGTAGAGTGAGGCACTCTGTGCTCCAGGGAATCTAGTGGAACAGGTCTTTACATAGATGATTTTAGGAGCAGATTCTATGATCTCAATCCTTGCATCTCCTCATATCTAGAAAAGCACTGATTTCCTTCATGGTGACAACAGATCCTCATGACTAAGACAAAATTTTTGTAAAATGCATGTTTAATGATGTTGAAATCCACCTTCATCAAAACCTTATGTATTTGTTCAGTCAGTCAGTTCAGTCGCTCAGTCGTGTCTGACTCTTTGTGACCCCATGGACTGCAACACGCCAGGCCTCTCTGTCCATCACCAACTCCCAGAGCTTACCCAAACATATGTCCATTGAGTTGGTCATGCCACCCAACCATCTCATCCTCTATTGTCCCCTTCTCCTCCTGCCCTCAATCTTTCTGAGCATCAGGGTCTTTTCCAATGACTTGGTTCTTCACATAAGGTGGCCAAAGTATTAGAGTTTCAGCTTCAGCATCAGTCCTTCCAATGAATATTCAGGATTGATCTTTAGGATGGGCTGGTTGGATCTCTTTGCAGTCCAAGGGACTCTCAAGAGTCTTCTCCAACACCACAGTTCAAAAGCATTAACTCTTTAGCGTTCAGCTTTCTTTATAGTCCAACTCTCACATCCATACATGACTACTGAAAAAAACCACTGAAAAGACAGACCTTTGTTGGTAAAGTAATGTCTCTGCTTTTTAATATGCTATCTAGGTTGATCAGAGGTTTTCTTCCAAGGAGCAAGTGTTTTTTAATTTCATGGCTATAGTCATCATCTGCAGTGATTTGGGAGCCCCCCAAAATAAATTATCTCACTGTTTCCATTATATCCCCCTCTATTTGCCATGAAGTGACAGGACCAGATGCCATGATCTTAGTTTTCTGAATGTTGAGTTTTAAGCCAACTTCTTCACTCTCCTCTTTCACTTTAATCAAGAAGCTCTTTAGTTCTTCTTTACCTTCTGCGATAAGGGTGGTGTCATCTGCACATCTGTGGTTATTGATATTTCTCCTGGCAATCTTGATTCCAGCTTGTGCTTCTTCCAGCCCAGCATTTCTCATGATGTACTCTGCATGTAAGTTAAATAAGCAGGGTGACAATATTCAGCCTTGACATACTCCTTCCTGATTTGGAAACAGTCTGTTGTTCCTTGTCCAGTTCTAACTGTTGCTTCTTGACCTGCATACATGTTTCTCAAGAGGCAGGTCAGGTGGTCTGGTATTCCCATCTCTTTAAGAATTTTCCACAGTTTGTTCTGACCCACAGAATCAAAGGCTTTGACATAGTCAATAAAGCAGCAGCAGATTTTTTGCTGGAACTCTCTTGCTTTTTCAGTGATCCAGTAGATGTTGGCAATTTGATCTCTGCTTTCTCTGCCTTTTTAAAATCCAGCTTGAACATCTGGAAGTTCACAGTTCACGTACAGTTGAAGCCTGGCTTGGAGAATTTTGTGCATTTCTTTGCTGGCATGTGAAATGAGTGCAATTGTGTGGTAGTTTGAGCATTCTTTGGTATTGCCTTTCTTTGGGATTGTAATGAGTTTTCCAGATTTGCTGGCATATATTTGTTAGGCAGTTAGAATAGGAAAAAGGAGTCTGAATGGTGGTGGCTAAAAAACAAAGAAGGGAAATGCCCATGAAAATAGAGCAAAGGAAGGTCCGAGTACCTGAGTAAGAACCTCAGGTAAAACAAATAGCCTTCCTGGCTAGCCCAGTTGACATAGAATATGCTCAGGGGGAGCAGAAAAAAAAAAAAAAAAAAAAAAAAAACATCTAAGAAGAGGAGCTAAAATCGAGCCTCAGTGTTCTCTTCATGTCTTTTGAGTTGGCCAGCCCTCGCGCCTCTAGGATGTATTTTCCTTTGCTTTCTAAATAAAACTGAGCTGTAATGCTTGTCAATCGTTCACTGCAAATTTCTCCTGCCACAAAACAGAACCCAGGAAACTGCATCCTCCCCCGACTTATCGACCTTCCTCTTCCTACCTCTTTGGAGCAGTCTCTCAGTGCTATCTGAGGCGCCACTTCCTGGGGAGCAGTCCTCATTTTGCCCCAAATCAAACCTAACTTGCAACTGTCAAGTTATGCATCTTTTTGTAGTCGATGCAACAATAATTTTGATTAATTATTAATTGAAGTCATAATCCACAGTCAGCTGTGAAAGTTCATTTCTTTTAGGAAGACTGTTAAGGCCGACTTGCAGATAGAGGAGACTCTTTTGTTTGTGTGAAATCGTATGTTTTATATACCTATACCTGCATTTGATTTGTTTAGTTACCATAACCATTACTGTAACCATACCACAGTTAGGCATAACCATCTCAAAGTATTCTGATCGATGAACTCGGTTTCCATTTCAATTTTCCACTGAAGTCCAGACCCTTGTATGTATTTTAAAACTGTCAGAAGTAGATTTGAGTCAATGTCTTGCTGCATTTTTCCCGTGTTTCTCCCCCCCCACCCGCCGCCATTTACCA
This sequence comes from Ovis canadensis, assembly GCF_042477335.2. Classification (NCBI taxonomy): domain Eukaryota; kingdom Metazoa; phylum Chordata; class Mammalia; order Artiodactyla; family Bovidae; genus Ovis; species Ovis canadensis. Next base: position 105,132,730 of record NC_091251.1, read on the forward strand.
GGCCACATAGGGAGGCCCTTTTCCAAAATGCTGAGCTTACTGTTAGAGACAGTGGCAGTCTAGCCAGTCCCTTGGTTGCTGGGCTTAATAATTGGAGCATTATCCACTGACCTAAAATCAACTTTCTCAGTAGATCCTCCACAGCATCCTCCGTCCTTCATCCTTTTTCAGGATGCAATAACAACCTAAATGTTGAGAGTTACGTTTTATTTCGCAGGAAGTTTTAGGGCTTCAAGCCCTGGAGACAGCATCTGAAGTAATCCTGAGAAGACTGCTCCAAGGAGGTGAGGGGTGGGGAGCTAGGCTATATAGGGGTTTTGCAGCAAAGGGCGGGTAGTAGGGACAAAAAATGGCTGTTAATTAAAGAAAAACTAGGTATCTCAAGTCAAAGAATTTAGTTCTTTCTGTGTTTGGAAAGGTGCTAGAGTCTGGGCTCACTGAAATCATTCCTTCGATATGCACCTCAACTATCTGGGGCAAGGGTCCTGTGTTTTCATATCCTGAGTTCCCACAGGGCTCAACCTTGGCTGTGGCTGCAACTGCAGCTGGCCTTGACGTTCTTTTGTTAACTAATGTCATCTGCAAGTAGGAACGCAGCATCTACCTCTACAAGGCTTGAATTTCCAGCCACCGCAGGTGCTGACCTTCAGCACCCCCTGAAAGGAGTTCAGAGTGGAGATCAGAGATGAGGCACTCTGTGCTCAGGCAGGGAGAGGGGACTGGAGGAACATGTCTTCAGATAGTCAGATTATTTTCAGGAGATGATTTTTTGAGCCCAATTCTTGAATCTCCTCATAATTAGAAGTCCTTCATGGTGACATCTACTCCTAGTGACTAGCAGTAACCTTCACAAAGCTAGCAGAAGCCTGCAAAAAAAATGTGCTTAATTTCATGTACTTTTCCTTTACCAAAATCATATATATATATATATGTATACACACACACAGACCTTCCCTCCTGCCTCTTTGGAGCAGTTTCTCAGAGCTATCTCTGAGAAAGTTTTCATGCTGTTTCCTAAGCTGTTTCCCAGAGCTTTATTTAGCGATTATTTATTTCAGACTTGGATTTATGTGTAAATTTATTACGGCTAGTCCCTTGCTTACATTTGTTAAATCCTTATAGATAAGAAAGTAAAACATGTTAAAGGAATCCCTTTATGATACGGTCACTATCTCTCCACCCTGTTTTCTAAACTCTTCCATCTGTTTTCCATCTCTTACCCTCCTGATAAATATGAACTATTAGTGATTCCTAGAACTACCCTTGTTTTCCTTTACCTCCATTTCTTTATGAATGTTGCTGCTTCTTCCTGGAATATCATCACAACTCATCTTTTCTTTCCACCAACGCACCGTTCTCCCATTGGTGAAGAATCAGCTCAAGCATCTGCTTTTCCAGTAAACATTTTATGACTCCTTTGAGTCCCTTCTTGGAGTTGTTATCACAGCACTTTGCGTTTCCCTCTCTCATAAATCTTAGTTCAATCTGTTGCAAGTACTTTTTATGGCATTCTTCAATTTAATAACTGAAACTTACAAACTTGATATTATGTCTATATATATGTATTTAACATATTTTTAGTCTTCTTTGAAGTGGTATTATAAATAGACATTGACATACATTTATAGCATATACATACCTATATAGCCTATAAGATTTGTGTGTGTGTGTTTATGTGTATGTATATATATATATACACACACTTTGGAAACTTGCTTCTTTATTCAACATTACTGATTGACTTAACTTCTATGACTAAATATGATTCTATCTTATAAATATGCTAGTTTCTATGTGTCCATTGTCTTGATTTCCTCCTAGAAAATATCATTACCATATATTTCTCAGGGTTCCTGTTATCACATCTGTGAGGAGACTAGTCTATGGCCTATGACCACTGTCTTTTTCCTGAAGGCATTCCTTAGTAGGAGAGGAGTAAGTTATAGGCCACTCACTTTATCTCTGTCATCTCCACATGCTCAATAGGTGTTTTCAATATTAATAATGGAATAATAGTTATGATTTTAGAGTATTTTGGTAAATGAAAGGACCTCCCTTCTCATAAACTGAGACCCAGGTCTTAGTGATCTGAGGTGGCATTTTAACTTTATTTAAAACAAAACCAAAAAGAGCACTTGGGGAATCCTTTCTGGGGCTTCCCTGGTGGCTCATATGGTAAATAATCTGTCTGCAGTGCAGGAGACCCATATTCAATCCCTGGGTAGGGAATATCTCCTGGTAAAGGAATGGCTATCCACTCCAGTATTCTTGCCTGAAGATTCCACGGACAGAGGAGCCTGGTGAGCTACAGTTCATGGGATGGCAAAGAGTCAGACACGACTGAGCAAGTAACACTGTTTCACACTTTGACAGTAGTACAGATGAGTAACTCCAGAAACTCAGGTAGGAGAGCAAATATCATATAAGACTTTAATCAAAATTAAATTTTATTCCCAGTCTCTACTCTGGCTGTATGGCATTACTTTCTCATCTTAAGTTTTGCTTTCCTTCATGACTTATGCAAAGGTCCTAAGTAATTGATCCAGAGGAAGCATTCAGGGGGCTCTTCAGTTGATGCAGCTGTTGTTGAAATGTCCGTTGCCTGACTCTGCATATGCCCTAGAAATTTTTATCCCTAGAAAGCTGTTGATCCCACTGCTAAGTAATGGATACTTGTAGTGGAAGTGGTTGTTTTTAGTCGCAAAGTCATGTCTGCCTCTTTTGAAACCGCTTTGTAGTCTGCTAAGCTCCTCTGTCCATGGGATTTCCCAGGCAAAAATACTACAGTGGATGGCCATTTCCTTCTCCAGGGGATCTTCCCAACCCAGAGACTGAGCCCATGTCTCCTGGATTGGCAGGTGAATTCATAACCACTGAACCACCAGGGAAGCCCCTAATACAGGCAGTGATGCTCAGCAAACAGTTCATTTTCATCTGTGAGTTAATGTTCTGTCTTGAAGTGAGGCTGTATGAAACGTTCTCATCAAAATGCTGTGAGTAAAATGGAGATATGTTACTTTGGGGATAAAACGCAGAAAATAAAGTATTAACCCTCAATATGCGCCTTTCCTCTGCCTCAGTAAACATGAAGCATCGATGTTGAGACAGAGGACCCGCCAGTGGTTTGAGTTTCTGAATAACTATGAAATAAGGATGTGCAGTGTATGAAATGAATTAGGCATAAACATTTGTTGTGGCAGGCAATTGAAGGATTATTTGTTATTGCAGCTGATCCCAGCCTAATGCACCAGTATATTATGTCTTTTTATGGCTGTGAGCCTATTTCTCTAGGGTCCAATGATCCTATGATATCATTTAGACATTACCTTTCAAGTTTTCATCACTTGCCAGGACCTCTAGAGGAAATCCATCATTAAACTCTACTCCTTATGGAGTTTACAGTCTTTTAAAGCACTACTCAGCCTTAGATGTATTCAATTCTTAGTTTCTCTCTAAACTACTCATATCTCTCTCTTCCCCTAAAAGATTCCAAATATAATCTTGATTTGCTTTAGCCTTTCAAAAAGTACAGGAGGATGAATTTTCTTCTCCCAACTTCTCTTATGTTTAAGGAACACAAAACCCTAACTCTTCATTGAATCATGAAGACGGAGGTAAAAATTGTTAGGGTGATGTGAGTTGCAAGAGGGAAAATATTTTTCCCCAAAACCTATGGATAGCATTAAGGCATGATTCATTCTAATACTCTTACAGCAGTGAAACTAAAACAAGAATTTATATCTCAGTAAATCACACTGCCATAAACCTAGAGTTCTTAATGACCTAACCCTGAATCTTGACATCTCACAGGTTGAAATTAACTTCTAAGCATTAAGCTTGATTGCGTAAATGACAGTTCAGAGATTTCAAAGGAATTCTCTTACCCTGTTAAACACCTTGCATGACTCCCACATCAAATATTTGAAGGGTGTACAATATATCTGTAACTCCAGCTCCTAATCAACAGAATTTTCACTCTGTTCTCATGCTTTCTCTTCCTTCCTCTTGTTCACCATTTTTCCTTCAGCAGACTCTTCTGTCAGAGCAATTTTTTTTCTGTATATTGTTTTACTTTTGTCTCTGTTTCTGCAAATGATGAATTCCTTCACTGTATAAAGCTGGCTTCTAAAACACATAATTTCTTCCTCTACCTCCAGGAAAATTTGCCTAGACTTACTTCTTTAAGGGTTTCTTAAAATTTTAATGGCCAGAAACCTCCAAAGTAATTTTCTTGACCTCTTCATAATTTAAGAAAACTAATATCTCACTTTGTGAGAACTTACAATCTTCCTGGATAAGTGACAGTGATGATCTTTACTATCAGTGGTCTAGGGTTCATACTACTGACAAACAGATTACCAACTCTGGAGTTTCTCCGAAGAACTCTCTCTCCCCAGAATGCTTTCTGCTTTAAGCTAGGTTATTTGTGACTGTGATATTATTGCCTGACTGCTTTTGATATGCTTTGAATCAGGCCAAGGCAATAGCAAAACTGTACATTAAAGAGTCTTCTTATTCAGATCCCCATTTTTGAAATACCTTTCACCCCATGCTTAAAAATTCTGCTTGGTAATTTAGCAATATGGAACAAAAATCCTAAAAAAAAAAAAATTGACTTGGCAATTCCTTTTATAGGATTTTGTTCTCAGGGAAGAGGAGAAACGTAGATGAAGATGTTTGTTTTATGATGTTAACTGCAAACAAAGATTGTTGTTGTGGTGGTAGTTGCTAAGTCATATCCAACTCTTTGTGACCCCATGTACTGCAGCACACCAGGCTCCTCTGTCCTCCACTGTATCTTGGAGTTCAAACTCATGTCCATTGAGTTGGAGTTGCAGAGTTACTGACAGCAAAAGAAAGAAGGATAAATAATCTAAATGTCCAAGTTTTTGGTTAAATAACAATGCAGCAATTTTAAATGAGAAGAGGGTATGCAGGTTATAGGGTATGGAAGGATTTTAGGGGATGATGCTGATAATGATGATGATTGTTTATCTGTATTTTTTATTTTTATATAACAATTATGCATTACTTATTTTGATTAAAATAAATAATAAAACAAGAATTTGGGTATTCACTGCTCTATCATTTAAGTAAACAGTCAATTAAAAAATCACACAGGAATTAGGATTAATTTGTTATTCTTTTTTTCATAAGTTTTATAATTTGCAAGATAATTACTATGAGTAAATACCAATGATTAACAGCAAAATTGTTTTTCTAGAGAATTTCTTTAGTTGGGATTTATTTTGGTATCTGTCAAATGGGATCATATATGAGACCACTTCTATTGCGGGACTGAAACTGATTTCTGGGAGTAAAAGAGTTGTTAACAATATTGATTTCACCATTGAAGATGGTGATCCAGAGCACCCTGTGATAATTAGATGTTAGGTATTAAAAATAAGACCTAATTCATACATGTATCCAAAAATGTGTTCACTTCCACATTATCATGTTTCATTTTTGAACAACTGGTTTTATTGGGGGAGTGTATGTAATTTGCACAAAACAAGCTTCTGTTCAGCAGCGATGTACTGTATTGAAGTTTGCTGACTCAGTAAGTATTGCTTTTTCTACTGAGATACAGTAAATCACTTAAATATGTTTAAGTGAGCTATCACTGTCTGGTGCTAACATTTAGAAGAAAAAATACTCAATGGATTATTTTTTTCTTCCCTTTCTCTTTCCTATTCCTTGGTTCAATTTTCTTCATTCTGCTGCTGTTGCAAAATCTGCCATATTTCATCTATTCTTTTTTCCACATTTAGGGTTTCTACATGCACACGTAATATTTAGAATATATAGATTTTGTCTTTATAACATATTTCTCTGTGACCAAGAAGCGCTATCTTAGCATTGCTAAACTAAATCCCATGAGACAGAGATTGTTTCTATTCTGTTCATAGATGTATCCCTAGAGGCTAGAATTGTTCCTGGAACAAAATATGATTGTAATGTGTGTTTTTGACAGACAGGATCCAGTTTTGTCAGATTTAAGTCACTTTAATATTCTTTCCTACACCTCTCCTTAAACATGAAGCTGAAGCCCTAAAGTAAATGCAGATGGACACTTGATTCACATCGGTGTCATGTAGCTCCACCTACTGCAGATTTTCCTTTGAGCTCTTCAGCATCTGTGACAATACTCGAAAAGTAAGGATAATAATGGTTGCTGCGGTTTTCTTAATACTGTTAGCCAAACGTTTCTCACTCTAAATTCTAGTATCACGGTGAGATTAGACTCCAATCTTCATCCTTTTATGTTGTCATATGACCTTGATACTAGTTCTGGCTGATGCATTTTCAAATTTTACAATAAACCAAAATTCTCTTTTTTAGTCTTGCTTACTCATGGTTCCAGTCAAGAGGGTAGCTGCTTTATTCATCTGGGACCCTGAATGACTCTGACAAGAAGAGAATCTAACAAACTCCCAATAGACGTAAGTGAGAAATAATTCCCTGCTGTATTAAGTCACTGAGTTTGGAAATTACTACTGCAGCATGGCTTATATCCTAACTGATGCAGATAATTTACTGAAGTGTTAAGGTTTTTACGTAGAGTGATTTGAGACTTCCAAGCACTGTGCAAAAACACCAATTTCTATTATTTGTGCTTTTGTATTGACCATTTTAAATGCTACTCCCAATCAAACTTTTTCCTTTACTCATTCACAACCATCCATTTATGATATTTCAGGAGACAAGCATGTATTTGTTAAAATCAAGATGCCTTGAAAACTATTTTGAATTTTCTCCACCCTGAAATATGTCTGTCCCTCATTGGGTGACAGCCTCTATAATGAGAGCTACATTTATGCTTTGAAAATGATGCAAAATCTTCGCTAGATAACTGAAAGTCTGTCACCTAATGTTCTTATGAACTTATATGAACCAACAGTATAAACTTTAACATGTGTACAGATAAACAGTTGTAGCATCCATTGATTTTAGAAAATGAAAACTGAAGTTTTTGAGATATGATAGCAAAATAATTTTATTTAGTACTATATAATTAATTTAGAGCTCTGATTACCACCATTCTTTTCTAAATAACGTTTTTGTTGTTGTTGTTGACTTGCTAACTCCTGTCTGACTCTTTGTGACCTCATGGGCTGCAGCATGCCAGGCTTCTCTGGCCTGCACTGTCTCCCAGAGTTTGCTCAAACTCATGTCCATAGAGTTAGTGATGCTATCTAAGGATCTTGCTCTCTGCCACCTTCTTCTCCTTTTGCCTTCAATCTTTCCCAGCATCAAGGTCTTTTCCAATGAGTCAGCTCTTTGCATCAAGTGGCCAAAGTATTGGAGCTTCAGCAACTGACAAACAACTAATCTCAAAAATATACAAGCAACTTATGCAGCTCAATTCCAGAAAAATAAACGACCCAATCAAAAAATGGGCCAAAGAACTAAATAGACATTTCTCCAAAGAAGACATACGGATGGCTAACAAACACATGAAAAGATGCTCAACATCACTCATTATTAGAGAAATGCAAATCAAAACCACAATGAGGTACCACTTCACACCAGTCAGAATGGCTGTGATCCAAAAATCTGCAAGCAATAAATGCTGGAGAGGGTGTGGAGAAAAGGGAACCCTCCTACACTGTTGGTGGGAATGCAAACTAGTACAGCCACTATGGAGAACAGTGCGGAGATTCCTTAAAAAATTGCAAATAGAACTACCTTATGACCCAGCAATCCCACTGCTGGGCATACACACCGAGGAAACCAGAATTGAAAGAGATACATGTACCCCAATGTTCATCGCAGCACTGTTTATAATAGCCAGGACATGGAAACAACCTAGATGTCCATCAGCAGATGAATGGATAAGAAAGCAGTGGTACATATACACAATGGAGTATTACTCAGCCATTAAAAAGAATTCATTTGAATCAGTTCTGATAAGATGGATGAAACTGGAGCCAATTATACAGAGTGAAGTAAGCCAGAAAGAAAAACACCAATACAGTATACTAACACATATATATGGAATTTAGGAAGATGGCAATGACGACCCTGTATACAAGACAGGAAAAAAGACACAGCTGTGTATAACGGACTTTTGGACTCAGAGGGAGAGGGAGAGGGTGGGATGATTTGGGAGAATGGGAATTCTAACATGTAGACTATCATGTAAGAATTGAATCGCCAGTCTATGTCTGACGTAGGGGGCAGCATGCTTGGGGCTGGTGCATGGGGATGACCCAGAGAGATGTTGTGGGGAGGGAGGTGGGAGGGGGGGTCATGTTTGGGAACGCATGTAAGAATTAAAGATTTTAGAATTTAAAAAATTAAAAAAAATACACTATACTGCAAAAAAAAAAAAAACCACAAAAAAAACAAAGTATTGGAGCTTCAGCTTCAACATCAGTCCTTCCAATGAATATTCAGGTTTGATTTCCTTTAGGACAGACTTGTTTGATCTCCTTGCTGTCAAGAGTCTTCAGCAGCACCACAATTCAAAAGCATCAACTCTTTGGCTCTCAGCCTTCTTAATGGTCCAACTCTCATATCTGTACATGACTACTGGAAAAACCACAGCTTGACTAGATGGACCTTCGTCAGCAATGTGATGTCTCTACTTTTTAATACTCTATCTAGGTTTGTCATAGCTTTCCTCTCAAGGAGCCAGCGTCTTTTAATTTCATGACTGCAGTAAATTGCTTTAAATATATATGTACTGGACGTTAAATGCCTCGGTAGAGAGTATGTGCTGTCTGATAGCCACTGAATCTGGCTTCGGAGACCATCATTCTCTGCCTTTCTGAATTTTGTAATCTTTTTTCTAGAGTAATCGTTGTTCTTTTTAAACCACAGAGGAATTCTGACAGATCCACTCTAAGACTCTTCATATTTTTTCAATCAACAAATTAGACAATGGATTAGCGGCATTGTCCTACTTTCCATTAGAAAGCATGTGAACCAGATTTTTAAACTGCATCTGTAATGAAAAGAAGATGGGAAGAGGGGAAGGAAGACTTTGAGTCGCATCAAGCAACTTAAATGGTCAATATTTCCTTAAAATATTTCCTGTGGTTTTATTTCTTTTAAACTATAAAGATATATTCTTGAAAGAAAGAGAAATATATCTTCTGATGCTTTGTGTCCCCTTATTATATTTAACAGTATGGTTGCCAGATAAATTACAGGACTCCTAGTTAAATTTAAGTTTCAAAACTAAATTTTCAGAAGATGTATTCATATATAATGAATATATATTTTTAGTGTAAGTTTGGTACATGAAATGTTTGGGAGGTACTTATCCTAAAAACTACCCATTATTTATTTGATAGTCGAATTGAATTTTCTATATTTTTACTTGCTAAATTCAGTAACTGTAAATAGCAGGCACTGAAAAAGAAAATCACTTGACAGACTCAAACCCCAACTCCTCTCGCCGTGAATGCAAGATCTAGAACTGGAATTAGACACAGAGTTTTCTAATTCCCTGCCCAGAGATCTTTTCTGCACATTAGACCTGTCTGTCATGACAGATACAGAAGATCATTGCATCAGCCCTGCAAAAAACCTGCCTGGCTCAGCTGTTGGATACACCACTTACTAGCTGATGGATTTTGGACAACTTGCTTATCTTTACTGTTTTTCGATGTTCTCATCAATGCCATGGGGATTAAAGTAACATTAAGATTTGTACGGCAACATATTTGAGTTGGCAATAATTATTATTTCACAGAAGTAGGAACTATATGCAGTTCTTATTTTCTTTTTTGTTCCAAGTCCCTGCTGGGTCTGATGAAATCTAAAGCACCCGCAAAAGAAAATATTATAGTCACAGATAATTTTCTTAACATTTTCAGAAAGTGATAAAGTCTCTGGAGCCCGGGTTCCATGAAGACGGAATGGACCTAGTATCAGTTTTACATACATTTTAGAACCCTTTCTTTTCAAAAGACAACTTTGTTAAACGAGGTTGCCTTATAAACCCCTAAGATATGCTCTTTCACCAAAGTAGAGCTGTCATTTCTCAACCTTGGAATCCCCAATAATTCTTCCTTATAAAGGGCTGAGGCAGTGTAAACTCGAGCTGAGTTGATTGCATATTGCTGACTGATGCATTCTCTAGAGGGCTTCAAATTCACTTACAGCATTTTGCTAGTTGGGCACACATTTAATTTTCTTGGCACTGTATTCAGTGATCTGTAGCCTTGAACTTAAATAGTGAATTTTTCAGGAACACTTCATCATGCACTTTACAGAGCAGAACCCAAACTATAAAGGGAGATGCTTCGAAAATTGTTCTTGGAGTTTAATTACATAACCCAGTATGACTTCCTATTATGTATTATCCAAGCATACTTTGTCTTAGAAAAGAATAGTGATTTATTTTCTAAATTAAAAACAATCTATTATTTTATCATTCTTTTCATCCTACGGCTACCACTGGGAGTAAAAGGGATATCGGAGCAAACATAAATTGCACATTTATTTAACTAGTGCTACACACTTGAATGCCACACTAAATTGTACAAATTAAAGTGTAAGTCTTTGTCCTTAAGATGGTCAGAGCTATTAACTAAAAGCCAGATCCATTCTATAAGTCATGTCTAGCAATATTCTAGATGATAGGAACCATGCCAGATGGATATCCTATGTAAGAGGAAATCGTCCCAGTTAGCAATAAAAGAGCAAAGGAACAGAATGGCTTCAACCAGTAACAGGATTTACTTCAATCATGTGACAAGACTTTCATCATCAGATGCTATTATGAGATGACATTATTAAACATAGCAAGGTCACCAGCCAATAAGTTGTTGGGCAAAATTGTAATGTAGACAGGCAAGCACTAGATAACACTTGTTGCTGCTGCTAAAAGCTGGTATTTATTGAACACATATGCAAATTGAGCTAGGGGTTTTCTCACCTACTTGTATTAGTGAGCTTTATGGAGATATAATTGATAAAACAACAGTATATTTATAAATATACATACAATGTGACACTTTGATAAATGTATACATTGGGAAAGGAGTCCCACCATCAATTCAACAAATACATTTATCATCTCACATATTTACCTCTTTATTTTTGGTGAGAATTCTTAAGTTCTACTCTCTTGGTAAGTTTGAAGTATACAAATAGTGTTACCAATTATAGTCACCATTATTACACAATAGATTCTCAGAATTTATTCGCCTTAAAAACGAAATTTTGTGCACTTTCACCAGCTTCTCCTGAGTTCCCCCACTTTTCAACAAATGGGAGCACAACATCCTATTCTCAGTTCACTTAAATTCAGTTCAGTTCAGTTCAGTCGCTCAGTCGCGTCCAACTCTTTGCTACCCCATGAATCACAGCACACCAGGCCTCCCTGTCCATCACCAACTCCCGGAGTTCACTCAGATTCACCTCCATCGAGTCAGTGATGCCATCCAGCCATCTCATCATCGGTCGTCCCCTTCTCCTCCTGCCCCCAATCCCTCCCAGCATCAGTCTTTTTCAATGAGTCAGCTCTTCACACGAGGTGACCATAGTACTGGAGCTTCAGCTTTAGCATCATTCCTTCCAAAGAAATCCCAGGGCTGACCTCCTTCAGAATGGACTGGTTGGATCTCTTTGCAGTCCAAGGGACTCTCAAGAGTCTTCTCCAACCCCACAGTTCAAAAGCATCAATTCTTTGATACTCAGCCTTCTTCACAGTCCAACTCTAACATCCATACATGACTACTGGAAAAACCATAGCCTTGACTAGATGGACCTTAGTTGGCAAAGTAATGTCTCTGCTTTTGAATATACTATCTAGGTTGATCATAACTTTCCTTCCAAGGAGTAAGCGTCTTTTAATTTCATGGCTGCAGTCACCATCTGCAGTGATTTTGGAGACCAAAAAAAAAAAAAAAAAGTCTGACATTGTTTGTACTGTTTCCCCATCTATTTCCCATGAAGTGATGAGACCGGATGCCATGATTTTCGTTTTCTGAATGTTGAGCTTTAAGCCAACTTTTTCGCTCTCCTCTTTCACTTTCATCAAGAGGCTTTTTAGTTCCTCTTCATTTTCTGCCATAAGGGTGGTGTCATCTGCATATCTGAGGTTATTGATATTTCTCCCAGCAATCTTGATTCCAGCTTGTGTTTCTTCCAGTCCAGCGTTACTCATGATGTAGTCTGCATATAAGTTAAATAAGCAGGGTGACAATATGCAGCCTTGACATACTCCTTTTCCTATCTGGAACCATTGTTCCATGTCCAGTTCTAACTGTTGCTTCCTGACCTGCATACAGATTTCTCAAGAGGCAGGTCAGGTGGTCTGGTATTCCCATCTCTCTCAGAATTTCCCACAGTTGATCGTGATCCACACAGTCAAAGGCTTTAGCGTAGTCAATAAAGCAGAAGTCAATGTTTTTCTGGAACTCTCTTGCTTTTTCCATGATCCAGCGGATGTTGGCAACTTGATCTCTGGTTCCTCTGCCTTTTCTAAAACCAGCTTGAACATCAGGAAGTTCATGGTTCACATATTGCTGAAGCCTGGCTTGGAGAATTTTGAACATTACTTTATGAATTTCACTCTTTAAAAATTCCATGTATGACCAATGTCATGCAATATCTGTCCTTTTCTGTTTGACTTATTTTACTTAGAATAATGTCCTCGGTGTTGTCACATCCATGTTGTTCGCAAACCTCAGGACTTATGTCTTCATTAAATCTGTTATACACACACACACACACACACACTCACACATATATATCTCATATTCTGTTCATCCATCAGTGAACACATAGGTTGCTTCCACAGCTTGTCTATTGTGTGTAACTCTGCAATGAACATAGAAACACAGAAACCTCTTTGAAATACTGATTTTATTTCCTTGGCTATATACCCAGAAGTGAACATTGGTAGTTCTGTTTTTAGTTTCTTGAGACCTGCACACGTTTTTCTGTTATAGCTGTACCAGTTTACACACCCAACAAAGTATAGCGGTTCCCCTTGCTCCATGTCCTGCCTACTATCTGTTATCTGTGATCATTTTGATAATGATGGCCTAACTGGTGTGAGATATCTCACTGTGGTTTTGATTTGTATCTATGGAGATGATTGTTGTTTTTATTCTTCAATATTTTAATGTGGTATATGACACTGATTGATTAGTGGATGTTGAGCCAGCTTTGTATCCCTATGATGGCTCTCATTGATCATGATGTTTGATTCTTTTAATGTACTGTTGCGTGTGCTTTCAACCCCTCCCAAGCGATTCATGGGAGGTTTCTCCCTCCCATTATATACTTGGCTGCCTTTCAAATCTTTGTGACCATCCAAGCTGCTCTCTTTGTTATTAGCATATCCTAGTGGTTAAGCATTTGTCAAAACCCATTAGTATCCCAAAGTGGAGGAGTGATATCAGTACAAGATACAGGTTGATTGGAAGCAGGACTTGCAGAAAGCAGCTGGGAAAGGATGCAGTCAAACTCCTTCCAGGATAAATTGAGAGACAGGCATTGTTACTTGCTCCCTGGGCAATAAGCTTTGGTGTACAGCCCAGCCATGGAGGTGCTTTTCCATTTGTTTGAAAACTACTTCTTTCTTCACTATATCCTGTAGGACTCATAAATATAAGCCCCACTGACTCTCAGAGTTAAATGATTCGGGGATCATCCTTCAGATGGCAGATGGAATTGCTCCATGTGTCTGTATGGTGCATCCTTAGGAAGGGAAAATTCAGGATTATTATACACCACATCCTGATAAACACAAATAAAAGCCCAAGCTTTCTGTATATTTTTGAACAAAGCTTTGCAATTTGAGGAAGTGGGTGCCCGTGAAGTTTTAGAAACACCCAAGTTGCTTGCTCAAACAAAAATTAGCAAGGGATGAATCTAGGATTTTAAATTCCACATTCCACCAATTCTAAGGTGCACATTTTTTTTTGCTTTTTTTTTTTTTCCATCCTGAAATTAGGATTCACTTATGATCACCTTAAGTCAAATAATGAGGAGGACAGACTTGTCATTTCTTGTCAGTGATTTACCTGGTCATAGCCATTCTCCATGTCATTCCTTTTTTTTTAATTTTTATTTTTACTTTGTTTTACTTTACAATACTGTATTGGTTTTGCCATACATTGACATGAATCCACCACTGGTGTACATGAGTTCCCAATCCTGAACCCCCCTCCCACCTCCCACCCCATATCATCTCTCTGGATCATCCCCATGCACCAACCCCAAGCATCCTGTATCCTGTATCAAACATAGACTGGCGATTCGTTTCTTGCATGATAGTATACATGTTTCAAAGCCGTTCTCCCCAGTCATCCCACCCTCTCCCTCTCCTTCTGAGTCCAAAAGTCTGTTCTACGTGTGTTCTACATCTGTGTCTCTTTTGCTGTCTTGCATACAGGGTTATCATTGCCATCTTTCTAAATTCCATATATATGTGTTAGTGTACTGTATTGGTGTTTTTCTTTCTGGCTTACTTCACTCTGTATAATCGGCTCCAGTTTCATCCACCTCATTAGAACTGTTTCAAATGTATTCTTTTTAATGGCTGAGTAATATTCCATTGTGTATATGTACCACAGCTTTCTTATCCATTCATCTGCTGATGGGCATCTAGGTTGCTTCCATGTCCTGGCTATTATAAACAGTGCTGCGATGAACATTGGGGTACATGTGTCTCTTTCAATTCTGGTTTCCTTGGTGTATATGCCCAGCAGTGGGATTGCTGGGTCATATGGCAGTTCAATTTCCAGTTTTTTAAGGAATCTCCGCACTGTTCTCCATAGTGGCTGTACTAGTTTGCATTCCCACCAACAGTGTAGGAGGGTTCCCTTTTCTCCACACCCTCTCCAGCATTTATTGCTTGTAGATTTTTGGATCACAGCCATTCTGACTGGTGTGAAGTGGTACGTCACTGTGGTTTTGATTTGCATTTCTCTAATAATGAGTGATGTTGAGCATCTTTTCATGTGTTTGTTAGCCATCCGTATGTCTTCTTTGGAGAAATGTGTATTCAGTTCTTTGGCCCATTATTTGATCAGGTCGTTTATTTTTCTGGAATTGAGCTGCATAAGTTGCTTGTATATTTTTGAGATTAGTTGTTTGTCAATTGCTTCATTTACTATTATTTTCTCCCATTCAGAAGGCTGTCTTTTCACCTTGCTTATAGTTTCCTTAGTTGTGCAGAAGCTTTTAATTTTAACTAGATCCCATTTGTCATTCCTTTAACTGAGTTATGTGCATTGTTAAAACTACAGATGTTGAGTGTAATTGCCATCTAAAATGTCTTCAAAGATACATTATTCTACAGTTCAACAGTGAAACTAAAAGTTATGGTTTGGGCATTTTTTCCTTGCAATGTGTCACAGAAACTAATGTCATATTTACAGTTGAGCCATTTAGATTGGCCAGAATCAGATAGGTAGGCTTGTATTCAAACCTCTAAAATAGGCATAATAATGTTTCTATTAGATATTTTTCAAGGCTGATATTATATGCTATTGTGCAAATGCCATTCATTGATGTGTATATATAATAGTACCATTGAAAACAAAGATGAATAATTAAAAGCAAAAATACTCCATAAATTATTTGGTGTTATTGAGAATGCAGACCAGTAATAAGATTTAAAAAAAAAAAAAAAAACTTTGTCATTCATGTTAGTTTCCTTTTTGACCATCTTGGTTACTTTTTAACTATTCTGAGACTGGATCAACCAGTGAGTAGAATTTGTTAATGTGCATACCATACCATAATATACTTAAACTTTTTCTTTCTGTGAGCATAATAAATTTCAGAAAAAGATCTGTATTGAGAAGTGTAATTTTTCTTCTTCTAATAGCCCAGGATACCCAGACACATGTTCAGCTTTTAAAGGAGAATAGCTTGACCTTAGAAATTAAACTAAGTAATTAAAATCCCACTCTGGTATTATTTCAGGTAGATTCTCAGCAACAATGACAAAAAACCCACACAAATTACAAAAAAATATTTTAGATATAATAAATAGCCGCAAATCGAATATTGTTTTCCTCTAGCTTCTCTGCCTAGCAAATTTCTTTTACAACTTCTATCATTTTCACATTGCGTTAATGATATCTGTCTGCTATTGATAATTAATCTAGATAATGACATTCCTGAGTATGATGCCACATCTCTGGACACTGAAGTGTGTCCAACCTGCCATTAAAATCCCATTAAAGCTTTATTTACCAGTCTCAAATTAAAAATAAACATTGGTTGTCCATAGGGCAGAATAATGATCACATTGACCTTGGAATGTTCATTCCCCAAAACCTAAGGACTGAAGTAATGGAGAACTAACACTGGAACATTTGGTGATGGGAATCTAACTAGTAACCTTGGCAAAAGAGCCAGAATATATGTAATTTCTTACTTATCTTTAGCAAATACAATTTAGGATATTGCCTAAATAAGATGCCATATCAGAAGAAACATTTCCTGGATTGCATTTTGCTTGTTGGTTTGTTTTTTAAAGAAGCCATGATATAAATAACTTAATACAAGCTTTATTATATACAAAAAGGACCTGTGTGTACATTTAGCCTCCTTTAGTTTTGGATGTTTTAATTTTGGTGGGAAGTCTCAGTTTAAGTACAGGTTGAATTTAGAGTAAACAACTGCCATCAGGTAAACTAGTGAAATTAGATCCCAGAATTTTTTTTTTTTTTTTTGAAAGCTAGAGAAACTTTGTAACAGAATTCCAGTTCTGGTTAATCTGGGGGATTGATCTTCAACTTAATGTGTTTAAAAAACCAGTGTAGTAAGCTACTGAATGTCTGTTTGCAGGGGACCCAACCTATCTCCACAAGAGAATTAATCCTAAAGTAAGAAATAGGTGATTGTCATGAATTTAATATAGCTACCAAGTCTTGATTCTCAGAAGATACAGAGTATTTATGTGCATAGCTCAGTGGTTGTTATTGAAATATGTTCTTTTCTTATCCTTCAGGCTGTGTAACCAGGTCCTTAAGAAAAGATGATTTCCAGTAAGCACATTAGTGCTATTTGATTAAGCTAGGAACTATATTTCAACCCAAGCTTTCATCCTTTGAGACCCAAGAGATCCAATTACAGTATAAAAGGATGTATGGACTCATCCTAACTCTGCCATGAGATATCATACAGCTTTGAGGACTTGAGGGCTCAATGGGTCCCATGGAAAAGCTGGAAAAAAAAATCTTAGATATGAGTGGCCAATAAACAGAGAAATCTATGCACTTGTTATAAAATCAAAGGCTGCACCCCCACATACCCCCAGGGAACTGCTGACCATATGGAGCATCCAGGGAAACCAAGGTGTATAGGAAAAGAGGACTGAGGGATGATGCTAATACCTGATTGGCAAAGCAACACAAGACCCCTCAAAAACACAACTTCAAAGGAATGCTTCAAGGAAGGTAGAACTTCACTGGGGCTAGAGTCAGTGGTCAGCAGAAGATCCTTGTTGTTGTTCAGTCGCTCAGTCACGTCCGACTCTCTGAGGCCCCATGAACTGCAGCAAAGCAGGCTTTCCCATCCTTCACCAACTCAAGGAGCTTGCTCAAACCCATGTCCATTGAGCTGGTGATGCCATCCAATTATCTCATCCTCTGTCAGCTCCCTTTCCTCCTTCTTCTACTTATAAGCCAATAATTGCAGGCCTTTCATACCTTAATGATAATATCATGTTATCTCCAAATGTATTGACGCAGTTCAGTGAAGATCCTCTTAGAACATTATTAAGGAGAGGGTTGATTCAGATGCAGGATATACTGCCTCAAATGAGTACAGGTACATACTTAGGACGTGTAGTCCTGTCTTCTGGTCCACTCCAAATATGAGCATCAGGATGAAAGTAGCATTTAATCTGTTCCTGACAAAAATATCCCATTTGTCTGCTTGTGGTTTACCAACATAGCTCCCATGAAGCCTGGATGTACTCAAAGATGCCAACTGCTCAGTGTACACATTTTTCTGCAAGCCCCAAGGGCCATCCATACATTTGATGGACCAGCTCTATTTCAGGGGTTCCCACAACGTCTCCTCAATTTCGACAATCTGCTAGAATGAGTCAGTGAAAGTCACTTGACTCGGGAAATCACTTTATGTAAGTGAACCAGTTTATTTTAAAGGGTGCACCTCAGGAAGAGACAAATGGAAGAGACGCACCGAACGAGGCATGGGGTGGAACAAGAGCTTCCACATCCTGTTTTGGGCATGCTACCATTCCATCACGTCAGTGAGTTCATCAACCCAGAAGCTCCCTGAGCCCCAACATTTAGGGGTTTTATGAAGGTTACATTATTTAGGCATGTTGGGTTTAATTGCTGGCCATCAATGACTGAAGTCAGTCTTCAGCCCTTTTTCCCTCCCTGGAAGTCGGGAGGTGGAGTTGAAGGCTCCAGCTCTTTGGCCAACATTGGTTTCTCTGGTGGCCACCCTCCACTCTGAAGCTACTCAGCTCCCACCCCTCATCCTCCCAACGGTTATCTCATTAGCATGAAAACAACAGTAAATTCCATAGGTTTTAGGAATTCTGTGCCAGGGCACAAGGCCAAATATTAGTATTTTTATTACATTACAGAGAGGAAGGATAATTTCTCACTATTAAATACTACACCTTGGGTAGGAATACATTACAGCTTCCAAACATTCTCTCTGAAGGCAGTGGGGAACTATCCACTGGTGCCTGGTATGTAACTGTTGTAGACTTTGAAACATTGGCAAGTTCATTTTTAACTTTTATTACTCTTACGTGATTATGAGTAAAGCCCAAAGAGAATATTCTGAACATTGAAAATGTATCTTCTGGACAAAGAGAAAGAGGAAAGATGTGAAAGATAACTTTCTTCTCAATCCAAGATTGGACTAGTGGTTTAAAAAAAAAAAAGAATACAGAGAGCAGAACCCATGGCTGTGAGTGGCTCGGTCACTTGGTTGTGTCTGCCTCTTTGCGACCCCATGGCCTTGTAGCCCACCAGGTTCCTCTGTCCATGGTTACCATTTCTAAATAAGAACCAACAGGCAGAGTTCTGGGGTCATAACAAGAAACCAAGGCGATTGCATAAGGTCACATATATAAAGGGAGCTGAGAAAAGTCAGCTTTTCTCCAAAAGAAAAATCCATGTGGGATTCTCTGATCACTTACTGCTCCATTCTGGTCTTGGGTGGTCCAACCAGGAGGATTCAAACATTATAAAAGCTGACTTTTGTGTAAGGGGCCTGATTTTCAATGTAACCAGGCTAAACTTAGATCAAAATGTTTTTACAAAAATGTCAAACTAACTTCTGACAGTCTTGATCATCAAAAGCATCAGATAAGCCACGCATACAAAATAACCCAGGATTAAATACATGACACAAACAAAAATCCATGGCAAAATAGAGGTGATCACAGCAAAATAGAATTCTATAACCTTGCAACATATTTCTTCTTTCTAATTACTAAAATGTGAAGTTTGAATGAAAAATATACTTCTTGTTTCCTTTTAGATTTATTGTTTAAAGAGATACCATGGAAGGCATAATAAAAATTATTAAATGGAAGCAGAGATTTTTTACCAATTCAATCATTAGATTAACATTTGAAATAACAAGTCATCATTTTAAAGGAATTTTTAAAAACTAGATTACAAATATCTGTAAAATAGTCTGAAATATGCTTCATTATCAAACAATAAAAATCTAAATTTACTGGATTAATGTTATGCTTTTGGAAGTTACTTAAGAAGTGGGAATAGTAAAATATGAAACAGTTTTCATTAATTAGACATTAAAGATGTTTAAATAATGCGGTTACTACTGACTTAAATATAAATTTATAGTCCCTTATAGTCTATATATTTCAGTGATTTCTTTTTCTTATCAGCCATCTCCCAAAAGCTTTCATTTTTCTGAAAGAAGACAGTAAATAAATGAAAATGTTTTAATACATTTTCATACAGTGCTCCCTGCATAGTTCATTTTTATTCTCAAAGTCACTTGGGCCAATTTAAAATGCCAGAAAAATTTCTAAATGCCTCAGTGACTCCTGGTTGTACATTTAAATCACACAAACATAGGGAAAAATAAGACATAAAGAATACACCTGTAATTAAGAAAATTAGCTTTTAAAATATCTGAAATATTGGTCCCAGAAAGAATTTCAAATGAGGCGAAAGGATTCTGTGTGACAATCTCCTTTTGAGATATCTCAAAATAATGCTGCCTACTCTTAAAATACTTGCAATGGAATGCATGTCTCTGCCATTAAGAGTTTCGAAGGACTGGCTTATTTAATTATGTATGTAAGTTTGTGTGCAGGTATGTTGGTATCATGAACACAGAAGTGAAAATAGTAAAGGTATCCAACACTTGATTTCCCTCTAATTTTGATTTCCTTGTTCAAATTGTTACTTTACTTCTTTTCTGGTTGCAACTGAAATAAAAATAGGACTTTCTCTGACACAGAATTTTTGCTCTCTGAATGCATTATAATATTATTCTCTTGCTCCTCTCAAAATCCCTTAGCTCAGTAAGGCTCAAGGAATTCACAGTCCAAGAAAAATAAGTGTATAAGTAAGTCAGAGACCACCTCAATCTAACCAGACAGAAGTAGGCTGAGCTCCCTGCATGAGTGGCCAAGAGAGGGCTTGTGCCTTAAGATTCTCTCTCCTTATGATAGGTTTTGGGGAATGTATATATCATGAAAATACATGAATCCAGGTCAAGACGATGCTATCAGTAATGATCAAGGCAGCTGAAGGAATTTAGAAAATGTGAGATGCAAGAGAAATACTTCAATATAGCTTTGCTGCAAAATTCTCAGCTTTGCAGGGCTTTAGGGGATAAAGAGAATATATTGAATAGAATACTAAAAAAGAAATGAAAAGCCACCATTTAACAACAGGAAGTAAAGAAAATTATTTGAAATATATTTTGATACACTTTCCAATGACAGAGTGTAAATTGAATTCAGGGTACAAGGCTGAAAAGAATCATATAGCTGAAAAAAAAAACTACTGCATATTTATTTACTATTGCTTTTCATAATCTGAACTAAAAACACTATATGTGTGTATAGCACATCTAATGTTCAAAGATGTTTCATAATATCTATTTTTGTCTTCACAAATGTATTCTGGAATTGTAGAGATTTTAATATTTACCATTCCACAGATGAGAAAACAGTTTAAATAAATTGGCCAAGGTCTCTTGAAATCACGCGAGTTGTGACAGATCTGGAACTCAAACGCAGATTTTCTAAAACTTAGGAAAACGTTAAGAAAGATCCCCTTCTTGTAATGCACTAGATATAAAATATTGCACATTGCTATTCTTCAAAAAAATTAAATTAAAAATGTTTCGGTGTCCTTAGAGAATATTTGATATTCTCTCAGGATACAGATTAGTTGTTATACAACCTTGGTCAAGATGCCTTACTGTTTTGGAACCCCATGCCCAAAGCCTCTTTCAGAGAAGTTTTTCTTAGAAATCAAGTTTGTTTTTTTTTTTTCCCATTCATCTATTAGGGGATATATACACATACATATATTATATTATTACATATGCATATATTATATATTACATATATTATAATATATACATATGTATACATATGTATGTATATATACACATATGTATGTATATATGTGTGTTATACATACGTGTGTGTGTGTGTGTGTGTGTGTGTGTATATATATATATATATATATATATATATATATATATATATATATATATATATATATATATGGGGCTTCCCTGGTGGCTCAACCAGTAAAGAAACCACCTGCAGTGCATGAGACCTGGGTTTGATCCCTGGGTCATGAAGATCCCCTGGAGAAGGGAATGAATACTCCTGTATTCTGGCCTAGAGAATTACATTGTCAGAGGAGTCTGGCGGGCTATAGTCCATGGGGTCTCAAAGAGCTGGACACACCTGAGCACCTAAGCATGCACACACATATGTGTGTGTATATATGTATATATTCATGAACCTGAAATAAGATCGTATATATAAATTGCCTGGTAAATGTATAATACCTATGAGGCAGTTACTATTTGAAAGCATTTATAATTGCGATTATTTTCCATTTCACAAAAGAATGGATGTGCTATTTTCTGATAACCTCTTTGTGAGGGTCAAATGTAATCCTCTGAAATAGCTGAAGCACTGTTTCCAGATCTGTGACACAGAGACACCTATTTTTCCTACTAGATTACTGTAGTAAAATAAGTGTTTCCTAATGTACGTTATTTTCCAAGGAGTGAGCATGTGCAGGGGAACGCAGATGCAACAAATGCTACTGAGGCAAATATAACAAGTGGACAAGTCCTATTTGTCATATATAGGCTGTTCTTTGCCTATATATGACATGTGCTATTTGGGCAAAGATGACAAGCGGAGAACACCCAGAGCTCACATGGCCAAAGAGCGATCCTCAGCCCACAGAGAAGGTGTTTAGGCTGGATATAGCTAGACAGAAGGCAGCATGCAAGCATTCCCATAGAGAGATTCCCCACGTGTCTATAGCGCTCTTACCATTTACAGCGAAAGGAAGGCAAGGGGCAGTCAGTGTCTGCAAGCAATGCCACTTCCTCATCCATGAAAGGGTCAGGTTAGAAAGGAAGCCCTCCAGAGCCCAGCTGATCTGCCTTTTATTCATCGTGTGAGCTCCCTCTAAGCCTGCTCTTTACTCTGTTCCAGAGAAAACAAAAGAAACGAGCCTCTGGGGATGTCTTTATTTGTCTCTCCTCTAATGGTTAGCTTTCAGGGCAATTCTGTTTCACATTTTCCATGTTGTTAAAAGGGAAGTGTGTGTGCTATGAAGGCAAGGAACAGCTTATAATCTAAACCAGTCCAATATACCTTGGTGTGCTGTGACACCATCTCTTGGGGGCCAGGGTTTTGGGGGATGTTGGAAGATCTGATTTGGATGTTTGCCAAATGCCATGGGATGAACCACGTGCTTTTTCTGATTTCGGACAACCCACATGGCCTTGGAAAGAGCCGCACTTGCAGAGCTGGTGCCAGCTGGGAGGGGCCTGCTTCTCCACGCTGTTGAGAGAACACACGTGTCACTAAAATGTACAGTCTTGGTAGTTAAAGCAACACGGCTAACATTTAAAGCGGGACAACAGGTGTGAATCAGAACAGGTCCAGACCAGTGGAGACACGTAAACGCTGAAATCCTAATAGGATGCAGGCATCTAGAAGACACCCAAGGAACCTTCCTGATGTAACTTACACCTTCAAGATTCCTCTGGTTTGACTGGATTGAGAACCCTTCAAGAATCTGATGAAGGTTTGCCAATTTCTTTTCCTTCCTGGATTTTGAATGTGGAGCAGAGTTTCACAATATTAAAAAAAAAAAAAAAGACTTGGCTTCCCTACTCCCTGACCCTGGAATCCCCAAACTTCCCTTGAAGAGACTTTAATTTCGATAGTTTCATTGGAACTACCCAAGTCCAGTATTTCTTGCAATCCTACGGCTATTCAGTTTTGCTGTTTCACACTGTGAGGTCCCGTATAAATTTCCCAAACACTTCCTTTTCATTTCCTTACATTATCTAGAGTCAGTTTCTCTTGCGTGTTGTTGTTGTCAGTTTAGTCACTAAGCTATGTCCGGCTCCTGCGACCCGGTGGACTGTAGCCTGCCAGGCTTCTCTGTCTGTGGGATTCTCCAGGCAAGAATAGTGGAGTGGTTGCCATTTCCTTCTCCATCTATCACTTGTGACCCCCAATATAATGGCACTGTTGGAATGAAATAACATGGAAAAAAACATGTCCCTAGGTCTTCAGGCAAACTTTGGAATACTGGAAATGCAGGCCTCCAAGTCCTATCAAAAGTCCAAGCACTTTTTGGGAGGGAGGGGAGAATGTTTCTTATGGGGAGAAAGTTCTTTAAAGAAAATTTAGAAGCTTATTTGTGCAAGCTGTCTTAATAAGACGAAAAACAACAAAAGTCCTTTCTGAGAATAATGTTTATAGACCAGGATTCAGTCAAATATTTGATAATAATTGTCTGACATTACAAAACCAGATGATAAAAGAGACCGTTTCTGATCTGTGCACTTTCTCCTCAGCTGGCTTGTAGGTCATACTTCTTACAGATGTCTGAGTCAGGTTCCTAGGTGATGATGTCAAGGTAATTTGCTCAGTGTATACATCTCATAGGGCCCAAAATCAAAGCTACTAAATCTCAGTTTTGTTTGTCTGTTTGCTTGGAAATCCACTTTTCTAAGAACACATGAAAGAAAATTCTGTAACCTTTTCTTCTTAACGGTATGCCACAAAAATTCATTATAAATGTATTCAGGAAAAGGCATAAGCTTTCATAGACAGTCATTCATTTATCCCTACAACATCAAACTTCCTTACCAGTGGGCTTTTCCAATGCTTCAAAAGCGGAGTAAGTCATGGGAAATTTGGAAACTCCTTTTTGCTTTCATATAAGCTCCATCTCCTACTAACTTTCCAACAATAGAGTTAGTATTTTCTCTATCTGTTTACTCCTTAATCTTATTTCTAAAGTTCAGAATTCTGGTAGGGAACTTGATTATTTTTCTGCACACTAAGAATGATCATTTTCAGTTGCAGAGTTAAAAGTGGCAATACACACCGTTGGGTTTTAGAAACAGCCCAGATTTCTATATTTGACTCCATTAGTTGCTGTGCAGAACTGTTATCCTTGATGTTTTCCCTTGGCAGTGCTTGTGTGGCTGTGTTTGGAAGACAGTATGCAAGGCTAACTTCTAACTCTTCTAATTGTGCTGACCTTTTCAGACATACAAATCAAAGTGAAAAATAGACTGGCATCATGCACTGCACAAAAGGGGTAAGAAGAAAGCAGGGCATCAGCAATATTATCTCATAAAGAGAATGCATTGAAAGCAAATTAGTTGGATTCCCTATATTATTTTTAATGTATTCCTTCTATATTCAAGTTGAAATTGTCAATGAAGCCTTAGCATAGCTGATAAAAATGAGAGAGACAGTAATTGAAGAAACAAAAGAATCTGATGACCTCTGTTACTTAAGTCTATACAAATCAAAAATAATCCATAGCAATTTGCTGTTTAGTTGTTTCCTCTGTGATCACTAGTTTTCAGAGATTGCAAGCACCAAACATACTTTCAGATTAAGAAACATTTAAAATACAGAGCTAGACTCCACATATAAAAAAGCAGTGTAAGAAGGGGTAGGTTCTTCTTATCTCACATTCATGCACTTTCTTTTTAAGGATCCTAGGCAAACAGGTTTCTTCAAATGGCCCCAACTAATGGGACTGAAACTGAAAGTCTTCTTGATGCAAAAAATTAATTTTACACTTTTATGCTATTTTACTATCTTAAAAGGCAAATGCCTTCTTTGTTTCTTAACACATTTTGTTTAAGAATTTCAAAATCATAGGAATCTACAAACATCATGGTTATGATTTTACTGAGCTTTTACTGAGGCCTTTGCATATATGGTCTCTGTTTTTCCTCTTAAGTAAGAACTCCAGGGTTGGTATAACCACCCTGTGTTTGCTAGCAAAATCCTGAGCATCCGAAAAGTAACTTCCATAATTTCACACATCTTGAAGGGGTCACAGTCAGAATCAAATCAGTCACATTCTTATCATCCAAGTAAAAGTGTTGTTTACATCTTAATGTCCTTCCTTCTGCATGTGTGTGTGTGTGTGTGTGTGTGTGTGTGTGTGTTGGTATAAAGATTGGTATAGATTGTTATAAGAGTATAGATAAATTTGCATCCTACTTTTTTCTTATTATAATATACTGCTTACCTTTGTAAATATTCTTAATAAATCTTACTTTTAATAATAGGTTGGAATCCCCCTATTTAAGCATCATTTATTTACTCATATGTTTGTTATTGGTTGTTTCCATATTTTTTATCTTCAATAGTACTGTGTTGGGCATTTTTCTGCTTCAACTGCTGTTCAATTTTCTGAATTGAAGTAGAAGAGTAGATTGAGTGGTTATAAAAACAATAAAATACTTGTAGTTTTTATTATAAAATTCACAATTGTATTAATAGATGATACTAAACTCTACTCCTGCACTTGATAGGAAACACATACAATGATGAGCATAACTGAAAGCCCAGAAGCTACACTGATTACTGATCGTGACTCCGGGGAGACCAATGAGATACGTTGGTGGCTGTGCCATGGAGCACAGCCAGTCCTTAGTGGACCAAAGGATAGTAGGAATGGACTCTGCACACGGAACAGGGACAGAGCAGAGGCCTCTTATGGAACAGGAAGTTGTGACGAACACCTCTGTTTAAAGATCAGGCTGAGAGTGACAACCTTCTGCCGTACTCTGTCAGAGACTATGTAAAAAATGTTCATGTTATGTCAGGGAGGAGAGTGTCTTTGCTGAGAATTCGTAACTATAAGCTGATTCTCAGAAGGATTTGAAGGCAGGATTCACACTACTTGTGTGGTCCAAATATCCAAGCTAATATTTAAAATTGCTTTAGGATTTCCCATACCCACAAGGAGCATAGCAGAGTTAAAGTTCACAATCTTTCTGCAGAAGTATCTTATATCAGGGCTCAAAAGAATGCTTAAAGCAAAAACTTTCATAGACCATGAGCTCAAATTAACTAACATTATATCAGAGAAAACAAGTCACTGTAAAGAAACATAATTATATTCCTGACCAGTTAAATATGTTGGAATGATCAAATATGGAATGTAAGTGTATTTCACATGTTTTAAATGAAGAGTCAAAATATGATTAAGCAGTGAAATACTATGTAGAATGGTCAGGCAGATTAGAAAAAATCCACTTGTGGGTTGTTGTTGTTCAGTTGCTCAGTCGTGTCTGACTCTTTGTGACCCCATGAAGGCTGCAGCACACCAAGCCTCCCTGTCCTTCACCATCTCCCGGAGCTTGCTCACACTCATGTCCGTTGAGTTGGTGATGCCATCCAGCCATCTTGTCCTCTGTTGTCCACTTCTCCTCCTGCCTTCTATCCTCCCTAGCACTTTCTCCACTTGTAGGAGAAATTCTAAAAGTGAAACCCTTAGAAGTGAATATTCTGGTGATTAGAATTAAGAATCCAGCGGAGAGATTGAACAACTAATTTGAAAGAAGCTGAAGAGAGTGAATAAATTAGAAATAAGCCTAATAAAATGAAGTATAAAGGAGACAAAGAGAAAGAAGCCTGATTGAGACCTCAAGTCATAAGTCAGAATAAAAATAAAAAACACTTTTATTCAGATGACCAGAAAAAGATGATGCAGACACTGGTAACTGGGCCCAGAGTGATGATTCTGAACCAAAGTGGAACACATCAGGCAACTCCCCTAGAGGTATGAAGCAGGAAATAGATGGTTTCCATGTTGATTTTTCTGGTTTCCTAGGGCATGAAAATGTAATAGCAAGGGTTGATGGGCTTGCATTTCCTACCTTGTACACTAAAAGACTATTGTCTTAAGCACACTACTGACTAATCCATACTTCAGTTTATTCAAATATAAAATCAGTGCAGCAATCAACCTCCTATCACTTTAAAGCAAGCCAAGAAGATGGTGTATATAAGTCCCTTGGTATGTCAAATGACACATGATAAGTGATCAATACACATCAGCTGCTTTCGAGGCTATTGTTCAATCAACTCATTTTTTATGAAACGCTACGTTAGATATAAGGTAGGAGATCCCAATGCAAACGGAGGCAGAAGGGTCTTCCTAAGTTCCTTAGAGCAACCTAGACCTTTGAATTCTGACAATGCTGAATTTGGTGCTCTTTTATTTCATTTGTAAAACGAGTTGAAGTGAGCTTTTGTCGCTGTCATAGATATGCCCCAAATCATACAGTTCTAGAGTGGCATTACGATGCTGGGGGTCTAATAAAGATCATCCCTTGTTTTGAAGATCTCTATTTTTGAGTAAGTAACCCAACCTATACAGAGTGCTAACTCACTGTGTATTCTTGCCCCTATAGCTGCTGGTGTAAGTAAGTGGCGTCGTCATATTGATAAATAATAATGATGAACAAGACATTTCCAAACTGAATGGAAAAAGACGCACATGTTTTATTAGGATGAGAATTTACAAGAGCAAAATAAAAACACAGGATGTTCCAGAAAGGAATCTTCATCTATGTGATTCATTCACATCAGATCTAGAGAACTGACTTAAAGTGGCAGCACCCTGGGCACCTCGCCAAAGCCCAGATCATGAACCAGCACCTTCACTGTCTTGGGTGTGATTCACCATCGGACAGAAGTCTAGTCCAGCTAGAGCAAGCACTGACTCCCACTCTCCCTGTTGCTTCATTCCTTATTCCAGGTCCAACTTGTCAAAAAGATCTTTAAATGTAACATAGAGCCCAATGGCTTCCTATAAAGAAATGATTAAACAAAAAATAGATAGGATATTGACATCTTGATTGATATGACATATTTTTGTTAGTGTTGCCCAATACAAGGCCAAACAAGTCAGAAAAAACTCACCAATCAAGTCTGTAGAAACAAAGTAGTGTCTTATGGAAAGTTGCAAGCATCACAATCTCTGTGAAATACCAAACACAGTTCACATTGAAGATATGTTTCATGCATTCATGATGACAAGCATTGACGTTTACCTTTACTGACATATAAATGTTATTGTAGACTGTTCTGATACATTAGTTCTAGCTGCCAATTTTTCTTTAATGACTTTCCTAAGACAATGTGATCTCTGTGAGTGGAATTGGAACAGTGTCCGACTTTATTTTTCTGGGCTCCAAAATCACTGCAGATGGTGACTGCAGCCATGAAATTAAAAGACGCTTACTCCTTGGAAGGAAAGCTATGATCAACCTAGAAAGCACATTCAAAAGCAGAGACATTACTTTGCCGTCTAAGGTCCGTCTAGTCAAGGCTATGGTTTTTCCAATAGTCATGTATGGATGTGAGTTGGACTGTGAAGAAGGCTGAGCACCAAAGAATTGATGCATTTGAACTGTGGTGTTGAAGAAGACTCTTGAGAGTCCCTTGGACTACAAGGGGATCCAACCAGTCCATTCTGAAGGAGATCAGCCCTGGGATTTCTTTGGAGGGAATGATGCTGAAGCTGAAACTCCAGTACTTTGGCCACCTCATGCTAAGTGTTGACTCATTGGAAAAAACTCTGATGCTGGGAGGGATTGGGGGCAGGAGGAGAAGGGGACAACAGAGGATGAGATGGCTGGATGGCATCACTGACTCGATGGAGGTGAATCTGAGTGAACTCCGGGAGTTGGTGATGGACAGGGAGGCCTGGCGAGCTGCAATTCATGGGGTCGCAAAGAGTCGGACACAACTGAGTGATGGAACTGAACTGAAGTGAAGACAATGTGATATAAATTGCTACCAGTATGAAACCCATTTTCAGCTGTAGATAAAAGCAGATTTTGGGCTGCAAAAAGCAAATATTTCAACACCTGCTTTGGGCAGAATACATAGAATTTTATGCCCTTTATGTTATTTAAATAATGTTATCCCTGTTGTTTCTCTCTGGGGAGTTCAAATATTAATATCTTAATTTTCAGACATCAATATTAGTTTGATGAGTGAGACATAATTGTGAAACTTGCTAACAAGGTCCAAAAGGAAAATGTCTTTAATAAAATAGTTAAATCAGAAACTTAAAGTTTACCAGTTTTAAACTTTACCAGAACATAAATCATCAACTCTCTCTAGAGTCAAAGTCAATACAGAGAAAGAGGGTTTTTTTTTTCCCTTTATCAGTTGATTCACAATAGGTTTACGGCCCAAGATTTTATGTGAAAAATATTACCTTACAACAAAGCAACATTTTTAAGAAACTACATTTTATTAATTAAAAAAGCTATCAAATAATACTAAGTGCTATTAAGCTGATGTCTAGAACTATGAAGAGAAATAATCCAACAGTGTATTTCTCAAAGGCAGTCTTTGAAGGAATCAGGCACACATCCCGTAGAAAAAGTGTTACAGGTGGGCTTCCCTGCTGGCTCAGTCACAAAGAATCCCCCTGCCAATGCAGGAGAGACAGGAGACGTGAGTTCAATCCCTGGGCTGCAAAGATCCCCTGGAGGAGGACAGGGCAACCGGCTCCAGTATCCTTACCTGGAAAATCCCATGAACAGAGGAGCCTGACAGAGAACAGTCCATGGGGTTGCGAAAGAGTCAGACATGACTTTTCAACTGGGCACACACAAGAAAAGTGGGATGGCTCAGGCTGGTATTGACAATGGAGTTCAGTAAGGTCAGGGAAAATTTCCCAGAGCAGACAATCTCTAAATGGTCAAATACGAATCACATCTATGGTACTACAGAGACATAGTTACAGAGGCTGGGGGCTGAATGTGAAGCTGGTGTGCTCTGGGAGCTTCATAAGCTTCTGCTTGGTTTGAATATGAACATGAGGCAGAGATGCTAGCTGAGACATGAGGCAGAGATGCTAGCTGAGCGTCAGTCATCAAGTGCAGCAGGTACCATATTCAAGAGAACAGTTTTCTTCTAAAGCTACAGAGAGCTAACAAAGAAAGGCTTTCATGCATTCTGATTTGTGATCCACTCTGGCAACAGTATCCACAGTTGATGGAGGGGGTGTGGCTGTGTGGAGGCGGGACAGGTGTTACATTAATCATGCAACAAAGGATAAGATCCCTAATTGAAGCAAATATAAAATGTCAGTAGTGGTAGACTTTTTTTCTTGTTTAGTAGAATTCAGCTTCACGAACTTGCTTAATACATTTAATACGCTCAATAATTTATAAACAATAAAATGATTATCAAATAGAAGACTGCAGAGAAGATGCAGATCAAGAATACATGTATTCACAATAGCATGGTCTTTTAGTCCAAGGCTAGAGTATCAGTTTTGCCAAAACTTTTTACAATGGGAAAAATAAAGGTAGCATACATTAGTCCACAGATATAAAACAACTGTGGGATTAATTCTGTAGACTTTGTCTTCTTTAATTCTGACTCCAAGACCTGTAAGTGGGGTGTTTCTCATTAGTCCACAGATATAAAACAACTGTGGGATTAATTCTGTAGACTTTGTCTTCTTTAATTCTGACTCCAAGACCTGTAAGTGGGGTGTTTCTCATCCTTCTTATAATGATGAAAAAAAACAACAAAAAACGGAGATAGATAGAGGTGTGTGACTTTCCAAGGCTTCAGAGAAGATCCTGGAATGGAAACCACTTCTGTCTGACTTCAGGGGACTATGGTCTTAATCTCTATGAAATATGCCCCTTCTTAGAACTCATGTCCTGCCTACAGCAAATCCCACACTGAGACTGAAATCGCGTGCAGCACGTAAGACTTCCACCAAGCAGGTGATTTGATGCTGGCTGGTGTAAAGGTGTTAGGTAATAGACAGAGACTTTTGCTTGCAGGCGCCAAGGGTGCACATTTTGTAGCTTCATGAACAAGGAGGGCTGAGAGCCACGGCGACAATCGTGGCTACAAGGGAAGGGGTGGCAATGAGTCCAGACTGCCGTGAGGGGAGCACAGAGGTTGGAAGCACAATACCGTCGTCGATATTAATGCCGGTCACAATGCGAGCTCCGCGCCAGAGAGGCTGGTGAAGGAGGCGCCCAGGAGAGGCTTATATCCACATCCGATCATCAAAGGGCGGATGTTAAATGTGATTCAGAGGAAAAGTGAGAGGACGTGCTGACAAGGGCACAGCTGAAGAGACAGGCAGACACACGTGGTGGAAATCGTCAGACACTCGTGTCATCCTGGAGGAAAGCAGATCACTGGGGGTGGGGAGGGCAGAGGGGACTCACTCATTCCTCAGAATTCATCACTTTAGCTTTTAGCCCAAGCTAGGGTCAAACAAAACAAAGGAACACCTGCTTATTATTTTTTTTACATTTTATTTCATTTTGTTACATTTTACAAAAGTCGCTTTACAATGCCCTGCTATTTCCTGTTGCACCTCAAAGTGAATCAGCTCTGCATAAACATCTCCCCTCCCTCTTGGAATTCCTTCCCGTTTAGATCCCCAAACAGCACCTAGGAGAGTACCTTGTGTTGTACACCATGTGTCTAGATTCCACAGATATGTGTTAATACACACTATTCATTTTTCTCTTTTTGACTTACTTCAGTATGTATGATAGTCTCTAGGTAGAGTTCAGTTCAGTCGCTCAGTCGTGTCTGACTTTTTACAGCCCCATGGACTGCAGCACTCCAGGCCTCCCTGGTTATCACCGGCTCCCGGAGTTTACTCAAACTCATGGCCATTGAATCGGTGATGTCATTCAATCATCTCATCCTCTGTTGTCCCCTTCTCCTCCCACCTTCAATTTTTCCCAGTATCAGGGTCTTTTCCAATAACTCAGTTATTTGCATCAGGTGGCCAAAGTAGGGTATGATTTTTAAAAAATAATAATAATTGGAATATAATAGCTTTACAAAGTTGTGTTAATTTCTGCTGTACAACAGTGTGAATCAGCTGTATGTATACATATATGTCCTCCCTCTGGAGTGTCCCTCCCATCACAAGCAACACATATTTAAACATATTCACCACAGACTTCACTGGCAGTCCAGAGGTTACGACTGCACTTCCACTGCAGGGGACGAGGGTTTGATTCCCGGTTGGGGAACTAACCAGGAATCCTGTTTACCACGTGGCATGCTACTCACTCCCCCCTAAAAAGAAATAAACATATTGACCAGTCGCAATAATTAAACAAAAGGCCCAAACACGTGGTTTCCTCCAAAGGAAATCATACTGCAGAATGATAAGTATAAATTCCTCAAAAAAGAGTTTTGCTGAGTGAAGAATAGAGTGAACAAAAAACGCTCAATGCTGCTATTATTTGTTTCTTTTGTTTGCATCCAACTATCCACAGGTGACTTTTAAGGTGTGTGTTTTTCATCTCCTTTGAACCTTTGTGTTTTGTTGGTAAGGAATGATGATGAAGCTAGCAGGAATTTCTCATTGGTGACTGCTGAAGTAGTAATTGCTAATCCGTGAACTGTAGATTCACAGTGCTTCAACCAATTTACCTATTAATACAAAAAATTCCTATTTCAAAGAATGCAAAATGTGATGTAATAGTGTGCCCAAAAGCATAAAACCATATTTAACTTTGACCTTCTCCATCATCTCCAGGGCAGTGAAGTATCTTCCACTGCAGCTAACATCACCACTCAGTAATGTTTCTGTAACTAACACAAACCATGCTTCCAAGCAGAGAACTGTCTTCAGATGCTTGATGAGTAGTTGTAACCGCTGGTGAATGTTTACCTGAGACAGGTCACTGTAGGAGCAAAAGTGAAACGACCGTTTCAGTTATCACAATCTAATAGCCAGATGCTAAATCACCCTCCATATTGGAGGGAGCTATATCAAGAGTAGGAATAGAAAGTTATGAAGACAAGGCTTATAGTGACGTTCAGCATTAGAATAGCTGCTTACTTTGTACAGTTAGATATACATCAGGTTTACTTGAATTCAGGAAAGAATAGGTATGTGAGGCAGAGAAGCGAAAAATTTAAAAAGACCCTGAACAAATATAAGATGATAAAATGCAGAAGGGGAAAAAATCATTAAGAGTAATGCAGGTACAGATATGGGTCTTTAATACACAATATCTTTGTAGATAAAACAAGAAAATAAACTGACACCTGAGGGAGGAAGTATAAGACGTCAGCAGCTTTCAAGCTTAGGATTGTTTTCAGTCTGCGTTGTCAACCTCAGTTCCCTATAAATCTCATATAAACCTCTAATTCAGTCAGATCTATTACCTCATGTTAAGATGAACTGTATCTCTGCCTAGAAGATGTTCACAAATATTTGTTGAGTTAAAGAATGAGTGGAACCTGATACTAGGCATACAATAAGTAACTGATGAGAACCTACTATCTAGCACAGGAATTCCATTGGATGCTGTGTAGGGGCCTGAATCAGAAGGAAGATACATGTAATCATAAGTAAATTTCATGATAAAATCATGAAAAACCTCTCCTTTAAATTATACTTGATCTTCTCATAAAATGTTCCTTAAGTACAAATATTCATTGGTACTTCTAGATAAAGTAGTAAACTAGATGCATTCAGCCAATCTCAAAATTATATCAAAATGACAATAAACAGATTATTAAACATAATAAAATGAGAGCAAAGAAGATGGACAGAAGAGATATTAAAAAATAAAGGAAGCTTGAAGTGAAAGGTAACTGACTAAACATCCAAGGAAGAAATACTCTAAACTGTTGGTGGGAGATATGTTTTAAGTCACCCAGTTGATGGGAGATATATTTTAAGTTACCCAGTAAACACAGACATCAGTGGAATTCAGGACTTTTGAAAGAAGTGAGATTGAAAAGGAGAGAGAAATTGTTTAAAAAATTAAAGAAAGGATCAATACTAAGAGAGGGAGAGGGAAATAGAGCAGAAGAGGGAGAAACAGAGGGAGAGAAGGCATGAAGAAACAGAGATGATCTATAGAGAGGGGCCGGAAACAGATTGGGAAAGACCCATAGAGAAGACAGAGGTGAAACTTCTTTAATTTTACTGTTTTGTAGAGGAGACGTTGCCTTCATGTAGGTAATTATAAAGCAAAACCAATTTAATATAAATACTAAAAATAAAAAGAATAAATTAGATGAATCTGTGTGTTTCAAGAGAGATAGAACCACAGAGAGGACTTATTTTAAGTGATATTTCAAACAGTCCTTTGACAGGACATTGCTAATAGAATACACACTTCGTTTAAAAAGTAAATCAAAAACAGTATGAAACTTTTACTAATCAAATTATTTTCATATTTTATTGATTCTGTAATAAACCATAAGAACAATTTTGTTGGCGTCACTTGTGACCCAGATTTTCAGAATAGGAGAAAAGCATTTAAGATGTAAGTTTGATGAAACTGAGTAAGAATCCTATAGTTCTGAATATGAATGGGGGAAATTAATAAGAAATCATGTTGTGTTTAAATTTTAAAAAACAATAGCTACTTCCTGTATGGATGTGAGAGTTGGACTGTGAAGAAAGCTGAGCACCAAAGAATTGACGCTTTTGAACTGTGGTGTTGGAGAAGACTCTTGAGAGTCCCTTGGACTGCATGGGGATCCAATTAGTCCATCCTAAAGGAGATCGGTCCTGGATGTTCATTGCAAGGACTGATGCTAAAGCGGAAACTCCAATACTTTGGCCACCTCATGCGAAGAGTTGACTCGTTGGAAAAGACCCTGATGCTGGGAGGGATTGGGGGCAGGAGAAGAAGGAGATGACAGAGGATGAGATGGCTGGATGGCATCACTGACTTGATGGACATGAGTTTGAGGGAACTCCGGGAGTTGGTGATAGACAAGGAGGCCTGGTGTGCTGCAGTTCATGGGGTGGCAAGGAGTCGGACGCGACTGAGTGACTGAACTGACTGAGTCGAGCAAACTCTTGGATATAGCGACAGGGAGGCCTGGCGTGCTGCAGTCCATGGGGTCACAAAGAACTGGACACAACTTAGTGACTGAACAACAACTCTGTACACTGTAATGACCTAGAAATAATAACCAACACAGTGGCAGTGAATTCCTTATGTCTCAGGTTATGGCCACTTTATACCAGTGGTTCTTAACTGGCCTGATGAGTTAACTCTTCCCTGCACACTGATGACAACGTTATTTTGATCATGTTAACATAGGCTCTTTATCTTTTCGACTTCATATCAAAATATTTTTAGAAATTCAATAATGTCTGAGATTTGCTTCTACATTATGTGATGGAGGAATGGAAATGCACCAAGCTATTGAAATAAGATTGATCATGATTCAGTAATCATTGAAATTATGTGTTTGGGGGCTGTTAAGTTAGCCAGCTGCTATAGACTCTACTATAGTCTATCTACTAAAAGACCCTGATGCTGGGAAAGTTTGAAGGCAAAAGAAGGGGGCAGCAGAAGATGAGATGGCTAGATAGCATTACCAACTCAATGGACATGAATCTGAGCAAATTCCAGGAGATGGTAAGGACAGGGAAGCCTGGCATGCTGGAGTCCATGGGGTTGAAAGAGTTGGAGACGACTTAGTGACTGAACAGCAACATGTACCATAGATTAACAATTTTCAATCATTATTTTAAGATAAACATAGCAAGCAGTTAACTCTACAGGATTCCTGTTGGTGTAGGTGAGTGTCTCTTTCCTACTCAAATTAAACACAAGACTGGAGGTTTACTCTTTGATAGAATAGACTAGAGGGACCCAAAAGTGGGAAGCAATATACAAGGATGAAGATATCACACTGAAGCAGGAAATTTTCTGATAACCTAATACTTAACAATAGAACCAAACATCTACTTAATGGGCATTCCTTAAAACCAAATAAATAAACAAGGAAGCAAATTATTAATAATAATGATTGGAAACATTTTCTGTATCTTAAAAATGAGTGGCATATGTTGTCTCCAAACACAACCCACCCCTGCAAATTGCCAGGAATGAAAGAAAGTCTGTTTTACTGATATTCTGTGCAAGAGGAAGGAATTTGTTTTTCACCTTGAAGGAAATATGTCAACTCGGCAACATATCCTAGGCAATCAGACACTCAGAAACTTCATCAAGACAATGGACTCTGAGCTTTTGTGCAGAGATATTTTGAGATTATGGAGATAACCCATTCTCCTTTGATATTTCTTCCACTGGATTTAGTATTCATTGATGATTCTTACTTGAATAAATTGTTAGTGTAACAATTGTGAAATAATGATATTCTGATGTCTTCATGCCTTGTATTAGGTAGCATTTTCCTTAAGTCAGAATTCCTTTCTTCTCCATATGTTATTCATTCAGTTATGTTAGAAAGGACTATATCAGTAATTTATTACTGTCAGTATTTATTTTGATGTTCTAGTTGTCCCAGATCGGGCTGAGGGAGTTCCTTTAAGGTATCATCTTCATTTTGAGATCTCATAATTCTTTGAGTACTCTCTTATGAAAAGATGTTTTAAGTTCATCTTAAACTTTTCCTGTTCTAGCCCTGAAATCAGTCTTTGGAGCTCTGATTCCTTTTAGTGGAAAATAGTATTTAAAAAGTAAGATCTAGGTGTTTTTTTTTTTTTCTTTTCTTAGTCTACATTCTCACAATGGCCTGGAGAAGGAAATGGCAACCAGCTCCAGTATTCTTGCTGGGAAAATCCCATGGACAGGGGAGCCTGGTGGGCTACAGTCCATGGGGTCTCCAAGAGTCAAACATGACTGAGCTCCTAAACCTCTCACAATGGCGAGAGCTAAGAGATATATGTAGGCATAGCATGGACACACACACACACACGCACATACACACACACACACACACGTGCTTGCCTAGCTGGTCAGTCATGTCTGACTCTTTGTGACCCTTTGGATTGTAGCCCACCAGGCTCCTCTGTCCATGGGATTCTCCAGGTGAGAATACTGGAGTGGGCTGCCGTGTCCTCCTCCAGGGGATCTTCCTGACCTAAGAAGCGAACCCACGTCTCCTGTGTCTCTTGCATTGCAGGAGACTCTTTTCCCAGCGACCCATCACACATATGAACAGGTGTTTCCACAAATACATGCATACATATCTACCTGTTTCTCTATAATCTATTAAGAGTGGAGCTTATCAATACCTGTTGACCCAATCTGGTGCTATGAAGTTTCTGTCTTCATGTATTTCCACATCCTTTCTCTAACAATGAGGAATCTGCCACTTAGTGTTTCTAGTATGTTCACTTATTTTTTCAAATCCTCTTATAAATATCTCCTGACAAGGTGGGCCGCTTTGCAGGATCTATACCCACAAGTCCTGTCCATGCAGATTGTTTTCTTGACTCTGAGGCCACTGAACAGCTGGCTGAGTCTTCTGAATTCACTCTGGCCTTCTGATGTTACAATAGAATAGCCACACTGGGATGAACCTAGAGCCTGTTATACAGAGTGAAGTAATTCAGAAAGATAAACATAAATATCATATCCTAACACATATATATGGAATATATATATATATATATGGAAAAGGAAATGGCAACCCACTTCAGTACTCTTGCCTGGAACATCCCATGGACAGAGGAGGCTACAGTCCATAGGGTCAAGAAGCGTCGGACATGACTGAGTGACTTTACTTTTATTTTTCACTCTCACGCATTGGAGAAGGAAATGGCAACCCACTCCAGTGTTCTTGCCTGGAGAATCCCAGGGACAGAGGAGCCTGGTGGGCTGCCGTCTATGGGGTCGCACAGAGTCGGACACGACTGAAGCGACTTAGCAGCAGCAGCAGGTGTCAGAAGGACAGCGTGTAAGAATGTAGCCCAGGGTGCCGGGTCTGGTGCTCTGTGATGGCCTGGAGGGATGGGATGGGGGGGAGGGGAGGGCGATTCTGGAGGGAGGGCATGTATGTATAATTATGGCTGATTTGCCTTGATGTGTGGCAGAAACCAACACAATATTATAAAATTAAAAATACAAAAAAAAATAGTAAAAAAAAAAAGAAAGAAAGAAAGAAAGAAAAGCCACACTGAGAACTCCCGCAAGACTCTCAGCTGGAGGAAGGGTCTATGAATCCATTTATTGAGCCCTGTGTTAAATACGACTCAGATACCATAGTGTAAGTATCGAAACAGAAATGCTTTGATTCACAGTTCAGATTATACAAATTATAACACAGTGCTTTGCTTTTTTTTCAAAACATAAAAGTTGGAGAGGGAAAGATTTTAAATGGCAGGTTAGATTTTTAAGATGTTCCCTAATGTCTTAGTTCACAAGGAAGGAGGAAGAGGAGGAGGAAGGGTAGTGGGGTGGGGAGGGAGAGAGGGAGGAGAGAGAGAGAGAGAGGGAGGGGAGGGGGAAAGAGAGGAAAGGGAGGGAAGAGGCAGTGGAGAATCAGAGCTTCTGCATGTAGCTTGCTGCAGGTGTTTAGTTAACACGTGGTTTGAATCTCACAAGTTCACCGAGATGTCTAACAACATGGGAGAAGTCAAGAACAGAACTGTGCAACCTGACTCATTTTGAGGCAGCAAAATGTTGTTGTTGTTTAAACTGCTCTCCCTTAGGCTTTGTTTTCCCCCAGCGCTTGTTTCTCTGAGCTAACACCATCATCTACCCACCCCCCATCCCTCAAAACTGCAGTGGCTTCAAGGTAGCAGCTCTTCCGGCTGGCCGCTTGCAGGTTTTGTTTGGATGCACCCCGTGTGAGGCCTATTATCTGACCATTCTGAAGCTTTTATGGAGCAAATCACCTTTGCTCATCTGTATTGCCACCTTCATTCAGACTTCATTTTACTCATCCCCTCACTGAACTCCTAAAATGCCATTGTGTCAATAGACATGCACTTCAATTTTCTAACGAGGTAAATGCAAGGTTTACCTATCAATTCAGTACTGACCTTTGAAGTTTAAACGTAACAAGAACATTCTAGTTCTATAGGAAAGAGCGGTTTAAAATATCTTCAAAAAATATTGTCCAATATAGACTTTTCTCTCTGTCTAAAGCATCATTCACTGCCCTTACTTCCCTGCCCTCTTCAGTAAAATATATGCTTCCTTTGAAAAGCACATATAAAATATCTTTGGCTTCAAAAAGAAATTAAAAGCAGCAGAGCATGCTATCATGGTCTTAAGGCTTTGGATAGGCTTAAAAGTAGGTATTGTGAAGCAGGCTATTTTTCGAACCAAGTTAATAGTACTGCATTTTCTCAAGGTGTTATCTGTTTGAATTTAAGATTTGAACCAAGTTCACAGTACTGAATTTCCTCAGATTTTATACATTCTTACATTTGAGGTGTCATCTGTTCCTCAGCACAAAATACGGAATTATTTGAGATTAAGCCATCTAATGTTTGGTGACAATGACAGAGTAAAGTGATTGTTCAAAATTTCCCACAAGTGATAAGAACTGGATTAAATTTGAAAAAGAGCAGTTTAGGAGAACGAGAATATATCTAAAAGGTGACAGAAGCTAGAAATATGTTAAAATAGGAGGAAAGCTATGAAGGTCAGAATATTACAAATATATTCCAATCATGAAAAAGGAACTGTTAACCGAGAATCCTATATATGGAAAGTTTCCTGTAAACAAAAACTGAGAATATCTGGAGGCAGCAGATAGGATTTACAAGCAAATACTAAAAGTGGAGTGTGACACCAGAAGGAAGCTTGAATTTCAGGAGGCAGTGATGAGCACTGGAAATGGTAAGTATGTGGATAAACATAGCATTTTGTTAGTCAAATGTTTGCCATTTCTTTTCTTAGTTTCCTTCAGAGAACATTATCTGTTGAAAGCAAAATTGTAAGGTGCTATTGAGAAATGAGTAGCACGCATATGACCTCAGTGACACAAAACGCAGAGCAGGGTAGAAAATGGCAATATGCAACTGGAAGGCTTCTCGGTTTTATTAAGAGTAAGTCAGAATTAACTCTAAGTAGATTGGGATAAGGTCAGATACATATTTTAACTTCTGGATCCTCAAAGTATATACTTACAGGCTAATTTTTAAAAATAATGCAAAGAAATATAGCTAGGGTGCAGAAAGAGGAAATAAAGCAGAGTACTAAAGAAATATCTGATTAACAGAAACACAGGAAATAAGGAACAAACAGCCACAAAAAAAGAAAGTGGAAGAAAGTCAAATGATATATCGAACAATAGTTTTTATTACATATATAGACTACGTACATGTTTTGACCTGTCAAATTAATATTTGTTAAGTGGATCTCATGGTGCCAGAAGAGAAGAAATTCAACAACAGAACACAAGAGAATCTGAAATAGAGAAGTTTTTTTTTTCACTCAGAGGTTCTGGAGGAAGCACAGGACTATGTGTCTCAAGTACTCAAGAGAAAGAGGCAGGACTGAGCACATAGCTTTATTAGGGCCCGTGGGTGGACTGGTTTCAGGTTCCCAGGCCAGAACTGGATTGGTCAATGTAATCCAAAAAAGCGGGGGTTTTGATCAGCTCACCAAGGGTCTCATCTAAGGGGCTTGCAGGAGCTGGAAGGCAGGAGAGACTGCCCATCACGAGGGCTGCTGGGGCAGTCCCATTGGGAACTCACATTTGCTTGTGGCCCCCGTGGCTGTTATCCAGTGCATGCACTTGCATAGGGGCTGATATCAGTTTAAAATGCAACACAGTAGTCACGTACAGATGTGAGAGCTGGACCGTAAAGAAGACCGAGCTCCAAAGTATTGACGCCTTCAAATTGTGGCACTGGAAAAGACTCTTGAGAGTCCCTTGGATTACAAGGAGTTGAAACCAGTCCATCCTAAAGGAAGTCAACCCTGAATATTTGTTGGAAGAACTGATGCTGAAGCTGAAGCTCCAATACTTAGACCACCTGACATCAAGAGCCGATTCATTGGAAAAGATCGTGATGCTGGGAAAGATTGAGGGCAGGAGAAGGGGGAGAGAGAGGATGAGATGGTTGGATAACATCATAAACTCAATGGACATGAATTTGAGCAAACTCCAGGAGATCGTGAAGGACAAAGAAGCCTGGAGAGCTCCAGCCCACGGGGTCACAAAGAGTCGGATAGGACTTAGCAACTGAACAGCAGCAACCATGGAATAACTCAGGCTCAGCTAAACTCTTGACAACACTCAAAATGCAGTGATTTTTAGATTATTTATGAAAGCAAGAGCCAAACCTATGTAGTCTAAAAGAGATAAGCTTTAAATATAAGACCCAAAGAGATAGAAACATCATTAAAAAAAAATGCTACATAGGCGTAAACCAAACAGAATTAGAAGAGTCATATTTCAATCAGGGGAAAAGTATACCTTTCTCAGTCTTCCCTAAAAAAGGTAAAAAACTAGTCAAAACGATATCAGTAATGAAGATAGAAAAGATCTAAATGACACTGCTGCTGCTGCTGCTGCTGCTGCTGCTGCTAAGTCGCTTCAGTCGTGTCCAACTCTGTGCGACCCCAGCGATGACAGCCCATCAGGCTCCCCCATCCCTGGGATTCTCCAGGCAAGAACACTGGAGTGGGTTGCCATTTCCTTCTCCCTAAATAACACTACTAACCATCTTTTAAGTCACTGACATCTACAAAAGACTATGTATCCCAAGTACAGAATACACATACATAGAAAATATGTTAGAAAAGATAGTTCTGAATTCAATTATTAAAGCTATCTTTAAAGGAAACTAGAAAAAACAAAGAGAAAATTTAGCATTTAGTGGAAGGATAAATACAAAGATTA
Source organism: Ovis canadensis (assembly GCF_042477335.2). Classification (NCBI taxonomy): domain Eukaryota; kingdom Metazoa; phylum Chordata; class Mammalia; order Artiodactyla; family Bovidae; genus Ovis; species Ovis canadensis. The sequence goes on from NC_091251.1 coordinate 105,174,827, forward strand.
TAAAAATAAAATAAAGCAGAGAAATAAAAAATAAAATACTATTCTTTAGAGAGATTTAAAAAAAAAAAGCCATCATACAAAAATGCTCAACATCATTAGTTATAGGAAAAAGAGCCTTTAAACTGTAAAGAAATATTACTATATACCCATTAGAGTGGCTAAAATGAAACATATTTATAATGTCAAGTGTTAGAGAGAAAATGGAACAACTGAAAGTCTCGCACACTGATGGATATTAAAAATATTACACCATGTGAAGAAGTCATACACAGGAGTCCAGGCCATACAATTCCCTTTATATGACATTTTTAAAACTGGAAACTTTTTATAGTGATGGAAAGCCAACCAGTGATTGCCTGGAGACTGAAGGCAGAGAGAAGAATTAAGTGCAGTGTGCTCAAGGAAACTTTGGGGAGTGATAAAAGTGTTCTGTATTGTGATTGTGGCTGGAGTTTGTGGTTGTGTATGTCTATCAAATGCATTGAATTCTAGATGTTACATCCTGCAGTGTATTAAACATCACTGACACCTCAATACAGTTTGTTTCAAAAATACATGGAAAACTAGGCAAATAAAAAGAAAAAAAATGTCATGAGGAGGCTGGTTAATTTATACTAGAGTCAAGTCACTGTAAGTGAAGTATGTGTTATTGGGAGGAAGGTATGTAAGGGAATGGAAGGCAGAACTGTGAAGTCGTGAGTGCCTGCAGCGGGATCAGAAGGTCACCAGTCTACTCAACTTCCGCAGTGGCACGCTAACATAGGCATGCTACTCATTTCGAAGATGAGAAAATTCTTCAGTAGCACTTATTATAGGATGCCATCAGATAGGAAGTGTCTAGGTCACTCAGACCTTAAAGATCGCACTCTTTGTGACCTCTCACCTCTCTCTGCTGCCTGCTGCTCACCGTAATATTTTGTGAAAGCTTTAATGAAAATGGCTTGAAAAGACCTTATTTACTTTTATTAGTAAACAATCTGGAGTAGCACGGATAGATGAATTTCAGAAAGCAAAGAAATGGACTTCCCTGGTGGTCCAGTGGGTAAGAATCCGCCTACTGATTCAGGGGACACAGGTTCAATCCCTGACCTGGGAAGATCCCGCAGGCTGCAGAACAACTAAGCCTGTGGTGCTGCAGCTGCGGAGCCTGCACCGGAGAGCCCAGGAGCTTCAGCTCTTGAAGCCCACGTGCCTGGAGCTTGTGTGCCACAGCGAGAGAAGTCGCCGCACTGAGAATCTTGCGTACTGCAAGTGTGAGTAGCCCGTGCGCGTCCCAACTAGAGAAAGCCCATGTGCAGCAACAAAGACTTAGCACAGCCAAAGGTCCAGCACAACCAAAGATAAATAAATGAATAAAATTATTAAAAGACAGAAGCCAAGAACGAGCTCAGCCTTCATGTATTTTTCCTCGTTATAGAAATCTGTTGTTGCTAGTAGTGCTGTGCTGATAAGTGTTTAAACAGGCAGTTTGGTAGAAAGGGAAGAAAAAAACCGTAAATTGTGAGCATTTGATGATTTCCATCATATGAATGTCCTCGGCATGCCAATTCTAGAAAGCAAATACCCAAACGGAAAGCAATGTGAGCTATGGCTTCTATCTCGGCTGGTGCAAACCAGCTCCAACGCACCGCTGCTTTTAGCCTATGTAATAAACAGAATGGATTTATGTTTATTCTAAATCTAAATCTAAATCTAAATCATATGATTTAGTGAGTTCATATTCCTTCACAACTTTATCATTAATAGCGAATTTCTCTGGCAGGTGTTAAAATAAATTTAGCTTTGTACAGTCTTTAATAGAAGTGAAACTCATTATCAGGTTTGTGTTACTTACCGGAGGGAAACTTCCTGATGACAAGGTAAGCTAGTGCCTGAACAATACAAGCGACTGCAGTCTTCAAACACAGCTCTGTGGGTGATGAGACGTCTATAGGAAGAGGTTCACCATGAATTTAGGGAAACATCTGATTAGAGTCTCTGTCTGGCTTCATGTTAGAGGACTGTTTTGTGTCTAAGAAAAAATATCCTGAAGGAGAACATTTAATACAAACGAGATTATTTTACACATTCCACATGATACATTTATTGATGTCATTAAGTCTTTTAGTGTAACTATAATTTCATGAAAAAATAGTTATTTAAAAACCAGTAAGTTGGTTGTGGGCTAGAAAACTGGGATTCGACAGACTACAGCGCGTGATACACATACATGAGAAATATTAGAAAAAAGCGCAAGAAAAGCAATAACGCACAAATCATCTCCTAAGCGCCAAAGATGGAACACAAAGTGGAATATCAAAAGCATGTTTGGAATATGGAAAGACGTGTGCCTGTGCGCTAAGTCGCTTCAGTTGTATCCAGCTCTTTGCAGCTCTGTGAACCGCAGCCTCCATCCTCCAAGGAATCTTCCCGACCCAGGGATCAAACCCTTGTCTCTTATGCCTCTGGCATTGGCAGGTGGGTTCTTTACCGCTAGTGCCAGACGGGAAGGCCGTGGAAAGCCTTACAAGAAGAGTAAAAAGAATTTTCGTGCTGACCTCTGACACACAGAGAAAGCTCCACAGAGCAAGTGAGGGTTACATTGAACTTGTAGCAACTTCCAGTAACTTGTGGTACAAAGCAAAGCAAAGTTCAGTTCAGTGCAGGTCAGTCCCTCAGTCCTGTCTGACTCTTTGCGACCCCAGCACGCCAGGCCTCCCTGGCCATCACCAACTCCCAAAGGAAGTTACCCTTGATAAAATACTGCATTCTCAGAGTAAGTCTTCTGAAGAAATCAGTGCCTGATTGATTTGGTAATAAAATGTATCTTATTTCCATTTATTATTTTACTTAAAATGAATCTTTTATTTGAAACATCACTAAGAAAAGGAGGTGATCAGTTGAGAATGACTATATTCCTCCTTCTAGGTGAGGAGTATTTCATTCTATTGTCCATAGATTATTATACAAAACAGCTTTAAGGAGGGCTGAGCAATAGCCATAGATTTGCACAACCCTGGTGTCTTCACTCATCACATGGTATTCTATGAGAAAATCACCCCTTGGAGAATGACCTCAACTACAGTGCAAATGAGGCTCCCTGGGGCCCTTCTATTGGGTGGGGTCCTGACAGAAATGGATTTCTTTATAATGAGCCCTTTGTAAGCAAATAGTCTTACAGTAGTTACACACTCTGGGTTCACCCAGAGAACCAATAGGAGCTTATGTACTGAGAAATTTAGGGCAAGGTATTTATACAAAATGGTGTCTGACTAGACAAGCTCAAAATCAGCAGGACAGGCTTAATGGAAGGGCAGGTTGAAGCCGCAGTTTGCAGACAGAATTTCTTCTGGGAAACCTCATTTCTTCTCTTAAAGACGTTCAATTGATTGGATCATGTCCACCCAGATTATTAGGCTAAATTTCCCTCACTTAAAGTCAACAGATTATGAACATTAATTACATCTACAAAATAACCTTCACAGCAATGCCTACATTAGGGTTTGATTGATAGACTGGGAACTATATCCAAGATGAGCCATAACACTGTCACAGGTATAGACAGCTTTTGGTCTTTCTCTATCTCTGTTGTTCTCTTCCTGCCTGTATTCCCTTTGTTGATGTCCTAGCATTCAATGCCAAGTTTTTGGATTTATATCTCTGTTTTATTAGGAAATATATTGTCACTTTCTTCTGCACTTGTTAAAAACGCATATCATCTATGTCAATACTCATTACAATTATGCAATATCCAGGGCTTCGATTCTCTGTCCTTCACTTTCTAATCTGTTAGTTATGAATGGATGGACTTAAGAATCATTCAGAAAACTGTAAAAGAAATAGTGTTTCAGGCACTCACCTTAGACCCCTAAAAGAGAAACTTCAAAATTGGTGGCAAGGAATGCACATTTTAAATAAAATGCTTCCTCCTGATGATTTATATATATGTATGTATATAGTTAGTACTAACAAATGTTGTTATAATTTCATGGGTGTTGTCTGTATTCTCTCCTGAGTGCAGCTAAATAAAAAGCTTTAACACTTCCCCCAATTTTTCTGGCTTTTTTTCCTTTTTGTTCATTTTTGGTAAAGTGAAAATGGGGTGCTTTTCAGAGCAACCCTTTGCTTGGCATTCAACCTAAAAACATATATTTTATTCAGTTTAGTTCAGTCACTCAGTCATGTTTGACTCTTTGTGACCCCATGAACTGCAGCACATCAGGCCTCTCTGTCCATCACCAACTCCTGGAGTCCACCCAAACCCATGTCCATTGAGTCGGTGATGTCATCCAACCATCTCATCCTCTGTTGTCCCCTTCTCCTCCTGCCCTCAATCTTTGCCACCATCAGGGTCTTTCCAAATGAGTCAACTCCTCTCAAGAGGTAGCCAAAGTATTGGAGTTTCAGCCTCAACATCATTCCTTCCAATGAACACCCAGGACTGACTTCCTTTAGGATGGACTGGTTGGATTTCCTTGCAGTCCAAGGGATTCTCAAGTGTCTTCTCCAACACCACAGTTCAAATGCATCAATTCTTCGGCGCTCAGCTTTCTTTATAGTCCAACTCCCACATCCATATATGACCACTGGAAAAACCATAGCCTTGACTGGACAGACCTTTGTTGACAAAGTAATGTTTCTGCTTTTTAATATGCTGTCTAGGTTGGTCATAACTTTCCTTCCAAGGAGTAAGTGTTAATTTCATGGCTACAGTCAGCATCTGCAGTGATTGTGGAGCCCAGAAAAATAAAGTCAGCCACTGTTTCCACAGTTTCCCCATCTATTTCCCATGAAGTGATGGGACCGGATGCCATGATCTTCGTTTTCTGAATGTTGAGCTTTAAGCCAACTTTTTCACTCTCCTCTTTCATGTTCATCAAGAGACTCTTTAGTTCTTCACTTTCTGCCATAAGGATAGTGTCATCTGAGGATAGGATATCTGAGGTTGTTGATATTTCTCCCAGCAATCTTGATTCCAGCTTGTGCTTCTTCCAGCCCACCGTTTCTCACGATGTACTCTGCATAGAAGTTAAATAAGCAGGGTGACAATATACAGCCTTGATGTACTCCTTTTCCTATTTGGAACCAGTCTGTTGTTCCATGTCCAGTTCTAACTGTTGCTTCCTGACCTGCATACAGGTTTCTCAAGAGGCATTTCAGGTAGTCTGGTATGCCCATCTCCTTCAGAATTTTCCACAGTTTATTGTGATCTACACAGTCAAAGGCTTTGGCATAGTCAATAAAGCAGAAATAGATGTTTTTCTGGAACTCTCTTCCTCTTTGAATGATCCAGTGGATGTTGGCAATTTGATCTCTGGTTCCTCTGCCTTTTCCAAAACCAGCTTATACACCTGGAAGTTCACGGTTCATGTATTGCTGAAGCCTGGCTTGGAGAATTGTGAGCATTACTTTACTAGGGTGTGAGATAAGTGCAATTGTGCAGTAGTTTGAGCATCCTTTGGCATTGCCTTTCTTTGGGATTGGAATGAAAACTGACCTTTTCCAGTCCTGTGGCCACTGCTGAGTTTTCCAAATTTGCTGGCATATTGAGTGCAGCACTTTCACAGCATCATCTTTCAGGATTTGAAATAGCTCAACTGGAATTCCATCACCTCCACTCACTTTATTGAAGGATAATTGCTTTACAGAATTTTGCTGTTTTCCATCAAACCTCAGCATGAATCTGTCATAGGTATACATATGTCCCCTTCCTTTTGAAGCTCCCTCCCACCTTGCTCCCCATCCCACACCTATAGGTTGACACAGAGCCCCTCTTTGAGTTTCCTGAGCCATACAGCAAATGCACAAAAGCACGTTGCTGTCTATTTTACACATGGTTAATGTACGTTTCCGTGTTACTGTCTCCATGCATCTCACCCTCTCCTCTCCTCTTCCCATGTCCATAAGGGTATTCTCTAAGTCAACCTAAAAACAGACATTTTAAAAAGAGATTGTTGTTCAGTAGCTAAATCATGTACAACTCTTTGCAACCCCATGGACTGTAGCATGCCAGGCTTCCCTGCCCTTCCCTATCTCCCAGAGTTTGCTCAGACTCATGTCCATTGAGTCCATGATGCCATCCAATCGTCTTATCCTATGTTGTTCCCTTCTCCTCCGGCCCTCAATCTTGCATCTGGGTCTTTTCTAATGGGTTGGCTCTTTGCATAAGGTGGCTAAAGTATTGGAGTCAACACGAAACTGTATGTGAGACATCAATAAACACACATCTTGGCCTTCCATAGAGGCCAAGGAAAGTTCATTTCTCAATTTTTTGTGTACTGTGTTCAAATTACACTCCCTCCAAATCTGCAAATCGATGTTACATTTTCCCAGTAGAGACACTATCCAAGAAGAAGGTTCCAACTGTATTAAGTACTGAGGGCTCTCTTTGAACTGTACCACATGGAGATGGATCTGTTTTTCCCAGATTTTCCTTTTTGTCAGGATGTGCCAGAGAAACAGAACCAATAAGATATGCATTTGTGTGTGCACAAGGAGATTTATGGTCGGAATTGGCTCTTAAGGCTATGGGGGCCCCAAAGTCTCATGGTCTGCTGCCTGCAAGCTGGAGAACCAGAAAAAAGCCTCTGATAGTTTCACCCCAAGACCAAAGGCTGGAGAGCCCGGGCAGCCTCTGGCCTAAGTCTCAGCCTGCCGTCAAAGTCCTGAGAACCAAGCACCTGCTGCTGTCAGGGTCCTAAGGCATGAGATTCAAGGGCTCTAAGGTTTGCGGGCAAAAACGTTGGAGGTCTCAGTTCAAAAAAGAGGAGGAAATTCATCCTTCAGGCCCCCAGTGGACTGGCTGATGCCCATCTGACTTCCTGAGGGTGAATCACTTTACTCACCCTATTGAATCCAGGGCTCACCTCTTTGAGAAATGCCCTCCCAGACACCCCCAGCAATAATGTTTTCCCAGCTAACAGGAACCCCTTAACCCAGTTAAATTGACATGTAAAGTAACGAACACAATTGTTAATCCTTATCTTACACTTTCAGCAGTGTATAATTGGTCTATATTGGGGCAAGATTTGACCTTTTCATAAAACAACTATAGATCAGAGTAGGAAAGGTCAGCGAGGCAGCAACATCAGGCTGTGCATAGCAAAACAACCAGATCACGTCAAGGCCATCTTTTATCTTGATTCTGCAAACCTGTTTACTTCTATTTACACCTGTGGTTTAAATGTATAAGGTCTCACCTCAGATTTTCTTAAAAAAATATCCTCCCCCACCACCACACACACAATGATGTTTTCAAGCAGGGTTTCTTAAGACAACTGATGTTTATATGCAAAACAATTCAGGAAAAGAAGTATGAAATTCTTTGCTGGGGAACTGCAGGGCAGTTAATGACTAGCTATTAATTAACACTCCCAGGACCCACCAGGTTACAATAGCTAAGGGTTATTATTTCTAGGAATAGCTAGTTTTAAGCATTAATTGCTATTATAAACTATTTTCTCTAATTCAAAAGGGACCACTGGTTACTGCAGTAACAGATGATAATGACAATTTAGACGACTGAGTGAGTTCTTTAATAATTTCAAAGAGTTAGGCTTTACATGCTAAGTCATGAAAGATGTAGTGACTAGTTTTATAAGAATAAAGATGAGGGACTAGAAGAGACGCTATCCCTACATTTGTAGAGAAACAAATTAATTTACTACCAAAAAGTGCTACAAAATGCACGTGTCTGGTCATTTCTAAAAGAAGATGTTGGTGATGATAATGACGATGATTATGAAGATGATGGGAAAGGAAAGGGAAGCAGGGAAATGTTTCAAGTGGAACCCATCATTTTGGTGTTAGCCTCACATATGAGCATATAAATTGATTTTATTATTATTAGTCTTGACAAATATTATTAGCCTTTTAATAGTTTAAACATTTAAGATGAAAAGACCAGAAAGTCTTGTTGATCAATTTCATCATAAGTAGAACTACAGAACCTATTTTGCATGGTTTGAGTTTTGATGCATGCTTGCTCAATCTTATCTGACTCTTTTGAGACCCCATGGACTGTCGGCATGGGTTCTTCTGTCTGTGGGATTTTCCGGGCAAGAATACTAGAGTGCCATTTCCCTCTCCAGGGGATCTTCCCCATCCAGGGATCAAACTTTATGTCTCCTGCATCTTCTTCATTGGCGGGTAGATTCTTGACCACTGGGTCATCTGGGAGGCCCAGATTAAGATGCAGACTTTGCAAAAGGAAGTTGAGAAGGAATGAAAGAATTAGAAATCAAAGTAACAGGACGCATTTTGTTGTACTCCTCAAAAAGACCAGTTCCAAGTTGAAAATTATTCTTAGTCTTTCTTTTCCTGTGATCATGTATGGATGTGAGAGTTGGACTGTGAAGAAGGCTAAGCGCCGAAGAATTGATGCTTTTGAACTGTGGAGTTGGAGAAGACTCTTGGGAGTCCCTTGGACTACAAGGAGATCCAACCAGTCCATTCTGAAGGAGATCAGCCCTGGGATTTCTCTGGAAGGAATGATGCTAAAGCTGAAACTCCAGTACTTTGGCCAACTCATGCGAAGAGTTGACTCATTGGAAAAGACTCTGATGCTGGGAGGGATTGGGGGCAGAAGGAGAAGGGGACGACAGGGATGAGATGGCTGGATGGCATCACAGACTCCATGGACGTGTCTGAGTGAACTCCGGGAGATGGTGATGGACAGGGAGGCCTGGCGTGCCGCGATTCATGGGGTTGCAAAGAGTTGGACATGACTGAGCGACTGAATTGAACTGAAATTTACTTATTTTACCACTGACAATGTCATTTGTGTGTGTGTATATATATGTATAATATTATCACTGATAGATACAAGAAATTTGGATTGATGAAATTTCTTTTTTACCAGAAGCCTCTGTGTGTGTGTGTTTTATGGGAAAAGCTGAGAGTGGGACAGGGAGAGAGAGAATCCACCACGGGTGGTCATCATGACAAAGGTGTAGACAACCTTGGACAAGGAATAAATGCTAAGAAGCTGTAAGGCAAGATTTCAAAGAGGAAATCTTTGAAATCCAGATTTCAAAGGACATTAGGACCCTAGTGCCTAGGACACTCAGAAGGAAAGCACTCTTGAAAATTATTCTTTGTACAAGTACTTTCATTGCTAAGTCTTGGCTTGAAACTGATAAGACATGGCAAGCATATTCAACTGACAAAGATGAATGAATGGTTTCGATGAAATAGCTCAGGTTTTGGGGGGTGTCCACCATTTATAATATATTGCCATATGTAATGAAGTTATATCTTCTGAAAAATCAGAAACTATCCTACTGATATCCAAGTGAAAATAGTTGAAACACTCCTTTATCTTTGATGTGTTTGCATACATTCTGCCATCATCTCCTTGTCTCCAAAGTCCAAATGAGATATTCCTTAGATTAAAACTAATATAAAACATTTTTCATATAAGCAAAGATGTGCTGTCTTTATATTTAGTTGTCACTTTATGTTCTTACTTCTTCAAATAAAAATTTATCCAATTTCATTTAAGCAATCATGGTAGTTTTTTAAAAAGCTGTTCATCCTATAGAAGTAAGGCACTTTTTATGAATAAAGGTGAAATCTAGGAACGTTCTAGTGATATCCACCCCCCCACCAAATCCTTAGTGAATTCCCCACATTTATTTTATTTATTTTTTTAGTTGAACTTTCTAGAACCATGCCCTTGCACAATTACCTCAAAATATAGACTGAGAAAAATATACAAGGAGAAAAGGCTGGAAATATAGAACTTGAAATTTTGATTGAAATTTTACAGGGAGTTCAAACAGCTTTAAGATTAAGTCACAGAAATTATATTTTATACAAGTTCTTTCAATACAATTTCAATAGAGAGCATCTGACTTTTACTATTGATGGTTCAGGAAGGTGAGGCTGTTGTTGGCAAAATAAAGCAGGAAATAGACTTTGATTTACATAGTGTCTTTAGTCTTACTACACATCAGGTTTCAAAATAACTACTTCAAGTGCATGTTCTGTGCCTTGACGCAATTTCCTGATAAGATACAAATCTGGACGATAATTCACTATACTTGAGAAAAGATGAGACATAACAGAATATCAGTGATGACTGGACATTATAAGAAAAAAGCTATGATCCTTGTTGTGATCCTAGATTCAATATGAATCTCACTGGCAGGTTTTAATGTCTCACATTACACAGTACATGAAAAATCGGTATTGATGCTGACAAGGAGAAGTAAAACCACAAGCCAGTCCTCCCATTAAAATAGAGATTAATACAAACAAGCGAAGAACATTCAGACGCTTGAAAGTTTTAATTTTCATGGGATATTAATTTCCATAACACAATTCAGGACCTTTTAAAAAGTAAATTAGATTTTATTCAGCCTAGACGTATGCATTTAAATACATTTCTATCCTTACATAAAAGTTGTCAAGGTGGTGCTTCCTCTTGGAACTATTTGAATTATATGCTAAAGAAATAAAAGTTCAGCTTTAGATCTCAGATAGTATTTCATTCATTTGAACAGACAGACTGTGAATTAGACCTCGGTTTGAGTCAGCAAATTAGGAAGTAAATAATGGAATGTTTCTTTAAGGAGTATATCGTATCTTTGGAAGATAAACACACACACACACACACACACACACACACACACATTTATTGCTAAATTGCTTAGTGACTCTGGTTTCCGACTCTGTAACCCTGTGAAGTGCAGCGCACCAGTCTTCTCTGACCTCCGCTATCTCCCAGAGTTTGCTCAAATTCATGTCTATTAAGTTGGTAATGCTATATATATTTATATATTTTGCATACAGACAGAAGGGGCCCCCCTGGTGGCTCAGTGGTAAAATAGCTCGTCTGCCAAAGCAGGAGACGCTGGAAATACAGGTTTGATCCCCGGGTCAGAAAGATCCCCTGGAGAAGGAAATGGTAATCCATTCCTGTGTCCTTGCCTGGGAAATCCCACAGACAGAGGAGCCTGGTGGACTGCAGTTCATGGGGTCGCAAAGAATTAAATATGACTTTGCAACTAAATCATATTTAACTTAATTAAGGAGATCCAACCAGTCCATCCTAAAAGAAATCAGTCCTGAATATTTGTTGGAAGGACTGATGTTGAAGCTGAAATTCCAATACACTGGCCACCTGATGTGAAGAGCTGATTCATTTGAAAAGACCCTGATGCAGGGAAAGAGTGAGGGCCAGAGGAGAAGGGGACGACAGAGGACGAGATGGTTGGATGGCATCACCGACTCAATGGACATGAGTTTGAGTAAGCTCTGGGAGTTGGTGATGGACAGGGAGGCCCGGTGTGCTGCAGTCCACGGGGTCTCAAAGGGTCAGATACAACTGAGCGACTGAACTGAACTGAACTAGCAACTAGAACAACAACAAAAATAGACAGAGAGAGAAAGTGTGTGTGCCTGGGTACCCAGAGAAAGTTGAGAAGAGAACTGTTCAACTTGCTGGCTAGAGCACCGGCGTTGGTTTATCTTGGTAAAATCAGTGTAGAAAATTTGGGATTTGGGAAATGCAGAATCAGAGGAGCAATGAACTAAAGGTCTTCCTTCAAGAGGCATTGTCATATGTGTTATACTTGTGGTATAACTGTAGCCCACCAGGCTCCTCTGTCCATGGGATTCTCCAGACAAGGATTCTGGAGTGGGTTGCCATTTCCTTCTCCAGGGGATCTCCCCCACGCAAAGATTGAGCTGAGGTCTCCTGCACTGCAGGTGGAGTCTTTACCGCCTGAGCCACCAGGGAAGCCTTATACTTGTGGTAATAGCTCCAATTCAAATGATACCATCAGACAGAAGAGGTATTACAAGCAACACTGGTGATGGCCCAGCGCTGTTCTTTGAATAAAGCTGTTTTCTTGGTCCTTCCTAACCCTACCTTGTAAAGTGAACTCACTGTTGGTCCTTAGTGGAGATTTTTTTTTTTCCATTTGAGAAGTCTTTTCACTAATATCAATTGTTGTTGCCATGGCATCACAGGTACCACGCTACTTAGTCACAACAACGTGCTGTGCTCAGATGCTCACTTGTGTCTGACTCTGTGAGACCGCATGGACTGTAGCTCACCAGGCTCCTCTGTCTTTGGGTTTCCCAGCAAGAATACTGAAGTAAGTTGCCACTTCCTCCTCCAGGGGATTTTCCAGCCCAGGGATTGGACCTCTGTCCTCAGCACCTCCTGCATTGGCAGACAGATTATTTACCACTGAGCCACCTGGGAAACCATGCTACCTACCCATAACAAAGTGTTTCTAAATATTAGTGGGTGCATTATTCTGGGACTGTACTAATATTTTGGGCTTCCCATGTGGCTCAGTGCTAAAGCAATCCACATGCCAAGAACTGACTCATTTGAAAAGATCCTGATGCTGGGAAAGATTGAAGGCAGGGGGAGAAGGGAACAACAGAGGACGAGATGGTTGGATGGCATCACTGACGCAATGGACATGAGTTTGGGTAAACTCCAAGAGTCAGTAATAGACAGGGAGGCCTGGTGTGCTGCAGTTCATGGGGTCACAAAGAGTCGGACATGACTGAGCAACTGAACTGAACTGAACTGAACTAAATTGAACTAATATTTTATTTACTTACTTTTTCAACAAGAACTTACAGCCTATTTCATGTCAGCAATGACCTGGACACTGGAGCAGTTTCTCTTTTACCTTGACAAACTGAATCAAAATGGGAATTAAAGCAGGGCAGGGACATGATCATAATACAATGTCACAAACACTGAAGCAATGAGGCAATAATGTATTATACATATTTATATAGGTGAGCATACTTATATAAATATAATTAGATAAATACAAAGAGTTCTACAACAGTGAGGTTACATATGGTCTATACCATAGACTCTACAGTTTTTTGAAAATATAACAAATAAAAGTAATATATATATATATTTATATAAACAAGTTTCTAGAGCACTGCTACCCTCTAGATGCTGTCTCACTTCTCCTTTCTCCTTCGTAGCAAAAGTCTTCCAAAATAGTGTCACTATTTCTTGTAACTATTCTGACCTTGTTTCTTTCCTGACTTTCTCCAATTTGGAATTTTTAACAAATGAACTCCACTGACAGAATTCAAATGAGGTTTATCTTGCCAGATTCAATGGTTGCCTTTCTTTCCCCATCTTACTTCTCAGAGCATCTGAAAGAGCATCAGTCTCTTTGAGATAGTTCATTCTCTGGATTCATCAATATCACGTTCTTACTGTGCTCCTCCTTCCTCGTGAACTTATCTTTCCCAGCCTCTTTTTAATAAACCCTCTGTCTTCGGCCCAAATCTGTAAAGCAGAGAAGTCTATATCCTGAGTCTTTTCTCAAAGTTTCATATTTTCTGATCAAATCCAGTCGAAATGCTTTAAAAGTACTCTCCATACAGTGTTCCTATACATTCATCTCTCACCCAAACTCTCCAACCCCATGGACTATAGCCTGCCAGGCTCCTCTGTCCATGGGATTCTCCAGGCAAGAATACTGGAGTGGGTAGCTGTTCCCTTCTATAGCGGATCTTCCCTACACATGGGATCAACCCCAGGTCTCCCGCATTGCAGGCGGATTCTTTACCATCTGAGTCACCAGGAAAGCCCCCTTACCTCCACGCAGACTCCTTTATCCAACTGCCTGTTCAATATTATGCTTAAATAGGGAATATGGATGTCAAGAGTACCGTATCTAAAACAAAACTCTTTTTTTTCTTTAATTTTTTCTTCATTTGTTTTCCCTATTTCAGTAAATAACACCTCATCTATTTTCTCAAATCAGATCACTAGGGAGAATGGATTATTTTTCCTTTTCCATTACAGCTCATATCCAAGCTTCCAGAAAGCCAGGTCATTTATACCTTTAATATAAACCCCAAATCAGAGAGCTACTAGTTTCTCATCATATTCGGTGATAAAAGCCAAGGCCATACCAACACATCTCCTGACTAAGCGATTCCCCAACTTCCTCAATTATATCTTTGCTTCACCCCCACCTACCTCTTCCACCATGCATAGTTTACTCTTTCTCCAAGTAACATGCAAGTGATATTTTTTATCAAAGCAAATCAAGTAGTATCCACTCCCTTGCTTAAGATTCTCTAATGACTTGTAATTATATTTTTAACAAAACACCACAGCTCTGCAACGGCCTTTTATGATCGGGCCTGTCCTTATGTCTCTGACTAAATTCCATCCAATCCATGCATATCTTCCTGTCTGCTAACACTCTAGACCTTTCTTTCTTTCTATTTTTTCTGTCCCTTTAACATGAGAGATGTGTAAAAACCAAGGGCTTCTGAACTTTCCGGTTCTTCTGTGTCCAAGAGGATCTTTCCTTTGGATAATGGAATGAATGCATTCTTTTAACCAATTAGATCTCAGTTCAAATATTACCCCTTTAGGAAAATTTTCTCTAGTCTCACTAAAGTAGTGTTCCATACATGTACCAGCTAGTTACTATTATATTGTTGTCTTTTGTTTCTGTGTAGTTGGAACTGGAACTAACTGCATGTTTTCTAACTTTTCCACTAGAATGTAAAATTCAGGAAGGGAAACACTTTGTCTTTTTTTCTTTTTAATTGATATATTTGTTGTGCCTATAAAAGTGCTTATACACAGCTGATGTTCAGTGAATTTTTTGGCGTTGTTGAATAAAAGACTTGGGTGAATGTGGTAGATTCCCTTATTCAGAAAGCCAGGAGGTAGATACACAGTGTGCCTTGCTACCTCTTGAGAAACCTGTATGCAGGTCAAGAATCAACAGTTAGAACCAGACATGGAACAACAGACTTGTTCCAAACTAGGAAAAGAGTACGTCAAGGCTGTATACTGTCACCCTGCTTATTTAACTTATATGCAGAGTACATCTCTGCTGGGAGAAATATCAATAACCTCAGATATGCAGATGACACCACCCTTATGGCAGAAAGTGAAGAGGAGCTAAAAAGCCTCTTGATGAAAGTGAAAGAGGAGAGCGAAAATGTTGGCTTAAAGCTCGACATTAAGAAAATGAAGATCATGGCATCTGGTACCATCACTTCATGGGAAATAGATGGGGAAACTGTGAAAACAGTGTCAGACTTTATTTTTTGGGGCTCCAAAATCACTGCAGATGGTGACTGCAGCCATGAAATTAAAGACGCTTACTCTTTGGAAGAAAAGTTATGATCAACCTAGATAGCATATTCAAAAGCAGAGACATTGCTTTGCCGACTAAGGTCCATCTAGTCAAGGCTATGGTTTTTCCTGTGGTCATGTATGGATGTGAGAGTTGGACTGTGAAGAAGGCTGAGCGCTGAAGAATTGATGCGTTTGAACTGTGGTGTTGGAGGAGACTCTTGAAAGTCCCTCGGACTGCATGGAGATCCAACCAGTCCAAGCTGAAGGAGATCAACCCTGGGATTTCTTTGGAAGGAATGATGCTAAAGCTGAAGCTCCAGTACTTTGGCCACCTCATGTGAAGAGTTGACTCATTGGAAAAGACTCTGATGCTGGGAGGGATTGGGGGCAGGAGGAGAAGGGGACGACCGAGGATGAGATGGCTGGATGGTATCACGGACTCGATGGACGTGAGTCTGAGTGAACTCCGGGAGTTGGTGATGGACAGGAAAGCCTGGCATGCTGTGATTCATGGGGTCGCAAAGAGTCGGACACGACTGAGCGACTGAACTGAACTGAGTACATCGTGAGAAACACTGGGCTGGAAGAAGCACAGGCTGGAATCAAGATTGCCGGGAGAAATATCAATAACCTCAGATATGCAGATGACACCACCCTTATGGCAGAAAGTGAAGAAGAATTAAAGAGCCTCTTGATGAAAGTGAAAGAGGAGAGTGAAAAAGTTGGCTTAAAGCTCAACATTCAGAAAACTAAGATCATGGCATCTGGTCCCACCACTTCATGGCAAATAGATGGGGAAACAATGGAAACAGTGAAAAACTTTATTTTTTAGGGCTCAAAAATCATTGCAGATGGTGATTGCAACCATGAAATTACAAAAAATTTGCTTCTTGGAAGAAAACCTATGACCAACCTAGACAGTGTATTAAAAAGCAGAAATATTACTTGGCCAATAAAGGTCCATCTATTCAAAGCTATGGTTTTCCAGTAGTCACGTATGGATGTGAGAGTTGGACTATAAAGAAAGCTGAGCGCTAAAGAATTGATGCTTTTGAACTGTGGTGTTGAAGACTCCTGAGAGTCCCTTGGACTGCAAGGAGATCCAACCAGTCCATCCTAAGGAGATCAGTCCCGAATAATCATTGGAAGGACTGATGCTGAAGCTGAAACTCCAATACTTTTGATACCTGATGTGAAGAACTGACTCATTAGAAAAGACCCTCATGCTGGGAAAGATTGGAGGCAAGAGGAGAAGGGGATGACAGAGGATGAGATGGTTTGATGGTATTACCAACTCAATAGACATGAGTTTGAGTAAGCTCTGGGAGTAGGTGATGGACAGGGAGGCCTGGTGTGCTGCAGTCCATGGGGTCGCAAAGAGTCAGACACGACTGAGGGACTGAATGAACTGAACCATGCCTTGCTGGGTCATGGCTGTTGTCCATCTTTATCCATCCTCAGTGTTGTCACTGATGTGACAGCTTGCCTGCTTTTTATCATATTTATTGACTACACATATAGGTTCATCTAATTTACTCTAATTTCTCTTAAGCAATTTATTATGAATTTATAATGCATTCAGGAGGAATGTCTGTCTTTCTTCTCTTTTTTTTTTAACTTGGAGAATGAATAGTTTGTTTACAGAAAAGAGAGAGGGAGCGGTTTTCTCCAAGTCCTAATACGGTTTTAGCAATTCAAAACACCATATCCTGTATTTCAAATTCTAGCCTCTTCTGAACTAGAAGTTCAGTTCCAGCTGAACATTAGTTTTGTCAGATATGATCTTAGGCAACATGTATTTCTACACGACTTGAGCTGAATATTTCAAGAATCTCCAATAAATTCCAAAATTGGTGTTTATTCAGGAGGATAAATAGGGAATACTTGCTTGGCCTCAATCGCTTAGCAAACTGTTTGGATTTTGGTTTGAAAAGCTAGATTGCATCATTGCAGTAAAAACCTTCAGGCCAGATTTCCTTTTCTCATTGCATTTCCAGTTACTAGTGAATGTTTGAAAGTGCAACAAGGTAGCAGCTAACCTAGGGGAATCTACACACCTTCACCTCACAATGTTGTTTTGCTACTCTAAATTGTCTATACATTGTAATGGCCCATGACTTTTCTTTTCCTTCTTTTCACATTCAACTTAACAAACCACTCACCCTCAAAAGAACTGTACTGAAGAAGCCAGAGCAATGTTTCTTTAAAAGAAAATGCTTAGGTTCCTGCAACAGACTGCTTGTTAACTTTTTCTGATTTCTTATTTTTCTTCATGCATATATACTGTGGATAGAATGATGTGAATAGATTTTAATAGGAAAAATACCTGAAATGACCATTCAAAAAGTACAAAGACAAAGTACAATTCAGGTTAGAAATCATAATTCAAAGAGTTAGAGCTTGTGACTAAACAGTTGTATTTCTAAATAAAGATATAAACAGTGGTTTGATATACGCATTTAATTAAGGTTGTGTTTATTTATTTTTGCTTTTTAATTAGTTGATTATAACCATTTAAATTATATCAAATTAAGATTTTAATTCAAATAATTATTGTTTTTTCATAATGTGAAAAGATCACATCCTTGATTGAAATGGCATTAGAAAATACCATGAAATCTTGTTTTGTTAGTTCTTTTTAAATAACAATGTTAAATATTCAATATTTTTATTTTGAAAAAAATATCTCCCCCCCAACCAGTCCATTCTGAAGGAGATTAACCCTGGGATTTCCTTGAAAGGAATGATGTTAAAGCTGAAACTCCAGTACTTTGGCCACCTCATGAGAAGAGTTGACTCATTGGAAAGGACTCTGATGCTGGGAGGGATTGGGGGCAGGAGGAGAAGGGGACGACCAAAGATGAGATGGCTGGATGGAATCATGGACTCGATGAACGTGAGTCTGAGTGAACTCCGGTAGATGGTGATGGACAGGGAGGCCTTGCGTGCTGCGATTCATGAGGTCACAAAGAGTCGGACACGACTGAGCAACTGAACTGAACTGAACTGAACCTCTCTCTTGATTTTCTTACAAATAAGACATGGCTCACGGTCCTTCAAAACAGTTTTTTAAGTCATCCAAAAGAAATGAGAAACTATTATTTTTTTGGAGTGGAAAAACACAGTCATGTCGAAGAACAAAAGCTTTCATAATATGTGTATATATCCACACTAGGTTCCCAGGTTTTCATGTTCACAAAATCTGTTGAAGGGCTGTCTATATTTTATTGAACATCTACACCAGTAGACATAACCATAAAATGCTGCTACATCTTCATTGCTAGTGTTTTATTTATAAATGGCATTTAAACAATTGTTCATCATATATTCTTTTTCTGGGTGTATATTTCCTTATTGGACAGATTTAATTTGAGTTCATAGTTTCATTTTCTTTAGCCAAAATCTACCTGATGCTTAGCTGATCTCATCCTAAATTTGGATGTATCTGTTCAGGCTGTGAAAATTTGGCATATTTTAGGCAACATTTTGTTTCTGTTATGTGGTGACATCACTGTACTGAAAAAGAGATGTCTTTGCATTAAAGAAAAATAAAAGTAAGTGGAACAAATAAATTATGCTGAAAAGAGTTACAGGAATTATAACAAGAGGTGGGGAAATCTTTTGGATATTTTCATCATAGCCTCAAAAAGAAAAACAAAAGAATGCAATTTTGTTAAGTGGGGAGAGGTCCCTGTCACTTAACAGTAAAGAGTTATTAAAAAGGTTCTTTTTATTTTTCAACCCAATACAAACAAATTATGCTAGAAACAGATTTTTAGAAAGTCACATTTCTGCCTTAAGGGCTAAAAAAAAATTACAAAACACCTAAGAAAGGTTACATTTTCTGTGAGCATTTGTTAAAGTATATTTTAATGAAACCAAAGATAGAAACTAGGCTCACAACAGGATTAAGGAAACATTTTGTTTTATCGAGTTTCACGTTATTGCACTTCACAGATAATCATGTTTTTTACAAATTGGAGATTTGTTCCAACCCTTTTTTGAACAAGTCTATTGGTGCCATTTTTCTAACACTGTTTGCTCAGTTTGTGTCTTTGTATCAAGTTTTAATAATTCTCACAGGGTTTCAATTTGTTTATATTATGGTGATTATATTTTTTTTTATGGTGAACTGTGAACAGAGATTTCCGATGTTACCATTGGAATTGTTCCAGAATGACATCAATCATGCCCATGTGAGATTACAAGCTTAATAAATGTGTGTGTTCTGATTCTGGCCTTCCTATTGCTGGAGACACAGCAATATTGACCTCTGGTCAATTAACAGTCCCCAGGGACTCAGAAGGTAAAGAATCTGCCTGCAGTGTAGCAGACACAGGAGATACAGGGTTGTTTCCTGGATTGGGAAGATCCCCTGGAGGAGAAAATGACAACCCACTCCAGTATTCTTGCCTAGGAAATCCCACAGACAGAGGAGCCTGGTGGGCTATGGTCCATGGGGTCCTGAAGAATTGGACACCACTGAGCGAGCACGTGAGTACACAGCAATCCCTCCCTGGTCTCTAAGTGTTCAAGAGAAAGAGAGACTCTGGCCTCTCATTTTAAATTTAGAGCAAGAAATGAGTAAGTTTAATGAGGAAGGCAAGTCAAAAGTCAAAAATGGCTGAAAGCAAGTTCGTTAGCTAAGTTCTGATCATAAAGGAAAATCCTTGAAGGAAAATTGAAGGTGCTACTCTAGTGAGCACAGAAATGGCAAGAAATCAAGAGTCATACTGCTGATGTGGGGAAGGTTTTAGTGGTCTGGAGAGATCAGACCAGGTACGTACATGCCTGCATGCTCAGTCACATCTGATTCTTTGCAACCCCATAGCTTGTAGACCCCTAGGCTCCACTGCCCATAGAGTTTTCTAGGCAAGAATACTGAAGTAGGTTGCCATGCCCTCCTCCAGCAGATCTGCCCAACTCAGGGATCGAACCAATGTGTCTTGCATCTCCTGCACTTGCAGGCAGATTCCCACCACACCACCTGGGAAGCCCCAAATCAGTTACAACACTCCCTTCAGACAAAGCCCAATTTAGAGGCAGACCCTAACTGCCTTCACTTTTGTGAAGGCCGAGAGAGGTGAGGAAGCTGGAGTAGGAACACGGGAAGTTTGCAGAGGTTGATTCTTGAGGTTTAAAGAAAGAAGTAACCTCCATAACATGTAGGTGCAAAACAAACCAGCAAGTGCTGACATAGAAGCCGCAGCAAGTTTTCCAGAAGATTTAACCAAGATACTTTACAAAGGTGGCTACACTGGACAGCAGATTTTCAATGCAGATGAAATAGCCTACTAATATTAGAAGATGTGACCTAGGACTTTCATAGCTAGAAAGGAGAGGTCAGTGCATGGCTTCACAGATTCAAAGGACAGATTGATCTTTAGGAGGGATTAATGCAACTGGTGAGTTTAAGCTGAAGCAGATGTTTATTTACAGTTTGGGAAATCCCAAGGTCTCTAAGAATTGTGCTAAGTCTTTGCCTGTGCTCTATAAATGGAACAACAAAGTCTGGATGACAGCGTGCATGCTTACAACATGGTTGGCTTTATATTGTAAGTTCCACTATTGAGACCTACTTCTCACTTAAAAAAAAAAAGAAAAGAGAATCCTTTCAAAATATTACAGCTCATTGACAATGCACTTAGCCACATAAAAGCTCTGATAAAAATGTACAAGACTGATGTTGATTTCATGCCTGCTAACAAGACATCCATGTGGCAGTCCACTGATCAAATGAGTAATTTTGAACTTTGTGCCTTATTACTTAAGAAATATATCTGTTAAGGTTATAAAGTTCATAGACACTAGCTCCTTTGATGGATCAGGGCAAAGTGAAAAACGTTCTGGAAAGAATTCAACATTCTGGGTGCCTTTAAGAACATTTCTGATTCATGGGTTGGTCAAAATGGCAACATGAACAGAAGCTTGGAAGTTGATTCCTACTCTCGCGGGTGACTTTGAGGGAGTCAAAACTTCAGTGGAGGAAGGAACTTCAGCTGGGGTAGAAATAGCAAGAAACTAGAATTAGATGTGTAGCCTAAAGATGAGCCTGAATTGCTGCAATTTCATAATAAACTTTTAACAGATGAGGAGTTGCTTCTTATGGGTGAGCAAAGAGAAGGGTTTCTGGAGATGGAACCCACTCCTGGTGAAGACTGTTGACATGACAATGAAGGATTCAGAACATAAACGTAATTGATTAAACAACAGCTGCCGTTTAAGAGGACTTACTCCAATTTAGAAAGAAGACTATGGGCAGAATGCTATCAAACAGAGCTGCAAACAACAGAGAGATCATTCATGAAAAGAAAAGATAATGCAACGTTTCACTGTTGTCTTATTTTAAGAAATTGCCACAGCCACGCCAGCCTTCAGCAGCTGCCACCGATGTCAGCAGGCATGAACGTCAAGGCAAGAACCTCTGCCAGCAAAATGATTACAATTTGCTGAAGGCTCAGATGCTGGTTGGGCTTGCCTGGTGGCTCAGATGGTAACAAATCCACCTGCAGTGCGAGAGACCTGGGTTTGGGTTCGATCCCTAGATTGGGAAGATCCCCTGGAGAAGGAAATGGCAATCCATTGCAGTATTCTTGCCTGGTGATCCCGTAGACAGAGGAGCCTGGCAGGCTATAGTCCATGGGGGTGCAGAGAACAGGACACGACTGAACGACTGACCACACGCAGCACAGACAGATGCTGGTTTTTAGCACTTTTATCAGTCAAGAATTCTTTAATTAAGATATATATGTTGCTTTTTAAGATACACTACCGTTGCATGCTTAATAGACTCCAGAGTAGTGAACATAACTTTTGTATGCATAAGGGAAGCAAAAACTTTGTGTGACTTGCTTTATTGTGATATTGGTTTTGTTGTGGTGGTCTGGAACTGAAACTTCATCTCCAAAGTCTGTCTGTATTTGTAAAGATGGTAAAAATACCTGCCCTATATGAATCAAACAGCATAAGAATAGAACAAAATACTTGGCAAGATTTAATACAATGCACTGTTTCTTTTAGAAAAAAACCAAGTCTTGACAACCATTCAGCTGTGTGTGCATGTATAAGTGTGTGTATACGTGTTCTGCTATGAAACGCATAGCGAAATTTTAATTCAAATTTGAAAAAAAGAATGCAGTTGCAAAGGTACACTCAGTTGGTAACTAATTCTAAAATACTTAAATTGATGATATTCTGCCTATCTTTTGTATTTTGAGAGCTAAAAAATTTGCCTGCTGCTGCTGCTGCTGCTGCTGCTGCTGCTAAGTCGCTTCAGTCGTGTCCAACTCTGTGCGACCCCATAGACGGCAGCCCACCAGGCTCCTCCATCCATGGGATTTTCCAGGCAAGAGTACTGGAGTGGGGTGCCATTTTGGAAAATAGTTTTGCTATTATTTGTTACTGAATTTGCCAGAATAACTTATATACAACTTCATTTCAGGATAGCAATTCAGTTGTCAAAACTAATTCTCATAATTTTATTGTTTTGATCTTTTATTAAATTTATAATGCTTTGAATATTCTTATGTCACGTATTCAGTATATTTTTGGACTAAGTTACTTAAATGTTTCCCTGAAGGCTGTGACATATATACATTTATGTACTTATATATTAAACAGTAGATAATTGTATATATATATATATATATGATATTAGCTTATATACATGTATGTGTGCTTATATGCATAAATAAATATACATGTATAGTTATATAGGGGCTTCTCAGGTGTCATGAGTGGTAAAAAATCCAC
Organism: Ovis canadensis; assembly: GCF_042477335.2. Taxonomy (NCBI): domain Eukaryota; kingdom Metazoa; phylum Chordata; class Mammalia; order Artiodactyla; family Bovidae; genus Ovis; species Ovis canadensis. The sequence continues at coordinate 105,197,661 of NC_091251.1, forward strand.
CCACCAATGCAGGAGACACGGGTTCAATCCCTGGGTCAGTTAGATCCCTTGGAGGAGGGCATGGGCACCCACTCCAGTATTCTTGCCTGGAGAATTCCACAGACAGAAGAATCTGGCGGGCTACAGTCCGTAGGGTCTCAAAGAGTCGGACACAAATGAAGTGACTTAGCAGGCATGCATCCCTATACAGAGAGAGGCATGTATATAAATTTGGATTAGCAAATGGAACCAGGTTTCTGAATTAGATTTTATTGAATCAGTTAAGACACAGCTAAGTAATAGAATCATACGTGAAACTGTAACAGAAAGAGATTTAAATCCTTTTTTTCTCAGATCAGGATCATGGTAGCCTGAGAACAGAGTCCTTTTCATAAGATTTTGTAGGGAACTAGTTATGTGAGCCGTAGCTTCTCTCTCGTTTTTCCAAGCTATGGAAAGTTCTCACTAATAAGTTGGAGAGTTTGCTTTCCTTTGAATGTATTAGAGAAGAGCAGAGAAGTCCTGCCCTCCATATGCCTGGTCTAAGAGTCCAAGGAAAGAGCCATTGTGAGAATTCAAGCGATTGCTTAATGGGTGGTTTCTTTTCCTGGACATTAATATATTACAGAGGGTTTTCGCAGAGGACCCCAGCCTCTCGAGGACTTCAAAGGAGGCATTGAGCAGCGCCCCTCCCCCCGGTTTTCTCTCTTCATTATGGAAGATAGAGAGCGTTTCAGGGGATGCTAGTGCTGCTTCTAGCCACACAGGTAACGTCAATTTCCACAGCTCTCCCCGCGCTCTGCCTCTTGCCCTTGCTGCGGCACTGGGGGCTTCGTCCTAATGGACAGTATGAACTGGTCATATTGCTGTAGGCTTTGATGTTCGGACAGTGTTTATATCGTTAGTAGCTGCTTCGAGGGGGTATATCCATAGATGATGAATATCAAGCTGAGAGCTATGTGTGACCCAGCTCGTTTAGTTTTTAGATGACTCTATGAGCTAGGTGATTTTATTTCCTGCATTTCAGAGATGGGAAACTGAAGCTCAGAATGTTATGTAACTTAACCAGAAGTGGCAGAGCTTGGGCTGGATACAGGGTATGAACATGTGATGTCTGATTCTGCAACTGACTCTTCCTGCTTCCCAGTTAGTTAGGAAAAGAAAAATATTGGGTGGTGAAATTGCCTGCGTCAGTGTCTGGGAAATGGGAACAGATGAGAATGATGTATCACATACCCAGCTGATTAGCGTGGCAAGCGTAAGAAATTACAAAGTTTGGATGAGTCACACAAATTAAGGCATGTCTGGGGTGCAATTCTGTGCTATTTATGGATTTATATGCTAATTCAAGTCACACAGAAGCTGGAAAATAAATTCCAGTTTACCAACAAATTTATTTTCCTATCTTTATTTTTTTTGTCTGTTTTGTATCAATATATCAAAATTCCCAAGTATTCCTTTTCATAGCCTACAAGAGTTTTTAAAGAGAGTCGATTTGACAGACTCAGAATAAAATCCCTAAGGGAATCTAACATTCCAAGTAGTAAAATAGCTGTTTGTAAATGGTAGGGAGCTGTGTGTTACAGATAGCCAGATCTTTCTAAAAATGATTTCCTTTCTGTTTGACTTATTTTGTAAACACAGAAATAAAAACGATACAGTTGAAGAATATATTTTTCTTCAAAAATGAATACCAGGGGTAAACAAAGATTGTGGTTGGAGTAAACATTTTCATCCTAATATTTATAGCCATGAAGTCTATAGTACAGGTCATCACCTCCCTGACTCACATTGGATAGGATAGCTGAAAAATACCTTAGTGATAGATGCTTTTGGTGTTAGAAAGCTAATCGACATCCTCTGAAAACACTTTATTTCACGATAAGCCCCCTTCAGTAGTCTGGAAGGTGACATTTCACTTTCTTTTGAATCTGAAGATCGACACATAGGCCCTCACAAAATTCTCTGCTTGTCGCTTGCTATACCTATCATGTTATGCCCAGCTTACTCCACGAGAGGGCAGTGCAGCTATTATCATTCTGGCCGGCCAGCTCCGACTCACTTTGCCTGATGCTGTTATAGAATATCGTAGAAAGCATACATTAATTTAAAATAAACGGCACACATTTATTTTAAAAGCACTTAGCGTGTACCTGATGGTTAATAGATGTGAACTGTTTGGAGCACTGATGCCTTGAGAGTTAGCGAACATAATGAATTTGGCGAACATAAAATTTGTTTTTAAAAGAAAATTGGGGGAGGTAGACAAATATGAACCAAATTTTCTTCATTTGCTTTAATACCTTACGGGAAAAGAATCAGAAATAATGAAGAACCGTTATGAACAAGCTGGTAGGTATAAGTATTGGTTTACATTTAAATGAAAATAGCACACAAGAGGAGAAAGGATGTGTTTCAAATAGTTTCCAGCACCTCATTTGAAATGCAAAAGAGCAATCTGTGTTTATACTCACTTAGGTGGATGCCTCTGGTTTGCTTGGTCCTTCTTAAAGATTTGTTTCTATTTACCTTGGCAATGCGCATTTGGAACGTGAGATGGAAGCTGTGTAAAGACTTCTTCAACGGGAGGCCTAGAAGTTTTGATACCAGTTGGGGGATAGAAGAGCCTAGTGATATGAACACGCTTCACGAAAGGGGCAGAGTGGGCCCAAGCGATCTGTTAGGATGTTATTCTGTTTCATTGGCAAATCTTAAAAGAATAAATTTATAAACACAAGGCACCAGAAATAAAAACATCCTTTTGTTCTATTTCCTGCAATGACAAGAGATATATATTCTAGATTGCATACAGAGCTGCCTTGGAGATAAATTGTCTGATTTCAGCATCTCAGCAGTGGATAATAGATTCCCCTCAGAACCACATAATTAAAAAATGACATTTCTGCTACTCTGTGCCAACTCAGTACTGTTGCTGCCCCTGGCTTCTGGGCCCCAGGGCCCTGCAGGGTACAACCAAACACATTTTGCATTATTCAGTGGGACAATGTAAGGTCGTGTTAACAGAAAAAGTTCCTTCTGGGGGGACCAGAGGACTTTATTATATTTCTTTCTACAAATTACTCTTTCTGCTTTTATTCTCTCTCTCCCCCTTTTTTTAACCCTGCCAACAGGAAAAGGATATGAATGATGAGATTAGGACATCCTCTTATTGCAAGTTAGCGAGATGAAAGAGAGCATATGTGATGAGCAGAATAAATTAAGAGCCTAATTTTAGCGCTTTTTTTCTCCCAACAGAAATTCAGAATCAGCCGAAGATGAAGCCAAATGTTATGAGAAAATATGTAAATCAATGTGCTTCTTAGGTCCATATCTTCGGATGTCTTTAGGAAGAGAAGGTTAATCCTTATATGGATTCCCCCTCCTTGGGAGTTTCCTGAAAGGCGATTGACTGAAGCCTGCACATCTGCTATTTATGGGCCTCTGAGTTCACTGTATGTCTCTAAAAAAGTGTGTGTGCCAGACAAGCCTCCAATTAACAGGTACTAAAGTGTAAATGGATTTCCAAATGTCACATAGCTGGTCATTAGTGAAACCAGGACTAGCAATGGATCTCTCGACTCCTACTTGGGATGTTTAAATAACAGCCAGTATTCTGCAGGTGTCTTTATTTCAACTAATAAAAGCTCACATAGGAATATGCTTATTAAAAAGATAACATAAGTCACCTTAGGTACATCCAATGCAATGCATCTAAATGTTGGTATTTGAACCCCCAATTTGAGAATGTTGGGAACTGTCCACCCAGAGTTTCATTCCAAGGATCACCACTGATGGTCCTGTGACCCTGAGGGTCTCTCTGTACCTTCCATGTATCGACTGTTCTCATGAGCAAAAACAACTACGGGTACCTGGACTGGACAGCGTTTCTCTCAGACACGTAAACTCCTGTGTCTACTAACATAAGCTAAAAAAGTGTAAAGAAGGGTGATTGCAGATTTTGATCAATGTATAATGACTAGAAGTCACCGTGGTAGGCTAGAGATCAAGAGAAGAGTTTGTGGAATAAGCTGTTCTTAAAGTTACTCCTGACTGGCCCTATGAGCTTGGTAATCTGGGGCAGTGGTGGCAATCACGTGCTGTTCTCGTAGAGATGTGAGAGCTATGGGTGTGGACTGGTATGATTTTGGCCCAGTAGCTGGTATGTAGTAAGCTCTAAGGAAATATTAACACAGAGGCGCACAAAAATGCTTACCCCTATTATTTAAAATCCATCAATATTCTTGATTTTCACTAAATGTATTAATACACTGTGGATTTAGAACACAGACTGTCAGAGTTCAAATTCAACTCCTTGTTATTACATGTATGACTTTGGCATTGGGTTAAACTCTCTGCAGCACTGTTTACTTTTTTTTTAATATAATAGGGATATATATTAAATATAAATATTATATTTAATATAATATACTACCCCCCCTTCACTGGGTTGTTAAATAAATTAATATATGTAGTACAACTCATGGTATGCTTCATTATTCAATAGGGATTACTATGAATAGTAGAAGCAATAGTGGCGGTAGTCATACATTTATTTTAGATTTATCTTTGGAAAGATAAACTGCTCATCAAAAGCATGCAAGTCTATTTACTTCTACAAACCTAAGAAATATGCTGTTCTACTGGAGCATGGGGAATGGAGAAGAAAATGATGGCATAAAGCAGTTTGCATCATATGGTGGTTCTCTTTGCTCACTGGGACATAATCGTGCTCTCTTCCTTAACTAACGATAGGCATAACTCTGGTGTGACAGAAAATCAGTTAGGTGATCGGAATGTCTATCATACTGCCAAATCCATAGGTTGAAATTCTAACACCCAATGTGATGGTATTAGATGAAATGTGTTGGTTTTTAATTATATTCTTATATTTCTAAAAATTATACTATCACAATATAAAAATACATATGTTAAATTTTTCCATTTAAGCAGCATCAATAAATGTAAAATGCTGGAGGTATACAGCAGGGGAAAGACACCCTTTTCAATAAATGATGTTGGGCAAATGGAAAAAGAACATGTAAAAAAAATCAAGTTGGACTACTTCCTCATACTATATACAAAAATAAACTCAAAATAGAGTAAAGACTTAAATGTAAGACCTAAAATTATAAACTTCCTAGAAGAAAACATAGGCAATACACTCTTTGACACTGATCTTAGCAATATTTTTTGGATCTGTCTCCTTAGGCAAAATGAAATAGTAAGAATAAATAAACAAGACCATATTAAACTAAAGTGTGCAAAAGGAACCATTAACAAAATGACAAGGCAAAAATACTGAGTGGGAGAAGATATTTGCAAATTGTATTTTCAGTAAGGAGTTAATATCCAAAGCATATAAAGAAATTATATAACTCATTAAAAGAAAAGGCAACCCAAAACTAATTAGATTACAAAAGAGACAGAGGACCTGAGTAACATTTCTCCGAAGAAGACTTAGAAATGGCCAACAGGTATGAAAGTATGCTCCTCATGACTAATCATGAGAGAAATGCAAATCGAGACTACAATGAGCTATCACATCACACCTGTGAACATCCCCTGTGAGTAAAAAGACAAGAGGTAACCAGTGCTGGAGAGGATGTGGAGGAAAGGGAAGGCTCACACCCTGCTGGTGGGAACATATGTTGGTGAAGCCACTCTCAGTCACTCAGTCATTTCTAACTCGGCGACCCTATGGACTGCAGCCTGCCAAGCTCCTGTCCATGAGGTTTTCCTGGCAAGAATACTGGAGTGGGTTGTCATTTCCTCCAGCAGGGCAACTTCCTGACCTAGGGATGGAAGCTGCATCTCCTGTGTCTCTTGCATTGCAGGCAGATTCTTTACTGTTGAGCCACTAGGGAAGCCCCTGGAAAACAATATGGAGGTTCCTAAAAAATTAAAAATAGAACTACCATACAATCCACCAATTCCACTTCTAGGTACCTACTCAAAGGAAAAAAAAAAAAAAAAGCATTGACTTGAATATATACCTGCACCCGATGTTCATTGCAGCATTATTTACTATAGCCAAGATGTGGAAGCAATCTAAATATCCATCAATAGATGAATGAATAAAGAAGAAGTGGTAGATATTTACAGTGGAATATTACTCACCATAAGAAAGAATGCAGCCTTGCCATTTGCCAAAACTGGGATGAATCCAGAAGGTATGATGGGAAGTAAAATAAGCCAAACAGAATGTTAATCACTATATGATCTCACCTATATGTAGAATCTTAAAAGCAAAACACACAAACAAAAATAGAAACAGACTTATAGATACAGAGAGCAAACTGCTGGTTGCCAGAGAGCTGAGGAATAGAGGGACCGGCAAGTGAAGGAGGAGATGAAGAGGTGCTAACTTCCAGATATAAAATAAATACATTGTGTCATGTGAACTTAATATACAGCATAAGGAATTTAGTCAGTAATACTTTAACGGTGACGGATGATAGACTTATATACTGGTGACCATTTCACAATGTATTTTTCAAATCACTATGCTGTACACTTTAAACTAGCATAATGATTATATAATGTAATTACTTAACATAAGACCAATGAAGTCGGCTATATGTCTTACCTCAAATTTATAAAATAGCTAGTATTGCTCTCCCCACTTTAGAGAGACATCAGTTAGAAATTAGAGGGTTAAATTACTTGCCTAAACACAAATTCCAGATTCTGTTCTCGATATACTAAAAGTAGCTTTTATTCACTGAGTACCTAAAAAGATTGTCACTTTGCAAACATTATGTGTAAGCCCCATGATGCCATTGTAAAAATGACTAACATCCTTTATTTAAGCATTCAAAAACTAAATTTGGAGATGCAACGTCCCTCATGTAACATCCCTTAAATGAGCATATTTATGGTTCTTATAATCATCATTACCCACTTTACCTGAGGACACAAGGCTGAGTAAAAAATCTGTATTCTTTTCTGTATATCATCTTGAATTCATATCTAAAAGGGATCAGTATAAATTTCAGTTTACCATGTGTTCTTTATTAAAATGAAATCATAAGCAATAGATGTCTGCATAGTCATGGTTAAATGAATAATATATGCTTTTAATTCTGTAAAGAAGATAGAAGTAGATGATATTATTTTCAATAAAGTTGAATAAACTCATACACACACATACACACACACACTGTCACATACATACACATACAGACAACTAAACAAAAGTAGATACAAAAGACCTTTGTCCTTCATTTCTTTATGGAGTTCTCTCCATGCGATTTTTGGTGAGTGTTCTAGTGACAAGCAACACACTGACCATACCCTAATTGCTATTCAGAACCAAGTCTGGGTCTTGACCTCCGTCCAGCTTGGAAAGTCGAACTTTCTGAGCTTACCCTGGTGCACTTGTGTGTCTGGGGCCAAGAATTTACTTGCGTGATGAGTTCGAGAAAGAATTCTCTGAAGGACAAAGAGGAGCAAACAGAGAAGCTTAGACAAGTCTCAATTGTTTGTGCAAAGAGAGATTTGGAATAGAACATTCAGTTTAGTTTTCCCTATATGTTCCCCTGAAGGAAGAGGAATCACATTTGGGATCAGATCAGCAAAGATTAAGGGAAGAAAGCAACGTTAGGAAAAATATTAATCCGTTGTTTTCACTCTGCCATGGGAGATAGCAGAAAAGGAAGGGAGTCATCTCTCTACACCTTCCAACCACTGTGTTGTTCTTCTGAGGCTCAGAGCACGCAATGAATGTTGATATCTTTATCTGCAGAGTTCCATGACATGCTGGGGGCATGTCTTCAGGGCAAGTGCCAGAGACCACCGTGTAGGATACTTTGCAAGACTGGGCGCTGTGGAGACATTTCCAAGAAATACTGCCTAAGGCTGTCAGAGGAAGAGAGGAGGCAATGGAACTTCCTACATGGAGCAGGCACAGTGTCTAGGGCTCCCCAGAAACAATTAGGTGAAACTGCACAGAAGAGTTTCTGTGAGAATCTTTTAAGTTCCTTGTGGGGGAAACTCCAATAGAAAGTTTCTTTATATGTTCACCTTTAGTGGTTTTGGATAAGAAGAGATATCAAATATTGAATTGACACTCTTTTATTTAAAAAGAAAAAAATAAATCCTTAAGTGCACTTTAAAGCAAATAGACATATATATATATATATATATATATATATATATATATATATATGTATATATATATTCCTTCAATGAGTTCAGGTACACTAAATGACTCCCAACATATCCAGTGGCTTGAATAAAAAATACATTCAGAGAGGGGCAGAGTTTGGCCAAGCAGCTCTCCTCCAGGTAATTATTCAGGACCCAAATCTGAATGAGGCTTTGTAATCTTCTATGCACAGCTCCCAAAATTGTCCTGGACACTATTCCCTTTTTGATAGCCAAAGGGAAAAAAGAGAATTTGGTTGCAGATGGAAAATCTTATAGGTCAAGATTGTAAATAGAACGTTTCTCTTCTGCCTGCATTCTACTGATCAGAAAATACTTCTGGTGGGACACAGCTGTTGGAAAGCTGTCCAGTGGCATGTGTGAGCCTAAGGTGAAAAGGATATAGGTTTCGGCAAATAGTCAGCAGTCTTTGCTCATATTCAGTGGGCATCTTTAGCTTAGTTTTATAACATACTCTGCTGTTAATATTTCTTAATATGTTCTATTTTGAGGGATGACCTCTTAATATAAGACCTGTAGATAGTAAGTACTCAACAAATCCTTGCTGAATCAATAAATGAGTCATATTTTACAAAATAAACTTAATTTTTAAGTGACCCATAAAAGGTGTAATGAACATTAACCATTATATTTTGTTATGTAAAGAAAAAATTTACTTGAAACTTAATTCATTTGACCACTCAATCAATTTAGTAAGTGTACATTGATGGAAAATCTATGATTTGCCACTGTCTTAGGTATAGGGAATATAGCAGTGAACAAGATTATTCAATTTCTTAATCTAACAGAGAATACACTCTAGTGTTAAAGGCAGTCAGTGAACAAATGAACAGTGATATACCCATTCATTCTGCATCGTAAATTACACTGAAGTTAATGCAATTAATTTTATTACATTAGTGAATTTAATACATTGTTTGAAATATTTGAGGCACTATTTTAAGTGCTAGAGATACGAATGAAAATAAAATGCAAAATTATTTTCCTTCAGAGAGCTTATATTCTAATGGAAGAGATGTAGTATTATTAAAAAATTAGATAACTTGTTCAGTCACTGAGTCACGTCTGGCTCTTTTGTGACCCTGTAGGTTGTAACCCACCAGGTTCCCCTGTCCATGGAATTCCCAGGCAAAAATACGGGAGTGAATTTCCATTTTACTTCTCCGGGGGAACTTCCTGACTCAGGGATCGAACCCACGGCTCCTTCTGTGTCTCCTCCATTGCATGCAGATTCTTTATCTCCGAGCCACCAGGAAATGCCAACACATTACAGGTAGGGAGGCTGGAGCAGCTGTGTTCAAGGACAGTGGTGGTGGTGGAGTCTCTGAGTGTAGGGACCTACAGAAAGCAGGACTTGGACCAGAGTACGTCTGGGGGGCCTTGTGTAAAAGCCCAGCTAGGGATCTCCACAACTCAGCCCCCAGCCAGAGGGACGAGCCCATGCTGGGACTCCAATCTTGGGCACTGTTCCATGATTTGATGGGGGAAATGAGTCCAAAGTCCCAGAGTGCTAGCATGAAGGATGCCTGGTTTACAATGCGATCTTGAAAGATGAAAGACCAAGGGCCTGGTACAGTTTTATGTCTCAGAAGAAGAGAGGTTGCAGAGGCTGAGATTACAACTGTAGGGTTGGGCAGCCGTAAGAGGCTGCTCCTGTCTCCCTGAGATGTGTGTCCACTCATGACCATGAAAAGTTGTCCTTGAACCACACAAAAATGCCGGGATCCTTGGCCTCCATAGGAGAAGAAATCAATCCGGGGCCAGAGATGAGGCTTGATCGCTCAGAGCTTTTGTGTAATAAAGTTTTATTAAAGTATAAAGGAGATATAGAAAGCTTCTGACATAGACATCAGAAGGGGGTAGAAAGAGTACCCCCTTGCCAGCGTTAGCAATGGAGTTATATACTCTCCAATGAATCCAAAGAATGTCTGGAGGTTGTAAAGACCTCACCAGACCTACTCCCATAATTTACATTTTAAGATAACCGGATTAGCCAGAAAGTTTAATCCAGAGACTGTCCTCAGTCAGTCTCTCAATATAAATTGTTGTTATATAATCCTAAGGAATGTAGAGGAAAAAAAAGTGTGTCCTTTCTTCCTCCTTGAGAATTCCAGACCCCTCTCTCCTTGGGGACCCCTAGACTTCTTATCAATCTGCCTAGGAAATGACTCTCTCAACCACACGAAGACAGAGCAAGATATGGTGGGGAGTCTGCATTCTTGGGATGGTGACTCAGATGATGGTGCCCCTTCTCTCTTAGGGGAGGAAATGGACTTCAAACACAGCTGCATTATTGAGAACCCAACAACTAAGGGATAGGCATGGCTGACCTTTTTGATATAATCTCAAGTCCCTCATAGCTCAGTTGGTAAACAATCTGCCTGCAATGCAGGAGACCTCGATTTGATTCCAGGGTTGGGAAGATCCACTTGAGAAGGTCTAGGTTACCCACTCCAGTATTCTTGGGCTTCCCTTGTGGCTCAGCTAGTAAAGAATCCACCTGCAATGTGGGAAACCTGGGATGGATCCCTGGGTTGGGAAGAGCCTCTGGAGAAGAGAAAGGGTATCCACTCCAGTACTCTGGCCTGGAGGATTCCGTGGACTGTATAGTCCATGGGGGTCACAAAGAGGTGGACAAGACTGAGTGACTTTCACTTTCACGTGCCACAAAACTGCCTTTATTGTCAAGAGCTATGGCAGCAGCCTGTAGATTTATGCCCCTTTTCACAGACCCATTATGTCAGCCACCTCACACCCACATTATGGAAGTATGTGGTGAGACAATCCTCTGAGTTCCTTGAATTCCTACGCGTCTCTCCAGGTATGTCAAGAATGCCAGGCCTTCAGTGCTCTTCAGCTTGGCCACTTTCCAGGGTTGTGTTTGTAGAGTGCAGTCTTAAAAGACGAAATAATGTTGCTTCAGGGACAGAAAGCCGCTTTGCCTGTGGCTTGTTCTAGTGGATTATGCTAAGTCAGAATATCCTGGTGGGAGTGAAAATTCACTGAACGTGTAGCATCTCTCTTGCCTCCTCCCCATGTAGGACTTGGGGACAAGTAAAATAACACAAATATGTTGATGCTCATACTGTTTGTGGTGCCATTGGTGACAAATCCCTTTAGTTCCTCTTCTGATCTAGGTGTTCTGTGCCTTCTGACAGCATCCACAAAATAATGCAGGTTAATTTAATAGCTTATAAATGGGATAAGATCCAATCCCAGACCCCATAGGAAGTTTTCAGATGGAGTTCATTTTGGGGCATGTTGTGTTTGAGATGTTTGAACATCTATGTTGGAATTGTGCTACATAGATCTTAAATTCAGAGAAGAGAGCCTGGCAATCCACTCCAGTATTCTTGCCTGGAAAATCCCATGGACAGAGGAGCCTGCCTGGCTATGTTTCATGGGGTCATAAGAGTCAGACGTGACTGAGCGACCGAGCAGGAGTACGCACAAGGGTATATATGGTATTTAAAGCTCCGAGACCGAATGAGTTCACCAAGGGGGTGAGTATAGTCAGATAAGTGTAGCCAGGACTGAGACCTGAGACACTTCAATGTTGATAGAGTAACAAGTGGCAATAAGTGCCCTGGAGAGTTAAGCACTCTTTTATGATTGTGTCAAGTGAATGGTACTGCCTTCTGAGAGAGACGTGTAAGATTATGCACTTTGGAACATGACAGTTCTGCTTTTCCATCTTATCTCAGGCTGTTTGCACTCTAGAGATAATGGATATATTTGGCTTTTGGAACATGCAAGTTTTCCTATCATATATTCTTGCCTTATTCACATCTCTCAGCTTGGAATGCTCATCTCACTTCTAATAACTAACTCCTCTTGCCCTTTTGGAGAAAGCAATGGCAACCCACTCCAGTACTCTTGCCTGGAAAATCCCATGGACAGAGGAGCCTGGTGGGCTGCAGTTCATGGGGTCGCTAGGAGTCGGACATGACTGAGCGACTTCACTTTCACTTTTCACTTTCATGCATTGGAGAAGGAAATGGCAACCCACTCCAGTGCGCTTGCCTGGAGAATCCCAAGGATGGCGGAGCCTGGTGGGCTGTCATCTATGGTCGCACAGAGCTGGACACGACTGAAGCAACTTAGCAGCTTTCAGATCCTTTCAGATCTCTGCTAAGATGTCATTTCTTCAGTGAGGGCTATTCCAACAGCCTCACACCCAGTTATGTTTTATCACAATATGTATTCATTGTCTTTGTTGAATGTATCACATCTTATGTATTTACTTATATGTTCAAAAATTCCTCCCAGGTGGCTCAGTGGTAAAGAGTTCACCAACAGTGTGGGAGACTTGTTCAATCCCTGGGTTGGGAAGATCCTCTGGAAAAAGAAATGGCAACCCTCTCCAGTATTCTTGCTGGGGAAATCCCATGGACAGAGAAGCTTGGAAAACTACAGTCCATGGAGTCACAGAGAGTTGAACATGACTTAGTGACTAAACAACAACAACAATAATATGCTTAAAATATATATCATTTTACATATGCTTACACATTTACTTATATACCCATCTGGTCCAACAGAATATTACTTGAAGGTATGGATATCAATAATCATATCCTCTGCTATATTCCCAATGTCTGATCCAGAGTCTGAGTTTGAAAATAACTTGGTAAATATTGAGAGAATGAATCTGAGACTCATCATATAAACTTTGACCTCTTAATCTATCTGAGCTTTTCCTCACTCATTTGTAGAATCATATCCATTTCACAGTTGTATTGAGGATTAATTAACCTTGTTGATATATGCTTTCTGACACGTAAGTAGCCCTTAGTAAATGAGACATTAATCACTCAGTAGTGGAGGACTATATGGGGGACATGCACCAAAAAAGATTATTTATTCAGAGGTACAATTCTTTCTGCTCAGGAAGAGAAATAAATAGGTTAGAGTACTCTATGTGTGAATAAAGAGCACACACAGAAATAAGAATAATAGACAGACTGTAACTTCAAAGGTTGGGAGATTGGAAAACATCCAAAATGAAGTGAAAGAAACTAGAACCAAAATGAGCAAAGATCTAAGCAACAAAATGAAAAGAACATTGTACAAGAAGTGTCCATAAATCTAAGGGATGTTTCTGGTTCAGAGGGAGCAAGAGATCAGCTAGGAAGAAGAGAAGCAGTGAGGAATGACAAAGATTGTTCTTTGATAGAGGCGGCAGAGCTGTCATAACATCGAAAATAGTACCTTCTCTTAAGGATAATAAAAGAGAGTAATGGAGACGAGATGCAGAAAACACAGGTACAGCTTCTAGACAAAGTGCTAGGCACTGATTTTGAAATCTATCAACCTTGAGTCTAAATAATTGTTTAAAAATTAAGCTTTATGTGACCTAGACTGAACTCTGAGAAAGTTCCAGAATTCATAAGAAAGAAGTCAAAATGTTGTAGTGACTACTTTAAGAGAGGCTTCTTGAAAAATATATTTAGTAATATGGTAAGCGTTTTTCTTAAATAGAGATTACTTAAGGATATATCAGAGAAGGCAATGGTACCCCACTCCAGTACTCTTGCCTGGAAAATCCCATCTATTAATAGATATATATATAAACGTGTTTGTGTGCATATGTGTAAATATATAATGAAAGGAATAGAATAAGAAAAACAAACTAAAAGACTATTTCTAAAAGAATGAAAAGGTTCCTGCACACATATTAAATGCAAAGTATTTATTTATAATTATAATTTTATTGTAATATGTGTGCTCAGTCGTGTCTGACTCTTTGCAACCCCATGAACTGTAGCCCAGCTGGCTCTCCTGTCTATGGGATTTCCCAGGCAAAAATACTGGAGTGGGTTGCAATTTCCTTCTCCAGGGGATCTTCTTGACCCAGGGATTGAACCCACGTCTCCTGTGTCTCCTCCACTGCAAGCAGATTTCTTTTCAGTTAAGACTCTCTGTAATTTTATTGTAAAACGTATAATTATTATAAGCTATTCTTTGAATGAATTCTATATATACACATATATAATATAATCTTATATAATTATATAATATATTATATATATATATATATCAACTCCCATTGAGGACAATTGTGTCTGGTTCAAGCTGAAATTCAGGGACCTTGGATTGGACTTTACAATGAGCAAGAACAGGTCTTCAAATGACAGGCTACAAAGGAAAAGTTTGAGAGAGTTGTATCATGGATTGAAACTCGAATGTCCTTGGAGTCTTCAGAGTCAAGGGTCTTGGTAGAATGGTGGAATCCAGGTAGAAGGAAGCACGTGAGAAATGGTAGCAGAGAAAATAGAATGGAATCAAGGAGGCAGAGCCTAAAAGCTTTTCTTCAGTCATCAAAGAATTAAGTGGTCTGTGTTCTACCCTAGGTTTCGGATTGGTCCAGGGGGGCTGTTACAGGACATGGTGATGGAGGAGGCAGCTATGAAAACGTATTACTAATGTCAGTTGCCAAGTTTGCTTTGAACTATGGTCAAACTAAACCTAAAGTAATAGCTTCAAAGACCTATTGGTTTAAAATGTACATTAATATATTGAAACCTTAATACTCAACAGAATGGTATGTTGAGATGGTGTTTTGGGGAAGTAATTAAATCATGAGGATGGGACCACCTTGACAAGATCAATTCCCTTGTGAGAAAAGGCAAGAGAGCAGGCTTCCTCTTTCCTTATCATGTAAAGACACAAGATGATGACCATGTGCAGACCAGGAAGAGTGCCCTCATCAGAAACCAAATCACTGCCTTAGCCTTGGACTACTCAGTCTCCCAAACTGTGAGAAATAAATGCTTGCTATTTAAAACGTCCAGTCTATGGTATCTTGTTACAGCAAAAATGAGCTAATAAAAACAGCTTGCTACTCTAATAAAAGAAGTAAAGATCTTTCAAGCAGATATTTCAGATTAGTATAATATCAGGTATCTAAGATTCCTAGCATCAGCTTCCTAAGACTACTGACCTTGTAAACATCAAATAGTAATTTTCAATATCAGCCTCGTTTGAAAAGAAAAATGTTGTTCTACACTGACATTATTTTCCTCACTTTCAGATAACAATCTTTTGGTAATAGCATTGCATGTTATGCAATAGAATTCTGAGACAGTTTTGGTAGAGATTTAACAAAATTTTCCTGGTGTCCACCTATATCGTTCACATGCTGTTTCTTACAACAGTTTACGTACCAGATTAGGGGTTGGCAAACTTTGACCAGGAAACCAAATTTGACTGACCAGCTGTTTTTGAAAATAAAGCTTGATTAGAATGCAGCCTCACCCATTCTTTCCTGTACAGGCTTTGGCTATTTTCCTACTGGTGATTTATTGTCACTAGATTTCTTTTCCACTTTGGGGACCCAGTAATCTGTAGCATCACATGTGATGGGGTACTCTGCTCATGGGTCTCCTTTCTAAACTTCATGATTCTTTTTCCTGCATCTCATACATAATTTTTAATTTATCTGGAATGTTTTACAGGTATTCAAAGAAAAACCAACATACTATTCACAGGCAAAAGATGAGTAATTTTACCTTCTGGAGTCTCAGCTTTAGTTGAGTCTTATTGCTTAAAAAACCTTCTAGGACCTGGAAATTTGGTTTCACACAGAGCATGCTTTGTTTCATAATCATGATTCTTCATCTAAAAAGGGGAAATAGCTTTTTGTTCCCCCTTTCCTGGTTGTTCTTTATGCTTGCATTCCATCTTTTCCTTCAGCTAGTCATGTCTTTGAAACTTTGTGATGACTCCTCATCTCCCCCAGGGTGAGTTTAAATTGCTTAATTAGGCATTAAGGACTTTGCATCCCGTGACCTGAATTCATCTGTCCTGGTTTGTCTCTCGCCACCTTTGCACACTCACACTTTGCTCTTGCCACACCTCATGGAGGCTTTCTCACACCTCCAAGATTTTGCATCTTCTCCTTTTATGCTCCAAGGAACTTGCACATCCCCACATATACAGTACCATTCATCATTCATTTCTTTATTCCCTCCCATTCATCAAATATTTATTGACCACCTGCTCTGTTTCTGCTTCCATGAAAAGCCTTAGGGGAAAAGGAAGAATAAGCACGTGCTGTCTCAAGGAACTAATCAATCCAGAAGGAACTTTAACCATATAAACATTTAATCAAAATGCAGCATCGTATCTATATTAAGATAAATAGACATGTTTGAAAGAAAAGACAGATATGTATTATAATTTTTGTGCTATATTTTTTTAAATAAGAAATGTCCTTTTTCAGAAGGTGAGTGAGTCCTGGATCCTATTAAAAATGGCACCAAAATGGTTGATATTACTCAGAGTAGTGTGCGTCAATCAGATTCTTTTTGAATTCCTACCATTATTTCCTGTCCTCATTTATTAGCTAACTAATCAGCAGTAAAGAATCTGCATACAATGTAATGCAGGAGACGTGGGATCCATCCCTGGGTACAGGTGATCCCCTGGAGAAGGAAGTGGCAGCCCACTCAAGTATTCTTGCCTGGGAAATTCCATGGACAGAGGAGCCTGGTGGGCTGTAGTCCCTGGGGTTGCAAAAGAGTTGGACTCAACAGAGCGACTAAGCCATGACAACAGAGATGCACTTGGATATATTAGTGTTCCGAAAATTGGTAGCTCCATATCTGAACTCATCATCATATCCACCAGACATGGTCTTTTTGGTGAAACCATTTTCCTTCCCGTGAACCCCGAATTCCCCATCTGTAAACTCATAAGCATCTTGTGAGTCATGTAAACATACACCCACACATACACAATTGCACACACAACTTAAATTTCATTTAACTCCGAGAGACTGAGGCTAGTCTGTTATACTCATTCATAAATTTCTATCCTTTCACAATATTATTCACTGTAGAATTAGGTACTGCATAAAAAAATATAATTTAAATTTAATCCCTACCTTCTCCCAACCCCATTAGATTATATCTATTTGTAGCTACATGAAGAATAAACCATTGCATTCCTAGAATATACTCCAGTCTCTGGCACAGAGGAAATATTCAATAAATAATTATTTAATGAATACAAAGACACTGGTTTTCATGTCTGATAATTTTCCTAGACGTGTTGAAATTATTTCAGTATAAACATTGCATTGATACAGTTTGTCCTGATTTTTATAAATTTAAATCGTTAGTCTTCTATTTTTAATCTATTTGATACAGATAAGTCAAATTACATTCGCTTGAACTCTTTTTCATGTTTAACTTACTAACTCAAATTTTTTCAATAATTTCCCATTAACAAAAGAATAATTTCTAATTTTTTAGGCAGACAATCAAAAAGCCTTAAATTTTTTTTTTCTCTTGGAATCTATAATGTTTTTCTCCAGCTGGCCTTAAAATTGAGTGTGTAGAGACAACTGAGTACTGGTAAACAGATTAAGCCATGGTGGTGTGCCTTACTTCCAGGAAGGGTCCATGAGAAACTTGAATACATGAGTCTCTACAACCTTCTCCATCTGTTGGCTGGATGTCAAAAAAGCAGGACAATCTTGGATATTTTATATTAAAAATAACAGAACACCAGTATACTATTGGTTGAATGGGTGGAACAGACAAGCTCCCTACAATCCAACACATCAATTAAATTTTACATTAATCAGAAGTACATTTCTATTTGGTAAAGCTATCGAGATTTTAAGGTTTATTGATTATATTATCTCATGTTGATTAACTCATGTATCTTTACATCAATATTCCTCTTTAGAAATATTTTCCTCTAGTCAAACCAAACTTTAACTTTTTTTCTCTCTATGTATGTAAAAGGCATACTCTGTAGTGTGTAAATTTCACTTCTAACAGAAACAAGACCTTATATTAATGGAACTATATACCACATTATCCCTCACTGAAGTTGCAGATGATCAAGCAAATCATGGTTAAGAATGAATCAGTTCTATTCTCTCTCCCCACTTTGGGACAGAGAACTGAATTCAAGCTGAATGGAGACTGGAAGCTACCGTTCTTATAGTCACAATGGACCAAATATACTAAGAGCAAGAACACAGATATGCAAAACCATCTTTCTCAGCCTCTACTGTTTCAGTGAAGAAGCTACAGGAAAAAAATCAACACTGAGGAGCAGTGTGGAGGACATGATGTCCCAGATACTGACAGGAGGTCTGGTTTGGGAAAGCGTTGATAGGGATGTAGGGGAAGAAAAGGAACTTTCCTTTACTCTACTGAGTTCTCATATGAGACTCCTGTAATGAAAACCATATTCACAAGAGAAAAACAAATAGAGGTTTATTAACAAATATGAGTCACATATACATGGGAGATCTGCCAGTTCAGTTCAGTTGCTCAGTCATGTCCAACTCTTTGCGACCCCATGGACTGCAGCACACCAGGCTTCCCTGTCCATATGAGTAGCACCCAGAGGTGGTTTAAATTTCAGGATTAAATGCCATCTTCATTAGGAAAGTAAGAAGGGGATATAGACCTCTTAGGGGAGAGAATATGATTTTTTGAAAAAAGATGAACAGATGGCCTTAGATGCCCTTAGGACAGATGGGAGAAATGGTAGCTGGTGATTAAGTTTGTCTGGGTGAGGTGTCAAATTCTGGTCTCCTCTCCTGTGATGAATCAATCTTTCCTGGTTGATGAGACTCCCAGGGAGGGGATGATCTGTCTTTATGTTGATAAAACGAGTTCAGAGAAAACATCCCCTTTAAAATGTGCTGTTTTTCAAGTGCTTACAATTCAAAATAATCGCTACGTCAGAGCAATGCATTTTGGGATGGCATCTTCTACAGGGACATACTCAGATGATAGCAAGGTGTGACCAGTCACAAAGAATATCAGTGATTTAGGACAGTGTTTAATGTGATTTACTTTGGATGCTACATCCTGGAAGTAATTAAAATGATGAGAGGATTTAAGTAGAGAAAACCAGGTGCCCCGCAGCACAGGCTGGAGTGTGAGGCACCTTTGGAGGAACGCGGTCTGCACTCAGCGCTACTATCTCATCTTCAGACCCTGCCCGCGACTGAAAGCATTTTGTGATATAAATTTGATTAACGCAGGATACATAGGAAATGGTGCTTATCTACTGTGTTGATACTTATTGCCATGCACAGATTCCTTCTCAAGAAATCACATAGATAACCATTTGAAAGATGCTCATGTTAGTAAGAGGAACCACGCAAGCTCAGAGAGGGTGGGCTTTTCTATTCAGGCATATTTCAATGCTACCATCTGGAATCCCACTCTTGGCTTCTGTTTCATTTCTGCTACAGTATGTCCAGGCTTAGAAAAGCTTAAATTCCCTCAGCATGTTGAAGCCAAACCCAGCACCAGTTTAGGACTGTGACACATTCCCACTGGCTCCATGCTCTTTTTCTTTTAAAACAATTTCTCCATACCTTTCTGTGGGTACCATTGCTTTTCTTCTTCTTCTTCTTCTTTTGAAGAGGGAAGTAAATTCCTGAAACCCTGAGTCTAATTGCTGGTTGTAAAGTAATCATGACTTGTTTCTCTCTCCACAGCAAAAGAGACTGGCCAAATATATCATGTGGAGAGCCAGCAGAGGCCTTGGGCAGCAGGCAGATGGGTTGTACCTGACCCCAAAGATGCAGGAACCCAGCCGTAGTCATTCAGTTCTGGACCAAGCAAATCATACAGAGAGGTTTTTCGCTGAGATGGCATTTCTGCAAACCTAATGGGCTCGAGTTCCCTGGAAAGTAATGGGGTCATTGAGAAGCCAGAAAAATAAAGACTTGTAATGGAGTAAGAGTTACAAATGCCTTATTGGCATATGGAATAAATTGTGAAGAAGTAATCATGAGACTCAAAACCATAGATTTAGTAAGACTCCATTTGCACCACACATACAAACAGAATTAGAAATAAATCTTATATGATAGCTTGGGCAAACTAACACAAGAGCACTTACCATAGATAGATAGATAGATACACATGTATATAAGTATATATATTTGTTTATTTTTAAAGAAGGAAGAATAAATGGTAGTCTATGTAATTATGTTGACACTTACAAACAAATGCATGTTATAAAATAAGCATAATGCTTGAGAGATCGTTTTTAACATTCAATTAGTTCCCTGTTTTAAACATTTCACCTATCTAGTAAACTTAGAAATTTTGCTTTATCATCAAGAAAATTTTTGCTTTTATAACCCAGTGTAATTGTTTGTATCTCTATTTCTAGCATTGGAACTGAGGAGAGCTAGCAACATTTGAAAGCTGAAATTTTTCTCTGTGAATTTAACTTAATTTTATGTTTCACTCAGCAGGGTGCATATATAGAGTGACTCATTTAACTTTCAGCTTCTCAAATATTTTCTGCATATTTTTGTGTTTGGATTTCTTGAACTACAGGTAGAGGCTTAAGCATAATACTACTTGAGCTTTTTTCAATGCAAAAAAGTAATGGTTGTGGAGTGTCCCATATTAACCCCCAAATTATAAATGGATATAAATTTCAATTTGCTGATATATTTAGTTTTCCATTTATACAAAATAAAAAGTGATTTAATATAAAACCGATTACTTAAAGAATACCTTTTAAAACTCCATAGTTTGTGCTCCAAGCAGTAAAAACTAATGCGGTTTGAAATTAAATGATTTTACTCTCCATTGGTAGCAATTATATTAATGATAGAAACAAATTTTTTGTATTGTTAGTTGTGCATGGTTACCCATTCTCCTTTCCCAAATCTGAATGATGCTATTTCAGGATTTGGGTCATATTTTTAAAAAATATAAAATAATATTTTGCACATGAAATTCATATATATTTTGTATTTTTAATATTATGGAGCCATTAATGAACTCCTGTGTATACATTCTCCTTCTAAACTGTCCATGTGCATACCCTAATCACATTACTCTGGGCTCTTTTCCAGGACCAACCCCTGCCCTGAATATGAAATTTATAATATCTTTCTATTTTATAAATTATAATTTTACCCCCCTTGAATGTAGTCTTAACCAATATATCACCTAATCACTTTTATTTTCAAGTAGGTTCAGTTCAGTTTAGTCGCCCATGGGCTGCAGCACCCCAGGCCTCCCTATCCATCACCAACATCCAGAGCTTGCTCAAACTCATGTCCATCGAGTCAGTGATGCCATCCAACCATCCCATCCTCTGTCATCCCCTTCTCCTTCTGCCTTCAATCTTTCCAGGCATCAGGGTCTTAGTCAGTTCTTTGCATCAGGTGGCCAAAGTATTGGGGCTTCAGCTTAAGCATCAGTCCTTTCAATGAGCATTCAGGACTGACTTCCTTCAGGATGGACTGGTTTGATCTCCTTGCAGTCCAAGGCACTCTCAATTAGAGTAGGTGGTGGTCTTGTAGGTCACCATCTTGTAGGTGGTGGTCTCTAATTAGCTTGATTTTGCCTAACAGTATTTGTATGAACCATCCGTTTTTGTTGAATGTTGTTATAGATTACTTATTTTCACTGCTGTATATATTGCTTTGGGTGGATACACTGTAATTGATATCTGATGCTGTGATGATTAAGTTTGTGTTTTCAGCTTTTATCTTGGTACTATATGTTGTCCTACTATATATTCTACTTTGCAAGTCTCTTGGTGAAATAGCCTCCGAACTTTACTGATGGTGACCCACCACCAGGAAAAGTTCACAATATGGCTAGGCAAATATTGTGAAGAACCGTGCAGAGTGTGGGATATTACCCCACTTGCAACCTAGTGAACCTGTCTGTTATTACCACATGGATGCTGGCAGAAGACATGAAATTCTCAGGTCAGAGACACAAGATCTCATTGCTCTGGCAATAGCATTACCCAGAGCTCCACATTTGCCGGCATCAGATTCCCATGCCCTCAAGTTCCACAGGTGTGACAAGAAGGGTTGGTGATGGATGCCTGAAGATGCAGTGATCTGAGTTCCAGGAGAGAAACACGCAGCTTGGGTAAGCTTTCGCTTACATAGTAAGCCTGCACTTTGTCTTGGGGGAGACATTACCTCATCTGTCAAAGCTCTTCACTGCAAATACAACTGTGAGTACTGACCAGGGCAAAGAGCTGTCAGAGCTTTAAGTTCTTGGCACACCCAGCAGGAATGCTCAAGAGCCAGTAGTGGATTGCCTCTCACGACAAATATGTGTATGACTGAAGCTCTCACACTTCACCTGTTAGGGGAATGTTGATTTTTTTTTCTTCTACATTTCATTTTCAAAAATCTGTGTGTGACCCACTGAAACAATTGTAAACCTTAATATGCAGCAACTCTCATTTAAAATAAAACACAGAAATATAAAAGTCAATATATAAAGTCATAGGCCGGAGAGTGTGATTGCTGGATTACATTCAGCCTTAAAATCGAATGCGAACTGTTTTATAAGGTAACATCATTATTTTCACATCAGTGTATGAATAACCTCCTGGTATATATCTTCACCACCACTTGGTTTTGTTAGACGTTTTATGTTTTGATAATCAAGTGATGCATAATTATCTCTGATTTGACTTTAATTTGCATTTTAGCATATTTTTAAATTGAGATACTCGTCCCTTTCAAATTAACATACAAATTTTTTACATTTGTCAGTTATGTATTTTGCCAATATTTTCTCATTGTGGTTCAATTTTTTTAAAATTTCTCGTGGCATTTATAAATGGAATTTCTTTTAATGTTTTCTATTTTTAATTTACAGTTTGCAGGTTTTTCATGTATAAAAAAGTCATTCTAGATTATAAATCATAAAAACATTCTCCTAAATGCCCTTCAAAATTTTAAATGCCTTTATTATTCAAATACTGAATATTACATCTGAACTGGTCACGTCATTTGAATCAACCAAATACCTCAGAAAAACTGTAACAAAAGAAGAGATAAACCTATGCAAAGTAATTAAAAGGCATTATTGAGAATCAGTATAACTTAAATGAAAGCAAATATTCATGAAATGGAAGACTTACTATGGAAGGAGGGCAATTATCTTCAAATTCCTGTGTAAATTTACTCAATTCATCTATATATTTACTCAAATCCCAAGAAAAATTCCAATAGAATTTTGTCTTGAAAATTACAAGCTTTATGAATATGAAGTTAATATGAATTAAAATTCATATAAAAATTCAAAGGGCCAAAGATAGCCAATGCAATCTTGCATAAAGAGACTGAAATAGGAAATCTAGGACTCTCATATATCAAAACTTACTTGAAAGTCACTGTAATTAAAAGGGGCTTCCCAGGTGGCGCTAGTGGTAAAGAACCTACCTGCTAATACAGGAGACAAAAGAGCCATGGGTTTGATCCTTGGGTCAAGAAGATCCTCTGGAGGAGGGCATGGCAACCCAGTCTAGTATTGCCTGGAGAATCCCATGGACAGAGGAACCTGGTGGGTTACAGCCCTTAGAGTTGAAAAGAGTCAGATACAACTGAAGTTACAGCACGCATGCATGTACGTAATTAAAATAGAATGTGATTGGTGCATAAAAGCACTCACGAGAACAGAATAGAGAGTTTAGAAATAGGCACAGACATAAACAGATATTTGATTAACGGTAAAGGCAGCACAACAGAAGTGTTAGGGAATAACAGTCATTTAAATAGATTAGTGTCAACTGGACATACAAAATAGATTTGGAGGATTCTCTGGCTGTCCAGTGGTTATGTTGCAGGAAGGCAGACCCTTTCCAGGGCCTGAAACTGGGCTCTTGTCTAACACTTGGAAATGAATTGTCCAGGGAGACACATTGTGTTGGCAAAGCAAGAGATTTTATTAGGAAAGAGCACCCAGGAGGAGAGCAGAAGGGTAAGGGAACCCAAGAGAACAGCTCTCTCACGTGGCTCGCAGTCTTGGGTTTTATGTGATGGGATTAGTTTCTGGGCTGTTTTTAGTTCATTCTGACTCAGAGTCCTTCCTGGTGGTGCATGCCTTGTTCAGCCAAGATGGATGCCAGCAAGGAGGATTCTGGGAGGTGGTCGGACATGTGATGTCTCCTTTTGACCTTTCCTGAACTCTTCCGGTTGGTGGTGGCTTATTAGTTCTGTGTTCCTTATCAGGACCTCCTGTTGTAAAACAACTCATGCAAATGGTTACTGTGGTGCCTGGCCAGGGTGGGCAATTTCAGTCAGCATGCTTGCCCTAACAGTTAGGACTCTGTGCTTCCACTGCGGGGGATATGGGTTCAAGCCCTGGTTGGGAAACTAAAATCCCATGTGGCACACAATGCAGACAAAAAAGAAAAGAAAAGGAAAAACATATCTTGGTACACTCATTGTACAAACTAATTAACTTCAGATGGACTTTAGATTTTAATGTAAAATAAGTATTTCAAAGGATAATATAGAGAATATCTTCATTGCTGTAGAGTATATAAAAACTACATAGATTAAACAGGGTGAAATCCCCTAATTATTAAAAAAATTAATGAATATTATATAGAAGTTAGGGTTTCCCTAGTGCCTCATACAGCAAATAATCTGCTTGCAATGCAGGAGACGTGAGTTTGATCCCTGGGTTGGGAAGATCCCCTGGAGAAGGGAATGGCTACCCACTCCAGTATTCTTGCCTGGAGAATTCCATAGACTGAGAATCCTGGCAGGCTACAGTCCATGGGATTGCAGAGTTGGACATGACTAAGCTATGAACACAGCAACAACAACAATATGGCAACAACATATGGCAATGGTATGGCAATATGGAAATTTAAAAAATCAATTAAATTGATATATTGTTTATCAATATACACTATAACTTGAAGGGAAATGACAAGGCTAGCCCTAGAATGAGAAGTTTGCAATACATATTATTGACAAAAAACTAACGATTTGGTTCCAGGATATATAAAAAGTAATTCCTATAAAGGAATGAAAAAAGAAAGAAAACCCAATAAAAAATAACCAAAAGACTTAAACAGAAATTTCGCAACTGAGGATATTCGAATAGAAATAAATACTTGAAAATGTTCTCAATCTCATTAATCATCCAGGAATTTCAAATTAAAACTACAGTGACATACAACTTGAGAGGCAATAAATAAGAAGAGTAGAAATACTCTATGTTGGTTAGAATATAATGCAGTTTCTTAAGCATTGTTGATTCATGTGAGTAGATAGCTTTCTCTGGCTATCATCCTCCATAGAGTCTTCATAATATATCACGTCCAAGTCATAAGTGGCAAATGCATAATCCATAAAAGAATTCAAGTATACTTTATAACTTTACCATGTTTAATTATGAAAGTAGTTCTTTTTGATTTTCAAAACCTGTGTCCAGAAATCTCATTCTATAACAAGCAATTTCTATGTTTTGTTCTATATTTATCACTTATCTCTTTATACATTCACAATTTAAATTATTTTTAAACTTTAGGTTATGTTTATCCATTTATCCATTCTACACTTATTTGACATGGCATATTTATTTAAGAACACTATAAAAGTTGGCAATTTGAGCAGTCTCAATAAAATCTACAAGTCCAGGGTTTTTAGTTCTCATATTTAAATATTTTTCATATTACTCTGTACCTTAGCATCTATAAAAGTTGGAAAGACAAAAAACAGAACATGAAATGCATGGTTGTCTGGGAAAAGGAAACATATTTCTTTGTGGGAGTTCATTGTGAGAATGAATAACTTAAGAAAACACTATAAAACCAAGGATTATATGATCCATGAGAGTTATTCAGAAAGAGATGTAGATGTTACATTTTTGAGCTGAAAAAAGAACTAAAAGTTCAACAGAGTTTGAATGGAAAAAACTAATGATACTGTTGCAGAATTCAAGTCTCTTTTCTTCCCCTTATACTGGGGGCATTTTGTTAATTTGTATAATTCTCACTGTGAAGATATGTAAGCATGAGACCTCTGTCCTAAATTCTTTTTTTTTTTTTTTATTTTCTAAGGAGTTTTCTTTTCATTAGTGATGGGCTGGGTTAATTCCTGGAAAAGTTCAAATTTATTCTCCTGATGCAATCATCAAATCTGTCTCATGTTATTGGTTTAATTCAGTTTAGTCGCTCAGTCATGTCCAACTCTGCAAACCCATGGACTGCAGCAGATCAATCTTCCCTGTCCATCGCCAACTCTCAGAGTCTACCCAAACTCATGTCCATTGAGTTGATGATGCCAGCCAACCATCTCATCCTCTGTTGTCCCCTTCTCCAACTGCCCTCAATTTTTCCCAGCATCAGGATCTTTTCAAATGAGTCAGTTCTTTGCAACAGGTGGCCAAAGTATTGGAGTTTCAGCTTCAACATCAGTCCTTCCAATGAACATCCAGGACTGACTGACTTTAGGATGGACTAGTTGGATCTCCTTGCAATCTAAGGGACTCTCAAGAGTCTTCTCCAGCACCACAGTTCAAAAGCATCAATTTTTCGGTGCTCAGCTTTCTTTATAGTCCAACTCTCACACCCATACATGACTACTGGGAAAACCATAGCCTTGACTACACAGACCTTTGTTGGCAAAGTAATGTCTCTGCTTTTAACATGTTGTCTAGGTTGGTCATAACTTTCCTTAACTTCATGGCTGCAATCACCATCTGCAGTGATTTTGGAGCCCCAAAAATAAAGTCAGCCACTGTTTCCATTTGCCATGAAGTGATGGGGCTGGATGCCAAGATCCTAGTTTTCTGAATGTTGAGCTTTAAGCCAACTTTTTCACTCTCCTCTTTCACTTTCATTAAAACAATAATAGTAATAATAAAAACTAAAAGCCTATTTTACTTACAGTAGCTCATCAAATTATCCACATTTCTTGGGCATAATTTTTCATCTCTGAGTCTTGTACAATTTCAGTGCAGACTTGAATCTTGGCATCTTTATGAACCTTCCTCAAATTACATCAGGTCACAAAATCCTGACGTTTCTGCACACCTTTCTAACTATTAGAATATATATGGACTAGTAGTCACACTCAAGTAGGTAATTTCTATTAATTATATTTGTGTAATGTTGTCAAATTAACATAACTATGATTTTCTTTTTATTACTCATATCATCTACAAACCTTTCATAAGACTGAAGCTAATACATGAATATTGAGCAAAATCTCAAAATGATGTCACTGAAACCAATTTCCAGCTCAACTCAATTTTTCTCCTGTTATGGGTCAACAGTCCAGAATTATTAGGTCGCTTCATAGACTGTGAGCAATTTGTCTGAAGCAGAGTGATACCTGTCCCCACTAAAGTTTTCTTGTGGTTGGTTTAAAACCATTCCTTGCTTCTGGAGATTTTTTTTTTTATCAAAATTTCCTCTTAACACCTTCTGTGTTGAGGATTGATACAAGTGGAATTCTGGAAGTGGAATTATTAGGATGTCCTTAAAGTCATTTTCCATAAATGAATAATTCATTGGGACAATGAAAGAAAGGAATAGGTTTGTCTGCTCAATATTGCCCATCATTTTTGATGAATGTGGTTCACCTTTGTGCAAGAAGTCCAGTTTAGCACTGGTACCTTTTCTGGAATTTACAGAGAAGAAAATTGTAAAATATCTTAGAAATGTGTCCATGGAAGGAACACACTGAGGTGGGAAGTTTCAAAATCTGAACTACATCGAATGTGAACTACATAAAGTCAGTCCTGTCCAGGAAATTCCTCACTGGCGTCAGTGGTTAGGACTCCACTTGCACTGCAGGCAAGCAGGGGTTCAATCCCTGGGTCAGGGAGCTGAGATCCTGCATGCCACACAGAACAGCCGAAAAGGAAAAGAAACACACACACGCGTGCGCGCAGTACTGTTTGATATCCAAGATATCCACAGGATAAAATTTGACGTTGTTTCTTTTTGTAGCCTTTTTGGCTTGGTATTGACTCCCAGGCAGCAACATTTCCCTTCTTTATGTCTTCTATGTTCATATTAAAGAGTGGCTTTAGGGCTTTCCTTGTGGCTCAGCTGGTAAAGAATCCGCCTGCAATACGGGAGCCTTGGGTTTGATCCCTGGGTCGGGAAGATTCCCTGGAGAAGGGAAAGGCTACCCACTCTCGTATCCTGGCCTGGAGAATTCCATGGACTAAATTCATGGGGTCGTAAAGAGTCGGACAAGACTGAGCGACTTTCACTTTCACTTAGTGGCGTGAGGGCTTCCCTGATAGCTCAGTTGCTAAAGAATCCGCCTGCAGTGCAGGAGACCCTGCTTTGATTCCTGGGTTGGAAAGATCCCCTGGAGAAGGGAAATGCTGCCCACCCCAGTATTCTGGCCTGGAGAACCCCGCGGAATCACAAAGGGTGTGACACGACTGAGCCGCTTTTACTTTAGTCGCTTGGCATTCAGTAGTCTGTTGGGTTGACTTGCAACAGTTTCTGAGAGCAGTGTGTACATTTCTTCCTGATTCCATTTTGAGTAGCCGTATGTTTACAGCTCGTAGTTGGTCACAGTGAGAGGATTTATGCCATGAAAATTGGCATACCCCTTATTATCAGAGCTTCCCCATTTCCAGTGACCCACTGGGCTAAGCATTAATCATGACAACACCACACTACTACTTTCAAAGGGTGAATTGCAGAAGCCTCTCACATTTTCACCAATGTGCCGATGAAAACTGCCAGTATAATATTTTGTTCATCTATAAACACAAAACTGTTTTCGCATTCACAAGTTTGCTTGGCTATTACCAACTAATGACTCAATGAAATGAAATATACCAAAACGAGTAATTGGTATACATTTTCTCAGATAATATAAAATATAGTGCATTTAAATATAATTTATCTTTTGCAAAATAAACATAGACATCAACCATAGAAGAAGTGAAATATGGAGAAACCCCAGGAGACTTCAGTTTAATTTGAATTTCATCTTTTATGCTTATAATGGAAGTGACCTTAAATTATGTAATTTCTTTAAGCTTCAGATAGTTTGTAAGTAAACTTGGAATTGATATCTACATTTTAGGATTATTGTGGCTGTATGTTTTCCAAATTGTAGGAAATACATGCACATAACCACTCACACATCAAAGAAAATACCTAAATCCTTTGAGAACACAGTCTACAATCCTTTGCATTGTTGCAATGTTTAGGGTGTTAATTTCTTAAATCTTGCCTCAGTTCAACCTCTTGGGACACACTGAGCCAATTTCCCCTTTTTTCGAAGTCTCAGGTATGTGACTAAGTAGTTTAAGTAGTTGTGTGGTTCTGGGCATAGCACTTAATTGATATAAGCCTTGGTCATCTCATATGTAAAATAAGGATAGTAAAACTTACATACATTTAATAAAAATATATAAAATAATGCATTTAACATAATTATCCCAGGAATGTTTCCTTATAATTACTTGACAATGACTATTTGCTTTGTTATTATTAGAATTATTATCTTTGTTGCTACCACCACTTTTACTAACAGGAATTTGTATGTTGTGTCTTGGGTGCACACTTCTCTCAAAAATATGAATAGAAAGTAAGGGAGCAATGTATCTCTCTTTCACAAAGGGTGTATTTAGCAAAGGGATACAAGTTCGTTTAGTCAAAGCTATGGTTTCTCCAGTATTCAGGTACGGATGTGAGAGTTGGACTATAAAGAAAGCTGAGCACCAAAGAATTGATGCTTTTGAATTGTGGTGTGTTGGAGGAGACTCTTGAGAGTCCCTTGAACTGCAAGGAGATCCAACAAGTTCATCCTAAAGGAAATCAGTCTTGAATATTCATTGGAAGGACTGATGCTGAAGCTGAAACTCTAATATTTGACCATCTGATGCAAAGAACTGACTCCTTGGGAAAGACCCTGATGCTGGGAAAGATTGAAGGTGGGAGGAGAAAGGGACAACAGAGGATGAGATGGTTGGATGGCATCACCGACTCAATGGGCATGAGTTTGAGTAAATTCTGGGAGTTGATGATGGACAGGGAAGCCTGGAGTGCAGCAGTCCATGGGGTTGCAAACGGTTGGACACAACTGAGCAACTGAACTGAACTGGACTGACAGGCCACCTATCAGAGGTTGCAAACCTGATACTGATACTGACCCAAATATCTATCACCATGTCCTTGAGTGAGATCAGGATGCCTAGTCCTCTTAACTTCAAATTTCATTTCCAAAATGCCTCAGGAAACAAGTGCTAAGGTGTCTTCCTTCACTGGGTACAAAGTCACGAGTTCTAGAAAAGGGAAATAATGATGTGCCTTGCTTGAGGCACTGGAGGAAAAGCAGAGTCTTACTGGAGTGAAGGCGATGCCTTGCCCGTTCCTAAAGACGTCATCTGTATCCTTCATCTCAGAATTTTTCTGAGGGGCTGAAGTCAAGGCTGTGGTTTTTCTGGTGATTATGTATGAATGTGAGAGCTGAACTATAAAGAAAGCTGAGTGCAGAAGAATGGATACTTTTGAACTGTGGTGTTGGAGAAGACTCTTGAGAGTCCCTTGGACTGCAAGGAGATCCAAGTCCATCCTAAAGGAGATCAGTCCTGGATGTTCATTGGAAGGACTGATGCTGAAGCTGAAACTCCAATACTTTGCCTACCTGATGCGAAGAGCTTACTCGCTTGAAAAGACACTGATGCTGGGTAAGATTGAGGGCAGGAGGAGAAGGGGACGACAGAGGATGAGATAGCTGGATGGCATCACTGGCTCAATGGGCATGAATTTGAGTGAACTCCAGGAGTTGATGATGGACAGGGAGGCCTGGCGTGCTGCAGTCCATGGGGTCACAAAGAGTTGGACACAACTGAGCGACTGAACTGAACTGAAGTAACAAGAGAGGCAGTAAAGGCTGAGGGATAGTTTGCGATATTTGATAACAGGGACATTTATGTGGGAGGGGAGAGGACCCACCAGTTCTTCCGCCAGTCATTCACATACTCTGAAACCTGGGCTAGTCTCACTGTCACCATGGCTTGCCACATTTTGTCCCTGTAAAAACCAACACGTCTTCTATACTCTCACCTCTCTGCTTTTCCACCACTCCTAAAACCCCTCTAAACTCCTAAAGTTTCAAAGTTACTTTCTTTCCAAAAATTCCAAAAATTTCTCCCAATATGTGTCTAGATCACACTGGATGCATCCCATGTATTTTCTCCTGTCTCACAGGAATTCATGTTCTTTTTTCAATTGAGAGTAGGTGATAGGATTTGCTCATGACCCCCAGCTTTTTAATGGTACAGGAGGGATTTCTACAAAAATTTGATTTGTTTAAAAGTACCTGCTTTTTCCACTAAAGTTCACTAGCCCTAGAGGCAAGGTTGGATAAAATGAGAGGATTCAGGCAACAATTCTAAATAACTCAGTTGACTCTCTAAAGGGTTGTAATTAAAGTTGCTCTATTCTGAAAATTCTTTGTGAAGAAAAGAAAAAGAAAGAGCTTACCGTGGACAGCTGGAGCTGATAAAGGGTATTCGGAGAGAGAAAAATCCAGACAAATGAGACTCTTGGGAAACACAGGGTCTGGCAGAAGCAGGATAGAGCATAGGTGGAAAGAATATCATTCCTAAAGGGAAAGAGAGAAAGAAATGTCATCGCGAGGTTTGGGGCATTAGTCTCTCTTTTCTGGTTGAAGGAACTCTATTCTTACCTGGCAGGAAAGAATTATTTATTCTTTGCGAAAAGATGGGTCTTCCAATCTTCCATTTAATTAGAGTGTTAACAGATTCCCAAATCCAGGTGTTAGGACAGCGGAGTGGAGAAAAAGCCGTTATGCAAAAACATCTGCAGGACTGGCTTTAGACTTTTTTTTTTCTTCAAACATAGACTTTCCTTTTTCTAATTATATTTGGTGGACCATAACACTCTTCAAGGGTGATGCTACTCTCCTCCTTGGATGGGGCTCTTTGTGAAGAAAAAAGGAGCCAGTTTCATTGATTTTAGGTTTCTTTTTTTAAGAACTGATGATTGTGCCATATCTATATTCTGTTTTCTTTATTCTTCCTTTCAATTGCAGCATGCAGTTTGACTTCACTTGTTAAAGTAAGTTGATCAGTGTGAATGCATACCCAGTTAATCTCCCTCCTCATTGGGCCCTGTTTGCTCTGCAGACCAGAGATACAGGGCAGAGCCTAAGAAGGCTTCAGCAGGGGAAAATAAGGAGCTTGTTTTTCGAATACATTCATTCTCCACTCTCCTGTCCACCCTGATTTCTGACCTGAAGGGATTAAAATTGAATTTCTTATTCTACCTAATACAAAATGAATTTTAAAAAATGAGTGTAGATTTTCATTGGAACCCAAATTCGATCAGCCTCTTGATTTAGCATTGCTACAAGGAGAGAAGTCTATAATAGCCGTTATTCCTATACACTCAGCAGTCAGATCTGGTTTTGAATCCTCTTATAAATACAACAGTGGACAACTCACATATCCTGTCTGAACCACAGGCTTCTCATCTGGAAATGGTGATAATATTAGTCCTCAGAATAATCCAAAATAATCCTTATAATAACTCTAAGGATATATGAATAAAGCTATGAATTTTAAAGATGATTATGAATATCTTAGTACATAGAACTTAGTGCAAAACCTTGCATAAATTGTTAAATAAATATGATTTTCTTGTCATTATGTTTCCTCATCTACCTCTTCATGTACATCATTTTCTTCTTCTTCTTCCCACTTTTTTCTCCTTTAATAAATTCCGTACTCATCACCTCGAGACGGGCTTCCCAGGTGGCATTAGAGGTAAAGGACATGCCTGCCAATGTAGGAGATGTAAGAGATGTGGGTCTGATCCTTGCATTGGGAAGATCCCCTGGAGAAAGTCATGGCAACTCATTCCAGTATTCTGGCCTGGAGAATCCCATGGACAGAGGAGCCTAGTGGGCTATGGTCCATAGGGTTGCACAGGAAAACACACACACACATGTACTCAAGATGTTGATTTTTTTCAAATGGAGGATAAGAGAACAAGAAAATTCCAATTTAATTTGCATTTTGTACTGTTGCCAATACTACTGAAATATGATTGTAGGACTCAGGTTTTTCTACCTCAGCCTTTGTTTACAGGTCCTGAATTACTCTTCCTTTCAGTAGCCATTGACAATTATACTTATCTAAGTGAAGACATTCATGGAGTTGCAAAGAGTCGGACACAACTGAGTGACTGAACTGAAGTGAAGAAAATTCAGGTAAAGTCCTCTGGCTATTAAAAAACAAAACAAAACAAAACAATTCCTCAGTTCTTAAAATCTACCCTTTGAACAAAAAGTGATGCAATCTGGATCAACTGCTTCTTTAATCGTATTAAATATTCTGAGATACCTGGATATCAGCCAGGACTGATGGAGTACAACTGTAAAGCCTGAAGGGAAATGGATGTTTATTATACACAAAAGAGTACATGTGGGATATTTATTTTGGTGAAGGGAATATATCACGTATTCTATGTATTATTATTGGGATGGAGATATAGCTCTCATTCCAGGGGCATAGAATGTAACAGTTGGGAGTCAGTTGACAAGTAGAATCTTAAATTCTGAAACCTGTGGGTTGTGCTTAGAAGAACAGAGGCTGGCATGTAAAAATTGCTTCTTCTTTGCCATTTTTTTTTCTCCCCAGTGCATGTTGATGAGTTCTCTAGATAATCTCTTTCCCTGAGAGGTGCTTTATATTAACAGAGTCAGTATATTTTACCAGGTGAAAACAGCCTAAGATTTTCAGTAGTATACATTTATTATATTAACCGTTTCAACTATTTATATGCCTTCTTACTTAGTAAGGAATATTCTTTGTGATTTTTCTTTTGTTATTGTGCTGAGAATATTTCAATCCATGCTTTTCATAGCCAGAAAGGGGAAATATATTTTCTATGACTCTTATTTCATAAGGATTTCCCTTTTTATTTTATTCATGCATGACCACTTTCCAAACACATCTTGGTGCACAGAAATCAAAATGCAAATATCTTCTAACACAAATGACCAAACAGTGACTAATATAAAGTCTATTTTGCTCAATCACCAGCAGTGGACTTAGGTCTGGTGGGCGTTTTTAATGAAGAAGGAAATATTTCTTAGCCAGGCTTAGTCCTTTAGGCCTAGCCTAAGAAAAAAATCAATCTACCTCAACACAGCTTTTCTATTTTAAAAAAGTAAAAGAAGAACAAAAAGAAATCCTGCCTCTGCGAGGTGCAGTGTCCTGGCTGAAAGAGGAGTCCCTTCTTAAGCTCCGTAAATGTCATGTCTCCATTGTCAAGACTCTTGCAACTTAAAAAATCACTGTACCTGACCCATGTCATGAAAATATATTTGGCAGTAAAGTGAAATAAAAAATAGTAGACTTTCTCATCTGTTTCTGATAAAGGCAATTTTTCACGAAGACTCTAAGCATTTAAGATAAAGATTGTTAAGCTTTCCTTTTATACACAGTTGATCCAGTCTCTAAAGTTCATAGATATATGGCATTTCTGTGTATGGAAGGACATTAGAAGAGAGATCCTGATGGAGGGGAAAGTAACAGATAGCTGACAAGGCAGGGAAGAATTGCAAGGCAAATGTCTACGGCAGCTGGTAGCTCCGAGGGGTGAGCTTAGCATTGGGTGTTGCTTTCTCCTAGAGGTACCTGATGATACATGAAGATGTAGTTGGAAGACTGAGTAATGGAATGGAATTTTTGAAAATTTGAGCAGGTTAGGGTGGGAGTGGTTAGAGCTTAAAAAATATAAATAGAGCCCAATGCTTGCCATATTGGAAGATGTATCCTGGCAAATCTCAGTGGGAAATATATAAGCACAATCTCTGTAGCAAAATATATCATGAGGAAATCAAGTGCGTTGAAAATGTTCTGTAATCTTTTATTTAATGTAAGTTATGTTAGACTTAACAAGGCCAGGGTTCATCTTGCAATTTTAAGAGTAAGTGATTCCAGAGAGTAAAATGCAGATTTCCTCCAATTTATGACAAAGTTATGTCCCAATAAACTCATCATGGGTTTAAAATATTATAGGTCAAAATGCAGTTAATACAGCAAAGCTCCTGAACATCATAGCTTAGCCTAGGCTACCTTAAATGTTCTCAGAACAATTATGCTAGTCTAGAGTTGGGCAGAATCATCTAACATAGAGCCTGTTTTGCAATAAGATGTTGAACACCTCATGGAATTTGTTGAACACTGTACTGAGGGTGGAAAGCGGAATGGCTGTGTGCACATAAAATGGTGGTGTGTCAGCTGTTTGCCCATGTGAGCTGGCTTTGCTGACTGCCTGGCGGCTCACTGTCCCTGCCCAGCCTCACAGGCTGCGTATCATGGCCTGGAAATGATCAAAATTCAAAATGTGAAGTAAGGATTTTATTGAATCTATGTCACTTCCATATCATCATAGAAGAGAAATATTTTAAGTGGGACCCTCAGAAGTAGGCATTTATGTGTAAAAATCAACAAATTACTGCAGGAGAAGAAAACATTTTTAAGTGAAATGAAAATACATAAAGGGAAAAACTAAAGAAAATATGAGAAATAAAGAGCAGATAGTAAGAAGAAAGATTCATATTTATATAAGAATAATTTAATTAATATAGAAAAGTAAGCTGTGATACTAAAAAGACAATTGGGCTGAGCTAGAGGAAAAAAGAGAAGCTACAATCAAGTTAAGAAACCAGAATGTAAAAAAGAAGGTTAGGGAAAAATTGAATGTGAGAGAATTTAAAGACATGTAACACGTAAACACTAAACATGAAAAGGTCAAGATACTGCTACCTTAATATTAAAAAATATATTTTAAAATGTAGATAGTATTGCTAGAAAGAAAAGAAGGATCAAAATGGTTAAATATCTAACCTGGAAGGTTATACAGATATTAATAGAGATTAAAATATATAAAAGCAAATATTAACAGAAGTGAAAGAGCTAGGCACACTTTCAATTACAGAGGAATCACTCTTTTAGTGAACAGAATAAATAGCTAAAAACAATTAATAGTGATACAGAGTATTTAAATAATAAACAAATATATCCTAAATTACACTTTGGAGATTCTGTACTAAAAAACCATAGAATATATACTCTATTGAAATGATTATAAAAAGTTTGTGAAAATTAATCATATGCTAAGCCATAGAACAGTCTCTATAACATTCAAAGAAATTAAATCAACAGTGTTTTATATGTTCTTTAACAACAATGCAATTAATAAAGTAGCTAATAATAAAGACTATAATTAGAAAGTTACTATATGTTTGCAAATTAAAACATATACTTGTATATAACTTTATATTACTTTATATAACTCAATAATTTTAAAAAATACTGATGCTTTTATATTTAACTTTATGGAAATGTAATGGTAGTATTTTCAACAGAGTTCTTGTCAATGGTGAATAGAGGAATAAAGAAAGTATAATGAGATTCTAAGATTCTGATTAATGAAAATTTTTATTTCATATATTTATGTCATTTAGAAACTTTCAGTTCGGTTCAATCCCTCAGTCGTGTCCAACTCTTTGTGACCCCATGGACTGCAGCATACCAGGCTTCCCCATCCTTCACCATCTTGCTCAAACTCATGCGCATCAAGTTGGTGATGCCATCCAACTATTTCAACCTCTGTCATCCCCTTCTCCTCCTGCACGCAGTCTTTCCCCAAATCAAGGTCTTTTCTAATGAGTTGGCACTTCTCATCAGGTGGCCAAAGTATTGGAGCTTCAGCTTCATTATCAGTCCTTCCAGTGAATATTCAGAGTTGATTTCCTTTGGGATTCACTGGCTTGATCTTGTCATCTGAGTGACAGTCAAGAGTCTTCTCCAATGCCAGAGTTCAAAAGCATTAATTCTTTGCCAATCAGCCTTCTTTTGAAGAATCTAAGCTACTCCATTTTGTAAGGTTCCGGGAAAAGAGCCTTTGGAAATCCAAGAGCCTTTGGAAATCCCCTGACTTCACCCCACCACCTGCGAACCAATCAGAACCCTTGGCCAGCCTGGGAAACTCCAGTCAAGCCCAGGAAACGAGAACCAATCAGAACTCAACACCTAACCCTTCACCAGAAGGTGACCAATCAGACCCGGACACTCCCGTTTTTTAAATTTTTCCCGCGGGAATACCCTATATAAGCAATGCAACCCAGAGTTCAGGGCTCCTCCCTATAGCTGCTGCGTCGGTATTGGTGGGAGCCCCAGCTCAAGCTTGGTAATAACTCTCTTGCTTTTGCATCGGATATCAGCTCCCTGGTGGTCACTGGGAGATTTCGCGACTAGGGCATAACATTTGGGGGCTCGTCTGGGATCTCCCACTGGCTCCACGGGAAGACCAATCTGGAGAGTCATCTGCAGCCGGTAAGCTTTTTTCTGTCTTTCTTTTCCTTTCTGGCAGGGCCTGGTATCTGAGATCGGTATACGACTCAGGCGGACACGCCGGAGAGTCACCGGTGGGGGTCGTTGGGAGACGTCCCCGACCCGGTAGGGGGAGAAGGAGTGCCCCTGTTCTCTGTAGACAATAGCGGGCCGCTCCCGCTGAACGGCCGTCGTCCGGTTTTACCTCCGGACTCTTGGAGGTGTATTTCTCCTGTCTCTCTGTCTGTCTGTGTGGCTGTTCGTATTGTCTGTGTTAATTTACCAATATCTGACTGATCCAGGGACGATGGGGTAACGCCATTCTAGCCCCACACCTCTATCCTTGGTTACTGATAATTTTAAGGAGGTCAAGATGTGCACTCATGACCTCAGTGTAGAAATTAAAAGAAATAAGTTAATCACTTTTTTTTGGTCTTTTTATTATTTTTTATTTATTGGTCCTGCCAAAATGACCCTTTACCCAGGCCCACTGTT
Source organism: Ovis canadensis (assembly GCF_042477335.2). Lineage (NCBI taxonomy): Eukaryota > Metazoa > Chordata > Mammalia > Artiodactyla > Bovidae > Ovis > Ovis canadensis. The sequence continues at coordinate 105,235,427 of NC_091251.1, forward strand.
CCTATATGCACTGGTTTTATAGATGCTTGTGCCATATGTCTGTGTCCGAACTGGTGACTGACTTCCCCTTCCTATTCCTTTTCCATAGTTAATCACTTTTTGTAGCACAGAATGGCCGACCTTCCATGTAGGCTGGCCCTCAGAAGGCACCTTTGACTTGGGGACTGTACACTGAGTCCGAGATATCATCTTCTGACTGTGGATCGGACACCCTGACCAAATTCCCTTTGTCAGCACATGTGTCTCCTCGGACAATTCATTTCCGAGTGTTAAACAAGAGCCCAGTTTTGGGCCCTGGAAGGGGTCCCTCTTCCTGCAACAAATGGCGACTCTGGCGGGGACTCTTCTTTGCCGAGACTGACATCCTGACCACTCGGGGTACTCAGGGGCCAGCTTGCCTGCCAATGGACCAGACCCAGTGGCCGCAACTGGGACAGTTTTGTCCCTGGTCTCCTCCTGACGCGGACAACTGGCCAGAGTGCCCCGACCGGTAAGGAACAAGAGATTTTATTGATCTCTCTCCCCTTCTCTCTCTGTCTCCTCTCCTTAACCCTTCCTATCCTTCTCTGTTTTTCTAGTCCCCCGGTCCTGGACGCAGGAATCTGGTCAAAGGGCCCTCAGCCTGAGCTGAGGATTGGAGACTGATCACCTCCTCTTGGCAGAGAACTCGAATTCTGGTTCTGATTTCTGGTAGGGCCGAGTTCCAGTCCTTCCTTCTCTGGAGGCCCAGAGAAAAGTCCCGTAACACCTGGGTATCTGTGGGTGGCAGGAGATGTCTGTAAGTCCACCCCTTTCACCCCCCTCTCCCGCCTCCTCTCCCTCCTTCTTCAACCTGGCTTCCTTTCCTCTCTTGAAATCTTTGATGTTAGTACTTGGATCTGAAGTTCTGTGTCTCTATAGGAGGTTTCCTGAGAGACTGTATTTTTGTATTTAAGGGCTTCCCTGGTGGAGCCGAGGTTAAAGCGTCTGCCTGCTATATGAGAGACCTGGGTTCGATCCCTGGGTCGAGAAGATCCCCTGGAGAAGGAAATGCCACTCCAGTATTCTTGCCTAGACAATCCCATGGATGGAGAGGCTTGGTGGGCTACAGTCCATGGGTCGCAAACAGTCGGATACAACTGAGTGACTTCACTTTCACTTTCGCTTTTGATGAGGACTGCCAGGTTTATCTGTGTGTGTTTTAACTCTGTGTTCTGTGTTATGATTTTTGATGGCCATTCTGCTTTGTCTGGCCACCATTTGGTTTACACCTGCCACCATTTTGTTAGAAATTGATTTTCTTTCCCTGTGCCTTGAGACCAGGGCTCTCGGGAACACTTATCTAGACCATCTCTAACTCCTGACACTGAGGAAAAAGGGAAAAAAGGACTTGAAGCTAGATCTTGCACTGTGTCTGTGTAAATATTTCTTGGTATGTCTTTGTCTCTGGGTAATATTTTTGAGGTTAATTTATATATGAGCTCTATTTATTTGGCTTAAAAAAAGGTAAGCGCTTACAAATCAAGCAATTCTAAATTAAACAATAAATTCCAGGCTCATGCAAACTGAGAACTATTCAATGTTAAATACCTAATATTAATATTTGTTTTTTGACCTATCTAATATAGACATGTCTTAGAATAATTAATGTTAAGTAGAATATTTTCATTGTACCTAGGATTAATATAAGTTAAGTATTATATCTGTTACAAGTTTGTCAACAAGGAAATTACCTCAAGTGAAGAAACTTCTAAAAAATGTAAATGAGATATGAGCTTTTATATCTCTAGCTAACTTTGGGGTGCTTCAGAGGGCCCCTGAAGCATCCCAAGGAGAGATATTAAACTGTGTTTATATGGTTGGTTAAATTACATGGAAAAGATTATCAGATGAGTAATAAATCCACTCAGGTTATAATGTATGGTAAAATTACTAATATAGATATCCTAAAAATTATATATGGAGTTTTTAACATTCTGATATGTCCTGGTATTTTAATGGAAAACCTGATGACTTCACAAAAGTTAACAAAAGCAGTGAATGAACCAGCGAATATGCTTATAACTTTTATGGTTTCTATCTGAAAAATTATGGGTTTAAATCTTATGTTTTCAGGGAGTAGGGAAAATCTTCTCAAACTAATTATGACAATACTTTGGTAAAATTAAATGTTATAAACAAAACAATTTTATTTTCTATCTGACTCCTCCAAAAATTGGAAGTTCTTAGGTTTCCAGTAAGTTTATCAAATGAGTTAAGAAAGTTATCTCATGGGTACAAAAATTTCAAGAAATTTTTGAGACCTTAAAAGGGAAGAATTCACCTAGATTTGTTAGGCAAAATCTGTGATAAGCCTTTGGTGTGAGTTTCCCAGCCCTGTTTTATTTTAAAAGTTCAGTCTGAGACTCTATAAATGATTCAGCAAAATAAAAGCCTATAATCAATTATGGTTATAAAAATCATCAGACCAAAATTAGTGAGAACAGACCTATTTTGCAAACAAACTAGCCTTAATTTGGTTATATTTAATAAAAATAAGGGTAACTTTAAGGAAAAAAAGATATTTCAAAATATTAAATACCAGTTTGTTAATGGAGGTCTGCATCTAGTAAGACTCATCTCTTAGACAGTTCTTTGCTGATATGTGATGTTAATGTAAAATTTAATTGAATTATTGAAGAACACCCTAAGTTTGTTTCTGAAGCTTATCTCAGTAATCTATCTTTGGATGAAGATCAGATGCCTCATGACCTGCAACCAGGACTGGAAAAAGACATAATTTAAGGGGCTGTCTCCAACATGGATGGAAAGACTCTTTTATCAGAAGAAACTACACTATACCAGGATGAGAAGATGATGACATCAGAAGTAGACAGCTTCCCCAAGATGCTGGACCTGATTCGTATGATCATTTATGTTTTCTTGACTTCTTAGACCTTTGCATATAAGTCAAATGCTTTTCTACCATAGGCCTGATCCTATGCTAGTTTTAAAAATGAATCCAGTTGTTGGGTTTGTGGCCAATTACCTGTGCCTAATTCTGGGTTACCTTGGTAAATTTCTCTACTACCAGACTCTAACTGGTTGGCCCTGAGAAATTTTACTTAAAAAAATTATAGTCATATTCAGGTCACTATGATATTACTAGATAAGATCCCCTCTCTGGGCCAATTAATAATGCCTGCTCTGACTCTGGCTATAAAGTTGAGCTTTTTTTTTCTATTACCCAAGCTCAATCAGAGCAAGAAAAGTTTCCACAAAGGTGGGGAAAATCTCCCACAATTATGGGATGGATTTATATAGATAACACCAGGCTATAGTAATTTAGGTTTAAAGTCTCCTCTATGTTGAAAAAAAAAAAATCATACTAAAGATAATAAGTCTAGTAACACTAAAAAACTGGGCGGTGTGCCTTATAGATTGTGCCAATATATAATTTCCCTGGAAGATAAAGATTCTACAGGGCAGACTAAGTCAGATGACCTGAAGATATACTGGGCTACATCTAATGGAAGTTCTTAACATAACTCTTACTTGTGACTTTACTAATACTGCTGGCTATGTTATTTGTATTTTACCTGTTTTACAAAATTGCTGTTTCTTACACTGTCAAATATGTGTGTGAGGCCTCTAATAGAATAATATATAGTCCCATATGAGATCGATGATGGTAACAGTGTAACTCTAGATATGGCAAGAAGCAACAAGAGGGAATATTTTCTTGGGCCAGAAAGCTAGTAAGACAGGTGGTCCAGAGAATTTTAGATACTGTTTTATGGCCTAGTCCAGTAACAGCACATTGAGTGGCCTGTTTACCTGAGAATGGACACTCTCAGCACCATGGGATAAAATGGTCATGAAGTGCCCCCCCTCATAATCATGGTCAAGTTTATGAGCAAAAAGGGGCTCTTCCAGCTGAAGACTGACACTTGCCATCTGCATCTACAAAGATTAAATCATGGCCACTGCAACTGCTGACTTTCAACGCCCCTGAAAGGAGTTCAGGGTGAAAATCAGGAATGAGGCACTCTGTGCTCTGAGAAAAACTGGCAGAACAGGCCTTCAGATAGTTAGATCTTTTCAGGAAAAGATTTTATGAGTCCCAATTCTTGCATCTTCTCATACCTAGAGAAACACTGACGTCATTAATGATGAAATCTGCTTTGGCTATTAAGGAAAAGTTTACAATTAAAAGTCAAAATAGAGTAGCTATGGTTCAGATATCCTGGGAAATAACTAGGTGATGCTATGGGTGTACTTTCAGATTATACTTTGTATTGCTAAACATTTGGATGCCACCATTTTCAAAACAATGTCTGCTGGAAGCTAGTAACCTTACTTTTTATAAAACTAGGCATCTGGCTACATGGCTACAAGTCTCCCTGAAGTGCCAGGTCCAGACTAGGTTTCAGGCCTATTCTTCTAAAAAGAAACAAGATTACAGTTTCAATTTCCGTGCTTGTGATGGTCTATTAAGATTTTCTATTTCTTCCTGGTTCAGTTTTGGAAAATTGTACTTTTCTAAAAATTTGTCCATTTCTTCCATGTTGTCCATTTTATTGGCATATAATTGCTGAGAGTAGTCTCTTATGATCCTTTGTATTTCTGTGTTGTCTGTTGTGATCTCTCTGTTTTCATTTCTAATTTTATTGATTTGATTTTTCTCTCTTTGCTTCTTGATGAGTCTGGCTAAAACTTTCCAGCAAACAAAAACCCAGGTCCAGATGGCTTCACAGCTGAATTCTACCAAAAATTTCGAGAAGAGCTAACACCTATCCTACTCAAACTCTTCCAGAAAATTGCAGAGGAAGGTAAACTTTCAAACTCATTCTATGAGGCCACCATCACCCTAATACCAAAAGCTGACAAAAATACTACAAATAAAGAAAACTACAGGCCAATATCACTGATGAACATAGATGCAAAAATCCTCAACAAAATTCTAGCAATCAGAATCCAACAACACATTAAAAAGATCATACACCATGACCAAGTGGGCTTTATCCCAGGGATGCAAGGATTCTTCAATATCCGCAAATCAATCAATGTAATTCACCACATTAACAAATTGAAAAATAAAAGCCATATGATTATCTCAATAGATGCAGAGAAGGCCTTTGACAAAATTCAACATCCACTTATGATAAAAACTCTCCAGAAAGCAGGAATAGAAGGAACATATCTCAACATAATAAAAGCTATCTATGACAAACCCACAGCAAACATTATCCTCAATGGTGAAAAATTGAAAGCATTTCCCCTAAAGTCAGGAACAAGACAAGGGTGCCCACTTTCACCGCTACTATTGAACATAGTTCTGGAAGTTTTGGCCGCAGCAATCAGAGCAGAAAAAGAAATAAAAGGAATCCAAATTGGAAAAGAAGAAGTAAAACTCTTATAGATTGCAGATGACATGATCCTCTACATAGAAAACCCTAAACACTCCACCAGAAAATTACTAGAGATAATCAATGAATATAATAAAGTTGCAGGATATGAAATCAACACACAGAAATCCCTTGCATTCCTATACACTAATAATGAGAAAGTAGGAAAAGAAATTACGGAAACAATTCCATTCACCATTGCACCAAAAAGAATACAATACTTAGGAATATATTTACCTAAAGAAACTAAAGACCTATATATAGAAAACTATAAAACACTGATGAAAGAAATCAAAGAGGACACTAATAGATGGAGAAATATACCATGTTCATGGATCGGAAGAATCAATATAGTGAAAATGAGTATACTACCCAAAGCAATTTACAAATTCAGTGCAATCCCTATCAAGCTACCAGCGATATTTTTCACAGAACTAGAACAAATAATTTCAAGACTTGTATGGAAATACAAAAAACCTCGAATAGCCAAAGCAATCTTGAGAAAGAAGAATGGAACTGGAGGAATCAACTTGCCTGACTTCAGGCTCTACTACAAAGCCACAGTCATCAAGACAGTATGGTACTGGCACAAAGACAGACACATAGATCAATGGAACAAAATAGAAAGCCCAGAGATAAATCCACACACATATGGACACCTTATCTTTGACAAAGAAGGCAAGAATAGACAGTGGAGTAAAGACAATCTCTTTAACAAGTGGTGCTGGGAAAACTGGTCAACCACTTGTAAAAGAATGAAACTAGATCACTTTCTAACACCACACACAAAAATAAACTCAAAATGGATTAAAGATCTAAATGTAAGACCAGAAATTATAAAACTTCTAGAGGAGAACATAGGCAAAACACTCTCTGACATAAATCACAGCAGGATCCTCTATGATCCACCTCCCAGAATTCTGGAAATATAAGCAAAAATAAACAAATGGGATCTAATTAAAATTAAAAGCTTCTGCATAACAAAGGAAAATATAAGCAAGGTGAAAAGACAGCCTTCTGAATGGGAGAAAATAATAGTAAATGAAACAACTGACAAACAACTAATCTCAAAAATATACAAGCAACATATGCAGCTCAATTCCAGAAAAATAAAAGACCCAATCAAAAAATGGACCAAAGAACTAAATAGACGTTTCTCCAAAGACCATATGGATGGCTAACAAACACATGAAAAGATGCTCAACATCACTCATTATTAGAGAAATGCAAATCAAAACCACAGTGACGTACCACTTCACACCAGTCAGAATGTCTGCAATCCAAAAGTCTGCAAGCAATAAATGCTGGAGAGGGTGTGGAGAAAAGGGAACCCTCCTACACTGTTGGTGGGAATGCAAACTAGTACATCACTATGGAGAACAGTGTGGAGATTCCTTAAAAAACTACAAATAGAACTGCCTTATGACCCAGCAATCCCACTGCTAGGCATACACACAGAGGAAACCAGAATTGAAAGAGACACATGTACCCCAGTGTTCATCGCAGCACTGTTTATAATAGCCAGGGCATGAAAACAACCTAGATGTCCATCAGCAGATGAATGGATAAGAAAGCAGTGGTAATATACACAATGGAGTATTACTCAGCCATTAAAAAGAATATATTTGAATCATTTCTGATGAGATGGATGAAACTGGAGCCGATTATACAGAGTGAAGTAAGCCAGAAAGAAAAACACCAATACAGTATACTAACACATATATATGGAATTTAGAAAGATGGCAATGATGACCCTGTATGCAAGACAGCAAAAAAGACACAGCTGTGTATAACGGACTTTTGGACTCAGAGGGAGAGGGTGAGATGATTTGGGAGAATGGCATTAAAACATGTATACTATCATGTAAGAATTGAATCACCAGTCTATGTCCAATGCAGGATACAGCATGCTTGGGGCTGGTGCACAGGGATGACCCAGAGGGATGTTGTGGGGAGGGAGGTGGGAGGGGGGTTCATGTTTGGGAATGCATGTACACCCGTGGTGGATTCATGTCAATGTATGGCAAAACCAATACATTATTGTAAGTAAAATAAAGTATAAATAAAAATTTTTAAAAATAAAAAGCATTAATTGAAAATAAAAAAAAAAAAGAAATGAGATTGATTTTGTCTATTAAATTCCAGTTATCACTCCTCCAACTACTTCTAACTGGGTCTGTTACACCAAAATGGCAGACCAAGGGATTAGGATTTTAATCATACAAGACTCAGATCTAGAACTTGGAACTCAGAAATACTTCCAATTCAGTGTCTATACTCCAATTCAGTGTCTATACTCCAAGCTGGGGCAGTCCTATGCCCCTTTTTGACAGGAAGTTATCACAATCATAGTTGCCTAGTTCCCTAAAGTTAAAACTGAGCATGACTCTGTGGGGCTCTGGAGTACAGATCTGTTCTGTGTTCTCCATTTCTTATCTGTAGGATATAGAGTTTGTTCAGCCTCCTTGACCTTCCCTGAATTCCAAAGCTTGGTTTCAAACAATTGCTAATCAGGGAAGGGAGGGGATGCAAAAACAGAAACAAAGGTTGGTACAGCCTCCAGACAGAGTCCTGGTTCCTACTCAAAGAAATATGCATAACAATGTCTTTGAGCCCCTACCCAGGTGGAAGATGGTAACTTCAGACTGAACACAAGATTCCAGGAGCACAGCTCTGTTGCCTCACCACCAACCAATCAGAAGTGATCACAAACCCTGCAACCCTCACCCCAAATGTTGCCTTCTGTTTCTGGGGACCAGAGATGACCATCCTGTTAGGTCTCCTGTTTGGCCCTTGTCTATTTCATCTCTGAGAGGGGCCAACTAAATTGCTGTTACTACGAGGGTGAAAGTTGGTTTCAGATGTGGAACACCCCAACTTAGATCAGGTAGAGAGAGAGAGACTTCTGCTCTATTAGGCAGGCCTATGCCCAGGCACAGCAGGAAGAAGTTACAGAAGAAAGAGACCTCTGCCCCAATTCCCAAGAAGTATCTTGAGTATGAAGTCTCTCAGGGGGACCTATGTGCTGCGTTAGGGGAAGAATGTCGTTTTTATGTGAATCATTTGGGGGTAGTCAGGGAGTCCCTGGCCAAGATAAGAGAAGGGCTGAGTCAGAGAAAAAGAGAAAGAGAAATGTCTCAAATCTGGTTTGAATCCTGGTTCAATTCATTCCCTTGGTTCGAAACTCTCATATCCTCCTTGGTGGGGTCCCTGATTATCTTGTTACTGCTACTTACCCTCAGGCCATGCTTACTAAACTAACTAGTGGCCTTCATTAAAAGCTGCATCAACGCGGTGCAGCTAATGGTGCGCAGATCCCAATATACGGCCTTGCCAACGGTCTCCTTAGTGGGAGACAATATAGAGCTGACCTCAGACCCATGATTGGGTCTGTCCTGGATCCTAGAGAAGGGGGGAATGAAGAAGCTAAGCTACTCCATTTTGTAAGGTTCCGGGAAAAGAGCCTTTCGAAATCCCCTGACCTCACCCCACCACCTGTGAACCAATCAGAACCCTTGGCCAGCCCAGGAAATTCGAGTCAAGCCCAGGAAATGAGAACCAATCAGAACTCAACACCTAACCCTTCACCAGAAAGTGACCAATCAGACCCGGAGACTCCCGTTTTTTAAAATTTTCATGCGAGAATACCCTATATAAGCAATGTAACCTAGAGCTCAGGGTTCCTCCCTATAGCTGCTGCGTCGGTATCGGTGGGAGCCCCAGCTCGAACTTGGTAATAAAAACTCTCTTGCTTTTGCATTGGATATCGGCTCCCTGGTGGTCATTGGGAGATTTCGCAACTTGGGCATAACACTTTATGGTCCAACTCTCACATTCATACATGACTACTAGAAAAACCATAGCTTGAATATATGGAGCTTCATCAGCAAAATGATGTCTCTGCTTTTTAATACACTGTCTAAGTTTGTCATAGCTTTTCTTCCAAGGAGTGAGTACCTTTTAATTTCATGACTGCAGTCACCATCTGCAGTGATTTTGGAGCCCTCTTGGAGAAATATCAATAACATCAGATATGCAGATGACACCATCCTTATGGCAGAAAGCTAAGAGGAACTAAAGACCCTCTTGATGACAGTGAAAGACGGGAGTGAAAAAGTTGGCTTAAAACTCAACATTCAGAAAAAAAGATCATGGCATCAGGTCTCATCACTTCATGGAAAATAGATGGGGAAACAATGGAAACAGTGATAGGCAAACAGTATATTAATTTAAATTAGAGAATTAGAATATGGGAGACCATTATTCCATGATTTAAAAAAGAAGTATTCTTTGCTCTGAAACATAATCAGAATCATGTCAGTAATTGTATTCATACTGTTTCCATTTAGTCAGCCTCTCATTGCTCTGCTCTGATGTAAATGAACAAGCTTTTGAAGTGTTTGATCTGGCTGTCATTCCTTATGATAATGAGTATTTTGTCAATCACTGTCATGTTAATTTTTGTTTTTTTGCATCTGGATGAGCACGTTCCCTCTTTGACACTGGGCAAGGGATGCAAATAAAGGAATTTAAAAGACAGCAGGGATGCCAGAAATGAATTTGAAAATACAATCTTATTTGTATTGTTGTTTTCTATTTCCTACCAAGACATTGATCTGTGACAATTATAGGAATAGGTTATTTAGTATGTCTTTTGGCAAGGCATTCCAAACTCTCCTAAGAGTATTGCTGTACAAGGTATTTCCCATGAAATAGCTACTGCTGATATAATTATTAAGTATGGATAGAAACAGTGATAACAAACATATTGGCAAATATTTAATTTTTTGTAGTTTTTCCAACTTCTACAACTACTACTTGAAGAATCACAAAATGTAAATTACAGAAAAACCATAAACATATAATATAACCCAAGAAAGCCAACTAGCCAAAAATTTCTTCATCCAAATTATCATGCAGAACTAGCTACGCTCCCTACAGAGGATTGTAACATTTCAAATTGGGTTCAATGACATTATTATAAAGATTAAAATGAAATAAGGTATCTTCTAGATTGCCTTGGCTAAGGAAGGCTTCTAAAAAGGGCCAAGATTTGCGTGGAATTTTTGAATCTATTATGTAAAACAGTGCAATATTAGAGCTAACAAATATTGTCAGTACTAATTTTCATAGCTTGCTGTCAATGCTCCATTTGGCCTAAATTTCCTCTAGCTTCAGTTAATCAAATCAGTTTCTACTTATGGGAATGAAGATTCAATGTACTTTATAATTTTTCTAACCTGGACTTCAATACCCATAAACAGTGAATCCTCTAAAAGTTACCAATGCATTTGCTTCAATAGGCAGCCATGACAATTTGGGAAAACTCCTTTGCCTAACAGATTTCCTTGTGAGATTGTTTTGGTTGATGACAAATGAATTTGAAAGTGAGGGCATCATTGTACTCTCTAAGACTATGCAAGGAGAATTCTGCTGTCCAAGAAGACACAATTAATTTTGCTATATATCTTAATTTAGATTAACTTCATAACCATTCACAGCGCCATTATTTATCATCTTTCCTTCAACTCGTTGGAATGATTGCATTTCTTATAATGTAGAGCTTGCATTGCATTTAATTCTGTAATCTCAGTAGAAGTTAGCAACATATCTTTTCATTATGCACCTCTCCCATCTCCCGCCAGATTCTCCACAGAGATCAAGTCATATAATCATAACAAAAACTAATCAGCCTCCACTTGTGAGAAAGAATGTCAGGGAAAGTAAATAGAAGCAGTAAATCGGGAGGCAATTGAGAAGGAAAATAGAGCACAGAGGTTACTAATAATCCAGAAAGAAGTACTCACAGAATTAACTTTTGCACTTTCTATGATTGCATTCTTTACTCTGGATGCTTGGTGTTCATTCTGCCTTCAAATTAGAAAGAGAAGAGTATGTTTTTCTCCCCTTTCTCTAAACAAAATTTAAAGTAATCAGTTTTCTGCATTCTCATTTTGTGCTCACCAATGAATGCATGAAGAGAGAGGAGAGTGAGATTTTCTTTGCCTGAATCTATCATTTTTATCTTTTCCTATCCAAATCTACCCTTTAAAAAATGCCTTTTATTAATGATGGTACTTATTATAACTAGTTTATATTCACAGGGTTTATTTAATTATATTGAATCTTAAGACAATTTAAAAGGCCATTACTTTAAAGAAAAAATTTGATGGGTGTATTATTAATTGTTGTTATTTTAGTTATAATTAAAGACATTATTTAAAGCTTATTGCCCTTCTCTTTAAATCATGCTAATCTATCAGCTTTCAAAATTATCTGGCTTTTTATTTCATTACAAGGATTTTCAAAAAGATAAATTGTCACTAACTAGTTGTCAATTTTTCCTTTAATGGGCTCCTGGGCATGTGTCCAATTCTTTGGCACCCTATGGACCTTAGCCCTCCAGGCTCCTCTGTCCATGGGAGTCTCCAATCAAGAATGGGGTGAATTTCCATACCCTCCTCCAGGGAATCTTCCCAACCCAAGGATGGAACCTATGTCTCCTGCATTGGCAGGCAGATTTTTTACCACTGTGCCACCTGGGAAGCCCTGTGTCAAATGAGAAATATTTGTTTTTATATTATCTAAAATATTATCATTATTCATATTTTTCTATTCTATATTAAAATAAAAAAGCAATTTATAAATTGATATGGTAGAAAAAGACTACAAAATATCTCTTGGTGGACAATAATTATTGCAATATGTATTGACTTATGGACTATATGACATCAAGATCATATGGCACAGTTTTTGTGATATTGCTGCCCTATTAGTTATTTAGACACAGAAATTCTAGTCTCTGATTTTGGATTTTATCTTTAAATCATTGGCTAAAGGAAGAAGTATAAGTGAGAATGGGTGGCTTACTGTATCACAGGATTTTCACTAGAAACGGGTAGCGGCAAAATTGATAGGGAATTTTAATCTTAGGTTGTGAGCACATACATTGAAATTTATTGCTGCTAATTTACCAACCAAATACTTCAAGTCATTCATCCATTTTTCTCACAAGTAAAATAGAAAGAACTGCAAAACTCAGCTTTTTTTTCAGAGGAGACTAAGAGAGCCTGGACGAAGGAGCCTGGAAAGCTGCAGTCCATGGGGTCACTAAGAGTCGGACTCAACGGAGCGACTTCACTTTCCCTTTTCACTTTCATGCATTGGAGAAGGAAATGGCAACCCACTCCAGTGTTCTTGCCTGGAGAATCCCAGGGACGGGGGAGCCTGGTGGGCTGCCGCCTATGAGGTCGCACAGAGTAGGACACGACTGAAGCGACTTAGCAGCAGCAGCAAGAAAGAGAGTCTAGTAACATGAGATGAAAACCAGGATTCTGTAGCATTGTATAAGCGATATGTAGAAAATACCTGAAGAATTGTGAGGTCAACTGAAAGTTTGCTATGCAGTTGAATAAATCAAATGCAAAGAATTGGCACGATGTTTATCACAGTTAACCTTGAGGAGAGCCATTTCTGCATGGCGGTGAACACTTCTCTAAATCACCTATCTGGCAGTATCTTTCTATATTTGGCTGCATTGGAGGTGAGAGGCTGGGCCCGGTATTTTTGACATCAAAGGTAGAAAGAGTGGGGTCAGGAAGACCTTGACCAACTTGTCAGCCCATGTATGATTTGCTTCTACTAACACATAACATAAACTTATCCCAACATTATGTTATTTGGAGGAAATATCATGTTTCATAAAATCTGAGATACTATCTGTCACAGGGCACACGATTATTCTATGTATCACTAAAAATAAAAGAAGGAAAAAAAATGAGCAAAATCTTAAATTATGATGAAATGAAGTTATGTCAATGCCATCAATTGCAAGACATATACCAATTACAGAGATGTTAAGATGTAGGGAAATTTGTGTCTCTGAATTGATGATGTACTATAAATCTCCTCTTAAATAACTTGAGTTATTACTTTTGCATTAAGCAAACTCACAAAGAAATCAATCAGGAAATAAAGAAACATTTCCAAGCCAATGATGAATTCCTTAATGGCCAAGCAATAAATAGAAAAGTGTTCCCTCACAGTGAATAGATATCCATTAAACAGACTACAGAAAAGAAAAGAAATTCTGTGTTATAATGTTTATACAGTTGGCTCCTGCACTGTGTCTGCCTTGCTTGTTTTAGTGTCTGCAGCACAGGATATATTTTGATAGAATTTGTATTGTGTAGATTAGTGCAAACATGGATGCTGCTGCTGCTGCTGCTAAGTTGCTTCAGTCATGTCCAACTCTGTGAGAACCCATAGACGGCAGCCCACCAGGCTCTGCTGTCCCTGGGATTCTCCAGGCAAGAGCGCTAGAGTGGGTTGCCATTGCCTTCTTCAATGCCTGAAAGTGAAAAGTAAAAGTGAAGTTGCTGAGTCGTGTCCAACTCTTAGCGACCCCATGGACCACAGCCTACCAGGCTCCTCTGTCCATGGGATTTTCCAGGCAAGAGTACTGGAGTGGGGTGCCATTGCCTTCTCTGCAAACATGGATGAATTACTTTTAAATGGTAGGGTTATCTGATGTTTTTATTTCCAGGTCACTGGAAGATAAATACTTTGAGAAAAATAAAAATATAAATGTTGAAAAATTGGTGATGTTAAGAAAGAGTTTACTTGTATCTTGGTAGCAAAAATGGACACAATTGGCATGATGTTTACATGTGATAAGAAGCATTTTCTCCTTTCTTTAGTAGTTTTAAAGAGGTGAACAACTCCAGCCCACGCCCCCTCAACCCAGCCACCTCTCTCTCTCTGTCAGTCTTCCTCCTAACTGTGCTTGTACCCGTGTGAGGGATCCCTCTGAATGGCATAACAAATTCAATTTAAGAAGAATGTTAACTTGGTGGGCCACAGATTACCATGAGTCTGTGATGTGGATTGGGAGTACTTCTTAGAAGTAATGGATTCTCAGATTATAGGCAGAAACAATATTTTATTACTTCTTTGAAGGATATTTTAAATGCTAACATTATCTTTATTCATTCCTTTGACTCAGTGTAAATGTCCCTCAGGTTTTAAATATTAACTTTGAAACTGGGTCCTCTGGATTTCTAGTTATTACCTTATTAGTCTTTAATAGAATGAACTTTGCCAACAGCAACATATTGTAACATAAGTTTTTGAGAAAGCAGTATGTGAAAAATATGGGTATTAAAGCATGAAAAGCCTCTCAAATTCAACATTATGTCTTTCACTTACAGAATCTTTAAAAGTAAGAAAACAATATATTTTAGTGGGTAATGGTATACTCAATGGATGTAAATTTGTGCAAATTTTGGGATATGGTGGAGTACAGAGGAGCCCAGCTTGTTACAGTCCACGGGGTTGCAAACAGTTGGACACGCCTTAGCAATTGAACAACATGCATAGTGGTATCAAGCGACTTACTTCACACAGATACAGAATTTGTTGAAAGCATGACTTATTTCCCTGAAAGAATTGCCGTCCTAAATTATATATTCAGAACACTATGGAAATTTGGCTAATAGCTATACAGTAGTTGTTTATTTCACTTTTTAAAAATAACTAGGTGGTTAGTACTAAAAAGATTTGAAAACTGTATATATGGAAGTATTTTAATGACTTTGAAAGAACACATGCTCATCATATCCTTTGATCCAGCTAGATTTTATAGTAGAAAGAAATTAAACAAAAGATAATTAGGTAATAATAAGGAACAGGAAATATGTTTAAGATATCTATAAGACAAGTAAGTTAGCTAATAACACTTGTATTTGGAAAAAGAATCAATAACCTGGAAGAAAGTTTTAAGATACATTTGTCTAGGTAAGAAAAATATACATAAAATCTGTCTAATAAGGAAAAAGAGGTGTTATTGCCAGGAAAAAAAAAATCAATAGTGAATGGCATTTCAAAAGAAGGCAATATGATAGGATTACAAATAATACATATGACCTCACAGTGTCCTGCTTAAAACAATGTGGACAACATGAACCAAATAAGGTTGAAATGTTTTAAAAAACCGGTAAGTTTTATCTAATGGTAAAAAATTTTCCTTAAAATTTGACAGAAGAGGAGAAAAATAATTATACTTGTTGGATAGTGTCTGCATGTGTACATGTGTTTGTGTGGATGTGTAAAGTGAAGTGCAGTGATAGTCATTCAGTCTTGTTCGACTCTTTGTGACCTGTGGACTGTAGCCCACCAGGCTCCTCTGTCTGTGGAATTCTCTAGGCAAGAATACTGGAGTGGGTTGCCATGCCCTTCCCCAGGGGATCTTCCCAATCCAGGGATCAAACCTGGATCTCTTGCATTGCAGGTGGATTCTTTACTGTCTGAGCCACCAGGGAAGCCAATATCCTAACTGTTATTATATGATTCTACTGTAGCTATTGTAGTAAAATAAAGATTGATTTTAAAACAGACTGAAAATTACTGCCAAGAAACAGTGTGATTAGGAACTTCTAGCATTTAGCTCTCATGGATGTGTGTGACTCAGCTAGGAGGGAGTTCTATAAACTTCTGAAATGACAGTAAAGTCAATCATAATAACCATGGTAAAATTGGTTGGTAACATGAAAATAAATACGAATTTGAATGTGAAAATCTATCTATGAATTCGTACAAAAGAAAAACTTAGAAATAGGTGAATGTGAGAGAGGTAAGATCAGAAAATACGTATATCCTAAGTCAAGGATTTGAATTTTGCCCTGAAGAAAATTAAAATTTATGAGTGATTTTTAAACATTGATATGGACAAATTTATATTTTCAGAAGATCATTGTGAGGCCCATTAGCAAGCTTTCCTCTGATCACCAGAGTTGCATGCTCTAAGGTGTCCTCCACGTGGTCTGCACATGCATTCACCTACTCTGGTGCATTGGTAGGCAGGGTAGCCCCTGAACCATTGGCTGCAAGGCCTTGTCTCTTACGATAGCTGTGGGTCCACTGGGTCCCTGCACAATTTTCTGCAGGGTTGGGAAGCTTGGGGTTGGTGCAGCTTGCTGGTGTGCAGGGTCAGACTCCTGGCACCAACAGACTAGTACTAGGAGTCCAAAAACGTGGTTGCCAGTGCCGATGTTGACTCGGTAGAACAAGCACCCCAAATGATGCCCCAAATGACAGAGATGACAGCATCTCTGTCCCCAGGGGTCTCCATCCTTAGGAGGCTTTCCAGGACCAGCAAGTGAGTGATTCAGGGTCCTTTCAAATGATGATTGCCTTTGTGCCTAGACTCAGAGAGTATGAGATTTAGCACTTTGAGAGCAGAGTCCCCGATTCTTTGAGTCCTCTGGTTACTCCAAGACAAGACTCACTGTTTTTCAAGCAATAGTCTTTCCAGGGCAGTGCGTCCAGCCTGGACACTCTCAGGTGGGGCTCTGACTTCTTGCTCCTTGGGTAGAGCATCCGTGGCGGTTTTAGTCCACCTGTTTGTGGGTGACCAACCCAGGGGTGGGATGGGCTCTGACTTTATCACATCTCTGCCCCTCCTACTCATCTTGCGGCGGCTCCTTTAGTTTCCTTAGTTGTGAAAAATCTCTTCTACGTATCCTCAGGTCATTCTCACAGATAGTTGTTCTGTAACGGTCGTTGATTTTCATGTTGTTCATGGCAGGAGGTGAGTTCAATGTCTTCCTATTCTATTGTCTTGGTCCACATCCTCAGGAAATATTTGACATGGTCATAAGAAATACATTTATTATTCAGTGGTTTTTATATAAATCTTTTAAATATTTTCGGGGAGGTACTATCTTCACAGGCTTTTGAGATGAATTTTTTAAAATGATTTATGTATGATGCAATATTTTTGATATATTATTTTTGTAAAATAGATCATGGGAAAGTGAAACAATCATAATTTTTTAACCTGTTCTATAATTTTTTTAAAAAATCTGCTTTTCTCCAAATACATGCTATAGAACAATTATAGGCCACAGTGGATGTGTTATGTTTTTGGTTTTGAAGTTCAGCACCATTTTTTGAAGCTTAAGAGGAGATGTTTTCAATTTGCAAAGTGACTCTAAGTGGTTTGAAAAGCTTTACAGGGAAAGATAATATGCCTAAAATATCACTTTGTCTAGTTGACAGAATTTAATGAGGAATTTTCTATCTTAAGACTTAGACATGAGTTTTCAATCAGACCATTATCTTTTCTGCAATAATCTGTCTTCTAGACTTAAATTAGGGCAAATGTGAGAGGCTGACCACCTGGTGAAATTGAAAATAAAACTCACTTCCTTTTTTTCAACATAACCATATGTATTCTAAAATATGTACATTCAAAAACTTGCTGCTATTTTGTTACAAAACTAGTAAGGGCTATCTATGTAGATTTTCCTCTCTCTCTCTCTCTCTCTCTAAATGTGTGATCATGAGAAATGAAAGAACAATTTTAGTATATCCATTTAATATGGTGTTTATAGTATAGATTTGATTAAACTTACATGTCCTTATTTATATTCTGATAAATGCTACGTCTATACTGTCTAAAAGTAGATACAAGCTTTCGTTTTGGGTATAGGACAAACTTGGGCTGGATTCTTAGCTCTGCTATTCAAGCTCATGAATTGGAGAACTTTCTTAACTTGTCAGACTTTCAGTCTTACTATCTGTAAATTAATGTTCTAGTACTACCATGTAGTTCTGTCTTGGCAATTAATATAAAGATGTTTGTGACATAACCTAAAGGTTAGTTTCACATAAGCCCTGACTTATGGACTCTTTCCTGCCTTTCTCTTCTGTAGAGTTTGAAAATGCAAGTCGCTCACCTTCCCAGACCATTTTGCACCTAAATGTGCTCCTGTTGTGAATTCTGGGTGGTAAGACAGAGGGCAAAACCTCGTGTGGAGGCTTTCTGAGAATAGTCCTTTTATGAAAAGGGTTCACTTGGCATATCCCTTGGGCTTTTCGCCTTTCTTCCTGCTCAGAATATAGAAACAATACTTGGAGGTGAAAGAATCATCTTGCAAAGAGGAAGATGGAAGCCATGTACAAAAGATAGTGATATCAAAGATGAAAAAATATCTTTCCTAATAAACATCTTTAAACCTTTGAACTAACCCTGGATCACTGCCACTAGAATTCTTTTATGCTGTAATAAAATATTTGCTTATTTAAGACACTGTTGTACATGAGTCACTCAGTTGTGTCTGACTCTTTGTGACCTCATGGACTGTAGACCCTCAGGCTCCTCTGTTCATGAGATTCTCCAGGAAACAATGCTGGAGTAGGTAGTCATTCCCTTCTCCAGGAAGGTACTGTTAGTTTTTAGCTTTTGTTAGTTTGCTTTTGCTTGTGGAATGCATCCCTTGTTTTTATAAGCTGTAAAGGGTCTAAGAATTTTGTTGACATAATTTGTTCTTTAATATATTTTAATCCTCTCCTAACCACTTTACTGACTCTGATAGTGCATGAGAATAAACCAAAAAACTAACAAAAATTAGAAAATATTCATACTGCACAGTTAGATTTCAATAGGTATTAGCTTGTTATTTTGAAGAACAGAATTTAAGAGTAGCAGAACTTCTCAGGATCACTGTTGACGTAATATTTACTCATTATAAAGAAGAATACCATTATTAAACACATCACAGCAATTGATCAGATCAAGTCCCTATCTCATCAATAAGTATTTTAATAAGGAAATGAGACACGTTTTACAATTTGTAATTTTTGCTGAAATTTCATCCATTCTTTTTAAAACAATTCAGTTTTTCTCCTTTTTCAGCTCATTCCTTTCTCAATGTCTTTGGAGACACAGCCCCGCAAAATAACCTTTCCTGCCTAAGCCAGTTAGTTCTCACTCCCATCCTGACAAATATAAGCTACAATCTTGTGCTTCACAGTCATGTCCTTGGTGAGAGGGAGATGATATAGAGGGTGAACCTCAGTTTATCTTATAACAACTGCAATGAAATGAAAGTGAGGCAAATAGGAGCTCTTTTAAATGTTCATAATTTTATAAAATTAGGTACTTTAAATGACAGAAAGTTACTTATAGTAACTCATTGCTAGAACTGTTCCTAAAGGGACTGCATTTTGTTGCCAAAAGGCAATTGAATGAGTACTTAATTTATGTGTATTTGTGTATAACTTAGCAACAAAAGATAGAGAGAATGAAATAAAACCCCTTGAGCTTGTGCTTCCTTTCAGTTACAAGGACTTGGGTACAGGGGAAGTAAAGAAGTTTTAAAACCCAGATATTTTAAATCTCAAAAGCAATGCTATGCTATGTAGATAGAGGAAGGTTTCTGAAAGCTGTATCACCACTGACTGACTGTGTGGAGAATAAATCTTAATGAGATATCTTTGTCCTCTATGAAGTTTTGTGTACTGTGCTCAGTCATTCAATCATGTCTGTATCTCTTCGACCCCATGGGTTGTAGCTTGCCAGGCTTCCCTGTCCATGGAATTTTCCAGGCAGGAATACCACAGTGGGTTGCCATTTCCTGCTCCAGGGGATCTTCCTGACCTAGGGGTCAAACTCTGTCTCTCGTACTTCAAGCAGATTCTTTACTACTGTGCCACCTGGGCTAATCAGAAGTTTAAAAAAGTATTTGGATACAATCAGTTGATTCAAACAAAACATACTTTTCCCCCCAGTTTCTTTATATCTTAGGCCTATTGCTTATTTATTTATATTCTACTTTTTCAATATTTGAGCATAAAGTATAATATTATAGTTCTGTTCATTCACAAGTGGGTCCTGAATCAGAATGGGCTGACTCATCCAGTTAGAGAAGGAGTTTGTTCTTTATTCCTCTCCTCCAAACAGTACTCCCTATTTTGTGCCACCAACCGCGATTGATACTCATGCTTTTTTCTTTTGTTGAAACTTGGCAGAGGAAGAAGGCTGCAAACAAAGACGGGCTTCTCTGTGCTTTAGTGGCAAATTAGCTTCTTGTGCGTCTTAACGTATAAGCAAATCCTACTGAAAAGCAACTCAAAGACTATTCATTGTGGAGGGTTTCTAGTTTCTAAAAGGTGCTTTATTAACACATATACATATACTTTTGATTTGGTGTTCATATTTATATAACAATATTTTCATCATAAATCTTCATCTTTGTGTTCCTAGGAGACATGGGGTGCCAAAAAAGATTTGTTTCATTCTTTATCACTCTGAAAGTTGCTAAATGATAGAAATGACCAAGAGACAACCCCTCCCTTCCCATTTTTTCAGAAGAGTTGGGTGATTACTTGACTTTAGCCTTGTAAGACATTTCACTCTTATGACTTCCAGAGCTATGAAACAGTGAATCTGTGTTATTTAATGGAACTGAGTTTGTGGTAATTAGTTATATCAGAAATAAAAAGATATACACTCATCTACTGTAAAAATGACTTCCAGAATATTGATAAGAAAAACTTAGAAAAATCCAAGTCCATGTCTCTGTTAAGATGTTGCTGTCATGGGATCATCTGCTGATGATGGAGAAGCAGATAAGGGAAGCCTTCTAGTTGAATCTGAGGAGGTATGACTGGGAGTTAAGATAACTGATATGCAGTAGAGATAACAATTATCCAAGACAAAGGGATGTTGTGTGGAAATATTCAAGAAGAGGGAGGTACTTCTGTCAAAGGGAAAAAGCATTTGTGAACAATTTATGTTGGTTAAGAGCTTGGAGAATACCAGAACTGAAAGAACTCATATCTCTAAAATATTCAAAGTGATGTGAAAAGCAGTGTACGATGAGATGGTAAGCTGGAACGAATGGAGAACTATTTGTTATTTTTCACTGGACCATCAAGGAGCTTGTCTTTATTTCAGGAATACTTGGAAGCCAGCAACGGATTTTACTGCACACACTGAGGTAGTTTGGACTTTCGTTTTAATTAAACTATTTAATTTTATGACTTTCGTCCCACATTAGTCATTTGAATATTTCAGTGCTTTTCTTCACCTCAGCATTTAAAAGCATCTACAACAAATACATGACAAGGGTCATGATAGTTTTAGGATATCATCCTATTAAGCACTTGTAATAATGCAAATACCATAAGTGATTGTGATGTTTTATACAATAAAATATAATGATTAAATGCCCATATTTCTGGTACTGAGTAGGCAGTTTAGATAATTAATGAAAGTCAGTTAGTTGTCCACATCATCTTAATCAATAAGGTTAGATGGCCTCAATATTTCCTCCTGCCCTTTTGCCCAGCCTTAATGTAAATGGAGATGAAAAAGAAAAATCACTGTGATTAAAAACAAATCTTCTTTAAGTGAACTTTAAAATTAATGTGCCCCTTGTGATAGTCATGGTCTGAGTTTTACTCCCAATTAAGTGCAATCTAAAAATGAATTAAAATGACATTTGCAAATGGATGGAAAAGAAATCATATATAAGAATGATTTGATTTTAAATACCGAATGATATTATCTCCTTAAAAAAGTCTGAGTGCAAGAATGAATTGGCCTATAAAATTTCTGATATCAGTATTTCCCAGAGACAGATGAGACCTTGCTAATTTTTGCTTATTTGAAGGGAACTGCTGTAAGTTTGATTAAGGGTCTTTTTTAAGAGGGGTACAGGATGACACGGGGCTTCCCATGTAGCTCAATTGCCAAAGAATCTGCCTGCAATGCAGGAGACAGGGGTTCAGTCCCTGGGTCGGGAAGATGCCCTTGAGAAGGAAATGGCAACCCATTCCAGTATTCACGCCTGGACAAGTCCATGGACAGGGGAGACTGGCAGGGTACAGCCCATGGGGTCACAAGAGTCAGACGACTTAGCAACTAAACCATCACCACCACCACATATATGTTACTTTTTATAACTTTTATCAGTCATGATAAAAAAAAATTAAAGTGGGAAGAGTCCGATTGAAAATGGATTTCAGAAAGGATAAAGAAAATTTCACATAATGGCTCTAGTTACAATCAAGCTAAAGCATCTACTTCCCTATCACATATTTCCAAACAGATTTAGGTATAATTTTTAAAAATTAAGATGGGTCCAGATCTTTTTTGTATATTATCATAAACCTCCTACTAGTAGATGAAAAACTCAGGTTGAAGCAGGTAGACTCAAAGTCTCTCTTGGGGATCAGGATATCTCCTCTTTGCTGGCAATAGTTAAGCTTTTCTCTATTCAAAGTATGTTCTCTCATGTTTAAATCAGAGTCACTACATTCACATAGAAATACTTCAAGTACTATGAACAAGTCATACAAACTCAAGGCACCATGTTTAGTCTTGGAGATAGAACATTGGATTCTGAGAAGAAGGTTAAAGTATTTCCACTCTGTCCTCCACTCATTGACTTCAATTTCCTCCCATTTCTCCCATTCAAGTAATTACTTTTTTTCCTTCATGCTCCATTTCTAAAATAAGACCTTGCTGTTTATGGCATTATACTATTCTTAAAATGATTTTAAGTGTGAAATTGAGTATAATGGTTGTGGTCTATAAAGATGTTAACATTTCTGGATTAATTTTCTTATGAATTTCAGATTTAATTCATGGTCTTCTGTGTTAGGAGACATTCGTGTGTGTGTGTGTGTGTGTGTGTGTGTGTGTATTTAACTCCATCTCCTTATTTTTAGTCTTCAGAAGCTTTGTGATAGTTAAGACCAAAAGCTTACCTAGAGAAACACCTAATATTCACATAAGACAAACTTGCATGGTCTATCATGTCTGACTCTTTGCCACCCCAGGAAGTCTTTTTATAAGCAGGAAGAATATAATTAAACGTGGTTGGTGTTGAATACTGGATACTAAACAAACGAAGTTTAAAATAATTTAAATGGGTGAAGTGAATCTGTCCCTTGGAAGAGTTTATTTTCATCTGGATAACTTGGAAATTAATTTCAAAAGTAAGTATGTAGTCATAGAAGGTGAAGATTAGTGCTGGCCACTCACAACCACTCTTCTCTTAGGGACAAATCAGAACTGGAGAAACCAGTTTTCATCACCTGTAAATAGAATCATGTATTCTCTAGGCATTTAAAATCGTGGCACTAGCAATGTGGAAATATGCCTTATTTATTTATTGGAAATGAAATTTGAGGAAAATGGGGCTTCAGTATCTCCATTTGTAGCTGAGGGAGACTAGCACTCATGTATGTCCATGACCAATGCCACACAGCTATTTAAAGTCCCAGTTTTTTTTCTTTCTTTTTAAAAAAATTATTCATTTTAATTGCCAGCTAATTACTTTACAATATTGTGGTGGTTTTTGCCATACATTGACATGAATCAGCCGCATATGTACATGGGTCCTTCATCCTGAACCCTCCTCCCACCTCCCTCCCCATCCCATCCCTCAGGGTTGTCCCAGTGCACCAGCTTTGAGTGCCCTGCTTTATGCATCGAACTTGGACTGGTCATCTATTTCACATATGGTAATACACGTGTTTCAATGCTATTCTCTCAAATCATCCCACCCTCTCCTCCCACAGATTCTAGTTTATGCTTTAACTCTGTGTCTCTTTTGCTGTCTTGCATATAAGGTCATTGTTACCATCTTTCTAAATTCCATATATATGCATTAATATACTATATTGGTGCTTTTCTTTCTGACTTATTTCACTCTGTATAATAGGCTCCTGTTTCATCCACCTCATTAGAACTGAGTCAAGTGTGTTCTTTTCAATAGCTGAGTAATATTCCATCGTGCACCTGTACCACAACTTTCTTATCCATTTGTCTGCTGATGAACATCTAGGTTGCTCCATGTCCTGGCTATTGTAAACAGTGCTGTGATGAACACTAGGGGACCAGAAACTATAAAGCTCCTAGAGGAAAACATAAGCAAAACACTCTGACATAAATCACAGCAAGTTTCTCTATGACCCATCTCCCTGAGTAATGGAAATAAAAGCAAAAATTAAAAAATGGGACCTAATTAAACTTATAAGTTTTTGAACAACAGAGGAAACTATAAGCAAGGTGAAAAGACAGCCTTCAGAATGGGAGAAAATAATAGCAAATGAAACTGACAAACAACTAATCTCAAAAATATACAAGCAGCTCATGCAGCTCAATACCAGAAAAATAAATGACCCAATCAAAAAGTGGGGCAAAGAACTAAACAGACATTTCTCCAAAGAAGACATACAGATGGCTAACAAACACATGAAAAGATGCTCAACATCACTCATCATCAGAGAAATGCAAATCTAAACTACAATGAGGTACCATCTCACACCAGTCGGAATGGCTGCTATCAAAAAGTCTACAAGCAACAAATGCTGGAGAGGGTGTGGAGAAAAGGGAAACCTCTTACACTGTTAGTGGGAACGCAAACTAGAACAGGCTTTATGGAGAACAGTGTGGAGATTCCTTAAATCCCAGCTTTCTATTGATGATCAGAATTAATGGTTGACAAAGAGTGCTAGAATTAAAGCTGCGGTGCTTAAGGCCAAACTGGAACCCATCAAACTCACAGTGCAGATATTTACCTAAATAATGGTGGCCTTTCAGAGTGTCATGGCAACTGCTACTTCTTGTCTTCCAAATCTTGTACAACTTTATTTTGACCATCTCTAATCTGGAATAGGCTTCCCTGGTGGTTCAGTGGTAGAGAATCTGCCTGCCAATGTGGGAGATGCGGGTTCAATCCTTGAGTCAGGAAGATCCTCCAGAGAAGGAACTGGCAACCCACTCCAGAATTCTTGCCTGGGGAATTCCATGGACAGAGGAGCCTGGCGGGCTACAGTTCATGGGGTCGCCAAAGAGTCAGACACAGCTTAGAGAATAAACAACTTGGAACCACCCAGGAAAAGGACATTCTATGAAATTAAGTGCCTAGAGTAACCAAGTTGACGAAACCACAATTCAGCCTATTTTCAACATTAAAGCAAATATTTTGACCAGTTTGTCAAAGCTCTTTTTTTTTTCTTGTTTGACACTATTTCTAATTGAGTTATAACGGACATGTAATATTATATCAGTTTTAGTTGTATATCACAATAATTCAATATTTATATGTATTGTGACATGATATCTATAATTAGTCTAGTTTAAGAGAAAGCATGTTCTCTGTATGTAGAAAGAATGCATAGCATTAAGTAGAAGATATGGTACCCTTAGTATTCTTTTATAAATCCATGTAATTACCAGTAAACAGTTTTCTAAAAGGCATAGTGGGACCCTGTTTTGAAAATATTAATACTGGTGGCAAGGATCAGAGAGAATAGGAATTCTACAGTCAATTGTTTGGTAAGTACAGTTATAAGCAAAGTTTAGCAAATATTAAAAATGATTTAACATTTTGGTATTTATTTTGATTGAAGAAGAAAGGAAAATAGGAAATAATATGAGGAATTTTGTTAAATTATATGTCCATATAGCTGCTACTTTTTCCTTCACCTTGATGACATCTCTAAGAACAAAAAAGGAAATTTTTCTACAGGTTAAAAAATCTGATACAAATTTTCACCTGCATATCTTATTCTCTGTATTTAAAAAGTAAATTATCTCTTCAACATGAAAGATGAGGAAGGCTGAGGATCTTTCACAATACACAGTCATCTTCTGACAATTTTGTATTACCTAAAAAGTAAAGAATCGATGATTTAGTGCAAACAAATCAGCCATTAAGGGTCATTTTTAGTTAATCAGCAATTTAAAAACTTTCATAAGGTATCCTCAGAGTGGAATTCTTTCCTTGTCCTTGATTCATGATATTCCTATGACTTTGCTCAGGGGGAGACTTGGCAGAATCACACTGCAGTCAATCATAAAGCTATCATTAAATGCCCGTATTAATGACCAGCTTCTAATCATATTGTGGATCAAGTTAATCAAACATAGAGAGGTGCTTTGTGAAAAAAAATTACTCATGAAATTGGTTTTGAGTGAAAAGTCACACTTTTGCTTATAAAGTTTAATTTTAACTTCACCCTTTATTTTTAACGCTTGTCTACTCACGCTGCACAGTCTGAAAAGACATGTAGCACTGACAAGATTTCCTTATATAGTATTTAAACATCAAGTCCGTACAAGGACTGTGATGTCTTAAAAGCTCTATTATATTATATAATAACCCATATCCAATGTGAATGATAACTCAAAAATGGCATCCTGAAGAGACAATAAGAAAGGTCAACATGTTATACCAG
Organism: Ovis canadensis; assembly: GCF_042477335.2. NCBI lineage: Eukaryota > Metazoa > Chordata > Mammalia > Artiodactyla > Bovidae > Ovis > Ovis canadensis. Next base: position 105,261,829 of record NC_091251.1, read on the forward strand.
TATATGTCTTTCCATGCATAGATCAAAATTAGTGTTTATAAATTTGGTGCTATGAAAGTATTGCAAGAATGCTAGAATTAGAAAAATTAAACACATAAATAAAATTTATATTGGTGATATTTTCCCAATGTAAATTTAATAAACTTACAATTTCCATATAAATTTTAATATATTCCAATATAAATTCCTGATTCTTTTATATTTGCAATCAGATTGATTATTCACTCCAGATGGTCAATGATCTGATTTAAATTCTATCAGGTCTTCTCTAATCTGCATAGTTTATCTGTCCCTTCTATTGATTAAAGAGTACTATTTATTTATTTATTTTACTTTACAATACTATATTGGTTTTGCCACACATCAACATGAATCCGCCAGGGGTGTACATGAGTTCCCAATCCTGAACCCCCCTCCCACCTTCTTCCCCATACCATCTCTCTGGGTCATCCCAGTGCACCAGCCCCAAGCGTCCTGTATCCTGCATCGAACCTAGACTGGCAATTTGTTTTGTACATGATATTTAAAATAAAATTAGCTTGAATATGAAAATAAATATATACACTATATATGTAAAAATATATTCTTGCAATATTCACATATATTATGCAATGCAATATTATATACATGTTTGTATATACTATAAATAGCATATTTAAATTAATTCAGATGTAATTAAGGGATTTGAGATTGAGATGAAGTGGTATTTCTTATATTTGTAGAGTTGTCATATACTTTTATTTTCTGATCTTTCTGAATATATTCTGTATATCTTTAGTTAAGCTATCTTGTAGCAGAGAAAATTAACTTTTTGAAAATAGCTTTTCAAATTGTTGGTAGAGAAAATTCACTGAATTTCCCTGAATAATTCTTCCAGAACAACTGATACCATTATGATTTGAAAACATATTTAAATTTTACAAATTTAGTGAAAGAAAACCCACTGGAAAGAAATGCTAATCAAAATTTCCAAAACAAAATTAGCAAAACTTGAAACTATAAAATATCAATAGTTATCAAGGTAGGTACATTTGCAGGAAAAAGATTGAGTAGACACTATTTCATAGTAAAGTTAAATGCTTAGTTTTTAAGAAGTTAAAAGGAGATCACTTGGGAAATAAAGCAAGAGATTTTTTGATGAATAAAATAAGTGCAATTTTTTATTGAGTTAATTTTGAGCAAATTGTTCACTCGAGTATTTATCTGGGCTTCCCTTGTGGCTCACCTGGTAAAGAATCTGCCTGCAATGCAGGAGACCTGGGTTCGATCCCTGGGTTTGGAAGAACCCCTGGGGAAGGGAAAGGCTACCTACTCCAGTGTTCTGACCTGGAGAATTCCATGGACTGTATAGTCCATGGGGTTGCAAAGAGTCAGACATGACTGGACAACTTTCATTTTCATGTTTCACTTTCAGAATATTTATAAACTCCAAGAGAGAGAATTTTACTAATTCGGGATATAGTTATTAAAGAAGACCCCAAATTCAGTGGATCAATTAAATTAGATCACTTTTCTCTGACCTAGGAGTACAGAAGTAGGTGGGTAGAATGTAGGTCAATCAGCTGATGCAACTTCATCAAGACTCAAGTTCCTTCTACCTTGAACTTGTCTTCTCTAAGGTGTTCTATTAAGGAAGAGATCAGTGCCATCTCTCCTACACACTGTCCATTCTACAGTCACTGAGATGGGAGACAGTTATTTCCTTCAAATCAGTTAAAGTCAAGAAACACGTTCCTTCACCAAGATTTGACCTGGAAGTCTCATCCCTTGCTTCTGCTCACCTCTCACTGCTGGAAGCTTACTCATATGCTGCCACACACAGTTTCAACAGAAACCCAGGTTTGTATTCTTTGAATTAGGTCACCATATATCCAGCAAAACCCGAGGCAGGTGTGTAGCGAGAACACAGGAGACTCTGTGGCTGAAAGAAGACGGAGACAACGAATATCTGAGGGCTTGTAGCAGTCTCTACCCCAGGAGCCTGGACATTGTGTTCACTAACGTATCCTCCACTGAACAAGGTTCTAGTCCACTGTAGTTGCTTAATGAATATTTTCATTTCAAGAAAATCAAACCACAAAGAGAAAGTATGATGGTTCACCCAAGGTGAATTGCATTTAACTTATTTATAACAAAATTCGTTATTCCTGACCTCAGTTGATTTAAAAAGTGTATTATGCCACTTTCATGGATGTGTAGACTAATGTTTTTTTGTAAACTTTGAGAAGTTTTGGCTCTGATTATTTTTCAGTTTTGTTTCCTCCCCTTTCTATCTTTCCTTTCTTTCTGGAAATCATATCATGTATAAGAGTCCAACACGACTGAGCGACTGAGCATGCACACGTATACTGGTATGCCTGATTGTATCCAGATCTCTGAGGCGCTATACATTTTCTTTATTGCTTGTATTTCTTAGAATAGAAAATCTCATTGATATAAATTCAAATTCGATGATTTTTTTTCTTCTGCCAGTTAAAATTTGCTTTGGACCCTTTTAGCCAGTTCTTCTCCACGATTTCTTTTTTGGAAATTGCTATCCATTCATGGTTATTATCTACTTTGTGAGACATTATTCTCATCCTTGCTTTTGATTCTATAGACATGGCTTTCTTTAGTTCTTTCAATATATTTACAATCGCTGATTTAAAGTCTGTCCTAAGTTCAATATATGAGCTTCCCCAGGGACAGTTTCTATTAACAGTATCTTTTCCTGTGTATCTGCCATACAGTTTTGTTTCTTTGTGTGTCTCAATTTTTTTTTTTAATGAAAATAGAACATTTTTGAACAATATACTGTAGCATCTCTAAAAATCACATTTACCCTCCTCTCTATAGATTGTTTTTGTTGAAATGCATTGTTTTTGTCTGTTTGGACTATTTTTATGAAGTGAAAGTCTGCATTAAGTATCAGATGCAGCAACTGAAAACTTTGTTCAAGTTACCTTAATAATGAGCCTTTCATTGGACAGAAGTATATTAAATACCTTGAATCTTGCTGAGGGCAGACCTGGCACTTTCCAACTCTGCCTTAGTCTTCACATGTTATTCAAAGACAGCCAGAGAGGAACGGTTAGGACCTTCTTATGTATGGGGATATACACAGTCTTGCATATGTGTGTGGCCTTAAATTTTCAGAAATACATTAAAGTTTTTAAAAGTCCACTATGGACACCGTTTTCTCCAATTTATCCTTTTAAGATTTTTGGTGAACTTCTTATTCTCCCAGACTGGTTTTGCTGATTCAGATCTCTGTGATTAAACAATTATCAGAGATTATTTTTGAAAAAAAAAAAAAAAACCAAAAAAACCCTTAAATAGTAGTCTTTTTGCTGAGAGCATGCACTGACTCATATCAGAACAGACGATTCTGAGAAGAGAGCTTTTCAGGAACCATCCTGACATGTTAAATAATGACTCTCCCTTGGGATTTTTGAGGTGGTGCAATCCTGGTCTCTTTAATGATTGCTGAGCTGCTGGACTGCTGGGTTTTAGATATTGCAATTGAAAAGTTGTTAGTTTTCAAGGATATAAAGAATACATGGAGGAGAAGTAGGGAAAGATTCATGGCATGTTAATGTCCCAAGACTTGCTCTTATTTAGATTTCACCATTTTTCTTGATAGACTCTTCTTGGGTTGTTACAAGCTTTTGGTTGATTTTTAGAGTTTTTAAAAGGTTGATTAAGGACAATTTTGATCAATGTTTTCAATATTTTATAGAGAAACAAATTTTTGGATTTCCTTAATTTTTTTTGTTTGACATTTGGTTCTTATAATTTGATATAAGTACCCTAGTGCTCATTGCAACAATATTTATAAAAGCCAGACACAAAAATAACTTAAATACCCATTGATAGATGAATGAATAAAGAAATTGTGATACATTTATAATTGAAATATTACTCAGCCAGGAAAAGTAAATAATTTAAGTTAGTTGTAGTGACGTGGATAAACCTAGATATCTCACCTTTCTCAGACCCTTTATTATACAGACAAAACGTCTGACATTCTGGAAATTTAAATGACTTTCCAAAAGCAACCCAACTGGCAAATCTTTTATCCAGATAAAACCAAGGCCTTCTGTATCCTTGGAAACTCTGGTCAACATTTAAGAAAAAAAAAAAAAGACAATGTATGAAACTAGATATTATATCTTATGTATGTAAATGCAATATTATTTTTTTTTTACAATGATAAGCATACAGAGTAGAGTCCAAAGCTAGATAATGGCAGGGTATGCTTGGACGAAAGACCAGAATAAGTTTCAGATCTGAGAAGACATTACCTTGCATGTCATGAGGATGTTTTAGTCTTTGAAATAAACCATCATAATAGTAAAAATGAGACTTGACTTTGAATGAAAATTGGTTGTTTGGAAATTGTTTCAAGGATGACGTGTTTTTCTTTAAGTGGATTAGAAAATTGCTTTTTTCTTAAGTAATTGTCTCCTCTTTGCAGTTAACTGCTGCTTGTCAAAGGTAGGAATATGTGTGTCAGTGATGTCAGTTAAGGGTAACTTCATTTGACTTACTTAAAAGTTTAAGAAAGTAACATCTTACAGTTCCACCAAGACCCCCTCCACAAGTTTATCAGCAGCAGCATAGATAATTGCCATTCATGACCAGCTCTCCCAGATATTCTTTGGACAGACACATCAAATTTAACTAGTTACTCTAGAATACAGATCCCCAGCATCCAGGATCTAATGCCTGATGATTTGAGGTAGAGCTGATGTAATTATTCCAAGAAGGGGGATCCTTTCCAGGGCCCAAATGGAGCTCTTGTCTTACACTCAGAAATGAATTGTCCGAAGAGATACATGTGCCAACAAAGCAAAAGATTTTATTGGGAAGGAGCACCCGGGCAGAGAGAAGTGGTAAGGGAACCCAGGAGATCTGCTCTGCCATGTGGCTCCCAGTGTCGGGTTTTATGGTGATGGGAATAATTTCCGGGCTGTCTCTGATCAATCAGTCTGACTCAGAGTCCATCCTGGTGGTGCATGCATCGCTCAGCCACGATGGACGCCAGTGAGGATTCTGGAAGGTGGTCTGACACATGGTGTCTCCTTTTGATCTTTCCTGAACTCTTCCAGTTGGTGGTGGCTTATTAGTTCCGTGTTCCTTACCAGGACCTCCTGTCATAAACCAACTCATGCAAATCGTTATGGTGGTGCCTGGCCAGGTGGGTGGTTTCCCTGTGCTTTCTCTAACATAAAAATAATAGAAATAAAGGGCATGATATATGTGATACACTTGAATCAACCCAAAACCATCCCTCTTACCCCCGGTTCATGGAAAACATGTCTATCAAAAAACTGGTCCCATATGCCAAAAAGGTTGGAGACTGCTGCTCTAGAATGTAGCTAATGTAGTTACTGGGGTGTCTTCTGCAGCTCCCCCAGTCAAATGGTCAAATAACCTTTGTGAAGATGTGGGGAAAAAAATTTCTGAAGATGGCTGACTTATCACTGGGCACCCACCCTCAGTCTCTGTTTTTTCACTATTAGTAAAACAGAGGACGAGATCTGACATTTCTGTTGCTTTTTTCCTCTACTTAAAGTTGACTTAATTTAGTTTCTTCTGGAAAATTGTTAGTGTTGTGACAGAAGGGAAATCCTGTGTCAGTGTTTGCCTCTGCTCAGCTTTCGTCAGAGGGTTTCCTGTGGCTAAGAATCCTGGGTGAGTTTTATGATGCAGGTTCTGCTCAAAGACCCATCATCACTCCTGGGAGAATACAGACGAGGCAAATGCTCATACTAAACAGAAAACCCCAAGGACTCTGGTCACTTGTCTCTCCCTTAAGCACATAACCAGGCTATCAGATGATCCTTTGAAACAACACACATGCTTTCACTTATCTGGTTATGTCCCTGTTTCACCAGAACATTAGGCTGAAATCTGCCTTTGACATTTTCTGAGGTTGCATCTCCACTGCTGGCAGATTCTTTGATTCTTTGTGCAGCATCTTTTGCAGAGCTTGTAAAGCTAGACCAGAAATACCCAAGTGGCAACACATTTAAGCTGTCTTATTAGAAGCAACTTCACAGGCAGCTTTGCCATAGTTTGTTCCAGAAGCTTGAACAAGAAATCTATTTGCACACACACTGTGCTACAAAGGCCAATGTGATCTTTCCAAACTTGAAGTGCTGCCCCATAAACAGTCTCAAAACACCTTAGTCTATAGGGAGGCCCTCAGGTGTGACCTACTATGAAAATCTGTTTGGAACTTGAACCATACATTTGTACAATTTTGGGGGAGATATTAATGTGTTAAAGGCTTGAAAGAAGACAGTGCACTTTCTTTGAGTAGAATGGTTCTCCCTCTTCAGGGAAACCTAGGTAAATGGATTTTCTGAAGAATTGTTACAAGCAAGCTGTTTTTGTTTCAGTTGTAGGGATTTAATTGGTTGATTTGTTAATAATTGCTATTACATGCTATGCTCTATCTTCTGAAAAGATAGATGCAAGTGTATTTTTAAAGCCTGCTTAAATAAATTATGTTGCTTTTTAGACCTTTTTAAAATGCATAGCCCTGCTTCAAAAACCAAGCAATAGGTGCACTGGTAATTGAATGGAAAGTGGTTTCCTTAATTCCTTCCTATTGTATGTGGTGATGATGTTAAAGAGGCAGAAATTTGCCATTGGCATTGAAAGTGTCTGAAGAGGTTATTCTCTGATATTTTAAATTAAATTGTTACTTTGATTTATAAATGAATGGGTAAATACCAATAAATTAACAGCTACGCCAGTTGGAGCTCTAAAGCAGAATTCAAAAATCTATGGAATGCTGCTGGAAACACTATGTAGTATTTTTGCAGGGAGTGCAGAAACAAATTTTCAAAATGTTTTCCATGTGTTGCCAGGAGAAAATGAAAAGGACATTTCAGGTAATGCAATGAACATTGACAGATCGAGAGTCTAGGATTTCTTTCCCAGTTATCATCTAACACAGCATCCTACTATTCCCATACATAATTCTTTCTTCAACATTCAATTAAGTAATATTTGATGAATTTTGCTATCTTCTAGAGACTGTTTTCGGAGAAGGCAACAGCAACCCACTCCAGTACTCTTGCCTGGAAAATCCCATGGATGGAGGAGCCTGGTAGGCTGTAGTCCATGGGGTCACGAGTCGGACACTTACTGTGCGACTTCCCTTTCACTTTTCACTTTCATGCATTGGAGAAGGAAATGGCAACCCACTCCAGTGTTCTTGCCTGGAGAATACTAGGGATGGCGGAGCCTGGTGGGCTACCGTCTGTGGAGTCCCACAGAGTCAGACACGACTGAAGCGACAGCAGCAGCAGCAGCAGAGACTGTTTTATACACCTGGACTGTGTCAATAGGAAAAAAGCAAAAAGGAAAAAAAGAAAAGAACTATGGAGCTTAAGTTTTAGTTTGACAATAAATAATTGTAAGAAATAAATTTTAAGGTATAGATGATGATAATTGATGTAGTTAACACACACACACACACACACACAAAAAACAAAAACAAAATAGAACCTAGTAATGTGAGGAACAAAGGAATGGGTGGAGGGATGGAAGTAAATCTTTGATTGTTAAATAAAGAGATCAGGCTTTGAAAATACTTAAGGAAAGTAATGGGATTGCACAATGTTTTAATCTAAAGCAGAGCTTTCTGGGTACTGGAGAATGAGTAGCAGGATCCTATTGTTACGAAGTCCAAGCTCACTCAGCTGAGTGGCTGTCAAAGGGCAATGAATCCGAGGGAGGAGTTGTTGAGCAGGGAATACAAATTTATTCAGAGCCAGCCGACTGACCAAGAAGATGGCGGACTAATGTCTCAAAATAACCACCTTGTTGGGGTCTGGATGGCACGTTCTTTTATGGGTCAGAGATGGGGGAGGTGAGGAAACAAATTATAAAAACCACTTAACTCTTGCAAGTATGTCCTAGAATGGCAAACCTCAGCAGTGGGATGTGTTAGTTTTTATGTTTCTTACAGTCCTTCAGGGGTTAACAGGGTCAGATTATCTCCCAGTCATCTAACTAAGGCACTTTAGTTTAAGGGTCAGGCAGAGGCTTCTGAGGCAGGCCATTATGTATGATTATGATAGCAAAAGCGGCAAAAAAGAAAAATGGCAAAATCAAAGAAACAGATCTAGCATGGAAGAGTCAAAATCAGCTCCTTCCTGTTACACTATTGCGCCTAGAAATATGTGGCTGGGACAAAGGAGAGACAGAGAGTGATTGTAGGCACTGAAATCAATGAGATTTTAACATAATAAGGGTAGGGAGATCATTGTAAGTTATTGTAAAGTCTCTGGCTTTCACTGTAAATGAAGTTAGAACTATTGCTGTTTTGAGCTGAAAATCTGACTTTCTTGTTTAAAAGATATTTCTTTTGTAGAAGAGAGAGACAAATTTATAGGCTACTTCAGTAGTCATTTTTAGAAAAGTTGTTGGCTTGAACCAAAGGGTAACTTTAGTAAATGTGGTAAGAAGTGCTCAGTTTCTGGATAAACCTTGTATGTTAATCCAATAAGATTACTGACAAATTGGATTAAGATGCCAGAGTGGTTTGCAGGAAACTGAGATTAAACCATCAGAAATTTGGTAATTAAAAGAATACAAGACAGGATCATAGGAGGACATGATCAACAATGTACATAAGTATGTACATAAGTATGTATATAAGTATGTATATAAGTATGTATATAAGTATGCAAATAAGTATGTATATAAGTATGTATATAAGTATGCATGGGCTTCCCTGGTAACTTAGCTGGTAAAGAAGCCACCTGCAGTGCTGGAGACCTAGGTTCAAACCCTGGGTTGGGAAGATCCCCTGGAGGAGGCATGGCAACCCACTCCAGTTTTCTTGCCTGGAGAAGCCCAGTGGACTTCTCCAGGAGCCTGGTGGGCTACAGTTCACGGGGTTGCAAAGAGTCAGACGTGACCACAGCACATGTAAACATGCATGCATTATGTCAACTAACTTTTGACTGAGTAAATATTTCACAATTTTGTAGATTAAGAAAACTAAAATTTGCTTGGTTCATGATTATGTGGGTTGTCTGGACGATTCTTCTGATGTGGGCTTATTTGGGTAAACCCCATGGGCTTTGTCATGCGTCGTAGTCAGCTGAAGGGTCGGCTGGTAAATGAATGATCTAGGATGGCCTCACAGATAGTTCTGGCAATTGGCAGGCTGTCGGCCAAGGCGTCAGGAGTGATTCAGCTGTGGCGTCTTCCGCTGTTTAGCAGAGTAGCCTGTCCTTTCGCACAGGTCAGCGTTAGTTTTTCCAAAACAAGGGTGCACGATGCTCACACGTTTTACAAATCTCCACTTACATTAAGGCTGCTAATGATCCATTGGTCAAAACCAGCCACCCAGCCAACCCACACTAAAGGGATGTTGAACCAGACTCTATCTTCAGATGGAAAGGAACAAATTTGTAGCCATTTTAAAAATTAGCCATATGTATTTATTTTCTGTCTTATCTGCTACATTCTAACTTCCATGAAACTAAGTCAATCATGTTCACGTATTAAACCTCTATTGCTTTGTATGGTATTTGAAAACCAGTGCTCAATGATGGTATAAATGCCTATTTATCAGTATCTAAATATACCCCAAAGTTACCCACTTCCCCAGTAGACCATCACCATTTCCTATTTCCCAGCTTTCAGGAAATAGCATATCTGTTTCCTAACTCTTTATATCAAAACATTGCTGTCACTTCTAGGTGTTCCTATTATCTCTTGCCTTAACAGATCCAGTTCCTTGTTTATTCTAGTTATTTAGTTACTCTCAACTGTACCTTTTTCAACTTCTATTAGTTTTTTCTTCCTATAATTATGAGGTCAGATGATCTCTAGACTAGATAAGTTCTAGCTTGATTTTCAGCTACTACAACTCCTTCCATTGTTCACCTGTCCTCCCACCAAATCTTAGATTAATCTTTCAAAAGCCTACTACGCATTATGCCAACTCTCTGCTCAATGATTTTCAATAATTTATATATTTTTTTAACAACTTGTCAGCTGCATACTGAAAGGTCAAGATTCCATGGAGTTAATCAGCTTAAAGCCTGGCATGCTATAGTCCATGGGGTTGCAAAGAGTCAGACATGACTTACTGACTGAACATCAACAACCAGCTTTCACAGTGCTTACTTTCAAGCTTTCAAGTATCTGATATTCCTGATACTTGGACTACAACTCTTCCCCTCAATATCCATATTATTTTCCTTTTTCTTTCCTCTGTATCCACTAGCAAACCAAATTTTGCTGTTGATCAATCACTGTCATGTCCAACTCATTGTAACCCCATGAGCTACAGCATGAACTCCTGTCCGTTGATTTAGTGATGTCATCCAACCATCTCATCCTCTGTCATCCCCTTCTCCTTCTGCCCTCAATCTTTCCCAGCATCAGGATCTTTTCTAATGAGCTGGTTATTCATATCGATGTTCAAAGTACCGGGACTTCAGCTTAAGCATCAGTTCTTCCAATGAATATTCAGGATTGATTTTCTTAAAGATTGACTGGTTTGATCTCCTTTCTGTCCAAGGGACATTCAAGAGTCTTCTCCAGCACCACGATTCAAAAGCATCAATTCTTTGGTGCTCAGTCTTCTTTATGGTCCGTTTCTCACATCAGTATAAGACTACTGGGAAAACCATAGCTTTGACTGTATGAATCTTTGTTGGCAAAGTGATGTCTTTGCTTTTTAATTTGCTGCCAAGTGTGTCATAGCTTTTCTTTCAAGGACCAAGTGTCTTTAATTTCATGGCTGAATTTACCATCCAAAATGATTTTAGAGCCCAAGAAAATAAAATCTGTCACTGTTTCCGGTTTTTCCCCGTCCATTTGCCAGATGCTATGATCTTAGGTTTTTGAATGTTGAGTTTTAAGCCAGCTTTTTTGCTCTCATCTTTCACCCTCATCAAGAGGCTCTTGAGTTCCATTTTGCTTTCTGTCATTAGAGCGGTATTACCTGCATATCTGAGGTTATTGATATTTCTCCTGGTAATATTGATTTCAGGTTTTTGTGTTATGCAGCCTGGCATTTCTCATAATGTACTCTGCATATGAGTTAAATAAATAGCATAACAATATATTGGCTTGATGTACTCCTTTCCCAAATTTGAACCAGTCTATTGTTCCATGTCCAGATCTGACTATTGCTTCTTATCCTGCATACAGGTTTCTCAGGATGTAGGTAAGGTGGCCTGGTAGTCTCATCTCTTGGAATTTTCCAGTTTGTTGTGATCTATACACTCAAAAGCTTTAGCATAGCCAATGAAGGAGAAGTAGTTTTTTGTTTGTTTGTTTGTTTGTTTTTTGTTTTGTTTTTTTTTTTTTTTTAGAATTCCCTTGCTTTTTCTATGATCCAATGAATAAAAATTTTCCCACACTCTGAGCTTCTCAGTGGTCAAATTCCAGCTCTCTGAACATTGCTCTATTCAGTGACACTTCACAATTTCAAACAAAACATAAAAAAGACAAAAAACATTGTGAAGTTTTAATAGCAAAAGCGAAATTTTCTTTTTGTGGGTTGGGTGCTTCTGACAAATTTTTGAAAAAAGTGCCAATAAATGTATGATCTTTGGTGTTTCAAAGGAGTTAAGAAAGAAATCTAGAAACGAAAGTTTTGTTCCTCAAATAGGTTAGGAAAAACTGTGTTCAGGTTATTTTAATGAAAACGTTTTATAGTGTTTTACTTTGCTGATTTGATGAATATCAAAGGAAAGGATATGGTTATTCTCAGAATTCTATAACACTTGAAACAATTATATTTTCCTCCTTTATATGCAACCATGGATCTACTAACATACTGAGGAACACATTTTGGAAGATAACTGTTGATAATTATTGGCTACTCTACATGTTTCCATATTCTGTGTTTGCCATTTGCATTTTACTGATGATATTGGACATTTGCTGTCCATGGCTTCTTGCATTCATGTATCTGGCTCCTACGTAACAGGGCCTCAGCATACTTTCAAGCAATTCCCTCATTTAGCATAGAATTGATGGGGGTGATGACACCATCCGATAGACAAGCAGTGGATGTCATGACCCAACCTGGGCTATTTGTAATTTTTGGAATTTTGAATCTTTAGTAGAGAGCCATAAAAAAATAAAGAGCTAACTCATTCCAGCAGCAGTAGCCTGCCAATACCATTAATACATGACAGGTAGACAATCCTGCTTCCCGCCACCCCTCAACTTCAGATATCCATGTCTTAATCCCTATAACCTGTGAAAAGGTGAACCAGGTGGGCCAATATAGTTACAAGTGTCTTTAGAGATGATAGATGAAGGATGAAGAGGGAAAACAAGAGGAGTGAGAGTATGAAAAGGAATTTGAGGCTGCTGGCTTTCAAGATGAAGAAAGGGACCTAGGCTAAGGAACCTGTGCAGTGTCTTGAAGTTGAAAACTTAAGGGAATGAATTCTCCGCAGAGCCTTGGAAGGGAATGGCGTCCTGCTGACATGTGGGTTTTAGCTCAGTTAGACCTGATTCTGGCCCCCAAATTACACAACAGTAGATAGTACATTAGTATTTTGAGCCAATGTGCTTATAGTTATGTGTTACAGCAGTCAGCCATAAAAAACATTGCACAAACCTGTCTTGATTCTTGAAATCAGGTTAGGTCTTATTTATTCCTAAATGGTTCCTCAACTTTCTTATACATTGCATAATTCTTCCTAACACATTCTAATAAATTCTGTCTTTGCTAAATTTATTCAGAGTCAGTTTCTGAAGCTTTATAAACAAAATATACAATTTAAGATGTTTACCCATGTATTTTTGTCATCTTTTCTCCTTATTAGATTATAAAGTTTCATGGAAAATATCTTCATGTGCTTTATATATACATATGTAAATATAAATGGAGTCATTAATTATTTGCTGTTCAATAGATGTTGCTAATCCTTATTAATTGGATTCATTAAAAAATGCAAAAAATAACTTATGGAGAAACATACAATATAGGTATTTTTTGTTGTTTTTTTTTATTTTAATTTTTTATTTATTTATTTTTTTAATTTTAAAATCTTTAATTCTTACATGCGTTCCCAAACATGAACCCCCCTCCCACCTCCCTCCCCACAACATCTCTCTGGGTCATCCCCATGCACCAGCCCCAAGCATGCTGCACCCTACGTCAGACATGGACTGGCGATTCAATCTTACATGATAGTATACATGTTAGAATTCCCATTCTCCCGAATCATCCCACCCTCTCCCTCTCCCTCTGAGTCCAAAAGTCCGTTATACACATCTGTGTCTTTTTTCCTGACTTGCATACAGGGCCGTCATTGCCATCTTCCTAAATTCCATATATATGTGTTAGTATACTGTATTGGTGTTTTTCTTTCTGGCTTACTTCACTCTGTATAATTGACTCCAGTTTCATCCATCTCATCAGAACTGATTCAAATGAATTCTTTTTAATGGCTGAGTAATACTCCATTGTGTATATGTACCACAGCTTTCTTATCCATTCATCTGCTGATGGACATCTAGGTTGTTTCCTATTAGAATAAAAGTGGAATGATGTAAAATTAGTCATAAAGCATAAAATTTCCTCTGAAGTTTTGTTTAAATGTATGAATGCCATTACATAATTCCAATGTAGCTGTTTTACAAGTTTTATTTTCATCTTTTACTTAAGCATTTTGTGTGTCAGCATGTGTTTTCATTACTTTTATTTTCACTGGAAATGAATTTCATTAAGCCAGGTGGTGTAGTGGTAAAGAATCCACCTTCCAATGCAGGTTTGATCCCTGGGTTGGGAAGATCCCCTGGAGGAGAAAATGGCAAACCACTCCAGTATTCTTGCCTGGAAAATCCCGTAGACAGAGGAGACTGGCAGGCTACAGTCCATAGGGACAGAAAGAGTCAGACATGACTGAATGACTAAGAACAAACACACAATTGTTAGAGTTTGCACTATTTTAATTTTTTAGAAAGTAATTTATACTGCTTCTCTTATAGTAAATGTCCATGGGTTGCAAGATTTTGTCCAAAGTAATTAATCTGATTATTTTATTTATTTATATGGTGTTATCAAAAAGTTGGCATTGACTGTATATGGATGTAAAAATTTTGCTATACTTTTGCAGAATTTTAAATCCATAGCTTTTATTTGTTTCTGTTTTTGTTCTTTTGTTGTTGCTATTCTTGTTCAGTTGTGCCTGACTCTGTGACCTCATGGACTGTAGTAAGCAAATTCTTAGGAAAACTAGATAATTCATTCCTTTCTACAGGCTTTTGTCTGAAGTGTTGCTGATAAGTCAGCTGTCAGTTAAATTTGTATATCTCACCTGTGTGTGGCATCACAGGTTCAGTGGACTGAGTTTGAACAAACTGAGAGATAGTGAGGGGCAGGGAAGCCTGAGATACTGCAGTCCATTAGGTGACAAAGGTTGGACATAACTTAGCGACTGAACAACAATACCTGCGTGCATTGTACATGTGTTTTCTAGACGCTTCACAGATTTTATGGATTTACCTTATTTACTCTTATTGGGATTATAATTTGGAATATTATTTTTATTATTATTTTATTATTATATTTTTTATAATATAAAAATTATTTATAAATTTTATATAAATTTATATAAATTATATATTTATAAATATAAAAAAATATTTATTTTATAATTATTTTATTATTACTTTGGTGACTGTTTCTCAACAGTCTGGAAATTTCCTGGCTAATAGTTCTTTAAATATTGTTTCTTCATTGTTTTTATGTTTTGGAACTCTGATTTAATTTACATTTAAATTTTTTTTTTTTGTCTTTACAGCTCCTTTTATATTTTGCGTCTTGTTTTCCTTCCATCCTGAAATCTGCTACATTCTTATATAAAAAATTAATTATTAATCCTTTTACTGCAATTGTTACTTTTTCTAATCTGTTGCTTACCTATCTTGATAATTTCAGTATATATACATATGTGTGTATATGCGTGTGTGTACATATATTTGTATTTCTACTTTAAGAATTTATAATCAATGTTTTTTCTTTTTAAATTATATGTTTTATTTCTTTGAAAAAAATTTATTGGCATACAGTTGATTTACAATGTTGGGTTAGTTTCAGGTATTCAGCAAAGTGAATAACTTATGTATATACATACATCTACTCTTTTATAGATCCTTTCCCATATAAGTCATTACAGAGTATTGGGTAGAGTTCCCTGTGCTATATAAGGGGTCCTTATTATTTATTTATTTTATGTATGGTAGTGTGTATATGGTGACTGCAGCCATGAAATTAAAAGACACTTGCTCCTTGGAAGGAAAATTATGACCAACCTTGATAGCACATTAAAAAGCAGAGATATTGGTGTGCCAACAAAGGTCCATCTAGTCAACGGTATGGTTTTTCCAGTGGTCATGTATGGATGTAAGAGTTTCACTGTGAAGAAAGCTGAGCACCAAAGAATTGATGCTTTTGAACTGTGGTGTTGAAGAAGACTCTTGTGAGTCCCTTGGACTGCAAGGAGATCCAACCAGTCCATCCTAAAGGAGACCAGTCCTGGGTGTTCTTTGGAAGGAATGATGCTGAGGCTGAAACTCCGATACTTTGGCCAGCTCATGCAAAGAGTTGACTCATTGGAAAAGACCGTGATGCTGGGAGGGATTGGCGGCAGGAGGAGAAGGGGACAACCGAGGATGAGATGGCTGAATGGCATCACCAACTTGATGCACATGAGTTTGCGTGAACTCGGGGAATTGGTGATGGACAGGGAGGCCTGGTGTGCTGCAATTCATGGGGTCTCAAAGAGTCAGACACGACTGAGCAACTGAACTGAACTGAACTGAGTGTGTATATGTCAATCCTCATCTTCTAATTTATCCCTTCCCCACTTTCCCCCTTGGTAAAGGTAACTTTGCTTTCTACATCTGTGATTCCATCTTGCGTGTAAGATCATTTGTACCATTTTTTTCTTTTACATTTCACATAAAAGTGACATCATATGATAGTCATCTTTGTCTGACTTCACTCAGTATTTGTTAATTATTTAGATGTTCACACACTTATCTTTATAAGGCTTCCTTGGTGGCTCAGAGGGTAAAGTGTCTGCCTGCAATGCGGGAGACCTGGGTTCGATCCCTGGGTCGGGAAGATCCCCTGGAGAAGGAAATGGCAACCCACTCCAGTATTCTTGCCTGCAGAATCCCATGGATGGTGGAGCCTGGAAGGCTACAGTCCACAGGGCTGTATAAATATATTCATCTTACTACTTTATCTCCATGCTTGATAATTAAAATATAAGCATTTTAAACTCAAATTCTGACATCAATTTTATTTTATTCACTGTAAATCATATTACTTCATGTCTTTAGTTGTTCTGTGATTTTTGACTATAAAGTTGTATTCCTTAGACAATCTGTAGAAATACAGTAAGCTTATATTAAAGTTAGGCTTCTCTGCAGTGCAGGAGACCCAGGTTCAGTCCCTGGGTCTGGAAGATCCCCTGGAGAAGTGAATGGCTACCTACTCCAGTATTCTTGCCTGCAGAATCCCATGGACAGAAGAGCTCGGTGGGCTACGTTTCAAGAGGTCTGAGTCAGACAGAACTGAGCAATTAACACCTTCACTTTTTTAATGTTAAAGTTGAGTTACTCTGGACAGGGTTTTTGTTTGTTTGTTTTGCTATCATTTGACTGGAGGCACTACAAATTTAGGATCATTTTAAATAAAACTATTTGGTTGCATGTGTGATAAGTCTTTTTTGACTCTTTGTGACCCTATGAGCATAACCTGGCAGGCTTCTCTGTCCAAAAGATTCTCCAGGCAAGAATACTGGAGTGGATTTCTGTGCCCTCATCCAGGGCATCTCCCCAGCCCATGTATTAAACATGTGTCTCTTATGTCTCTTGCATTAGCAGGTGGGTTCCTTACCACTAGCACCACCTGGGAAGCCCGAATTATTTGGTTAAGATTTTTCAAAAGAAACAGACTGTTTGAATATACGTTACAAATCTTCGTGAAATCCAGATGGTCAAAAAGAGAAAAAGGATTTTTAAAAACTATCTTTTACTTCTAGGTAAATTTACATATGCAGTTAATAAATGTGTTTTTATATCCCTTAAGAATATTTGAAGTGGGGGGGGGGATGTCATGCTTTGAGAAACTTGATTTCTTCTCTAGAAAAGTGAGTTCCTTATAATATCACTTAATGTATTTCAGTAATAACTTATCAAAGGTGATTTTTCAGAACCCATAGGGACCAGGTGAATAAAGAGGGAGGGCTGGAGAGATGTGGTTAACAAAGAATAGATGTTATAAAATAGGAAAGTACAGCTATCACCATCCTTTCCTTGATCTTTTTATATTAGAAGCACAGTATTGTTAGATTTCCAAATTTTATGGAGGAATGAGAATTCTAAATTTTGAAATATTCAGTTCAATTCAGTCGCTCGTGTCCAACTCTTCGTGGCCCCATGAATCGCAGCACGCCAGGCCTCCCTGTCCATCACTATCTCCCAGAGTTCACTCAAACTCACGTCCATCGAATCAGTGATGCCATCCAGCCATCTCATCCTCTGTCATCCCCTTTTCCTCCTGCCCCCAATGCCTCCCAGTATCAGAGTCTTTTCTAATGAGTCAACTCTTCGCATGAGGTGGCCAAAGTACTGGAGTTTCAGCTTTAGCATCAGTCCTTCCAAAGAACACCCAGGGCTGATCTCCTTTAGAATGGTCTGGTTGGATCTCCTTGCAGTCCAAGGGACTCTCAAGAGTCTTCTCCAACATTAGGAGCATATTAAAAATAAACAACAGAACATTATAACCAAAAATGGTGTGATATGGACCTCTGAAAATATAACCCTCCTTAAAACCAATGAAAAACATCTGTCAAGAATTGTCAGAATTAACTATTTCAAAACTATGAAAATTAAGCAAAGACTTGAAGCAACACTTATTTTAAAAATTCCTGAATGTTCAGTGAGCTTTATGATCTTGTAACTTGCTCTATATCTGTGTCCTGCTATCTAGCCTAGGAATAGATTGCCAAAATAACAAGTCAAACTTCCTGGTAGCAAAAGGAAAAGCATGAAGCTCCAGCTTTTTTAAAACCTCATTCTGAAACAAAAATGAAATGTTTATTTTTTTCATTCCCTGGAAATGCTCCAGATGAAAATTTTGTCCTTATTAAACATGACTTGAATTCATGCATTACTAAAGTGTATCCTTACATTTAAAAGAATACTTACTGGAAAGTGTTTTAATGTTGCAGTTGCTGCAGGTGAAGATAAAAGTTGGACCAAATAATAAACCATCTAAACATCTTAGAAAGAAAAACTGAGGAATAAGATGTTGCCCTAATAAAATGCCATAGCCTGAGTGTCTTAAGCAGCAGAAATAGTTTTGTCACAGTGCTAGAGGCTTGAAATCTAAGATCCAGGTGCCAGTGTGGTGATATCTTGTGAGAGTACTCTTCTTGGCTTGCATAATCCACTTTCTCACCATGTCTTCACATGACAGTGGGAGAGAGAGAGAAAGAGAGACATCTTTTTATCTTCTTATAAGGCCACACATTCTGACCAAATTATGGTCACCCTTATGACCTGATTTAACTTTACTTCCCAAAGAGCTTATCTCTAGATATGTTTATATGGAGGGGTAGGTTTTCAACAAATGATTTTGGGGAAACACAATTTTGTCCACATCAGCTATCACAGAGCCTTTGGAAAGCTCTGATGTATTGTTGGAGTCTAGAATGCTGTGAACATTTGGTGATCTTGTTTATATGTCTAGGAAGGTCTTGAGAATGTCTTAAAACATCTCACTTACAAATGGACTTGAAACTGCACACCAGAAATTAAAGGTCAAGACAGAGTGGTAAAAACTTGTAATGGTATGCACACAGATATCTCCACAAATATGGAGAGATTTACTAATTCTGGAAATTTAGGGAAAGTTCTAGCCACTAAGCAGAAAACTCAGTGGAGGTTTGTAGGGTTCCAAAATTACTGTACCACATGTCCTACAGTAATATTGAGAGATGTGTCTTGAAATCTGCTTGGTGATATCCACTTTAGCTTGTATTTTTTCTTAAAACCATTGTGTCAGGATTTATGGAAAGTGAGTTATATCCTAAAATTCTGGGTACCCCATGTTTTTCTGTTTTTGAAAAAGAAAGCTAATAGGTGCCTTTCTAGACTCATTTTGAACATTAACAAGTAACTCGCTGTGAAACACAAAGTACATTGAGTGATTTTTCTTTCTGTGTGAGTCGTCATCAAATAGACTTTATCGCACACTTGAAGTAGTACCAAGTTTTTAAAAAAGTTATGCCAGCTTGCGATTGAACATGTGATTATGCAAAACCGGCTTAGTCACTGGATATTTTTGGTCCCTGAAATGCCCTTTCCAATCTTTGGAGCAGAACTTTTGCCTTGGGCTATCTTTAATAATAAATTAAGCATTACATGTATGAGCATAGCATAAGCACATTAGTTTTTTGTTGTTGTTGTTTATTTTTCATTGCATGGCTTTTTTTGCAAATACCACAAATAAGTCTGAGGGGTTATCCAGTTTCATGCTGTTTCTGTAACTGAACAACTTAGATTTTATTCATCAGCCTAAAAAACTGTTCCTTTTTTCAGAAATGCAGATACTGTTCAAACTTTTCTGATATATTTGCTTGTAACTGGTGGAGTTTGCTGAATCAAAGCAGCTAAATTTGATAGAAATTCAGCGTTGTTCCTTCAAGAATTAACTCATCTTAAAAAAAAAAAAAAAAGAAACTCATCTTTTTGGGCTTGAGACAACAAACAACTCCTGGCTTCATCCAAGCCCAGTAGATGCATTGCTTTTTGCCAAAGAAATTTTGAGTTTCATCACAAGACCCATTCTTTTGAAGAATGACATTGATAGCAAAGCGGGCAGAGGCAGGCCGCAGCACTGGTGTTCTGTACATGACTACAGTTTGTGCAGACAAGCCAGTGCCTTTCTATCTCCCCACGCTTTGTAACCTGGAACTTCTTTTTTTTCCCAAGGAGATTGAGTTCTACATTGATGTGATTGGAGTCATTCCCCAGGGTGCCTCCAGAACCCTTTGCAACAACTGGGCATCCCTTCAGAGTGATTTTGATACCCTCTGAAATATGGACAGTCTTAATGCTGAGGACAGTCTTCATTCTTCCAATAGGTGCAACAAAGAATCACATTCATATTTTTTAGCTGCCCTGAGTTCCATATTCTTCTGTATCTGTACTCATTCCTTGTCAAGTAAACATACTTTATTTAAATGTACAACTACTTATTATTTTGTTATGTGTGTCATCTCATATGGAAACTATTTTGTTATCTAATTTTTAAGTTGCATTTACTCAATAGTTAATGCTTTCAAGCTCTCTTAATCCTAGACTGGTAAGAGTTTCCTAAGCAACTATAAATAGAAAAATACATATACAGCTGGAATTTAAATCTGAAGCCATCATAGTCCTGTGGGTAGAAGCATAGCTGGAAGTAGGTGACATGAAAATTAACTTAAGTAGCATCATGAACTGTTCACATTTATTAGGTGATCCATTCAAGGAGGGTCCTTTGTTTCTGAAATCATGCTCAATACATGAGGTGTTATTCACTAAAATCTCCACTAGATGCATAGACTGGGTACTGTGCTGCCGCCCAGATCAATTGTGTGCAGGCTGATCACTGATCAACCATCAGTGAAGCAAGCGTCCACTTACAGTTTGTTTCCAGTACTCCAAGAGGTAACTGCAAGCGTTATTGTGGTTACCTCTGCCACTGGGAAGACTGAGTGAAGAAAAGAGCTTCAGGTGGAAACATTCTCCTCATTGAATAAATTGATGAGTGGGTACTTGAAACTTCTGTGCCCCAAATTCTTCATCAAGGTATACAATTATTTGGCATTAATATTGTATTTAAAATGGCGATAATGACTGTGGTGGACAATGACATGCTACAGTGATTTCCCACTTTCTGGTACCCAGGAATTCATGTCATCTTTTCCTGAGTGGAGGGTGGGACCAGTGAGCTGATTCTAACTAATAGGCTACAGCAAGTCCCCTACATATGAATCTTTAAGATGCGAACATTGAAAGGTGCGAATGTGCATATTCTGATAGCCAATCATGTAAGTTAGTTCACGTGTCTGGAATACATCGTCATGTGTGTGCATCCTCTAAAAGTGGTTGTGCTTCTGTGGACTTTACTTGCAGTAAGTACAGTAGAGTGCTATACAGTATACTGTATAACAGTACAGTATCTTAATTTAAAGTCCAGGATGTTCCAAAGCCAGTGTAAAAGCAGTGGTATATAGACAATTGTGATAGTTGGGTATCTAGGCTAACTTGGTTGTACTTAGGAACAAATTGGACTTAAGGATACACTCTTGGACTGGAACTTATTTGTCTGTAGAGAACTCATTCTATGGTAAAGATAATATTGTTGCTCAGTCTCTGTGTCCACCTCTTTGTGACCCCATGAACTGCAGCATACCCGGTTTCCCTGTCCTTCACTATCTCCTGCAGTTTGCTCAAACTCATATCCATTGAGTCAGTGATGTCATCCATCCAAGCCATCCTCTGTCACCCCCTTCTTCTCCTGCCTTCAGTATTTCCTGGCATCAGGCTCTTTTTAATGAGTTGGCTCTTTGCATCAGGTGACCGAAGTATTGGAGCTTAGATTCAGTATCAGTCCTCCAATGAGTATTCAGGATTGACTTCCTTTAGGATTGACTGTTTGATCTCCTTGCAGCCCAAGATACTCTCAAAAGTCTTCTCCAGCATCAGAACTGGAAAGCATCAATTCTGTGCCGAGCCTTCTTTATGGTCCAATACTCACATCTGTACATGACTACTGGGAAAACCATAGCTTTGACAAAAGGACCTTTGTCAGCAAAGTGATATCTCTGCTTTTTAATAGGCTGTCTGGGTTTGTCATAGCTATGGAATAATAATAATAACTAATTTGATTTAGTTTATTTTATATGGAAAAGGAGATGGGAAAACACCCCATGATTATTTTATATTCTATAACGTTCTGTCTTAGCATACTCTCTTTTGCTGGTCTTGAAAAAGCAAGCATCTATGCTGTGAAGAGTCACATGGAAAGGAACAGAAGGGAGTACAGAAGACCTAGGAGTTAGCAAAAATGTGGAGACCTCATTCCAATAATTGAAAGAAGTTGAATTTTGCTAACAACCCTAGCCAACTGGGAAGAAATTCTCACTTTGAGCATCAAGATGAACACGTAGCTCAGCTAATACCTTGACTGTATTTTGTGAGGTCTTGAGGAGAGGGTTGAGATAAATTGTGTCTAGACCCCTGACCCATGAACAACATGAAAAAGAAAAAATAGGTGTGTTGTTTTAAGCCTCTAAGTTTGTGATAATATTCAATATTATCATGTTGAATATGCATACAATAACAAAGGGGTAATTTCCACTTATATGGTTGATGGCAAATACTTCTGATAAAATAATGCTGTAACATCATTAGCAAGTAATGATGAATGGTAAATTTGTTCTATAAAAATTCTCCTTAAAATGAGTTATTTATTTAACCAAGAGGGCATATAGTGCTTAAGAATATGAGTCTTATACTGCTTGGGTCAAATCCCAGACCTACTTTCTAGCTGTATTACCCTGAACAATCCATGGAAACTCTCTGAGCCTCCATTGTCACATCTGAAAAATGGATAACGATTGCACATATCTCACAGGCATAGCTGTGAAAATTGAGTGAGTAAAATCATGCCATTTATATCTGTTAAATTATTGGCATAAATATTTTGGTTTTATGCAATATAACTAAACTGTAAGGTGTGTTATTTCTGCCAAAATAATTAATCTTCAAAAGTGAAATACATAACTCTACCTGTCTTGTGCCTTGAATTAATGTTGGAAATAGTAAAGGCTGTGAAACAAGTGAACAAAAAAATTGCAGATGCTCACAATTTAAAGGAAGTGAATTCAATGGCAGAGCAAAAGAACATTGAGAAATAGTCACAGATTCACAGCAGATAATCACAGCAGATTACTAAATTCAGAGAAAGGACAACATGTAGAGAAAGCATTCAGAGAAAACGTGCTACCTGCAGGTAAAACAAAGCTATAATCATCAAAGTTTTGGTTAAGAAAAGCTGTATACGAATGGAAAACTTTACTCAGTAAGGACATGTAAACAGTACACAGAAGATCTAGTATAGAAATCATCATGCTAGTAGTAAATTTTAGGAGAATTCTCTAAGGCTAAAGTCATAAAACACACTAAGGAAAGAAAGACAGAGAGTGGCTAACCCAGGCACATATTTCACAAAGACAGGACAGAGACCATAGCTGAAAGAGTCACTTGTTCATAGCTGAAAAAATTACTATCAATTTCTATGTGATCTCACATCAGTGGTATAAACTAAGCGTACTGTCTGTGTTTCTGGTAGTTTATATATATATATATACATACATATATACATATATATATACACATATACATATATACATATATATATACACACACTTCAAATAAATAGTGAATCTGTATATGAGCCAGTCTAATGTATAATCTGATTCCAGCAAATATGTTTTATTGGATTCAACAGTTAACCAATGCAATTTATCCTTGAAATTATGCTGCTCAATGGATTAGCCTTGGTTAGTTATCCTCAGACTTCTCTCTTAGGCATAAGCATTTTTATTTTAGGTCCTTGAGGCCAATGAGAGGTAATGTATTTGAAACAGGACATATGCCCCTGATGTAAATGGACATTAAGTTTAGTTACCTTTTCACTGATTGCTTTTGATTTAAGGGCCTTTTCAATGATTTTATTCAACAGGCAAAATGATTGAAAAATCAGGATCCTATGAATCCAATTCTTTGTCTTTCCAAGGTAGATAATTGATGCTTTTGAACTGTGGAGACAGAAGACTCTTGAGAGTCACTTGGACTGCAAAAAGATCTAACCAGTCAATCCTAAAGGAAATCAGTACTGAATATTCATTGGAAGGACTGATGTTGAAGCTGAAGCTCCAATATTTTGGCCACCTGAAGCAAAGAACTGACTCATTGAAAGAGACTATGATATTGGAAAAGATTGAAGGAGGGAGGAGAAGGGGACGACAGAGGATGAGATGGTTGGATGGCATCGCTGACTCAATGAACATGACTTTGAGCAAGCTCTGGGACCTGGTGATGGACAGAGAAGCCTGGCAACAGAGCAGCTGAACTGAAGTGCACTTGAATCCAATTCTTTGTCTTTCTAGTGTAGAGACAGCTTAATTTTCTATTATAAAGTTCAGTTATAATTTTTTGAAGAATACAATCTTCTGGTGAAAAATAAAATCAAACTTTAATCCATTTGATATTAACCAGGGGCAAAATTAGATGATGAATAGGAAAGGGGATACTTATCATTTTTAAAGAAGCTACAGATTTTGAAGTTTTTTCAAGTCTATTTTATATCATTGTAATAAATCACAAAAATATAACTAACAAATCTCAGTAAACATGACCTTTTTAAGAAAATTTGTAAATATCAGTCAATTTTTCTTTGTCACAGTTCTCTAATTTAGAAAAATAAATAGAATGTAAATATTGCTCTCATGTTGAATCAGCCAGTCATTATAACTTACAGTTCCAATGGCTTTTCCCCTTAAATACACAAACTCTCCAAAAATTTTAGATATCCATTAGCTAAATACTTCTTAATATGTTGACATTATGTTTATTTTTTATATTTTAATAATGAGATATTTCTTTTGAATGCTTACTGTGCCTATATAAAAAAACATAACCTATGCTATTGGCTTAATTTTCCATGTGAGGCCTCAGAAACAGTTTTCTGAAATACAGAATGATAAGAAAAATTGTATACATATGTATGTGCGTGTAATTTTAAATATTTATGTTCATATTTCTCTTTTTTGTATTTATATATATCCAGACATGAAAATGTATCTCAGTTGAGGCTATTAATATTATTCCAATCTGAAATGAGGGCAATCCATGCGATATTTGCCATTACGACAATACTAAACAACAGACACAACAAATAAACTTCCAGATAAGTATTTCTCATAACATTATAAACATAGACACATAGATAGATAGATGGTAGCCAGTTAGACAGCTGTGCATGAAACCTACGTCGCTTCAGTCATATCCAACTCTTACAACCCCATGGACTATTGCCCCCTAGGCTCCTTTGTCTATAGGATTTTCCAGGCAAGAATACTAGAGTGGATTGCCATTTCCTTCTCCAAGGATCTTCCCAACCCAGAGGTTGACCTTCATTTCCCAGTGGATAGATATCCAGTGGTAGCAAACTATTCTAGTGTTCTGTAAATGAAAGTGAAAGTCACCCAGTCATGTTCGGCTCCTGGACTATATAATCCATGAAATTCTTCAGGCCAGAATACTGGAGTGGGTAGCCTTTCTCTTCTCCAGGGGATTTTCCAAGCCCAGGGATCAAACCCAGGTCTCCTGCATTGCAGGCTGATTCTTTACCAGCTGAGCTTCAAGGGAAGCTCGGTGTTTGGTAGTCACATATTCAGAGAAATTCTGCAAAATTCTCCAAGCCAGGCTTCAGCGATACATGAACCATGAACTCCCTGATATCAAGCTGGTTTTAGAAAAGGCAGAGGAGCCAGAGATCAAATTGCCAACATCCGCGGGATCATGGAAAAAGCAAGAGAGTTCCAGAAAAACATCTATTTCTGCCTTATTGACTATGCCAAAGCCTTTGACTGTGTGGATCACAATAAACTGTGGAAAATTCTGAAAGAGATGGGAATACCAGACCACCTCACCTGCCTCTTGAGAAGTCTGTATGCAGGTCAGGAAGCAACAGTTAGGACATGGAACAACAGACTGGTTCCAATTAGGAAAAGGAATACATCAAGGCTGTATATTGTCACCCTGCTTATTTAACTTCTATGCAGAGTACATCATGAGAAACGCTGGACTGGAAGAAGCACAAGCTGGAATCAAGATTGCCAGGAGAAATATCAATAACCTCAGATACGCAGATGACACCACCCTTATGGCAGAAAGTGAAGAGGAACTAAAAAGCCTCTTGATGAAAGTGAAAGAGGAGAGTGAAAATAGTTGGCTTAAAGCTCAACATTCAGAAAACGAAGATCATGGCATTCGGTCCCATTCCTTCATGGGAAATAGATGGGGAAACAGTAGAAACAGTGTCAGGCTTTATTTTGGGAGGCTCCAAAATCACTGCAGATGGTGACTGCAGCCATGAAATTAAAAGACGCTTACTCCTTGGAAGAAAAGTTATGACCAACCTAGGCAGCATATTCAAAAGCAGAGACATTACTGTGCCGACTAAGGTCTGTCTAGTCAAGGCTATTGTTTTTCCTGTGGTCATGTATGGAAGTGAGAGTTGGACTGTGAAGAAGGCTGAGCGCCGAAGAATTGATGCTTTTGAACTGTGGGGTTGGAGAAGACTCTTGAGAGTCCCTTGGTCTGCATGGAGATCCAACCAGTCTATTCTGAAGGAGATCAGCCCTGGGATTTCTTTGGAAGGAATGATGCTAAAGCTGAAACTCCAGTACTTTGGCCACCTCATGCGAAGAGCTGACTCATTGGAAAAGCCTCTGATACTGGGAGGGATTTGGGGCAGGAGAAGAAGGGGACGACAGAGGGTGAGATGTCTGGATGGCGTCACTGACTCGATGGACGTGAGTCTGAGTGAACTCCTGGAGATGGTGATGGACAGGGAGGCCTGGCGTGCTACGATTCATGGGGTCTCAAAGAGTCGGACATGACTGAGCAACTGAACTGAACTGAACTGAACTGAACTGAACTGAACTGAATTCAGAGAACAACTGTAGCTCTAAAAATAATTCCAAAGATAAGTGAGAAAGTATTTTGGGGAAAAAAAGGGATTGCCTGTGGGATAAATACATAAATTATGGAAGGAATAGTTAGATTCAATAAACATTTGTTGAGCATTCATTATATATCATTATTTCTTTTAGGGAATTGTATTAATCATTGTGGATTTTGCTGCTTCTATAATGTTACTGTTCAGTCGCTAAGTCATGTCTGACTCCTTGCAACCCATGGGCTGTAGAATGCCTTCCAGGCTCCTCTGTCCTTGGGATTTCCCAGACAAGAATATCGGAATGGGTTGTCATTTTCTTCTCCAGGGGATCTTCCTGACCCAGGGATCGAACCTATGTCTATTGCATCTCCTGCATTGCAAGGCAGATTCTTTAGTACTGGGCTACCTGGGAAGCCCAATATTTATATATTTAAAAGCAAGAATTATTACTTGTTGTTTTTTTAAAGTAGTCTCATTAACTTATAGACATACTGAAAAATTGGTAGCTTAAAACTGCTAAATCTAGTTATTTATTCCAAAATTCTACCAAGTGATGACATTGTGCTATTCACTTTGTGAATGAGGCAAATGTTTCTTGTCCCATGGTGTTAGAAATCTAACAGACAATATTCTTCTGAATTTTAAACTATTATTCATTTAAAAATACTTAACAATTGATGGAGAGAAACTTTTAATGCTTATATATCTTAAGTGACATGGAAATGTTTTCAATGTGGTCACTTTTGACCAGTGCTCACATTTGAAATAAGAACTTCTGGGGATTGTTGTGATGTACACATATGCATGGATGGATAGATAAATACTATTTAAATAGTGTTTTCTATTCTTGAAGATCTTTATTTTCTGAGGTACATGTATGACATAGTGTGCATAGTTTAATGATGCTTCAATAATAGAAAAGGAGATATTAATTGAGGAAGACAATATCAGATTGGCTCAGACGGTAAAGCGTCTGTCTAGAAAGCAGGAGACCCGAGTTCAATCCCTGGATTGGGAAGATTCCTTGGAGAAGGAAATGGCAATCCACTCCAGTACTATTGCCTGGAAAATCCCATGGACAGAGGAGCCTGGCAGGCTACAGTCCATGGGGTCGCAAAGAGTTGGACACGACTGAGTGACTTCACTTCACTTCACTCATTTGTTTATATGAAGACAAGGTGGAAGATCATGCTCAATTTACATGTATTGCTCTATTTAATATGAACACTTGATTATCATTTCACTGGGAAAAATGAGATAGAAAATATGTATTAAATTTGAGAAAATAATGATGACTCACTTTAGGTATGACATTAACATGAATCCCAGGCCATGAGTTGATGAACATCTAGACAATGACCTCAATTAACATTATGTAGGTGTTAGTAAATAATGTTGGAAATATATGTTAATAAAAAGAATATAATTAATTTAGTTTCTTGAATTTTTAAAGAAAATTGATTTTGCTATAAGTAAATCATTTGTATCAAAGGCAGGTCTTTTAGCTATTAGTCTGTTCATTCATTAAACAAATGTTATTTAAGAAGAAATTTTGAATGTATAAATATGTATTAATATAGCCAATTATTATTTAATTTTTCAGTTTAATAGATACATATTTGACATTTTAATGACTGATTCTTAGAAAACTGATTAATGTCTGAAAATGTGAGTTCATTGAAAATACATTATATATTGTGTTGATACTATTAATTGATGAATATTTTATTGATAGAATAATACTAGTAGAAATAGCATTATTGTTGTATATAGCAGCAGCTGTCACTCCCTTGCCATCTCATTTGGTTGGTTGGAAAAGATTAATTTCTATATATAGATTCATATATAGATGTTTATATAGTCAGTTATTTTAAAAATATGCTTGTTTACATACTCAGTTACCTTAAAAATATACATGTAAATGTAAAGATATAGATTAATATATAGTCAAGGCTATGTCTTCACAGGGATCACGTATGGTTGTGAGAGCTAAAATGGAAAGAAGGCAAAACACCAAAGAATTGATGCCTTCAAACTATGGTGCTAGAGAAGACTCCTGAACATCCCTTGAACAGTAAGGAGATCAAACCAGTCAATCTGAAGGGAGATCAACTCTGAATATTCACTGGAAGGACTGATGCTGAAGCTGTGTTTTGGTCATCTGATACAAACAGATGACTCATTGGAAAAGTCCCTGATGCTGGGAAAGATTGAAGGCAGAAAGAGAAGAGGGCATCAGAGGATGAGATGGCTGGATGGCATCACTGATGAAGCAAACATCAACTTGGGCAAACTCCAGGTGACGGTGAGGGACAAGGAGGCCTGGCGTGCTACAGTCCGTGGGGTCACAAAGACTTGGACATGACCGGGAGACTGAACAACAATAGCGATACATACACAACTGCTTCTTTATTCACACTCTTATGTAAGTAACATATTTGTCTCTGTGTGTCATTGCAGAAATGACACAAATTAGCAGTTATAAAACCAATTTTATCTGAAATCATGATGGTTTTATTTGTATTGACTGCAAGGTGCCTGCAACAATTACTAACAAAAGCAAATTCATAGAAGATGTGAGAATATCAATAGGCTTCTAAGTCACAAATAATGAAGATGTATATTCAAGGTACTTTGAGTTTCTGAAAATTATTCCTTAGCTCATAGAGTGAATAGAACTACAGTAAAACCATTTTTGGTTGATTAGATAGCAATGACAATATCAAGTGAAAAGAAAGATGGTAAATTGTCAGATTCATTTTAATGCACAAGGTATTTTACAATGATATAAATAAGCTGTATTTTGCAATTATATATGTTGCAAGTCATGGTAATTTTTTCTGCACTGTTTTTTTTTTTCTTCCTTTTCTAAACTGCCATGAGCTTAGTTGTGATTATGATAGTCTCAGAGTAAGTAAGATGGAACCTTAAGAAAGTACTTCGATAACTCAAGCAATGGTAATATGAGAAATTCTTATTTCAAGAAAAGGAGAGATAGGAATGTTGATGTGTTCAGACTAACTGATTCTTGTTTGATATCTTTATTTCATGAGTGAGTATTTAACAATCACAAGCAATGAAGTTCATGTACAGAAAAATGTTGAGAGAGCTGACACTATATAATACCTGAAACTATGGTGGTACTTCTGATTTTAAAATATCTTATTAAAAGGTATATAGCAGTTACCATTTTATTTATTAATCCCCTGCTATTTCTTACCTCTGATTTTATTACAATGGATATATTTAAGTTGATATTTATGCAGTTATGAGAGTTAATACTTTTAAGAAGATTAACTTAAAAAAAAACTCTTCTGAGACACATTATTAATTTGAGCAATGTTAAAAAATAGTATTCAGGCTTATAAACCATATATTTGCACTTTTCCACCCAGTTCTAAAAAACCAACACTTTTAATTCAGGGCATTTTCAAGCAGTAATTAGATTATTTTTGGCCTTTACCAGAACTTGGATTCATCTTCAAGAAACATTTTGAAATGCCTTGTTGCAGAAATTCATCTTAAATTGCCATCAGGAAATCACATTGAACTATTACAAACTTTGCTCTCGTCTAAATTACCCTTGTCTCTCTTGTTTTTTGTTGAAGGATCCCATTAGTGTAAAACCCTTATAGGAAACCAGACATGAATAAAGAATTGTTGCATTTATTCTATATTTTCTCCCTTTTACAGGTGATACAATTTCATACAAAGGAAGTTTTAAATTGCAATATCTTCAGGCAAAGTGAAGGTACAAAGGATGTTTGTACATCGTACAAAGGATCTGCAAAGAATGCTGTCTTGTTTAGACATTTACTCAATCCATTACCTAAGAGGATGCAAGAAGTAAAGAGTGAAGAATAGGCTTCAGTTTACAGTGTAGATTGGGAATAGGTCTATTTGACATACTATATATAGAAAATATGCAAAAAAATTCCATATTTGCAATATTTGGAGGGGGGATTTCTGTGCTCAGACTTTCTGTGCTGAATTAAAAGTAAATGGGGAAGGGGCATGAGCTAGCATTTATTAGACCCTGCTATGGACTAGACACTAAGTTTCCCTGGTGGCTCAAATGTGAAAAATTCGCCTGTCAAGTAGGAGACTTAGGTTTGATCCTTGGGTCAGGAAGATCTGCTAGAGAAGGAAATGGCAATCCACTCCAATATTTTTGCCTGGAAAATCCCAGGGACAGAGGAGACAGGCGGGCTCTAGTCTCTAGGGTTGCAAAGAGTTGGACATGACTTTAGTAAGTAAACAGTAACATGAACTGAATAATGGGGATAAAGGAGATGTAATGAGTGAAAAAGCTGGCTTAAAACTCAACAGTCAAAAAATTAAGATCACAGCATCCCATCACTTCATGGCAAATAGATGGGGAAACTAAGGAAACAGTGATAGGCTTTATTTTCTTGGGCTTCAAAATCACTGCAGATGGTGACTACAGCCATGAACTTAAAAGACGCTTGCTCCTTGGAAGAAATATTATGACAAACTAGACAGTATGATAAAAAGCAAAGACATTACTTTATTGACAAAGGTCCGAATAGTAAAAGCTATGGCTTTGCCAGTAGCCAGGTATGGGTGTGAGATCTGGGTCATAAAGAAGGCTGAATGCCAAAGAACAGATGCCTTCAAAACAGTGGTGCTGGAGAAGAATCTTGAGGATTGGATGGAAAGTAATCCTAAGATAGATGAATCCACTGATTGCTTTTCTTGGGATTAGCAGTTCATGACATTATGATTATGTAAAAATGCATCTTGAAGAAGCATTACTTAGGAAATGCTTTAAGATGCCTAAATGCCCCCTCCTATGTCAGAACATTCCAATTCTTTAGGAGTGATTATGAAAGTTTAAACTTCCTGGCATGTCCTTCAAGATGTTCTTAGATTAACAATAAGTGGACCTATGCGTGGTGCATGCTAAGTTGCTTCAGTAGTTTCTGACTCTGTGTGACCCTATAGACTGTAGCCTCACAGACTCCTCTGTCCATGGGATTCTCCAAGCAGGAACACTGGAGTGGGTTGCCATTCCCTCCTCCAGGGGACCTTTCTGACCCAGGGATCAAACTTGCGTCTCTTTATGTTTTCTGCATTGGCAAGCAGGTTCTTTACCACTTGCATCACGTGGGAGCTATGGTTTTTCCAGTAGTCATATATTGATGTGAATTAGACCATAAAGAAGGCTGACTCCTGAAGAATTGATACTTTTGAACTGTGGTGATGGAGAAGATGCTTGAGAATCCCTTGGACTGCAAGGAGATCCAACCAGTCAATCCTCAAGGAAATCAGTCCTGAATATCCGTTGGAAGGACTGATGCTGAAGTTGAAGCTCCAATACTTTGGCCACCTGATGTGAAGAGCCAACTCATTAGGAAAGACCCTGATTCTGGGAAAGATTGAAGGCAGGAGAAGGGGATGAGAAAGGATGAGATGGTTGGATGGCATCACCGACTCAATGGACATGAGTTTGACCAAGTTCTGGGAATTGATGAAGGATAGGAAATCCTGGAGTGCTGCAGTCCATGGGATTGCAAAGAGTAGAACATGACTGAGCAACTGAACAACAAGAACAGTGCCACTTGGGAAGCCTGAGAGAACCTATACTGAGATCCAAATGATAATGAGCATTTCAATTCCTTGTAAGTTTCATGAATGTTTCAAATTAGGTTTTTTGTTTCATGACAAATGTCCCAGAATTTAGGTCTCAGCAGTGCATTTGATTGAAAACAATCCTGCATATTTCTTAGAAAGACTGTCAGCTCTACGTGTAAACCTTTCTGTTTCCCACACATGAGCTGATTTTCTTTAGGGCAAAGTTTTTCAGTTTCTCAGTCATGTTCAACTCTTTGTGGCACCATGGACTGCAGCACACCAGGCCTGCCTGCCCTCCACCATCTCCCAGAATTTGCCCAAACTCATGTCCATTGAGTCAGTGATGCCATCCAACCATATCATCCTCTGTCATCCCCTTCTCCTCCCACCTTCAATCTTTCCCAACTTCACGGTTTTTCCAATTGAGTTGGCTCTTTACTTCAGGTGGCCAAAGTATTGGAGCTTCAGCTTCAGCATGAGTCTTTCCAATGAACACTTAGGACTGACTTCCTTGAGGATTGACTGGTTTGATCTCCTTGCAGTCCAAGGGACTCTCAAGAGTTTTCTCCAACACCACAGTTCAAATGCATCAATTCTTCAGTGTTCAGCCTTTTTAATGGTCCAGCTCTCACATCCGTACATGACTACTGGGAAAACCATGGCTTTCACTATAACTAATTTCCTTGTCAAAGTAATGTCTCTGCTTTTTAATATGATGTCTGGATTGGTCATAGCTTTTCTTCCAGGGAATAAGCATCTTTTTATTTCATGGCCGCAGTCACTATTTGCAGTGAATTTGGAGCCTAAGAAAATAAGGTCCGTCCCTGTTTCAATTGTTTCCCCATCTTTAGGGACAAGAGTAAGGTCTAATTGAAGGCCACTTATAACTGAATAAGAGCATCATCCTTTTCTCTCTAGGATCTCAAACATTCAATTAGCAACTCTTCCAATAATAACACATACAAGCACAGTAAACCCTTGTGCCATGAAGAAGGCTGTCTATAGATACATGAAAAGAAAAATTTGGGGTTGTTATGAGCTAGTTATGTTACCCCATAATTTTCCCAATCCTGCTTTAATTTCCAGAAGATCTTTAGCAAATTAAGAGCAGACTGCTAACAATATTTTCTTCCAGTCATATCTGACTTTTGGTGACCCTGTGCACAGTGGCCTTTTAGGCTCCTCTGCCTGTAAGACTTTTTCAGGCAAGAATACTGGAATGTCACTCTTCCTCAAGGAGATCGTCCCATCCTGCATTGCAGGTGGATTCTTTACCTGCTGAGCCATCAGGGAAGCCCCATTTCTTATGTACCTTTTAGATTGTCTAAACATCGGTTTTCATTTTTAATTATTCTGTTTTGCATTTGTTTGTTAGGCCACTTCAGGTATAGAATTTTTTTTTAATTATTAATCTACTATCTCTGAAACATTCAAGGTAATAATACACTCAAGATTGAAATAAAATAAGCATACTGGAAAATAAGCACACTGAGAAGAACTCTTTTCTCCTTATCTTTAAAAATGGCCATATTAATCATTGTGAAAATGAAAATCATGAGAGGTTTAGAAACTGAGATGGAAGATGACAGGAAATCATTAGAAAAATCAATATGCTTAAATGATGAAAGATGAAAGCATAATACATCTCAGAAATGTACAAATATCAAATAGGTAGTTAAGTTGTCAAAAAGCAGCATTATTCTACTCTAGAAGAAAACAGGAACTCGAGGTATAAAGCATTATAATGGGGAATGTATAGTAAAAATCCAGTGTTTTTCAGAGTGAAAATGATGCTGAG
The DNA here is from genome assembly GCF_042477335.2 of Ovis canadensis. NCBI lineage: Eukaryota > Metazoa > Chordata > Mammalia > Artiodactyla > Bovidae > Ovis > Ovis canadensis. The sequence continues at coordinate 105,296,022 of NC_091251.1, forward strand.
TTCCAGGAAAGATGGAATATTGTGATGGATTACAGCATTCCACTTGAGAGTTTTGCTGATCACAGTGCATTACAATATCTGTATCTGTATGTGTTTATACATATGTAGTGTGGTTGTCTGAGGGGATCTTACAAATAGCTAAAAATAGAAGGGAAGCAGAAAGCAAAGGAGAAAGGGAAAGAAATACCTAACTGAAAGCAGATTTCCAGAGAATAGCAAGGAGATAAGAGAGGTTTTTTAAGTGATTAATGCAAAGAAATAGAGGAAAACAAAAGAATGGGAAAGACTAGATATCTCTTCAAGAAAATTGGAGACATCAAGGGAACCTTTCAGGTAAAGATGGATACAATAAAGGACAGACATAGCAAGGACCCAACAGAAGAAGAAGAGATTAAGAAAAGGTAGCTAGAACACACAGAACTAAACCAAACAGTCTTAATGACTGGGATAACCATGATATTGTGGTCACTCATCTAGAGCCAGACATTCTGGAGTGTGAAGTCAAGTGGGCCTTAGGAAGCATCACTGTGAACAAAGCTAGAGGAAGTGATGGAATTCCAGCTGAGGTATTTGAAATATAAAAAGATGATGCAATTAAAGTGCTGCATTCAATATGCCAGGAAATTTATAAACTCAGCAATGGCCACTGGACTGAAAAGCTCAGATTTCATTGCAATCCCACAGAAAGGCAATGCCAAAGAGTGTTCAAAGTACCATAAAATTGCACTCATTTCACATGTTAGCAAAGGAATGCTCAAAATCCTTCAGCTAGGCATCAGCAGTACTTGAACAGAGAACATTCATATGTGCAGCTGCATTTAGAAAAGGGAAAGACATCAGAGATCAAATTGCTAACATCCCTTGGATCATTGAAAAAGCGAGGAAATTCCAGGAAAACATCTACTCCTGCTTCATTGACTATGCTAAAGCCTTTGACTGTGTGGATCACAGCAAACTGGAAAATTCTTAAAGAGATGGGAATACCAGACCACCTTACTTTCCTTCTGAGAAACTTGTATGGAGGACAAGAAGTATTAGTTAGAACCAGACATGGAACAATGGAAAGGAGTATGTCAATGCTGTATATTGTCACCCTGTTTATTTAACTTCTATACAGAGTACATCATGGGAAATGCTAGACTGGCTGGATTACAAACTGGAATCAAGATTGCTGGGAGAAATAACAATAACCTCAGATACTCAGATGATACTACTCTATTTGCAGAAAGCAAAGAGGAAATGAAAAGCCTCTTGATGAAAGTGAAAGATGAGAGTGGAAAAGCTGGCTTAAAATTCAGCCTTCAAAAAACTAAGATCATGACATCCAGTCCCACACTTCATGGCAAATAGATGGGGATAAATGTGGAAACAGTGGCAGATTTTATTTTGTTAGTCTCTAAAATCAATGTGGACAAGGACTGCAATCATGAAATTAAAAGATATTTGTTCCTTGGAAGAAAAGCTATCACAAACATAGACAGTGTATTAAAAAGCAGAGACATCACTTTGCCAACAAAGGTCCGTATGATCAGGGCTATGGTTTTTCCAATAGTCATGTATGGATGTGAGAGTTGGACCTAAAAGAAGGCTGAATGCTGAAGAATTGATGCTTTCAAATTGTGGTGCTGGAGAAGACACTTGAAGGTCCCTTGGACTGCAAAGAAATCAAACCAGTCAATCCTAAAGGAAATCAACCCTGACTAGTCATTGGAAGGACTGATGCTGCAGCTTAATCTCCAATACTTTGGCCACCTGATGTGAAGAGCCAACTCTTTGAATAGACCCTGATCCTGAGAAAGACTGAGCGTAGGAAGAGAATGGGTCACAGAGGGTCAGATGATTGAATGGCATCACTGACTCATTTAGAGTCAATGGACATGAATTTGAGCAAACTCCGGGAGATAGTAAAGGACAGGGAAACTTGGCGTGCTGCAGTCCATGGGATTGCAAATAGTTGGACGCAATTTAGCGACTGAACAAAAACATGCAGGAGAAGAGAGTTGAAAAGGTCTAATTATTAGGTTGTGGGTCTGTGCAATCTTGCTACATTTTAAAACAAATTTTAACATACATATATTCTAATTCAGCAGTTCTAATTCCAGGCACTTATCCCAGAGCAATTGACAAAGATTTCTAGAGAGATATTTGTAACAGTAACCTTGATAATAATGTTACTTATAGTTAACAAGCCAGAAACAAACTGGGCAGCCACCAACACAAAAATGGATAAGCAAATTGAGGTACTTATTAACAATTAAAATGCATTCATATTTTACAGAAAGTAAAATTTACATGAAAGAAGAACTCTAAATAAATATTAAATTCTAATTAGTAATATGAACCCTGAGACATTTTGGAGAGGGATGCAGAATTGTCTGAAACTTGATAAAACAAATTGATAACTGGCAAGAGAGAAGGATATGTATGAAATAGAACAAATATGCCAAAATATTAATAATTACATAATTTAAGTGACCAGAGTATGTTTATTCACTGTAAGATTTTATATACATTTAATATAGCAAATATGAAATGTAAAGGATAAATTAAGAGAAGCTAATACCACAAAACATATGACCTGTTGCTCTTTTGTTTACCTCTACATTTATAGTTATATCCAATACATATAACAACAGGAAGGAATAAAAACATTAAATAAAGGAAATCTAAAGATCAAGTATGAGAAAAATTAATGCCTGTTAATCTAAACCAGAAAGTGTTGCCTGTGGATGGTGATGAAGGACTGAAAGAAGCAGGTAGGATCATCCGAGATGATGGAAACGCTCTGTCTCTTGATGGAGGTGGTGGTTACATGAGTGTTCAAATGACCCAAATCCATCACTGGTAAAATTAAGATTTTACAACAAATAAAAAAAGTGAAACAGAAACATTTAAAAATTAGCTTCCAATTAAAAATGAATTTAACAAAAATATTAAAAAGAAAAGATTTCGGTTTCTCTTAGAAAGCTGAGATGACTCATCTGTGATATAATTTTAATAAAGGAAATAGTAAAGAGTATTCTTTATCAGAAAATTAGCTGCAGGAAAAAGAATAGAGAAACAGGAAGGAATAAGGAGCCATATAAAAAGTAAGTATATAGGCAAATCTATATAAAAAAACCATTTTAATTGTTTTACTGAGTTAAAAATGTGTATCAAATAAATTTAAATCGTTACAGTAGCATCCAGAGAAAGAATAGATATGAAGTTAAAGTTATCCAAGGTCACTGAGTCATGGGAAAATTGCATGCATATATTTTATACATCAAAATTTTAGATTATGATCGCTATGAGAACCATAAAAGTAATGATAAAAGATATTAGCAAATTATAAGGAAAAATTGTTTGCTTTACAAACAAGTAGGCAAGAATGAAGGCATACAGTGAAAACGATATACAAGCACTTAGATGATGTGTATGGTTGTGGGCAATTTTTTTTGATACATGTCAAAAATAAAATAAACATGACCAGAATGATAGATGGAAAGATACATATATACAGCAACTTGAGAGAAAGATGCTGCACTTAGGTCCAAATATGTCAATGGTTACATAAAACCATTTTACATAATTAAAAAGAAATATTGTCAGATGAGCTTAAAAAGGAATAAAACAAAAATAAAGAAAACATTTCTGCTTACAACCTGCTTTAAATATGAAGATACAGAAGAAAAATAAGAAAGCAATAGAACTGATCAATGTTAACCAAAAGAAATATCATGCAACTATGCTATTAATAGACAAATATAATTTCAGGGAGCATTAATAAGATGAAGAGGTATATATCAAAATGATACAAGGGTTACTGACTTACATATGTAAAATGTTAAACGTATATTACCTAATATCATAATGTCAAAACATTTGAGCCAAATGGGCAGAAACCAAAAGGGGAACTATTCAAATTCACAATGATATTCGAAGATTTTAACTTATTTCTCTTAGTTACAGCAGAATAAGAAAAAAAACTTAATATGTAGGAAAAAGAAAGAATGCGAGTCACTCAGTTGAGTCCAACTCTGCAACCATGGACTGCAGTTCACCAGGCTCTCTGTCCACGGGATTCTCCAGGCAAGAACACTGGAGTGGGTTGCCATGCTCTTCTCAGAGGGATCTTCCCAACCCAAGGATCAAACCCATGCCTCTTTGGTCTCCTGCACTGGCAGGCAGATTCTTTACCACTAGTGCCGCCTGGGAAGCCAGGAAAAACAAAGGTTCACTATAACTGACAATTATCAAACTTTTATATCTAAAAATAGTGCCAATAACTGAAGCATGTGGAATATTTGCAAAATTAAAAATATGTTAGTAAATGAAAGTGAAGTTGCTCTGTCGTGTCTGACTCTTTGTGACCTGTGGGCTGTAGCCCACCAAGCTCCTCCATCTATGGGATTCTCCAGGCAAGAATACTGGAGTGGGTTGCCATTTCCTTCTCCAATGAAATGAAGAAGGAAATGAAGCAATTAGTAAATGAAGCAAGAGTATATTATCCTACTAATGTTAATTAAAGATAACCAACAATTTTTAAAAGTTAAGAAATACCAAATATCTGGATATCATGTAGAATACTTCTATTGATACATTGTCAAGGACTTAAAACACATACAAAATGAAAATCAAAGGATGTTTTGAACTTAGAAAAACTTGAAAACATGGATCTATCAACTTTTGAAGCAAGAATATGTAGATTCAACTTAGAGAGTTGGTGTACTCCTTTCATTTGTTATGGTGTTAATTCTGTTCTCCAGCTCCTAATTCACTGTATTGGCCAATACCTTGTCCAGAAATGAATAATTTGGAACTCTGGTTATCTATTTTCTCTCTTTTTTCACCCATTCTACCCCCAATTCTAAGAAGTATCCTTCCTCATGTTTATAGCAATGTGCTCTGCATCATTTCATTTGCTAATAATCCATAGATACTCATACACATAGCAATTCATTACATCCATTTTTCTATTGTAAAAGTTGGATCAATACTGGCTATAATATACACACAAGAAGTTAGGTGATCCAGAATATATATATATATATATATATATATATATATATATATATATAAAACTCCATCATCATTATCATATTGCCATCACTATTATCATCGTCATTGTCAGAGCAAACACTTTCATATTTATGTCCATAAATGAGGTTCTCTTTTGAATTCTCAATTAATCCCTAGAACAAGTCTATTATGTGGGTCCTATTATATCACCCATTTATACATGAGGACACTCAGGCAGAAAATGGTAAGTAAGTTTTTCTGGTAATAGAGCTAATGCATGCTGACCTAATTTGAACCAAGGTAGCCTAGTTCAAAAGTATGCTCTCAGCTATATGCTATGCTACTTCTTATAAATATAACACATACAAATATATCCAAATCTGCTGTTTTTCAGTCACCTAGTTATGTTCGACCCTTCATGACCCCATGGACGACAGCAAGCCAGGCTTCTCTGTCCCTCACCATCCCCCAGAGTTTGCCCAAGTTCAGGTCCATTTCATTGATGATGCCATTCAGCCATCTCACTCTCTATAGTTCTATACCCAAATACAGGCATTTTGTTGTTGTTGTTGTTTTCCATCAGTTGCCACCTAACTTTTACAGATAGGTTCCCTGAGTTAATTTCAAATATTCCTAATTTTATGGTTTAGTAATCAAGAAAACTGACTTTATTGAATTAGTTTTTTTTTTTTTTCTAATAAAAGAACGATAACCTAAAACTGTTTCAATCTTTGCTGGCTAGCTATATGCTTTTTAATTATGTGGTAGTTGAGTTGAACGTGACTTAGCAACTAAACCACCAGCACCAGCATGCAACTACTTCAGGTCAGGAGGCATTATGGATAGCTGTCTTGCCAGGCTTTCAAGGCAAATGCCTGAGTTCAAATATCAGCTTATTATTCGAAGCAGTTCAGTGACTTCCTACTTGTGCAAGGTCAGGAAAGTTAGACAAGTTTCCGTAACCTTAGCTTCCCCACATGTAGAATCAAGATGATAATCTCTGTTTTCTGTGTCGGTGTGTGCGCGCACACGCCCATGCACCCTCAGTCATGTTTGCAGCCCTGAGGACTGTGGCCCACCACGTTCCTCTGTCATAGGATTTTCCAAGCAAGAATACTGGCGTGTATTGCCACTTCCTGCTCCAGTTCCATGGCAAAGCATTAAATGAAATAGTGCAGGCAAAACACATAAGCATCTTTGGACGCTGCTTGAAAGGCAGAGCCTGAAGACAGGAAAACATAGAGACAGAAAAATAAAGCTGTTAAAAGTGAAACTGGAACTTATAACATTAAAAGAGTTTGAATAAAAATCGTTTTGAATTGGGCAGAATCCAATCTAACAGAAAGGAGACCTGAGGAGCTATACACAAGGAAATACTTTCTGTTTTTCTTTTTCTCATTTGGGAGCAATGAATCATTTCTTACTGCTTTTCATACACATTTTTTTCCCCTTTCACTCTTAGAAAGATTTTAAAAATGATCTACATCAAAATAAATAAGATAAACATATGCCTATGTAGTTTCATTTTATTTTGATGTAGATCATTTTTAAAATCTTTCTTTAATCTGTTACAATCTTGCCTCTTTTTTTCTTTTTTTAATGTTTTGGTTTTTTTGGCTGCAAGACATTTGTGATCTCATCTCCATGACCAAGGATTGAGCCTGCACTCGCTACACTGCATGGCAGTCTTCACCACAGGACTGCTAGGGAAGTCCCATGACCAAGTGGTTTTAATGCCATGTATTGATTATAATTTTATTCCATAAATCTTTAATTCCTAATAAAACCTAAGAACTAAGCAATTGTGGACAGTATTCTGTGAACTGGCAAATTTGTAAAAGCATTTTATAATTTCTAGAAGTATATTCTTCTCCACAATAGACATTCCAGTGTGGCACAAAACATTTTTACTAAAAGACCCAAATATCTTTCATTCCTCTGTAAAAGGAAAGTGAGGGTGGATAATTCTGTGTTCAGTAATTAATTTGTCAGTATTTTATCTATTGGAAATGATCTGGATATTTGATGTATATCCATTATTTAATCTATCTCAGTGTAGATAAATTTTGAGGCATCACAAATTTTTTTGGAAACTATTTCTAAGTAAATATACCTTTAAAAAACTTCCCCGGTGGCTTAGAGGGTAAAGCGTCTTCATACAACGTTGGAGACATGGGTTCAATCCCTGGGTCGGGAAGATTCCTCTGGAGAAAGACGTGGCACCCACTCCAAGATTCTTGCCTGGAAAATCCCATGGATGGAGGAGCCTGTCTATAGTCCATGAGGTCGCAGAGTTGGACATGATTGAATGACTTCACTCACGACTTCACTCATACCTTAAAGCGTAATTATTGATGAAAGTATTATTTATAAGATCTTCCCTGGTGGCTCAGATGGTAAGGAATCTGCCTGCAATGAGAGAATGGCAGCCCACGCCAGTATTCTCATCTGGAGAATTCCATAGACAAAGAAGCCTGGCAGACTACAGTCCATGAGGATGCAAAGAGTCGGACACAACTGAGCGACTAACACTATTTATACATTTTTTATTTTATGCCTATTTAATTTACTTGTTTTTGACAATTATATTTAGGTTAATCATGAAAATTTCATAACATTATACAGCTAACCATCATCCTACGGTATCTTTATTACTGACAATTTCTGTAAATAACAAAGTAAGCAAGTTGAAACCAGCTTTTATTTACCAAAGATTATCCTAGTTCATGTAATCTTGAAAAACAGTTGGGTTAGATTCTGTATTTTTGAAAGTGTACTCAATTTATATTATGCTTGTTTGACTTGAAATCAATTAAATAGAACTCTTTACAAAATAATTTTGGAAATGAGATCCAGAAAATTTCACATGTATAAAGTAAATACATATACATACTATAAGCATACAGACAGACACAAATAGAGATCTTAGAGCTTTTATTTTAAAATTTTAGCCATGAGACAGGTGCAATAATGCAAAAATCACTATTTGATAAAAGAAGAGTTGGATCTAAATTGTGTTTCTGCAGATGGAATAAATGAAAGTTATCTCCTCAGACAGCTAAAGCTTTTTACTAATATTTGTGAAAGAGAATTTTGAGGTTTTTCTTAGGCCTAGATTTCAAAACAGGCCCTTCCCCCCACCAACCCTTTCTGAAAAGATTACTTAATTTCCAAAGAAGTACAGGCAGAATACTTCTATCAGAAAAGAGGCAGAAAAAAGGAAGCAACTTCCATCAAGAAGGAGTTTTTTCTGGTAAGTCCAGGTGTTTTACAAGATTTGTATATCTTCTAAGATAAATAGGAGAGATTTGGGTATTTGTAAAACAATAGATGGACTTTAGAGCCATCTCTCTATGCTTGTAAAGACTTGAATTGCAAGACAAGTATGTGTGCTTAATCGCTCAGTCATGTCTGACTCTTTGACACCCCAGGGACTCTAGCCCATCAGGATCTTCTGTCTATGCGGTTTTCAAAGAAAGAATATTGGAGTAGGTTGCCATTTCCTACTCCAGGAGATCTTCCCAACCCAGGGATCAAGCCTGCATCTCTTGCTTCTCCTGCATTGACAGGCAGATTCTTTACCACTGAGCCCCCTGGGAGTTTTTAATTCCTCAGGATACAACCTGAATGATAGGGAGGCTGACACAGCTTCCAACTACAACTTCCTCAATTTGCTTCCATGTATATGAGGGAGCAGATCTTCAGCTAAGATGGAAATCAAACATTCCCACATCTATGTGTAGAACTGTGTATCTTTGGAATGTTTCATTAAATTCCTTCACAAAAACTTCAGAAAATTTTACTTTCCCTTTGGGTACATAGTTTCATTTTGATTGTGTGAAAAAGGCCTAAAAATGATCCCATTAGGCCCTGAATATTAGCTTCCAATTTCTCCAAATTTTGACCACACAGATACTGTAAAAATGTGTTTTGAATACCTTGTCAAGTTTCAATAAGTATTCCTGGACAAACAGTAGTGAACAACTCTATGGCCTCAAGAGGCATCCCAAAAGAGGGTGCAAAATATACTACCCTTCTAAGATCAATGTCAACCAAACAACAACAAAAAAGCTCAAGATGGCAAGTAAGAAAAGTCTATTTGGGGTCTAAAGAACTGCAAAAAATAAAATAAAATAAAATAAAATAAAGCAAAAAAAAAAAAAAAAGAACTGCAGTTGGTCCTCATTGTTTATCTATTTTAAACACTGTAGTATATATATGTCAGTCCCAGTCTCTCAACTCATCCCCTCTTAGTGTCCATACATTTGTTCTCTGCATCTGTATCTCTATTTCTGCTTTGCAAATAGGTCCATCTGTACCACTTTTCTACATATATGGAAACAACTGAAATGTCCATCAACAGAAGAACGGATAAAGATGTAACACATATATGCAATGGAGTATTACTCAGCCATAAAAGGCACAGTATTGAACCATTTACAGAGACATGAATGGACATAGAGACTGTCATGCAGAGTGAAGTAAGTCAGAAAGAGAAAAACAAATTCTGTGTATTAACACACACATGTGGAATCTATCCGTTGAGGTAGAACTTCAATGTTACCTTTTCTATTAACCTTTTTACTCATATTTATAATTTTGGTTTATTGTGAACCATTACATTACATTAATAGATGTTTGCTTTATTCATTATCATATTACTTTGGCAGATGACACTCTACTGTTGAAATTCTTAGGTTTGAAATGTTACAAAATACTAAACAAATCACAGTGGTCAAGTTAGTTAAACTCCTTATTCCTTGTTTATGTATCTAAAGTCCTACCAAAATCTTAATGTCAGCACGAGATTACATTGGCTAGTGAAATGAAAGTTGTTCAGTCATGTCTTACTCTTTGCAACTCCATGGACTATACAGTTCATGGAATTCAGTAGGCCAGAATACTGGAGTGGGTATCCTTTCTCTTCTAAAGGGGACCTTCCCAACCGAGGGATCAAACCCAGGTGTCTCACATTGCAGACAGATTGTTTACCAGCTGAGCCACAAGGGAAGCCCCAAAATACTCCAGCCGATCCCTTCTCCAGTGGATCTTCCTGGCCCAGGAACTGAATCACAGCCTCCTGCATCACAGGCGAATTCTTTACCAACTGAGATATCAGGTAAGCCTATATTGGCTAGGACTAGTGTAATAAACAATAGCAGTAAAGTTTGTTGAGTGTTTAGGTCTCAGATTGTCATAAATTCCCCAGTTGATAAAATTTCGTGGAGTCCTTCTTCTGTGGCAGAAGTACTGGATATTGTACCCTCCAATATGTGTTTGTGATGACATTTACTCTGGATGATGGAACGGATGTATTGGAAGCTTACCTCATGAATTCTGGAAAATTTATTCCAGATTCCAGAAGTCTTAATCAATGATGACCTTCAGCAAAGTGTGAATATGAACATGGGCATGTTTTGTTCTCCAAAAGCAAAAGCTGATACATCCCCATGGTTGGAATGTTTCATTAAGTCATATGATGATGTGAGCAGAATGGAGCAGCAAACTTGCTATCAGATTTCTGACACCACAGTTGCAGATGATGTTATCTAATTTTGACGTTCAACTTTGCATATGCAAAATATTGCAATTTTAGAAAAAATTATCATTTTCTATGACTCTGCTATAAAACATAAAAGATCTAGCTCTGTGGTTTACTTTCCATTTGAACTAGTATCTATTTTCTTTTTCTTTACAAATAGGCATTGTCTTATATTAATGCACTTCTAGTAAGTTAAAAGAGTTCCTGTTGCTGAAAAAATCCAATATGATAGTTCTGAGGGTTATAAAAGAGAAACATCAAATAACTAAGGACTGTGTTTTACTTACTCTTTATTCTTCTCCTTTTGAGAGAAGCTATTTTGTTACTCTACTCTAAAAACTGGAGTAAGAAATGGAAACCCACTTCAGTACTCTTGCCTGGAAAATCTTATGCAAGAGGAGGAAAATTCCACGGACAGAGGAGCCTGGTGGCTAAAGTCCATGGGGTCTCAGAAAGTCGGGCATGACAGCATGAGCATGATGTATTAATTAATGCCAAGCCCTCCTCCAGAGGATCTTCCCTACCCAGGGACTGAAACTGCATCTCCTGTGTCTCCTGAAATGCAGGCTGATTTTTTACCCACTGAACCACCTGGGAAGCCCCATTATAGAATCTACATTCTACAAAAACTGTGATTTTCTAACATGATATAAAATACACAGGGAGATATATAAAATAAAGCAGAATGGTAGAAAATACTTTAACTTTTTGTAATCCATTTTCAGAAAGTTAACTTTTAGGTAACATATTGTTCTTTTTTCTTTCTTTTGGTTTTCATAAATGAGAAAATGCTGTCTTAAAGAACCAATGTTTACTTCCACTTCTATTCTGAGCTCATGAAATTGCATTGTTTTCCCAGTTAAAATGTAGACAGATTCTTATGCTTGAATATGATCAAGCTTGAAAAGTCAAACCTTCTGATTTCTTAATAGGCATCACTGGATGGTTTGTAAATTCAGTCTATTGTAATGAGATCACTGAGGAAAATTATGTTAATATTGTCTAACCTGAACTAGATAAGGTTCATCAACAGAGCTGTTTTGCAAATCAACTATGCTATGTTTTACATAATCATGCAAATTGCTGTTGTATCTATCCATTCTATGCAGTGAATGATATTCAAAGTAATTCTGCACTTGTTGTCAAGATTTAAATTGCAAGGGCATTTAGCAGTTTTCTCATGGTAGATGTCAAATAAACAAACATTATCAAGCACGTTTAGAAACCACATATATACCGAACTGTTTGGTCTCACCGAACTGTTTGGTCTTATCTTAAGGTAAATCTAATTTCATAAACCATGATAAAAAATAAATACTTACCCTTGAGAACAGGGAATGATGTGGGAAGACACTGATTACTTTCGCAGAAAATTTGATTAGGTAATTTTACCGTGTTTAGGATGTCAAACAAATAAGTACTACTGAACTCTCTACCACTTTATGGAAACATAAAAACCAGACGAGAGTTTTTCACCACTCCAGTGAGGTCACATATGTATGTGTACATAATACTGGGAGTTTATATTTTTCTCTGTTGAATATTTATATTTCATGGTTGACATGGTTCTCTGTTTTCCTGAGAGAGAATCTTATGACATAGACCAGCACTTGAAAGTGAAAGTCTCTGTCCTGTCTGACTCTTTGTGACCCCATGGACTAGACAGTCCATGGATTTCTCCAGGCAGGCCAGAATACTGGAGTAGGTAGCGTGTCCCTTCTCCAGTGGATCTTCCCAACCCAGGAATCAAACCAGAGTCTCCTGCATTGCAGGCAGATTCTTTAGCGACTGAGATATCAAGGAAGCCCAGATCATCGCTTAACTGAATCTAATATCTCTCTAATTTTTAAATTCTTTGTCAAAGAGATTTATTTCTATTTATATAATTGACTACCCAAAGTTTAATTATGGAAACAATTTTACAAATACCTAAAACAGAGATTTTGGCCCACAAATCAAGCCCAATATTTTTCCCATCCATATAATTTCCCCATTTGAGAATTGTATTTTCTGGGTGAGCCCACCTAGCATAACAAGGTGACATATCATTGAATTAACCTTTTGAAGAGTTGGGGTAACAGAACTGCACATAGGGAAAAACATGTGTGAAGTCTGTAAATGAGAAAGGACTTGGAACAATAAAAGAAAAATAATTTACATATGTAGATATTGGAGGGTATTAGCAGCAGCAGCAGCAGTGAACCAGAGACGTGGGATAGAAATGAGGTCATAAAAGCATTGTGAAGAGTTGAAATTGACCCTGTTGGCCATGGTAAGGAATTGGACTTTATTTTAACAAGAGAAGTTATTTGAAGATTATCTTTAGAATGAGAATAGAGTGCAATGGTTTGGGATTTAAAAACCTAACTCTGAATTCTGTGAGATTACATGTTTGAATTTGGATAGACCATTTAATAACTACTTCAGCAGAAAAAGCAAAAGATTATGATTTAGATTAGGCTAGCTACATAGAATAGCTGTAAAAGGAGGAACAGTTCAAAAATATTTTAGGATGATAAGCAATAGAACTCTTTATGGATTGTACTTCAAAGAGGAGAAAAATAGGAGATATTAACAAAGATTCATCTTCATCAACTGGATGGGTTGTTGGCCCAATTAATAAAATGTTTAAGTCTTCAGGAAAAAATAGATTTTCGTCAGAGCAAGGGATTGAGATGTATGTTTTGGATAAATGTGGGAGATGTTTCTTGAACACAGATATGCAAAGTTCTATCCCTCTTGGCAGATTTTGAGTAAAGACCCTCTTCACTACCATGATCTTGAGATGGAGCTGTATCTAGCTTTCCCTGCCACTTTTGTACTCCCCAAGATGCTTTAGAAACACAAGTTCATCAACCTTAACTTCCCAATAGCTGGGTCTGCAGCTATTTCTAATCCCAAGGTACTTGCCAGTGTTCATGAAAAGGTGAATACTTTTTCACTTTTGCAAAATTTTTGGTATATTCTAGCATATTTTAGTACAGCATTTCTAATTTGAATATAACATTTTTTACACTGTTTTAAAACTCAATTTCTTTCCAGTCTTTCCATACAACTTCTTAACCAGCCAACCAACTCTGATTTATTCTATTCTCATAACACAATACATTGGCCTTACTTGTGTGAACATCAGTGATTTTAAATAAAGTTTTTTCATAATGACTTAATTATATACTTGTCTAGTTATTGTATACTAAATGCTGTATCCATATTTATTTTCAATTCCATAATTACAGGGCCTTTCCCCGTGGCTCAGCCCGTAACCAATCTGTCTGCAATGCAGGAGACACAGGAGATGTGGGTTTGATCCTTCGGTTGGGAAAATATCCTGGAAGAGGAAATGGTAAGGATTGTTTACTCTTTATATCCTCTATAAAACTGATCCTCTGCTTGGTAAATAATAGGTACTCAGTGTTTGTTGAATTATGTTGAACCTCCATTCCACAAGGACAGAATATATCTAATGGAGAGGGACCTCTTGAAGTAAATATTTTGACAAACTTTTGTACAGTATGTATATTTTACTTGATGAATTTCTTATTTCATTTCTATATTCTGTTGTTCTAGTCCAATTATTATTTCATTGCTAAAGCTGTTGGAAGAATTTTGTTTTTAGAATACAGTTGCACAGTTTAAAGATCTATTTGATTTTAATTTTCAAAGGTTCTTTTATGAATAAAAATCTAGCCAAGTAAATAAAATATGCTATTATTTCTTTTCTGTTTCTTACATGAAAATAATGAGGAAACAGGAAAAACTTAGTGCAAAGTCAGTTATATTATATGCTTCTTACATGTTTGTGAATGGTTTTATATTCTGGTTAATTAATCATATTTCCTTAGAAAGCATTTGTAGAATGCAAGATTTCAGGTAGTAGGTCACTGAATGCTAAGAGAACTAAAGTGTCAACAACAAAATTAATTTTTAAACTATAAATTTCAAATGAGTCCTGCATTGACAAGTGAGAAAACTATATACTTTGAAATATCAGCAAATTTTAATTAATGCCTAAAATTTTATGTTAATACAGTAAAAAATTATATAAGGACCAATAACAATGTGTGTAATTAGTATATTTTTTGAAGCAGACAGCAATTTAGAAGTATTGAGTTCTCACATGCCTATTTTGTGCTGTTGATTGATAGGTGAAAGAGTAGCAAAATGCATTTTAATTGTTCTTGGAGAGCAATTATTTGTAGATCTGGGAAACCCTGCCTTATTCTGTCCATACTGTAAGTTGCTTAAAACTTGATGATGACTTTTCAAGTGATTTACAATTAAATAAAAAAAGATTATTAAAATTTGTATTTATCATTTGATACATAATTTTAATGACTATAATTTAATGCAATAGAATTGACTTTAAACGAACCTACTTGCTTTTATCTCTTCAGCATACTCCCAAATTTCTGGTAGAAAAGGTAATATTTGTGCTTTCCACTTCCCCATAGAAATTTAACAGCTTTTTTTTTTTCCCCCCTGGAAAAAATGTGCCATGATTACTAATAGAAGTAATTTTTTAAACTGTTAATTTAATATGGTACTCAGAAAAACTTCTCATTTTTCTCTAAATTTTTATTTTTCAAGAATAATTAGTGCTTATTTGTTTTACAATATTGCAATTAGATCATTTTCTCTTTCTTCCTCTCTCTCTCACACAGGCACACACACTCACACATGCACATACATCCTCTATCCAAAAAGTATATTTCTTCCTAATATCAGAGTAGGTTATCTGTCTTAAAATTAATGTTTGTAAACATTATTCTTTTTAAATTTAGTAGCACTTTGCTTACATGCTGTATTTAGAATGAGTGCAAAAAAAAAAAAAACACCAACTTTACTTGAATAGCAATCTTTCTGATTTGTCTAACTTATGTTACTTTTCTAAAGCTGTACTGAAATATATTATAATAAGTTCATATTAAAAGGATTAGTGACAAAAATGTTTGAATATCATGTGCTGTCTTCTTTAACAGAATTCAGTGAAATAGCTAGAACAAGATAAACTGTTACCAAACTTGGAAAGAGTGTTCTGTATGAGAAAAGTTGGTCGTGTGGGTGAAAGGACAATCATTTGGAATACCTGAGAATTATTGAAAGTAAAAGAAACCAATTAGTGATAGGTCTGGGTCTTTTTCTTGGTTGTGCCTTATATAAGAATCTAATAGTAGATGCTCAAGAGGATCCTCTTTACATCTATTTCCAAGGGAAATCACACAAGTAGAGAACTTGACAGACAAGACACAAAATTCTGGTACAAGAGACCTAAGAAGTCCCAGTTGTTGTCAAGACTGTTTAGTAGTTGAATGTGATACTTCAAGAAGGCATGGAAATAGAATCATGGTGATCTTATAGGCCCTTTATTAACTTTCAGGGTGACAGAATTTATTAGCATTATTGCATTTTAATTTCTTCATTCTTAAAGTTGATTCTATCTAATCATGACACTTTATATATTGGGTTATTCTGAGGAGCAAGGTACATTAATTTATCACTAGATAAATTAGACAAGCTACCATTTTTTAAAGTGTAGTGCCATTGTGTATGTATATATATATTTTTTTCTTTCAGATAAAGTTTATTGACTGTGTATTAAAAAGCAAAAGCTATGAATTGTTGTGGGGAAGGAGAGTGACAAAACAAGAGGGTCACAGAAAGAATAAGGCCACAGACAGTATGATGTGTTCAGGGATGGCCATGAAGCATACGTAAGAGGAAGAAAGGGAGAGAAAACTTTCAAACGTAGAAAATCAGTTCAGAGTGGACTCTGAGTGTCAGGCAGGGTCGATCCCATTTCAGAACATGTCTACGAAGAAGCTCTATATCTATTTCTGAAATCACACTAGAAGTTTAATCTTTTATGAGCGCCTTAGGTTAAAAAATAAAACTGTTAGTTATTTCTATTTATTTTTAAATATAAGTTTTGAGTATTATTTTGATGATATCCTTGACTTGCAATTCAGAAGACTTTACCTAGTTTTGATCATGAACTTTGACTTAACTGATCAACATCTTGCAATTTCTTATAATTATTTTCATTCAATTGTGATGAGCATCGTTAGTGTTTGAAGTGCAATCTGTTTCCATGGAGCAAAGCAAAGCTGATTGACCTTTAATGCAATTAAACCTGTGAGTTTGCCTCATTAGTCACATATTTAAAGCAAATGAGCTGTTATATTTATCTAACATAATTAACTTGTAGTCCACGTTTCAGAGTAAATAAAGTATGGCCAACTTTATGAGATTATTTCATGCAATAATTCCTATCTCAAAATAATTAATTGTGAAGATTATTATACATTTTGGGTTTATATACTTTTCTCATGTGAGACATTTAGAAAATCTGTACTACAAGGAATGCAGTTTGAAAGATTTGAATATCTTTTAAAAATAACCACCATATTTTAGTAAACACAAGAATTACAATAATAAATACCAATAATGTAAACATCTTTCAATAATGTAAGCATCTTGCATATTCTCTTACAAAGTCAACACACTCAATTGCAATTGAGCTAATAATTTGAGAAATACTTCTGCAAATACAATAAGACTTCTGACACATGTGCTGTACAAATGATGGGTTGTGTAGTTAAATGGTTAAGTGATGAGTGGGAGCTTTATGTAGTAAAATTGTGAAATGTGTAATACATAGTAGAGGTAACATAAACACCACACTGAAGTGAAACATTAACATGTTTTAATATTTATTAATTTACTGAAAGAATAATAAAAATACCTGCCATTTATTGATTAGCAACTCTGTCCTTAACATATACTAGGATCTTCACTTACTAATAATGTAAATAATTTAGGAAGGGGTCAATCACTGCTTTTTATATACAAGCTATCTCAAGAAGGTAAAGGATTCTCACAGCCTCAGCTAGCCAGAGAATGACAGAGGCAAAATTCACCTGCAGAGACAGTGAATCCAAGTCCAAAATTCTTACCCCCACCTCCGCCTTGTTTTTTTTCAGAGTCAAGGGTGTAGAATTCACATGATCGGATGAGTAACTGCAAAAGTATATTCACTATATATTCTTGTGGGTGTTCAGTCCTGTCCAACTCTTTGTGATCACATGGACTGTGGCACACCAGGCTCCTCTGTCCATGGGACTCTCCAGGCAAGAATACTAGACTGGGATGCCATTTCCTCCTCGACGCATCTTCCTGACCCAGAGATAGAAACTATGGCTCCTGTGTCTCCCTATTGCAGATGAATTCTCCACCACTGTGCCACCTGGAAAGCCCCTATATGCTTAGCAATATGTAAGTAAACTATAACATGTGACTATTGGTATATATTTAGAACTACAACAATGATTCATTGTATTAGGGAAAGTGGCTCTCAAATTGCAGATGATTTTGGCTTAGGGAAGCAAACCAGAAGCCACATGAACAAGGAGCCAACTCTTTTCACCTAATTGCCAGCAGATTACATTTGCTTTCCATGTTTCGTATATTTTATATATCAGGCTTCTCTGTTGGCTCAGACTGTAAAGAATCCGTCTGCAATGCAGGAGACCCAGGTTCAGTCCCTGGGCCGGGAAGATCCTTGGAAAGGCATAGCAACACACTCCAGTATTCTTGCCTGGAGAATTCATGGACAGAGAAGCCTGATGAACTACAGTTCATGAGGTAGCAAAGAGTCAGACATGACTGAGAGACTAACACTTTCTTGTTAACACTTTCTAGATGAATAACATTTGTTAGAGGAAGAAACCTAGAGGGCCTAGAGGAGCTATCCCACGTTGAAGGACAGGAATGGCAGTAGTAAAGAGATACCCCTCCTCCAAGGTAAGGAACAGCATCTGCGCTTTGCTGGAGCAGCCGTGAAGAGACACCCTATGCCCAAGGTAAGAGAAACCCAAGTAAGATGGTAGGTGTTGCAAGAGGGCATCAGAGGGCAGACACACTGAAACCATACTCACAGAAAACTAGGCAATCTAATCACACTAGGACCACAGCCTTATCTAACTCAATGAAACCAAGCCATGCCTCTGGGGCAACCCAAGACGGGCGGGACATGGTGGAGAGGTCTGACAGAATGTGGTCCACTGGAGAAGGGAATGGGCAAGCTACTCCAGTATTCTTGCCTTGAGAACCCCATGAACAGTATGAAAAGGCAAAATGATAGGATACTGAAAGAGAAACTCCCCAGGTCAGTAGGTGCCCAATATGCTACTGGAGATCAGTGGAGAAATAACTCCAGAAAGAATGAAGGGATGGAGCCAAAGCAAAAACAATACCCAGCTGTGGATGTGACTGGTGAAACAAGCAAGATCCGATGCTGTAAAGAGCAATATTGCATAGGAACCTGGAATGTCAGGTCCATGAATTAAGGCAAATTGGAAGTGGACAAACAAGAGATGGCAAGGGTGAGCGTTGACATTCTAGGAATCAGCGAACTAAAATGGACTGGAATGGATGAATTTAACTCAGATGACCATTATATCTACTACTGCGGGCAGGAATCCCTCAGAAGAAATGGAGTAGCCATCATGGTCAACAAAAGAGTCCGAAATGCAGTACTTGGATGCAATCTCAAAAACGACAGAATGATCTCTGTTAGTCTCCAAGGCAAACCATTCAATATCACAGTAATCCAAGTCTATGCCCCAACCAGTAATGCTGAACACACTGAAGTTGAATGGTTTTATAAAGACCTACAAGACCTTTTAGAACTAACACCCCCAAAAGATGTCCTTTTCATTACAGGGGACTGGAATGCAAAAGTAGGAGGTCAAGAAACACCTGGAGTAACAGGAAAATTTGGCCTTGGAATGCGGAATGAAGCAGGGTGAAGACTAATAAAGTTTTGCCAAGAAAATGCACTGGTCATAGCAAACACCCTCTTCCAACAACACAAGAGAAGACTTTACACATGGACATCACCAGATGGTCAACACCGAAATCAGATTGATTATATTCTATGCAGCCAAAGATGGAGAAGCTCTATACAGTCAACAAAAACAAGATCAGGAGCTGACTGTGGCTCAGATCATGAACTCCTTATTAGCAAATTCAGACTCAAATTGAAGAAAGCAGGGAAAACTGCTTGGAGAAGGCAATGGCACCCCACTCCAGTACTCTTGCCTGGAAAGTCCCATGGGTGGAGGAGCCTGGTAGGCTGCAGTCCATGGGGTCGCGAAGAGTTGGACACAACTGAACAACTTCACTTTCACTTTTCACTTTCATGCGTTGGAGAAGGAAATGGCAACACACTCCAGTGTTCTTGCCTGGAGAATCCCAGGGACGGGGAGCCTGGTGGGCTGCCGTCTGTGGGGTCTCACAGAGTCGAACATGACTGAAGCAACTTAGCAGCAGCAGCAGGGAAAACCACTAGACCATTGAGGTATGACCTAAATTAAATCCCTTATGATTATACAGTGGAAGTGAGAAATAGATTTAAGGGCCTGGATCTGATAGATAGAGTGCCTGATGAACAATGAAATGGGGTTCGTGACATTGTACAGGAGACAGGGATCAAGACCATCCCCATGGAAAAGAAATGCAAAAAAACAAATTGGCTGTCTGGGGAGGCCTTACAAATAGCTGCGAAAAGAAGAGAGGTGAAAAGCAAAGGAGAAAAGGAAAGATATAAGCATCTGAATGCAGAGTTCCAAAGAATAGCAAGAAGAGATAAGAAAGCCTTCTTCAGCGATCAGTGCAAAGAAATAGAAGAAAACAACAGAATGGGAAAGAGTAGAGATCTCTTCAAGAAAATTAGAGATACCAAGGGAACATTTCATACAAAGATGGGCTCGATAAAGGACAGAAACGTTATGGACCTAAAAGAAGCAGAAGATATTAAGAAGAGGTGGCAAGAATACACGGAAGAACTGTACAAAAAAGATCTTCACGGTCCAGATAATCATGATGATGTGATCACTAATCTAGCGCCAGACATCTTGGAATGTGAAGTCAAGTGGGCCTTAGAAAGCATCACTACGAACAAAGCTAGTGGAGGTGATGGAATTCCAGTTGAGCTCTTTCAAATCCTGAAAGATGATGCTGTGAAATTGCTGCACTCAGTATGCCAGCAAATTTGGAAAACTCAGCAGTGGCCATAGGACTGGAAAAAGTCAGTTTTCATTCCAATCCCAAAGAAAGGCAATGCCAAAGAATGCTCAAACTACTGCACAACTGCACTCATCTCACATGCTAGTAAAGAAATGCTCAAAATTCTCCAAGCCAGGCTTCAGCAATACGTGAACCGTGAACTCCCTGATGTTCAAGCTGGTTTTAGAAAAGGCAGAGGAACCAGAGATCAAATTGCGCACATCTGCTGGATCACCGAAAAAGCAAGAGAGTTCCAGAAAAACATCTATTTCTGCTTTATTGACTATGCCAAAGCCTTTGACTGTGTGGAGCACAATCAACTGAGGAAAATTCTGAAAGAGATGGGAATACCAGACCTCCTCACCTGCCTCTTGAGAAATCTGTATGCAGGTCAGGAAACAACAGTTAGAACTGGACATGGAACAACAGAATGGTTCCAAATAGGAAAAGGAGTACGTCAAGGCTGTGTATTGTCACCCTGCTTATTTAACTTATATGCAGAGTACATCATGAGAAACGCTGGACTGGAACAAACACAAGCTGGAATCAAGATTTCTGGGAGAAATATCAATAACCTCAGATATGCAGATGACACCACCCTTATGGCAGAAAGTGAAGAGGAACTGATGAAGCCGAAAGAGGAGAGTGAGAAAGTTGACTTAAAGCTCAACATTCAGAAAACGAAGATCATGGCATCTGGTCCCATCACTTCATGGGAAATAGATGGGGAAACAGTGGAAACAGTGTCAGACTTTATTTTGGGGGGCTCCAAAATCACTGCAGATGGTGGCTGCAGCCATGAAATTAAAAGACGCTTACTCCTTGGAAGAAAAGTTATGACCAACCTAGATAGTATATTCAAAAGCAGAGACATTACTGTGCCGACTAAGGTCCATCTAGTCAAGGCTATGGTTTTTCCAGTGGTCATGTATGGATGTGAGAGTTGGACTGTGAAGAAAGCTGAGCGCCGAAAAATTGATGCTTTTGAACTGTGGTGTTCGAGATGACTCTTGAGAGTCCCTTGGACTGCAAGGAGATCCAACCAGTCCATTCTGAAGGACATCAGCCCTGGGATTTCTTTGGAGAGAATGATGCTAAAGCTGAAACTCCAGTACTTTGGCCACCTCATGCAAAGATTGACTGATTGGAAAAGCCTCTGATGCTGGGAGGGATTGGGGGCAGGAGGAGAAGGGGATGACCAAGGATGAGATGGCTGGATGGCATCACAGACTCGATGGATGTGAGTCTGAGTGAACTCCGCGAGATGGTGATGGACAGGGAGGCCTGGAGTGCTGCAATTCTTGGGGTCGCAAAGAGTTGGACACAACTGAGCGACTGAACTGAACTGAGAGGAAGCAAACCAGAAGCCATGTATACCTGGGGCCAACCTTTTTCACCTAATTGCCAGCACATTATTTTTGCTTTTTAGGTTTCATATATTTTACTTCACATGATATTTCAGTTGTAAGGAGAGTATACATACTGGCTCTATCACTACCTGTATTGCCTTAGGTGAATATCATTTGTATTCCTTCATTTGAAAATTGGGTACATGGCAATCTTTATCTGGAAGGTGCAGTGAGAACTGAATGATAATAACCCATGCAGAGTGCTTAAAAAGTACTTGGCACAAAGTAAGTGCTTAAAAAAAAATCCAACTTTTATTATTGCAGCATATTATTATTTTTTAGTCCTGCATTGTAGGTGTCTCAGAAGCTAACCAGTTCACCTGCAATGTAGTAGATCTGAGTTCAGTCCTTGGGTTGGGAAGATGCCCTGGAGAAGAGAATGGCTATCCACTCTAGAATTTTTGCCTGAAGAATTCCATGGACAGAGAAGCCTGGTAGGCTATATGACTGATTTTCATACTCAGAAGAAATATCTGCTGTATTTTTAAATATTGAATTGGACAAAAAGTTTCTTTGAGGTTTTCCATAACATCTTACAAAAAAACCCAAAGGAACTTTTTCTCCAACAGTATATATTTAGGCAATATAGTAATGCTTTTATTATATAAAAATGAGTGGATAGCAATTTCATGTTCCAACTAATTTTCAGTTGGATTAACTGATGCATAAAATTTCTATTTCACTCATTTCTGAAATGCTTAATTTTATAAAAATATACTAAGAAAATACCTAGTGTACAGGTTATTAAGAATAGTGTAAAATCTTTCTGAAATGTGCAAACTAAAGAATGATTATTATAAGATAGATGAAAAATATACATAAAACCTTGTTGATTTGTTTTTTTCTTTAACATTTTCTCTTTGGTCGTGCCACAAACCAAATCTTAGTTACTTGAATAGGGATTAAACCTGCAGTCCCTGCCTTGGAAGCACAGAGCCTTCCCCACTGGACCACCAGGGAAGTCACAAAATCTTGATTTTTTGGGGGGAGGAGGAGTTCTTGTATAATAGCATACATTCTGACAAGAACTATTTCTTTTACTCTATGTGTATATGTTCAACAATAGAAGAATAAGAGAAAACTACATATTTTCTCAGCCATCACTAAGGGAACAATGTAGTTCTAATTAAGTTTCAGTTTAGTTCAGTTCAGTCGCTCAGTCCTGTCTGACTTTTTGTGACCCCATGGACTGCAGCTCGCCAGGCTTCCCTGTCCATCACCAACTCCTGGAGCTTACTCAAACTCATGTCCATTGAGTCAGTGATCCATCCAACCATCTCATCCTCTGTCATCCCCTTCCCCTTCCATCAATTTTTCCCAGTATCAGGGTCTTTTCCAATGAGTTAGTTCTTTGCATCATGTGGCCAAAGTATTGGAGTTTCAGCTTCAGCATCAGTCTTTCCATTGAACATTCAGGACTGATTTCTTTAGGATTGACTGATTTGATCTCCTTGCAGTCCAAGGGACTCTCAAGAGTCTTCTCCAACACCACAGTTCAAAAGCATCAGTTCTTCATTGCTCAGTTTTCTTTATAGTCCAACTCTCACATTAATACATGACCAATGGGAAAACCACAGCTTTGACTAGACAGACCTTTGTCGGCAAAGTAATGTATTTGCTTTTTAATATGCTGTCTAGGTTGGCCATAGATTTTCTTCCAAGGAGCAAGTGTCTTTTAATTTAATGGCTGCAGTCACGACCACAGTGATTTTGGAGCCTAAACAAATAAAGTTTCCATTTTCCCCCATCTATTTGCCATGAAGTGAAGAGACCAGATGCCATGATCTTAGTTTTTTGAATGTTGAGTTTTAAGCCAGCTTTTTCACTCTTCTCTTTCATTAAGAGGCTTAGTTCCTCTTCACTTTGTGCCATAAGGGTGGTGTCATCTGCATATCTGAGGTTATTGATATTTCTCCCAGCAATCTTGCTTCCAGCTTGTGCTTCATCCAGGCTGGCAATTAGTGTGATGTTGTCTGCATATAAGTTACACAAGCAGGGTGACATTGTACAGCCTTGATGTTCTCTTTTCCCAATTTGAAATCAGTCCCGTTGTTCCATGTCCAATTTTAACTATTGTGTCTTGACCTGAGTATAGGTTTCCTAGTATGCAGGTAAGGTGTTCTGGTAGTCCCGTCTCTTCTAGAATTTTCCACAGTTTGTTGTGATCCACACAGTCAAAGGCTTTAGAAGAAAGCAGAAGTAGATCTTTTTCTGGAATCCTCCTGCTTTTTCTATGCTCCAAAGGTCGTTGGCAATTTGATCTCTGATTTCTCTGTCTTTCCTAAATCCAGTTTCTACATCTTGGAAGTTCTTGGTTCATGTACTTTTGAAGGCTAGGTAGAAGGATTTTGCAATGGCATCCCACTCCAGTGCTCTTGCCTGGGAAATCCCATGGACAGAGGAGCCTGGTGGGCTGCAGTCCATGGGGTCGCTGAGGGTTGGACCCGACTGAACGACTTCACTTTCCCTTTACGACTTCACTGTCGATTTTCACTTTCATGCGTTGGAGAAGGAAATGGCAACCCACTCCAGTGTTCTTGCCTGGAGAATCCCAGGGACAGAGGAGCCTGGTGGGCTGCCGTCTATGGGGTTGCACAGAGCCGGACACGACTGAAGTGACTTAGCAGCAGCAAAATGTTATAAAAGAAAGCAAAAAGCATTTAAAAGCTATAAACTATGATAGGGATACAATGTATTATTGATTTATAATGTTCGTAAGTAGTAGTATTATTTTGCTATAATTATAATTTAATTTCAAACTTGTTTTCAGATTTGTACTAATTTTTATCAACTTCCCTTACAATAAAGCACATTTATATCCTCAAGCAGATGGTATTCTTTCACCACATCCACACCGAGGAAACTTAGTCTTCTGAGATCTATCTGTATTTTCACTATTTTCCCTTCTTATTTTTATCACCTATACCACTCATTATTTTGACTTTACATGGATATGCATTTTTATTCCCCTCATTGCCAAGCTATTAAGAACTTAAGTAGTAAAAATAGCTTCTCATATATTACAGTTTATGACCTATCATATTGTATTGGATCTATATTATCTATTACTTTGTGCATGCTACGTGGCTTCAGTCGTGTCCAACTCTATGAACTGTGGCCAGTCAGGTTCCGCTATCCATGGGTATTCTCCAGGCAAGAATACTGGGGTGGGTTTCCGTGTCCTCCTCCAGGAAAGCTTCCCCACCCAGGGATCACACTCACGTCTGTAATGTCTTCTGCGTTGGCAGCAGGTTCTTTACCACTAGCACCACCTGGCAAGTCCCTTGGGAAAAACACATAAATGGAAAAGTCTAGGGGGAAAAAAAAAAGCTTAATCGATAATCTTAGTAAAAAGGGTCTTTTTAAAAAAGTGCATATTCTGATTTTTAAGAAGCGCATGGCACACCTGTAGTGATTCCTAATGTTACTACTTTATAAAACCAAAACCTCTTCACACAACATCAGATCACAAAAGAAGACCAAATGTAAAAAAATAAATAAATAAATAAAAGACACAAGCAAACAAAACTGAAATATAATAGATAGGAAATGTTCTGTGATCCATTAGTGCCTTCCTGATTAAAGACACAAAGGAGATCTGGAAATATGCAATCTCCTCGCCATAAGGAAATATTTTGTCAGATAAAGCAACCACTTAGAATGGATATAAGAGATTAATGCTTCCACCAGCCTTCACCACTCAGCCTTCTCTCCTATCGTTTATGGAGCAATGGAGAAAAAAAAACAAAAGTGAGCAATAAACCAATCTAATCAAAGGCACTCTGTGAGATGTAATGAAAACATTCCTGAATTCCTGATTTTTTCTGAGAAAAGACAAAGGTTCTCTTTCAGGTGTGTAGCCCTGCATATCCTGCTATGAGGTTTGTCTTACAAACTGTGGTGCTGGTTGAGGTTCGGGAACAGTCTCTGCTGGAATTAAGGTGTTGACAGGGAAATATTTTATATAAATGATTCTTTGCTGGTAGATTTTCTTCTGTTCCCTCTTTTCTCCCGAGGGAAAATGCCATGAGGCCATGAACATGAAAATGAAAAAAAGATGAGGGAAAAATACCTTTCCTCAGTAATTTTTAATTTTTGGTCCCTTTCAGGTTTCCTGAAATATACTAGGAACACACATGCCCAGCTTCTTTGTTGAACCTCTGGCCAGCAGACATCTGGGCACAAGGAAAACTTTCCAGGGTTCCCAGAAGTTCCCTTCTCCAGCGTAGGGTCTTATAGCAAAAAGGATGAGGGTTCACTGATATATTTTGGTGTAGAACCTTGTAAAAATGCAGATCTCTAATTAGCAACCTATCTGAATAGGTTTAACATAAAAGGACCCTGCACACTGGTCCTCAATCCATTTGCTTTGTTCTGACTCATATGATTGACGATACTTATAGGAAATACACTGGCCAAAGCCATGTCAATATCCAGTAGAGAGAAATATGGCCAGAGATAATCTCGGATCATCCTTATTTAAGAAAAGATATGTAATTTAGAATTTTCAGTGTTCTAAAACCACATGATATATGATTTATTGCACCATTACCTGGCACATCAGTGGGTTGTGAGACCTGGGTAAGAACTGCTGATATAGAGTATGATCTCTTGGGGCAACTCAGTAAAATCTGCTGTGAAACATGTTTCTTGAAACCACAGTTGCCCTGGGAAATTCCTAATGCCAGCCCCTGCATCATGCATTCATTGTAAAGAAGGCCAAAGACAGGAATTTTGCTTTCATCCATCAGGCTACACTCACTCCTTTGGACCTGTACAGAAAGATACTGGAACTAGAGTTACAGATGTTACCAGGTGGTGGTGGAGGGGATAAGGTGGGACAATGTCTCCCTGGTGGCTCAGATGGTAAAGAGTCTGCCTGCAATGGGAGAGATCCAGGTTTGATTCCTGTGTTGGAAAGATCCCCTGGAGAAGGAAATGGCAACCCACTCCAGTATTTCTGCCTGAAAAATCCCATAGACAGAGGAGCCTATTGGGTTACAGCACACGTGTTCACAAAGAATTGGACAAGATTGAGTGACTAACACGTATGCATAGAATATAAAATTAATAAGAACCTACAGATGCCACGAGGAATTCTACTCAATGCTCTGTGGTAGCTTATATGAGAAAATAATATTGTAATAGCCTATGTGAGAAAAGAATGTAAAAAAGAGTGGTTATATATATATATATACATACATATAGATACACATACACATATATATACACACATATATATATATATATACACACACATATATATATATATATATATATATATATCTGATTCACTTTGCTGTACACTTGAAACTAACATAGCATGGTAAATCAATTATAATCTAATAAAAAATAAAACAAAATAAAATATAATGACAAATTACATTTTTTTTAGAAAAGAGAGGATACTTTGCTAATGCTTCCTGAATTCTGTAGTGTGTTCTCTATTCATATGCCTGCCTAATGGCTTCTTTCTGTACAGCAGTACGTATTCTTTCTATATTTTTGTATTTTCTAATTCTCTCAAAAATACAATGTGTGTGTATGTTTCTTTTCTTTTTCTCCTTGTCATTGAATGCTTTTCTAGAGGGGAGAAGAAAATAACTACTTTGTATCAGAATCTCCACCTGGAAAAGTCTTACTATAGAACTTAGTTGTTTTTGTTGTTGTTATGAAAGGGGGACACTCACATACTAAATAAGTCATTAATTCTACAGGTATTTGCAGGAGTACCTCTGTGAGATATCAAGGCACACATCTGTATGAATGTTTCCAACTCTAATCTGGACCCCATTACTCCACTTATATCTTAAATGTCAGAACTGCACTGTCTTAATTGCAGTTTTTATTAGTTTAAGTCTTGATACCTACAAAAACCATATAGTTGCTTATTCTTCCTCAACATTATCTTGACTGTTTCTGGCACCTTGCTTTTTCATATGAATTTGAAGAATATATCTTGTCAAGTTCTAAGAAAAATAATGTTTTTATCGCAGTTGTTTTGATTCTATAGACTAATTTGGATAGAAATGACAGTTTCAAAACTTATATTGTGTTATATCTCTTCATTTATTAACATCTGTTTTTGTTCTTTAATAATAGTTAAAAAAATTTTGCCAAGAATTTACACTTTCGTTATTTGTATTTCTAATATCATTATGCACTTGTTATTGCAAACAGAATTTTTGAAAATTTTGCATTTTCTAGTTGATAATTACTAGTATATGTAATCCAATATCTTAAGTGAATTGTGAGCTAAGACTGCATGTAAAAGTATTTTTTAAATATTACAATTTTATTTAGACTATTTTATATAGATGGTCATAATAAAGTTATTATTAGCTATAAAATTATCTAATTAAAGTTATCCTCTCCTATCAATTTTATTCTTCCTTTAATACCTTTCTTCAAAGTTGTCTTCAATAAAAAAGGCATTGACAATTAATTAATCATATTAAAATTGATGTACAGAAGTCACAGAAAAATGAAAAAGATTTTTCATGCTATGAATATGCTGCAACCAAAATTTAACTCCAGTTAGCATTTGTGTTTGAAGTTGTTGTTATCTCTTTCTCTGTCCTCAAGCCAACTCTATTAATTCTAATTTGGGCAATCAAGTTGCTAATGGAATACTTTATTATGGCTAGTCTTTGTTCTCTCTAAATTTAGCTTCTGTTCAAATCTGACCTACTCTTTGTCATCCAGCTTAAATCTTACCTACTCTCAGAAACTTCTCTAATGTTCTGAGACCAAGGTTCTTGCTTTATTTTGAATTTCCACAGCAATCTTTTTTCTGGGTGAGTTTTTCATATTAATTATGCACACCATTAGAACAATTATTTTATTGTTATAGTGATATTACATTTAAATTACAATTATTTATTTTTTCACTTTCCTAACTCATTTCTCAAACTGTATTTGAAATAATAGTTTGCCTTGATGTGAGGGACTATTCTTTTTTTTTTCCCACTAGGCAAAGAGTATGACTTGCAGACACAGGGACCCGTCACTAGTTTGGTAGTTCTGCTACGCCTCCAGGTAGATTTCGACTGTGGAGCGACCCAGAACCATGGAGTGTTGCACTCAGGTGTGGTGACTGCAGAGAGTCTCCACTAAGATAATGCTCAGCGGAACCAATGGGATGAGTGGGCCACCAAGACCTCGTATCAGTAGAGCCACTGGTGTGAAATTCCAACTCAAGAGAGTCACAGGCATGGAATCCAAACACATGAAAGCCAAAGTGTGCTCTTCCCTGAAAAGCCATGGGAGCTAGGAGCCAACTCATTGTATTTTGAAAGGGGGATCCCCATATCTGTGTCCAGATTGCAGGATTGCTTGACCCTGTGGGCCCTAGGGTTTTGGACTTCCTTGGGGCCTATAATTTATTTTCCACTTAGATTTCACCTCTTGAAATGAGATGTCTATCCTATGCCTGTTCCAGCATTGTATTTTAAAAGCATACAGCACATTAGATTTCACAAGTTCACAACTGGAGTCCCATCCATACCTGATTCAGATGATATTCAGATGAGAATTTGGACATAAACTTTTGAGCTGCTAACATATGAGAAAGATATGGATTTTGTATATTATTGTTGTCATTTAGTTGCTGAGTTGTGTCCAGCTCTACAGTGGACTGTAGCCCTCCAAACTTCTGTCAATGGGATTCTCCAGGCAAGAATAATAGAGTGGGTTTCCATTTCCTTCTCCAGGCGATCTTCCTGACCCAGGGATTGAACCCTTGTCTCTTATGCCTCCTGCATTGGCAGGTGGATTCTTTACCACTAATGCCACCTGGGAAGCCCCAAATTTTATATAACTGAAGTGGGATGTTATGGTCTGAACATTTGTATCTGTCCCAAAATTCACATGTTGAAATCCTAGTGCTCCATGGAATGGTTTTAGGAGGTAGGGGTTTGGCAGGTGTTTAAGACATGAGAGTGGAACTCTCATGAATAGGATTAGTGTCTTTACAGAAGAATCCCACAGGCCTCCACAGCCCCTTCTACTCTATGAGGACAGTGAAAAGTTGGTAGTCCGCAGCTGGAAAAGCAACTTTGCCACAACCCGATAATGCTGACACCTTGGTCTTGGACTTCTAGCCTCCAGAACTCTGAGCAATAAATTCCTTCTGATTATAAGTCACATATTCTGCAGTATTTTTATTATAGCAGCTTAAGTGCGCCAATACAATTTCACACTAAGCAAAGACTATGATTTGCTGAAATAGACCCCCATTATATATGTAGCAGATCTTCCTCTTATATCCCTGCAAAGTTTTCCCACAGTTTTTTCATATGTTGGCATGTTGAATAAATACTTCTCTAGAAAAAGACATTTAATTTTTCATTACTTTCACTGCCTAATTCCAGTGGTACTTTTTGTACATGTGAAACTTTGACTTTTTTTAAAAAAATATTTTGTTGATATTAATATTTGTAATTTAACCCAGAAGGAGATAATTTTGTATATTAAAGTGGGAGACTTTTCAAGGAGAAATATTTACTCATATATTCATTTTCTCAAATCCTCTCCTCTGTCAAGGGACTTTTGTGGATATACATAAAACTTCCCTGGTGGCTCAGCAATAAAGAATCTGTCTGCAATCCAGGAGACATGGGTTCCCTCCTGTGGGTCAGGAAGATCCCTTGTAGGAGGGCATGGCAACCAACTCTAGTCTTCTTGCCTGCAGAATCCCATAGACTGTGTATATATACATATACACACACATATATATATGTATATAATCCAAAAATATGAATATATAGAAATGATTGGCCAACAAATATCTAGGTCTCACCCTATGTACTTGAAATTCTGTAACATAGTAATATAAGAAAAATCATAAAACAAACAAACAAACAAAAAAGAATAAAAAGATCCCTATACTGTTCAGTCACTCAGTCATGTCTGACTCTTTGTGACCCCATGGGCTGCAGCACTCCAGGCTTCCCTGTCCTTCACAATCTCCTGAAGCTTGCTCAAACACCTGTCCATTGAGTTGGTAGTGCCATCCAACCATCTCACCCTCTGTTATCCCCTTCTCTTCCTACCTTCAATCTTTCCCAGCATCAGGGTCCTTTCCAATGAGTTGGCTCTTTGCATCAGGTGGCCAAAGTATTAGAGCTCTAGATTCAGCTTCAGCATCAATCCTTCCAATGAATCAGTCCGTCAGTTCAGTTGCTCAGTCATGTCTGACTCTTTGCGACCCCATGGACTGCAGCAGGCTAGGCTTGCCTGTTCATCACCAACTCCCAGAGTCTACCCAAACTCATGTCCTTCAAGTTGGTGATGCCACCCAACCATCTGATACTCTGTCGTCCCCTTTTCCTCCTGCCTTCAATCTTTCCCAGCATCAGGGTCTTTCCCAATGAGTCAGTTCTTCACATCAGAAGGCCAAAGTATTGGAGTTTTAGCCTCAGCATCAGTCCTTCCAACGAATATTCAGGATTGATCTCCTTTAGGATGGACTGGTGTGATCTCCTTGCAGTCCAAGGGACTGTCAGAAGTCTTCTCCAACACCACAGTTTAAAAGCATTAATTCTTCAACGCTCAGAGATGATTCTTTTAGACTGTGTTTGCCACTGCCTTTTGATACTTTCCAAGTCAAAATGTATAGCCAAAACTAAACAAGAAACCAAACTAGAATTTCCAGAAAATAAAATGTTATCAGTGTAGGAGAAAGTGATAATGGTACATGGCAAGTGAAGGAAAAAGGAAGATGAGTGTGGAAACAGTGAAGGAAAGTAAGTCAAGAATAAAGATTAGTTCTTTCTCAGTTGCTTAATTTGCTATTATTTTCTCCCATTCTGAAGACTGTCTTTTCACCTTGCTTATAGTTTTCTTTGTTGTGCAGAAGCTTTTAATTCTAATTAGGTCCCATTTGTTTATTTTTGCTTTTATTTCCAATATTCTGGGCAACTCCTGCAGCTCAATTCCAGAAAAATAAATGACCCAATCAAAAAAATGGGCCAAAGAACTAAACAGACATTTCTCCAAAGAAGACATACAGATGGCTAACAAACACATGAAAAGATGCTCAACATCACTCATTATCAGAGAAATGCAAATCAAAACCACAATAAGGTACCATTTCACGCCAGTCAGAATGGCTGCGATCCAAAAGTCTACAAGCAATAAATGCTGGAGAGGGTGTGGAGAAAAGGGAACCCTCCTACACTGTTGGTGGGAATGCAAACTAGTACAGCCACTATGGAGAACAGTGTGGAGATTCCTTAAAAAACTACAAATAGCAGCAGTCTGCTGCCCTGACCCTCTGCCCCTTCCATGGTCTCCAGGCCCCAGCCACCTGGGGCTGAAGCCTTGAGGAAATGCCAGTGACCTATTCCAGAGTGCCTCAGTTAGGGGAACTTCTCTGTCAAGAACCCTGGGTATTGAGCAAAAACCTTATTAATGTTATTGTTAATAACCTATAATTGGAAGCTTCCTGCCTTTTTTCGGTTGCTCCTGTGGAAAATACTGAAAAGATGACTTTGTTTTGCTTTCTTGTCTTTTTATAAAAGGGGAGGTGGAGAGACCCCCTCAGAGCAGGGATTGTTCCGGGAGAGTGCCTCTGACTTTGGGACATCTCACCCACAGAGATTTCCAAGCTGACGGTTTGTTTTGGGCTTTGGCTTTTATTTTTGTTGTTTTGCGTTTGGGAAAACAAGCATTTTTACTGCGCAAGTGAGTTGGTCAGAGGAAAAGGGAGCCCAGGAGTGGCAGCCAGTGGATCTGGGCCCTTGCTGTGCTTCCCTTTCTCTGGGACTGTGAGGGAGAAAATGGTTTTTAGAGGTGAGGGTTGGTCCATGTGGAGGACAGAAATGTCTCTCTCTGGGGACAGAGGAACCCGGGAGTTCCACCACATTTCCTGCCATCTGGTCGTAGACACAGCCTTGCCAGGAGAGCCTGCCCTCCGCAGACCACAGGACCAGACACCCTGCCTCCATCTTTCCAAGCACCGGGGCGAAAAACCACAAAGGAAAGGAAGAAAATTTATATATATATATAATATAAAATCACTTGGTGATTAAAAAAAAAACTAACTGCTCCATAAATAAAACTCCTAAAGTCACACACACACAAAAAAAAACAAACTACAAATAGAACTGCCTTATGACCCAGCAATCCCACTGCTGGGCATACACACCAAGGAAACCAGAATTGAAAGAGACACGTGTACCCCAATGTTCATCGCAGCACTGTTTATAATAGCCAGGACATGGAAGCAACCTAGGTGTCCATCAGAAGATGAATGGATAAGAAAGCTGTATACATATACACAATGGAGTACTACTCAGCCATTAAAAGAATACATTTGAATCAGTTCTAATGAGACGGATGAAACTGGAGCCGATTATACAGAGTGATGTAAGCCAGAAAGAAAAACACCAATACAGTATACTAATGTATATATTATGGAATTTAGAAAGATGGTAACGATAACCCTGTATGTGAGACAGCAAAAGAGACACAGATATATAGAACAGTCTTTTGGACTCAGAGGGAGAGGGAGAGGGTGGGATGATTTGGGAGAATGGCACTGAAACACGTATAATATAATATATGAAATGAATCACCAGTCCAGGTTTGATGCATGACACTGGACGCTTGGGGTTTGTGCACTGGGAAGACCCAGAGGGATGGTATGGGGAGGGAGGAGGGAGGGGGTTCAGGATGGGGAACACGTGTACGCCCATGGTGGATTCATGTTAATGTATGGCAAAACCAATACAATATTGTAAGTTAATTAGCCTCCAATTAAAATAAATGAATTTATAATAAAAAAAAAGAATGAAGAAATGGAGAAGCTCGGGGCCAATGGGTCAGAACTGCCGCACGTGAGACATTTTAAAACTGACTTTTTGCTATTAAATGTGAGATAGTTTGGGTGTGGTTTTGGTGTGTTTAAATTGTGTTTCCTCTGTGGCAGGGCATTGGAATTCCTTCCGTTTTATGTGAATTGCAGTATGTTTCACTGTGATCATAAACTCTACTCACTATTCTCAGTTTCTGGCAAGATTTTGTAACCACCATAAGTTCTAAGAATTTAAAATCTCTCTTAAAACTTATAACTTGTTGATGTTGACATTTTTTATACATATAGCACTTCCCAGGTAGCTCAGTGCTAAAGAATCTGTCTGCCAATGCAGGAGGTGTGTGTGTTTTATACCTAATTCAATCAGGTCCCCTGGAGAAGGAAATGGCAACCGATTCCAATATTCTTGCCTGAGAAATCCCATGGACAGAGAAGCTTGGTGAGCTACAATCCATGAGGTTGCAAAGAGTTGGACATGACTAGTGGCTGAACATATCTGTATACATAACACACACATAATATATGGAGGTAAAGCCTTTCTGATACGATAAAGGCAACTGATTTTGAAGATATCTCTAAAAATATGTCAACTCCATTAATTCTGATTTTGGAACTTTTAACAGGAGATTGCACTCAGTCACATTAAACAGATTCTGGAGAAATACCTATTTTTCATCTTGATTGAAACATGTGTTTTTTAGATGCATTTCAAAGAATATAGTTTACAAATGTTCAGAGAGTAAACATGACTCCTCAGATGAATAGAGATCACACCTAAGTGATGAATCTAATGAGAGATAGGCCAGAACTTTTCTCATCCATTCATACCCAGGTTGTTTAACCAAAGCCCATTTTTCAATTTGTGCCCCAACTTCGTTTCTTTCCTTACTTAAGTGAAACCTTCTGACACAAATGCAACTCAGAATCCATGTGCAAATCAAAGCCACAAGAAGAGAAAAAAGTGGTCTGTCGCAGTCCTGACAGTGCTGATTTAAGGGTCTATGTGTTCCTGCTATTTTTTTCTTACTTTAATTTCCTGGCTAGAAGCTGATATTTTCCACTTACTTCATTCCCTCTTTTTGATACTGGCACATTTAACATGTAAAACAGTAGCCACAACTTAATTTTCATTTAATTTCATTTTTAAGAGTAAGGATAATATGTTCCAAATTTGCTGATAAAGAAATGCCACAAATGCTGCATTTTAACTTTGATAGCTAGAGGTCCTTTAGAATAGTTATGCAAATTTCACAAATATCTTCTTTGAAAAATACGAACAACCTTAAGGTCAAATTCAATTTCCCTTTTCCTTCTTCCCCTTTTTCCTTATTAGAGTCCCAGTGACCCTATAAGAAACTCCCTCTTAGGTCTTAGCCTTTTAAGTTTAGAGTGCAACATGTGAGGACTAATACAAATATTATAGTTTAGAAACTCATTTTTCTTTTCGTAATTTCCTCAGTTCAGTTCAGTTCAATCACTCAGTTGTGTCCGACTCTTTGCAACCCCATGGAGTGCAGCATGCCAGGCCTCCCTGTCCATCACCAACACCTGGAGTTTATTCAAACTCATGTCCAATGAGTCGGTGATGCCATCCAACCATCTCATCCTCTGACATCCCCTTCTCCTCTTGCCTTCAATCTTTCCCAGCATCAGGGTCTTTTCCAAGGAGTTGGTTCTTCATATCAGGTAGCCAAAATATTGGAGTTTCAGCTTCAGCAATCAGTCCTTCCAATGAATATTCAGGACTGATTTCCATTAGGATGGACTGGTTGAACATCCTTGCAGTCCAAGGAAGTCTCAAGAGTCTTCTCCTAATTTCCTAGGGAAATATAATTTAGATTTATATTTTGAGGGCTAGTGATCAGGAGTATGGATGACTTTCTATAGAAGACAGTGTTACTTGTCCCATATTTTAAAAGTTGAAGTTTCAGTTGTCAGACTGTTTCTTAGTATTTTCATATTATGAACAATCAGCCTGAGCCCTTTATAGATTCTATACGTTTCACTGGGTAAATATTGTGAACTTTTAAAAAGATATGTGAGCTAGTAGTATTTCCAAATTGCTTTTTTTTCCCCCACAAATTCACACTTGTATTTATTTAATTTTCAATAAGTTTAAATCCTTGAAGGGTACAACATCACACAGATTCTGTATCCAATGACCTTAGTAAGAAGGTTGTTTCAGAATTTGGCAAGAGCCTTGCTAGATTCCATGAGCCAGAGTTACCTTTCCCCAGATTACCCTGGTTTTGTTAGGTTTTCTGCCAGGAGTTACTATGCTGTTCTTTGTATGCGTAAGCATATCTCTTGCCTAGATAGAAATCAGTTTAACCTCTGACAAAAACAACTTCAATTTAGGAAGAGCTGTGTGCTCCCTTTGGTTCCAGAGATCCCACTTGCAGCCAGCAATAATGGCCTTGGACCATAATTTTTCCAACATATTTGTCATTTTAGAGCCCTGTTCCCAGCAGGCTTCCACAGGCTCCAAATATCTCCAAACTGTCTTTTAAAATTTCTCAAAGAGTTTAGCTGTGCTACAATTTCCTGATTCTCTCCTGAGGGTTCAGAGGTCTTCTCTGCCAGCTGGGCTATCCTTAGGTTTCTCCACTTCATTGATCACAAGGCTATTCATGGAAGGGTCATAGATAACACCCCTGCATTACAGAAATTATATAATTTTGAGATATAGATTGGCTGATGTTTCCTAATCCTTGAGTGACAATTTCACCCATCTTAATTCTTATAGTACAGTTTTTACAAAGGACAATGTCTGTCACTTTTTAAAAGATATTATTTTGTAAAGCAGTTTTAGATTCATAGGAAAACTGAGACAAAAATTGAATTTTCCCATCTTACTCCTGTCCCCACGATGCATGAATTCTCCAATTATCAACATCCCCTTTATGTTATCTTTGTTCCAATAGATGAACTTACACTGACATGTCCAAATAACTCAAAGCTCATAGTTTGCATAAGGGTTCACTCTCAGTTTTGTGCATTGTGTGGGTTTGGGCAGATATGTAATGACATCTGCCCATCATTACAGTTTTGCACAGGGAGTTTTTTATTGCCTTAAAAATCTTCTATGTTCTGCGTGTTAATCCCTTACCCTGCTCCAGTCCCAGTAACCACTGATTTTTTTTTTTTAAACTGCCTCTTAATTTTGCCTTTTCCAGAAAGTCATATAGTCAAAATCAGACAACATGTGCCTTTTCAGACTGGCTTTTTTCACTTAGTAATCCTTATACATTTAAAGTTCTTTCACATCTTTTCATGATTTTGTTGCTCATTTTCTTTTCTTTTTTCTTTTTTCAAGTGCTGAGTATTTCTTTGTCTGAATATGCCACAGCTTGTCGATCTATTCACCTATTGAAGGACATCTTGATTGCTTCCAAATTTTGGCAATTATGAATAATGCAGCCATAAATATCACTGTGTAGTTTTTTGTATGGACATAAGTTTTTGACTCTGTTGGGTGAAATACCAAAGAGCACAAATGCTGGATCATATGGTAAAAGTATGTAGTTTTTTCAGATACCACCAAACTGTTATCCAACAAAGTCTATCATTTTAAAATAATTACAATAATTTTGGTTGTTTGTTTTTATGTTCCTATTCTCCTGCAATGATAGCAACATATATAATTCTTCCTTCTGTTGAATGATCATTTGAATTTTTCTTTTTTGTTTGTGAAAGCTTTTATTTTAAAAGTGCATTCTTTTTTAATTTACTTATTTTTTAATTGAAGGATAATTGCTTTACAGAATTTTGTTGCTTTCCGTCAAACCTCAATATGAATCAGCCCTCCCTTTTGAACCTCACTCCCGTCTCCCTCCCCTCCCACTCCTCTAGGTTGATGCAGAGCTCCTGTTTGATTTTCCTGAGCCACACAGCAAACTCACACTCTTTATGTTAATGGTATCCATACCTTTTCATGCTGTGGCAAGTATTTTCTTTTTATTTAAGGCTTACTCTGATGGCTACTCTGGTATATCATGTGGGTCATGATGAACATCTCTTTGGTCAAAGACTAGTCTTAATGAAGTAATTTGGAGCTATGCTTAAAAGAACAGCTAATTAAAATACATACCTTGAATAATTCACAGTATTTTTGTTTTTTCAGCCATGCACTGTTCCAGGGTTTACAAAGCACACATGCGCATTCATTAATTCTATCGAGCTTTGGGAGTACTGTCAGGTAGACTCGGTAGATAGCTTTTCTCTTTAGTGTTAGTTGCTCAGTTGTATCCAACTGTTTGCCACCCATGGGCTGTAACACACCAGGCTCCACTGTCCATGGAATTCTCCAGGCAAAAATACTGGAGTGGATAGCCATTCCCTTCTCTTTGCAGCTATGGAAACACATCTCAGAGGGGAGAAATGAAGCTAGGGTCACACAGCCAATGGATACTAGAGCTGATATTTTCCATAATTTATTTAGTGTGAAAAATGTTATTAAACACTGCTTAACTTTTAAGTAATCTTTGCTTCCTATAGATTACTTATAAGGAAGTATTTATCTATACCTGTTTATATCTATAGACCGCTATATGGTAAACAAAAGTGGTTTGAGATGCTAGCTTCACAGCATAATTCCCTGCAAGTCTTTAATGTATAAACACATTGCAACCTTTATCATATGCAATTTGGAGTTCTAAGATGCTAAATAAGTGATAAAGGCAATATTTTATAATGCAGTCACACCATAGTTCACTTTTCTTCTAAAAAAAAATAGACACATTTTAATGGGGGAAGAGTGGAGTAGGAAATAAAAACGGTCAATCCAACTGAAATAGCAGAATAAAGGCTATCCTGAATTGAAGATAACATATCTATGCTTCCACTAAAATTTATTCAGCACCTTGAGAGTGAATAATGACAGCAGCATTAACAAGTGACATATAAACAATGTGCTACAATAATTTAACTTGAAAATATTAATTTTCATGAGTTTTTATTGCACTGAGTGGTTTCTTACATATATAATAAATCTTGGAAATCAAGTCTCATTACTTTCCCTTTCTCATGTTTGAATATCATGTCTACTTAACTGATATAATTCCTAGTGATTTCTATTAAATTTCTTCACTGTATTATTGCTGAATAAAATAAGTGGTACTTTAATCTTTCTGCACAGATGCAGCACCTAAACACTGCTATTTTTCAAGGCTTAGTTTTTAGTTGCAATGTATAAAATTTCACATGTTCAACCACAAATTACTTACTTAATGCTTCCTGGATGCTTATTGAGAAACATGTTTCTTTTGTTCAGCAAGAAAAAGGAAGTTCAATATGGTCCAGTCTATCAATATTTGCAGAGAAAGTGAATCATCTTTTCTCTGTACACATTTATCTATGCTCCAATTAAACAAGTAATGGTTGGTACATTGAGCGCTTGATCAATTTTAAATTATCAACTGAGGATGTGAATATTCTATTCCTATGCCTTCCTTTTGCTTCTTTCCTAAATTCACAAAATAATTGCTTTGATTTCTAAGCTTCATAAGCATCTCTAAATGTAGCTTATGTGCTGTGCTGTGCTGAGTCGCTCAGTCATGTCTGACTCTTTGTGACCCCATGGACTGTAGTCTGCCAACCTCCTCTGTCTATGGGATTTCTGAAGCAAGAATACTGGCATGGGCTGCCATTTCCTTCTCCAGGGGATCTCCCCAAACCAAGAATTGAACCCAGGTCTCTCACATTGCAGGCAGATTCTTTACCATTTGAGCCGTCAGCGAAGCCCAAGTTTAGCTTAAGGTTC
This sequence comes from Ovis canadensis, assembly GCF_042477335.2. Taxonomy (NCBI): domain Eukaryota; kingdom Metazoa; phylum Chordata; class Mammalia; order Artiodactyla; family Bovidae; genus Ovis; species Ovis canadensis. The sequence goes on from NC_091251.1 coordinate 105,335,618, forward strand.
CACCTTTTCACTGATAAAATTAAGTTTAGCTCATCTTAATTCTTTTAGTGAAAAGGTAGTATTTACTATTTGGGAAATAGATATTTCCCAGTCACTTTGTAAACGATCTCTTTCGGTGAAATCACCGTCATGTGTTCATTACATATTTATGGAATGGTCATTAAGTGTGTGCCACTATGTATAAGTCACAATGAAAGTTATAAATAGTGAACTTAAGGAACAGTTAGACCTGGCACAACTGTGAGACCTGCAGAAATGAACGTAGAAAGAACAGAAGAATCAGAGGAGGAGACATTAACAAGTCAGTTGCAGAAATCATCCTCCCTCAGGTACCAAAGCGCAGGAGGGAAACTCATGGCGGGATCCACGGGGAGCTGTTGGCCTTCTGTAACTATCACTTCTGTGGTTTATAGTCAAGCTCCTAAGCTGCAGGTGGTCCTAAGTTTTCTGTGCTCAGCTGGGCTAGCAGCTAGAAGTACGAGCTAGAAGAGGAGCAAGAGGAGACTGATGGCAGGCAGAAGCTTGCCAGGAATCTTTCACCTTGCTTATCATCACATCTGACTATTGTGGTGTTGAAAGCAATGAGGGCTGCTTCACTCTACCTTTTAAACCTGCCTTGGTTTCCACTGTTGAGAAATTCTTACCCAGAATCATTTCAGAATCACCTCCACTAAAAGGCTTTTGTTGTTGTTGTTGTTGTTTTCTGCTAAATGTCTTCAGTCGTGTCCAATTCTTTGCGCCCCTATGAACTGTAGCCTGCCAGGCTCCTCTGTCCATAGGATTCTCCAGGCAAGAATACTGGAGTGGATTGCCATACCTTCCTCCAGGAGATCTTCCTGACCCAGGGATTGAACCCTCGTCTCTTACATCTCCTCCATTGACAGGTGGGTTCTTTACCGCTAGCATTACCTTTTACACGTCTTATTTTAGATTAGAGTGATTGTTTAAGAAATGTTCGCGGGAAAACTTAGCAAGAAACTGGGAAAATGGAACCAAAAAAGGAAGAAGGTCAAGAAACTATGTGGTTTGATGCAAAGTTCCATGAGGGGTTACTTTTTCTCAAGTGTCTATCATATGTCCAGGTGGTCCTGACTAAACGGTATTTATATTCCCACCTCAATCAGATGCTTGTTAAGAAATGCTTGTGGAAGTGATGTAATATAAAAGGTTTCCACATTTACATAAAAATATGTACTCCAAAACCTTGAAGCCCATCTTCTAACAAAGAGACACACAGTTGTTACCATTGGTACTAAAAAAATATTATTACATGAAAATAACAACAGGATCCATGAAGAAATGAATAGAACATCTTCTATACAAATAGCCTTAATTTTAAGTTATATATCCCCTGATATCTTACCTTAAGTATACTTGCATAGAAACAGGGCTTCGTTGATGGCTAAGTCATAAAGAATCCACCTGCAATTCAGGAGACATGGGTTCGATCCCTGGGTTGAGATGATCCCCTGGAGAAGGGAAGGACAACCCACTCCATATTCTTGTCTGGGAAATCCCATGGACAGAGGAACCTGACAGGCTACAGTCCACAGGGTCACAAGAGTTGGAAATGACTTAGGAACTAAACAACAACAGCAAACATAGGTGAGATAGAAACAAAAAGTGGGGGAGGGTCTTTTTTATTAAAAAGTATTTATTTTTTGATTTCCATAATATTCTTGAAGATGTCTATAAAAAACAAAGTAAAAAATGATGACACGGATGAGACAGTAAAAAGTTTTCTACAGATGTATTGAATAGACTTCAGAAGTCTGAGTGAGGAAATATATACTCCATCTTACCTTCCAATGTCCCAGTCAGTCTCCATAGATTCTTAGAACTTTGATTAGGATTACAGAGCAGTGACTATGGGCCTATAAGCATCTCAATATACAAGCATCTTCACAGTTTATAATCTGGTACACCAATTATTTGATCAGGTATCACATGTTTTTGAGGGAAAAGGAAAAAGAAGTCTAAATGGGCTCCTTTTGACAGCTCCACTTGCTGTTTAAAAACAGCATAGCAATCTTGTTGACTGATCATGATTATTATAAAAGAAAACATTCTGCTAATAAAAGGCACTGCATTCAAAATCAGACAAAAAATTGTACATACTAATTAGATTAAATGTGAAAGTAGAACTGGATAATCTTACAAAGCATATTTTATAGGACTGATTTTATAATTGCTGTTTTCATATAAATACCTTGCTATGTCCAATCTCTAAAAAAATGTAAAATTTTTGATACAATAAAATGACTTTTATAGTTTGATGGATCATTTTAATAACAGTATACTAATCTACTTTATAAAGATAAATTTCTATATTCTAAGCATATTTTGTCATAAGCAGGGCTTAAGTTACAGAAGAACACTGTAGCTCACCAGGCTTTCCCAGCCATGGAATTTCCTAGGCAAGAATACTGGAGCGGATTGTCATTTTCTGCTCTAGGGGATCTTCTTGACCCAGGGATTGAACCCAGGTCTCCTGAGTCTCCTGCACTGCAGGCAGGTTCTTTACCACTAGCACCACCTGGGAAGCCCAAAGATACATTAATAGATATTACTTTTGATATCTACCTTGCTATATCTATAACTATATCTATATCTATATATGTATATATAAACTATGAGATGAGTTACCTCATTATTTAAAATATTTCATTGATAAACATTTTTAATAGGTATATATGAGAAAGTATCTAAAATAAATGCTTTTACTTATCAAATGAGATCTATGATCAATATCTAATATTAGTTCTACTCATGTGAGGTCTGTTTACAGAGTGTAGAGGCAGACATATGTGTGTGCAAGCAAAGGCAAATTGATAACGTTTATCTATGTGTCTTGGAGAAATGTACATCTTAGTCTGTCTGGGTGAGTATAACAGAGCACCATAGACTGAGTAGGTTATAAAGGACAAACTTACTTTTCCAGCTTCTGGAGGCTGAGAAGTGGTGATCATCGCCTCAAAATCAAGGTGCTGGCAGATGCAATGTTTGCTGAGGGCTGGGCCATGGGTTCATAGACTGCCCTCTATTGAAACTTGCTGTGGGCTCCTAGGAGAAGGGTCAGACTCTGGGGTCTCTTTTATAAGGATATTACTCCCATTCATGAGAGCCCAACCCTCATGACCTAAAGTGAAAGTGTTTGTAGCTCAGCCTGTCTCACTCTTTGTGACCCCATGGACTGTAGGCCATAGGGCTCCTCTGTCCATGGCATTCTCCAGGCAAGAATATGGAGTGGTTAGCCATTGCCTCCTCCAGGGCATCTTCCTAACTCAGGGACCAAACCTGAGTCTCTCATGTCTCCTGCGTTGGCAGGCAGGCTCTTTACCACTAGCGTCAAATTTGTCAGTAAGACACATTGTTTTGGAGACCAGAAAAGATGTATGGAATGAAACACTCAGAGAAGTTAATATAAATGTATGTGACCGAAAACATATTTAATAGCCAAATATGAAGTTGTTTTTACGTGTACTTGTGTGATAAGAGAGTTTAGGAGAGTTTCAAAGAAAAAAAAATCCCACTTTCTGCAGTATAATCCTATCATATCACAGATAAATCAGCAGTTTTATTGAATGGTTGATGTTCTTGAGCCAAGATTACAGAATTTAATGATAATATATTTTGAATGTTAGTTTTACACCTTATAAAATATGTTGTTTGGTGCTGAAAAATAATGTTTGAAATCTGGTTCACAGCACAGTGGTCTACAAGGAGAAAGTTTGAAATTGATGTCTTTTTTTACAATAATAACCAGAGATCAAATTGCCAACATCTGCTGGATCATGGAAAAAGCAAGAGAGTTCCAGAAAAACATCTATTTCTGCTTTATTGACTATGCCAAAGCCTTTGACTGTGTGGATCACAATAAACTATGGAAAATTCTGAAAGAGATGGGAATGCCAGACCACCTCACCTGCCTCTTGAGAAATCTATATGCAGGTCAGGAAGCAACAGTTAGAGCTGGACATGGAACAACAGACTGGTTCCAAATAGGAAAAGGATTTCATCAAGGCTGTATATTGCCACCCTGCTTATTTAACTTATATGCAGAGTACATCATGAGAAACGCTGGGCTGGAAGAAGCACAAGCTGGAATCAAGATTGCTGGGAGAAATATCAGTCACCTCAGATATGCAGATGACACCATCCTTATGGCAGAAAGTGAAGAGGAACTCAAAAGCCTCTTGATGAAGCCAAAAGAGGAGAGTGAAAAGATTGGCTTAAAGCTTAACATTCAGAAAATGAAGATCATGGCATCTGGTCCCATCACTTCATGGGAAATAGATGGGGAAACAGTGGAAACAGTGTCAGACTTTATTTTGGGGGGGCTCCAAAATCACTGCAGATGGTGACTTCAGCCATGAAATTAAAAGATGCTTACTCCTTGGAAGAAAAGTTATGACTAACCTAGGTAGCATATTCAAAAGCAGAGACATTACTTTGCCGACTAAGGTCTGTCTAGTCAAGGCTATGTTTTTCCTGTGGTCATGTATGGATGTGAGTTGGACTGTGAAGAAAGCTGAGCACCAAAGAATTGATGCTTTTGTTTTTTTTTGTTGTTGTTGTTTTAGTTTTTTATTTTTTAAATTTTAAAAATCTTTAATTCTTACATGCGTTCCCAAACATGAACCCCCCTCCCACCTCCCTCCCCATAACATCTCTCTGGGTCATCCCCATGCACCAGCCCCAAGCATGCTGTATCCTGTGTCAGACATAGACTGGCGATTCAATTCTTACATGGTAGTATACATGTTAGAATGCCATTCTCCCAAATCATCCCACCCTCTCCCTCTTCCTCTGAGTCCAAAAGTCCGTTATACACATCTGTGTCTTTTTTCCTGTCTTGCATACAGGGTCGTCATTGCCATCTTCCTAAATTCCATATATATGTGTTAGTACACTGTATTGGTGTTTTTCTTTCTGGCTTACTTCACTCTGTATAATCGGCTCCAGTTTCATCCATCTCATCAGAACTGATTCAAATGAATTCTTTTTAACGGCTGAGTAATACTCCATTGTGTATATGTACCACTGCTTTCTTATCCATTCATCTGCTGATGGACATCTAGGTTGCTTCCATGTCCTGGCTATTATAAACAGTGCTGCGATGAACATTGGGGTACATGTGTCTCTTTCCATTCTGTTTTCCTTGGTGTGTATGCCCAGCAGTGGGATTGCTGGGTCATAAGGTAGTTCTATTTGCAATTTTTTAAGGAATCTCCACACTGTTCTCCATAGTGGCTGTACTAGTTTGCATTCCCACCAACAGTGTAGGAGGGTTCCCTTTTCTCCACACCCTCTCCAGCATTTATTGCTTGCAGATTTTTGGATCGCAGACATTCTGACTGGTGTGAAGTGGTACCTCATTGTGGTTTTGATTTGCATTTCTCTAATAATGAGTGATGTTGAGCATCTTTTCATGTGTTTGTTAACCATTCGTATGTCTTCTTTGGAGAAATGTCTATTTAGTTCTTTGGCCCATTTTTTGATTGGGTCGTTTATTTTTCTGGAATTGAGCTGCATAAGTTGCTTGTATATTTTTGAGATTAGTTGTTTGTCAGTTGCTTCATTTGCTATTATTTTCTCCCATTCAGAAGGCTGTCTTTTCACCTTGCTTATATTTTCCTTGGTTGTGCAGAAGCTTTTAATTTTAATTAGATCCCATTTGTTTATTTTTTCTTTTATTTCCAGAATTCTGGGAGGTGGATCATAGAGGATCCTGCTGTGATTTATGTCTGAGAGTGTTTTGCCTATGTTCTCCTCTAGGAGTTTTATAGTTTCTGATCTTACATTTAGATCTTTAATCCATTTTGAGTTTATTTTTGTGTGCGGTGTTAGGAAGTGATCTAGTTTCATTCTTTTACAAGTGGTTGACCAGTTTTCCCAGCACCACTTGTTAAAGAGATTGTCTTTACTCCATTGTATATTCTTGCCTCCTTTGTCAAAGATAAGGTGTCCATATGTGTGTGGATTTATCTCTGGGCTTTCTATTTTGTTCCATTGATCTATGTGTCTGTCTTTGTGCCAGTACCATACTGTCTTGATGACTGTGGCTTTGTAGTAGAGCCTGAAGTCAGGCAAGTTGATTCCTCCAGTTCCATTCTTCTTTCTCAAGATTGCTTTGGCTATTCGAGGTTTTTTGTATTTCCATACAAATCTTGAAATTATTTGTTCTAGTTCTGTGAAAAATGTGGCTGGTAGCTTGATAGGGATTGCATTGAATTTGTAAATTGCTTTGGGTAGTATACTCATTTTCACTATATTGATTCTTCCGATCCATGAACATGGTATATTTCTCCATCTATTAGTGTCCTCTTTGATTTCTTTCATCAGTGTTTTATAGTTTTCTATATACAGGTCTTTAGTTTCTTTAGGTAGATATATTCCTAAGTATTTTATTCTTTTCGTTGCAATGGTGAACGGAATTGTTTCCTTAATTTCTTTTTCTACTTTCTCATTATTCGTGTATAGGAATGCAAGGGATTTCTGTGTGTTGATTTTATATCCTGCAACTTTACTATATTCACTGATTAGCTCTAGTAATTTTCTGGTGGAGTCTTTAGGGTTTTCCATGTAGAGGATCATGTCATCTGCAAACAGTGAGAGTTTTACTTCTTCTTTTCCAATTTGGATTCCTTTAATTTCTTTTTCTGCTCTGATTGCTGTGGCCAAAACTTCCAGAACTATGTTGAATAGTAGCGGTGAAAGTGTACACCCTTGTCTTGTTCCTGACTTTAGGGGAAATGCTTTCAATTTTTCACCATTGAGGATAATGTTTGCTGTGGGTTTGTCATAGATAGCTTTTATTATGTTGAGGTATGTTCCTTCTATTCCTGCTTTCTGGAGAGTTTTTATCATAAATGGATATTGAATTTTGTCAAAGGCCTTCTCTGCATCTATTGAGATAATCATATGGTTTTTATTTTTCAATTTGTTAATGTGGTGAATTACATTGATTGATTTGCGGATTTTGAAGAATCCTTGCATCCCTGGGATAAAGCCCACTTGGTCATGGTGTATGATCTTTTTAATGTGTTGTTGGATTCTGATTGCAAGAATTTTGTTGAGGATTTTTGCATCTATGTTCATCAGTGATATTGGCCTGTAGTTTTCTTTTTTTGTGACATCTTTGTCAGGTTTTGGTATTAGGGTGATGGTGGCCTCATAGAATGAGTTTGGAAGTTTACCTCCCTCTGCAATTTTCTGGAAGAGTTTGAGGAGGATAGGTGTTAGCTCTTCTCGAAATTTTTGGTAGAATTCAGCTGTGAAGCCGTCTGGACCTGGGCTTTTGTTTGCTGGAAGATTTCTGATTACAGTTTCAATTTCCGTGCTTGTGATGGGTCTGTTAAGATTTTCTATTTCTTCCTGATCCTTTTGAACTGTGGTGTTGGAGAAGATTCTTGAGAGTCCCTTGGACTGCACGGAGATCCAACCAGTCCATCGTAAAGGAGATCAGCCCTGGTATTTCTTTGGGACGAATGATGCGAAAGCTGAAACTCCAGTACTTCGGCCACCTCATGTGAAGGATTGACTCATTGGGAAAGACTGTGATGCTTGGAGGGATTGGGGGCAAGAGGAAAAGGGGATGACAGAGGATGAGATGGCTGGATGGCATCACGGACTTGATGGACGTGAGTGTGAGTGAACTCCGGGAGTTGGTGATGGACAGGGAGGCCTGGTGTGCTGTGATTCACGGGGTCACAAAGAGTCGGACACGACTGAGTGACTGAACTGAACAATGTTAGTTAATATTTAAATATATATTAGTGATTTATCTGTCTATCCTGTATCTTTATCTAGAATTTTATTCATGGACATACCTATTCTACCAAATATCTGTGTTGAAAATTATGGCTTTTGAAAGAAAATTTAGTTCCATATACAGAAAACTATGTGGAAATATTCAGAATTGCCTAAATGATTTCACTCAATAAGATGTGCCAGCAGTGTTTAAATAATTACCACTGATTTGGCCTAAGCATTCCTGGAGAAGGAAATGGCAACTCACTCCAGTATTCTTGCCTGGAGAATTCTATGGACAGAGAAACCTGGTGGGCTGCAGTCCATAGGGCCCCAGAGAGTTGGACACGACTGAAGGACTAACAAGGTAGCCTAAGCATACTAAGTAACATTGTGAATTTAATAACGTATATTTCAGAGACTACCATTTCTAGAATGTACTAGATCATACTAGGCTAATGCTTCTACTGCATGTACTAGACAAAAGCTGGTTACACTGAATATATATTTATATTTAAAGATGTCAGAGATCTCTGGATGAGTTACCTTCTAGAAAGGTGGAACCATTACAAGGTGAACTAAAGATTGCTGACAATTTTCCATTTATGAAACATTTTGGATTTTAGGCCCAACTAGGAGAATGATTCCTGAAATTGCTACTTCCCTGATACCTTCATGTTTTCTGTTGGAGATTACGAGTGAAACGACACAGAATAAGACACACAAGAGACAGACGACACGCACACTCCGGCCGGAGGAACAGAACTGGGCAAAAAACTAATTGCCGTTTATTATAAATGCCCCCTAGGCAGAATTCCAGATTGCATGAATAAGCCTTTTCATCACAGTGCAGGTGCATACATGTTATTGTATAGCAAAAGGGAGTAAAATCCTAGTCTACTGCAGAGTCTGTACAAAGCCCTCTATTCCTTCTTTATCACAAGAAGGGAATGCTCCCTCGTTTGCAAGGGACCATTAAACTCCAGGCTGTGTCCAGACTCTTTGGCAGAATGCCTCGTTTGCAAGGACGTCCAGCCCTAGCAGAGAGGCCCGTTTGCAGGCACATCTCTGCTACCCTATTAACCCTTCATTTTCATTTACCTATTGAGTTATCTAGTTAACAGCTTTATACCTAGTTAGCAATTTATGTGTATTAATTTCTTCTGTTATAATAACTGATGTGATTTATATCTCCTAACTGGAGTCTCACTAGGACGAGTGCGAATGTAACAGATTGTATTTAAAATTAGGAAGAGCAAATAGTGAGGAGAGACTGAGGAGAGAATACTGGTGGAAGTGGAAGTCACTCAGTCGTGTGCAAGTCTTTGCGACCCCATGAACTGTAGCCCACCAGGTCTTCTGTCCATGGGAACCTCCGGGCAAGCATACTGGAGTGTGTAGCCGTTTCCTTCTCAGGGGTTCTTCCCCACCCAGGGATCAAACCCAGGTCTCCCACATTGCAGACAGTTTCTTCATTGTCTGAGCCACACGGAAACCCTGGGTATCCTGGTAGATTTCTGCAGATTTGCATATCTGCTACTAAGAACATTAGATCTCTATAAAGTTAATCATGCCAAATAACTAGTGTATATTAGCTCATGAATTTTCTTCTGTAAATGTTAAACTGACTGTTAGGGTTATTATTCATTTTAAAGACTGATTTAGAAATGGTGTTTTCAGATATGTTTGAAAGAGCTGGGCAGAGATGATGTAAATAGCTGACCCATCTTGTGGTTTCCTGAATCTGAGGTAAAGAGACAAAGAAGGAAAAACATACATTAGAAATGTAGGAACAAGCAAATCTAAAATTTATATGCATGTATCAAGTTAATATAAGCACCTTTTGAATCATATTTAAAGCAATATTAGTCACTTTAATGATAGCAGATTACAATAATACTTACTGATCAATGGTGTGATTCACAATGAGTACATTCAAAATCATATTCTGATATAGCGATTGCCAGGAATGTGAGTTTAAGAATTTTTCTTCAGAGTGTAGAACATGGGGTTTCTCTGGTGGCTCAGTGGTGAGGAACCTGCCTGCCAATGCAGGAGACGGCAGTTTGATCCCTGATCTGGGAGGATTCCACATGCCTTGGTGCAAACTAGCCCTTGGGTGGCAACTATTGACCCCGTGCTCTAGAGCCTGGAGGCTGCTATGACTGAGGCCACAGGCCCTGGAGCCCATGCTCTGCAACAAGAGAAGCCACCACACGGAGAAGCCCGGGCAACTCAGCTGAGAGTAGACCCCACTCGCAACAGCTAGAGAAAAGCCCAAAACAGCAAGGAAACCCAGCACAGTCGAAAATAAATAAATAATTTAAAGAAATATTGATTAAAAAACTATAGAATATGGATACAGGAAATAAAATATGAATATTTTTCTTTGTATTCTATTTGCCTTTCCTTAGAAATATTTCAAATACATTTTCCAAAAGCATCTTTTTAAATAAAATAATATGTTATCGACTGTGCTGGGTCTTGTTGCCGTTCAGGCTTTTCTCTTGCTACAGTGAGTGGGGGCTACTCGCAGCTGAGTTGCCCGGGCTTCTCCGTGTGGTGGCTTCTCTTGTTGCAAAGCATGGGCTCTAGGGCCTGTTTTTCAACTAAGAAAACTTCTTAAATTTCTTCTCAATACTTTAGGTAGTCAAAGTCATCTGTCAGCTCTCCATTTTCTCCCAAAAATAATAAAAATTGTATTAAAGCAGAAAAAAAAAAATCTATGAACTAGAAATAAAAGCAGAATGGCCAATTTCAGCATCCAAGTCACTGAGCTTTTCAACATATGTTCCAACAACTCATGACGTGTTACTTACAGAACAATTCACTTCACTCTCCGCATCATAAAAATGAAAATACATAAATCATTCATCTTTCCAGAGTTTCAGACATAAACCTGGAAACATCTGTGGCTTTTTGGTTCACTTTGCAATATTCAGACTAGTCATTCAGTGTTTGACTTCTTTTTTTTGCTCCTTCTTCTGGAATCTGTTTTCATAAGAACTACTACCTGTTACAAACCTGAACATTTTGACAGAGTTTTTGGTTACTTTTTAGTTTTCTCCAGATATGTTTTCCTTTTTCCCCAGGATTTCTTGGCTAATGACAGCTATGACCTAACTGCAGTGAAAAAGTACCAACATGATATTTGAGGTTGATACATCTGGCAGAGAAAAGGCAAAAAGAAAATGTGAGATATTTCATCACTAAAGTAAATGCAAAATTGGACATTATAAGCCATGCTAATATTATAAAGTGATCTTATTTTCAGTTTAGTTTTCATTTTATTTTGTTAGTGATGACACTATTCACTATTCATTGTACCAAAGTCAATGTGTAAATATAGTCACAGAAACTTCTTTGTAACATAGGAATAAAGTAGAGAATCTTATGATGGAAGTATTGGATGCAGGCAGAAAACACTATTGCAAAAGGGTAAAAAAAACCTATTCACATCATTTTCTTTTTTTAAAAGATAGCCTTAAAGTTGGGATCTTAATATGATGAAGATAATATGTTAGCATATGTTCCTCACTGGATTTAAGAGTCCTTTTTTAATCAGCTATTTATTTGGAAAGAGCAATATGTATTAAAAAGAAAATGCTTTCAGATTATCTCCATTTCTTCTCTCAAAATTGTAGTGATAAATCTGGTTGTCTCTCTTAATGAAGCACCCTGTAGCTTCAAATTTCAGTAAAGATTATCTAGCAAAAAACAAAGATATAGTCACAGGCAAACATTCTTGTTTTTATTTGTCTCTTGTTGCCAAAGTTTCAAATGAAGCAACTTTTTACTCCAAAAATGCAAACCAGGGAGACCCTGCTTCTAGAAAGGCATGACACAACTTTATTCATTTATTTGTTTTTTCAGTATTTTCACAAACAAAACAGTTTCAAAAGCTCATAATAAGAGCTGACTTTAAAAGATAAAATGAGAGTTTTACTTCTTCTTTTCCAATTTGGATTCCTTTAATTTCTTTTTCTGCTCTGATTGCTGTGGCCAAAACTTCCAGAACTATGTTGAATAGTAGCGGTGAAAGTGTACACCCTTGTCTTGTTCCTGACTTTAGGGGAAATGCTTTCAATTTTTCACCATTGAGGATAATGTTTGCTGTGGGTTTGTCATAGATAGCTTTTATTATGTTGAGGTATGTTCCTTCTATTCCTGCTTTCTGGAGAGTTTTTATCATAAATGGATGTTGAATTTTGTCAAAGGCCTTCTCTGCATCTATTGAGATAATCATATGGTTTTTATTTTTCAATTTGTTAATGTGGTGAATTACATTGATTGATTTGCAGATATTGAAGAATCCTTGCATCCCTGGGATAAAGCCCTCTTGGTCATGGTGTATGATCTTTTTAATGTGTTGTTGGATTCTGATTGCTAGAATTTTGTTGAGGATTTTTGCATCTATGTTCATCAGTGATATTGGCCTGTAGTTTTCTTTTTTTGTGACATCTTTGTCAGGTTTTGGTATTAGGGTGATGGTGGCCTCATAGAATGAGTCTGGAAGTTTACCTTCCTCTGCAATTTTCTGGAAGAGTTTGAGGAGGATAGGTGTTAGCTCTTCTTGAAATTTTTGGTAGAATTCAGCTGTGAAGCCGTCTGGACCTGGGCTTTTGTTTGCTGGAAGATTTCTGATTACAGTTTCAATTTCTGTGCTTGTGATGGGTCTGTTAAGATTTTCTATTTCTTCCTGGTTCAGTTTTGGAAAATTGTACTTTTCTAAGAATTTGTCCATTTCTTCCACGTTGTCCATTTTATTGGCATACAACTGCTGATAGTAGTCTCTTATGATCCTTTGTATTTCTGTGTTGTCTGTTGTGATCTCTCCATTTTCATTTCTAATTTTATTGATTTGATTTTTCTCTCTTTGCTTCTTGATGAGTCTGGCTAATGGTTTGTCAATTTTATTTATCCTTTCAAAGAACCAGCTTTTGGCTTTGTTGATTTTTGCTATGGTCTCTTTTGTTTCTTTTGCATTTATTTCTGCCCTAATTTTTAAGATTTCTGTCCTTCTACTAACTCTGGGGTTCTCCAACTCTTCCTTTTCTAGTTGCTTTAGTTGTAGAGTTAGGTTATTTATTTGACTTTTTTCTTGTTTCTTGAGGTATGCCTGTATTGCTATGAACTTTCCTCTTAGCACTGCTTTTATAGTGTCCTACAGGTTTTGGGTTGTTGTGTTTTCATTTTCATTAGTTTCTATGCATATTTTGATTTCTTTTTTGATTTCTTCTGTGATTTGTTGGTTATTCAGAAGTGTGTTGTTCAACCTCCATATGTTGGAATTTTTAATAGTTTTTCTCCTGTAATTGAAATCTAATCTTAATGCATTGTGGTCAGAAAAGATGCTTGGAATGATTTTGATTTTTTTGAATTTATCAAGTTTAGATTTATGGCCCAGGATGTGATCTATCCTGGAGAAGGTTCCATGAGCACTTGAAAAAAAGGTGAAATTCATTGTTTTGGGGTGAAAAGTCCTATAGATATCAATTAGGTTTGCAGATGACATGCTCCTCTACATGGAAAACCCTAAAGACTCCACCAGAAAATTACTAGAGCTAATCAATGAATATAGTAAAGTTGCAGGATATAAAATCAACACACAGAAATCCCTTGCATTCCTATACACGAATAATGAGAAAGTAGAAAAAGAAATTAAGGAAACAATTCCGTTCACCATTGCAACGAAAAGAATAAAATACTTAGGAATATATCTACTAAAGAAACTAAAGACCTATATATAGAAAACTATAAAACACTGATGAAAGAAATCAAAGAGGACACTAATAGATGGAGAAATATACCATGTTCATGGATCGGAAGAATCAATATAGTGAAAATGAGTATACTACCCAAAGCAATTTACAAATTCAATGCAATCCCTATCAAGCTACCAGCCACATTTTTCACAGAACTAGAACAAATAATTTCAAGATTTGTCTGGAAATACAAAAAACCTCGAATAGCCAAAGCAATCTTGAGAAAGAAGAATGGAACTGGAGGAATCAACCTGCCTGACTTCAGGCTCTACTACAAAGCCACAGTCATCAAGACAGTATGGTACTGGCACAAAGACAGACATATAGATCAATGGAACAAAATAGAAAGCCCAGAGATAAATCCACACACATATGGACACCTTATCTTTGACAAAGGAGGCAAGAATATACAATGGAGTAAAGACAATCTCTTTAACAAGTGGTACTGGGAAAACTGGTCAACCACTTGTAAAAGAATGAAACTAGATCACTTCCTAACACCGCACACAAAAATAAACTCAAAATGGATTAAAGATCTAAATGTAAGATCAGAAACTATAAAACTCCTAGAGGAGAACATAGGCAAAACACTCTCAGACATAAATCACAGCAGGATCCTCTATGATCCACCTCCCAGAATTCTGGAAATAAAAGAAAAAATAAACACATGGGATCTAATTAAAATTAAAAGCTTCTGCACAACCAAGGAAAATATAAGCAAGGTGAAAAGACAGCCTTCTGAATGGGAGAAAATAATAGCAAATGAAGCAACTGACAAACAACTAATCTCAAATATATACAAGCAACTTATGCAGCTCAATTCCAGAAAAATAAACGACCCAATCAAAAAATGGGCCAAAGAACTAAACAGAAATTTCTCCAAAGAAGACATACGGATGGCTAACAAACACATGAAAAGATGCTCAACATCACTCATTATTAGAGAAATGCAAATCAAGACCACAATAGGTACCACTTCACACCAGTCAGAATGGCTGCGATCCAAAAATCTGCAAGCAATAAATGCTGGAGAGGGTGTGGAGAAAAGGGAACCCTCCTACACTGTTGGTGGGAATACAAACTAGTACAGCCACTACGGAGAACAGTGTGGAGATTCCTTAAAAAATTGCAAATAGAACTACCTTATGACCCAGCAATCCCACTTCTGGGCATACACACCAAGGAAACCAGAATTGAAAGAGACACATGTACCCCAATATTCATCGCAGCACTGTTTATAATAGCCAGGACATGGAAACAACCTAGATGTCCATCAGCAGATGAATGGATAAGAAAGCAGTGGTACATATACACAATGGAGTATTACTCAGCCGTTAAAAAGAATTCATTTGAATCAGTTCTGATGAGATGGATGAAACTGGAGCCGATTATACAGAGTGAAGTAAGCCAGAAAGAAAAACACCAATACAGTATACTAACACATATATATGGAATTTAGGAAGATGGCAATGACGACCCTGTATGCAGGACAGGGAAAGAGACACAGATGTGTATAACGGACTTTTGGACTCAGAGGGAGAGGGAGAGGGTGGGATGATTTGGGAGAATGACATTCTAACATGTATACTATCATGTGAATTGAATCGCCAGTCTATGTCTGACGCAGGATGCATCATGCTTGGGGCTGGTGCATGGGGATGACCCAGAGAGATGTTTTGGGGAGGGAGGTGGGAGGGGGGGGTTCATGTTTGGGAATGCATGTAAGAATTAAAGATTTTAAAATTTAAGAAAAAAAAAAACAAAGTAAACATTTCAGAAATTAAAAAAATAATAATAAAATAAAAGATAAAATGTGCCTTCACTAAAGGAACTTACATTCTTTAAAATAGCCGTGATATGCAGATGGCCAATAAAGTATTATATGTATTAAAAGAAGTGATTACAAGGTAAAGCAGGTGAATAAGGAATACAGTGATGAAGACCCCTGGAAAAAATGTATGGTGGTGACAAGCCTTCATTTCAGAGGTAATTCTTAATTGGGTCTTTCGTGGTTTTCTAAAAGAAATTTGTTTATCTCATCAATCAAACAGAAAACATTTTATTTATTACAATTATTTGATTTTAGAGGACTAGATATGTGAATAAAACTAGAAGCATGAAGCAAAGTAGCATGTTAAAGGAGCTGAATATTCTTTTACCCTTCTGCTGTCAGAAGACTGTATTATTGTAGGCAAAGTCAGCCCATCACCAGTTTTTATATTTATTGGAATGTGTCTTACGCATTATTTTACTATTGTCTATGATAGCTGTCTTTTTATAAATGCAGGAGGAGAAAGGGATGACAGAGGCAAGCTCCGGGAGTTGGTGATGGACAGGGAAGACTTGCGTTCTGCAGTTCATGGGGTTGCAGAGGGTGGACACCACTGAGCGACTGAACTGAGTTGTCCTGAAGACTAATCTAGCATTGACCCTTAATTTAGAGTAAAGTTTGCTCTCTTATCAAAAAACAAAGCCTGGAAGAAAAAAAAAAAAAGGATTCCATGAACCTATAACAACAGAAGAAGAAGAAAGGACAACTGAAAGGTGTGTTTGCTGAGTTGCCCACTGGCAACGCTGAACTTTGAACCCTCTACTTCTGGTAAATAACAAGGGTCAAAAAGTCTCCATATTTTTGAGCTTTGGGTAAATCTTATCACAATTAATAATTCTCCCCCACATGACTTACATAAGACTGTGGATGACTCTCTTATGTACCTATGAAAGGGTCAGGTATAGACCCTCCAAATTCCCATTCTTTGTCTCATAAATAATTAGCTAGGGGAGAAGAGAAGCCCAACTATAGTATACTCAAGTTAGTGGGCATTTTATCCAAATTGCTGAGTGGGAACAACAGTTCTGCAAATTATTTATTTATCAATATTTATTTACGTGGCCGTGTTGGGTCTTAGTTGCAGCATGTGGGATCTTTCTTTGTGGCTCACAGATTTCTTTCTTGTTGTGATGAGAGGGCTCCAGAGCATGTGGGCTTCAGCTTCAGCATCAGTCCTTCCAATGAATATTCAGGACTGATTTCCTTTAGGATAGACTCGTTGGATCTCTTTGCTGTCCTAGGGACTCTCAAGAGTCTTCTCCAACACCACGGTTCAAAAGCATCAGTTCTTTGGTGCTCAGCCTTCTTTATGGTCCAGTTGTTAAGAACCCATTCCTTTCCAATGCAGGGGATGCAGGTTCAATCCCTGCTTGGAGAACTAAGATCCCATGTGCTTCTGGGCAACTAAGCCCACACATCACAAGTACTGAGCACAAGTGCCCTGGAGCTATCTCATCACAGCTAGAGAGAAACCTGGGGACCACAACAAAAGATCCCACGTGTTGCAACTAAGACCCAACACAGCCACGTAAATAAATATTGATAAACAACTAATTTGCAGAACTGTTGTTCCCACTCAGCAAGTTGGATAAAATGCCCACTAACTTGATTAAACTATAGTTGGGCTTCTCTTCTCCCCTCAGGCCCCTGAATTATGAACTCACTTTTGAGCATTGGAAACAATCTCTTCTTAACAGTCCCGCTAGAGAGCAAACTGACATGGAGGGAAAACATTCTCTGATAAATCTTGATCCTCCCACTGGCACAGTCTACTCCCCTACATCCAATTCTTTCTGGCTGGTTCTCAGGAGGGTTTCTATTTGACACCTTGGGTATGAGATACTAATGAACTATCCAGTGAGATAAAAGCAGCTTAACCTTCCCTTGGTTAAGGGTGGCATTGTTGGTGTTAACTGCCCCAAATTTCCCAGTTACACAATGAAAAATGTTGTGAGTTTACCTCACCATCCCTTTCATACACAGCTTTGGGGTTTGAATGAGAGTCTGATGGGGATCTATAGCGCTATATCTTATAAAACTTCTGAGGTGGTGTTAATCATACAATTCCTCTGGGAGACAGTTTTGTTTCTGTTTTATCATCCTCCTAAGGGGCTGCAAGAACCAGTTTTAGGGGCCTCCACTTGGCCTTTTTTGCCAAAAACTGCCTTACTCTACAGTTCAGGGAATCAATGAAATGCTTCTTCAAACTCTTAGGTATACCTATGGCAATTATAGGCTTGCTGCTGCTGCAGCTAAGTCACTTCAGTCGTGTCTGACTCTGTGTGACCCCATAGGTGGCAGCCCACCAGGCTCCCCCGTCCCTGGGATTCTCCAGGCAAGAACACTGGAGTGGGTTGCCATTTCCTTCTCCAATGCATGAAAGTGAAAAGTGAAAGTGAAGTCACTCAGTTGTGTCCGACTGTTTGCAACCCTATGGACTGCTTAGGTAGTAGAAAATACCCACAGCATTACTCCGTGCATATATTAAACCGACTATATAATGAACTTGAGACAGTTCTTAAACCCCCATTCCATCTAGAAGACCATGGTGGCACTTTCAGTCCCTTAGTATCAATGGCACTTTAGACATCTTGTCCAACAGTGTTCAAAGAATTTGGATATTTCACTTTCATACAATGCAATGCAAAGATTTTCCTCCAGCAGATCGGCTTTCCCATAGGTCAGTAGTGGGCTCTGAGGCAAAGGAACTTACATTTAAAAATTGACTCAGAAGTTGCTATTTTCCACCATGATCTTTAATGTCTGCTTTCTGCTCACTAGCTATCATGTCTTTTTTCCTAGTTATTCAAGTTAAGTAATACCTATTTAGTTTTCTGTCTTTGTCACTCTTCAAAACACCAAGATCTATTAATCATTTTTACAAATCGCTGGAGGTTATAGAAATCTAGTTACCATTTGGCCCCTGTGACCCATTATAGTCATTAATCCACCTTGTCCCTGCCCAAGGAGTGCTATTACCTTGCCTCTGCCATTCCAGAGTCCATCATCTCCCTTTCAAAACCAGGCAGTTCAGTCAAAAGTTTTATCTCCTGCAATTAACCTTGGCATGAAAAAGAGTGTCTCCACCAAGGATTTTAAAGATTCCAGTAACCCTCACCAATACCTTGCTATTAATAACAACTTTAACAAAGGAGCTGTTTTCTGTTTCTCTCAAGAGAGACATTTTCATTTCCTTGAGCCTTCTGGCTCTTCCCTTGATATTCTTTTAAGCCATCTCCACTTTATTTACTGTAGACTAGTGTTTCTTAAACTTAAATTTGATACAAATTATGTGGGATCTTGATAAATACAGATTCTGCTTCAGTACATTGGATGAGACTTTAAAGTTTTATTTATAATATACTCCTAGGTGAAACCCATATTACTGGTCTGTAGATGACCCTTTGAGTAACACTGCTATAGATGTTTGTTACATGCAAACCGCAGAAAGCCATCTATCAACGACAGTTTCTAATTGCTTCTAGGCCAGTAAGTCACTCTTAGACCCACTGGACCAGTACTTACAAGACCCATCCACATTTTTCCCTGTTTCTTTTTGGAACCCATCAGTGGTCCTAAAATGTCCAGCCTGTGAGCAATTTCTTGCCAGAGCAGAGACCATACTTTCCTGCTGAAGTGTGCTATGCCCTGGCCCTTTGAAATAGGGCAGAAGGACAAGCAAGAGTCAAACAGAGGAAGAAGAAAAGTTAACTCGTGCTCTGTCCATTGTGATCTACGGAGGAGCTTTATGAAATGTTTCTCAAATCCTTGAATGAAAAGAAATCGCATTTTCTTTTCTGAAATCTGAGAATGACAGATCCATTTGTTTGAAATTCCCTGAACTTTTGAGGTACAAATGTACAAAAGTTGAGGGGAGCTTCAGTAGGCTTCCCATAATATCAGTTCAGTTCAGTTACTCAGTCATGTCCCACCCTTTGCAACTCCATGGACTGAGGCACACCAGGTCTCCCTGTGTATCACCAACTCCCTGAATTTACTCAAACTCATGTTCATTGAGTCGGTGATGCCATCCGACCATCTCATTCTCTGTCATCCCCTTCTCCTCCTGTCTTCAATCTTTCCCAGCATCAGGGTCTTTTCAGATAAGTCAGTTCTTTGTATTAGGTGGCCAAAGTACTGGAGTTTCAGCTTCAGCATCAGTCCTTCAAATGAATATTCAGGACTGATTTCCTTTAGAAAAGCATCAGTTCTTCAGTGATCAGCTTTCTTTATAGTCCAACTCTCACACCTATACATGACTACTGGAAAAAAACATGGCTTTGACTAGATGAACCTTTATTGGCAAAGTAATTTCTTTGTGTTTTAATATACTGCCTAGGTTGGTCATAACTTTTCATCCAAGCAGCAAGCATCTTTTAATTTCATGGCCGCAGTCACCATCTGCAGTGATTTTGGAGCCCCCCAGATACAGTTGGTCTCTGTTTCCACTGTTTCCCCATTTATTTCCCATGAAGTGATGGGACCAGATGCCATGATCTTCATTTTCTGAATGTTGAGCTTAAAGCCAACTTTTTCAGTCTCCTCTTTCATCTTCATCCAGAAGCTCTTCCATTCTTTGCTTTCTGCCATAAGTGTGGTGTCATCTGCATGTCTACGGTTATTGATATTTCTCCCAGCAATCTTGATTCCAGCTTGTGCTTCATCCAGCCCAGCATTTCTCATGATGTACTCTGCATATAAGTTAAATAAGCAGGGTAACAATATCATCCTTGACGTACTCCTTTCCTGATTTGGAACCAGTCTGTTTCATGTCCAGTTGTAAATGTTGCTTTTGACCTGCACACAGATTTCTCAGGAGGCAGGCCAGGTGCTCTGGTATTCCCATGTCTTTCAGAATTTTCCACAGTTTGTAATGATATACACGGTCTAAGACTTTGGCATAGTCAATAAGCAAAGGTAGATGTTTTACTGGAACTCTTACTTTTTCAATAATCCAGCGGATATTGGCAATTTGATCTCTGGTTTCTATGCCTTTTCTAAATCCAGCTTGAACATCTAGAAGTTCATGGTTTACGTACTACTGAAGCCTAGCTTGGAGAATTTTGAGCATTACCTTGCTGGCATGTGAGATTAGTACAATTGTGCGGTAGTTTGAGCATTCTTTGGCATTGCCTTTCTTTGGGATTGGAATGAAAACTGACCTTTTCCAGTCCTGTGGCCACTGCTGAGTTTCCAAATTTGCTGGCATATTGAGTGAGTGAAGCACTTCACAGCATCATCTTCCAGGATTTGAAATAGCTCCACTGGAATTCCATCCCCTCCACTAGCTTTGTTTGCAGTGCTGCTTCCTAAGGCCCACTTGACTTTGCATTCCCGGATGTCAGGTTCTAGGTGAGTGATCACACCATCTAATTACCTGGGTCATGAAGATCTTTTTTTGTATAGTTCTTCTGTGTATTCTTGCCACCTCTTCTTAATATCTTCTGCTTCTGTTAGATCCCTACCATTTCTGTCCTTTATTGTGCCCATCTTTGCATAAAATATTCCCTTGGTATCTTTAATTTTCTTGAAGATATATCTAGTCTTTCCCAATCTATTGTTTTCCTCTATTTCTTTGAGTTGATCGCTGAAGAAGCCTTTCTTATCTCTCCTTGCTATTCTTTGGAACTCTGCATTCAAATGGTATATCTTTCATTTTCTCCTTTGCCTTTCACTTCTCTTCTTTTCACAGCTATTTGTAAGGCCTCCTCAGATAACCATTTTGCCTTTTGCATTCCTTTTTCTTGACAATGGTCTTGATCTCTGTCTCCTGTACAATGTCAGAAACCTCCGTCCATAGTTCTTTAGGCTCTCTGTCTATCAGATTTATTGCCCGTACCTGCCAGAGATGCTCAGAGGGCTCAAACAAACCATGTGAGCACCAGGAACCAGAGACCTCAAAGCGGCTGAGACAGAACTGTGTTTGAGTGTATTCTGAGGAGGCACGGGTCAGCAGTGGACTGCTACAGGGTCAGGGGTTCTGGGTGCAGCAGACCTGGGTATGACATAAGCCCTCTTGGAGGAGGTCGCCTTTAACCCACCATAGAGGCACCAGAACTTACACAGGATTGGGAAACAGACACTTGGAAGGCACAAACAGAACGTTGTGAGCACCAGGACCCAGGAGAAAGGAGCAGTGACCTTTCACCTACAAACTGGCACTTACCAAGAGCATTGCCAGTGACTGAACAGCAAAGGCATTTGCCATCTGCTTCTATGGAGACTGGACCCCATGCTGCTCTAGCTGTTGACCTTCAGCAATCTCTGAGGGAGTTCAGGGTAGAGGGAGGCACTCTGTGCTCCAGGGAATCTGGTGGGCAGGTCTTTAGATAGTTGGATGTTTTTAGGGATAGATTTTATGATCTCAATCCTTGCATGTTCTCATATCTATAGAAGCACTAAATCTTTTCATGGTGACATCAGACCCTCATGACTAACAGAAAAGTTTTGTAAAATGAGTGCTTCATGGTACTGAATTCACCTTTCACCAAAACCTTTTATATTGACTTTTCCCCACTGCCGCTTTGGAGCAGTCTCTAAGAGCTATCTGAAATGCTGCCTCCTGGGCTGCAGTTCTCATTTTGCCCCAGATAAAACTTAACCCACATTTCTCAAGTTGTGCATCATTTTTTAGTCTACAACCCTTACAAGAGATTGACTCAGACTTGCCCGTGAATGTCCAGATGTCTCTGGCAGAGGCATGGTGGGTCTGCGGTGGCCTGCTGCAGGGTTGGGAGCACCGAGTATAGCATTGCTTACATGGGACCTTTTGAAGGAGGTCCAAGGAGTGGGGGTATAGGAGGGCCAAGAGGAGCTACTCTGCATTCAAGGTCAGGAGGGGCAGCCATGAGGAGAAACCCCTCGTCCAAGGTAAGGAGCCATGGCTGCACTTTGCTGGAGCAGCTGTGAAGAGATGCCCCACGTCCAAGGTAAGAGAAACCCAAATCAGACGGTAGGTGTTGTCAGAGGGCAGACACATGGAAACCATAATCAGAGAAAACTAGCCAATCTTATCACACGGACTACAGCCTTGTCTAACTCAATGAAACTAAGCCATGCTGTGTGGGGCCTTCCAAGATGGATGGGTCATGGTAGAGAGGTCTGACAGAATGTGGTCCACTGGAGGAAGGGAATGGCAAACCACTTCAGTATTCTTGCCTTGAGAACCCCATGAACAGTATGAAAAGGCAAAAAGATAGGACACTGAAAGATGAAGTCCCCAGGTTGGTAGGTGCCCGATATACTACTGGAGATCAGTGGAGAAATAACTCCAGAAAGAATGAAGAGATGGAGCCAAAGCAAAAACAGCACCCAGTTGTGGATGTGACTGGTTATGGAAGCAAAGCCAGGTGCTGTAAAGAGCAATATTGCATAGAAACCTGGAATCATCTCTATTCGTTTTCAGGGCAAACTGTTCAATATCACAATAATCCAAGTCTATACCCTAACCAGTAATGCTGAAGAAGCTAAAGCTGAATGGTTCTACAAAGACCTATAAGACCTTCTAGAACTAACACCCCAAAACGATGTCCTTTTCATTATAGGGGGCTGGAATACAAAAGTAAGAAGTCAAGAAATACCTGGAGTAGCAGTCACATTTGGAATACAGAATGAATCAGGGCAAAGGCTAAGATAGTTTTGCCAAGAAAACGAACTGGTCATAGCAAACACCCCCTTCCAACAACAAAAGAGAAGACTATACATGTGGACATCACCAGATAGTCAACACCAAAATCAGATTGATTATATTCTTTGCAGCCAAAGATGGAGAAGCTCTATACAGTCACCAAAAACAAGACTGGGAGCTGACTGGGCTCAAATCATTAACTCCTTATTGCCAAATTCAAACTTAAATTTAAGAAAGTAGCAAAAACCGCTAGACCATTCAGGTATGACCTGAATCAAATCCCTTATGGTTATACAGTGGAAGTGAGAAATAGATTCAAGGGATTCGGTCTAATAGACATAATGCCTGAAGAATTATAGATGGAGGTCTGTGACGTTGTACAGGAGGCAGTGATTAAGACCATCCCATAATATGGTTGCTGAGAAACCACGAGGTAGGAAACAAGGATCTGTCAGTTGCATAAAGCTTGCACAAAAACGGTCCGTGTGTTACTAATGCAAGAGGTGGGGCCGGAAGTATTTGAAATGGCACGAAAGAGTTGTCCACTCTGTTGTCCATCTGTCCTTTTGAACCCACCTCCCTGTTTGTATCCTTTCCTCCCCTTATCTTCTTTTGTTGGTTGCCCAGTGCCATCTGCCAGCAATAGCCATGTGATCACCAGATATAGCTTCTTAAGGCTTCCCCCTCCTGCCCCCCTGCTGCCCAACAACAAGCCAGTCTCTTCCAGTCTTTGCACTTTGACAAGTTCTTAAGCTAGTCCTGAAGATATTGGAAACACAAATCTTCATTCAAAAACAGTTCTGCCTTTCACTTGCTAGGCTTGAATATTTTATTTTGTTTCTTCATCTGGGAAGTAAGGATAGAGCTAGTAAGTTACAATTGTGCAAAAATTGTGATAATATATGCAAAAATGTTCTGGAAATAAGAAAACTTTAAACAAAATATAATATGTTGTTTCAGGTAATAGCTAATTTGTAATACATGAGAATAAAGACCTTTGAAGTGCTTAAAAAGTGTTTATCTTCCAGAAATACTTGTGTTTAAAAGGAAAAAG
Organism: Ovis canadensis; assembly: GCF_042477335.2. NCBI lineage: Eukaryota > Metazoa > Chordata > Mammalia > Artiodactyla > Bovidae > Ovis > Ovis canadensis. The sequence goes on from NC_091251.1 coordinate 105,359,647, forward strand.
GTGTAGCTGAAATGAATAAATGATTAAAGTTAGAATTTCTAACATTCAGTGGGATAGGTAATTTCATGGTGTTAGGGAGGTACTTCTCAAAGTCTCCTTTTACTGGTTATTTCATCTTCTTTTGACACATTTTCTGATTATCATTACATATATATAGCTGTCCTTTTTCTGAGTACTCATTTGGTGCCAGTAGTCTGCTAGCCTCTTTAAATATTAATACTTTGCTGTATTTATTCCTCACAATAAACTAAGAGATATGTATTATTATGGTTCCATTTAACACATGACAATAGTCTTTAAAATCTTAAAATATGTCCCAATTAAAACAGAGTCAGTAGATGGCACACCAGTGCTTAAATCCAGGTTTGTATGAGAAGGCTTCTAAGCTCTTTGTTTCACAGTTGTGATATGTTTCTAAGAATTCATTTCCTTTTTATTTGTTTTAATGTGTATACTTTTAATTGTGGGAAAACTGCTTTACTGCGTTGGTTTCTGCCATATAGTGACATGAATCAGCCATAGGTATATGTATGTTCCTTCCCTCTTGAACCCCACTCCGTTTTATTTTTTAAATTTAGTTGGCTGTGCTGGGTCTTCATTGCATTGGGCAGACTTAGCTGTGCAGGTAGAATCTCAGTGCCCTGAACCAGAGATGGAACCTGGATCCCCAGCATTGGGACTGCAGTCTTATCCTTTGGACAACCAGAGAAGTTCCCCACCCTTGTGATATTCTTGATCGGTAGCATGACCACATCTCTTGAATTGCCTTGAACAATCCCAGTTTTTTGTCTGCTATCCTGATCTAATTAGTGGTTCATTTTACTCCCCAAATTACCCTAGCTTTAGTGCTAAATTATCTGGCTCCTTCTTGTTCAGATTTTTTGTCTTGTTTTTAAATAAACTTTACATCATATTTTTCAATTGTGTCTGCATATTTTAAAATAATAATACAGTTTCATTCTCTGTATCTTACAATCTACTTGATTGTTAAAAAAAAAAAGCTACTTGGACTCTTAAATTCCCTGGCATATGTATCATGCCACAAAAATACCTGCCACAGAGAATTGGTATGATCAATATCCTAAAATAGTAAACTTTGGTTTGGTACTAAAACAAACAAACAAACAAAACCTCCCAAAGAAAAGACAATAATAAATTATCCTCTTATGTTTCTAGCACTAATACATATTTCTTATATTTCTCCAATATTTCATTGTAAGACTGTATGAACACTAAGAGATTTTTTTTCAAGGCTAAAAATTTCTGATGCAGTCTTGTTAAGAAAAATCTTTTAGATTTCCAGTAAAGAGTTCAGTAAGATATTATGGATAATCCCATATTTGAATTAAATGTTTGCTTTTATCTTGGGAAAAATTCAAAGTTTTTTTCAATGTGTTCAAAAATAGACTGCTTACTAATTGCCAACTTGTGTAGTCAGGACAGTTACGACAGTATCATTTTGGGATTTCTGAATCATTTTGATGATTTTTCAGATAAGAGAAAACATATTAAGAGACTATTCTTTCCCCCCCTGTCATCTATAAATGGATTATATGTCTAGTAAATACTAGTTTACTGCTATTGATTTCAAAGTCATGCCATATCATAAGCTACAGCTGGATGACTCAGGACCTCAATCAGGAGCTCTTGGTTTCTGTACCGTGTTAACTGGTCATTGTGACCTGAATTATAGTGAAGAAGAGCTCTTACTAGGAAATTAATACATTTAATAGATATTTCCATTTCTATGATAAAAATAATGCCAAAATTTTCCTTTGATGATGAAATTAATGATATTGATTTCTTACATGTTCAATAATAAATTTGTATCAAATATTTAGTTATAAAAGCCCTATGGAGTATATTAATTATATGCATATTCAAATATACTGCTTACTTAATATATATTTGTGCCACTAAAACTTGTTATATATTGAACATTTTTATTAGAAGACTTGTTTTGTATATTTAATCACTGATAGTGTAACAGTTTATAATTATCCAGAGAGTGTACAATGGAGTAAAATAGAAAGTGATTTTATTTTAGGAAAATATATACACATATATAGAATTATTCTTCATCAAATTATTGCTATTAATTTTAGAAGCTCATCTTTACATAATTTCTTATTTCAAAAAAATGTTCCTATTGATGTGATGGCATTTTTTCTCCTGCGCCTTTAATGATAAGTACATTCTAATTGAAATAAACAATCAAAATCACTTTTTTCAATAGATGTTGTAATGAAATGGAGTGGGTAAGGATTAAGTTCAGAAAAGTTGACTATCGGCTTTTACTCTCCCATTGCTGCTTATTGAATGTGTGGCCATAAACAATCTAAGATTCTGGAGTTCGGTTTCATCACCTTTGTAAAAGTAGCTGATGTTATTCCATACTCTTGATACTGATTTTGCTAGTCCTAAAACTCTTTTCTCCATATTTTTATCTTAGAAAATGGGGCAAATCTAATTGCGCCTGCTGCTCCTGACAAATTTATCTTAGGAATGTAGTAAAAGATCTAAGAGTTTTGAAATGAATGTTGCCATTCTCTCCAAGCTTTAAGAATGATTTAACATCTAATCTATACTCTAAAAGCCACATTTATTTGGAATCAATCTTAATTTTATAACCGTTTGCTCATAATTAGTGTTGAAAGGATAAATTATATGTTGTAAACTTGTAAACCTCAAGTTACTTCGTGCAAACAGTGAACATCATGATTCATTTAATCAAGATGCAAACCCCAGTTGAATTGTCATGGATTTAGACAGAATAATGGTCTTCCAAGTGAAAGTGAAAGGTATTCACTCATGTCCAAGTCTTTGCAACCCCATGGACTATATAGTTCATGGAATTCTCCAGGCAAGAATACTGGACTGGGTAGCCTTTCCCTTCTCCAGGGGATCTTCCCAACCCAGGATCAAATTCAGGTCTCCCGCATTGCAGGCGGATTCTTTACCATCTGAGCCACAAAGGAAGCCCAAGAATGCTGGAGTGGGTAGCCTAATCCCTTCTCCAGAGGAACTTCCTGACCCAGGAATTGAACCTGGGTCTCCTGCATTGCAGGCAGATTCTTTACCAACTGAGCTATCCAAAGATGTCCACAACTAATCGCAGTTTCTGTTAAGGTGTCAGGATCCATGGCAAATAAGAATAAAGGTTACAGATCCAATTAAAATCTGCTAATCAAATGACAACAAAGTAGGGAAATTATTGTGGACTGTTTGGGTCATCTCAGTGTGATCACAGAGTTCCTGAATGTGGAAGAGTGAAGTGAGGCAGGGTAAGACTGATACAATATGAGAAGGATTTGAAAGCAATTGCTGGATTTGAAGATGGAAGGAAACATGAGCCAAAGAAGAAGGGAAGCCTCTAGCAACTGGAAAAGTCAAGGAGAGTGGTGATTCCATTGAGCCTCCAGATTGGAACATAGTCTGCATATGGAACAAGCTGATTCTAGCCTAGTGAGATCTACACAAATTTCTGAACTATCAAACTATAAGATTCAAATTTACAATGTTTATAGCCTATAAACACATGAGCCATAAGAAACTAATACAGTGATTAGCTGGAAACTAGTATGGTCATTAATGAACAGCTACTTTGGTATAAAACTGACTGTACATTTAATTATTAAATTGATTTGAAGTGATTTTGCAATCTTTTAAAAAGTAACAAGTTTCCATTTACAATATTGTGTGAGCAGTAGAATGAAAACCATGTAGACTTTAGAAGCAAAATATAAATATAAACAGAAAAAGAATGTGGAATAGCAATGCTATTTTTGAACTTCCATGAAACACAAACCTATATAGAGAAGATGTGGGAAATAAAATGAAACACAAATTATTCTGAAATAGAAATATCAGTTTTTAAGTTTTATATAATTTTAATATTCAGTTATACTGTTATTGTTAATTATAAAGCTGGTATAAAATATATAAAAAATATAAAAAATATGTAAAAATATATAGGTCAATCCAGCGAGAAACTGAGCCTCCACAGTCATCCAACATCAATAAGACAAGTTTGGAGATGCCGCTTGATCACTGGAAGGAAAGCTGGGACAAACCACGGCAGCATATTAAAAAGCAAAGACATGATTTTGCTGCAAAGTTTGTATATTCAAAGCTATGGATTTTCCAGTAGTCATGTTCAGCTGTGAGAGACAGACCATAAAGAAGGCTGAGGGCCAAAGAATTGATACTTTCAAATTGTGGTGCTGGAGATGACTCGAGAGTTCCTTGGACAGCAAGGAGATCCAACCAGTCAATCCTAAAGGAAATCAACCCTGAATATCCTTTGGAAGAACTTGATGCTCCAATACTTGGAGCTCCAATACTCTTTGCAATTGATACAAAGAGTGGACTTATTGAAAAAGACCCTGATGCTGGGAAAGATTGAGGACCAAAGGAGAAAACGGTGGCAGAGGATGAAATGGTTAGATAGCATCAACGATTCAATGGACGTGAATCTGAGGAACTCAGGGAGATGGTGAAGGACAGGGAAACCTGGCCTGCTGCAGTCCATGAGGTTACAAAGAGTGGGAAATGCCCTAGCAACTGAACGACAACAAAGAGGTACCAGCTGGGCTGGTTGACACACTCTTGTCCCTTTGCCTAGTGTTATCCTGGTCCAGAAGAAAGCTGATTTTTCATCCAACCCAGTATCTACTAGGTGGGACGAGGTGGTTCCAGGTGAACATAAAGAACTCTCCACATCTCCCTTCCATTCTAATCTGTATTACTCCACATATTTAGTTCAGTTCAGTTCAGTTGCTCAGTCATGTCTGATTCTTTGTGACCCCATGAACTGCAGTAAGCCAGGCCTCCCTGTCCATCACCAACTTCCAGAGCTTACTCAAACTCATGTCCCTCAAGTCAGTGATGCCATCCAACCATCTCCTCCTTTGTCATCCCCTTCTCCTCCTGCCTTCAATCTTTTCCAGCATCAGGGTCTTTTCAATTGAGTCAGTTCTTTACATCAGGTGGCCAAAGTTTTGGAGTTTCAGCTTCAACATCACTCCTTCCAATGAATATTCAGGACTGGTTTCCTTTAGGATGCACTAAATGGATCTCCTTGCAGTCCAAGGGACTCTCAAGTTCAAAAGCATCAATTATTCTTCAGTGCTCAGCTTTCTTTATAGTCCAACTCTTTCATCCATACATAACTTTTGGAAAAACCATAGCTTTGACTAGATGGGCCATTGTTGGCCAAGTAATGTCTCTATTTTAATACACTGTCTTGGTTGGTCATAGCTTTTCTTCCAAAGAGCAAGTGTCTTTTAATTTCATGGCTGCAGTCACCATCTGCAGTGATTTTGGAGCCTAGAAAATAAAATCTGTCTGTTTCCTCTGTTTCCCCATCTATCTATGCCATGAAGTGATGGGACCAGATGCCATGATCTTCGTTTTCTGAGTGTTGAATTTAAGCCAACTTTTCAGTCTCCTCTTACAATTTCATCAAGAGGCTCTTTAGTTCCTCTTCACTTTCAGCCATAAGTGTGGTGTCATCTGCATGTCTGAGGTTATTAATATTTCTCCTGGCAATCTTGATTCCAGCTTGTGCTTCATTCAGTACAATATTTCTCATGATGTACTCTGAATATAAATTAAATAAGCAGGGTAACAACATACAGCCTTGACATACTCCTTTCCTGATTTGGAACCAGTCTGTTCTTTCATGTCCAGTTGTAAACGTTGCTTCTTGAACTGCACACAGATTTCTCAGGAGGTAGGTCAGGTGGTCTGGTATTCCCATCTCTTTCAGATTTTCCACAGTTTGTAATGATATACACAGTCAAAGGCTTTGGCATAGTCAATAAAGCAAAAGTAGACGTTTTACTGGAACTCTCTTACTTTTTCAATAATCGAATGGATGTTGGCAATTTGATCTCTGGTCTCTCTGCTTTTTCTAAATCCAGCTTAAACATCTGGAAGTTTATGGTTCACATACTGTTGAAGTCTGGCTTGGAGAATTTTGAGCACTATGTGAAATGAGAACAATTGTGTGTGGTAGTTTGACCATTCTTTGGCATTGCCTTTCTTTGGGATTGGAATGAAAACTGACCTTTTCCAGTCCTGTGGCCACTCTTGATTTTTCCAAATTTGCTGGCATATTGAGTGCAGCACTTTCACAGCATCATCTTTTAGGATTTGAAATAGCTCAACTGGAGTTCCATCACCTCCATGAGCTTTGTTCAGAGTTATGCTTCCTAAGGCCCACTTGACTTCGCATTCCAGGATGTCTGGCTCTAGGTGAGTGATCACACCATCTTGATTATCTGGGTTGTGAAGATCTTTTTTTTTTTTTTTTTTGTATTGTTCTGTGTATTCTTGCCACCTCTTCTTAATATCTTCTGCTTCTATTAGGTCCATACCATTTCTGTCATTTTTTGAGCCCATCTTTGCATGAAAAGATCCCTTGGTATCTCTAATTTTCATGAAGAGATCTCTAGTCTTCTCCATTCTATTGTTTCCCTCTATTTCTTTCCATTAATCACTGAGGAAGGCTTTCTTATCTCTCCTTGCTATTCTTTGAAACTCTGCATTCAAATATGTAAAGTTTTCCTTTTCTCCTTTGCCTTTCGCTTCTCTTTTTTTCATACCTATTTGTAAGGCCTCCTCAGATAACAATTTTGCTTTCTACATTTCTTTTTCTTCAGCATGGTCTTGACCCCTGCCTCCTGTACAATGTCTTGAACCTCTGTCCATGGTTTTTCAGGCACTCTGTCTATCGGATCTAATACCTTGAATCTATTTGTCACTTCCATTGTATAATCCTAAGGGACATGATTTAGGTCATACCTGAATGGTCTAGTGTTTTCCATATTTTCTTCAATATAAGTCTGAATTTTGCAATAAGGAGTTCATGATCTGAGCCACAGTCAGTTCCTGTTTTTTTTTTTTTTTGATGAATGCATAAAGTTTCTCCATCTTGGTTATATAGAATATAATCAATCTGATTTCAGTATTGACCATCTGGTGATGTCCATAAGTAAAGTCTTCTCTTGTGTTGTTGGAAGGGGGTGTTTGCTATGACCAGTGCGTTTTCTTAGCAAAACTCTATTAGTCTTTTGCCTGCTTAATTCTGCATTCCAAGGCCACATTTGCCTGTTACTCCAGGTATTTCTTGAATTCCTACTTTTGTATTGCAGTCCCTTGTAATGAAAAGGAAATCTTTTTTGGATGTTAGTTTTAGAAGGTTTTGTATGTCTTCACAGAGCCATTCAATTTCAGCTCCTTCAGCATTACTGGTTGGGGCATAGACTTGGATTACTGTACATTGAATGGTTTACCTTGGAAACGAAGAGAAATCATTCTGTCGTTTTTGAGATTGCATCCAGGTACTGCATTTTGGACTCTTTTGTTGACTATGATGGCGACTCCATTTCTTCTTAGGGATTCTTGCCCACAGTAGTAGGTATAATGGTCATCTGAGTTAAATTTTCCTATTCCACTCCATTTAGCTTGCTGATTCCTAGAACATCCATGTTCACTTTTGCCGTCTCCTGTTTGATCACTTCCAATTTGCCTTGAGTCATAGACCTAACATTCCAGGGTCCTATTCATTATTCTTCTTTGTAGCATCGGCCCTTGCTTTCATCTCCAGTCACATCCACAACTGGGTGTTGTTGTTGCTTTGGCACCATCTCTTCATTCTATCTGGATTTATTTCTCCTTTGATCTCCAGTAGCATATTGGGCATCTACAAGCCTGGAGAATTCATCTTTCAGTGTCCTATCTTTTTGCCTTTTCATACTGTTCATGGGGTTCTCAAGGCAAGAACCGAAGTGGTTTGCCATTCCCTTCTCCAGTGGACTAATCATGACCCATCTATCTTCGGTGGCTTTACTTGGCACAGCTCAGAGTTTCGTTGAGTGTGACAAGGCTGTGGTCCATGTGATTAGATTGGTTAGTTTTTTGTGATTGTGGTTTTCAGTCTGGCTGCTCTGTGATGGAGAAGGATAAGAGGCTTATGGAAGCTTCCTGATGGGAGAGACTGACTGAGGGGAAAACTGTGTCTTGTTCTGATGGGCAGGGCCATGCTCAGTAAATCTTTAATCCAATTATCTCTTGGTGGGTGGAGCTGTGTTCCCTCTCTGCTGTTTATCTGGGGCCAAACTCTGGTGGAGGTAATGAAGATAATAGTGACCTCCTTCAGAAGGTTCCATGCAGGCACTGCTGCATTGAATGCCCTTAACCCTGCCACAGAAAGGCAATGCCAAAGAATGTTCAAACTACCTCACAATTGCACTCAGCTCACATGCTAGTAAAGTAATGCTCAAAATTCTTCAAATCAGGCTTCAGCAATACATGAACTGTGAACTCCCTGATGTTCTAACTGGTTTTAGAAAAGGCAGAGGAAATAGACATCAACTTGCCAACATCCGCTGGATCATGGAAAAAGCAAGAGAGTTCCAGAAAAACATCTATTTCTGCTTTATTGACTATGCCAAAGCCTTTGACTGTGTGGATCACAATAAACTGTGGAAAATTCTGAAAGAGATGGGAATACCAGACCACCTGACCTGCCTCTTGAGAAATCTGTATGCAGGTCAGGAAGCAACAGTTAGAACTGGACATGGAACAACAGACTGATTCCAAATAGGAAAAGGAGTACGTCAAGGCTGTGTATTGTCACCCTGCTTATTTAACTTCTATGCAGAGTACATCATGAGAAATGCTGGGCTGGAAGAAATACAAGCTGGAATCAAGATTGCTAGGAGAAATATTAATCACCTCAGATATGCAGATGACACCACCCTTATGGCAGAAAGTGAAGAGGAACTCAAAAGCCTCTTGATGAAGCCAAAAGAGGAGAGTGAAAAAGTTGGCTTCAAGCTCAACATTCAGAAAACAAAGATCATGGCATCTGGTTCCATCACTTCATGGGAAATAGATGGGGAAACAGTGGAAACAGTGTCAGACTTTATTTTGAGGGGCTCCAAAATCACTGCAGATGGTGACTGCAGCCATTAAATTAAAAGATGCTTACTCCTTGGAATAAAAGTTATGACCAAACTAGATAGTGTATTCAAAAGCAGAGACATTACTTTGCCGACTGAGGTCCGTCTAGTCAAGGCTATGGTTTTTCTAGTGGTCATGTACGGATGTGAGAGTTGGAATCAGGCTGTGAATTAGGCTGAGTACCAAAGAATTGATGCTTCTGAACTGTGGTGTTGGAGAAGGCTCTTGAGAGTCCCTCGGACTGCAAGGAGATCCAATCAGTCCATTCTGAAGGAGATCAGCCCTGGGATTTCTTTGGAGGGAATGATGCTAAAGCTGAAACTCCAGTACTTTGGCCACCTCATGTGAAGAGTTGACTCATTGGAAAAGACTCTGATGCTGGGAGGGATTGGGGGCAGGAGGAGAAGGGGATGACAGAGGATGAGATGGCTGGATGGCATCATGGACTCGATGAACATGAGTTTGAGTGAACTCCGGGAGTTGGTGATGAAACGGAGGCCTGACGTGCTGCGATTCATGGGTCACAAAGAGTCGGACTCGACTGAGCGACTGAGCTGAACTGATATATAGATTCTAACCATCATGCATCTCCAGACTTTTTCACTTTCCTAAACTGAAGCAACAGTGTGAATGTAGTTAATGCCACTGAAATGTATAGTTAAATATGATTAAATAGCATGCTTTACATCATGTGACTTTCACCAAAATTAAAAAAAAAATAAAAAATGAAAACTACATAGACCCTGGAGTTTTACACTCTTGTATTTAAAATCTTCAGAATATAACTGAGAAAACACTTATTATATCAAAACTAGAAAAATCACAAAGTGTATAATAGAAGATATTAATAGACACCAAGAGCAAGAAAAATTAGATGTTAGAATTATCTGACAAATATTTTAAAACAGCCACCATAAAATGCTTCAACAAGGAGCTTAAATTCTCTTAAACAAATAAAAATGAGAAAATCTCAGCAAATAAGTAAAAAATTATTAAACAAAAATCAAATAAAACATGTGTAACTTAAAAACAAATCAGAGAAACAAATAAGACTGGTGGGCTTCAGTGATGATAAAGGACAAAATTAACTAACTTGAGGACAGATCAATAGAATTTGTGAATCTGAATATCATAAAGAAATAGCATTAAAAAATTCAACAGAGTCCCATGAACTTGTAGAATAATAAAGGAGGTCATATTCATAGTTTTGGCCAAAATCACAGGGTGCAGAGAATAGAAGTGGAAAAAAATATTCAATGAAATAATGATAAAAACTTTCCAAATGTGCCAAAACCTGCAGACTCAAGAAGCTGAGTGAATGCTATACAGATGGCATTAATGCTAAAGAACCCATCTCCCAAAGGAGGAGACATAAGAGACACTTAAGATCCTGGTTCAGGAAGATCCCGTGGAGGAGGGAACGGCAAACCACTCCAGTGTTCTTGCCTGGAAAATCTTATAGACAGAGGAGTCTGGCAGGCTGCAGTCCATAGGATTGCAGAGATGGACAAGATTGAAGCAACTTATCATTCATGCGACCCAAGGCATCATAATTAAAGTTCTGGAACTAAAGTTGAAGGAAAAATCTTGAAGGCATCTAGAGATAACCAGCACAACAGGCAAAGCAATACTAGTTCCAAGGACAGCAGATGAACCTTGAAGTCAGAAGGAAATGCCTCCACATTTTTTAAGTACTGAAAAAGAAGCATTATCAACTATAATTTCTGTATCTGGAAATGACATCCTTCAAGAACAACAGGGAAATAAAGACATTTTCAGATAAAACATAGTGTTGGGATTATTGCCTATGACCAAAAAGAAAGATGATAGTATTTTTTACCATTTGGTTTTAAATTTTTAAGAAAGCAGTTCTGGCAAAATGAAGGCTATGTTCTTGAATTATTTCCTTCAGTGACTGGTAAAACATTTTTGATAAACATACTTATCAAAATGTTACCTTTTATTTTTGTCCCATTAAACCAGCTCCTCCCGATTTCTTCTCATCTCAGTAAATGACAATTCTATCCTTTCACTTGCTCATGCCAAATCCTTGGAAATATACATGCATACAACCAAATCCAGTAGCTTTACCTTTAAAAGTGCTCCTGCCTCTCACTGCTCCTGCCACTGAGTCTAAACCATCACTCTTTCATACCATCTTTCGCAATATTGTTACGTAATATGTTTCAAGGGTACCAAGATAACAACTCTGATGCCCTTTGAGATCTGAAGGAACCAGGGAAACTGGAAACAACTTCCAGCATTGAACAGCTTCTTGTTTTCCTACTGTACCACACAGACAGTCTTAATTTCTATGTGGGCTTCCTAGAGTGAAAAAAGTTCGGGGAGCATTGGGTCTAGACAATTGCAATAACTTGAGACAGTTTTCCTGCTGTATCCTCTGCCTTCCTTGGTGTATTTTGCACAGAGAAAATGAGTGATTTTTTAAAAATTTAAGTCCGATAATGTCTACACCTACTCAAACACTCCAAGGGCCTACCATCTGCGAAAGCGACTCAAAATTTGATTCAAATGTAAATGCTCATGGTGCCACGAACACCAAGAGGGGCTAAAAAAGCTTATCACTCACATAAGGAGGTATTTCAGGAAGAGCACTACCACTCCCAAGGGAGTCTGAAATGTCTTGAAAGAGCAGGAAAAAGACTGGCTTGGAGTTTTTATTATGTTTAGGCAGTGGGATCTGGATGAGGATATCTGTTTGCAGACAGTGGTTTGTGTACTTTGCGTCTCCTGCTGGAACCAAAGGAAGGAGCACGGGGTTTTCTTATCAGCTTGCCCAGATGCCAGGCAGAAGGGGAAGAGCTGGGTAAGGCTCAAAAGCTCTCAGCAGTCAAACAACAAACACAAGGAGCTCGACTCTTCATTACACCAAAGAACTGAAAGCATGTTCCAATCCCTTTACCAAACAGAACACCCTAGAGTTTGGCTCCCTGCTACATCAGTAAATATATTCACCACCCTCTGTTACAACCTGTTCGGCTTCACTCGGGGTGGTCCCCTGTTTCTCCAGAATCTGTGCCAACCCTTAGCGCTTAGAATTGTCATGAGTGCTAAGTCAGTTCAGTCATGTCTGATTCTTTGTGACCCGATGACCATAACCCATCAGGCTCCTCTGTTCATGGAATTCCCTAGGCAAGCATATTGGACTGGGTTACCACGCCGTCCTCCAGGGGATCTTCCTGGCCCAGGGATTGAACCCTTGTCTCCAGCATCTCCTGTATTGGCAGGCAGGTTCTTTACCACTGGGAAGCACATGAATAGTCTTATGTAAATATTAATATTTTTTGGCTGCTCTCTCTCTGAGTCGTGTCCAACTCTTTGCAGCTCCATGGACTATAGCCTGCCAAGTTCCTCTGTCCATGGAATCTTCCAGTCAAGATTATTGAAATGGATTGCTACATCCTGCTCCTGGGGAAATTCCTGATTCAGGAGTTGAACTCTAGTCTCCTATGTCTCCTGCATTGGCGGGTGGATTCTTTACCACCTGGGAAGCCCTTTGTTGAGTGAAAGGACACGTTTTTTCCAACAAAGTTTGTTCTACCTACCTGTCCTTCCCTACAACATAATAAAATTCTTATGTAGTTTATAAATATTTTGTCTATCATTTTTCTTGTTAATGGCCTCTAGAAACTTTACTGCAACCTTTTTATTAAATAAAAAAGTTAGTTATGGTTCTAGTTTCTAGCTTGCACTGTTATTTAATTAGAAGAGATAACCTGTTACCATTTCTACACGCTCGTTTATTGTCTGCCCTGCATTTCTTTTTCTTAAGATACAGCCGGTTCTTGCTTCAGTAGTCTTTTATTAGCTCTTCACCAATGTTTGTCCAAATAGGAAAAAAAATAAAAGATCTCAATATGAATGTATAATTTTTTTAAATCACCTATACTTTTGTCGTATACACTCTTGTGACAGTATTTTTTTTTTAATAAAAAGTTTGAAAAGATGCTCTTCATCTTCTCTCAGTAGCATTTCTGATGAGAAGAGGGCTTGATTAATTGCTGCTCATATGTAAGCAATCCATCTCTTCCCTTTATCTAATGTTTTGTTAAGAGGAGAATGCTGTGAATTTATTTGTTCATTTGCTTTTAATCCATAGATTCTTTGAGTTAGTTGTTGGCTGTTTGCATTTTGTAAAGGTTAATTTCACTTACCTCAGTCCATTACAATATTCCTCTCTCTCAGCTTTTCTGTTGCTCTTTGCTGGAGTTCTGGATTCAGACCCAGGTCTTATATTGGTGGGTTAGGCTCCTGTTTAGTGGTGCTATTTGAAATTTGGTAGGTTGAATCGAGTACATTCTCTAGTGCAGGACCTGACTGTCAGGCTCTTCTCTTTCTCTTGTGTCTCTGGGTATGAAACTTTAAATGAGCTATAGATCCAGAAAGAAGCAACACCTTTTTAAACTTTTTCCTCTTCCCAAGTTTACGCAGTGAGCCTGGCTTTAGACACTGTCTTTATTTTCGTACTTTTCATTTCTAACTTCATCACTGCCTAAGTTATGCCCTGTTCTCAGGAATTCCATGTTTTAACTCTAATAGGCCTGCAGATTCAATCCTGTCCACTATTTTTCGTTACTTTTCCAAGTACTTATCTTTTGGAACACAGTGCAGTGACACTTTCTTTTAGTAAACTTTTAAAAATTAATTGATTTATCATTGGAGCATAATTACTTTATACTATTGTGATTTTTTTTGGCCATACATAGACATGAATCAGCCACGGGTGTACATATGTCCCCATTCCAAACCCCCTCCCCATCCCTCTGGGTTGTCCCAGCGCACCGGCTTTGAGTGCCCTGCTTCATGCACTGAACTTGCATTGGTCATCTATTTTGCATATGGTAACATACATGTTTCAGTGCTATTCTCTCAAATCACCCCACTGCTGCCTTCTCCCAAGTAGTCCAAAAGTCTGTTCTTTATATCTGTGTCTCTTTTGCTGCCTTGCATATAGGGTCATTGTTACCATCTTTCGAAATTCCATGTATATGCTCTAATATATTGTATTGGTGTTCCTCATTCTGACTTACTTCAGTCTGTATAATAGTCTCCAATTTCATCCACCTCATTAAAACTGAATCAAGTGTGTTTCTTTTTATAGCTGAGTAATATTCCATTGTGTATATGTACCACAACTTCCTTATTCATTCGTCTGCTTGGCATCTAGGTTGCTTCCAGGTCCTGGCTATTGTAAACAGTGCTGCAATGAACATTGGGGTACATGTGTCTCTTTCAATTCTGGTTTCCTCGGTGTGTATGCCCAGCAGCAGGATTGCTGGGTTGTATGGCAGTTCTATTTCCAGTTTTTTAAGGAATCTCCACACTATTCTCCATAGTGGCTGTACCAGTTTCCATTCCCACAGACAGTGTAAGAGAGTTCCCTTTTCTCCATACCCTCCCCAGAATTTATTGTTTGTAGACTTTTTGATGGTGGCCATTCTGATTGGAGTGAGATGATACCTTACTGTGGTTTTGATTTCTCAAATAATGAGTGATGTTGAGCATCTTTTCATGTGTTTGTTAGCCATTTGTATGTCTTCTTTTGGTCTTCTCTGTTTAGTTCTTTGGTTCACGTTTTGATTGGGTTAGTAACTAAGTATGATAGATATGTAAAAGCACATATAACCAATTTGCACATTGACAAATCATTTCAAAGAGAACACACACATATGACTGCCAACCCAATGAAGAAAGAATATTACTAGCGTTCTTGAAGTTCAATTCATTTTCCTGCCTAGTTACTAAACATCATTTCTTCCTTGAGATTATCCTGACTTCTTCCCATTTAGGTGGCAAAGAAGACTATGACTTTTGAATTTTATCTTTTTACATCTTATCTATCAATGCTATTAGTTTGCAGAAGAGTCAGGAGGGGACTTAGAGTGAGAACAGTGATGATACCTCTCCAGGAAGGAAATCCAGAAGAACTTATCTTGGACAATGCTTGCCTTTGAGGCCCTCTACTGGAAGGTTCAGGCCCAAGTTCCAACACTTAGGCCTGTGTGCTTTCATTTATCGAAAAGACATGGTAGCCTGCTTTTGACAACAGCAGACAATGAGCATGGAATTAACTGTTTATGTGCTCATGTGGAGCACATAAACATACGAGTTCTAAGAGCATTTACATCAACGTTAATAATAATAACATAGTTGACTACTGAGTGCTCACATATGCTGTCAACTTCCATGGCTAACCTTCCTTTGGCCTCATTTTCAGAGATAACCTAGGGCTAGGGGGATGGATTCAAGTTTTCTGTGTGTTTCTCAAGTTAGTCCTGACAGTCTGAACTGATGCCATTTTTGTCTTCCAGATTACTGTTAAAATAAGTGTCTTGGGACATGACACATGTGTCTGGGTGTTTTTTAATGAAATCTAAAACTGGCAAACATTATTTTGATTTGACTTTTTTTTTTTCCCTACAAAAACCCTAAATGGGACTCATGAGTAGTGTCAGGTGAACTTGGCTCAAGTTTTCAGGAGAACTCACTCCTTCCCCAAGGATATAAAGAAAAGATTTATGACTCCAGGTGAAAAGTATAAGAAAGTTGGTGACTATAGAACACTTTAGCTTTGGGTTTCTGGTTCACTGGGAGTCTAAAATGAAACTTGGTGATTGCAGGGGCAAGTCTCTATAAATAAGCCTCTGCATAATCTGTGCAAAATGGACTTCAGTCTGTGGCAGTATATTCACATGCATTATGTCTCCAAAGACCATAGAGTTAACTTGTAGAAAGTAGACGACATTTTCCTCTTGAGCTTTAGCGTTGTCAGTGATGTTTTATGAATAGTTTGGAATTCCCAGTTTCCTCAGTTAAAGCAAATCTTGTTAACATTTTGGTTTACTCACAAATGTGACCCTGAAATGGTCTTGGTCCACATCGCAATATACTGTCCAGTATTCAGAATAGGAAATCAACTTATGTCTGTCTGTATATCTCACAGCACATACATAATTCATTAAGGAATTAGAACTCTGAGTTTTTGGAGTGTTTTTTTTTCTTTTTTCCTCTGCTATGGAATTTTTAATATGGAAGACTGAGTCAGAGTGTCTGTTTGTGATTTAAAAGCCCCCAAATTGAAGACTTTTGCAGGTGCAAGTCGGCTTGTGGGTGGGATCTAGCCTATGGACGAGCTCTCATTTCAGCACCAAAGTAGAAAATGGGCATGGAATGAATCCTCTCTTGCCCTGTTAACAACTGGCTTTATAGGCAACATCTGGAGTTCACATAGGTATTTTATGACTAAAATAGCAGAAGTCACACCACCATTGGTTGTAGTACTCCTAGGCTAAGAACCATAACACAGTCATTGAAAGAAAAGTCTTTTCATTGATTAAAAAAGCTCAAGCATGTGTCTCTTCTAATTTTTGAAGAATTATGCAAAAGACCTTGGTTCCACCTTCTATTTCTAATTTAGTATATCATAGTGCTTATCTCCATTAATACAGGGAAAGACAAATGGGCAATACTTGCAAGAGACATTCTCCTTTTGTTGGTCCCTAATACTGTCGGTCCTGCTGTAGAGGCATCATGGGGGATGGGAAAATCAGCACAAGCCAATGATGGACAAGATACAGGTTTCCTGTTCCAATAAAGGTCCATCTAGTCAAGGCTATGGTTTTACCAGTAGTCACGTATGGATGTGAGAGTTGGACTATAAAGAAAGCTGAGTGCCAAAGAACTGATGTTTTTGAACTATGGTGTTGGAGAAGACTCTTGAGAGTCCCTTGGACTTCAAGGAGATCCAACTAGTCCATCCTAAAGGAAATCAGTCTTGAATATTTATTGGAAGGACTGATGCTGAAGCTGAAACTCTAATACCTTGGCCACCTAATGTGAAGAACTGACTCATCTGAAAAGACCATGATGCTGGGAAAGATTGAAGGCAGGAGGAGAAGGAGATGACAGAGGATGAGATGGTTGGATGGCATCACTGACTCAGTGGATATGAGTTTGAGTAAACTCCAGGAGTTGGTGATGTACAGGGAGGCCTGGCATGCTGCAGCCCATGGGGTCACAAAGAGTCAGATGACTGAGCAACTGAACTGAACTGAACAGTGAAGGCAGTGGACATAACAAGAAATAACTTTAAGACAGTATTTTGCCCTGATATAGTTTTCTAAATCAGTTTTCTTAAAAGAACAAGAGTCAATTTTCCTTCATTATCCAAATTCGTTGAGCTGGTAAGATAAGCACCTGAGGAATAGAGAGAAATAGCTGACATCTTGAGAACAAAATTAAATAGAACGAGGCTCCTGTATGCTTGGATAACTCAATTGTGTTGAAGTAAGAGTTTCTTTCCTTTGAAGAGAGAAATTAGAAAGTGTTTTCTCAGCTTCCATAGCATGTCAAGCATAAACACTACTCAGGAGATCAGCGTTACCCCGATGTTAGGGTTAATATACATGGGATGCTTCAAGGAGCAGAGTCCCTCTTCCACAGACATTGAGTGAGAGAACAGGAGAAAAGAGCTCTGGGGATTCTGACTCCAGGGTAAGTGAAGGCAATTAACAAACAAATGTCATTGCTTTCTTATTCAGAAAGGCAAAGCCTTCAGATCTTTGAAAATTCTTACTATTTCAGCTAAAATGTTAAGTTCTAGATACATAAAAAGGAGCATGATCTTTGGGGTTATTAGACTGTTTTTCAAATTCTTTTCCACTATAAGTTATTACCATTGGGTATGTATGTGTGTGCCCAGTCATGTCCAGCTCTTTGTGGCCCCATAGACTGCAGCCAGTGAAGCTCCTTTGTCCATGGGCTTCTCCAGGTGAATTCTGGAGTGGGGTGCCATTTCCTACTCTAGGGGAGCTTTCTGAGCCAGGGATCTAACTCTCCCTCATTTGGCAGGTGGATTCTTTACCACTAGCAACCCCTAGGAGCATGATCTTCGGTGTCATTAGACTCTTTCAGATTCTTTTTCCTTATAGGTGATTACCACTGGTATGTGTTCCATGAGTTAAAATCCATAGTGCTCTGAGAGGGCAAAAGCAGAGGTGGGAATGATCACAAGAGGCCTCTCTGAAGAGGTAATAAGTGAAAAGATATTGATTGGTGATAAAGGAAGAAGGAGCTGTTAGTCTCTCAAAAAGCAGAAATAAGAAAGCTCAAGACAGGTCAGCGTGTATGGAGGCCCTGGGCAGGAAAAGCTGGGGTTGGTTCAAGGCATTGAAAAAGACTGGACATACATGAATTATTGATCCTGTATATGAAATAGATAACTAGTGTGAACCTACTGTATAGCGCAGGGAACTCTATTCAGTGCCTTGTGATGACTGAAATAGGAAGGGGATCCAAAAAAGGCAGGGTGTTGGGGGGTGGGTACATGTACATATATAGCTAATTCACTTCGTTGTACAGAAGAAACTAACCTAACATTGTAAAGCAGCTAATCGTCAGTAAAAATTAGAAGCGAAAAAGGAAAACTATTGGACCTAAAGCCTAGTCAGGAAAAGAGAAAGGAACAGGAAGTGAAACTGGACAGGTAGGTGGGGAATAGGTTCTTTTCTTTCTCTCTAGTAGTTGGAATTTATAACATAAAGGACACAAGAATTAAAGGGTTCATTGAATTTAGCATGTGTCAAGGGACACTAAAGATTTTGAAGTCTGAATACTCTTCACCTGAATAGACAGTGAGAAGGTAACTGTTTCCTTAGGAATGTATACAGAGCAGAAGCTTTTTATTGCAGTACTTAATAATGCTTGATATTTGAAAAGAGGTTTGGAATTCACCAATGTTTTTCACAAGTGAAAAACACAGTTCTTTTTACTTTTCTACAAAATGTTTCTGAGTGTATAGAATTCAGATTTAGGGTCAGTTTATCACAGGTGTTGGACATGACTGAGCAACTGAACTATCAAAGGAGAGATTATTAATCTTTGAATATAGAGAAAGATGATGCTAATTAATAGAGATTGCATATTAGACAACTTCTATCTTAAAAGTTCATGAAATAGGTGTTGACTTTATATTGAAATGCTACAAAATTTACTTGGGGGTTAAAGAACTGTTTTCCCCTGATATTATGTAAATCAATGTTATGAGGTAGAATTTTATTTTTATGAAGTTCAGAAACTAGCAAAACTAATAGCAGATTCCTCTGGCAGGGAGAGATTGATTGGAAAGTGAAATAAAGGAATGTTCTGGGGTAACAGGAATTTTCTGTATACAGAAAAAATAAAAACCTGTGATTGAGTTCCCATAAGATTTTAATGCATGATGAGATTTGAAACTTACAGTTATCAATAGAATACTTTGGCCAAACAGGTGACTTGTCATTGTGGAAATGAACACAAAACAAAACAACAGAATCACCAATTGTAGGGCTATTTGGTCAAATTCACTTATTTAGGCAGAAAATGCCAAAGCCTGCAATACCCCCATTTTAGAGTTTATAACATTATCTGGGAAAATGTTTAAAAGGCATATTCTTAATCTTTACTCCCTGTGACCTTAACTAAAGAAGCCACCTTTCTCCCCAGCTAGTCAATGATTATGATGTTGAAAAGATATTGATTTAAACCTTTACTGTATTTGAAATTATACCCCAAATGAAACTGTAAGCCTTAAAAATATTTAATGTTCTCCTTATATTGAATACATGAAAAGTACCAGGAATTTAGAATTCAAGATTTGCATTTTATTGATTCAAGTCTGTTTGATTTGTCTGTATATTGATCTGTTTACATTTATCATCTATGATTTTGAGAGTTGTAAGAAGTATAAGATGTTCTGGACAAAAAGAACTCACAGAGTTGAAGACTTTAGCTGTGTCTTCACAAGGCACTTGTAATAAATACCGGAAATAAAGAATTATGTTTCAAATATCCACAAGAAATCTGTTAATATTGGGAATACTATTTAAGTTATTTAAAACTTTTCATAATAGAATGGAAAATTGCTACTTATCTTTATACACTTGATCAATACATTTCCAATGTATTCCTAAATCCTTTTTAAAACTGTAGTTTAAAAAAGAATTACTTCTACTACTTACCAGTGATATATCCCATAGATATTCCACTATTTTACAATGATATAGTATTTCCTCTTTAGACTGAAGCTATCCAGAGAAAACAGTTCAATACTCTCAAATCCATTTTTGAATCAGAAGGTTTGCAGACCCCAATTCTTTGTGCATGTATGTCTCTAGGTTCATTTGTCTGTGTTCTGTCTCACTGGCTTTCATTGAGAAAGCTTCCAAACGCTGATGCTTCATTAATTACTCATTTCAGAGTCGCACGAAGTTCGGATGTTCAATTCTGAAGAACTAGTAGACAGAGGAAAGAAAGGAGTCACACAAGGCATGTTTAAAATGCCGTCAAACGTAGGTCACAAAACAAATGTGCTCCTCTAGGGTAAACCTGGTGGCATTGCATCTGTAGCCTTTTGTGGTCCTTGCTCTTCTGAAATAGCAGGAAATGTTTCAGCAATTAGAGTGAGCAAATTGTAAAGGGGAATATGGTGGTGAGTTACCAGCCTAGCCCTTAAATAAAACATTCCTTTGCTAATGTAGTCCTGATGCGGCTCCGTCTTCTGTTAGCGGGGGCCACTGCATTGCCACAGGCAAGAATGAAATACACGGTAGTTTGATAATGGTAATACATGTAGCAATAGAACAAAAACACAATTATGATGGAAGTGAAGAAGACATCAACTACATCTACCCTTAGGCATCTTTTTGGTTCCCCTTGAACAATTTAAAACCCAGACTAATTTCAGTGATGTGTGTTTGTCTCATTTGCATTAGGTAAAAGTTCTAGCTTTTCCATATTATTTTTATTTATTGTACCAAGCCTGAAAAAAAGAAATGTTGACGCTTGAGTTATATCCATTTATTTTTATTTGTAAAGGAAGACACGAATATGTATTTAAAAATGAAAATGCTTGGGCAGAAAGAAAGGGAGGTTCATTGGAATATATTAAAATTTCTAATAAAATAGTAGACATTTTAAAGTTAGTTTTCATATGCTGATTTCAGGCTGAATTAGCTTTTCAATGCTTCACCCTATCTCAGACATTAAGAATTTGTTTCCAAGAGTTACATCGTAAGTATCTCTGTCTCTATGTATGGTAAATACAATATATGGTATATATCTATATTTAAACTCTTTAGTTATACATGGTTTTAGATAAGCAAGTCAATGAATTTGGTCTAAAGTTCAGTTAAGATAACTTCACAAAGTATTAGAATAATTTGTTGAAAGAAAATGCATGATCATCTTTTGAGAGTTATTCAATGTGATACTTTGGGGTATTAGATTTTATTAAGAGTACTGTTAATGAATTTAATGTGTGATTATGACTAGTAACTAGGATCACAAACAACACTGAATTAGGAACTTGTTGAATCAAGTGCAATAACCAGTAATAGGAACCAAAAATTCAACTCCTTAAATATATGTAAAAAAATATAGTCCATATATTATATATATTTTATATACTTATAAAATTACATATATATTTTATATATTCTTTATTATACATTTATAAATTTATACATCTATAGATATAGATATTAAATATATTTCAGGAGTTGCTAGTATTTAATATACAGGTGTGTGTATGTGTGAGTACATATATATAATAAAATCATACATTATAATTATAATAATTATAATAAAATTCAAAGTTGGGAGTAAACTTGAATTTTAATATGCCTCATACTTATATCTCATTATGGACTATTTGTTAGTATCATCATTGGATGAACTTCATTGGCTCAATGCTGTTCTCCATCACTTTATTAACTCTTGATTTTCCATAAGCCTCATATTAACAAGGCTACATTTTATAATTTATAAAACTGGAAGAATAATAGGATCCCTATTAATGGCTTACATGAGGTTGGCTTGAGATAATTCATCTAAGGCGCTCCACAAAGCATTTCCTTTCACGGTCAGCTAATGTTCAATTACTTAAGAGCAAATAGCTGTGCTTTTGGTGTTATCTAGTTTACCTCCCTCCACCACTGCCTTCATTTTTAATCATTGTTCTAATTTGGGCATGTTCAGAAGAATTTTGAAAGACAGGAAGTGCATTTATAACCAGTTAGTTTCCCTACTTAGTACCAGATTTAGTAAGGCATTAAGTTAGTAGTGTTAAATCAGTTAAATCTCTTTGAATAATGGAAAGATTGTGGATTTCCTATTTCTTTGAGTTTCTCATATTACCTCTATATTGTTCATTGTTTTTGATTATTTGGGGAAAGGTTATAATAGAAATGACTTGTTCTTCACCAATTCATGCAGCTTTATTTGCTAAAATAGAGGCACTTAAAGAGATTCTTCCTGGATGTAGCTCCTTGAACCCATTTTTAATTATTTAAGTTCAAAGTTTGAACTTCAATTCTTTCTTTGTCAAGCATATTTCCCTTGCTAGGCTGCTTTTTCTTTATCACAATGTTACCTTTACTAATCAGTAACATAAATTAAATCTTAGACTCATCCTTTATTGATAGTTGTAAATATGTCTTCTATATTTTAAATTCCACCTTTACCTCTTTGAATCCATACATAGTACTTAGCATCATTTCAAGCCCTATATTTGGCAATAAATATGCTTGCTAGTAATAATAGATGTGGGGTTACATTAATATTTGTGTGATTTTAACTAAATTTTTAGACAGAATATTAAGTTTATGTAGTATCTCAATGACAGCTCTCCAAATGCTATTCATGATAAACTTGAAAGATTATAGTTGTAGAAACTTGCCGGACACATATTATGTAGTTAATTTGATTTGGAGGTGGACATATTTATCTACTGGTTGCATATATTGCACTGGTTGTATCTAAAAGGTAGCCAATGTGGATCATTTACTTGAAACAAATAGCTGTATTTATTAGCAAATAGTCAATTCATCCATAATTAAGGGTACATTTAAAATGGCATCAAAGAAAGGAAACAGATAAACATTAGAAGTTTAACCAATCTGACTCAGAGATCTGAAAGTATTCTACATGTGGAATCCATCAAGCGGACTTTAATGGCACTTGCAAACTTCCCTTTTTGGTAACTGTTCCTCATTAAACTCAGAGGGATTGAGGATAACTTTTTTCAGTAATTTATGACATTTGTGTCTATTTGCAACAGTTGTAAAAATACAGTATAACCAAGAAACATCATAAAACACTCATAAACTCTTCCACAGGAAGCCAAAGAGCTAGACTTTCCACAGCAGTTAATGATACAAACGTGAGTGACTTATCCCTCAGCAGAGGTTGTGTGAAATCTGTGAACGATGTGATGCATTTTAGCAAATATTTGAGGCATAAAAATAAAAACAAAATCAGTTTTATATAAAAGAAAATTCCTCAATAATTCTGTCAGCCTCAAGTATGAATTATTATGGGGAAAAGATCCATGTCAGTGTAAAATATCTAGTCTTATCACAATATTTTAAAATATAATGTTCTCTGTGAAGTTTACAATAATTTACTTCTTGGTTAAAAGCAATGAGTTCAGTTTATCATAGGTGGAAAGTGAATTGTTTTTCATATGGAAAATGCAGACTAATATTCTACGAATGGACAATTTCATAAGAAATTGAAAACACCAGGATATATACATTTATAAAATTCTTGATACATGTGTATGTGCATATATTACCTTAATTTAACTTATTAGGAATGACTTGTATTTTACAACTTTTAAAATAATATCTGAAGGATTCTCGTGCTTCGAGAGTTCACATTTTATAGTTCCTTGAACAATTGCATGTGAAAATAATTCCAAAGTAGTGTTGGCAAAGAATTTTTGCTACCTTATTGATAACACTTGCTGAATTCAGCTTATTTTCTATTTTCTGAGTTCCTGATATGTCTTTGTATTTATTGGAATATGTGAGACCTTTCCTTCCCAAACCACACAAGAAATGCTTCGGAATTGGATTGCCATCAACAGACTGAGCTTTTCCCCAGGAACTAAGCTGTTGAGAAGATTAAGAAGAGATGAAATTCTCACAGTTATGCTACTAGTTTGACTCATTTCTAGACTGAAAATAATAAAAAAATTAGGTCACAATCTAGGTTAACTTGGCATTAGCTGCACAGTTCCCTTTGCTGTCATTAGCTGGATCTCTTGGGGATGCCATTTTCTGGAATTCAAAGACTGTTGAAGCAAAAAAAGATAAAACTCTTGGGACAAAGTCCAAATTGGGGGAAAAATATAGTGATAATAACTCAGATGAGTCACTCTCCAGACTACACTTATTCTGGAAGATTTCCTTCCCGAGAGAATCCGAAAAGTGAATCAGAGAGAAGCATAAGCGCATTGTCATCACTATCTGGCAGTCTGTTAAACTGCTACACATAGTAACATAGTATGCTTAATCTCTGAGTGATGGGACATAGCAAGACAAAAAAGACAACAGTCCTTATGGAGAACTATGAGCTATAGATGCATTTAGTTCAACCACATCCTCTCCACAATTTCCCATATCCAACAGACCCCGAATCTTTGAGTGCATACCTCATCTAACATTGAAGATGTTAAGATCCAAATTGTAGAGTTGGAGGGAACAAAGAATATTTTTATTAATGAAAAAAGAGAAAGAAGAGTAGCAGAGATCTTTCTCAGAAATAAGTAAGTAAACAAACAACAAAATTTAAAAAGGAAAAGAAATAAGACAAAGAAGATAATGCCAATTTCCCTCATTTTCCTAAGCTGGAAATACTAAACATAGAGATCACATCCTTTTCCATGATTGTTGTTGCTTAGTTGGTAAATCATGTCCTACCTCTTATGAGAACCCATGGACTACAGCCCACCAGGCTCCTCTGTCCATGGGATTTCCCAGGCAAGAATACTAGAGTGGGTTGCCATTTCCTTCTCCATTTTCTGTGATTGTTTTGAATTGTTGTTCAGTCACACAGTCATGTCTGACTCTTTGCAACCCCAGGAACTGAATGATTACTTTATCACAAATACCCATATTAACAGATGCGTTAAAAACACAAAACACACACAGATATACATGTATATATGTTTGAAATAAAACTACTTAAGTGGAATTAATTTAGAAATATGATTCTATTGAAAAAAATAATGAGTAACAAAAAACTAATTAAAAGCTAGTATGGATATAGTCCAAATGTACTCTGTAAATTTTGTTTCTTTGTTCAGGCACTGACAATATAGAATATTGACATTACACAATGTAAACACATTCACAACACTTACATCATTATGTCACATGCTGTTAATTACCTAGCATGCTGTGAAATCTCCTAACCTGCTACAAAATACACACTAATACAAAACTGGATGTTTCAACTATAGCCTTTATTTCTAAAAATGACCTGAAATTGATGTTTTCAAGACATGGCTTAACATTCATGTCACTAGTCACAGAGGAAAACCATAATAGCCTGTATGCTCACTAACATTCATTTCATAGCTTCTGCTTGGTTATATGGTGTATCTGTAAATCAGTTGCAAACTGAAACCTCTCCCATGATGGATTGAGAGAGTTCTCTACCCTGATTAATCAAAAATGTGTTAACATTTCAAAGACAAAGAAACAATGAAAAGGTCATCACTAAGTGAGATTTGTGTCCTAGATTTTGCTAGTAATAGCTTGCATGTCACTCCCACCCCTTCAATGAGATTATAAATACTGGGTGGAAATGTGAGAGTAAACCCAACTGTATTTTATTAGCGATGAAGAAACATTTCTTGATTATTCAAGTCAGTTCTCTAGTTGTAGTTTTGATGCTCTATTTCTTGAAATGTGAGAGTTCAAGGAAACAGTTTGTTGGTTGTGTTTGCCAGAGCCTGATATTCAAAGCAGGCTTAACGGGACTGGGATACTACACTCATTCCTGTTGTGTTTCTAGCTTTCCTGAGCTGCCACAGAAATTGCATAATGGTGATTTCAGATGAGATCCTGCTTAATGAACACGTCATCACCCAAGTCCTCAATCTCATCCTTACCGCCACTTCCTCTCTCTCTTTACTTCATGAAAAGCATGGATGCTTACTCTAAGGACAGTTCAAACAACTTGTCTTCTTTGAAGTCCTTCCTACTTAGGCAGAGTGATCCTTCTCTTTTTAATTTTCCTGTAACACTTTGTACATAATTATTACAGTAATTATCACACCGTATTGTAATATTAGGTCTTTTTCTGTAACTAATGAATGGATACCCAGTAAAGTGAATAGTCTTACTTATTTCTTGTTTTCTTTTAAATCTGTGGAATCTTGCATAAGGAAGCACTGAATAAATGTTGTTTGTCTTTTATTTTGAATGTCACAGCCATTGCTTTTCCCAATCACTATTTGTTTAATTCATTTGTAAGAAAAATTTGGCAACATAAATTGACTGGTTTTAATACTGTTTTGTGTGTAGTAGACCAGTACATATGAAGCATTCAAAGTTTGAGACACAACTTCCTTATTTTCAAAAGGACATGTTATTTCAGGTAAGGTGTAAATGATAGGTGAGTCAGTCTCCTATTTACATATTCCTGAATTTTCCTTCCATAATTACTTGTAGTTGAGAAGGGAGAGTGATAATGGAAAGGACCAGGAGATCATGTAACTATATTTTGGCAGAAACATGCAGGATTCCTTTCAGCAGGGAAAGATTTGTGCTTTTTTGTTGCTGGAAAAGGCCCAGGCTGAATGTGATACTCTGAATGTGATACTCCATCACTTGAATAGAAGACATTCATCCTATGACAATGGAGACATAGAACAAACAAACAAACAATTTTTTTAAACTTATATTTGAAACTGCTGATGATCAGTCACTCAGTTGTGTCCACCTCTTTGAGATTCTTTGCACTGTAGCCCATATTTGAAATTTAAACTCAATTGAAAGGGAAACTTTGTGACATGTACTTGAAAGATAATTTGTGTAGCACCTCTAGGACTTCAAAGTATTTTAAATAAATTAAAGATATGTTTGTCAAAAATTAATGTTCTTAATTAACTGGTCCTTAATAAAAGAGGAACCAGACATCAAATTGCTAACATCTGCTGAGAGATGTTCCACAAAAACAAGAGAGTTCCAGAAAAACATTAATTTCTGCTTTATGGACTATGCCAAAGCCTTTGACTGTGCGGATCACAATAAACTGGAAAATTCTGAAAAGGATGGGAATACCAGACCACCTGACCTGCCTCTTGAGAAATCTGTATTCCCATCATTTTCATAGTTGAAAATACATATAAAACAAATAGCAAGTAAACATAAAGCAAGAAAGGTGCATTAAAAGGATGTATAACATAACCACATTTATTTAAGAATGTACTCCATTATCAAATGGCAAAATCTGACAATGCAAAACCACAGTTACTTTTGCACCAACCTAATGACTATGCCAAAGCCTTTGACTGTGTGGATCACAATAAACTGTGGAAAATTCTGAAAGAGATGGGAATACCAGACCACCTGACCTGCCTCTTGAGAAACCTATATGCAGGTCAGGAAAGAACAGTTAGAACTGGACATGGAACAACAGACTGGTTCCAAATAGGAAAAGGAGTACGTCAAGGCTGTATAGTATCACCCTGCTTATTTAACTTCTATGCAGAGTACATCATGAGAAACGCTGGGCTGGAAGAAGCACAAGCTGAAATCAAGATTGCCGGGAAAATATCAATAACCTCAGATATGCAGATGACACCACCCTTATGGCAGAAAGTGAAGAGGAACTAAAAGGCCTCTTGATGATAGTGAAAGAGGAGAGTGAAAAGGTTGGCTTAAAGCTCAACATTCAGAACACGAAGATCATGGCATCTGGTCCCATCACTTCACGAGAAATAGATGGGAAACAGTGGAAACAGTGTTAGACTGTATTTTGGGGGGCTCCAAGATCACTATGGATGGTGATTGCAGCAATGAAATTAAAAGACGCTTACTCCTTGGAAGAAAAGTTATGACCAGCCTAGATAGAATATTCAAAAGCAGAGACATTGCTTTCCCAACAAAGGGTCTGTCTAGTCAAGGCTATGGTTTTTCCAGCGGTCATGTATGGATGTGAGAGTTGGACTGTGAAGAAAGCTGAACGCCAAAGAATTGATGCTTTTGAATTGTGGTGTTGGAGAAAACTGAGAGTCCCTTGGACTGCAAGGAGATCCGACCAGTCCATTCTAAAGATCAGTCCTGGGTGTTCATTGGAAGGACTGATGCTGAAGCTGAAACCTCAATACTTTGGCCACCTCATGTGAGAAGTTGACTCATTGGAAAAGACTGATGTTGGGAGGGATTGGGGGCAGGAGGAGAAGGGGACGACAGAGGGTGAGATGGCTGGATGGCATCACCGACTTGATGGACATGAATTTAAGTGAACTCTGTGAGTTGGTGATGGACAGGGAGGCCTGGTGTGCTGCAATTCATGGGGTCACAAAGAGTCGGACACGACTTAGCGACTGAAGTGAACTGCACTGAATAAAAGAAAATGGGGGAATTTATCAACCAGAATGAGTAGCTTTTGAAAATTCTATATACAGATAAATATATGGTTTCTATAAAATGATTTACATTTTTCTTAAATCATATCTCTTAGATATGATTGCAAAACAATGGGACAGATGTTTTTGTGTCCTTCTTGTAACTTCTGGAAACATAAGCAATATAAATTTATAGAGATACAAGATATTTACAATTATTATAACTCTTTAGCTCTTTTAATAAATTTTAATGCAAATTAAAGTTTATTAGAATATGCATTAAAATTTACTAAAATTTTAGATCAATAGTGAATCGATTATAATTTTTTTAACTTTTTGATAATGTGTTTATTATTATTATTATTAATTTTGGTTGTGCCAAGCAGTGTGTCCGATATTAGTTCCGCTACTACTACTGCTACTACTAAGTCGCGTCAGTCGTGTCTGACTCTGTGGACCCCATAGACAGCAGCCCACCAGGCTCAGTCATACCTGGGATTCTCCAGACAAGAACACTAGAGTGGGTTTCCATTTCCTTCTCCAATGCATGAAAGGAAAAGTGAAAGTGAAGTCGCTCAGTCGTGTCCGACTCTTAGTGACCCCATGGACTGCAGCCCACCAGGCTCCTCCGTCCATGGGATTCTCCAGGTGAGGGTACTGGCGTGGGGTGCCATTGCCACTCCAATTAGTTCCTCTACCAGGGATCAAACCCATGCAGACTGCAGTGGAAGCAATGAGTCTTAACCACTGGACTGCCAGGAAGTCCCTGCTCTTTAAAGTCTGACCCGAATATGTAAACTGGAATGTTTTGTTTGCCTGTGTGTGCACAAAGTCGCTTCAGTCTGGTGTCCAACTCTTCGGAGTCCCATAGACTGTGTAGCCTGTCAGGCTTCTCAGTCCATGGGCTTCTCCAGGCAAGAATACTGGAATGGGTTGCCATTCCTCTCTCCAGGGAAGCTTTATTTAGGAGCTGATAATAGTAATTTCAATATATTAAGTGAGGTTCATGTTCTGTCTAGAATTTAATTAAATGTATTGATGGAGAAGCCAAGTAATAATAATGGTGATGGGTAGAAAATTAACTCTGAGAAAATCAGTATTTAGAGAATTTCATTTTATAGAACAAAAAGATGATTGAGGAAATAATAAGGAACATTAAAAGGGTTTTACTTTGTACTGTTTCTTCATGAACAATTGAGAGAATGACAGAACAACAATTTTAAACTAAAATAAATTGTGTTTAGACAGGATTAATGTAGTAAAGGTTCCTGGGCTACAAATATATATGAAATGCCTTTTTGCATTCTGTGAGAATAAAAGTTTTTCTAGGGTCACTCTTTACTACATGGATAGATGGAATATATTTGTTGGAATCAAAACTGCCTAAGGTAATTAAATTTAAAATCATGATGCATTGGTTGTCAGGCAGGGCCGAGTCAGATGAACTTGGTTGCCATATGAACCCTATTACTCACACTCTGAATCAACCCTTAAAAGAAAAATATGAATCTGTGTCACTAGTTTTAAATGTAAAATGATAACAGTAATTCTTAAGAGGGGCTTCTTTAAAGATGATAAATTAAATGAACGTAAGATATGTAAAATGACAGATTTTAGATTCTCAAAATCCACTCATTGTCTTCCTAGCCTCCTCAGGATTCTCCTGAGACATAAAAATATAACAGCTTAAATTAGCTTAGAAACCTTTGTTTCTCCCTATTAAAAAACTCCCATTAGGAACAACTAGAAAAGCTGGCTATTTTGTCATAAAAACCTTTTGAAGGTACCTCAAGACTACTGAGGCAACCAGGGCTTTAGAGACGTAAACTGTAGAGGCAAGGAAATCGTGAGGAGTGGAATCCCTTTTCTTTAACGTTTCTCATTGGGGCAGTTTTGATGCTTGGTGTAGGTCCAACATTTGAGAATTTAGAAAGAGGGTAAGAATCCAGGAGAATCTTCCTCTATGTTGTGGTCTTGGCTTACACAAAAATGGAAGTTTTGGAATGTTCAGGGGCACATTATATGAGTGGGCATGATTCTGGGGAGAAGAGAACTACAGTGAGGTGCGGGATGCACTGAACTCCCTTTCTTCTGAGGAACTTTGGGAATTCTTAGCTTCACAAAGCAAGAAGCTCAATGTCAATCAAAAAGCCCCTGAAAGCTCAGTCAGTCGAGTTTTCTAATGTCTCATGGTGGAAAGTGAAAATGTTAGTCTCTCAGTCATGTCCAACTCTTTGCGACCCCTTGAACTCTAGCCCACCAGGCTCCTCTGTCCCTAGAATTCTCCAGGCAAGAATGGTGGAGTGGGTTGCCATGCTCTTCTCCAGGGGATCTTCCTGACTCTGGTGGAGACTAGACCAGTTTAGAATTCAGGACCTCCCAAGAAGTAAGGCAGCTTTAGTATACCTCCTAATCCCTCAGCTGAGATGTCTTGTGGGCTATGCCTCAGTAGTGACACTTAAGCAAAACATGTATTACAAGGAATGCACCCAGACTCGAATAAATTTAGGACTTGTTTGAATTAAGGGATTTTTAGTTTTCTATTCCCAGTTTGGGGGAAAAAAAAATTCCCAAAGAAGATGGAATTAGCATCATTCAGAGTTTCTTTATCTTGTTTTTCTTTGTGTGTGTGTATAGAATATGGCATCCCATTAAGGGTAACCAAGCATATTAAGAAAGAGAAACAGAGATAGAGATAGAGAGGGCAAGAGGAGAAAAAAATAAATAAAATATAATCCATTTTTTACAGATTTGCGATTACAAAGCACATATTTTTAAAACTTAATGTGATTAGTGCAATCAAAACACAGATGGCAAGATGAAGAATTCCAAACAAATCAGTTTGAAAAGAGCTTTCATGCAATCCTTTTATTTATTCCAACAAACACATTTATTTAAAATATACAGATGTTAAGAAATTATAAAGGAACTGTAAAGAAAAATTTTAGAATTGTGAAATTTTGCTGTTGTTTTTTAGTCCCTAAGCCATTTCTGACCCTTTGCACCCCATGGAGTGCAGCACGCCAGGCTAGTCTGCCCTGCATGTCTCCCAGAGTTTGCTCAAATTAACGTCATTGAGCCATTGATGGTATCTAACCATCTCATCCTCTGGCACTCCTCTTTCCTTTTTCCTTCAATCTTTCCAAGCATCAGGGTCTTTTCCAGTGAGTCAGATCTTTGCATCAAGTGGCTAAAGTATCAGAGCTTCAGCTTCAGCATCTGTCCTTCCAATGACTATTTAGGATTGGTTTCCTTTGGAATTGCCTGTGTGATCTCCTTGCAGTCAAGGAACTCTCAAGAGTCTTATCCAGAACTACAGTCTGAAAGTATCAGTTCTTCTTATTTACTAACAAAATTAAGAACTAAATAGATAGATTTAATAACAAACGAATCCACTATGTATGTGAATTAACACAGCAGAAGAGTGGAGTAGTGGTTTGTAATGTAGGAAAATAGACTATAATCTGCCTGAATCAAAAATAATAAATTTTAAAAAAACACACATACATATACAAATATGCAAACACAAGAGACATATGAGACATAGTGAAAATGTGTGAGACGTACATATTTAGAGTGCCAAAAGGGCTAAATAGAAAAAAATTAAACAAAACCAATATTTGAATGATAGTAAGTCTTTACTCTTTTTAATTTAAACTAAAGATTTAAGGTTTATTATATACCACAAGCAAGACAAATACAAGGTAACCCTCATTTAAGTATTATTATATTAAAGCTCCTCACAAACCAAAAACAGAACATCTTAAAAGTGACCATAGATAAAAAAGATACATTATTTTTAAAAACACAGCAAAATTCATAGCTCAATACTAAACAGAAATGATGACAGCTAGAAGTCACTGGAAAATAAAGATTTAAAATGTATTATTTTAAATAGTGGAAGCTAGTTTTAACTATTGGTTACTATATTCAAATTCTGTCTTGAATTCAAACTTGCATTAAAGTATTTAAGAAAACCCTCAAAAATCCTTTTCATGTGCCAGCAGATTACCAGTCTCTATAACTATGAAGATCAACATACTCCCTAGTATTCTTAGGAAAATGAAACTGCGGTTAGAAAGTAAGAAAATTCCAGAAAAAAAATCCACTTCTGCTTCACCGACTACACTAAAGCCTTTGACTGTGTGGATCACAACAAACTGTAGAAAATTATTAAAGAGATGGGAATACCAGTACCTTACTTGCCTCCTGAGAAATCTCTATGCAGGTCAAGAAGCAACAGAAACAGGCATGGAACAATGGACTGGTTCAAAATTGGGAAAGGAGTACGTCAAGGCTGTGTACTGTCACCTTGCTCATTTAACCTATATGCAGATTGCATCTTGCAAAATGCTGGGCTGGATGAAGCACAAGCTGGAATCAAGATTGCAGGGAGAAATATCAGTAACCTCAGATATGCAGATGACACCACCCTTATGGCAGAAAGTGCAGAGGAACTAAAGAACCTCTTGATGAAGGTGAAAAAGAAGAGTGAAAAAGCTGGTTTAAAACTCATTATTCAAAAAACAAAGACCACGTGCCACGTCCAGCACGGTGGGTGAGAAATAACTGAAACGGGGACAAGTGCATAATGAAAAAACAGACATATATAATTTGGCAAGCAGGGAGTCAGGGGCCCTCTTGCTCTTCATGGCAGGAAGACGAAATGGCTCCTTTCAGCTCTCACTTTTATTGGCGGTAGTCACATCAGATCATTAGGGAAGAGTGATACTGGGGAGTTTGTTTAGCGCAGGCCCTGCTGTTGATCAGGAATATCTTGTTGTTGTTGTTGTTGTTGTTTTCCCATGGAGACAGACGCAGGAGTAGGCAGTAAAGTGGAATAGGAAGAGTGTCCCGCCCCGAGAATGTCCGCCTAGCATGCTTACTAGGACAATCACGAGGGCACAGTTTTCTGCACCCTGAAGTCATGGGGGAGGTTCTGGTCCCTGCTCTGTCAGGCTGCAGCAATCATGGAACCCAGTCCCATCACTTCATGGCAAATAGGTGGGGAAACAGTGGAAACTGTGAGAGGCTTTATGTTCTTGTGTTCCAAAATCACTGCAGATGGTGACTGCAGCCATGAAATCGAAAGATGCTTACTCCTTGGAAGAAAACCTATGACAAACCTAGACAGCATATTAAAAAGCAGAGACATTACTTTGCCAACAAAGGTCCATCTAGTCAAACTATGGTTTTTCTAGTAGTCATGTATGGATGTAAGAGTTGGACCATAAAGAAAGCTGATCACCAAAGAATTGATGTTTTGAACTGTGGTGTTAGAGAAGACTTTTGAGAGTCCCTTGGACTGCATGGAGATCAAACCAGTCAACTCTAAAGGAAATCAGTACTGGATATTCATTGGAAGGACTGATGCTGGATCTCCAATACTTTGACCACCTGATGCAAACAACTAACTCCTTAGAAAAGACCCCGATGCTGGGAAAGATTGAAGGCAGGAGAAGGGGATGTCAGAGGATGAATTGGTTGGATAGCATCACTGACTCAATGAGCAAACTCTCAGAGTTGGTGATGGACAGGGAATCCTGCTGTGCTACAGTTCATGGGGTTGTAAAACGTTGGACACAACTGAGTGGCTGAACAGACTGATGTGCTATTAGAGCTTTCCCAGTTGGCTCAGTGGTAAAGAATTCACCTGCTAATGCAGGAGACTTGTATTTGAACCCTGGATCGAGACCATCCCCTAGAGGAAGAAATAGCAGCTCACTCCAATAGTCTTGCCAAGGAAATCTGTGGACTGAGGAGCCTGACTGGCTACAGTCCCTGGGGTTGCCAAAGAGTGGATCATGACTTAGCAATTGAACACAAAAACAGAGCTGTCATTAACTGGTGTAGCTTTTCTCTTGGTCAGCTGTCATGGCTTATTCCCATAACTGGTTGGTCTTTCAAAACTTATGTGTTCAAAAAAAGATGTAGAAGTCTTCTTAATGCTCCATTGTTTTTTCTTCTTTATATATTTTATTTTTAACCTTTTTTTTCCTCAGTCCTAGACAAGAAAGGTAATCTATTAATTAGTGTGTAAAAGTATGTTTAAAAATGACAGAAAATTTTTGAAAGTAGTGGTGGATGGTATTTATTAAGATCTGAATATAATTTTAAATATGGAATGAAGCCAATATCCCCCTATTCATTTGTAATTATTTTCTTAGAATCAGCTTAATTTGACACTTGGCATTAATGTTTCAGGCAGCGAAATATAAATATAGGAGAGTAAGTAGAAGCACACTATAAGAGTTAGTATAAAATAACACATTCCAAAAGCACATCACTGTCAAAAATGACAATACTGGAGTGAGACATGATGCATGAAAGATACATTTCATTTTTGTGGAATTTCTCCCAGTTGCATCTTGGTAAGATGTTTACTTCATCTTTGCTTCCCAAATACTTCCTTTGCCCCAAGAAATGTGAAACCGTCAATGTCTTTGGTCCTTTAAAAGATACTTTCACTTATATTCTCTACCTTGCCTCCTTCAAGCAGTCATTAATTTAGCTTACTTACACATTGATAGGCAACATACATATGAATCTAGGGACTAACTCCGAGAATGTGACCATAAAATGATTAGTCTATGTGATTTTTCCCCTCATGACAGTTTTGCCTATAAACTGATGCATCTTTGAAACTGTTTCTTTAGATTCTATTGACTCTTACCTAATGCTTGGAAAACTAAACATTCCACAGTCTTTTCTAGACTAAGGGAAGGCAGCATTATCAAAGAGAGCTTTGTCTTAGAACTGCTGAATAATTTCTGAAACCCCACACATTCCACAGAAAATCTGACATATGAAAAGATAGAATATATTAAGGGCTTAAGTGTTTAATATTTTGTTCAGTCGCTAAGTCATGTCCAACTCGTTGCTGCATTTGAAGGTTGAACTTATACCGAACCTTTTTTAAAGAAAGAACTAAGAACATTTAATTTGGTAAATATATAACTAATAAATATCTTTCATTTGAAAAGCAAACCAAGTCAGATGTTAATTTAAAAAAAAAAAAGGCTCACAAAAGACAATATACTAGTCAGGGTTTTCTAGAAAAACAGTACCAGAAGAATCAAAACATAGATAATATATGTATGTGAGAATTTGTGTTCAGTCATGTTAACTCTTCACTACCCCATAGACTGTAGCCTGTCACGTTCATCTTTCCATGGGGTTTCTCAGGCAAGAATACTAGAGTTGGTTGCCATTTCCTTCTCCAGGGGAACATCCCAACCCAGGGATTGAACTCATGTCTCCTATGTCTCCTGCATTGGCAGGTTGATTCTTGACCACTGAGTCACCTGGGAAGCCCAGATACAAATCTAGATATTTCAAAAGAGATTTATTGTGAAGGATTAGCTCATGTGAATATGGAGGCTGAAAAGTTCCATGATCTGTTGCTTGCATCTGGGGGCCCTGGAAAGCCAGTGGTGTAGTTCCCATGTAATCCGAAAGGCCTGAGAAGCAGGGGAGTCAATGGTACAAATCCTAGTCTGAAACTGAAGCCTGAGAGCCAAGAGCACTGATGCCCCAGGGCAGGGCACATGGGAGACACAGATCCAGCAAAAGGCAAGTCATTCTTTCCTCTCTCTTTTTGTTCTATTAAGACCCTTGAGGGTTTGGATGGTGCCATGAGCATTGGTGTGGTGATCCTCACTCAGTCCACCATTTATAACACCAAAGGTGTTATAGAAACACCTTCACAGACACGCTCAGAAATACTATTTTACCATCTATCTGGGTATCTGGTAGCCCAGTCAAATTGAAACAAACTTAATCATCACAGCCAGGAAGTTTGAAATTTGCTCCCAGATACCTTTTGTAGAAAAAAGCAAAAACTGAAACAAAACAAGCAAACAACTACTTTCAATACACAAGATACAGCTTTGGAGACAAGAAAAAATAACATCTGTGAAATGGTGAGTAAAAATACTACTGAGGTTTTAGTTGGGAGAGGTAGTTATAGAAAATAGCACATCCAATTATCTTTCCAGCTATTGAAAAAAATAATTACTTAATATTGACCTTGTTATAATGAAGACATCTGAGTAAAAGGCAACACCATGTGTGTATTTTCCTGAAGCAGGAAAGCAGAGTCTTACTTTTGTTCAAACTGAATACAAGCAAATATATCTAACCACTTTTTTGGTCATTGATTATATATACTTCAGGTTTTTTCTGGCTGGATACAAGGACGAGTTCTTAGCATTGTGTGAGATAAAAATAAATTAAGACATAAAACGATGGTGAATAGTTAAGGAATTATTAAATAGAAGGTATTGAGTATAAGAGGATAGATTCTTATTTGAAAGAAAAAAAAGTTAATCCTTGCTTTGCTAATTTGTCACTAAAGATTTTATCCTCCCACTGTGCCCTAAAATAATTTTTAGTTTAACCTGGTCTAATAAGTCATCCATTCATTCCGAATAACAGGTATGTCCACTGCTATTATGACCAATAGTTATTTTGAAATTATTTCTCTCGGTTGAATAATGATATTATGTAAGATTTACAAAAGTATGAATAGTTACAGTTGTATGGAATATACCTGATCAAGCCCTACTAAATTAAATCTAAAAGAATTGTCATTGAGTATTCCAAGAGATAATTGCTTAGTGAAACTTTGTAGGTTTTTGTTATTTTTTATTATTTTACTCTTGTTAAATATTGGCAGGTATATTACGTTCAAATGACCTTAATTTTTTGAGCCTTTATCTAACTCTTAGGGGAGAGTGCTTATTAAATACATCATACACTTGATTTTATAAACTTACATGTTATATATTTTACTAATACTTGTGTGGTGAATAAAGATTCTATGGATCAAATGTAAAAATTCACAGCTGCTCCTCTATAGACCCCAGCTTTCTCATATTTCTCTTGTCATTGCTAAGTCTAACTGTTAGCACATTAACTTTCAATATAAAACTAGCCAGTTACAGCAAGGTAAGTTTTAAGAGTAATAGTTGGATTCATAAGTCCTTCAAGAGTCAGGAACTCTATGACATTCACTCCCCAAATTATATAGATGAAGATCCTGGGAGTGAGTGAAGGACACTCAGTAAATTAACAGAAAATCTTGACAGCAATGACATTTTATATTTTCACAGTGTTTTACAATTCTCAAAGCATTTTCTGCAAATTATCTCCTTATATCCTCATGATAACTCTAGGGGATAAGGAGTACAAACATTGTTTCTTTACCTTCTCTCTTTTTGTAAAAGAGTGATTTAGGGGATAGTGAATCTATGAAAGTAGAAGTGTTAGTCACTCAGTCGTATCAGACTCTTTGCCACCCTGTGGACTGTAGGGCACCAGGCTCCTCCATCCATGGGATTGCCTGGAGAATCCCATGGACTGAGGAGCCTGGTAGGCTGCAGTCCATGGGGTTGCTAAGAGTCCCTCATGATTGAGCGACTTCACTTTCACTTTCATGCATTAGAGAAGGAAATGGCAACCCACTCCAGTGTTCTTTCCTGGAGAATTTCAGGGACAGGGGAGCCTAGTGGGCTTCCGTCTATGGGGTCGCACAGAGTCAGACACGACTGAAGAGCCATAGCAGCAGCAGCAGCAGCAGCAGCAATCCTTCCCTTCTCCAGGAGATCTTCCCGCCCCAGGGATCGAACTCAGGCCTCTTTCAATTACAGGTGGATTCTTACCATCTGAGCCACCAGGGAAACCCATGACAGTTAGTTAAAGTCACAAAGTTAGCAAGAGGAATAACCAGTAGGCAACTGTAATTTCCTTGGGAATAGCCAGTATTTCCTTCAAATATTTTCTGAGTACTTCCATGGGCCAAACATAGTGGCCCATATCCACATTTTAAGGATACTACAGTGACCCAAATAGACTAACTGTCTTCTGCTACAGGAGAAGGGGACGGCAGAGGATGAGCTGGTTGGATGGCACCACTGACTCAATGGACATGAGTTTGAGCAAGCTCTGGAAGTTGGTGATGGACAGGGGAAGCCTGGTGTGCTGCATTCCATGGGGTTGCAAAGAGTTGGACATGACTGAGTGACTGAACTGAACTGTCTGCTCTTTTATAGTTTTATATTTTATTGAGAAAGGTATACAATAAACACATTCAGAAAGGAATATTCATGAAATATTCTTATAATAAATGTTATATAAAATATAGTAATGGGATGGATGGTGACAAATAGCAAATCTAATAGAACAATTAGGAACCAACTCTCTGATAAGACGATATTTATATAATGAACTAAATGATGAGAATGAACAACTAGTAGGAAAATTGGTGGGCAGAGCTTTCTAGGCAGAGTGAATAGCAGTTGTCTCGGGGGAAGGAACACTTGACATGTTTTGGACAATGTGGGCTCAGACTACTGAGGTAGTGAGAGAGTCAGCTGACAGATGATTCAGGTGAGGTGCTTGGATTTTATTATTTTATGTGTTTGGAAATCACTGAAGGATTTTAACAGGTAGGGGTGTATTTTAAAGAGATTGGTTTGAATACTATGTCATTTTTCTCTAAAATACTGTTCATGTATTATTTAATCACAAACTAATTAAAATATATTTTACTAAGGAATAATACGATTGTTAGAATACATTTTGCACTAAAAACGTGTGTTATACAATATTCTGGATTCCACTTTCTTCATTAGGAAAATGGACAAAAAAGTCTCAGTATAACAGCATGAATTTAAAATACATGTAACAGTCATCAGCATTTTTTCAATGAAGTACCATTATTGGCTTTGAAAAGTCTGTTAAAATTAGGTTTTATGGTTAAATACAAGCTTTACCAAAAATATATACGTAATTATTAGCTATCCTGAATATTTAAGTAATTATTTTCAAATATATAGATAGACAATGGATAAACTAAGTTAATCTTATGTATAAAGATTAATAATACATAAGATAATATAAAGATAATAATATGTAAGTTAATCTTTTATATTTTGGTGTTTTTATTTTAAATTTTAGATGACATGAGAAGTCTTTTATAGAAAATACAAAATTATACCAGATCACAATAGCATACCACGTGTATCTCTGAAACATACAAAGATGTAAAGCATTTATATTGCAAATTCTCCAAGAGAAAATACTGTATACGTTCATTTAGGTTGTCAATAGATTTGACTATGAGCTTATATACATCTGCGTGTTTCTTTTTAATATTTCAATAAAGAGCTAGTGAGAGGGAATCAGTCGGAATTGGCATCTATAAAAGGTTTTAGAAGATAATGGTAAAAATTCTAAACATAAAATTAGTCTTTTCACCACTTTTAGATGTTTATGAGTACTCTGAATCATACTAAGGATGCTCCATAAAGCTATTGTTTCACACCCTAAAGTTTTCCTCTTTTATGAAAATGTAGAAATAACTTTCTCAAGAAAGAAAGGATTATTCTACAAAATCAATAGGAGCAAAGGCAAATACCTTAAAAGAAACATACTGTTCTCATTGGGCTAAAAGTTTTATAGACAAATGCAGATTTATATTGGAAGGTAAAGAGAAACAATTTTTATGAGTGCAAGTATTTATGAGTCCAGATGAGCTAAAGTCCTTAGTGAAAATCATTATTCAAAGAAAAAATTCTGTGCTGTATACAAAACAACTTCATTGCATATAATATATTTTATGTAGAGTGCATTGCAAAAATGTTTCACACAGTTAAATTATATAAGTCCTTGGATAGTACATGTGCATTATGTGATGTTAAATTATAAAAGTATAAGACTACATTTCATTGTGATGTAATTAAACATTCTGCCACAGAGCCAAGAGGTGAAGACGCAGCAAAATAAGAATTTTAGACAAAAGTAGGAAATACACTCCAGTATTCTTGCCTAGAAATTTCCATGGGCAGAGGAGTCTGGCAAGCTACAGTCCATGGGGTTACAAAGTTGGACACAATTGAGAGACTCAGCACACACACAGGAAATACAAGGTTCTTTTATATATTATCTATAGTTAGAGAAAGAATGCTCTGGTGTAAAGTTAGAATACTGTTTAAAGATGGCAAACTGTAGATGGAGAACTGAAAAAAATAATAAGAAAGCAGATAATAATAAGATGCTTTGATAGTCAGCTGTATTTGACAATTCTTAGAAGTTGACATAAACTTCAGCACTCCCATTCAGCTTCAAAATCATTGCAATGACAAAGAGAAAAAGAGAAAGTCTCGGCAAGCAGATCCAAAGCTGTGGATTAGAAAGGCACGTTAGGGTGCTGAAATAAAACTGCGGGCCTACAGGGCTCTGAAGAGGATGGCTGAGAGCTCCATGCTTGTGGGTAAAGAAAGTGTGGGGAATACAAAATTAATGAATCTGCAAAAAGATGATGAATTTGCTTGAGACACAAAACTTGAAAGCTGAGGATGCGGGTGGAATTCTCAGGCATGTGATCTGAATCTAGAAGGAAAAAAAAAAAAATGCTGCTCTTTTGGGTTTTACTTTTCAGTCCATGGGCTTCTGTGGCAGGTCAGATGGTAAGGAATCTGCCTGCAATATAGGAGACCTGGGTTGGATTCCTGGGTCAAGGAGACCCACTGGAGATGGGAATGGCGATGCACTCGAGTATCCTTGCCTGGAGAGTCCCATGGACAGAGGAGTCTGGTGGGCTACAGCCCATGGAGTCACAAAGAGTCAGACATGACTCAGTGACTAACACAACCCTTTCAGTCCACTGGGAACGTAGAAAAAGGGAGAACAAATATACAGCTTGACAAAAAAAAAAATGATCAAAATATTCCACTAGTTATGTAACTAGACCTAAGGTACTCTCAATATCAATTTTTTTAGTAGGAAACATTGGTCAAAGGAGGTATTTACACTTAATAAGGGAGAAAGAGTAGTAGATTTACTACTAGCCATGAAAAAAAAAAATTAAGGTAACAAATTCAGAAGACATTCTGGTCAACAATATCTCATGACAAGAAAGAGAACAAAAACCGATGAAAAACCAATGAAACACTGACAAATTGGGACATCAAGCAGAGCTATGAATATAGTTAGCATTCTTTTAACTTGAAGATTGAAGAAAGCCAAAGGCATAATGAGAATCTGAAGACAATTTTTTTAAGTTTTAACTAAAGCTACACAATTAAGTTTTGGTCAATTCTGTATCTTATCTTGACTCTATGACCTCACCTTCTGTTGAAAAAATTATAATATGAGAAAAAGCCAGTAAGTCAACTAAATAGTGATTAGCTTTTAATCTGGCCCGCTCTACATTCAAGGAAAATTTAAGGGGATTTGTGTTTCAGAGCAAGAAGAAAAAAAGTCACAAAATGCTCATTTGAATTTATGGGTTAGACACACAGAATTGTTTCATACTGTGGCTCTATCTGTCCTCCCACTAACTGGTTGGAATCAGCAGTGGGCACTAAGCCACGTGATTTCTAGTCTACTCTAGCACCGCTGCTCGGAAGAAAACCACGGGAGAGCAGTGCCGTGGACTGCTGCTGTTGTCGCTCAGACACTGACTCTTTTTGACGGCATACACTGAGCATTCCAGGCTTCCCTGTCCTCATGTCCACTGAGCTGTTGATGCTATCTAAATATCTCATCCTCTGCAGCTCCCTTCTTCTTTGCCTCCACTCTTTCCTAGTATCAAGGTCTTTTCCAATGAGTCAGCTCTTCCCATCAAGTGGCCAAAGTATTGGAGCTTCAGCTTCAGCATCAGTCATTCCAGTGAATATTCAGGGATGATTTCCTTTGGGTCTCACTGATCTTGTTGCTGTCCAAGGAACTCTCAAGAGTCTCCTCTAGCTCCACAATTCAGAGGCATCAGTTCTTTGGTGCTCAGCTTTCTTTATGGTCCAATTCTCATATCCATACATGACTACTGGAAAAGCCATAGCTTTGACTATACGGACCTTTGTCAGTTAGGTGATGTCTTTGCTTTTTAATATGCTGTCTAGTTTTTTTCATAGCATTTTTTTCCAAAGAGAAGCATCTTTTAATTTCATGGCTGCTGTGGATTGCTCTCCTGAATTTACCATACTCCTAGAGGGTGGGATTATTTAGACTGAGGACGATTTGAACAGAGATCTATGGTTGCTGTAGAGGATAAACCTCAAATTCCACTGTACAACCTATTTCTGAACTTGGAGATCAATTACCCAGTCTAAGACAACTGCAAATTTTAGACAAAATGTGAAAGAATGACAATCAAATGAAACACATGAATAAATCAAAAATATCCCACTCAAACTAAGCTTGAAATTAAAATTCCAAATTTTATAAGTAGATATAATGTTAGTAAAAACAGCTATAGGATCACTGATTATAACATACATTTATTCTAAAATTAAAAAAAAACACAATTATTGTGTAGAACCTAAAAATAAAACCAATGCAATAAACTCATAATATAGAGAGGCTCATAGTAAGTGGTATCAAATTATAGCTAACATTCAGGGGAGAAGTGGTGAATTTCAAGATAGTACTTGATATACCCCTTCCCTCCAAAATTCCAGAGTGATAATGATATATTTTATGTAATAAAGAAGCAACTTTGTTATCATAATTACAATAAAATATTTGTATAGAAAATATAGTTTGCATAGCAAATTAAATGGAGCAATATTTTTATTTAAAAAATATGAAGAATTTAAGAAAGATAGCAATTCATAGATGAAACAGCCTAAGAAACAAGGGGGTTAAAATCAAATTTACAACCACACAGTTCATACTAAATTTGTATGTCATCACTATTAAAGAGAAGTTATTGCAACTATCAGAAAGAAAAAAGAGATTATATGCAAAAGAATTAAGTAAGGTTAACCAGAGATGTCCCAGACAGATGGTAAAAGAGAAATATCCCGGGAAACATAAGAGAACATAACTCCACAATTGTATGCTATTCAAACTGTCACTCAACACTGAAAGCAAAGTATTGAGACCCAAAGGTAAGAGTGTTAACATATACAAAATAAGATGTTGTACAATATGCATAGTATTTTATACTTATAATTTTTGTGACTATATTTACATATAAATTATATATACACCTACAGTCACAATAAATATAAAACATGAATTTTATTATTGAACATTAAAAACAACTCCAACATTACAAAATCAACTCTATTCTACATAAAAGTCACATATAAACAAACGCAATATATAAAGGTGATAATAGAGGTCTGAAAGCAGGTATGCCAAGTAAACATCAGCAAATGAAAAAAGCAAGTAAAGCAATATTAAGTACCAGATAAGAGTTACTTTAAGGTGAAAGTATTAATTTGTATTTCACTTGGCACTCTCTCCTGCTCAGTCATATCTGACTCTTTGCAACTCCCTGGACTATAGCCCACCTGGCTCTATCCATGGAGTTCTCCGGGCAAGACTCCTGGAGTGGGTGACCATTCTCTTCTCCAGGACACTTGGCACTGCATAGTATTAAAAGAAAAAAACCCCACAAATCTCTTCAAGCAGATATATATGCAAATCATGAATATATAATCATGTAACATCACATCCTTCAAATATACAAAGGAAGAGTGATAAACTTTCACAAAGTAATTAAGGAATCAGTACCCTGAAGAAGTTAATTTCAACACATATCCACTAGATATTGTCAGCCAGAAAGAGTAGTTCACAGATATACAAAAAATTTTAACAAATAACTATAGTATGCTTGACATTAATATC
The DNA here is from genome assembly GCF_042477335.2 of Ovis canadensis. Taxonomy (NCBI): domain Eukaryota; kingdom Metazoa; phylum Chordata; class Mammalia; order Artiodactyla; family Bovidae; genus Ovis; species Ovis canadensis. The sequence goes on from NC_091251.1 coordinate 105,403,676, forward strand.
TATTTATGTAGGATGCAGCCTTCCAAAATGGAGAATATTTAACCAAAAACTTTGTTACTTTATTTTCACTTGCAGATTAAGTGTCAAAGCAAAGCATATAATTATACCTCAATGCAATGACATTAAAAATTAAAAACAGAAAAAATATGTTTAAAGACATAAATGCAAGCTAAATACTCTACAGGTGGTAAAGTAAACTGTTGAAAATTTTCAAATATATAAAAAGTAGAACAAAAATAAAAATAATACACTAAAATTTGCATAAAAATCAATATAGTAATTAGTGGTAAATATATAATTTTAAAGGCATTTACTTTAAAAAAATTCTGAAAACAAAGAGCTAAGAAAAACTACAAAACAAACGACTAAGTTTATAGTAGAAATATGAGAGTAATAATAATAGCAAAAGTGGAAATTAATAGAAACACATTAGGAGAGAAAAGATCAATATATTTGTTACTTTAGCAATACTGATTAGGGGAGAAAAGTCACAAACAGATTTACAACAAAAAGGGAATGCAAATTTAGTTATAATAGTGCTTCTTAAAATAATAAGATTGATTTGAATAATTTGCTGTCAATTACCTAATAGAATATTGAGAAAATATAGAAATTATAAAAAGGTACTGAGAATAACAGAAAACCTGGACATCTGATAAAGAATGTGAACCAAAACTTTAATCTTCAATCATCAGCCTTTTTACTTACAAAACACATGGTCAACCCAGATGACTTTACCTTCAAGGAACAGATGTTCCTGATTTTGTACAATTTCAGACAGTAAATTTAGAAAAAAAAGGAAAACTATTCAGTTTAAGTTTATGAGGCTAGCATAAGCTGAATAAAAAACCAGACAAGAAGAGCAAAAAGGAAAAAAAAATATTGATACCAGTTTCCATGAAAAAAGTCATGTACAACAACAATCCAAAATAAAATACTAGCAAATCAAGTTCAATATTAAAACCATATAGTGCACATGTATAGGCATACACCTATGTACACATGTAAACCATATTGTAACAAATTAGTGCTTATTCCCAGGAATGTAAACAAATGTCAGTTTCAGATAAAACTATTACCATGTCATGCTGCATAGAGTTTAAGGGAGAAAAAAAAAAAGTTGAGCTCAAAAAAAGCATATGAAGAATTCATTAAATTTCAATACCTAACTCATAATAGAAACTCAAATGGTTTCAACTGGAAAGGAAGCTCCTTGTTACCTGATGGATATCTATCAAAAACGTATACTAAATAACATGTTTAACAGTCCAATCCAGAGGCTAGATTATATTCATTCTTATTTTGAGAAGTCCTAGACATAGTATTATTTAAAGACAAACATGATGTTAAAAAATAGAAATTGTCTCTGTTCATGCTGTTATATCTTAAGCAATATCTAGGAGAATCAGCAAATTCAACTATCTAACTTTTCTTTTTTAATTATCAACTTTCTACAATCAAGAACCACAAAAATATTAACTGTATTTTTAATATTAACAGAATGTAAAATAGAAATGAAAAGACTATTTATAAAAACAACAAACTATAAGGTATCTAGAGATAGAGCTTAAAAACAAAATATATGAAGCAATAAAATTACCAATAATTATTGAAAAACATAAAATAAGTTTTGGACAAAGAAATAGCTAGCTATGTGCTATGTCCATGAATAGAAACAGTCAACATTTAGACAGCAATATTCCCAGTTAATCTAGAAATCTCTTAAATAGTATTTTAATAAATTTGCAGCACATTTATTTGCTGCAAGTGGTAAAAGTAACTGAAGTAAATAATAAATTTTAAAAGAGATCCAAACTAGTACAGCCACTATGGAGAACAGTGTGGAGATTCTTTATAAAACTGGAAATAGAACTGCCACACCACCCAGCAATCCCACTGCTGGGCATACACAACAAGGAAACCAGAATTGAAAGAGACACCTGTACCCCAATGTTCATTGCAGCACTGTTTATAATAGCCAGGACATGGAAGCAACCTAGATGTCCATCAGTAGACAAATGGATAAAAAAGCTGTGGTACATATACACAATGGAATATTACTCAGCCATTAAAAAGAATACATTTGAATCAGTTTCAATGAGGTGGATGAAACTGGAGCTGATTATACAGAGTGAAGTAAGTCAGAAAGAAAAACACCAATACAGTATCAATTCAGTTCAGTTCAGTTCAGTCGCTCAGTTGTGTCCGGCTCTTTGCGACACAATGAATCGCAGCACGCCAGGCCTCCCTGTCCAGCACCAACTCCTGGAGTTCACTCAGACTCGAGTCCATCGAGTTGGTGATGCCATTCAACCATCTCATCCTCTGTTATTCCCTTTTCCTCTTGCCCCCAATCCCTCGCAGCATCAGAGTCTTTTCCAATGAGTCAACTCTTTGCATGAGGTGGCCAAAGTACTGGAGTTTCAGCTTTAGCATCATTCCTTCCAAAGAAATCCCAGGGTTGATCTCCTTCAGAATGGATTGTTTGGATCTCCTCGCATACTAACACATATATACAGAATTTAGAAAGATGGTAATGATAACCCTGTATGCGAGACAGCAAAAGAGACACAGATGTATAGAACAGTCTTTTGGACTCTGTGGGAGAGGGTGAGGGCAGGATGATTTGCGAGAATGGCATTGAAACATGCATATTATCATATGTGAAACGAATTGCCAGTCCAGGTTTGATGCATGATACAGGATCCTCAGGGCTGGTGCACTGGGATGACCCAGAGGGATGGCATGAGGAGGGAGGTGGAAGGAGGGTTTAGAATGGGGAACACGTGTACACCCGTGGCAGATTCATGTTGATGTATGGCAAAACCAATACAATATTGTAAAGTAATTAGCCTCCAATTAAAATAAATAAATTTATATACAAATAAAGATACACTGGTATGCCACACACAAAAAAAGTCACATTCTAGGAAAAATATAAGTTTTAGGCTCAGTTCAGTTCAGTTCAGTCCCTCAGTCGTGTCCAACTCTTTGCGACCCATGAATTGCAGCACACCAGGCCTCCCTGTCCATCACCAACTCCTGCAGATCACTCAGACTCACGTCTGTTGAGTCGTTGATGCCATCCAGCCATCATCCTCTGTCATCCCCTTCTCCTCCTGCTCCCAATCCCTCCCAGCATCAGAGTCTTTCCAATGAGTCAACTCTTCTCATCAGGTGGCCCAAGTATTAGGGCTTCAGCTTCAGCATCAGTCCTTCCAATGAATATTCAGGACTGATTTTCTTTAGGATTGACTGGTTTGATCTCCTTGCAGTCCAAGGGACTCAAGAGTCTTCTCCATCACAGTTCAAAAGCATCAGTTCTTAGTGCCTGAAATTACTCCTGAATCTCCTCCCATTTTAAAGTGAGTCCAGACTGGTTTCAGAGGTGATGTCTTGGTACGGCTGGGACTGGTACCACTCTGAGGGATAGTTTAGGTAGTAGAAGTGTAGCCATGTTGAATTTCAGGGACTCAAGTGGTTTGTAATGGAAAAGTTTGATGATGAAAAAAATTCTCTGCTTCATAAATGTTACAGCAAAATTCAAACACTGCATTATGCTTGTAATAGTTTTCTAGATTTTCCAAAATAATACCTAGCATCAGAGTTTGATCTATCAAATTCTACTATTTGCTTACCCCTTTGCTTACCCCTTTTATGCCTTCTTTCTCTGTCAGCAGCTTAGAAATTCAAGGAGAATGTGGCAATAAACTTCTGAAATGATAAGACAATGATGGCTCTACTTATATAAGTGTGACTCACATAGCTCTTTTGATTTTAGGAGTTTTTAATTCTTTTTGCATTTAGAAATTAAGTCATTTAATCAATGCTGCATTGTGACAGGTGGCAGTTTTCTACAGAAACCTTAAGGTGTCTGGCTCTAGGTCTGAAAGTTACTCCTAGCCCACTGACCTGATATTAAAATCCAACTCCCTGAGAAATCAGTTAAATTTTAAATGCTTTTATCATATGTGAAGCATGGCATATTATCCAGGGTTTAATGATAAACACTATACATTTATAAATAAGCCTACTGAGCTTTTTTTTTTTTTAATCTATGAAGCAGTGATTTTGAGTTTTAACTTGGAGGTAAATTCAGGTCAGTTCAGTTCAGTCTCTCAGTCGTGTCTGACTCTTTGCGACCTCATGAATCGCAGCACGCCAGGCCTCCCTGTCCAGCACCAACTTTTGGAGTTCACCCAAACTCATGTCCATTGAGTCAGGGATGCCATCCAGCCATCTCATCCTCTGTCATCCCCTTCTCCTCCTGCCCCCAATCCTTCCCAGCATCAGAGTCTTTTCCAATGAGTCAACTCTTTGAATGAGGTGGCCAAAGTATTGGACTTTCAGCTTTAGCATCAGTCCTTCCAAAGAGCACCCAGGACTGATCTCCTTTAGAAAGGACTGGTTGGATCTCCTTGCAGTCCAGGGGACTCTGAAGAGTCTTCTCCAACACTGAAATTCAAAAGCATCAATTCTTCAGTGCTCAGCTTCCTTCCCAGTCCAACTTTCACATCCATACATGTCCACTAGAAAAGACATAATGAGGTAAATTACCATATTCAATTTCATTTCTGATTTTACACATGTAGAGTAAGTCTTCCTATTTGATCAGTCAATGCAATGGTAGTATTTAATATTAACTCCTGCACAGGTTTGTGAAATCAGGGCTACTTCACATGGGATTTGTACAGCTGCAAATATGTTAGTGGAAGGTGATGGTGAAATTTAAAGAAAAAAGGAAAGAATTCTGTCCCTGGAATAGTTCAAAGTTGACGTCACCAAGTTTCCTTTCTTGGTCCCGCAACTTGTGGGATGAGCTTATTTCTGGAATATAAGAATACTCAAAGGGCCCAAACAGATGATAACCTGAAATTTTAATACTGAAGGAAATGGAAACCCACTCCAGTATTCTTGTTTGGGAAATTCCATGGACTGAGGAGCCTGGCAGGGTACAGTCCATCGGGTCAAGAGAGTCGGATATGACTTAGTGACTAGGAAAAAAAAAAAAAAAAAAAGGAGCCTGGAGGGCTATAGCCCATGGGATCGCAGAATCGAACATAACTGAGCATGCACACACACATACATGCTTTAATTCAAGGATCCGAAAAAATAATTTTTAAGATATTAGGAGTTTCTTCTTTTTGAGTTTTAATGATGGACTATAATGAAAGCTGAGTGCCGAAGAATTGATGCTTTTGGACTGTGGTATTGGAGAAAACTCTTGAGAGTCCCTTGGACTGCAAGGAGATCCAACCAGTCCATCCTAAAGGAGATCAGTCCTGGGTGTGCATTGGAAGGACTGATGTTGAAGCTGAAAGTCCAATACATTGGCCACCTGATGTGAAGAGCTGACTCGTTTGAAAAGATCCTGATGCTGGGAAGGATTGGGAGTGGGAGGAGAAGGGGACAACAGGGGATGAGATGGCTGGATGGCATCACTGACTCAATGGACATGGGTTTGGGTGGACTCCAGGAGTTGGTGATGGACAGGGAAGCCTGGCATGCTGTGGTTCATGGGGTCGCGAAGAGTCGGACACAACTGAGCAACTGAACTGATGCACATTTATGATTCTTCTTTCTTAGAGAATTTATTTCTGCCATGTTAGTTAACTACTTCTTAGTCATCCTAATTCCAGAATTTTGCTAAATAGCACAGGATAAAGCAGAACAGAAATTCAAGTCCGAAACCATTTATTCCAATACCTATCCCACTATGCCAAATCTTTTTTTCTGATAATGACTCAAAAAACATGTTGGTACATATGGGAAAGAAAACTAACATTTCAAAAAACTCTCCCTTTAGTCCCATGTTACCATGCTTATATGAACCCTCACCAGAATTAGTTTTTAACTGTTCAGCTACCACAGAGTCTGAACTTATTTATCATCTTTTAATGGCAGTCCACTCCAGTGCTATTGCCTGGAAAATCCCATGGACAGAAGAGTCTGATAGGTTACAGTCCATGGGGTCACAAAGAGCCGGACACGACTGAGTGACTTCACTTCACTATTAGTTCTCCAGGCAAGAGTACTGGAGTCATTATCTATCACTTTATTGAATTGGGATTATTCCCTGGTGGCTCAGAGGTTAAAGTGTCTGCCTGCGATGTGGGAGACCTGGGTTCAATCCCTGGGTCCGGAAGATCTCCTGGAGAAGGAGATGGCAACCGACTCCAGTATTCTTGCCTGGAGAATCCCATGGGTGGAGGAGCCGGGTGGGCTACAGTCCACGGGGTCGCAAAGAGTCAGACACGACTGAGCGACTTCACTTTCACTTTCACTTTATTGAAATTACACATGAATGTGTTTTTTGCACTCAAAGAGAATGGATAATTCTCAGTCCTCATTTATGTCTTCTTACGCCTTGAAATATTTTCTGGTGTCTGGTACATGACATTGCATTTCACCTTGCTTACCTTTCTTAGGTGCTCCTTTCTTTTCTCATAAAAATGGATGATTATGCTTTCTCCCCCAGATTTGGGGGAGACACCAGTTTTGATGACTCAGGCCTTGGACTTTTCACACTTATCTCTCTGGGTGAATATATCAAGTTCTAGAGTTTTGAATACTTTTTATACAGTGATTACTGCAATTTTACATGTCTAGCTGCACATCATTGTTGAGATCCAGATACGAGTACCCAATTACTTGATATGACTACTTAAATATTTTAAATATATGTTTATAATTTTTATATATTTGATAATATATTTATATATTTTTCTAATTATAAAACTAATTTTATGATTATATTTATACATAAGCATTTTATCTATTTATAGCATAAAATATACTTCCTTAAAATGCACATGCCCCCGTGCTTGCACGTGTGCATGAGTGTTCAGTTGCCCGGTTGCATCTGACTCTTTTGAGAACCCATGAGCTGTAACCCACCAGGCTCCTCTGTCCATGGGATTGTCCAGGCAGGAATACAGGAGTGGGTAGCCTTTTCCTCTTCCAGGGGATCTTCCTCACCCAGGGATGGAACCCAGGTCTCCTGCATTGGCAGCGGATTTTTTTTTTTTTTTATCACTGAGCCATCTGAGAAGCTGCACATGTCCCCAAAGTAATGCAAAATCGCTGATTCCAGTGGTTTCTATGAAAATAAAACACACTGCCTTTTACTGGGTTGTTCCAACCCCAGACTTAAGAGTCTTACCTGATTCTTTGCTTTTTTTCATCCCTCTTATCCAATTCATTAACAGATCCTTTTAACTATTCCCAGAATATACCCAGACCACTTTCACATCATCCTCTGGGCTTCTACCATATTTCTTGCTCAAGTTCCCACAATATTTCTCCATGATAACTGTAATTATCAGTAATTGGTCTCCCTGCTTATTTTCCACTTTGTTTTCTATTGCCGCTGTAGCAAATAACCATAAACTTATGATGTAACACAGCACTCATTTATGAGCTCACAGTTCTGTAGGTCAGATATACAGGTAGGGCTTACTGGATTTGTTATTTGGAGTTACAAAAGGTTGAAACATAGGTGTTGATCAAACTGAGTTCTTAACTGCAGACTCTCAGGAAGAATATACTCCCAAGCTCAGTTAGATTGTTGGCAGAAGTTAGTTCCTTGTGGTTGTAGGAATGAAGTCCCAGTTTTATTTCTGCCTGTCAGCCACAGGCTGCTCTGGAAATCCAAGTGTATTGGTTCTCACTTGGCCCCTTTTATCTTTAACCCAGCAAACAAAGGTCAAATCCTTCCCATACTTTACATATCTTTGAATTGCTCTTTTTTGGTAAACTCTTTTGCCATGTAGCAAGATAAGCACAGCAGTAATGGACAAAGAGCAAAATTTATAGGGCCATCTAGAATTCTGTCTACCTACTGCTTCTACTCTTGCCTCTCATCTACATGACTTACTATTTATTTAAGAGCCAAATGATAATTTCAAAGTATAAAATACATGCACAATTTTCCTACTTTAAGTCCTTTCTCAATTTACTGTCCCTAAGCTCCAAAACCATCCTTTTATTTTCTCTAATTACTAAAATTCTAATTGGATTATTTTAAGTTTGTAGCTGGTATTCTTTGTGTACTTTGGCAGATGACAACCTCTCTGACTTTAGGTTTGATTGCCTATAAAACTTTATGTGATATGGTTATTTGGGGACATGGATATGTCGGGGGCCAGCGTGAAGAATCCCGCCCATGACAAGGTCATTCAGAAGGAAGCCTGACAAAACGCAAGGACGTGATCAAGCTACAGCGGTTCCCCTTGGAATTTCCTGAGCATCCACCCCCCAAAAAAATAAGAATCTGCCTGCTTTTCCACTCTTCTGATATTCTCTGGAAAAAGTCAAATCAGGGCTTTAGTCTTCTGCGTTTGAAAGGGATGTTTCAGCTCAAACCCCTCTGATAGCTCTCTAGCTTGTTTAACAGGTTCCCCGGACCTCTTACAGCTTGTGAATTGCTTACAGCCCCCAACCACGAGAGGCACAAAGCTTAAAAGCATCTTAAAGATACAGAGCCTTTTCTAAAGAGCTAAAAATCATATTGGTGACGGGTTTTCACTGTTGACTCAATGATTGCCGCCAGGCTTCCATATTCTTTATCTTTCAGGCGCCTGGGAGGATGTTAATCAATGTAAACTGGATATGGAAAAAGATATATAATAGTTTTGATGTTAGCAACACTAGACTCTTGAGTTAATTACTTTTCTCTTTGTTATATATCACTGCACTCCTCTTGTGTCTTTGCTATGTAAGAATGTAACTTTATTTAGTGATTTCTGAGAGTGGCACCAGACTTTGGGAAGATCAACACAAATAAGTGTTCTGGTTGACAAACCCTTATCAGAAAAAAGGCTGTAAAATGTTAATTGGCCCTTTTGGCCAATGGAAGATGATGTAAATTACCTAAGACTTGTGTATACAACTAGGTATGCAGAGAGAAAAGCCTGGTTTTGATAAGAGTCTGGGCTGCTAATGCTGCATAACTTTGTGTTACCCATTGATCTCTATGTATAATCAAAAAGTATAAAAGGCCTTCTGAACAACAGAGGACAGGCAAGTTGCTGGACTGGTTTCCCCCGTGTCTCCTCTCTTATTTCTGGCTGAATTCCCATCTGGGACGTGGAGGCCCACCATGTCTATTTACTTGTCCTGGCTTTTAAGATCCATGCGAGGGGGAGCCCAGGTGGGTCAACCCCCAATATTCAAGAGGTGGCCTAACGTAGATGGTGCAAGCTCCTTGTCTGAAACTTTATTGGCTTCCCATGTAAACCAAGTTATTCAGCCTTCTTTCTCCACTTAATATTCCTAGTACACTATTTCTCCCTAATCTAATCTTATATTAATAAATAAATAAGTCTTTCCTCGCCAATGCCGTCCACACTTTGAATTCCCTGGATCCACCGGGGCTGGACCCCAGCATTGATACACACACACAATGTGTGTGTGTGTGTGAGTGTGTGTGTGTGTGTGTGTGTGTGTATGCTTGAAAAAAGTGAGTATTAGTTTCTCAGTTGTGCCCAACTTTTTGTGACCCCATGGACTATAGTCTGCCAGGCTCCTCTGTTCATGGAATTCTCCAAGCAAGAATACTGAAGTGAATAGCCAGTCTGTCCTCCAGGAGATCTTCCTCACCCAGGGATCAAATCCAGAACTCCTGTATTGCAGGCAAGATTCTTTACCATCTGAGCCACCAGAGAAGCCCATATGTGTGTGTGTGTGTGTGTGTGTGTATGTGTGTATACAGTGATTAACAGATGACTTGTACTCTTCAAATAAGTCACCCCAATCATCCTATTTCCATGTTATCTTCCTGGGACCAGCCTGCTGACAATGATGACTACTTGCTCACTGTACCTTTTGTCCAAATGGCTATGAAGAATGATCTATCTAAATGGTATATATTATACTTGGAAAAGATAGATATTCCTTTCAGTAAACACAGAGTGATTTCAGTCTAAAGTGTTGTTGTACACCCTGTGAAAAGCATAAAGACAACACAAGTGTTACACTGTGTCCTTCAAGAGTTTGGACTCTGGTGGTAGTGAATGAAATTAGACATGTCATGAAGTAGGATTGACATCTCACTATAAACAGAACTATGATCTCATTTCAGGCAATGGATATGTCTGTCTCCAAAAGGCATCTTCTCAGATTTGGCCATTTATTTAATTTTGAGTTGTGCTGGGAGAGATTGTCTGAAATGAGATTTATTAGAGATGTAATAGAATAAGCTAGGTAGTATGAATATGCCCTCCTGTTTTCCCAAAAGAAAAACGTTACATGAGCTTAAACCACCATTGTAGACAGTCATTGGAAAATGATGATTCTAATTCATTAAATATGTTTCTCATAATTGCTATTTAGTTAATGACTGCAGTTAAATAAGACTATCATAAGACACACTATGGTGGATACTAGTTAATTTAAAACACATGTTTTAAGACTAAGCAATTATAAATCAAGCTATTCACCCCCTAAACTTAAATAAATATATCCATGATAACTCACGTGTACATAATTAACAAACAATAATAACTTTAGTAAGCCTACAGTGTAAGGTCATGCTAATAAAAATAAGGAACAAAAATTTCTGTGTTGAACTTCCCAGGTGTCATTTATAGTTTTAGACTTTTCACATTGAATTAAAATAAAATAGGACAAACTCACTTGTGATTGCCACATTGGGATTGAGTACAAGAACTAAGCTTATTCACAACTATAACTCTTAAAAGAGATATAGTTGCATGTGATACACAGATTTAGCCTTTAGATATTTACTTCTATAGGCCCCTTCATCTTTAAACTTTAGTAAAAAATGTTAGCAAAGTTGGTTCTTAAACATAATTATTTGAAAGGAGAAATTTGAAGCACAATTTCACTTTGATTTGTATGCTTTGTATTCATCCAATAAGTGACAAGAAGCCTTGTTACTCACCTTGTTACCCTGATCTTTACCATGAAATTATGTGTTACTTGTTAAAGGACACGGTATTATTACAGTGGTTAAATTCATTGGATCTTTCAGAGGATGATTGTAATGCATAGCAAATTGCTTTTATAATAATAGGTGGCATAATTGAAACAAAATCATCATTCTCTATCCAGTCAGGCTATTATGAATCCCTCTTTGTTCTTCCTGACTATCTTGATGTAGCCCTATATTACAAATAATAATTATATTATGGTCATATCATTGCTTGTGTATATTATTTACTAAAGTATCCGTACAAGAACTATGCTTATTTACATATTTAATTTAGTATTTAGCCTTAAAATGTATTATTGCAATCTTAGTAGGCACAAAAAAATTGTTTATTGAATGAATCTTTGAATGAAGCATGCGGTCTTCTCATTTGGAAAAAGGTTGCAAATAATTTAAAATAGTTTGTCTCAGTTTTTGCTTATATTGAAGAAGGTAATTAAATTAGTAAACTTTAGCTTAATGTTTCTAGAGCAATGGGGCTTCCCTGGTACATCAGACAGTAAAGAACCTGCCTGCAATGCAGCAGACCCGAGTTCGATCCTTGGGTCAGCAAAATCCTCTAGAGGAGGGAATGGCTAGCTACTCCAATATTCTTGCCTGGAGACTTCTGACAGAGAGGCATGGCAGGCTACAGTCCATAGGGTCACAAAGAGCCTGACACGACTGAATGACTAACATTTTCACTTGTAATTTTCGTCGAGTACTATTGTTTAATCAAGTCACATCATTTTGTCAATTTTCTAGCTTTAAGTTTGACATTCATTTACTCATATTTCTAATGTCTTTGCCTTCTGGGCTTTCTCATATTATTTCACATACTCAAAAGATGGCTTCTGGATACTCATGATTGGAGGAGCTTGACCTCGGGTAGGGTGTTTTGATTAGAAAAAAACTGAAATTATCCAGGGTATTTTCATGAGGAAAGTATTAGGCAGACTGGTCTTCCCAGATGGCACTAGTGGTGAAGAATCTGCCTGCTGATGCTGGAGACACAAGAATCATAGGTTCCATCCCTGGGTCGGAAAGATCGCCCTGGAAGAGGAAATGGAAATCTGCTCCAGTAATCTTGCATGGAAAATTCCGTGGACAGAGGAGGCTGGCGGGTTGTAGTTCATGGAACTGCAGAGAGTTGGACACAACTGTGTGACTGAGAACACATTAAGCAAATGAAGAATTTCTGTTGTTTTAATAGGAAGATTTGTAAGAGTATTTAGGTTTTTATTTATTTATTTTTTAATGCTTCTCATCAAGGCTGACAAGTTTAAAAAGGATGAAATAACTTAGGGGGTAAATCTTCCTAGAAATAAAGATCATGTTTAGCTGAAGTAATCTTTGTCTTGCATTCTTTGGAACATGAATATAGCATGTGGAAAAAACTAATCTCATATTGAAATTGCTATTATTACAATTGCTGATGGGAAGATACAAAATAGCAGCATAATTCCTTAGTCTGTGTCATCATACTCAGATCTAAAGATCTTCTTCACTTGTCTGCTTCCAGAATTCTCTCTAATCAAACTGGTGCACAGTCCTAGAAATCAACCAATTTTAGAAGCTACTTTCTTGGGAAATATCAGTTGCTCCCATTACTTAATTGATTCAAAACTCCTCTGATTTTTTAAAACATTTTTACCTAATACTTTTCAATAAAATCAAGTTAATTTCCCACAATATGTGAGTACGCATAATTTACTTACATTTGAGTGAGCCTAATTACAACTATCTTGCTTGATTCTGCACTCAAACCTCCACTTATAGTATTTATTTCCTTATTGTAAATATTCTTCATTCTCATTCTACGTTCTGAACTCTCACTTAGCCAGTGATGACCTATTCAACTTCCACTCTTCAGTTAAATAATTTCTCCATCTGTATCACTTGATTTTTTTCTTCAGCTGTATTCAGATCCAGATAATTGATGCACAATGGTTCTCAATGTGTTACAAAAATTTTCTGAAGACATGGAATTTTTGGGTCTCTCCTATTTCTTCCAGATATTTATGAAATGCTTTATAATGATTGACAATTAGCAGAATTCATAATGACCTGTTAAAATCAATTGCTATTAGTATTGGGAATTGGTTGGTAATAGAAAATGATTCTTGTGTAGGACTCGTGTTTATTAAAAACACACACATGCTCTCTCTCCATATATATAAAATCTCTATTTATGGGGCAAAGAAGAAGTATGTTTAGTTGTCCAAACACTACTTCAGTCATATTAATAGAGAATACTTAAAGGAGACTTTTGTTCAAATATAAATTTTTATCATTACAAATTCTCCTGAGCCTTGTGATTTTAATCAAAGAATTTAAAAATGTTTTCCTTCATGTAGGCCTGCTTTTTAATGAATTCAGCTAATGGTGTCTTTGTGAATACATGTATAAATTAAAACAAAATAAATCTAAATGATGGTTTAGGTTTATTGTTTTTTACTTGGAGGTAAGTTGAAATATCAAATTTTAAGCAGATATATGATTGTTTCATTGATATCATCGTCTTAGTATAATAGCTATCAGAGCTAATAACACTTATTGTGAGCTTACTACATGCCAGAGTTCTCACTGCGTTACCGATATGCTATCTTATTTAATGTGCCTGTCTATGAGGCTGACAGTATTGTTATATTTATTACATAGATAAAAAATAAAAGAGTGAGAGAAGTTCAGCTTTGTGTTCTGATCACTAGCCAATAAGTGATACATATGGATTCAAACTAAAAAGTAGTCATAAATTATATAAATTTTGATTGCTGTTGTTATCAAAATAATTTCTGAAGTTCCCAAAGGCACCAATTAGAGGCAAGACTTATTTTGTTTCTATGTCTCAGGAATACATCTGCCACATGTGTTGCTACGATGCAAAGAATGAGAACAAATACCTTGAAAGTTCATACTATTGATAATTGTCATCTGGGCTGTGAATCATACCATTAAGGTAAAATCAGTCTGTCAGAGCAAACTATCTGTGATTGTTGATTTGATTAACTTTGCAAATCTTTTTTTTTTTTCAGTTCACTTAATTTTATTTCATTTATCAAATTTAATTTTATTTTGATTAAGGTATAACTAACATATAACATGGTCTAAGTTTAAGGAGTATATTGTTGTGGTCTGGTCACTAAGTTGTGTTTGACTCATTGTGACCCCATGGACTTCTGCACACCAGACTTCCCTGTCCTTCACTATCTTCTGGAGTTTGCTCAAAGTCATGTCCAATTGAGTCGGTGATGTTATCTAATCATCTCATCCTCTGCTGCCCTCTTTTCCTTAAGGTGTATAACATGTTCATTTACTACCTTTACCCTTTGAAGTACAAATTCCACTGTTCCATTAACTGACATCTCCATCAGGTCATGTAATAATTTATTTTTGTGTGTGTGGTGAGAACATTTAATATCTTGTGCAAGCAACTTTAAAGTACAAATAGACTATTGTTACTATTACTATGATCACATTACTATACATTAGATATTCAGAACTTTTTAATAAATTTACCCCCTAAGAACTGCTTTTGCACTATCCTATAGGTTTGGGCTTGTTGTTTTTTAATTTACATTTGTTTTTTTTTTAACTTTTTAATTATTATTTTACATTGGAGTATAGCAGATTAACAATTCTGTGATAGTTTCAGGTGGATAGCAAAGGGACTCAGCCATTCTCCTCCCAAATCTCCCCCCATCCAGGTGTCATGTAACACTGAGCAGAGTTCCCTATGCTGTACAGTAGGTCCTAGTTGGTTATCCATGTTAAACACAGTGGTGTGTGTCAATCCCAAACTCCCTAACTATCTCTTCCTCTTGTTTTTCCCCCTGTCATCAGTTACACTTAGTTTTAAACCATACTTCAAATATATCTTTGGATGGACTGCTAATATTTTAACATTTCATGAACACCTATCACTGCTTGCTCTCTAGATATCACTGGAAATCAATAATACTTCCCTCAGAGAGGGACCACCTCTTTCTGTCAACCATAACTTCCCCATAAGAGCTGTACTATCTTTCCTTGACTCCCTTGCCTCTGGTTTAAATTCTATGGGTGTCTGACCATAGATAAGCCAATCAATCCCTTCCCTGGGACAATGAGATGAAACAGGTAAATCCATACAGGTATCAAAGCAGTATATATATTTTTTCCCTTCAAAAGAGTCTGATCTGCAGAAGGAGAAAAAATATCTAACATAGAAAAACAAAGAAGGGAAAGAAAATTCTGAAGTCATTCAAAGTGCTTGACACAATATTCTTTTAGATTGAAGTGACCTTTTGGCCTTCACAGGTCTTTACCTGTGAACTCTACTTCTTATTCTGTGATATCTCTCAGCGTCCTAATAATATAAAGTTCTTTTCTTTTCCTTTCATTTTTTAGCTTTATTTTTGTCTTAGTCTAACTGAAATGATTTTTTTCCTGAAATAGTCCTGGTTATTTTAAATGGTCAAATGAAAGATAAGGTATCAAATGCTTAATAAAAGTTTATTACATTGAATTTCATTAAACTGTTTCAACTAAAGACTCTGAGACTAACTAGAGGCTGAGGACGAAGAAGACCTACTAGTTTTCTTTGACTTATAACTTTCTTTTATTTCCCAAATAACCTTAACGGAAAAGGAAATTACAAGCTTGTATAGAAAGACACTTGACTATTTTTATTGGATTATATCGCTCTAGCTCAGCAGTAAAAAGGAGTCTTTCAATCTATTAGGGGGAAAAAATAGGAAAGAACTGGTTGAACCTGAGCAGTTATACAAAACAGAAATTGGCTTGGCCAGTCCACTCAAATCCTGATGCTTTTATTGGAAATGGTTTCTTTTGCAGTAAGTTCTTTTTACAGCTGCTGAGCTTGGGCCTGCTACTAGAGACACTTGGTTGAGAAAATGATCATAGAGAGACACTAACAGGGAATTTTTCATAGAAGAGAGTCTGGGGTGGGGGGAAATATGCGTACCAAGCAGTGGGATTGTTTATATAAAATCCTCATGACCTATTGGTGGCAGAAAGCTTTTCTCCATAAGAAAATTCACCCATTCAGAGTCCAGTATCTTTCTTTCTCTCACAATCTCACTGTTAGGGGAAAAAAGGAAACCCAGAATCTTGGCTCACTTTCATACATATTCTGGTGAGCTTCCCAGTGAAGGAGTTTGAATGGTAACCCACCCTTGGGTTGCAAATGGCAATTCAGGAACAGATCATTTTGAATCATTCATGAAACAGTCAACCTTGAGATTCTGAACATTGTGTTTGAGAATAGAAGAACTGAACAAGGGACTTGGGATGGTCATTATTAAGAAGCAAAAGCTGCTATTCAGATGATTACTAGCACCCAGAAGGAGTAATCAGGTCTAAAATAGAGCTGTTTTACATTTGAAAGAGTTCCATACAAATGTCTTTGTGAAATATAAGCATTTCAGGTAGTATTTATTTTCCATCCTTTTCCATTTATTGGGTATTTTACAGTACATTTTCTTATCATATTACATTTCAGGCAGACCTTTAGGATGTAGTTACACATGTATTTCAGAAGCTATGTATTGAATGAGGCACATATAAATCAATTAACTCCTAATTGTCCACATGGAGATTTGTGAATGTCTTTTTTTTCTCCATATACTTTATTCATAGAGCTTGAAATAAAAAGGAGAAGTGAGAAAAAGGGTGTTATAGAGAAGGAGAACAGTTTTCTTAGCAAGAACCCTCTAAACTGCTGAGTTGAAGACATTTCAGCAAATTATCAAGGACATGTGGTCTCAGCAGCATTCACATCTCAGTAACACTGGATTGTGTGATATATAATCTTAATGATTGTGGCTTGAATTAAGCACACACACAATTTCTAACTCACAAATCTCAAGGTCCCCCAGTAATTTACTCAAATAACAGTGTAAGGTGACTTTTGGTTAGATGCCAGATTGTATCAAGTAAGACACTCCCGGGGCCAAAGTGTTAAATTTGCTACATAAAAATATTCAGAGATTATGGTCAAATTTAACTACTCTTCTGAATCTCCTACATTGCCACTGTTTTAAAAGCTAACATCTTAATTCCTTGAGACAGTTCTGGTGTTTGTTTAATGCAGTTTTAAGATGTATTTTTTAAAAAAGGTATAAAAATCTATGCTTTTTTATTTAATAGCTTTATACTAGAAAGCTTAGGAGGTTTTATGCAAAATGGTGTACATGAATATTGTCAGAGATACATTATTACCTTAATGCTTAAATTTGGCATGACCCATGGTAACACGGATTATCTCAGTGCTCATATCAGGCTTGTTCTCTGTTAATGCTCACAACTGGCTCAGGTCTCCATTACTTGGGGCTCTTTTTTAGGTGGTAAAGAATCCTCCTACAAGGCAGGAGACATAGGAGAAGTGGGTTCAATCCTTGACTGGAAAGATATCCTGGAGTAGGAAATGGCAACTTACTCCAGTATTGTTGCCTGGAAATTTCCAAGGACAGAGGACCTTGGTGGGCTATAGACCATAGTTTCACAAAGAATCACACACGATTGAGCATGCACACATGTACATATACCATCGCTTAGGAGACATGAATGATTTTCTACCAATAAGACTAATTTTTCCTCAGCTATTATTTGGGAGTCTTATTAAGATACATATACTAAGACTGGAAGTTCCTTAAGCAGCTAATAATTATTTATTTGTATCTTGAGAAACCTGTACGCAGGTCAGGAAGCAACGCTTAGAACTGGACATGGAACAACAGACCGATTCCAAATAGGAAAAGGAGTATGTCAAGGCTGTACATTGTTACCCTGCTTATTTAACTTCTATGCAGAGTACATCATGAGAAACACTGGGCCTGAGGAAGCGCAAGCTGGAATCAAGATTGCTGGGAGAAATATCAATAACCTCAGATACGCAGATGACATCACCCTTATGGCAGAAAGTGAAGAGGAACTAAACCGCCACTTGATGAAAGTGAAAGTTGAGAGTGAAAAAGTTGGTTTAAAGTTCAACATTCAGAAAACAAAGATCATGGCATCCAGTCCCATCACTTCATGGGAAATAGATGGGGAAACAGTGGAAACAGTGTCAGACTTTATTTTGAGGGGATCCAAAATCACTGCAGATGGTGACTGCAGCCATGAAATTAAAAGACGCTTACTCCTTGGAAGGAAAGTTATGACCAACCTAGATAGCATATTCAAAACCAGAGACATTACTTTGTCAACAAAGGTCCATCTAGTCAAGGCTGTGGTTTTTCTAGTAGTCATGAATGGATGTGAGAGTTGGACTCTAAAGAAAGCTGAGCACTGAAAAATTGATGCTTTTGAACTGTGGTGTTGGAGAAGACTCTTGAGAGTCCCTTGGACTGCAAGGAGGTCCAACCAGTCCATCCTAAAGGAGATCAGTCCTGGATGTTCATTGGAGGGACTGATGTTGAAGCTGAAACTCCAATAGTTTGGCCACCTGATGCAGAGAGCCGATTCATTTGAAAAGACCCTGATGCTGGGAAAGATTGAGGATGGGAGGAGAAGGGGACGACAAAGGATGAGATTGTTGGATGGCATCACTGACTCGATGGACATGGGTTTGGGTAGACTCTGGGAGTAGGTGATGGACAGGGGGGCCTGGCGTGCTGCGGTTCATAGAGTCACAAGGACTTGGACACGACTGAGTGACTGAACTGACTGACTTTCAAGGGAATCCCAGGTCTTTCACTAAAGATAAATGTTTATAGTGGAAAACCATGGGGAGCAAAAGGAAAATTTAATGTGAATAAGGTCAAGGAAAAGATATAAGAAAGGATTAGGAGAATGTACTAGATCAAAATTGTTTCTTCTTGGAAACTACACAAAAGTGAGTATAAATCTATTATATTGGCTTTTCCTTGTATTAATTTAGAAACTATATCACTGCTTTGAAATTAATTACTTCTTTGCTTAGTCATGTCTGACTCTTTGCAACCCCATGGACTGTAGCCTACCAGGCTCCTCTGTCCGTGGGATTTTCCAGGCAATAGTACTGGAGTGGATTGCCATTTCCTTCTCCAGCAGATCTTCCCGACCCAGGGATGGAAGCCAGGTCTTCTGCATTGTAGACAGATGCGTTACCATCTGAGCCACCAGGGAAGTCCTAATGTGTAACAGTTGGTATATAATGATAACGACAAGTCAGAGAATATCATAGTAATGTTACTCTTGTAGGAATGGGAGACAGAAACATAATATTATTGGACTTAACATTGGATGCCTACTTTCTTCACAGAGCTCATCTCCTACCACTTTTTTTCATCTATTTTTGTAGCTACACTTTCTCTTTTCCTGTTCTTCAAATGCTTTATAATTGTTCTCATTAATGGGCCTTGGCTGTTTGCTTACAAAATTGTAACTCCATTATTAAGATATTAATCTCATCATTCTCAGGATTTATATATTAGATCAAATATCATCTTCTGGGAGACCTACTTTTTGATTGCTCTAGTTAAAAACCAACCCCAATTTTCTATCTTCAATGGACTTGCTTTATATTCTTAGAAACTATATCACTGCTTTGAAATTAATTACTTCTTTGTTTATACAAGAATGTAAACACAATGAGAGCATGTTTAAAGACAAATGGAGGCTCATTAGATTTGTAAGAGGTTATTTGAGCCAATACCTATTTGAATGGGGCAGTGCCAGGCCTAGACTGGAATCAGTTAGGAGCCTCTCCACTGACAGGAACTAGTGGGAAAACTTCTGTAGAGAAGGGTTGGAAGCAAAGCAAAGCAACTACATTATTTGACTAGCTATAGCTTATGAGGTTGTCTTATGTTTGAAAGCCTAGTTGGCTCTTTGTGTCTGGCTGTCCTTAGGTTTTGTTGTCTTAACCTGGAGACATTTCAGACTTAGGTTTCTGTTTGCTTATATAGGCTAATGGCCTCCTTGTCTAATTAATTTAAAGCATGGATTTTGCCTTGCTAGTTAGGGAACTCTAGTATCTAGAAGAAGGCCAGGCTCATCTCTATACTCAATACATGTTTGATAAGGGACAAGTGATTATATTCAGATTCATGACGTCATGATTGGATAGTGGTAACACCTTTGTAAGTGTCCACGATTACCACTAATTGTTCATCTTGTCTATTTGTTGAGTCATCCTTCATTGTAAAACTGCTTCTTCTTGTTGTTCAGCGGCTCAGTAGTGTCTAACTCTGTGACTCACTGTCCTTCACCATCTCCTGGAGTTTGCTCAAACTCATGTCCATTGAGTCAGTGATGCCATCATTCATTCTAAAACTACTTACCCACCACTAACTTAGTGCCATAAACAGGACTACATTCTCTGTGCCATGGAGAGTCACAGAAAGATTAAAGTTAATAATGAAACATTTATGAATGTGCATATATGTATACATATGTGTATGTGTATCTGTGTGCACACGCATATGTGTTTTTAGTAAATACCAATAATATCTGAAAAAAAAGATGGATTTGAAAGAGTTAAGCCCAATTTTTATGGCAGTTTCAGTGCTAGATGATGACCAGGCAATTGCAAAGTAGCAACAAGTCCCAGATATACTTCACTGATAAAGCTAACAGAACTTGTTAATTGAATGTTGAGGTGAGGAGGCTTTACAGATAGCCCTCGGTTTTTGAAAGACTGTGTGGTTAATGTTGCTTAAATTGAGTAGATGGATCCAGATGGTTGAGAGGGAAAGGTCTGTGAGAGTTGTTTGAATGTCAGAAGTTGAACTGAGGTCCTGTGGAACATCTGTGTAGAGATATTCATCAGATTAGGATACAATGATTTGAGGTTCAGGCAAATTGTATTTTGAGAAGATACACATTTGATAGCAATTATTTGAAATCATGAGAGTGTAAGGAACACAGAGGAGTTCTCAAGTCAAGAGATACATTAGGAAAACTATGTGAGTAAAGTTTGAAGAAAGAGAACTCGGTCAACGCTATCAAATGTAGTAAAAGTCAAACGTGATGAGGAGTGAAAAATTATTAGAAGATATAATCATGCTATTTTTGGTTGCTACAGAGTCACTAAGTTAGTTTATTACAGAACATATGAATGTGAGACATTTTATAGCACACTGTTTTCTCAGATTCTTGGAAAAATGTTTTTTATGCTTTTTGATTTCTGATAAGAGGCATGCTAACTTTAGATGAGTATTCTACAGTTATTCTGAGGCAGAATCTATCTCAGATATGAAACTTTCTTGCCTGGGAAATGATGAAGAATAGACTAAGCCTGTGAATATCAAGATTTTCCAAACAGCACAACCTAGTAACAACCCCATTTGATGCTGATTCCTTCTACTGTGATAAGCACCATTGCATTACACACCGACATTTCATTTAGCCATCTCTAAAAGAGAAAGGTCTTCAGTATTTCCAAAGGTGAAATGATCCCATATGCTACCTTTTACAATTAGCCTCAAACTTCAGTTCAGTTCAGTTCGGTCACTCAGTCATGTCCAACTCTTTGCGACCCCAATGGACCATAGCACGCCAGGCCTCCCTGTCCATCACCAGCTCCCGGAGTTCACTCAGACTCACGTCCATCACGTCGATGATGCCATCCAGTCATCTCATCCTCTGTCATCTCCTTCTCCTCCTGCCTTCAGTCAAACTTCTTACAGGTCTACTATCTTCCCTGCTGCATTGTCTACTCAAAGAAAACAATATATAAATCTTACCTTCTATAAATGTTATCTCAGTATTAAAATGTTGAATCAGAATTGCTTTGAAATAGGACAAGTAAACCCAACACACACACACACACACACACACACACACACACACACAGAGGATTAAACAATAAGAGTAGAGAGCAATGGAATAGAAATTAAAAATAGAGAAAAGAAACAAGCTCAATATCTAAAACTGATATAAAATGTCTCTGAAAATTAAAGTATATTTTTACTTGTACCCTCTTGTTTCACCTTTGTTTTCTCTACCCGTGACTATTGGTGCTATTGCCACTTTCCCAGTTACACCAAAGCCAAATTAGGTCCATTGCTTTGTTCACTATCAACATGTAACCACTCACCAAATCCTTTTGCTACTACCTCTTTAATAATCCAGACACCAGTGATTTTTCTCAGTTTCCTTAGACTGCATTCTAGTGGAATTTTGTCTTCCTGTGCACAGATTATTACCGTGGCCTCCTGATATCTATTCCCCTTGCTCTGAATGGCTCTAAAATGAGTTCATAATTCATACTACTTTCAGAATAATCTTTTTAAAATGAAAAATCTGGTCCCACTTTTTCCCTACTTAGAATCCTGCAATGACTCCTCAGGGGATTCAGTGTAAAATTCAACTCCTTACCAGCTTAGTGGTACCCTATCTAATCTGGAACCTGTAGGTTTCCTGACCTCATATCCTTCTAGTCTTTACATAAAGTCCAGCCTCTGGAAAACTTGGGGTTGATTCTACAGACCTTTCTTCCTTTTAGTATAAGCATTTAAAGTCATACATTACCTTCTAAGTCACACTTTTGCTTCATCCTACAAAACTAGATATGCTGAATTTAATTATTTAGTTAGGGTATATACAGCTGTGCTGGATTCATGTCAATGTATGGCAAAACCAATACAGTATTGTAAAGCAAAATAAAGTAAAAATAAAATTTAAAAAAAGTTTCTAATTCCTTTATAAAGCACAAAGGAATTAGAACCTATTTTAACTAAATAATTAAATTCAGCATATCTAGTTTTGTAGGATGAAGCAAAAGTATGACTTAGAAGGGAACGTATGTTCCCTGGTGGCTCAGGGGTTAAAGCGTCTGCCTGCAATGTGGGAGACCTGGGATCTCCTGGAGAAGGAAATGGCAACCCACTCCAGTATTCTTCCCTGGAGAATCCCATGGATGGAGGAGCCTGGTGGGCTACAGTCCACGGGGTCACAAAGAGTCGGACACGACTGAAGTGACTTCACTTCACTTGTGCTTTATACAGATTATCTAAAACTATTTTGCATTAATTATAAATATTTGCGTTTTCCTATTTTATAATTTTGATTTCTAATTTAATTGTATTGATATTAGAGAATATAACATATGTTGAATTCAAATTCAAAGATTTGAATTCTTTGAATTTTACTTAATTTTTTTTGTAGGGCTATATATATTTTACCTTGGTGATACGTTACTTGCATTTGTGAATAAGGTGTAAACTAAAACCATTGCACATATTCTGCGTGTATGTGCCTTCAGTCGTGTCTGACTCTTTACAACTCTATGGACTGTAGCCTGCCAGGCTCCTCGTGCATGGGGATTCTCCAGGCAAGGTTACTGGAGCTGGTTGCCACGCTCTCCTCCAGGAGATCTTCGAAATACAGGGATTGAACCTGCATTTCTTATGTCTCCTGCATTGGCAAGAAGGTTCTTTACCACTAATGCCACCGTTCTATAAATATCAATTAAATCATGGTAGTGAGATAATGTCCAGATCACCTGTGTCTTTACTGAGTCTTTTATGTCTAGTTCTGTCAATTTCTGAATTAAAGATGTTAAAAAATTTAGCTGTGTTTGTGAAATTGTCTCTTTGCTTGGTTCTGTCTTTGCTTCCTGATTTTAAAGCTCTGTTATCAATTGAATATAAATTTCTGATTGCTTAATATTCCTGACTCTTTTATCAATGTTAAATGTATATCTCTTTATGATAATTCATTTGCCCCAAGTCTATTTTATCTGTTATTTATATAACCATTTTAGCTTTCTAATACATACTATTTGCATGATATCTATATATATATTTTTTTAGCTTTTTATTTTTTAAATTTTAATATCTTTAATTCTTACATGCGTTCCCAAACATGAACCCCCCTCCCACCTCCCTCCCCATAACATCTCTCTGGGTCATCCCCATGCACCAGCCCCAAGCATGCTGCATCCTGCGTCAGACATAGACTGGCGATTCAATTCTTACATGATAGTATACATGTTAGAATGTCATATTTTTATTCATTTATTTTTAACCTGTGTTTTTATATATATAATACATCTCATATGGCATAGAGTTGATTTTTAATCACTTCTGACATTTTTCTTTTCATTGGAATGTTTAGTTTATTAATTAAGTCATTAATATCATTGGATTTAAGTTTAATAATTTTTCCTGTTTGTCCCATTTATTTTTGTTCCTTTTTAAAAATTATTTTGATATTTAAAAAAATATTTTATTGCAATTTATGTATTAGATTGTTAAGTTTTGCTTTGTCTTAGTGATTATTCTAGGGATAACACTTCCTCAATGATGTTTCAGTATATTTTGAATTACTGTTTTATCAGCTCACAAAATGCTTTTTTATGCATACAATGCAGAAAAATTTTAATTGCTTACATGTCTTTATTTTTATGTTACTGTGTCATATGTTACAAATGCATACATTGTAACAATCAGAATTTGTAATATTTTTGTAAAATATTCACATATATTTTAAAACTGAGAAAGAAAAGATAGTATTTTAAATTTATTTCAATATTTACCGTTTCTGATGTTCTTCATTCATTCCTGAGGATACTGTTATTTATCATTACATATCCTTTCAACAACAGGAATATCTTTTAACATTCTTTATATTTGGGATCTGCATATGGTTAACTTATTTTTATTTTCTCTAAAAAAGTCACACTATTATTATTGAAAGATATTTGTGTAGATATGAAATTCCAGGTGGGCAAGATTTTCTTTCAACATTTCAAATAAGTCATTTTGCCGTCTTCTGTTTTCTATCGTTTCTGATTAGAAATTTTGTACCATTCTAATTATTTTGCCCCTGAATGTATGTTGTCCTTCTTCTCTGTCTGCTTCGAGACTTTTCTCTTTATCTCTAGTTTTCAGCAGCTAACGATGAAACATCTAGTTATGCTTTGTTTATATTTATTATGTTTGAGTTTGACCAACTCTATTGCATCTGTAAATATATGTCTTTCACCAAAACTGGGAAATTTTCAGGCCAATATTTGTTCAAGCATTTTTCCTAGTCAAGTGTCTTTCAGCCCTGTGGGGTTATAGTCCTGCACACAGTAAGCGCTTTTGCTTTTGGTTCTGCTGCTTGTCTCTAAAGTTCTGTTTCTTTTTCTTTCATCATTTTCTCCCCTTTTCTTCAGATTAGGTATCTTCTATTAATCGATCTTTCTTTCGAGTGATTCTTTTTTAAAAAAATTCTCTCTAGTCTATTAAGACCACGCTGGGTCTTAATATCTAACCAGATTAAGATATTGTATTTTTCACTTCTAAAGTTTGCATTTGATTCCTTTCATTGTTTCTGTTTTCCTCTGAAATCTATCATTTCATTTATTATAAGCTTTTTTAAAAAATTCCAAGCCAGATTATTTTTATTTTTTAATATAAATTTATTTATTTTAATTGGAGGTTAATTACTTTACAATATTGTATTGGTTTTGCCATACATCAACATGAATCCGCCACAGGTATACACGTGTTCCCCATCCTGAACCCCCCTCCCTCCTCCCTCCCCATATAAGCTTATATTCCTCTTTTGGTCAATCATAGTTATAATATTTGCTTCAAAGTCCTAGACTAAACAATCTAATATCTGGATCATCTCAGTATTGGTTTCTGATGATTATTATTTTCCTTGAGAACAGGTCATATTTTCCAAGTTCTTCATACACTTAATAATTTTGGATTGTATTCTGGAATTGTAAATATTATATTGTAGATGATATTGACTTTGTATTATTCCTCCAGAGTTTTGGTATCATTCATATTCTACTTCTTCTAAGTCGCTTCAGTCGTGTCCGACTCTGTGCAACCCCATAGACGGCAGCCTACCAGGCTCCCCCGTCCCTGGGATTCTCCAGGCAAGATCACTGGAGTGGGTTGCCATTTCCTTCTCCAATGCATGAAGGTGAAAAGAGAAAGTGAAGTCGCTCAGTCGTGTCTGACTCATAGCGACGCCATGGACTGCAGCCTACCAGGGTTCTCCGTCTATGGGATTTTCCAGGCAAGAGTACTGGAGTGGGGTGTCAATATAGCAGGCAACTAATACCGTTTAACTCAATTCACAAACCCCTGCTCTTGAGCTATGTTCCATTTTGTTCTTTTCTCTTTAGAGAGTTGTTGTCAGTCAGTCCCATACTGTGTGTTTCTTACTTCAATGCAGAGATTTAGAAATAGGGTAAACATAGAATTTGGAGTTTACCCTGATGACTCACATGATAAAGAATCTGCCTGCACTGCAGGAGACCTGGGTTTGATCCCTGGGTCAGGAAGATCCCCTGGAGAAGATAATGGCTACTCACTCCAATACTCTTGCCTGGAGGAGCCTGGTGGGCTGCAGTCCACGGTCCTGCAAAGAGTCAGACACCACTGAGCAGCTAACACTTTCACTTCTTTTCTCTTTCTCTATTACTTTCCGGCGGAGAAGGCAATGGCACCCTACTCCAGTACTCTTGCCTGAAAAATCCCATGGACGGAGGAGCCTGATGGGCTGCAGTCCATCGGGTCGCTAAGAGTCGGACAGGACTGAGCGACTTCACTTTCACTTTTCACTTTCATGCATTGGAGAAGGAAATGGCAATCCACTCCAGCATTCCTGCCTGGAGAATCCCAGGGATGGGGCAGCCTGGTGGGCTGCCGTCTATGGGGTCGTACAGAGTTGGCCACGACTGAAGCAATTTAGCAGCAGCAGCAGCATTACCCTCTAGGATTAACTACTCACTTTTCAAAGATAGTGGTTGCTTTGAAATCTGATGCCTGTTACTACAGGCCGAAAGACTGCGTTTTCTTTCGGAGTTTCAGCCACCCCCTGGGAGACTGACTGTGCTCTGTCATCCAACTGAAAGTTCTAAGAATGAGTAACATTGTAAGTTATGCTCTCTTTCCAGGGATCAACTGGGCATCAGAAAACTTCTTTGGTCTTGTGTATATCTCAGAGTCCCTAGGTAGTTTCTGTTTGAGTTATTCATAACTGATGTTCATCTGTTGGTCTCTTGATGTAGAGTTTACAGGAATGTATTTGAATATATCTGAAACAGTACCCAGATATTCAATTTGTATTTTGTCAGCAACAATGAAAACCATCCTCAGGTTGGAGACACAGACATAAAATTCATTAGGCTATCAACCCAGTTGATATTTAACTAGGAATGGTGATTTTCAGATGCTACCTGGCATCAAATAATAAACTACTTTCAATTTTGAACCTAACTTTTTATGTCTAAATTTCTAAAACAACTATTCAAATATATTAAAAGCTGTGAGGTCTTTTCCCTGAGGTCATCACACAATTATAAAATCATCTTTCACATATTTAGAAATACTTATAAGCAAAACAACTCTGCAATATTATAGGGTATCCTATTAAGGCATTTGCTTAATTTACCTTGTATAAAGATCATCCTTTATTATATGTACCAATTTTATTCCTGAAGTAACATCTATTTGAAAAGAAGATTGTGCCATGATACATGGCCATAGTATGATAATCTGATAACTCTTCAGGGGATGGGAGAGGAATAATAGATTGAAAATATGGATCCTGTGAAGAGCCAATAACACCGTTATTAGACTGAGTTTATTTTGTGGAAAAACTGCATCTTCACTATTTTTATATCTCCAGTATCTAGTTCCTTGACTTATATATGCTGTGCATTTGGTAGATTTTAGGAAAATGACATCAGATAAAAACCAATTTTGTTCATTCAATAATCATCTCTTGATGGATGTTGTTTGCAGAAGAGTATGACATTCATAGTTAAAACACTTTATTTGATACTAGGTTTTAGAATTTAATAACACAATCAGGTAAGTCAAACTTTTTGACTCTAACTGACTTTACAAAATGGCAATCATGTTGACTCATTTACCAGGTGGTGTAAGTCATGTAAGATAATGTAGGTGAAATTGTTTTTGAAATAGTAAATTGCTCTTAAGTGATAGGACTTCCCTAGTGGCTCAGTGGTTAAAGAATCCTCCTGCCAATGCAAGAGATGGGGAGTTTGCTCCCTGGGTTGGGAAAATTTCCCTGGAGAAGGAAATGGCACCCCACTTCAGTATTTTTGACTGGGAAAACCCATGGGCAGAGGAGCCTGGCAGACTACAGCCCACTGGGTCACAAAAGAGTTGGACATGACTTAGCAATTAAACAGCAATAACCATAGAATGCTAGTCATGATTGTCTCTGTACACAACACAGTATTCTAGTTAGTGTGGCAAACGTAAAATACTCAAGATAAAATTCATTGCAAGGAAGAAGTTGCAGTCTAGACAAACGGACCTGTGAGGTGATAATTTTGTAAAAATTTCCCATGGGTAATATTCATGTGTGCAAATTAAATGGCCTCTGATTGAGGATGCAAGCAATTCACCTAGAAGATGATATCTACAAACTTTGGAATGTAACTCTGTAACACCTTTTCTTTTGGCCTTCTAAAGCGCTAAGCTTTCTTTTCCTGCTTATTTCAAGGAAGTTGAATAAACAAAATATCATAATGTATATTTGTATGTTATGTTTATTTATCATTGCTACATTGATTCATCATTTGTATATTGATAAATATTTTTAAGATGGTAGGTGGCATGCAGTTTGTAAAAAGAAGGTGAAAGTGTGGAGACAAGCCTCCTGTCTAGTTATCAGGAAATCCTCTCTGTTCTTGCATCCCTTTAGCTTTTCTGCCTCCTTTTCTGAACCCGAGAGTACCCACTCCGATACTCTTGTCTGGAAAATCCCATGGGCGGAGAAGCCTGGTGCAGGCTATAGTCCATGGGGGTCACAGAGTCGGACATGACTGAGCAACTTCACTTTCACTTTGAGAAAAGAGACCTGGGATTCCCATTTTAAAGTAATAAATGCTATTGTTCTGATCCTAACTCAAAATAGACAATTTAGAGTTTGGAGGTTAGGCTTTATACCTTCTCTGTGACTTACACTTCTTCCCTTTTCCATTTAAAGACTTAGCTGAGACCTTTATTTCAAAGAAGCAAACACTATATAGTGCTAACTACATTTAAATAGAGCAGTGGACTTGGTGAATATGTTGAATGAGAGACAATAGTTTGCAATAACTGTAAATGGATATGACCTTTAAAATTGTATAAAAAATAAAAATAAAGTGGATTCTGTTCTGACAGTTTTCTTGTAGCAGATACGTTATAACTAGCACATTAGCTTCCCTTGTTTCTTAATTAACTAGGGCTTGGGGGAGAAAACTGATATTTTGTGTTGGCTCCTCACATAGGACCAACACATGAAAGCCATCACAGACCAAGATGCGCTGGTTTCCTGGGCCCTTCTGCCTGTCCTTTCGAGAAGGTTTAGATCTCTGTGCTAAAGATTATTTCCATTTTTCATGTTTCAGAAAAGGTCCTCCAATTGCACCACAGCATTTACATCATCTAAGAGACATCTCATTGCTAAAGTAAATTTATACATAATATATCTCAGCATTAAGGTTTCTGGATTTTAATTAGGGGATGAAACATAAATCGGAATTTCAAGCCACAGTAGTTAATAGAGCTGTCCATTAGCTTTCTATTAGACTACCAGTACCAATCACAATATTCACACATAAGCATGCCAGATTTTAGTTTGTGCTTAGGAAATACTTTGCAAACTTGTTCTTTACCTTGTATTGATAAAAGGTGGGGTTTTTAGCCTTAGGTACTTTGCAGCAAAATGTGCACTGCAGTGAGAGTCCACCACTGAAAGTAAATTCAGACTCACCTGCCCATCTTGCCTCCCCCTTGAGCCCTTTCTTATTTAATATGTGATATAGTGAGCAAACCAAAAAAAAGCAAAAACAAAAAAGACGTGTGGTATGCATGTTTACATCCACTGTACTTTAAAGGATTTAAAAATTTTTGTTTGGCTTTTTCAATGCATTTAACTGCTCACAAATATATGAAAACAGCTTACATGTAGTAGTTTTTAAATTTGATGGTGTATTTTTTGGAAAACCAGGGAAATGTGGAACAC
This sequence comes from Ovis canadensis, assembly GCF_042477335.2. Lineage (NCBI taxonomy): Eukaryota > Metazoa > Chordata > Mammalia > Artiodactyla > Bovidae > Ovis > Ovis canadensis. The sequence goes on from NC_091251.1 coordinate 105,433,527, forward strand.
CTGCTTTTAAACAGCATGTTAAGGTTTTTAGTTATACGCTTAGGCAACTAAGAGCCACCGAAAGCAGTAGTGTAGAAAGAACCACACTGTATTTAGAATTATCCACAAAATAAATAGAATACCCTACCAAGGATCAAAACCTTAATGTGAATCATTTGTCTCATGGATATTTTTGGTAGTTGTGGTAAAGCAAACCACAGCCTATGGCAATGTTAAATACTAAAGCAAAATTAGTGTTAATCCGTCCATCACTTTCTGCCAGGCAAGTAAAAATGCCAAGAGTATCATCTTTCAAATAGTTCATTCTATTCTGTTTGGTACAAAATTTCCTAAAAAGCATGAGTCTCACTCTATTGTTAATATAAGTTAATTTTGAGAAGAAAAGAATGAAAAGAAACAAAAGGCGATTTTCATGTGTTACTTTGTATATTTTTGACATTTTAAGTCCAGTGAGAATTTACCCATATATAAACATTGCATAAAGAAAGAATGCATGTATTGATTTTCACTCTCAGAAAAAAGAATTTTCATTTATTGTCTAAATCAGCATCGTTTTTTCTAGATTTCCACCTAGGCACTAAAGAATGTGATTGGCGCATGGTTGTATTGTATTTTAAAAATGCACAGGACTATCTTAACTACTGATCTTATAGTCTGACAGAGAAGGCTGGCAAGTGACATTGGACTGATAGTAGAATGTCAGAACAGCATTATTAGAGGTATTCTGAAGTCCTTGGGTATTCATTGGAAGGACTGATGTTGAAGCTGAAACTCCAATACTTTGGCCACCTGATGCAAAGAGCTGACTCATTTGAAAAGACCTTGATGCTGGGAAAGATTGAAGGCAGGAGAAGAAGGGGACAACAAAGGATGAGATGGTTGGATGGCATCATCGACTCGATGGACATGGGTTTGGGTGGACTCTGGGAGTTGGTGATGGACAGGGAGGCCTGGCGTGCTGCGGTACATGGGGTCATGAAGAGTCGGGCACGACTGAGCGACTGAACTGTACTGAACTGAAGTGCTTAGGGAGCAGAGGAGAAAGATACACAACATGTGGGGAATGTCAGGAAGGGGCAGTGATATCAGCTAGTTTGCTGAGCACTGTGGAAGAAACGCAAATAGCTCAGTTGAATACAGAAAGGAAGGCCAATATAACAGAGAAAAGAGCATCCGTGAAGCACAGACTGGAACACAGCATGATTACCTTTACAAGAGAAATTTGCCTATCCCAGAGCAAGCTAAGAAAGCGTATTTTCTAGGAAGTGACATGGAATGAGGTCGCACACACAGACCAGCTAGTCTACACTAATGCTTGTTTTTAGTGCTGGTCCAGGGAAAAAACAGTTCAAACAGAGGAATAAATACTCAGATTTACATTTCATGGTGCCTCAGGATCACAGCCAAATGATTTCTCAACAGCTATCTGTACTTCATCTAACATTTAATGAAGATAGATTAGATTTAATATGTACAATTAGTGATAATTGTACATTTAATATGTACAATTAGTGATATTTTCAATAATTGTGATGCCACCACCTTGAAGAAGTTATCAGTGTCCTATTTCCCACATGCAAAGGGTTATCTGTAGACTTCTTAAATACGTGAGCAACTTAACCCAAGAATCTCATTTTGAGCGTGTATTTCCTAGGGCTGTTCATGAGTCCAACAGGAAAGAGATGGCAACATCAATGGCAACAATTCATAAAGCAAAAGCAGTTTTCATAGAAATGGTGATGAAACATCCTAAATCTAAGGACAGTGGACAGAAAAGGTACTACTCATAGGTCTAAAGGGGGAAGAGGGGGTGTGATTACATAAGCTAGGGAGATTATCTGTGGGCAAAGGCTGCCTGGTAGTAGATTTGGTCCTTAGTAGAGGTACACTGCCACTTTGTAGTGATTTTGCGGGGAGACATTCAGAGTAACAAGGACTGGACCTCTCACCCATTCTTTGAATTCCTATTGGTGCCAATCTTTGGCTAATTTGAAATCAAAATGAAGAGCTGATCAGCTATTTGGGAAGCTGTGTGGAAACAGTGGAGCCAATCTGATGGGAAGAATGGAAATATCAAACATATCACACCTCTTTTTTTTTTTAAATCAGTGAGATGATTGGGTTCAGGGCACCATATCTCAAAATGTTTCCTAGAATCATAGTGTTATAGTATGCTAATCATTTAATTTGAAGAATTTTCAAGTAATCAATTATGATTATATCAAATACCCAGAAAACACGTCCATACAGATGAATCACTCAGGACTTTAATATACAAATAGCAGTGCAGTCCTCCAAGTGGGTATATACATGCAGTATTCTTAAATGCATTTGAATATTTAACTCCTCTTTAGAGTTTAAGTTGGAGGGTTAATTACGAACCAGGAGGCTATACTTACAAATTCAAGGAAAAAAGATACTCAAATTTTATATTATTTTTTTTCTGACTGAGTTATTGTGTTGGCTGACTCAAAAAATTCATCTGCCACAGCTATCACATTCAAGAAACTCAACGTTTCCTTTCTTTTCATCATAGAAGATATGACCCTACTGACCATAGTTCATTGGCCCATTGAAAATATTACAGTTTTATCAAAAACTATGTGCATATACATCATTTTGCAATTTGACTTGAAATAATCTTTATAAAAACTTCAAAGCTATATAAACTCGCATTTTCAAAACCTAAATGCTTTCAGTTCTGGGCTAGGGTTCCTTATTTTCCCTCTTCAGTTCTCTGCTATTAGCATTCTGTCTTTATGTTGCTAAATCTCCTTGTCATTTCTGCTGCTAAAGAGCTACGTAAGAATAAATAAAATGGCCCAACTTCCTTGATATGGCTGTGGAATCTTCTAGCTCTTGTCTTGGGATTACTGCTTCAAACTCTGAAATGTATATTGTCTTGCTTACGTTCTTTTCCCGTATTTACTTTGAGGCCGTTCTTGTATTCTCTTTTGAGCATCTTTACACATTTATTTTCGGCTGTACCGAGTCTTGGTTGCTGTGTATCCTTTTCTCTAGCCGCTGTGAACAGAGGCTCTCTCTAGTTGTGGTCCGCAGACAGCTCACTTCAGTGCCTTCTCTTGTTATTCTCTAGGCTTCAGTAGTTGCAGCAGGCTCAATAGTGGCGGTTCCTGGACAGGCTCAATAGTTTTTGGTGCACGGACTTCATTGCTCCATGCATGTGGGACTTTTCCCACCCAGGGATGGAGGCTGCGTCTTCTGCGTTGGAAGGGTACTCTTTACCGCTGAGCCACTGGGGAAACTCCATCCTTGTATTCTTAATGTTCTTAAATGTGAAACACGTATACTCACTGTACTTTTCTTATTGTAGTTTGAACTTTTCACTATCAGAAGAATAACTGGAAAGCAAATTACAGGAAAGCAAATAAGGGAATCTCGAAAACTGCAAAATTAAGCACAATGATTTCAGATAATTGACAAGTCAGTATGTGATATCATTTCAAAATATTTTGGACAGTTGGTTAAAATATCCACCTTGACACTATGATTTATGGAAAACTAGTTAATCATTTGGTCTGTGATGGACACGCTTACATTCTGCAGCTGCAGTTTCATTGGGGGGTCTCAAGATCACTTGCAGATGTGCATTCTGTCCTCAATATTCTTACGCTTTTAAAACTTCTCTCGTTTCACTGAACAATATGATTAATAAGATTGGAAACAATACATATTCATCGATTCAAATTTTGGTATAAATTTTTATTCTATCAAAAAATGTACATTTAAAATTTTCTAATTTTTCTGTTTTTCTTTTTGATGTTATAACTGATCTAAATTTAAAAAAAATTAGCATAGTCACCCATAGATTATTTTGAAATTTTTACAATATAGTGCTTGGAACATAGAAGTATTTGTTGAATTTAAAAAAAATATATTCTGGATTATAGCTTTGTCCTTCTGCTACATATTAAAAAATAAAAATTGCTAATAAATAGGGAAAGATAGCCCAATATCACGCATTGCTATATAACTTCCAAGGTTTAATATTTACTTCAGAAGATGTAGAATTTAGCAATGGGTAAAATGAAAATTTTGAATTATTCATAAGGTAAGATGTTATTGAAAAAGATGGTACATCTGTGTCTGAAACATGTCAATTATTTTACAAAAGAATGTTATCATTTATAATGTACAAACAGATTCTCCAAAGCTAATATATTGAGTCATAAATCTTTGCTTGAATATTTTTCATTTCAAGTCACTGATGGGCAGAATCATGGAGATGTGCCACTGTAAATAAAATGGTATTGAAGTGTCACAAGCTGAGTGATTTTTGCATGAGTAAAAGTAGACTGCAGTATTCCAGATGACAACAGAATGATTTCTTTGAAACATCAATTTTTACTTAAATCCACTTAAAGAATATTTTCGTAACTTATTAATTAGAATAAAATAAAACATTCTATAATTACATTCTCTATTAGTTTTTGCTTTTTAAGAATAAATTTCATTGAAAATATGTGTTAGAAGGTAATTATACTAAAGCTTTGAAAGTTTATAAGAGTGTGTGCATATGTGTAAAAATGTAAATTGATTTGCTTCTCCTTGGAGCAAATCAATCATTTCTTTATAATAAATATTGCTGGTATGCTTTTGGTGTGAAAATGAATATGTCATTTCTGATTTGGTGCTATAATGTATTAATCTCCTGTGGGTAATAGCCAACCCACTGTATAAAAGAGTGCTTCACAGTACATCAAAAATTGCAATCAGAGTTCTTTCTCCTGTGATTTGTATTCTACAAAGAAAAATGCAAAACTAAAGTGGTCTGTGGGCACCTGCTCTCCATGTGACAACAGGGTCAAGACCATCAATTTGACTCATATTTAAAAGCTCTTATCTTTCAATGGTAAACACTAGAGAAGAAAAGTATTTGTTTATTAGTTTTCTCAGTTTAGCCTGATGATACCAAGGTATACATATACATGACTTTCATATTTAGAGAATTAAATCTTCATTAAGAAACAGCTGATCAAAATGTTTACTTTCAATAACTGTTTTTAAGGGTAGATAAATATGTTTGTCAATGATGGTGATCTTTATAATCAGACAGATGTATGTTTTAGTATAAATTCCCATAATATTGATGCACTGGCTTACTCATGACATGAGCAACCTTGTATAAATGCTTGCCATGTATCCAGTATTATATTAAAGATCTTCTGAACATTATCATAAACAATCCTCATAGCAACATGATGAGACATTTCACAGATTATAGAGATGAGACAGAAAATTTGCAAGTTAGCTGAAGAAAAAAATAAAACATTTTAAACTAGTCTGTCCAACACCAACACCTGTGTTCTTCCTCCTTTCAATTTATGTAAAATTTCCAATTTTGTTTCCTCTTAAGATGGTAACATTTGTTTCCTTCTTCAAAGCTCGTGCTAGAATTAGAAAGCATAAATGAAAAATCCTTAGCATAGATTCTGGTGTATAACGGTCTGTAAAAGACACTGCTATTACTTTAACATATGTTGAAAGGATATTTTGTCTAAATAATTAACAAATATGATGATGTTGATGATATTGTTATGATAGTTGAATTGCCAATTTATCCTCTTTCAAATTGGATGTTCCATTCTTCATAGGGAGCACAATTGCCTGTCTTGTTCTCTGTAAGAGAAGGTCAGAGAGAGAGATGTGTTCCTGAATACTTTGCTGCAGGGAAATGACATTATAACTAACTCAATGAATCATGAGAAAATGATAAACATAATAACTACTGAATCTGAGATAATATATGAATCATAAATAAACATGGAGTGCCAATTGTAATTTTTTTTCATCAAAAATTTACTTTTTCTTGATTTTGAAATGGGAATATCTAGAAAGAAAGAGATCTGGATAGTAGCAGAAAAAATGGGCCAATAATAATAACTAGCATTTACAACTGATTAAGTATTCAGTGCCTACTGCTGTTCTAGGGCTTTCTATATGTAAACTCTGTTAACAAGAGGTACAATGGTTATCATTCTCCTCAGATGAGGAAACTGAGGTGCATGTAAGTAAAATACAATTGGTTCAAGATTACACAAAAGATTGAATTCAATCAGTGTGGCCTCAGAGTCCATAATTTAAAACAGGAAATAATTGAGTGTATATGTTTATCCATTCATTTCTTTCCTTTGATATTTAAACAGGCAAAGTGACTTAAAATATAAGACTCGCTGGCAAAATATAGTATAAAGGACAAAAGCACTAGCTTTGGAATACAAAAAATAGGTAATGCATTAATTATGTGACTTTAGGCTGTATAAGACTTCTCTGAGCCTCATTCTCCTTATCTATAAACAGGCATGATACTAGTTCTTCTATGGTTTGTAATAGCGCCTTAAAGAGATACTTAAATTAAAGGTTGGCATAACTTTGCATGTAGAATACCTTCAACAACTGTTCACTGAATATGAAATTAGAAAGCATCTTGAATTTTAGAATATTACTCTTTTAACATTTCATTGTGATTGAATCTACCTTATCTGTGAATTCATAATCAGCAGTTCATTTCAAGATCTTAAGGCATTTTTTAAATGAAAGTGAAATAATTCTCTAATATAAAGCAACATAACTTTCCTGAATAAACCATTATAGAAGATTTAAGTGAAGAAATAACTTTTCCTTCCTCAGCTTTCCTCCTTCCTATTAAATATCCCAATAGGTTTATTTAAGTTATTTTTCTGATTAAATGCTGAGCAAATGTTTAAAATCTAAATGATTTTTTTAAAAGAATGGTCACATAATCAAAAAACTCTAAGCTTGCCATATACAAGGTATTTTCTTATACATGATCATAATTTGTTTGCTGTGAGAGGTAATCAGTGAGAAGTCATATTACCCCGCCCTTTTTAATAGAAAAAGCATCTGAATTTTAAAGAAGTAAACCACCTTCTCCTAGATAGAAAATGCTAGTAAACCAGATTATAAATCCAGATTTGTCCACCGAAACAAACAGCTGCTCATTACCTGCACAAGTTTAATAGCCCCTGATGATTTGTGCTGATCGCCCACAGGCAGCATCTGATTCATTAACATAATATAGGTCTGGCCTTACATTTCAGGTAGCAAAATTATTTATAATCTATCATTAGCTGAATGTCTGAGAGAGGTAGTAAAACTTCATGTTGAGTCATTAGCATGACTTCACAACCGGGCAATTGCATTAATGTCCAGGAACCAGAAACCCAAAGGCTGCTTTCGGCTTACTGCATCTGTTTTCAATTATGATGCTATCTGGATTCCCAGTTCAAGTCAACGTTCTGACCTTTAAAGAAATTTTAAATGATACCATAGTTACAGTCTTCTTCTTGAGTTAGTTCTTCCTGAAATAATTTTGTTCTTGTTGCATAAATTTGCAGCTCTTGAAAAGGCTTGAATCATGTCTGTGCAGTCAGGCTGGGTTAGGGAAAAGCAAGTGGCCTTTTACTATTCCCAGATAGAATAACAAGTGATTGAAGCAATTAGAACAAGAAGAGCATTCTTGTACCAATTGCCATATTTGACCAAAATAAACAGACATTTTATTAAGTATATATTGATTTTCCAGTCTGGCTACAAGTTCAAGTACATATTATGATAATGTACATTGATCAGTGCAGTACAGTACAGAGAACATCGTAAGAACATGGGTTATTTAATCTGTTTCAGATTTCAGGGAGCTACATAAAAGGCTCATGCTGCCTTTGGTAATAGAAGTTTATTTTGAGAATATATAAAGTAATGTAGAAGCTCAGGAAACTCAACTTTTTGGTCAAATATTTTGGTCTTGAAGATTTGAAACTACAGTCAGAGTATCAAAATGTCCAATAGAAGCTTTTTATAAGCCAGTCACTATACAAGGCATTTTGTGTACATTATATATTAATCCCCTTGATAACTCAGAGAAGATATTATCATACCTACTTTTATATGACAACAATCAGGTTTAAGAGATAGAATGATTCTCTATCACATAGCTAGTAGATATCAGGGTTAGAATCTGAACTTGAGCTTTCGTAGAAATCAATTATGGGATGGGGTTGATAAAGCCAAATAAAATAATACTATTATGCTGATACTCTTTCTGTGTACCACACCCTCCATCCAATCCCATGTTATTTTCTTGACTCTTACTTTCTCACAAGGAAAGATTAATTATATTTGTATATGAAATGGTCCAAGAATATCAGAAAGATATTAAAAGGAGGAATTTCCTGCTGTATCAACAAACCAAAAGAAGTATTGGCCTGGATATATAGTTTGGATTCTGACTTCTGCCCCTACCCAAATACTTGATCTTAACCGGCCTTCCAAGCCCTCCCTTTGCTCATTGTTTTAAAGTCCATATTCCCCTCACACTCAGTGTAATGTGTGACTTCTTAATTAATGGGGCTTTTCTATGGAAAGTGTTAGTTGCCCAATCATCTCCGATTCTTTGTGAACCCATGCACTGTAGCCCGCCAGACTCCTAAATCCATGGGATTTTCCAGGCAAGAATACTAGAGTGGGTTGCCCTTTCCTTCTCCAGGGGATATTCCCAACCCAGGGATCAAACCTGGATCTCTCACATTGCAGGCAGACTCTTTACTGTCTGAGCCAGCAGGGTGCTAGCTTCACTGCTGGCTCAGACCTTAAAGAATCAGCCTGCAATGAGGGAGACCTGGGTTGGATCCCTGGGTTGGGTAGATCCCCTGGAGGAGGGCATGGCAAACCCACTCCAGTATTCTTGCCTGGAGAATCCCATGGACAGAGAAGCCTGATGGGCTACAGTCCATGTGGTCACAACTGAGCGAGCAGAGCACTTTCTCTCCAATCTCACATACTTCATTTTCAGCATTGTAGACATTCTATAAATATCCACTAAATGAATATATAAAAAGGGGATTAATGGAAAACTGTGGATTATGATAAGTAATTATGAATAATTTTAAAAGATTCTAGCATTCATTGAGGTAATATTGGCACTTGATTAAGTTGTTTATGATATTTTGTTTTGGATCTGTGTGATCCCCACCACAGAAGGAAAATAGCCAGATACTGATACAAATTTTCTTATACTTGACATTTATATATTGAAATAATACTTAATAGCTACTAATTGTATTGTAGAAAGATGTACTCTGGGTAATTCAGAGTTCACAAAGTCAATTACCAATTGCCAAGCTTTTAGAATCTCCTAAGACTATTACCTCACTATCTTTTAGAGATACACATTTCATGGTATCCTACTTAAAAGATTATATCCTTTATCAGAGTAAGTCAGAAGCTGTTAAACAGTGTTATGCTTGTTATCAAATGCTGTTCATGATATTGAAAACAAACAAAGTATGAAATGGGTGTTTTTATTCATATTTGTGATTTAAACTCTTACAGAAGTTTATTTTGGTAAAAATGTATTCAACCTAAGGATTATTTTTATCAGACATTGGAGAATAATACATTTTGTCGGCTGTTAATTTACTTTAAAGTTTATTTGTAGAACTAAAACAATCATATCTATGAATAAAATGTACTTTTCTCTTGAATGATCCATGGGGATGCATTTCTTACCAGACAGTGATGAAAATTTTTTGTTAGTTTCTATGCTATGATGATTCGAAGCCAAAGGTTATTGTCTTGATCATCAGAAGTTGATGTGGAATAATTTTATGATATTAGTCATAGTCTTTGGTATAAATCTGGAGAAGGGAATGGCAACCTATGCCAGTGTTTTGCCTGGAGAATTCCATGGACAGAGGAGCCTGGCGAGGTACAGGCCATGGGGTCACAAAAAGTCAGACATGACTGAGAGATGAACACTTACTGTGAATAATTCTTAGTCAGTGTTTAGCGCATCTTCTCTAGTTTTATAAAGTAATATTGGAGCCAAATAAATTATTTCAATATCATCATGGAAATTTTAGCCTTTTTCTTAAGAAAAATAGACACATAGAGACACACCTACATACCCATATAAACTTATCCATAAATCTCAGGTTAATTACTTTCAAATAAATAATGAAAGGAAGTCACTAATGAATGAATATCTGTCATTGTACTGTGGGTGAAATGAGTTCAACATAAATATGAAGTTTGCTTCTTGCCTTAGAGGAGCTCATTACTATAATTCCACATAAAGATTTCATAAAAAGTAAAACACCCAGTTAGAGAGACATATTAAAGATCAATAGCACATGTGAAGTAAATATTTGTAGACTGAATAATAAAATATAATGCAATGAGAAAGAACAATGAGTAAAGTAGAAAAATAAAAAAGTACTCTTTATAGAAAAACATGCACAGTATTAAAAACTTCTCAACCTCAGTCATAATTAAAGAAATAAAAATATTTCAAAAAGAATTGTTGTTTATTCCTACTATTTAGCAAGGGTTAATAAGACTTATATGATACTTCATAGGAAAACGGAAGAGCAATTTTGCATTGTATGAAAATTGAAAGAGTTCGTTCCCTCTCCCTCTCCCTCTTTTCCTGTTCCTTTCCCCCAACTGAACTCTTTAAGAACTATTAATATTTAATCCTAAGATTGCGACAGTTCCAGGAGTTAGTGATGGGCAGGGAAGCCTGGCGTGCAGCAGTCCGTGTGATAGCAAAGATTCGGACATGACTGAGTGACTGAACTTAACTGAACTGAAGGTTTTGAGTCGAGACAGAACAAATCAAACGTCCCAAAAGGGGATGGGAAGCTACTTTGGCCCAGAGAGAGGTGACAACCGAAGTAGGCTGATGAGAGCATCTTTACGGAAGAGTCAGCAATGATAGAAACAGACCAAGTGTAAAAATCCAACTGGAGCCGAGGAAGGCATCTTCATGGAGGAAGAGGGCAGTAAACAAGTTAGTAATAATGGAGCCAGCTAAACAAGCTACAAACAAGAAAAAAAGAAAAAAAATCATTGGGTTGGAATTGCTTGTATTGGCACAAACACATAGCTTTAGATATATACAGATGCAGAAATAAATATAGTTAATAAATATAGGTAGATTATATATAGGCGTAAACAGTGCAAGAGACTTAGAAGGAAATAGAAACATATTTTAAAAAATTGATAATCTAGCTCTGCCCTTTGAGAGGGCTGGAAACTAGTGATACTTCAACAGTAATGATGATACCACAAATTTTGGCTTCTATGCACCAATCTCCACTAAAAATAACTCTGATTCTTAGAGAAATGAATAATCATAGGGTTCAGTTCAGTTCAGTCACTCAGTCATGTTTGACTCTTTGCAACCCATAGACCAAAGCACGCCAGGCCTCCCTGTCCATCAGCATCTCCTGGAGTCCACCCAAACCCATATCTGTTGAGTAAGTGATGTCATCCATCTCATCCTCTGTCGACCCCTTCTCCTCTCGCCTTCAATCTTTTCCAGCATCAGGGTCTTTTCTTACGAGTTAGCTCTCCACATCAGCTGGCCAAAGTATTGGAGTTTCAGCATCAGTCCTTCCAATAAACACCCAGGACTGATCTCCTTTAGGATGGACTGGTTGGATCTCTTTGCAGTCCAAGGGACTCTCAAGAGCCTTCTCCAACACCACAGTTCAAAAGCACTGAGATGACCCAGAGGGATGGTACAGGGAGGGAGGAGGGAGAGGGGTTCAGGATGGGGAACACGTGTATACCTGTGGCAGATTCATGTTGATGTATGGCAAAACCAATACAGTATTGTAAAGTAATTAACCTCCAATTAAAATAAATAAATTTATATTAAAAAAACATCAATTCTTAAGCATTCAGCTTTCTTTATAGTCCAACTCTCACATCCATACATGACTACTGGAAAAACCATAGCCTTGACTAGATGGACATTTGTTGGCAAAGTAATGTCTCTGCTTTTTACTATGCTGTCTAAGTTGGCCATAACTTTCCTTCCAAGGAGCAAACGTCTTTTAATTTCATGGCTGCAGTGATTTTGGAGCCCCCCAAAATAAAGTCAGCTGCAATTCCCACTGTTTCCCCATCTATTTGCCATGAAGTGATGGGACCAGATGCCATGATCTTAGTAATCATAGGGTAGCAAAAGGAAATAAGATAAAACCATAGAACCTGTTGGGTCAGAATACAGGGAAGGGCTGGAAAATGGTAGAGCCAACAAAAGTACTGGTATACAGATTGAAAGCTTTTGAGTAAAATAAGACACCTTGCTGCTGCTGCTGCTGCTAAGTCGCATCAGTTGTGTCCGACTCTGTGCAACCCCATAGACAGCAACCCACTAGGCTCTCCCGTCCCTGGGATTCTCCAGGCAAGAACACTGGAGTGGGTTGCCATTCCCTTCTCCAATGCATGAAAGTGAAAAGTGAAAGTGAATCCAAGCTAAAATAATAAACAAACTGTTATGATGGGAGAGAGGATATTTAAATAATTTTAAAGAAGTTCCTTATAGAATGGAAAGTACAAATGTTGTGGTGCAGGGGAGGTGGAAGGTAACTTTAGCAGAAAAGCTTGGAAGAACAATTATAAAATAATCAGAGCTAACATCATCAATATTTAGATAAATTAAAAATGCTCTCTAATGGTTAGGATGCAATGAGAATAGCATGATGTCTGTAGCATTCCTGCCAAGGGCACATCACCAAAATCTAATCATGAGAAAACCTCAGATAAATCAAGCTGAAGGACCTTCTGCAACATACCAATGGGCTATTTTCAAAAGTATCAAGGTCATAAAAATCAAAGGTAATATTTTAGACTGGAGAAGACTAAAGAGAAATAAGAAATAAATGTAAAACACAATCTGAATTTGAGTGCTTCTGTTGTAGAAAGGACATTAGGAAAATTTTTTAGAGGGTCTGAGAATTAGATGGTAGTAATGTACCAAAATGGAGAAGGCAATGGCAACCCACTCCAGTACTTTTGCCTGGAGAATTCCATGGACAGAGGAGCCTGGTAGGCTATAGTCCATGGGGTCGCTAAGAGTTGGACACAACTGAGAGACTTCACATGCATTTGTCACTTTCATGCATTGGAGAAGGAAATGGCAACCCACTCCAGTGTTCTTGCCTGGAGAATCCCAGGGATGGGGGAGCCTGTTGGGCTACCGTCTATGGGGTTGCACAGAGTCGGACACGACTGATGCGACTTAGCAATGTACCAAAATAGAATAAAACAATAGAGTAAGGAAGACTAGAGATCTTTTCAAGAAAATTGAAGATATGAAGGGAACATTTCATACAAAGATAGGTCACGATAAAGGGTAGAAACAGTAAGGACCTAACAGAAGCAGAAGAGATCAGGAGGTGGCAAGAATACACAGAACTGTGCAAAGAAAGTTCTTAATGACCTGAACGACCTTGATGGGGTGGCCACTCGCTTAGAGCCAGAGATCTGGGAATGCAAAGTCAAGTGGGCCTTAGGAAGCAATACTACGAAAAAAGCTGGTGGAGGTGATGGAATTCCAGCTGAGCTGCTTAAAATCTTATAAGATGATGCTGTAAAGTACTGCACTCAATACGTCAGCAACTTTGGTAAACTCAACAGTGGGCACTGGGCTGTAGAAGGTGTGCTTTCATTCCAATCCCAAAGAAGGGCAAGGCCAAAGAGCGTTTAAACTACTACACAGCTTCCAATCCCAAAGAAGGGTAAGGCCAAGGAACGTTCAAACTACTGCACAGCTGTGCTCATTTCGCATGCTAGCCACATAAAGCTCAACATCCTTCAAGCTAGGCTTCAACAGTACTTGAACTGAGAATTTTCAGATGTAAACTCTGGATTTAGAAAAGGCAGAGGAAATAGAAATCAAATCACCAATATCTGTTGGGTCATAGAGAAAGCAAGGTCATTCAAGGGAAACATCTACTTCTGCTTCATTGACTACGCTAAAAACCTTCGACTGTGTGTGTGTGCTAAATCACTTTAATCTGTCCAACTCTTTGAGACGCTATGGCCTGTAGCCCTCCAGGCTCCCCTGTCTATGAGATTCTCCAGGCAAGAACACTGGAGCGGGTTACCATTTCCTCCTCCAGGAGATCTTTTTGACCCAGGGATCCAGTCTGTGCCTACTAGGTCTCCTGCATTCGCAAGAGGGTTCTTTACCACTAGCGCCACCTGGTGTGGATCACAACAAATTGTGGAAAATTCTTAAAAGAAATGGGCATACCAGATCACCTTGCCTGCCTTCTGGGAAGTCTGTATGCAGGTCAAGAAGAAACAATTGCAACCAGACATGGAACAATGGATTTGTTCCAAATTGAGAAAGGAGTACAACAAGACTGTATATAGCCACCTAGCTTGTTTAACTTCTATGCAGAGTGCATCTTGCAGAATACTGTGGTGGATGACCCTCAAGCTGGAATCGAAAAGTAATTAGCCTCCAATTAAAATAAAGAAATTTAAATTAAAAAAAAAAAGATTCCTAGGAGAAATATCAACAATCTCAGATATGCAGATGATGCCACTCTGTAAGGGTAGATGTGAAGAGGAACTAAAGAGCTTCTTGATGAAGGTGAAAGAGGAGAGTGAAAAAGCTGGCTTAAAACTCAGCATTCACCTCCCTCCCCATAACATCTCTGTGGGTCATCCCCATGCACCAGCCCCAAGCATGCTGTATCCTGCGTCAGACATAGACTGGCGATTCAATTCTTACATGATAGTATACATGTTAGAATGCCATTCTCCCAAATCATCCCACCCTCTCCCTCTCCCTCTGAGTCCAAAAGTCCGTTATACACATCTGTGTCTTTTTTCCTGTCTTGCATACAGGGTCATCATTGCCATCTTTCTAAATTCCATATATATGTGTTAATATACTGTATTGGTGTTTTTCTTTCTGGCTTACTTCACTCTGTATAATCGGTGGGAGGTGGGAGGGGGGTGCATGTTTGGGAACACATGTAAGAATTAAAGATTTTAAAATTAAAAAAATAAAAAACAAACAAAAAAATAAAACTCAGCATTCAAAACACTAAGACCATGGCATCCAGTCCATCACTTCATAGCAAATAGAAGGGGAAAAAGTGGAAGCAGTGACAGATTTTATTTTCTTGGGCTCCAAAATCACTGCAGACAATGACTGCAGCCATAAAATTAAAAGACAATTTTTTCCTCGGAAAGAAAACCATGACAAACTAAGACAGCATATTAAAACAAAAACAGAGCCATCACTTTGCCATCGAAAGTTTGTGTAGTCAAAGCTATGGTTTTTTCCAGTAGTCATGTAGAGATGTGAAATTTGTACCATAAAGAAGTTACCAGAGATGTAATGCTTTCGAATTGTGATACTGGAGAAGACTCATGAGTCCCTTGGAGGTGAAGGAGGATTTCTTTGTTGTAAGGAGATTAAGTCAGTCAATCCTAAAGAAAATCAACCCTGAATATTCATTGGAAGTACTCATGCTGAAGCTGAAGCTCCAATACTTTGGTCACCTGAAGCAAAGAGACAACTCATTGAAAAATACCCTGATGTTGTGAAGGATTGAAGGCAGGAGGAGAAAGGGGCATCAGAAGATGAGACAGTTGGATAGCATCACCCACAAATCAACATGAGCTTGAGCAAACTCCAGGAGATAGTGAAGGATACAGGGATCTGGCATGCTGCTGTCCATGGTGTCGTGAAAAATCAGACATTACTTTGCAACTGAACAATAACAACAATGTACCAATTCTACTAGTTCTAAGGTTACATTATGTTTGTGTTAGATAATTTCCTTGTTGGTAAAAAATATATATTAAAATATTTGGAAGTTATGAACATCACATAATAACTTGAGTTCAAATGATTTAGGGAAACAAATTCTTTGTCATGTTCTTGCAATTTTTCTATAACTGAGACTGTTTCAAAATGTAAAAAAGAAGTTTATTCATCTCAACTTTGTAATTTCACAACAAGTAATCTATACCATAGAAATGCTTTCACTAGTATTGAAAAAATATACACACACATACACACAACCCACAGGCTTTCCCCTCCACTGTGAGATGCCTTCTGTCACTGAGGAAAGAGGAAAGGACA
Source organism: Ovis canadensis (assembly GCF_042477335.2). Classification (NCBI taxonomy): domain Eukaryota; kingdom Metazoa; phylum Chordata; class Mammalia; order Artiodactyla; family Bovidae; genus Ovis; species Ovis canadensis. The sequence continues at coordinate 105,449,467 of NC_091251.1, forward strand.
GAAATCCTCTACCTCAAACAGTCTTGAGTGCAGACCTTTACATGAAAGAATTTAAGACCTGACAGACTGATTTTGACTGTGATGCTTATTATACGATCCTACGTGTTTGTCGAAATTCATAGAACTACACAGTAAAAACATTTTATCAGACAAATGATTACCTCAGGTTAGAGAGATAGTGACAGAACCAGGTGGGAAAATAGAGCTTTGGGATCGAATTAACGATTTGTTTTTTGTTGTGAGTGGTATTTATAATAAGGCAAAAAAATCACTGGGCCAAACACCAATGTTTTAAATACTTTATTATTTTATGCCCAAGCAAAAATTACATTAGGTGTTTAATGTTCATGATTGAAATGTCAATAATATCATCATACCAGTAATGTTAATAACTGTTTTATAGTCATGCCAGAAATATAAACTGATGACAAACATTTAAATTTCCAGGAAGATTTAAAATAATTCATTGAAAAGACCATATTATGAAAATGCTTTATCAATACTCACCTGGAACAGGCTGTAAATTATAGTTGCAAGCCTATGGACTATAGCTCGCCAGGCTCCTCTGTCCATGGGATTCTCTCAGCAAGAATGCTAGAGTGGCTTGCCATGCCCTCCTCCAGGGGATCTTCCTGACCTAGGGATGGAACCGGCATCTCCTGTGTTTGCTGAGCCACCATGGAAGCCCAGTTGAGAGGATACTGGAATCTATATTCAAAACTCGATCCCCAGTTCTAGCTTGTCTTTATTAACCAAAAACTAGAGTCTCTTCTAGTAGAACCATATCTTATTGAAGGGACGAAGCAGGGATAACATGGTGACAAAGAAAAAAGGGGTAGAGAAAAGGCACTATCCATTGAATATCTGAAAAAATAGAATATGTAGCATAAAATACGTGCTGCATATGTTTGATGATTTTGTTACGGTTAATAACTATTGCTGCTAACAGAAATGAAAGGATGCTAGTGAAGCTAGTGATTGTACCAGACAGATATTAGTACAGAACAGTCATGATTGTGTCTGCTCTTTGAAGAACTCAGTATAATTTTAATAGTGTCTATGAAATTATAACATCCAGCCTCACTCCCCACTAACAGCTTTTTCTCCACATCACATGTGAATTGCCAAATTAAAATATGAGACCTCCTAAAGTTTCTGCCATCAAAACAACTCCTTTTCAAATCAACATTGTAGTAGTTCACCATTTCTCCGCCCATAGAAGAATAAAGCATGCTCTCAATGTTCAATATTCAAAGCAAAATAAGGAGTATTTCCCACAAGTTGTTTGTTTTCAATTTACACTTCTCCTCACCTCAGCATACCCATGGATCTGCAAAACCGTTACTTCTCAGCCATCTGGGAGAGAGTGTGAGTTCCTGTTGTAAAACTGTCGCTCTCAAAAAAAAGCTCTTCCTGTAAAGAATGTATCTTTAGAAATGGCAATAAAAGAGAATATTAGATAACTAAATTTCTTCAAGTTGTAGCAAAACAATTCCTTTAGATGAATCAGTTGACTTTGGCATGCTAAAGCTATATTGAAATGGATTTGTCCATTCATTTTAAATAGTCCTCTTCTTAGGATATCATATTGCTCTATACCCATGAGGTTAGCTAAATATTAAAAAATCTTTTTCACAGTAACACATTTTAGGCTAACTTGTGTCCCTATTCTGCCCATTAAGTTAGTATTCTACTTTCAATGTATTTGATCAGGAAATTAAATTAATAAATTAGCATTAGTAGAAGGTCATGAAGCATTAGTAGAAATTTCCTTTGCTTTCACATGACTTTTCCTTTAAAACCATACATGTTACACTGTATTACATTATATTTATTTCTATATTTGTTTGAGGCTTAGCTCAGATGGTGAAAAATCTGCCTGCAAAGCAAGAGACCCATGTTTGATCCTTGGGTTGGCAAGATTCCCTGGAGAAGGGAACAGTAACACAATCTAGTATTCTTGCCTAGAGAATTCCATAGACAGAGGAGTCTGGTGAGCTACAGTCCACAGGGTCACAAAGAGTCAGACGTGACTGAAGTGATTTAGCCTGCATGCAGCTATATTTGCCTACTTAGACTTAGGACTATTACTAATATTACTGGGAGAAGAATTTTTATCACAACTTTTCTGTTATAAAAGTTTGAGATGGTTTCAAAACAATGCCATCATCTGTAAATAACATTCCATATTAACTTCTGTTGATTTGTATATCAGTCTTGTTACACAGAATTTTATTTTTAAATGTAATTTTATCACCCAAAACATTTTTATTTTAGCTGCTAATACTTCCTTGCCAATGCTGATAACTCGATGATAATCTCTCATCAGTAATAAATAAAGTCACACAATCTCTTTTATCTCCACTGGCAATATAGATGATATATATGTATTTTAATGGCTAATGTTATTTAAAAATGTACACGTTTCCTGTTCAATAAGCTGCATTTAGTTGCTCAGTCATATCTGACTCTTTGAGACTCAATGGACTGTAGCCTGCCAGGCTCCTCTAACCACTAGAAGTCCTGTTCTCTGCAGATATGTTTTTACCAGGGTGGAAATCCCTAGATAGTCGAGAATATGTAATACTGAATATATATGCTTTTTGCTCAGTCTCCTCTGGGAACAACCAATCATACACAGTTCAGTTCAGCTCAGATCAGTAGCTCAGTTGTCTCTGACTCTTTCTGACCCCATGAATCGCAGTGCACCAGGCCTTCCTGTCCATCACCAACTCCCGGAGTTCACTCAAACTCATGTCCATCCAGTCAGTGATGTCATCCAGCCATCTCATCCTCCGTCAACCCCTTCTCCTCCTGCCCACAATCCTTCCCAGCATCAGGGTCTTTTCCAGTGAGTCAGCTCTTCTCATGAGGTATTGGAGTTTCAGCTTCAGCATCAGTCCTTCCAATGAACACCCAGGACTGGTCTCCTTTAGGATGGACTGGTTGGATCTGCTTGCAGTCCAAGGGACTCTCAAGAGTCTTCTCCAACACCACAGTTCAGAAGCATCAATTTTTCAGCCCTCAGCTTTCTTCACAGTCCAACTCTCACATCCGTACATGACCACAGGAAAAACCATAGCCTTGACTAGACAGACCTTAGTCAGCAAAGTAATGTCTCTGCTTTTGAATATGCTGTCTAGGTTGGTCATAACTTTTCTTCCAAGGAGTAAGCGTCTTTCAATTTCATGGCTGTAATCACCATCTGCAGTGATTTTGGAGCCCAGAAAAATAAAGTCTGACACTGTTTCCACTGTTTCCCCATCTATTTCCCATAAAGTGATGGGGCCAGATGCCATGATCTTTGTTTTCTGAATGTTGAGCTTTAAACCAACTTTTTCACTCTCCTCTTTCACTTTCATCAATTGGCTTCTTAGTTCCTCTTTACTTTCTGCCATAAATGTGGTGACATCTGCATATCTGTGGTTATTGATATTTCTCCCGGCAATCTTGATTCTAGCTTGTGCTTCTTCCAGTCCAGCATTTCTCATGATGTACTCTGCATAGAAGTTAAATAAGCAGAGTGACAATATACAGCCTTGATGTACTCCTTTTCCTATTTGGAACCAGTTTGTTGTTCCATGTCCAGTTCTAACAGTTGCTTCCTGACCTGCATACAGGTTTCTCAAGAGGCAAGTCAGGTGGTCTGGTATTCCCATCTCTTTCAGAATTGTCCACAGTGAAATAAACAGAACCCAGATTTTTGAAGAGAACCAAGAACCACAAACACAGCCTGAGTTTGAGAACCTGAGATCTTTGAAAGAATGGTGAGTGAGACAGTGAGGTAAACTTGAGCTTTTCTCTGGCTTTTTCCTGAAGACATTCGATGAGTCACAGAGATTTACATTCAGGCTCAGCAGAAAGTAGCAACTAGAAACATTTGTTAGTGTTATGGGTCTAGAGAGTCCAAAACTGGAATTCAGATGCTAAGACCCAGGACAAAAGAGAACAGTAATGTGGACATAAAGTTCCACGAGATTTTGCTCTTGAAATGTTTGCTAAATCCTAAGATTCCCAGGGGTAAGAAGCTGAGAAATCAAGCAGAAAGAAGTGACTAATGGCCAAAGTGTTAAGTAGAAATATTTAGCAGTCTGTTGGTACTGGACATTAAAAAAGTAAAATTTGGATCTTGTTCAAACTTAAGCACCCTAGTTCAAAACCAAGCTTTCAGCAGAGACTCCTGAAATATTATGTCATTTTAGTTAGTGTCAACCAGAAATGTGTACACTGAGACTCAAAGTGATCTGTCCCTACCCTAAATTAGAAGAAACTCTGAGGAAAACAGTGTCATTCATTCAGAACCACTACAATTTTTCTTGCACTACATCTATCAAATTCATGCATAGTATGTAAGAAATAAAATCTAATCAACAAAACCAAGAGAAGAAATAGTCAATAACAATAGACATGCAGCTAATCCAGATACCAGATTTCTCAGACACAGACTTTAAAAGAGGCATGATTAATGTGAGTAGTGCAGTTTATTTGTCTGATTGGAAATTGTATTTGGAATAAGCAGGGATGTGCTAATTCACATCTATTGATCACATCCAAGTGGTGAAATACTTCAGTGATTTTTCTTGTGCTATAAAAGTTTCCTTCACATTGACCTTCTAAGGGTCATTATTATCCTTTGTTCTCATTTCTTTTAAAATGGAAGTCAGGGTCAGATTATATAAAATCGTGTATCTTTAAAAAATATGAAATATATTCAACTCAACCTAAAACAAGGACAATAAATATTTTAAGGAGATTTTTGAAGTAAGACATTGACAGGGTACCCAAGACATCTGTACTGTGAAAGAATAGATGAAGCTAACAAGTACAAGGAAATGAATCCAATGAAGCAGAATCAATGGAATAAAACATATCTTTTGATCATTTACATATGAGACTGTAACGGGTTAGTTTAATCCTATATGTGGGAGAATTAAAGTCTGTGTAAAAGAGAGTCCCCTCATTTCTTACTGTGTTTATCCCCACCTTCTCCGCTGCCCTCAGGCTAAAGAGAATCAGATGTTCTGATCTGTCTTTCTCAGCCCAGTAGGCACAGTTCAGGGAGTAGCCCCCACAGCTGACCATCACCCATGAGGACGCCGACCACTCCCCCTCTCTGAATCCTGGGTTGGACCACATATTGGTTTTTCTGCCCAGCTTCTCTTCTATTTTGGGTATAATTAATATTTCACACATTATCAGTCTACTTTAAAAGCCACCTCGTTAATACACTGGGCCTCCACTTCCTTGGCTGATTTTTTCAGAAGAGGGGCATAGCCTTAGAAAGACCATCTATGATTTTATGAATGGAAGAAAAATTCATTTCTTTGTCAACAAAGTGCAAGTTATGTTAACTTTGGAGATGTGGGCAACTATTTTCTGCCATATGGCTTAAGGGGAAAAAATTGAAGACTTCTAAATAGTAAATGAATAAGATTCTTTCATTGACCGTACTCTAGCCAGGCTCCTCTGAGCTCTCTTCCCAACTAGACATTGGCCTACAAAGAACTAAGCAAACTCTGTTGTAGTTTCTAACAGCTCGAGGCCACGTCCCTAGGATGATCCTAACTCCTCTAAAGTGGGCTGCCTGAGAAAACTCAAGACTGCCAGAAGAATGTACTGTTTGTTTCAGCAGACCCCTAAAGACAGGATTCCTGTATCCCAGCTCCAGGACAGTGGGTAGGAGCTCGTCGACAAGCCCTAGGTAGCAAACCTAAGTGATTTTCACATGGAGCAAACTTCTCCCCTTCCTCTTTTTGCAAAGTTTCGTCTTTCTGATTCTCCACTTCACTCTGCCTGTAAAGAACCCAGCCACTTCCGTACAAATTGAAGTTAAATTCAGTTCACACTGGACTCTTTCTCTATCGCAACAGTATATTAATGATCAAAATCTTTCTTTACACTTTAGTCTCTATTTCTGTTTTTTAGAGTGCATTTGCTTATTTATTTATTTTTATTTTTGGTTGCACTGGGTCTTCGCTGCTCCCCTTGGGCTTTCTCTAGTTATGGAGAGTGGGAGCAACTGTTTGTCGTGGCACAAGAATGTCTCCCTGAAGCGACTTCTCTCGTTGCAGAGTGCAGGCTCCAGATGTGAGTCTTCAGTAACTATGACCTGTGGTCATGGTTGCAGCTCATGGGCTCTGGAGACTGGGCTCAGTACTGGTGGTGCACGGGCTTAGTTGCTCCACAGCATGTGGAATCTTCCCAGACCAGGGATCAAACCCGTGTCCCTTGCTTTAGCAGAGGCATTTCTATCCACTGCGCCTCCAGTGTAGTACTGTCTTTATTTTTGATAGTGATAAAAATAAAGACTTTTCTTTCAGAGCTTCTGAGAGAAAGTTATATCATGCCTAATGGGTATAGAAAAAAAAAAAAAGGTTTCCAGGTAATTAAAATTTCTCTCTTGAAATCAAAAGGATTGTAACTGGAAACAGGACAAAGTAATGCAAGAACACTCATGGCTGTTTCATCCTGCCTTCAAAAATAATTCATAAATGTGTTTCCCATGAACTATTTTTGTTGTTCAGTTTCTAAGTTGTGTCCTACTTTTTGAGACCCCATGGACTGCAGCACACCAAGCTTCCCTGTCCTTCACTATCTCCTAGAGTTTGCCCACGCTTACGTCAATTGAGTCAGTGATGCCATCCAACCATCTCTGTTGCCCCCTTATCCTCCTGCCCTTGATCTTTCTCAGCATGAGGGTCTTTTCCTGAAGCTCTTTGCATCAGGTGGACAAAGGGTTATAGCTTCAGCTTCAGCACCAGTCCTTCCAATGAATATTCAGGGTTGATTTCCTTTAGGATTGGCTGGTTTGATAATCTTGTAGTCCAAGGGACTCTCAAGAGTCTTCTTCAGCACCACAATTTGAAGGCATCAGTTCTTCAGTTCTCAGCCTTTATTATGGTCCACCTCTCACATCTATATATGACTACCAGAAAAAAAACAACAACAACAACAAAAAAAACATAGCTTTGACTCATTCACTTGTATCTGACTCTTTGCAACCCCATGGACTGTGTAGCCTGCCAGTCTCCTCTGTCCATGGAATTCTCCAGGCCAGAATTCTCCAGTGGGTAGCCATCCTTTCTCCAGGGGATCTTCTCAACCCAGGGATTGAACTCAGGTTTCTTGCATTGCAAGTGGATTCTATACTAGTTGAGCCACCAGGGAAGCCCATAGCTTTGACTATACAGACTTTTGTTGGCAAAGTGATGTCTCTGTTTTTTATACACTGTCTAGGTTTGTCATAGCTTTCCTTCCAAGGAGCAAGTGTCTTTTAATTTCATGGTTGCAGTCACTGTCTACAATGATTTTGAAGCCCAAGAAAAGAAAATCCAACACTGTTTCCACTTTTTCCACATCTATTTGTCATTAAGTGATGCAACCAGATGCCACAATCTTAGTTTTCTGAAATTTGAGTTTTAAGACAACTTTTTCACTTGCTGTTTAGTTCCTCTTTACTTTCAGCCATCAGAGTGGTAGCATCTGCATATCCGAGGCTATTGATATTTCTCCCACCATCTTGATTCCAGCTTGTGATTCATCCAGCACAGCATTTTGCATGGTGTACTCTGCATATAAGTTAAATAAGCAGGGTGACAGTATACAGCCTTGACGTGCTCCCTTCCCAATTTGGAACCAGTCTGTTGTTCCATGTCTGGTTCTAACTGTTGCTTCCTGACCTGCATACAGTTTTCTCAGGAGGCAAGTAAGGTGGTCTGCTATTCCCATCTCTTCAACATTTTTCTACAGTTTGTTGTGATCCATACAGTCAAAGGCTTTAGCATAGTCAAGGAAGCAGAAATAGATGTTTTTCTGGAATTCCTTTGCTTTCTTTTACGAATACTATGCTCCAGATGGAAGTTCTCACCAAGATTTGCTTTACTTTCATACAAGAACAGGCAGTTTCATATCTGCCCATTAGAGTGTTGTGAAAGTGAACTATGGTCATGGTGTTTAAAAAAAATTGAGAATTACTTTTATATGCTACTTAAGAAATGTAAGAACCAATGGTCTTGGTAGCAATAATGCATTTGAAACACTGGCAGTATCAATACAGGTGAATAATTCTTGAATAAATTTATTTACTGTTCATAAGGGGGAAAATGTAATTGGAATGTTTAGTCCAGGTAATTTGATGAATTCCCAGGATAAGGAGTTGATTTAAGCTAGTGCCTATAAAAGCTGAAAACTAAAGTCATCTTTCTGTATTCTTTTACCATCTGCTATGAAATTGCATCAGTCTTTTTCAGGAAAAGAGCCAGGACAGATAAATCTAAGTTCACTGGGAAAAGAGTTTGTGTTTACGACAGTGCCCAGTGAGCTTCTATTGCTTAATAAATGTCAAATCTGATGGATAATATTCATTTATATGTTACATGGCTGCTTTTATATTTCCCATTGCAAAGCTTTGACTTATAGACAGAGATGTTAAATGTCCTTATTCTAATCTAATTTCACAATACCTAATTATGGTAGCTCACCCATTTTGGCTAAAGTGTTTTAGGGCTAAGGAACCAGTGCTCTTGTTTTTTTTTTTTTTTTTTTTCATTCATATGTACTTATATTCTGCAAACATTCATTGGGAACTCTTAGGATCCAGACATGAAAATGCTTTAGGATACAACCCCTATCTTCAATAATTTTGAAATCTAATAGAAGATACAGACACAAAAATAATTAAATATGAATTAATGTATTAAATATTATTTGGGGACAAACACTTTGTACATTTATCTACGTTCCATCCATCTTTAAAAATGATTTTCTCCTTCCTATTAACGTTAGGAATTTTTTCACACTGTATTTTTATCTTGTAATTTGTGGCTCTCTGCAAGTTGTATTAAAATCCTTGTCCTTCTTTCTTTTTTTGAGACAAGTTTGAGTGCATGTATGCATGCTGGCTAAATCATTTCAGTCATGTCTGACTCTTTGCAACACTGTGGACTTGAGCCACTGCCTGGGCCTCTGTCCATAGCATTTCCAGGCAAGAATCCGGAAGGAGATTGCCATGCACTCCTCCAAGGGGTCTTTCCAACCCAGGAATCAAACCCATGTTTCTCAAATCTCCTGCATTGGCAGGTGGGTTCTGTACAACTAGCTCCACCTGGGCAGAGAAGATGAGTTTGGGTATGTTAAGTAAAATTCAGGTCAGTAAATGAATGAATAAACAAATATAATCATGAGTCATATGTAATAATAGCTAGTAAAGTGCTGGGAGTGAAAAGAGAAGGAGTTCATTCTGCATGGAAAAAAGTGATTTTTAAATTATATCCAAGGATGAATACAATTCCAAGATAAATAAAATGGATAACTGAAACAAATATCACCAATTTGTAAGTTATGGACTTTACTTTTTTTCAACAACATTAATATCTTTCCTCATTTTGCCATTTAGCATATCTTGAAAATAATTAACTGATGTAAAACCTTACTTTTTTCATCTATTTTTAATGTTCATATGTTTGGTAAAATACTATTAAAAGTGGAATGCCCTCAGGGAAGGAGAAAGAGAAAATTAACGTTTAGAAAATTGGCCATGGAAGTATTACTAAGTGTTCAGTTTTCCTTCATCATGAATAATGTGCAGAAACAGTCTCACTTAATTCCCAAGAAAATGTTTTAAACTTCTCACAGAAATTTTTTCTTGTCTTTCATATTGACAAAACCAAAATGAGCTTTATGGTGTTTGCTTTTTCTCAGTTTGTTCAACCTGAAGTACCAAATGAAGAATCCTGCTTTTAAAACACTATATTATCAGCTTCAACTTACCTAGAAGCCCCTATAGACTTTTATTTTTCTTTTTTGCAGACAGAAAAAAAAATAAAAGAGAGAAAGTGAAAATGAAAAGGCATTAATGTTGGCTATGAGGCCCTACACAATCTGGTGACTGTAATGCATTCGTTTCAGTCTGGATTCTCATCACGTTTTTGGTTCCTTGAAAAATTTGTGCACTTTCTCATGTCAGAGACAAGTGATTCCCTTTGAAGTGCTTTACTCTCACAACTAACCCTTAATATCTACATGTACCCCCAGTTTACCTATCTGTAAAACAGGAACAATTACAGTACCTAAATCAGAAGCATATAAAGAGAAGCTTGTTAACACAGGACAAGTACTTAGGACTATACCTAACTCAGAGTAAATGCTCCCCAATGCTATATAGCTTGACCTTTAGATTGTTAGATACAAGAGTTAGATACTGTTAGATATTGCAGTTCTGTCATTTATTAATCAATCCTCAGCACACAGCACTGTGCACTTAATAAGTAATGCTAGTCTATCTCAAGGGATTCCTGAGGGAATAAAATAAATAGTTTTCTTTTTTTTGATGTCCATATTATTTAGGACATTTATTTCATTAGTATTTCGGTCCAATTAAGACATATGGATTATTTGGTTGAAGTTCAGTTAACAGCCTCTGTAATATCCCATAAATAACTTCAACATCTAAGTTTTGGGGGAAAAAAAAGCAAAGATAAATACCAAAAATATTCTTAGTGTTTTAATTATAATAAATTGTTTTTCTTAGATGTCGTATTGCCATTACTTCCACTTTAGATCATCATGAATTTCTTATGTATAGGTGAAATAAAACTTAAAATACTTGTGAAATAAGTTCTTCACAAGAAATAGAATGAATCTTTATGGTATAAAACTACTAGAAAATTGTGAGAGGAAATGGAATCAATATTTTTACATATTTTGTAGTTTCATCCAGGAATTTACTCTTTATAAAGAATTTCAGATGCTTAGAGAAAATTAAAAATATAGCTGAAAGGTTATGTTCAAGAAAGAAGAGCTGAAATACAACTAGATATGGCAATAAGAGAACTTTCTAAGTTTAATGAGATTTTCCATTTAAATAGGACTAGAATATGGCTATAACTATGATGATTGGAATACAGTGTGAATATTTTAGGAGAAGAGATTTGCTTGTATAATAGCAAAAAAAAAAAAAAGCATTACATTTATGTCCTATAGAGTTAAAATTAGCATTATGGCATATAAAAGAGTTTGGAGATATCCCAGGGCCTCTAAAATTTCATATCTTTTTAAAATGATAGAATAAAAGAATGTTGCTTTAAACAAAAGTCTGGTTTAGCAAATAGCTTAATGGTAAGAATTATCAAATGATGGAAATGTTGCCTTTAATCTCAAGGATAGACCATTAATGGCAATTGGTATATAGTTTCCTGTGCCCACATGATATATATGAAGTGTTCTAGGACCTCATGAACCATAAAACTCCCCTGCTGTTTCAGACTTCTGGCCGTCTGTTTGTATGTATAACATCAGCATATGCTTAGTTCATAATCATAGGGCAGTTTTCTTTGGATTGGTGGAGATGCTTAATTCCTTCCCCTGCCCCCAAGAAAATATTGGCTATATCGAATTTATCTCTATTTTACAAGCTATTTTGTAATGAATTTAGAGTCTAAGTTGCTTTTATTTATTTGTCGTAATTGTATACTTTAAAACAAACAGATGCTAATATGCAAACATGAAATGTTTGAGTGAAAATTGTGAAGTTAGAAGAAAAAGAGACAATCAGATGATCAAATATAGCACTTAGTCTTAATGACAGAGGAGAAGCAAAGTACAGATATAATAAATGCAGGTTGTTTTTATTCTTTTGATTATGTATTTAGAAGCGTTGAAGCCAAATGGTATTTTTCAAAATGCTTGGTAGCTCAGCTAGTAAAAAATCTGCCTGCAACGCAGGAGATGTGCGTTCGATTCTTTGGTCAGAAAGATTCCCTGGAGAAGGGAATAGTGACCCACTCCAGTATTCTTGCCTGGAGAATCCCATGGACAGAGGAGCCTGGTGGACTACAGTCCATGGCGTCACAAAGAGTCAGACATGGCTGAGTGACTAACACTTTCACTTCACAGAGAGCTAGGGTAATTTTAAATAAGATGAATATCCTTCTTAAATTAAAAATAAGAATAAGAAACCTGATCTTAAGCCTTTACGAACCAAAATAGGAAGATACAGAAAATGAATATGTAGTAGAAAGTTACATTTAACCCACATTTTGCCTGCATATTAAAATGCATAGAAAAGAGAGAGAGGGAAAAATAAGAAATATAAAGTGACTTCTATTGAAGATAATCTTATTAGGTAATTGTGTATGTGCTATCTCATTCAGTGCAGAGGATGACTAGGTTGAATGTATTTACAGTATGTAAATGCCGCACATACTCCTTAATCCTTCTTGAGCATCTTTATGACTTATCCGTGTGCTTTTAAGTTGTCACCAATCTTTTCTATGTTGTGATATGTTTGAATTCCTTCCCTAGATTTATTTCCTTAGTATCCCATTTCTCCATAACAATATTAAGCTAATCAGATCAAATAACCCCCAGAAAAGAATTTGAAGAGTACTATACTACCCTTCTAACAGAGCAAAATGTATTTTTTATTTTTAATGGACTGCAATTTTACAAAAAAATTCTAAGATATAGATAATGTGAAACTAATATACACTTAAATAACATTTGTTGAAGTGTTGGGCATTCAAAGATGAAGAGATATGCTTTTAGTATTTATGGAGAATAACTTTTCTTCAGACTTTTAATGATGGATAAAATATCCACAGGAAGATCATTCAAGACAGAAGAAATAATGTCAGTGGAAATCTGAGACAAGAAAATATGGAATGGCTTGGAGAAGCACAATCAATCTGCTACTAACAGAACATAGTTCATCTGGGGAGAGTTGTGTTAAATGATGAGGAAGAGGATTCTTTACAGGATGGTTGAAACTGCAGCTGATGTCAATTTAACCATTGTTCATTGAACTCTGAGGAATTCAAAGATGAAGAGACATAGTTTAAGTGTTCAGGGAGGAAATGGTTCAGTTCAGTTCAGTTGTTCTGTCCTGTCTGACTCTTTTCGAGGAAATGGTAGGTGGCAGTAAATGCTAGATAATCATCAAACCTACTTTCTTTCTGGACATAGATGTAGACTACATTAGCCAAATGCAATGAAGACAATTGGCCAGATTCCAATCAACGGTATGTATGTTGAAGGTAAGTTCAATGTTACCAAGACAGAGCCTTAAAGCAGCTCTCCACACGGGGCACTTTATTGGTCTTTCGCTTTCTGTGGTGACTTGGAAATCATAGAATACAGTTGGGAGAGACAAAAATAACCTTGGTCCCCAATCAGTATTCTGGCCTGGAGAATGCCATGGACTGTAAAGTGCATGGGGTTGCAAAGAGTCGGATATGACTGAGCAACTTCCACTTTCTGATAACTTCTTGAAATAAATATTACTTATGAGTGAAAAAATAATATTGTTTTAAGCCACTGAGATTCTGAGGCTCTGTGGCATCTGTTGGGATTAATTTAAAGAATATAATGTAGTTCATGAAATACGTGGCCATTTGAAAGATGAGGTGTATCATTCAAGGTGAGAATATAAACATGCTATAGCTGTAGATTAAGGTTCGATTTAGGACAAGTAAAAAAAAAAACAAAAAGAATCAAATTCAGAAATATAAGTATCTTATCAAACAGATTTCCTAAATCCTGGTATCAAGGAAAATGTATATAGACTTCTAGTTGTATCTTAGTATATTTTTTAGCAAATATGTCTGAATTCAGCAATCTTTTGCCACTTTGTTTTTATATAGTGATCAAATATAATATGGGTTTAGAGACAGATTGAATCCATCAATTGCTCTCAAGCTATAAATAGTATTTAATGTACAGATTTGACTTAGAAATAAAGCCTATATTTCAGTCTCTTAAAAGATATTGCGGTCAATACACAATGGCAGAGTATTTAAAGTGAAAACTTTTATGAACAATATACTCACCTTTTCCACTTGCAAAGACTTCAGAATTCTCAAAGCATTTTCATATAACATTTCATTTGATCATTTCTAAAAATATAGTGAGTATTTCAATGATCTATTATGTAACTACCCTCTCAGAAAGTTAGTGGCTTAAACAAAGCAATCAGTTATTGAATTCACAAATCTAGAATTTGAATCAGGCTCAATGGAAATAGGACTGGACATGGAACAACTTACTGGTAAAAAATCAAGAAAGGAGTATGAAGAGCCTATATACTGTCACCCTGCTTATTGACCTTATTGGAGAGTACATCATGCAAAATGCCTGGATGGATGGATCTCCGACTGGAATCAAGATTGCCAGGAGAAATATCAACCACCTCAGATATGCAGATGATACCACTCTAAGAGGAACTAAAGAACCTCTTGATGCACGTGAAAGAGGAGAGTGAAAAAGCTGGCTTAAAACTCAGCTTTCAAAAACTAAGATCAAAGCATTCAGTCTCATCACTTCATGGGAAATAGATGGGGAAAAAGTGGAAACAGTGATGGATTTTCTTTTCTTGGGTTCCAAAATCCGATGGTGTCTGAACTCATGAAATTAAAAGACGCTTGCTCCTTGGAAGGAAAGCTGTGACATAGCCCATTTTGTTCTGTTTTTCTTCCTTTAGTTGTTAAGTAGCGTCTGACTCTTTGGACTGAGGTCCACCCCAAGGACTATAGGCTCCTCTGTTCTTGGGATTTCTGAGGCAAGAATACTGGAGTAGGTTGCCATTTCCTTCTCCAGGGGATCTTCCTGACACAGGTCAAACCCACGTTTCCCCTGCATTGGCAGGCAGATTCTTTATCACTGTGCCACCTGGAAAGCCATGGCAAACTGAGAGAGCACGTTAAAAGGCAGACATCCCTTCGCTGACAAGGATCTGTATAGGCAAAGCTTACGGTTTTTCTCATAGTCATGTGCAGATGTGAGAGCTGCACCATAAGGAAGACTCAGCACAAGCCAAGAAATTGATGCTTCTGAACTGTAGTGCTGGAGAAGGGACTTGAAACTTGAGAAGTCTCAAGAAGAGACTCTTGAGAGTCCCCTGGACTGCAAGGAGATCAAACCAGTCAATCCTAAAGGAAATCAACCCCAAATATTCACTGTAAGGATTGTTGCTAAAGCTGAAACTCCAGTCCATTGGCTACCTGATGTGAAGAGCTGCCTCACTGAAAAAGACCTTGGTGCTGGGAAAGATTGAAGGCAAAAGGGTAGAGGGTGGCAGAGGATGAGATGGTTAGATAGCATCATCAGCTCAATGGATATGAACTTGAGCAAACTCTGGGAGATAGTGGAGGACAAAGGAGCGTGGAGTGGTGCAGTCATGGGGTCACAAAGAGTTGGACACAATTTAGTGACAAGACAAGAACAAATCTCAAAAACCTATTGAGGCTCATATACAGAAGATAGACAGTTCACCTCTTGAGACAATGGCGAGGCTATGGAAGAACATGTAGGATGAAAACTGTTTTTACAGCCATTTTAATTTTTATTTATTTACTTTTTAATCTTTTTTTCACTTCTTTTTCTTTTTTTTAAAATTTTACTTTATTTTACTTCACAATACTGTATTGGTTTTTACAGCCATTTTTAGAAAATGACACCTGTCAATTCAAAATAGGTATTGCCATTTTCATTTTTAAATAAGAAAATTGAGGTTAAGATTGTGTAAGTATTAACCCAATGCCAAATAGAAATAGGAAAGCTGAAGCTGAAAGAAAGTCTATTTTCTCCAAGGAAAACACTTTTTTTCCTTCTATTCTTAGTTCCTAACCACAATGGTAGGCACATCTATAGAAACATCTGGCATTAAGTACATTTCTGGTGTATCAGCCACATTAGCTCAGAAGTGGTACTAAATGAAAATGCAAAATGAAATTAAAATAATGAGAAGTTAAATAATTTTACTGGTAGTAAAAATCAGCATAATTATTTAATAGTGATATATCATGCATTCTTTTATGGAAATCATATGCTATAGTCAACTATACAATTGAGTCTGAATTAGAGTGAAATATTATTATTGCAATTCCTATGATTATCTGAATTTTAGATTTCCAGATTTGAAATTTTTCCAGGTCAATGAAGCATGGTTACTCACACTTAAGACAATTCCCAATGAAACAATTTATATAACTTAGCTCCCATCATTGCTATTCCTCTGGAATGTTCTTCATGTGTATGCACATGTGAACTGAGAAGTGTCTGACTCCTTGCAACCCATGGACTATAGCCCACCAAGCTCCTCTGTCCATGGAATTCTCCAGGAAAGAATATTGGAATGGGTTGCCATTTCCTACTCCAGAGGATCTTCCCAGCTGAGGGATGGAACTAGCAGCTGTTTTGTCTCCTGCGTTGCAGGCGGATCCTTTACCAGCGGTGCCGCCTGGTTTTCACATTATTTCACTATCCATTTGGTTCTTGAATACAGACTGCTCATAGTAATTTAACTTCTCTCCTGATCACTTTTATTCCTTCACATACATTTATGTCATTAGGCAAAATTTTGGTTTATTTAACCTTCTAAATAGTGCCTAAATTTTCTAATACTTCTCTATTCTTCCTGGAATTATCAAAATTAAGTATAGCTTCATCCTATACTTGGGATATTCCATTTTCTTTTTGTCTCTTGTCATAGTTTTCTTTTCATTACAGTCTCCAAACTACTGCTGATATTATAGTGATCTTAAAACAGAAACATTACCCTTCCATATTTGAAAGAACCACAAAGATGAAGGTCAAAGTACATGGAGTCGTAAAGTTATAATAAGTACACCACCAATACCACAATGACAACAACGCCAACGAGTCTTCACCTCGTGCAAAGCATTGAAGGGACAAACTACCTATCTCATAATCCTCATTCTGATTTAGGCTATTGTTATTCCAGCTTTACACAAACTGTTCTCTTTTGGGGTCACTGACTTGCCAAAGGAAATGCAGAGGCAAGGAGAACCTGAATGTCCAGATTCACATTTTGCCATTTCCACCAAAGCACGTATCTTTAAGTCACAGTGAGTCCTTTTATAGCCTTAAATATCATGCCTTTCACATGTTATTTCTCTATCTGGAATGTCATATAGTGTTCAATGGAAAATTCTTATTCTTTTAAAATAGATAGACTATTACCCTCTTATGGGAGGTGTTCCCAAGACATAAGAGTAATTATTAAAAACTATTCCTAATAAGAGCTAACCTTTTTGATGACTAACCATACGCCCAGAACTCATAAATTTTAAATTTATTTATTTCTCCCCCCTTTGCATAAATGTGATTAGCATGCTTATGTGTGGCACACGTGAACGCTGAGAGGCAGGGTATGACTTGCCCTGATTCATAGAGTGAGATTATGGAGAATTGCCAGTGATCCCAACATGTTTTTGTAACTTGTATGATTTTCGTGAGAGCTCAGGCTTTAGCAATACGTGAACCGTGAACTTCCAGATGTTCAAGCTGGTTTTAGAAAAGGCAGAGAAACCAGAGATCAAATTGCCAACATCCGCTGGATCATGGAAAAAGCAAGAGAGTTCCAGAAAAACATCTTTTTCCGCTTTATTGACTATGCCAAAGCTTTTGACTATGTGGATCACAATAAACTGTGGAAAATTCTGAAAGATATGTGAATACCAGACCACCTCACCTGCCTCTTGAGAAACCTATATGTAGGTCAGAAAGCAACAGTTAGAACTGGACGTGGAACAACAGACTGGTTCCAAATAGGAAAAGGAGTGCATCAGGGCTGTATATTGTCACCCTGCTTATTTAACTAATATGCAGAATACATCATGAGAAACACTGGGCTGGAAGAAGCACAAGCTGGAATCAACACTGCCGGGAGAAATATCAATAACCTCAGATATGCAGATGACACCACCCTTATGGCAGAAAGTGAAGAGGAGCTAAAAAGCCTCTTGATGAAAGTGAAAGAGGAGAGTGAAAAATTGGCTTAAAGCTCAACATTCAGAAAACGAAGATCATGGCATCTGGTCCCATCACTTCATGGGAAATAGATGGGGAAACAGTGGAAACAGTGTCAGACTTTATTTTGGGGGGCTCCAAAATCACTGCAGATGGTGATTGCAGCCATGAAATTAAAAGACGCTTTTTCCTTGGAAGGAAAGTTATGACCAACCTAGATAGCATATTGAAAAGCAGAGATATTATTTTGCCAACAAAGATCCGTCTAATCAAGGCTATGGTTTTCCCTGTGGTCATGTATGGATGTGAGAGTTGGACTGTGAAGAAGGCTGAGCACCGAAGAATTGGTGCTTTTGAACTGTGGTGTTGGAGAAGACTCTTGAGAGTCCCTTGGACTGCAAGGAGATCCGACCAGTCCATTCTGAAGGAGATCAGCCCTGGGATTTCTTTGGAAGGAATGATGCTAAAGCTGAAACTCCAGTACTTTGGCCACCTCATGAGAAGAGCTGACTCATTGGAAAAGACTCTGATGCTGGGAGGGATTGGGGGCATGAGGAGAAGGGGACAGCAGAGGATGAGATGGCTGGATGGCATCACTGACTCGATGGATGTGAGTCTGAGTAAACTCCGGGAGTTGGTGCTGGACAGGGAGGCCTGGAGTGCTGCGATTCATGGGATCGCAAAGAGTTGGACACGACTGAGCGACTGAACTGAGCTGAACTAATGACTAAATCTATGTGAAAGAATATATTAGATGGACAAATTACAGGCATTCCATAAATTTTTTTCTAATAAGCTTGTATGATAGATGATATAGATAAATGATGATAAGTGACAGATAGATGTATTCCCATTTATGTCTTATACCTTCTACAGAGATTTTTAATTTTTATTTCTATATCAATATGTATATATATCATTTAGTACAGAGTTGGAATGTAGAATTTTTATTCCAAAAATGTTTGTTGAAATCATGTTTCTTTTCTCCTTAGAGCAGTTTCATCTTTCTCCAAATATTTGAAAGGGACATATAATTTTCTTGAATTTTGTATATTTTATTCAAAGTTATGAGTATAAGTTGGAGTTTTCTGAAGATAATTTCATTATTCAGGCCCTGATTACTAAACACATTTGAATAAGCAGTATCAAAATAAATAAATGTGTAAAATTTTATAATGCATAACTTGATGCTATATTTCTTGTTACTACAAAAAGCTAATTTCATTGAGCAAATAAATGTGTCAATGAAATAAAATAAACTTTTCACAATAGATACTGAGTGCCAGGTAATTCAGTGGTTGGATGATTGAAATTCTCAGGGTCAGCAAGCAATTTTTTTTTTTTTTTTAGATTTAGGACAAGGGCATAAGAAGGGATTGTGTATTCAGGTAGCATATGGTGGATAGGAGCAGGTATCAATACATTCTTAAGAGAGAGATTTATATTGCAAAATCCTCCAAAAATGTGGAGAACTGCTCTGAGACTGCCTTTCTTTTCTTCCCACTCTCACTACCAAGGGGGAAAAAGAAAAAGCACCATTCTACCTCAGGCTCCCAAATAACTAACTTTATATTTTTTAATATAAATGTATTTATTTTAATTGGAGTTTAATTACTTTACAATATTGTATTGGTTTTGCCATACATCAACATGAATCTGCCAGATGTATATATGTGAACCCCCCTCCCTCCTCCCTCCCCATACCATCCCTCTGGGTTGTCCCAGTGCACCAGGCCCAAGCATCCAGTATCATGCATCGAACCTGGACTGGCGATTCATTTCATATATGACATTATACATGTTTCAATGCCATTCTCCCAAATCATTCCACTCTCTCTGTCTCCCACCGAGTCCAAAAGACTGTTCTATACATCTGTGTCTCTTTTGCTGTCTAGCATACAGGGTTATCATTACTATCTTTCTAAATTCTGTATATATGTGTTAGTATACTGTATGGAGAAGGCAATGGCAACCCACTGCAGCACTCCTGCCTGGAGAATCCCAGGAGCAGAGAAGCCTGGTGGGCTGCCGTCTATGAGGTTGCACAGAGTCGGACACGACTGAAGCGACTTAGCAGCAGCAGCATACTATATTGCTTTTTCTTCCTGGCTTACTTCACTCTGTATAATAGGCTCCAGTTTCATCCACCTCATTAAAATGGATTATTTTTAATGGCTGAGTAATACTCCATTGTGTATATGTACCACAGCTTTCTTATCCATTCGTCTGCTGATGGACATCTAGGTTGCTTCCATGTCCTGGCTATTATAAACAGTGCTGCGATGGACATTGGGGTACACGTGTCTCTTTCAATTCTGGTTTCCTCGGTGTGTATGCCCAGCAGTGGGATTGCTGGGTCATATGGCAGTTCTATTTCCAGTTTTTTAAGGAATCTCCACACTGTTCTCCATAGTGGCTGTACTAGTTTGCATTTCCACCAACAGTGTAAGAGGGTTCCCTCTTCCAGAATATTGGAAATAAAAGCAAAAATAAACAAATGAGACCTAATTAAACTTAAAAGCTTCTGCACAACCAAGAAAATTATAAGCAAGGTGAAAAGAGCCTTCAGAGTGGGAGAAAATAATAGCAAATGAAGCAACTGACAAACAACTAATCTCAAAAATATCCAAATAACTAACTTTAGAAGTACTTTTCTATTTTAAATTTTCAAGACACCTTTTACCTTCCTTTCCATTTTGCCCACAGAGGAACACGGTAATTGGTTTTTTTTTTTTCTTTTTTGCCATGTTTCCTTTAATATGATTTCAAAGCTTTAGGTCTTACAGAAAGGATGCTGAATCTGCCAGCATAAATTTAAGCTCCCACCCTCACCTCCCCCTTATTCCAGTGCAGTACTTATTGCTGCCAATACCTGTAGCCTTTAAGATGCGGAGACTTAATTTATGGGCCAGGTGTTCCTGCATTAAAATTACACCTGAACAACTGTACTCCTTGACTTTAGGGATGAGTGTACTTACCAACCAAAGAGCAAGGCACAGAGACTTCCCATAGGATTCCATATAACCCTCTTCTTAATTCATACGTATGCATGTCACACTTGGGAAATACTTTTGAATAACATGTTTTGACTTTTGTTTTCCAACTCTGTACTAAATGATATATATGTATATAGATATTGATATAGAAATAAAAATAAAAAAACTCTGTAGATGGTATAAGACATAATTTAATGGGAATACATCTGTCACTTTTCATCATTTGTCTATATCATCTATCCAGAAAATATAGCTTATTAGAAAAAAAACTTATGGAATGGCTGTAATTTGTCCATAGATTTAGTCACATAGATTTACTCATCAGTTCAGTTCAGTTGAGTTGCTCAGTCGTGTCCTACTCTTTGCGACCCCATGAATCGCAGCACGCCAGGCCTCCCTGTCCAGCACCAACTCCTGGAGTTCACTCAGACTCGAGTCCATCGAGCTGGTGATGCCATTCAACCATCTCATCTTCTGTCATCCCCTTCTTCTCCTGCCCAGTATCAGAGTCTTTTCCAATGAGTCAACTCTTCGCATGAGGTGGGCAAAGTGCTGGAGTTTCAGCTTTAGCATCATTCCTTCCAAAGAAATCCCAGGGCTGATTTCCTTCAGAATGGACTGGTCGGATCTCCTTGCAGTCCAAGGGACTCTCAAGAGTCTTTTCTGCTTTGAAAATACTTGGTAAATAAAATATTCTTAAAATATTGAATATTTGAAATTCATGAAAGAATATTTAGTGAATGGAAAAATACATAAATATAAATAGATTCATTTAATTTAATGAATGATTTGATGTACTGATTTTTCTAATTTTATCCATGTGGATAGTCTATGCTTCCAGTTATATAATATTTGCAGGAAGTGTTTATTTCTAGAAGTAGCCTATTGTAGTGTCTGAGGTCATGGAATCTGTACCCACATTACCTGGAGTCATAGTTTACATCTACTTTAGACAACTTACTAATTTGTACTTCAGTTTTCTCATCTATATATAGGAGTTTTGTAAATAAAAAGTGGGTGAAAAATATCTGAAGTGTCTTGTAAGCAGAATGTGATGGACAAATGTTTTCTGATGTTTTAGGAGTGTTTCATGGCATCATTAAAGGAGGTCGGTTAGCTAAGTCTCATTGATTCTCTCAGGAAGGAATAATTCAAATTTTCTCAGGAAGAAAGAAAAACATAGAATTTATTACAAAGGCAATGATAGTCTGGAAAATGGCAAAATTCACTAGATTTGTAGCAAGTAGATGCTCATTACATACAGAGGAAATTGGTACGCTCGTATCGTAATTTGAATTTTACATATAAAAAAAGGAAGACAAAATAATTTATTTTTAAAAGTTAGCATGGCTGAGCCACCACCTCTCTTAATGCTAAGTAAAATGACTTAGAAGAAACGAATTTGAAATACTGAGACAAATGTGAATAATCAAAAAGATGAACATTTCACATTCTTGAATTTGTGAAATATACATACATTGAATCATTGTTTGTCAAAAGTTCTAAGTATTGATGTATGATTAACTTTAAATGATTTTCAACCAGAATATCAAATTATACTTGTTTTTGAAGTTTAAAAGCACAAAATACTATTTAAATTTTTTTTTAATTTTGTGTTGGAGTACAGTTGATCAGGCATATGGTATTAGTTTCAAGTATACAGGAAGGGGACTCAGTTATATGGACACAAGTATCTATTCTTTTTCAAATTATTTGCCCATGTAGGTTATTATAGAGTATTGATCAGAGTTCCCTGTGCTGTGCAGGAGATCCTTCTTGGTTATCTGTTTTGACTCTGGTACTTCATTCAGGGAAGGAATTTGGGAAGGATGGTGGATGGCCTGAAATTAAGATACTACATGGAGAGCTTCTCTGACAGCTTTGAAGCTGCCAAAGACTCAAAGGTCAAACCATGAGTTTCTCAATGCTCACCGCGTATGCTCCCCACTAGGGTAATAGCCTCGTCACTCAGCTTGTTCCCTCATCAACTGGAGCAACTACAGCAGGCTGTCCTGTATCCAGCTTCCCTGCCAGCCTGCAGAACTAGTCAAACAAGCCAGTCGCATCCTCTTGGGGGAAGTAGAAGTCACTCAGCCTCTTGTCACGGCAACATTTGCATCCCAGACCCCTGGTCCCAAGTGTAGCATCACGGGTCTTGTACAGTGTGCAATACTCTTCTGCCCAAGGCTGTGAGTTTACATGACCAATTAACTGCTGTCAGTCTCATCTGTCCAGTGACAGCTTTGGGTGTTTAGCCATCTGGAGAACCGAGTGTGGGGGCCCAGTGTCTCACCAGTGCATGAAGAGTAGGTGAATAAAACAGGAACATATTTTTAATTTCTTTTATTGTTTTATTCACTTACTTAACATTATTATTGATTATAAAAAGTATAATCCCCCTCTAATTCCATAATTTATCCATTCATTAAGCCATCACATCTTTTTTAAATTTTATTTTTGCCGTTACAAAGAGTTGGGCATGACTGAGCGACTAGGCACAGCACAGCACAGGCCAGCCAGAGCAGATATCTCCCAGACTTCACTTTCTGCCATCATCCAGGGAAAAGCCATGCCGCTTTTAAAGGGAACATGTGTTGAAGTCAGGCCCACCCAGATTAATCTCTTTACCTTAGGTCAACTGCATTAGGCTGGGTTCTCCATGTATATAATTTATTGTACAATATTAGCTTCCCTTGTGGCTCAGCTGGTAAAGAATCCACCTGCGATGCGGGAGACCTGGGTTTGATCCCAGGGTTGGGAAGATCCCCTGGAGAAGGGAAAGGTCACTCACTCCAGTATTCTGGCCTGGAGAATCCTATGGACTGTGTAGTCCATGGGGTTGCAAGGAGTAGGGCAGGACTGAGTGACTTTCACTTTCACAGTATTAGCAAACATGATTATGCAATTTCTTGACAGTCTTCATTCTCTTCATGAGCAAAACGGGGATATTGGTACTGTTCTAACCATTTCAGAGTTGTTTTGAAGTTTAAATGTGCTATAGTTAAAAAAAAAAAAACACTTTGAGCACTCTGTAAAGATAATATTACTTAAGATAAATATTGCTTATTTAGTTGTAACTCTAAGTTATGTTCTGCTGCGAGCACTTCAGAAGAATTATTGCATTTCACTTCACCCTATCTCCATTGTACCTATTTTATATATGAGAAAACCGGGACACAAATAGAGCCAAAATTTAAAACCAGCCAAGCTGACTCCAGAGGGCACATGACTAACAACTTTCCATTTTGCGCACGTAAAGTTTTTATTTGATTTCATTTTTGCCTTATTTTTTAATGTTTCCTTGATTTCTCATTCCCAGTCTATTCTCCAATAACTGCCACAACAAAATTCTGATTTTTTAACTTGAATCTCATCTCTTAAAATTTTGCCATTTTTTTTTCTTATTTGGCATCTTGCAGTTTGCATCAAACTGTTTTCAACTTGATGGTATTTTCTAATTTTATATGATGTTTTATTTTTCTGCTCTCCTATGTTTATCTGCAAGAAAAAGTACATAACGAAAACTATATTTTTCTGTTTATGTGTGTGCTTGTTTTGTTTTTGCTTTTTTTTTTTTGGTAACAATACGTTGTGTGGAAGCGCTTCCCTGGTGGGTCAGACCGTAAAGAATCCACCTGTAATGCAGAAGACCTGGGTTTGAACCCTGAGTAGGAAAGATACCCTGGAGAAGAGAATGGCTACCCACTCAGTATTCTTGGCTGGAGAGTCCCATGGACACAGGAGCCTCGAGGGTTACAGTCCATAGGGTCACAGAGTTGGACATGACTAAATGACTAGCACTTAATACTTTGTGTAGAAATTGCCACAAATGCCATGCTATTATAAGGGAAAGTAAAGCAGAATACACATTTATTGTCTTAAACTATTGACTCCCAATACATAAGTTAGCAAGGTATTTAATAGACTGTGAGACAAATTTTTAGATGTTGAGCAAATAAATTACTCTGAAAAACACTGTCTTTGTCTTCAGTGAATAAAAATTGTATTTAACTTTTAGTTGTGTTTGGGATCCATTTAATTTGCTTTTTATAGATTTATTGGAAGAAAGGGAATATTAGAGTGCTTTAGTGACCCAATTGTAGCATTTTCTTGGAAATTGTTTTCTTTATTTTATCATTAATCGGAGTCTTAATATAATTACCAACCCTCTGGCCTGAAGCAGGTATTGTTATAATTGGGGCTGAAAGTCTTTCTAAAATTGTTTATTGATTTCCACTTTCAGGTGTACACCTGACTTGAAAAGGGTCTGAAACCTTTGCTTGAACTCCTTGTGCAAATCATACTTTTAAACTAAAAGTAACTAAAGAAAGTATTTAGTAGTCCAAATAGCTTCAGTAAAACAATGCAAGATTATACAAGGAAATGGAATTCCAATTAGGTCTTGACTATTTTAGTCGTATTATGGAGAAATCTGAGATATCTACAAAAGGCCATTAAATATTTATTTATTTATTTATTTATTTCATTCTTTTAAATGGTAGCAAAATTGACCAAATAGAGTGCAGTAATTCTATAGGATCAATTGTGAAATTGTTCTATATGATCTAATATTCACAGCTAGACACGCTTGATATATACATATTAAACTGGTTATGTGTGTGAGAAATGAAATAATAATTTATTTTATTATTTCATTTATTTATTTTTATTTATTTTATTATTATGCTGGGACAGAAGCATATACTTAGAATTATTTATTATGCTTTCTTACTTCTATTAAATAATTCTGATCATTGGAAAGATGATGATCAAATACCTAAACTATGTTTTGAGTTCTGGAGATCTAATGTACAACATGGGAAATTTAGAATTTAATATGTTTTACAATCAAAATATTTAATATAAAATAAAAACTATATATCTATGTGATTTCCCAGAATAGCTATATTTAAAAGATATTTTCAAAAAATATATTTTGTGAGGCAATTTATTTGTTTGTTAATTCATTGATTCACAGTTTCAGTGAACAGTAGCATCAGTTGTGAACCCGGAGTTGTGTGGTATGGGATTTAGAGATGAAAGAATCTCATGTCTCTGCAACAGGTTCAGAGTTTATTGGGTTTGATGGGTTCAGTTCAGTTCAGTTCAGTTCAGTCACTCAGTTGTGTCTGACTCTTTGCGACCCCATGAATTGCAATACGCCAGGCCTCCCTGTCCATCACCAACTCCCGGAATTCACTCAAACTCACATTCATTGAGTTGGTGATGCCGTCCATACATCTCATCGTCTGTCGTCCCCTTCTCCTCCTGCCCCCAATCCCTCCCAGCATCAGAGTCTTTTCCAATGAGTCAACTCTTCGCATGAGGTGGCCAAAGTGCTGGAGCTTCAGCTTTAGCATCATTCCTTCCAAAGAACACCCAGGACTGATCTCCTTTAGAATGGACTCTTGGATCTCCTTGCAATCCAAGGGACTCTCAAGGGTTTGATGGGTAAGTTGATAATTATTAATACATTTCTGCTTTGATATATATGACTTATATAGCCTGTACCTGCCTTTACCATCTACAAATTGATAAATATAATTTCCATGATTTAAAAAAGAAGCAAATTTTAAATAAAGTGCTTAAGTTACTACTAGATAGGCAATAGAAAAAGTTTAACTACTTCCTCTCTCTCAACACCTTATAAGACAAGCAATTTTCTTCAATTTTGATATAATTTATTAATTTTAATTTATATAAAATATTTATATGATAACATATTTTATACTTAAAATGTATATAATATTTTACATATTCAGCCTCATTATCTTGGGTAGGGGGTGCATACTCTTCACCATATTTTGAAAAAGGTTCATGGTACAAGCAATGCTAATAACTCCTGACAGAGTGTGGACCAGAATGAAAAGGAAAAATCTTGCAGAAGGTTATAAAGCAGTAGTCCCACTTATTTGAGGTTTTGCAATTTCAGTTACATGTGGCAACAATTGTGCAAAAATATTAAGTGGAAAATTCCAGAAATAGACAGTTTGTAAGTATGAAACTGTGTACCACTCTTTCTGAAACTATTTAAATGGTAATATATTTTTCTTTCCTCCTATTCTTGTAATCCAGTGAGTTAAGAAAACATTTATGTTAAACTTTCTTTTTCTATTTCTGAGGGTAATTCTTCTAATTAAGATTTGTTTTCAACCTATTCAAAAGAGATAATGGTTACGACACTGGTAGAAAGTGGCAGTGTTGCACTTTTATGAATTTTATAAGAAAAAATAATGCTCAGAAACTGTTTTTAAAAAGCTGGAATTAAGCAGACCACAGATGTTGCATACAAGCAATCAGATGTGTACATCAAATCTTTTTGGCCAAGCTACTTTCTTCATTGCAGTTAATCTTGAGGACACGAAGGAAACCTTGAATTAGCTAGAGATTTCCTTCAGTGTCTTTCTACTATGTCACCTCTCTGGTGAATGTTTATAAGAATGGAACTTTCGATCAGTGTCTCTCAGTTCAGTTCAGTTCTGTCGCTCAGTCCTGTCTGACTCTTTGCGACCCCATGAACTGTAGCACACCAGGCTTCCCTGTCCATCACTAACCCCTGGAGCTTGCTCAAACTCATATCCATCAAGTCGGTGATGCCATCCAATCATCTCATCTTCTGTCGTCCCCTTCTCCTCCTGCCCTCAATCTTTCCAGTATCAGGGTCTTTTCCAGTTAGTCAGTTCTTCACACCAGATGGCCAAAGTATAGGAGTTTTAGCTTCAGCATCAGTCCTTCCAGTGAATACTCAGGACAGTTTTCCCTTAGGATTGACTGGTTGGATCTCTTTGCAGTCCTAGGGACTCTTCAAGAGTCTTCTCCAACATCACAGTTCAAAAGTATCAATTTTTCAGTGCTCAGCTTTCTTTACAGTTCAACTCTCACATCCATACATGACTACTGGAAAGACCAGTCTCTAGTCTTGGGTTAATGTATTCCTTTTCACTGATAAAATGATGTATCAGTGTCAGTAGCTTTGTTTATGAAGCTAATTTCCAGCATTTGGGGGGAGTTGGATGGTGAAATTAAAAATGAATGTTTAAAATGCTAACATGTATGTCCACTTCTTATATACAGTGAGTTCTCAGTATGCTATGATGATTTTTTTTTTCTTTATCTTAGGGATGAATGTGACTTTTCTAGAAGAGGAACTAGGGATTTCTTTCTTCCCTGGCACCATGGTTTTTAATTGTCCTTGGACATATTTTAGTTTATTCATTCACATTACATTTCTCTGATTACCCTGCCCAAGCTTCGCATGAAACAACATTTTTTAAATTTCTCATTGGAGATTTTCTAAAAAGTTGCTTTCTGCCAAATTTTCCAAGTAAGTGCATGCCTTCTAATTTGTGGAACTCAGACTGCCCTTATCAAGAACTGCAGATAAAAGTAAGTAAAGAAGTGGGTGATGAAATTGAGATTTTCCAACCTGTTTTGAATTTGCTTTTTATTTAAGCAAAGTAAAAGTAAAACAAGACCTTTAAGTTTTATGCAATTTTTTTCACTTTTAAGTCACCGTCTAACTTTTATTCTTACTTCCAAGTTCTTTATACTGTTTTTCCCAACAGCACTCGATAGAATTTTTAATAATTTGCTGAATGCACAGTATGAGTGAAAAAGAAAAAAATCAGAATTCCTTCACAAAATCAATATGACAACAAGCTAATGAGCCTTCCTGTTTGTCACAGCCTAGAAAAGAAAAAAAATTGAGCCCTAGACAAGATTTATCAAGCAACTTGCACATTTGGAACAGTATGAGACTAAATTATATCATACATAGTTTTATGAGTTTTAGAGGAAAAGGTCAGAGAAGGCGATGGCACCCCACTCCAGTACTCTTGCCTGGGAAATTCCATGGATGGAGGAGCCTGGTAGGCTGAAGTCCATGGGGTCGCTAAGAGTCGGACACGACTGATCGACTTCACTTTCATGCATTGGAGAAGGAAATGGCACCCCCCCTCCAGTGTTCTTGCCTGGAGAATCCCAGAGAAAGAGGAGCCTGGTAGGAGGCTGTCTAAGGGTTCGAGCAGAATCAGACACGACTGAAGCGACTTAGCAGCAGCAGCAGCAGCAGAGGAAAGGTTGGAAAAAGAGTTCTGGATGAGTGTGCTAATTAAGAAGTCTTTTTAAACGCATTAGGGCTTTTAATCCCCATTACAATCTTCTAGGTTGGGCATTAAAACCGATTTTAGAAGTGGTAAAGGCTAAATAAAGGAAAGAGCTAAGCCATAATGGAAGTAAAAGTGGAAGTCTTAGTCGCTCAGTCATATCAGACTTTTTGCAAAGTCATGGACTGTAGCCTGCCAGGCTCTTCTGTCCATGGAATTCTCCAGGCAAGAATACTGGAGAGGCTTACCATTTCCTTCTCCAGGGGATCTTCCCAACCCAGGAATTGAACCCAGGTCTCCCTGGAGAAGGAAATGGCAACCCACTCCAGTATTCATGCCTGGAAAATCTCATGGACCAGGAGCCTGGTGGACTGCAGTCCGTGGGGTCGCAAAGAGTCGGACTGGACTGACCGACTTCACTTCACTTCACTTCACTTCTCCTGCGTTGCAGGCAGATTCTTTAATGTCTGCACCACAAGGGAGGCCCTAATATGTGAGTTTAAAGATGTAGAGAATTTATTTGCTTTTACAAAAAGTAGATAGGAAAGAGGAAGAGTTTCTCCTTTTAAAAATAATAATAAGACCACATAGAAACAGAATATTTTGTTTAGAGCAAATAATACTTGAATTCTTCAAATTTTCCTTCTTTGATTCTCTGAGCACAATGATTTTAGACTGAATTAGAGTCTTAAAACAATGTAAATCATCACTTCTTTGTCAGAAAATTCAATAAGCCTTCGCCCCTCAAGTTTTTACTAAGTTTTCTTAAGAAAGTCATGTCAATACTCTGACTGACAGATGATAAATCCCAACAGCAGTCTTATAGATTACCAATTATTCTTGCATATAAACACCCTAAATTTGTGACAGGACAACTTTATGGTCATTGTCTAGTATATGTCAATGAATTTTTCATTTCTGTGTCTCTAATTGGTTGTATATTACCCAGTCAATTCCTCTCATTATGTGACATGGTGTTAAAGATTTTTTTGCCCTGATATTCACTTATTTTTCTTTCTCTTTAGACCCATGCTCTTCAAAGTAGCTTCCCATATCTCTAAGAGTTGGGGTTGGTGCATGGGGATGACCCAGAGAGATGTTATGGGGAGGGAGGTGGGAGGGGGGTTCATGTTTGGGAACGCATGTAAGAATTAAAGATTTTAAAATTTAAAAAATAAAAAACTAAAAAAAAGAAAAAAGAAACTATTTTGAAATTAATAACACATTTCATGGTAATTGTGTATTGCTAATACTCTGACTCCCAAATATACTTTCTTTTTAATTCACTCTTTCCATTTCTTTTTCAAAATATTGTGATTTTCACAGTGTCTCTTTGTTCCTTCAAGCACACTTATGAAAAAAGCTGGAACGTGACACCCAGGAAAAACTTTATAACTGTGGCTTTTGCAAAGTTTGAGTAAGAATACTGAATTTTAACATTTTGCTAGATTGACAGCTAATGGAACAACCCAAAGTCTTTCTGAGGGTAGTAAGACCAGTCAGGGCTCAGTTATAAAATAGGGAAAAACTACATATTTTTTCAATTAAGCTTTTTATTTTGTATTGTGTATAGCCAATTAACAGCATTGTGATAGTTTCAGGGGGACAGCAAAGGGACTCAGTCAGTTCAGTTCAGTCGCTCAGTCGTGTCCAACTCTTTGCAACCCCATGAATCGCAGCACGCCAGGCCTCCCTATCCATCACCGTCTCCCAGAGTTCACTCAGACTCACGTCCATCGAGTCAGTGATGCCATCCAGCCATCTCATCCTCGGTCATCCCCTTCTCCTCCTGCCCCTAGTCCCTCCCAGGATCAGAGTCTTTTCCAATGAGTCAACTCTTCGCATGAGGTGGCCAAAGTACTGGAGTTTCAGCTTTAGCATCATTCCTTCCAAAGAAATCCCAGGGTTGATCTCCTTCAGAATGGACTGGTTGGATCTCCTTGCAGTCCAAGGGACTCTCAAGAGTCTTCTCCAACACCACAGTTCAAACGCATCAATTCTTCAGTGCTCAGCCTTCTTCACAGTCCAACTCTCACATCCATACATGACCACAGGAAAAACCATAGCCTTGACTAGACGGACCTTAGTAACCATACATATACATGGATTCATTCACCCCCAAACTCCTCTCCCATCCAGGCTGCTGCATAACTTTGAGCAGTTTCCCTGTGCTATGCAGTAGGCCATCCAATTTGAATACAGCAGTGTGTACATGTCCAACCCAAACTCCCTAGCTATCCTTTCCCCACTGCCCCCTCCCCGCTACCCCCGGCAACCGTAAGTTCATTCTCTAAGTCTGTGAATCTGTTTTTGTTTGGTAAGTAAGTTCATTTTTTATCATGTCTTTTGAGATTCCACATAGAAGAGATGTTATACAATTTTTGACGCTCTGACTTAACTTCACTTAGCATGATCCACTCTGGGCCCCTCCATGTTGCTGCAAATAGCATCGCTTCATTCCTTTTAATGGACAAGTAGTGTTCCACTGTATGTGTGTGTGCTCAGTTGTTCAGTCGTGTCTGGCTCTCTGCAGCCCCATTGACTGTAGCCCGCCAGGCCCCGCTATCCATGGAATTTTCCAGGCTATAATGTTGAAGCAGATCTCCATGTTCTCCCCTAGGGGATCTTCCAGACTCAGGGATCTAACCCAGGTCTCTTGCATCTCCTGCACTAGTGGATTCTTTACCACTAGTGCCACCTGGGATGCCCATCACAGTATATGTAGTTCAGCAAAAACAAGAGCTGGAGCTGACTGTGGCTTAGATCGTTAGCTCCTTATTGCAAAATTCAAGCTTAAACTGAAGTAGGGAAAACCACTAGACAATTCAAGTATGACTTAAATCAAATCAATTGTGATTATACAGTGGAGGTGACAAATAGATTCAAGAGATTAGATCTGGTAGATAGATTGCCTGAAGAACTATGGGTGGAGGCGTGTAACATTGTACAGGAGGCAGTGACCAAAACCATCTCAAAGAAACAGAAATGCAAGAAGACAAAGTGGTTGTCTGAGGAGGACTTACAGAAGCAGAAAAGAAGAGAAGGGAAAGGCAAAGGAGAAAAGGAAAGATACACCCAACTGAATGCAGAGTTCCAGAGAAAGCAAGGAGAGATGTGAAAGCCTTCTTAAGTGAAAAATGCAAAGAAATAGAGGAAATCAGTGGAATGGGAAAGACTAGAGATCTCTGCAAGAATATTGGTAATACCAAGGGAACATTTCATGCAAAGATGGGCTCAATAAAGGACAGAAAGAGCAAGAACTTAACAAAAGCAAAGGAGGTTAAGAAGAAGTGGCAAGCATACATAGGAGAACTGAAAAAACAGGTCTTAATGACCTGGATAACCACAATGATGTGGTCATGCACCTAGAGCCAGACATCCTGGAGAGTGAAGTCCAATGGGCCTTAGGAAGCGTAACTACAAACAGTTGGTTGAGGTGACAGAATTCCAACTGAACTATTTCAAATCCTAAAAGATGATGCTATGAAAGTTCCACACTCAATATGCCAGCAAATTTGGAAAACTCAGCGGTAGCCACAGGATTGGAAAAAGTTAGTGTTCATTTCAATTCCAAAAAAGGGCAATGCCAAAGAATGTTCAAAGTATTGTAAATTGTGCTCATTTCACTTGCTTGCAAGATAATGCTCAAAATCCTGAAAGCTAGACTTTAACAGTACATGAACCAATAACTTCCAGATGTATAAGCTGGATTTAGAAAAGGCAGAGGAACCAGAGATCGAATTTTCAAAATCTACTGGATCATAGAAAGGGAATTCCACAAAAACATTTACTTCTGCTTCACTGATTACGCTAAAGACTTTGATTGTGTGGATCGCTACAAACTGAAAATTGTTAAAGAGTTGGGAATACCAAACCACTTACTTGTCTCCTGAGAAAACTGCATGCAGGTCAAAAAGCAATAGTTAGAACCAGACAATGGGACAATGGAACAGGCTGGCTCAAAATTGGGAAAGGAGTATGACAAGTCTGTATATTGTCACTCTGCTTATTCAACTTCTATGAAGAGTACATTTTCAAAATGCTGGGCTGGATGAATCACAAGCTGGAATCAAGATTGCCAGAAGAAATATCAACAGTCTCTGATACACAGATGATACCAATTTAATGGCAGAAAGTCCATTTCTTGACTATTGTAAACAACCCTGCAGTGAATATTGGGCTGCATGTGTACTTCTGAATTATGTTTTTCTGTGGATATATTCCTAGGAATGAAATTGCTAGACCACATGATAGTTGTATTTTTAATGTCCTATATTAAAAATATAATATATATATCATATAAAAATATTAAAAAGTTAAAAGTTATATCTTTATTATCTTAAGGAACATCCATACTGTTGTCTCATTCCCACTGTCAGTCTAGGAAAGTTCCCTTTTCTTCACACCCTCTCCAGCATCTACTGATAGCCAGAAAAAAGAGGAACTTCTGAGATATACAGTAACACTGATGAACCTAGAAGATATTATTTGAAGTGAAATAAGCTACTCACAGAAAGACAAATACTGCATGATTACACTTATCTGAGGTATCTAAAACAATCAAGTTCTTAGAATCAACGTGTGAAATGATGGCTACCAGGGACTAGGGGGATGGGGACACAGGAAATTACTAATTAATGGGCATTTCAGTTAAAGAAAATGAATACATTCTAGAGATCTGATATATAACCTTGCACCTATAGTCAACAATAATCTATTGCACATGAGAATTTGTTAAGAAATTAAATCTCATGTTAAGTGTTCTTACAATAAAATGCAATTTTTTAGTTAAGAAAATCATACATGAAGTACCAGCTTCAATATTCCCTGTTAATTTATTCCTCTTTTTAATAGATTGCATTCATTAATTACAAATTGTCCTATAACCTAAAGCAACCTGAGCATCTGGAGAAAAATCTGGGGCAATAGGATCACATTCTGCTCCCATTCAGGAAGCAGTAAGCACAACTATCTGAAAAAGAATTCGTTACTTCAGGACAGTAAATTATTCTTTGGTAGTCAGTAAAAGAATATAACCTGCTGTAAGCCAGTCTCAATTTATGTGAAAAATTCTAGACTGTAATCGTAATAGAAAAAAAATCATCAAGGCTTTCAGCATTTCTACAAACATTAAAAAATATTATTTACAAAATTAACAAGATAGAGTCAACTAATTAAACTGTACTCCATTTCATCTGTCCCAGGTTTGAAAAATGCCTATACACTAATTAAATATCAAGTTAGTTCTATGACTTTAAGAGGACAAAATAATCTTGTAATAACACATTTGCATTGATAAAACACAACAGAGCTTATTTTCTATATTAAAACATGATGCCACCTTGATTTTTTAAAAAGAATTACTCTTTACCCTTATTTACATCTTTATAAAATGAAACATTTATGATTTACTCATAATTTTTAAACCAGAGAATACTAGTACTCCAAAAACCATTATCTCTGGTCAATATCCATATTCTGCCTGCTCTAAGTAAAAATATGGCTTACAAGTTTGTTGAGATTTATCTCATTAAAATTTTATTGAGAGTTAAGGTTGGATGGCATCACTGACTGGATGGATATGGGCTTTGGTGGACTCCGGGAGCTGGTGATGGACAGGGAGGCCTGGAGTGCTACAGTTCATGGGGTAGCAAAAAGAGTCGGATAAGACTGAGTGACTGAACTTAACTGAACTGATCTTTATTTTTAAAGTTATATAAAGACAAAAGTTAACCACTTTCTTGATGAGATTTAGTTATTAAACTCCCTGAAAGCAAATGACTACCCCAGTGATTTCTCAATGTCTCTTTTAGAGAGATGGCAATGCCATGTTTTAAGTTAGGAAATGCAATATAGCACAGATGCTCATATTAATCTCTATCAGGTTAAAAACTTAGTTGGAAAGCTCAAGGAGGCCTCAGTGTCCTCCCAGGAGGGTATTCAACAACATGCTAAAATAATCTACCCCCTGTTCACACTTCTCTCAGCTCTTTTCTTTTCCCATCTCAGTTTAAATTTCTCTCAATTACAACTGCAAATATATAATCAGTTTTTTAGAATTGTGTTTACCATAAAAACACAATGAATCACACCTGTAAAATTAGAGTCATAGAAAATAAATCCTTTGATATCTCCATTTATTAAAAATAAGTATATTGGTCTCTATTTTAAATTTAGGTGAAATATTATGATGTGTAACTAAAACTATCATTCAGTTAGGGGGAACAATGAACAAGTCTATTGACAAAGGTTTCAAATAATTGTTTTACTGGTAAACAATTGAAAAAACAATAATTGTTTCTCAGAGGGGGAAAATAAAGTTGTGATAGCTACTTAATAGTTTTAAATCTACTGGGACCCATGCAACAGGTACATTAGAAAAGTGCTTTGATAGTACAATAGATAACAATAACTCAACATTCATTTATTCTTTCTCCCATTGAATCAAAGAATTAAATACATACAATATGTTAGCCATTATTCATTTGCAGATTCATTAAATAATGGATAAATACAATACATTGTACTTGCTGCTGGAAAACCTTAGAGAGTTGTTTACAAAACTGACAGGCAAGCAGAAAGCACAGAGGATTACGTGGGTAACTACAGTGAAATGTAAAGATTATCATGATAAAAATGTCCCTGGAGCATGGGCTGGGAGGGGGTTCTTAGGGCAGTGATAAAGTTAGCAAAGTCTCCCATCGTGAGAAGACTTACTCTTAAAGTTAAAAAACATGTTGGATGAATCTAGGAAAAGAAAGGAGGGACATGTATCCCAGAGATAGAAAATAGTAAGTGAAATTGTGCAGAAATTAAGAATTTTTAAAATTTCCTCCCTGATACAGTGAACATTTAGAATAAACTAGAAAGACAGGGCCAGAGATAAATTTGAGACCAGATTGTTAGCAACCTTCAAAGGTCTTATGTATTAATGCTTTATCTTATATCATAGGAGGGTGTTAAGTGAAGCAGTAAGATGTTCATATTCATATTCATGTCAGAAAGTCCTCTCTGTTAAAATTGTGAAGAATGAATTCAATGGGAGCCAGAATAAAGGTGGAAAGACAGATTTGAAGGCTATTGTAGCAGTGCATGAGGCAATAAGGGTGAAGGCAAAATGGATAGAATGGTAGAAGGGAGATTTGATTTTTACAATTAAATGTAGACATGGCAAGACATGGTTATTCACTCGATTATAAAGAAGAAGGAGGTGAAGATTAAAGTCAGATTTCTGAATTTGATAACTGAGAGGAAGGTTATATTACATATTGAAAATGCAAGTGGGTTCAGTGGGATTAATAGAACACTGGTTCAGTATTACAGGTGTTAAGATTGAGCTATCTATGGAATATATACTTGAAATAAGCAAAATGCAAACATATACCACTGTGCATTTTACAGAAAATTTTGAACAAGCTAATGATTTTGAAGACACTAGTCTATGTCTATGTCCAACTCTTTGCAACCCCATGGACTGTAGCCAGTTTCCTCTGTCCACGGAATTCTCCAGGCAAGAATACTGGCGGGGGATATCCTCTTCCAGGGGATCTTCCCAACCCAAAGTCTCCTGCAATGGCAGGTGGCTTCTTTACCTCTAGCGCCACCTAATATACAGTCCATGAAATTCTGCAGGCCAGAATACTGGAGTGGGTAGACTTTCCCTTCTCCAGGGGATCTTCCCAACACAGAGATTGAACCTTGGTCTCTCATATTGCGGGTGGATTCTTTACCAGCCCAGCCATGGGGAAGGCCAAGAATACTGGAGTGCATAGCCTATCCCTTCTCCAGCAGATCTTCCTAACCCAGGAATTGAACTGGGCTCTCCTGCATTGCAGGCAATTCTTTACCAACTGAGCTTATAGGGAAGCCCCTAACGTGAGAAAGAATATTATAATCTAATCACAAGTGAGAGAGAATGCAAAAGCACAAAGTGATAAAGAGAACATGTGTAGCGTAGTGTCAAGAAAGTAAAAGAAAGAGTTTAAAAGGAGGTTTTCAAAGTGTCAGATGTGGCCACAGTAAAATAATGTAAGGATGAGGACTGTCCATTGTGAAGGTGAGTAGTGGCAATGCTAAGAGGAATTTAGTGCATGGATGACATCTGATCAAAACTGTAGTCAGCTTCATAATCAATAGGAAGTTGAAAAAGCAAAAACAATAATATAAACAATATACCTTAATATTATTTGGCAATAAAAAGTAGGAGATAGCTCCATGGCACCTAAAAGTAGTTTACAGCATCAAAGCAGGGATGTGAATGTGTACCTTTACAAATATATGTACATACTCATTATTTATTTTTACTGAAAATGAGAAAAAAATATGCCTGAGTATGATTATGAAAAATGAATTAGAAAGTTTTAGAAACATAAGTTGCATGGCATAGTTGATATCAGAACATGTTATATTAAAAAAAATAGAAAACAACATAATTCAGATATGAGGTAATTAGAAGTAGTTGTATCTTTAACCTGGTGTGGGTGTATACTGGAGGGATTCCAGAAGGATAAAGACCAAATTAAACACCTGTTTCAGACATACTGTTCTGGCCTCCCTATGGATATGAATTGCAGTGGGTCCAGCCTTGAGGAAAGGAAGTCAGGTAAGGGCTTTATGTAAAATTCAATCAACAAGTGATCAAGACATAAACAGAACTGATCATTATAGAAGCAGGGATAAGGGAAATAACACTGGAGTTTTGATTAAGTGAAATATATGGGACTTAGTTTCTAACCAGATATCATGAGTGATCGGATGATGGAAATGACGTATTGGAAAAGTACAGAAATGTTCACAATTTTGCAAATTTGATGATTAGACAATTAAAAAACAAGTATTTATTGAGTGCCAATTCTGTACTATTTACTGTATAGAGATGGGGGTGAGAGCTAGACAGAAAGATAATGCACAAATACTTTGGGTCGTGCAAAATTCTCCAGGCCAGAATACTGGAGTTGGTAGCTGTTCCCTTCTCCAGGCAGATTCTTTACCAACTGAGACAGCAGGGAAGCCCTTCCTGACCCAGGTCTCCTGCATTGCAGACAGATTGTTTACCTGCTGAGCTACCAGGGAGGCCTATATATATGGGCTTATTTACATCATACAAACTGCATTTTTTCACATCAGTTCAGTTCAGTTCGGTTCAGTCGCTTAGTCGTGTCCGACTCATTGCGACCCCATGAATCACAGCACGCCAGGCCTCCCTGTCTGTCACCAACTCCCGGAGATCACTCAGACTCACGTCCATCGAGTCAGTGATGCCATCCAGCCATCTCATCCTCGGTCGTTCCTTTTCCTCCTGCCCCCAATCCCTCCCAGCATCAGAGTCTTTTCCAATGAGTCAACTCTTCCCATGAGGTGGCTAAAGTACTGGAGTTTCAGCTTTAGCCTCTTTCCTTCCAAAGAAATCCCAGGGTTGATCTCCTTCAGAATGGACTAGTTGGATCTATTTGCAGTCCAAGGGACTCTCAAGAGTCTTCTCCAACACCACAGTTCAAAAGCATCAATTCTTTGGTGCTCAGCCTTCTTCACAGTCCAACTCTCACATCCATACATGACCACAGGAAAAACCACAGCCTTGACTAGATGGACCATAGTCAGAAAAGTAATGTCTCTGCTTTTGAATATGCTATCTAGGTTGGTCATAACTTTTCTTCCAAGGAGTAAGTGTCTTTTAATTTCATGGCTGCAGTCACCATCTGCAGTGATTTTGGAGCCCCCCAAAATAAAGTCTGACACTGTTTCCACTGTTTCTCAATCTATTCCCCATGGAGTGATGGGACCAGATGCCATGATCTTCATTTTCTGAATGTTGAGCTTTAAGCCAACATTTTCACTCTCCTTTTTTACTTTCATCAAGAGGCTTTTCAGTTCCTCTTCACTTTCTGCCATAAGGGTGGTGTCATCTGCATATCTGAGGTGACTGATATTTCTCCCGGCAATCTTGATTCCAGCTTGTGTTTCTTCCAGTCCAGCATTTCTCATGATGTACTCTGCACAGAAGTTATATAAGCAGGGTGACAATATACAGCCTTGATGCACTCCTTTTACTATTTGGAACCAGTCTGTTGTTCTATGTCCAGTTCTAACTGTTGCTTCCTGACCTGCATACAGATTCCTCAAGAGGCAGGTTAGGTGTGCTGGTATTCCCATCTCTTTCAGAATTTTCCACAGTTGATTGTGATCCACACAGTCAAAGGCTTTGGCATAGTCAATAAAGCAGAAATAAACGTTTTTCTGGAACTCTCTTGCTATTTCCATGATCCAGCGGGTGTTGGCAATTTGATCTCTGGTTCCTCTGCCTTTTCTAAAACCAGCTTGAACATCAGGGAGTTCACGGTTCACGTATTGCTGAAGCCTGGCTTGGAGAATTTTGAGCATTACTTTACTAGCGAGTGAGATGAGTGCAATTGTGCAGTAGTTTGAGCATTCTTTGGCATTGCCTTTCTTTGGAATTGGAATGAAAACTAACCTTTTCCAGTCCTGTGGCCACTGCTGAGTTTTCCAAATTTGCTGGCATATTGAGTGCAGCACTTTCACATCATCTTTCAGGATTTGAAAGAGCTCAACTGGAATTCCATCCCCTCCACTAGCTTTGTTCATAGTGATGCTTTCTAAGGCCCACTTGACTTCACATTCCCGGATGTCTGGCTCTAGGTGAGTGATCACACCATCGTGATTATCTGGGTCATGAAGATCCTTTTTGTACAGTTCTTCTGTGTATTCTTGCCATCTCTTCTTAATATCTTCTGCTTCTGTTAGGTCCAGACCATTTCTGTGCTTTATAGAGCCCATCTTTGCATGAAATGTTCCCTTGGTATCTCTAATTTTCTGGAAGAGGTCTCTAGTCTTTCCCATTCTGTTGTTTTCCTCTATTTCTTTACATTGATCTCTGAAGAAGACTTTCTTATCTCTTCTTGCCAGTCTTTGGAACTCTGCATTCAGATGCTTATATCTTTCCTTTTCTCCTTGGCTTTTTGCTTCTCTTCTTTTCACAGCTATTTGTAAGGCTTCCCCAGACAGCCATTTTGCTTTTTTGCATTTCTTTTCCATGGGGATGGTCTTGATCCCTGTCTCCTGTACAATGTCAGGAACCTCAGTCCATAGGTCATCAGGCACTCTATCTGTCAGATCTAGGCCCTTAAATCTATTTCTTACTTCCACTGTATAATCATAAGGAATTTGATTTAGGTCATACCTGAATGGTCTAGCAGTTTTCCCTACTTTCTTCAATTTAAGTCTGAATTTGGTAATAAGGAGTTCATGATATGAGCCACAGTCAGCTCCTGGTCTTGTTTTTGTTGACTGTATAGAGCTTCTCCATCTTTTGCTGCAGGAAATATAAGAAACTAAATTTTTTTTTAAAATGAGTATAATCCAGGCAAATAAGTGGTACAACTAGGTCTAACTAACACTAAAGTCTTTATATAACCTCACTTAATTCCTTCAATACCCATGTGATAACTGGTATTTTAATTTTACTAAATTAAAAATGCAGTGATTCAAAGAGAACCCCAATAGGATAGTATTCTTTTTTTTTTTAACTGTATATCTTGAGAGTTTGGCTGCAATAGAAATTTTGTAAGTATTTTTCCTTTTTTAGGAAATGGCAACCCACACCAGTACTCTTGCCTAGAAAATCCTATGGACGGAGGAGCCTGGTGTCCATGGGGTTGCAAAGAGTCGGACACGACTGAGCAATTTCACTTCACTTCATTTATTTATTTATTTTGGTGGCGCTGAGTCTTCATTACTGCACCAGGCTTTCTCTAGTTGCAGCGAGTGGGGCTGCTCTGTAGTTGTGGTATGTGGAATTCTCATTACAGCGGCTTCTCTTGTTGCTGACCATGGGCTCCAGGGGCACGGGCTTCAGTAGTTGAGGCACATGGCCTCAGTGGTTCCAGCTCCTGAGCTCTAGAGCTCAGTAGTCATGGTGCACAGCTTAGGTGCTCTGTGATGTGTGGAATCTTCTTGCACCAGGGATTGAATTCATGTCCTCTGCATTGACAGGAGAATTCTTAACCACTGGACCACCAAGGAAACCCTGTAAGTATTTCTTGAGTGAGTTAAATGAATTGGCCAAGATCTTACAGTAGGCTTCCCTGATAGCTCAGTTGGTAAAGAATCTGCTTGCAATGCAGGAGACCCCAGTTGGGTTACTGGGTTGGGAAGATCCACTGGAGAAGGGATAAGCTCCCCAGTCCAGTATTTTTGGGCTTCCCTTGTGTCTCAGACGGTAAAGAATCTGCCTGCAATGCAGGAGACCTAGGTTCGATCCCTGTGTTGGGAAGAATCCTTGGAGAAGGGAAAGGCTACCCACTCCAGTATTCTGGCCTGGAGAATTCCATGAACTGTATAGTCCATGGGGTTGCAAAGAGTCAGACTTAACTGAGCAACTTTCACTTATAGCAGGCAATAGGTGGAATTAGATTGCTGCCTCACATCCCTTCCCTTTGTGTTACTCCTATCAAAACCATGAAGCCAATTATTGAAAAAAAATAACAATTTTTAACAAATATTATAAAGTATAAATATAATGTGAAAGACTTATAGCATTTGAGCAATCCGGGAAAAAGATCCATCACATATATTGAGGGCAGAGGAAATTATGCACTTATGTTGTGGGAACAGCAATGTTTTAAATAATCTAGTAATCAGTCATTGGGAAGAAAGTGAAAGTGTCAGTTGGTTAGTCAAGTCCAACTTTTTGCAACCTCGTGGACTGTAGCCTGCCAGGCTCCTCTGTCCATGGAATTCTCTAGGCAATAATTCTTGAATGAATAGCTAGTTCCTCTCCAGGGGATCTTCCCAACCGAAGGATCAAACCTGGATCTCCTGCATTGCAGGAAGATTCTTTACTGCATGAACCACCAAGGAAGTCCCACAGGACAGAGGATGAGATGGTTGGACGGCATCATCAACTCGATGGACATGAGACTGAGAAAGCCCCAGGAGACAGTGAAGGATAGGGAAGCCTGGCATGATGCATGTAGCCGATGGGTTTGCAAAGAGTCAGACACGATTTAACAACTGAACAACAACAGAAATTACTCATTATGCTAGAGATATCATTCCTGCTTGAATTCTCTGGAGACAGGTGGAGTTGACTTTGGGAATAATTTGGTCCTTAAAGTAAAAAATTTGTGATCTGGAAATAAGTTAGCAAGAATAAAGACACAAAGTTATATGGTATTTTCTCTTTAATGGTCTTAATGACTATTTGTCTTATCTCTGACATCTTATAATAATGTGAGAAAATATGAGTCAACTGTCACAGCTGCATTGCCCTTTATCGACTTTTAAGTGTCAACAATTATGGTCTGAAATTTGTCAGGGTCTAGTAAATAGTAACTTTTCCCTAAAGGTATTTTTTTACTGTAAAATATGGTCAGTCGTCCAACATTATTAAATAATGATGTGTGGTTATCTGTGGGATTTTGTCTGAAATATGGTCTACTTTAGATGACATATGTGTACATGGTCTAAAAAACATTCTCAAATGTTTTCTTGAGCAAATTACCTAAAGCAGTATTTCTTATCTAGGTCTATCTCCCCATCTTCTGTCTGTATCTTACTTTTTTCTTTACTTTCCCTTATTTGACAATATATATTATGTATTTACTTATTTTACTTGTTTAGTGTTGGTCTTCCAATTAGAATGCCCAGAAATTACGTGTTTAAGTATATACTAAACAATGATGTACAATTAGATATACATATATATATGTATATATATGCAAGTTTCATATAGATGCATGTTCCTATCTCTTCTGTTAGTAATAGCCCCCTAAAAGAAACAACCAAATGCTCATTATTGGTAGAATAAATATATTATGATTTGGGGGATACACATCAATGAGAATAAATTAATTTAATCTAACACAATAAATGCTCAGAACACTTACATAAACCTACAGTTGAGAAAAGTCATCTGACACAAGCTTATTTTACAGTAAAGTGCTGAATATCTCAAACAGTTTTTAGAGTAGTCTACGAAAAGAGAGAGAGAAAAAAAGAATGGTTTTATGGATACAGAATGACTGTGAGAGTGTCAGTTGCTCATGACCACAAAGCTGTCGTAGTTATTCAACATCATGATAAAGGATTATACCCCACATCACTAGCTTGTT
The DNA here is from genome assembly GCF_042477335.2 of Ovis canadensis. Classification (NCBI taxonomy): domain Eukaryota; kingdom Metazoa; phylum Chordata; class Mammalia; order Artiodactyla; family Bovidae; genus Ovis; species Ovis canadensis. The sequence continues at coordinate 105,492,460 of NC_091251.1, forward strand.
CTTATATTCACTCACTAAGTTGTGCTGGACTCTTTGCAACCCTATGAACTGCAGCAGGCCAGGCTCTCCTGTCCTTCACTCTATCCCGGCATTTGCTCAGATTCATATCTATTGAGTCAATGATAATATCTAACCTTCTCATCTTCCATTGCACTCTTCCTCTCTTGCCCTCAATCTTTCCCAGCACCAGGGTCTTTTCCAATGGGTTGGCTCTTTGCATCAGGTGGTCAAAGTATTGAAGCTTCAGTTTCAGCATCAGTCTTTCCAATGAATAGCCTGAGAAAAGATAAAAATATAAACTTTGATATATATTTTCTACTGAATGTGTATGCTTTCAAACCATTTTAAACTTGAAATAGTGTAAGTTTAAATTTTGTAAGTCAGAGACGCTCTGTACATATATATTTTAAATATGAGGCATGTAAATATCTCTCTAGGCACACACAGAAAAATAAGTTTGAGCCTGTGCACTTCAGCTTAGAGTTATTGCTGTAAGCACCAGAGTTGTTTGGTTTTTTTTTTTTTTTTTGAAAATTATCTGCATTCTCAAGTGATTCCTGTAAGTCATGTCATACTTTCTTAATGTCACAAAACTGGAATCAGTTAATAAGCATTTCTAGAACATTTTCATTTTTCTAGCCCATCATTAAGACTATCTTCCCTGGATTTTTACTCCACTTCTAGTTTGTCCAGTTTCTTACTTTTACATATTTTTATTTATATGCTTGATTCAATCTCTACAATGGTTAAACCCCCTCATTAACACTGATTCACACTGGGTTATGGCTAGAATTACCACTTGGACTCATTTTTTGGAATAAGGGCTCAGCAACTGCAGAGGAAAGAATTAACACAGCAGGATGGTGTAGCCTTACCCCTACACATTCCCCAGAAAGATTTGTTTTAATGTAACTGCATTTAACCATTCTGTCTCATAAGGTTGTTTCTGTATTCCTGAACTCTTGTCACATGTTGTACCAGTTTATCTGGACTGTTCATATTAATAATATGATTATGGTGAATGTTGCTGTTGTTGTAATTCAGTTGCTAAGTCATGTCCACTGTTGGTGACTCAGTGGACTGCAGTCTGCCAGGTTCCTCTGTCCTCCACTATTTGCCAGAGTTTGCTCAAGTTTATGTCCATTGAGTCAGTGATACTATCTAACCACCTCATTCTCTGCTGCCCTCTTCTCCTTTTGCCTTTAATTTTCCCCAGCAACAGGGTCTTTTCCAGTGAGTCAGTTCTTCACATCAGGTGGCCAAAGTATTGGAGCTTTAGCTTCAGCATCAGTCCTTCCAATGAGTATTCAGGGTTGATTTCCTTTAGGTTTGACTGGTTTGATCTCCTTGAAGTCCAAGGGGCTCTCAAGAGTCTTCTCCAGCACCACAATTTGAAAGCGTCAATCTTTTGGTGCTAAGCCTTCACTATGGTCCAAATCTCACATCTATACATGGTTACTGGAAAAACCATAGCATTGATTATATGGGCCTTTGTCAGCTGAGTGATGTCTGTGCTTATTAAATGCATATTAAATGCTGTTTAGGATGGTCATAACTTTCCTTCCAAGAAGCAAGTGTCTTTTGATTTCATGGCTGCAGTCACTGTTCCCAGTGATTTTGGAGCCTAAGAAAATAAAATCTGTCACTGCCTCCACTTTTTTCCTTTTATTTGCATGAAATGATGGGATCAGATACCATGATCTTAGTTTTTGAATGTTGAGTTTTAAGTCAGCTTTTTCACTCTCCTTTTTTCCCCTCATCAAGAGGCTCTTTAGTTCCTCTTCACTTTCTACTGTTAGAGAGGTATCATCTGCAAATCTGAGGCTGTTAATATTTAACAGTGAATACTTGCTTTCAATCTTGGGGACTGGGGCTTCATTAACTGAAGTCAGTCACAGAGGCACTGTACGATGAAATGATTGTGACTGTCCCCCGATAAATCCAAGGTAGCCAAGCTCAGCTAAACTTCCCTAGCTGGGCAAAACTTCGCACTTATTGCCACATAATGTTAAGGAATTAAGCTCATTTTGTGCTACTCCATGGACTGCAGAATGCCAGACTTCCCTGACCTTCACCAACTCCAAGAGTTCGGTCAATCTCCTGTCCATCAAGTTGGTGATGCCATCCAACCATCTCCTCCTCTGTGTCCCCGTTTCTTTCTGCCCTCAATCTTTCCCAGCATCAGGGTCTTTTCCAATGAGTCAGTTCTCACAACAGGTGGCCAAAATATTGGAGTTTCAGCTTTAGCATCAGTCCTTCCAATGAATATTCAGGACTGATTTCCTTTAGGATGGACTGGTTGCATCTCCTTGCAGTCCAAGTTACCCTCAATAGTCTTTTCCAACACCACAGTTCAAAAGCATCAATTCTTCAGCGCTCAGCTTTCTTTATATTCCAACTCTCACATCCATACATGACTACTGGTAAAACAGTCCATGGGGTTGCAAAGAGTTGTACATGACTGAGCAATTGGACTGAAGTGAACTGTGCTACTCCACTGGGAGGGCTGCTTAAAATCTTACACTAGGTTTCCTCTGGACTTTGCTGGGGAGCCTTTTCCCTTTGCTGATTTTCTCTGCATTCTTTCACCGTAAGAAACTGTGACTATGTTCCCCAATGTTTCAGCAGGTAAAGAAATCTTTTGCAGGTGATGCAAGTTCAATCCTTGAGTTGGGAAGATCACCCAGAAGAGAAAAATGGCAACCCACTCAGTATTCTTGCCTGTAAAATTCCCTGGACAGAGGAGCCTGGTGGGCTACAATCCAAAAAGTTGTACAGAATCATACAGGACTGAACAACTAACCATGCATACACATGAATATAAAAATACTTAAGTCCTGTGGGTCATTCCAGTGAATCTTCAAACCTGAGACAGTCTTAGGGACCCTGACCACAGACTCTTTCCCAGCGCTGTCAATAAAGGTTTTTCCACGCACTCTCACGGATGGTGCTACTCTTGTTTATTTCTCCAACAAAGTGCTGAACAGAATATAGTTACAGTAAAGCAAAAATTTTAGTAATACCATAAATCAATTTAGTAATAGGAGAAAGAAAACTCATGAGTTATCCTTGCACTGGAGAAGGCAATGGCAACCCACTCCAGTACTCTTGCCTGGAAAACCCCATGGAAGGAGGAGCCTGGTAGGCTGCAGTCCATGGGGTCGCGAAAAGTTGGACATGACTGAGAGACTTCACTTTCACTTTTCACTTTCATGCATTGGAGAAGGAAATGGCAACCTACTCCAGTGTTCTTGCTTGGAGAATCCCAGGGACCGTGGAGTTTGGTGGGCTGCCGTCTATGGGGTCGCACAGAGTTGGACATGACTGAAGCGACTTAGAAGCAGCATCCTTACATCTCTTTTAATGTCTTTCATTCTTTTTACCTTATTATGTGACTGAGAAAAACTTGTACCAGGAGTGGAGTGGTCTTCTATGACATTTCCTTGGATTATTTTCATTTTTAAAATTAATTTTCATTGTAATGTATATAGTTTACGATGCTGTATTAGTTTCTACTGTATGGCAAAATGAATCAGCCACGCATATACACATGCGTGTTAGTCATTCAGTTGTTTCCGACTCTTTGGGACCCCATGGGCTGCAGCTCACCAGGCTCTTCTGTCCTTGGGATTCTCCAGGCAAGAATACTGGAATGGATTGCCATTCTTTTCTCCAACATATACATATATTACCTCCCTTTTGGACTTACTTCCCATTTAGGTCACCACAGTACATAAAGTAGGTTACCTGTTCTAACAGCATATTTTCTTTAGTTATCTCTTTTATACATGGCATCAATAAATATGTGTGTTAATCTCAATCTCCCAATTCTTCCTACACTCCTTTTAACCCTTGGTATCCATATATTTGTTCTCTACATCTGTGTCTCTATTTCTGCTTTCCAAATAAGATCTTCTATACTTTTTTTTTTTCTGGATTCCATATATGTGTTAATTTGGAATATTTGTTTTTCTCTTTCTGATTTACTTTATCTTGTATCTGCTTAAGCTTGCATTACTTTTTAATTTTTATTGTTTATTTTATGTTTTTTTGCAATAATTTATTTTGACACATTTCTCTTTTTGTGGTGAAATAAGATAATATAACTTATTAATGCAAATGTACTATGTAAATCAAAATGAAGTATTCTTGATGGATAAACTATACATAATCAAATAAAGGTTCCACCCTCAAATTTCCAGATTGTGTGTTAATTTCCCTCCCCTCAAAATTCATATGTTGAAGTTGTAGCTCCTTCTAACTCAGAATGGAACTGTATTTGGAGTTAGGATCTTTAAAGCAGCCTTTAAGGTTAAGTGAGACCCAAGAGATGAGGGTTCCATCCCTGGGTTGGGAGATTCCCCTGAAGAAGGAAATGGCAACTCACTCCAGTATTCTTGCCTAGAAAATTCCATGTACAGAGAACCCTGGCAGGCTACAGTCCATGGAGTCACAGAGTCAGATACAACTGAGCATACCTTCAAATACAATCTGACTTATGTCCTTATAAGAAGAGATTAGGACACACACAAAGAAATAATCAAGGAAGCCCACAGTGAGAAGGCAGCCATGTTCAAACTGAGAAGAGAGGACTCAGAAGAATCCAGCTCTGCTGATGCTTTGCTCTTGAGGTTCTAGCCTCCGGAATTGTGAGAAAATAAATTTCTGTTAATTAGTTGCTGCTGCTGCTAAGTCGCTTCAGTCATGTCCAACTCTGTGTGACCCCATAGACGGCAGCCCACTAGTCTCCCCCATACCTAGGATTCTCCAGGCAAGAACACTGGAGTGGGTTGCCATTTCCTTCTCCGATGCATGAAAGTGGAAAGTGAAAGTGAAGTCGCTCGGTCGTGTCCGACTCTTCACGACCCCATGGACTGCAGCCTTCCAGGCTCCTCCGTCCATGGGATTTTCCAGGCAAGAGTACTGGAGTGGGGTGTCATTGCCTTCTCCGGTTAATTAGTTACCCAGTCTATAATACTTAGTGACAGCAAAGCAGCTATAGAAAACTAGTCTCCAAACTGTAAAACTACTAATGGGCCTTAGTATAAATAGCAAACTGTAAGTTATTATCTGATGAGTGTTCTTTAGGATACACTTATACATCTGACATTAAATATTAAATGCTGGAAAATTATTTCGTTCTTTGCATTTTAGAAAAAAAAAATGATATGTCTGCTTTAGGATTTCTTAGAAATTTCTATATCAGTGATTCCCAACCTATAGGCCTTGAGTGTGTGCTCCATCACTCAGTAGTGTCCACCTCTTTTGTAAGCCCATGGACTGAAGCCTGCCAGGCTCCTCTGTCCATGGGGTTATGTTAGCAAGAATACTGGAGTGGGCTACCATTTCCTCCTCTGGGGGATCTTCCTGGTCCAGGCATTGAGCCTGTGTCTCCTGCGGCTCTTGCATTGGCAGGTGGATTCTTTACCACTGAGCCACCTGGGAAACCATATAGGCCATGCGCCAGGTGATTGAAAGTTAAAATCAGTAAAGTTGTGAATTTATTCGCATAACAAACAGTAACTCTACATTGAATAAACAATCTCTGTACATAGCTTTATTTCAAATTTTCAAATGTATGTAAATGATATTTTGATTTCAAGATGCAAATCATTTGTATTTCTAAATGACTGTAGTGTTGTACCTTTGATTAATGAAGTCTAAGAAAAGTTATCAAGAAAAAGTCCACGTTTTTCAAGCTATAAAAGCATCATTATGCTGAATGTATGAAATCTTCATAACGATATCATTTTCAATTTTAAAAAAGGCTGGGAAGTGTGTCTTTTTCTTTGGAAAAATAGCATAATATATGACTGTGAATCATAGAAAGAAAAACTATCATCTGTGTTATTGATTTTAAAATTTTATTTTCATAGGAAGAAAAAAAGCTGAGCCATTGATTATTGCAGTGGAGCTAACACCTGGCTTATTCAACCTATTAATGGTAAAGACAGTATAGAATAGTTGTTTGTGACCTCTGGAGTTGACTTAAATGTGTTCAACTTCCAGCTTCACAATTCATGAGCTGTGTGACACTGAGAAAATTAAATTAATGTTTACATCTCAGTTTTCAAGCCTACAAAATGGGAGTGATGAGTTTCCTTCCTAGAAATAGAGTGAGAATTAAAAGACCAAAGGCTTTCAAGCACTTGGCACAGGCTCTACTTAAAAGACACTGAGCAAAGTGTGTCTATCCCGTTGCTTCTAGCCTTAAGCTTATTTTCCTCTATAAGTCCTTTTCTGCATTCACTCACCTAGTCAACTTCCACCCTGGATACAGAATAAACAAAGTGATTCTGAAAAAAGGACTTGAGACTTAGAAAGAAAAATATTATAGATCCCCAGCAGGAAGCAAATCAACTTAAACCCTGCTAATTTCTCTGAAACTAAGTACTTGGATTTATAGCTACAGGAGATCTTCCTTCTCTGATGCACTTCAGCGACTGTTGTGAAATTCTTATTTCTTTACTGAAACCAAAGCCTTTCAAGGAGTCAAAACATGCCAGTTGGAAAGCATTTTGGCATTGACTTCAAAATATCTGTTTGTGTCTTTATTCTGACAACGCCTTGCGATTGTTTTCTTTTTGAAAACACAATTGGTAAATATCAGAGAAAGAATTAATGCATATAAATCTCTTGTAAAAATTCACTGATCTTTTCCATCTTCAAATGAGACATAATACTGCTGAGAGTGAGGATAATGTCACCAGGTTAACAATGTAATATATGAACATGTATACACAATTGTAAATTGCAAAGGAGGCTGGGTTTGCTCTAGTTATCAGTGAAATCATTGAAGAATGATAATGGAAATCAGCCATATAAAAAACTACCAGGCAAATTATTATCCAATCCATCAGACAAAGAATTTTACTTTATTAATTCTCACTCAACATTCAACAGGATACTTTACATGACTTAATAATCAGTTACTTATTAACATATTTGTAATTATTTTCCTTCATTTCACAGCAGCATATTTTATCTTGAGATTGTTTCTGCTTTTCCTACCTCCATCAAAATATTTTGGAAGGAAAAAATTTACTATTTTATGGCCTTCTGACATTTCCAATTATTGAGTATTCCTATTCATGAGAACAATAGCTGGTAAATTCATAAAACAAGACAGAAGCCCATAAATGGAATAAGATATTTATGGAACATTATTTCAGCTGTGTATTGCAGAACATTTGAGTATATAACTAAAAATCAGCTGAGACAAGTGACACTTTTCTAGCAGAAAACAATGCAAACTGACAATGTAGTAAGCATTCTTTTCCTTCTTCTTTTTTTTTTTTTTGTTTGGTTTCCTTTTTTTTATAAGGAAGAAATTTTAACAATAGTGAAGGTGTTAAGAAAAATTATGCAGAACTTGAAAATAAGGCCAAAGGAAGCCTATGAGTTTTGCAGCCTCATCTTGGAGCATTGTCTAGCAGACCTGAGACAGGGTAATGTGATTTTCTAAAGGATATATATTTTTTTCTGTTTGTTTGACTTGCTACTTCCAATTTATTAAGAGAAGAGCCTCAGATTCTGCAAAGTTATGTGCTAAGCTGTTGTCATCTAGTCGCTAAATCATGTCCAACTCTTTCTTGACCTCACGGACTGTAGCCTGCCAGGTTCCTCTTTCCATCGGACTCTTCTGACAGAAACACTGGGGTGGGTTGCCATTTCCTTTTCCAGGGGACCTTCCCAGCCTGGGGATTGAACCCGCATCTCCTGAACTGGCAGGTGGATTCTTTACCACTGAACAGGCACGGGAGACCCTATGTTAAACTGTAGATGCAAATTACTTTTTTGTTGGTAGGAGATATTCTCAATAATATATGATTTTCTTGCCCCTTAGGACCTTAATCCATTTTACATCTAAGTTAGCAACCTTATTTCACCATTTTCAGTCTTCAGTTCTGTCACTGATTATTTGTTGTTTCCTTCACTGAAGAGTTAAATCTTTGACATAATGTTCATTTTATATTGGGAAGCATGCTATTAATGCTTGGAAATATATAGTACTTTTACTATATTATGAATGATTTGAGCTTAAATTTCAAATTATGATTATACTTTTAAAATTATATTTCATCAAGAAAAGCAATAATCATTTGAAACAAGGTAGTTACTATCAACAATGAGAAAGGCAATTAAAGAATGGCAAGAGTCACTTATATCAAAATAATTCATTTTTGAATTTAAGCTATACTTTTTGATTCTTCACAAAATGTATATTTGCAAAGCACCAAACTTCTGACCTCATATTAAAATAGTTCTGTTAATTATGTGAACTTTATGCATATCTTTTCTTGAGAATTTTAATATTTTTCTAAGTTAATCTGTTTTCTCCTCATTAAATGAAACTGTTCTTTGTAACTCCTGGTCTGAAATCATTTTCCTGACTTTTCTTCAGGTGATAAGTAAGTGACATAGCTTAAGAGGGAGCATAAAGAAGGAAAAGAGGGAAGGGAGGATGGTGGGGAGATGGACTGGGGGTTTGGAGTTAGCAGAGGCAAACTTTTATATAGAATGAATAAAAAAACAGGGTTCTACTGTACAACACAGGGGACTATTCAATATCATATAATAAACCATAACAGAAAAAAAAAATGGTGAGGCAAATCAGTCCTTCAAGAATTCTGACCCTTCTGAGGAATGTTTCTCAAGACTTAGGTGTAAGGGGAGAGACTTCCCTGGTGGTCCAGTGCCTAAGACTCCATGCTCCCATTGTAGGGGCTTGGGTTTAATCCCTAGTCAGGGAACTGGATCCTGCATGTCAAAAGTATAAATTCCTGCATGCTGCAAAAAAGATCAAATATTCCAAGTGCTGCACCTAAGAACCAGCTTGGGCAAAGATATATCATTGAAGAACATTTCCAAGTGGCTGAGAAGGTGACCAAGGTCAGTGTCAGTGGTTCACAGTTTGATTTGACCTCCTTGTCTTCAATTTCATTTATCAGATGGAGTTTGGCTGGATTAGGTGGGAGCTTAACTATAAAAGGGAATGGTAAACCACTTCAGTATACTTGCTTTGAGAATCCCATGAACAGTATGAAAGGGCAAAAAGATAGGACACTGAAAGATGAACTCCCTAGGTCTGTATATGCCCAATATGCTACTGGAGATCAATAGAGAAATAATTCCAGAAAGAATGAAGAGACAGAGCAAAACCAGCAATAACGTCTAGTGGTGGATGTGACTATATTGATGGAAGTAAAGTCCGATGCTGTAAAGAGCAATCTTGGAATGTTAGGTCCATGAATTGGCAAATTGGAAGTGGTCAAACAGGAGATGGCAAGAGTGAACATTGACATTTTAGGAATCAGCTAACTAAAATAGACTGGAGTGGGTGAATTTAACTCAGATGACCATTATATCTACTACTGAAGGCAAGAATCCCTTAGAAGAAATGGAGTAGCCATCATGGTCAAGAAAAGAATCCAAAATGCAGTACTTGGATGCAATCTCCAAAATGACAGAATGACCTCTGTTTTTTTCCAAGGCAAACCATTCAATATCATGGTAATCCAAGTCTATGCCCCCACCAGTAATGCTGAAGAAGCTGAATTTGAGTGGTTCTATGAAGACCTACAAGAACTTCTAGAACTAATAACCAAAAAAGATGTCCTTTTCATTATAGGGGACTGGAATGCAAAAGTAGGAAGTCAAGAAACACCTGGAGTAACAGGCAAATTTGGCTTTGGAGTACAGAATAAAGCAGGGCAAAGGCTAATAGAGTTTTTCCAAGACAATGCACTGGTCATAGCAAACACCCTCTTCCAACAACACAAGAGAAGACTCTACACAAAGACATCACCAAATGGTCAATACCGACATCAGATCAATTACCTTCTTTGCAGCCAAAGATGGAGAAGCTCTATACAGTCAGCAAAAACAAGACCAGGACCTGACTGTGGCTCAGATCATTAACTTCTTATTGCCAAATTCAGACTTAAAGTGAAGAACATAGGGAAAATCACTAGAACATTCAGGTATGACCTAAATCAAATCTCTTATGATTATACACTGGAAGTGACAAGTAGATTCAAGGGATTAGATCTGAAAGACACAGTGCCTGAAGAACTATGGACAGAGGTTTGTGACATAGTTCAGGAGGCAGTGATCAAGGCAATCCTCAAGAAAAAGATATACAAAAAGGCAAAATGGTTGCCTTACAAATAGCTGTGAAATGAAGAGAAGTGAAAGACAAAGGAGAAAAGGAAAGATATACCCACTTGAATGCAGAGTTCCAAAGAATAGCAAGAAGAGATAAGAAAGCTTTCTTCAGTGATCAATGCAAAGAAATAGAGGAAAACAATAGAATGGGAAAGACTAGAGATCTCTTCAAGAAAATCAGAGATACCAAAGGAACATTTCATGCAAAGATGGGCACAATAAAGGACAGAAATTGTATGGACCTAAAACAAGCAGAAGATATTAAGAAGAGGTGGCAAGAATACAAGAAGAAATATACAGAAAAGATCTTCATGACCCAAATAATCAGATGGTGTGATCACTCACCTAGAGATAGACATCCTGGAATGCAAAGTCAAGTGGTCCTTAGGAAGCATCACTATGAACAAAGCTAGTGGAGTGATGGAATTCTAGTTGAGCTATTTTAAATCCTAAAACACAGTGCTATGAAAGTGCTGCACTCAATATGCCAGCAAATTTGGAAAACTCAGCAGTGGACAGAACTGGAAAAGATCAGTTTTCATTCCAATCCCAAAGAAAGGCAATGCCAAAGAATGCTCAGACTAACTACCACACAATTGCACTCATCTCACATGCTAGCAAAGTAATGCTCAAAATTCTCCAAGCCAAGCTTCAACAGCACATGAACTGTGAACTTCCAGATGTTCAAGCGAGATTTAGAAAAAGCAGATAAACCAGAGATGAAATTGCCAACATTCATTGGATCAACAAAAAGAGCAAGAGAGTTCCATAAAAACATCTATTTCTGCTTTATTGAATATACCAAAGCCTTTGACTTTGTGGATCACAACAAACTGTGGAAAATTCTGAAAGAGATGGGAATATCAGACCACCTGACCTGCCTCTTGAGAAATCTGTATGCAGGTCAGGAAGAAACAGTTAAAACTGGACATGGAACAACAAACTAGTTCCAAATAGGGAAAGGAGTACGTCAAGGCTGTATATTGTCACACTACTTACGTAACTTATATGCAGAGTACATCATGAGAAATGCTGGACTGGATGAAGCACAAGCTGGAATCAAGATTGCCGGGAAAAATAACAGTAACGTCAAATATGCAGATGACACCAACTTTATGGCAGAAAGTGAAGAAGAACTAAAGAGTCGGTTGATGAAAGTGAATGAGGAGAGTGAAAAAGTTGGCTTGAAACTTAACATTCAGAAAACAAAAGTCATGGCATCTGGTCCCATCACTTCATGGCAAATTGATGGGGAAGCCATGGAAACAGTGGCAGACTTTGTTTGGCTCCAAAATCACTGCAGAGGGTGACTGCAGCTATGAAATCGAAAGACGTTTACTCCTTGGAAGGAAAGTTATGACCATCTAGACAGCATATAAAAAGCAGAGACATTACTTTGCCCAAAAAGGTCTGTCTAATCAAGGCCATGGTTATTCCAGTAGTTATGTATGGATGTGAGGGTTGGACCATAAAGAAAGCTGAGCACTGAAGAACTGATGCTTTTGAACTGTGGTGTTGGAAAAGACTCTTGAGAGTCCCTTGGACTGCAAGGAGATCCAAGCAGTCCATCCTAAAGAAATCAGTTCTGAATATTCATTGAAAGAATGGATGTTGAAGCTGAAACTCCAATACTCTGGCTACCTGATGTGAAAAACTGACTCATTGGAAAAGACCCTGATGCTGGGAAAGATTGAAGGTGGGAGAAGAAGGGGACAACAGAGGATGAGAGGGTTGGAAGGCATCATAGACTCAATGGACATGAGTTTGAGCAAACTCCAGAAGTTGGTGATGGACAGGGAGGCCTGGCATGCTGCAGTCCATGGGGTCACAAAGAATCAGACATGACTGAGTGACTGAACTGAATTAACCACAAAAGAATATTTTTATCCTAAATTTTTATCTGCCTTAGTTGTGTTGTTCCTTCAGCCTTTGTTGCAGCATAGGGTCCAGTTTCAATCACTACTCTTGGGTAAAGGAGACAGTTAGGTAACTTTCCCTGTATCAACAAAGGGATGTTCAGTATCTTACATTGAAAAAGAAATTCTTATAGATTAATGTCACTCAGATATTGAATGGCATTTTACGCTTGAAGACAATCAACTCACCTTATATTTTCAAAGGAAGAAGCATAAATTTATAATGTAGTGACTTACAGAATGCCACTCAATTGATAAGGAGATGGAGAAGAGGAAGTATATTATAAATAAAGGGACATTTTACTGGAATGGAAGAAACCTGAACTCTAGAGCTTATTTTGCCCTCAAAATTTCTTTTTGCAAATGTGGGGAATGACGTGAAGAAAGCTATTTTATTTATTTTGCAAAGCTAGATCTGGCCTAAGGCTATCTCTCAATCTTGGTACCAGGATATTTTCAAATTCAACAATGCTGTTACTGAAAGAACAAAGCAATTCCAAGGATCATAGCTATGATTGGTTTTATTTGATGCCTTTGAAATAGACTGTGAGTATATTTATCTTATTTATATGTCCCACAGCTCTGGGTCTGAGCTTCTGTTGAGGTTTGCATTAGTAACTAAAATTAATTTTCCTGTTCTACTCTGTGACAGCAGTTTTGAAGTACTGCAAATTTCAAGACAGGTTCATCAACTATAAGTAATTACTAATAAGTGACAAACAAATGCTTTATTTTGTGTGTTTAATTAGTAATTACAAAGTAATACATTTCCTAGAGTATCAGATAGAAAAATAGTTTAAATCATTTTAAGATTGATTTTTTGTTTTTTGATTCCAATGAGAATTATGAATAAGAATTGAAAAATTATAATGTGCAATACAGCCAAATGAATGTTTCTAGAAATGATGCCATTTTAATTGAAAACAAGAAAACTCAACCTGCATTCAATTTCACCAAGCCACATGACACCGCCACATCTCTCAATAGATTTCAGCATTTTTATGCTTTAATATTGTATTTCACTTTTTTAATCCAAGTAATCAGAATCTTGTTTTGAAAACAAACCATTTATTACTCGGTATGTGGCTATTTATTACTGCTCAGTTTTGTTTTGCAGTCATGCAATAGAAATGGCAGTTAACAGATCATTTCTCTAGCAATCTGGGGATGAATTATAATGCTACTGAAAGCAGAGTGGCAGAATGAACAATTGTTGGTTTCCAAAAGTATGTTAGTAAATCTGTGTTAGATATACAGACATATCTAAAACTATATTTGATATTTCTATTTTTTTTCATGTTTCCCCAAAAGACTTCTGTCAAGCACACATAAAGAGACCCTGGAGAGAGAGGAAGAAGTTTAAATGGACCCAGTTTTCTCATTTTTCATATGCATGTGTCAATATCTGAATTTCTTTGGAAAAATCAAGCATGACAGGAATGCTGAGGATCAGTAACAGATCTCAAAATAGTCTAAATACTTGGGCAGGGACAAGGGGAAGAAGGGGACGTGCCAATGACACACACACAAAAATCAAGGCTAGATCATGACTTTTAAGGCAGAAAGGCTTGATGTTGATTCTTGACTCTGTTTTTGAAGGAATTACTCTTTACCTATTGGTTCAATGTTTCATGTATGAAATTTGAAATAGCCTTGAAACACAAAGTTTGGGTTGACCATTGTCTTACAATGTTTTCATTGCTTTTGAAGATCTTTGTTAAACTTTGCTACACATGTTTCATGTTCCATGCATATTTTGATTCCCACTGGGCATTTCTTGCTTTGCAGAAACCATATTATTTACATTTATATACTTAAAGCATGTGATAATTAAAAAAATATATATGTTGAAAATTTAATAACATTATTTTTTCAGTCCTTTCAAGAATATTGAATAGAACCTTGGGCTTCTATGTGAAAGATTAATTGTCATTTGTTTAGTATTAATTTAAAAATGGCATAATTCTGAGAACCTAAAAAATAAAATGGTGTCAAGTCTTTGGTAATAAACACTTGTTTCAAGGGAAGTGGTTTACAATCTTTGCTTTCATTAATTTGAGAGAAAGCTTGAGTTACAGTTAATGAATCAATGAGAATAATTTTGAATAATAGGTCACAGTTTGTTTGCAGCATATACTTCAGACAGACTCAAAGTGTGACCTTGATAGAAAACTTGTGTCTGCTTCATCTACTTATTTATATGAATACTATGGTTCTGCTGATAGTGTAATGAGTAATATATGCAGAATTTATCCAGAAACATGGCACTGTTTAGCAAAATTATTTTAATCTATGGTTACAAACAATAATAGAAAAGGATCATTTTTTTCCTCATCAAACATATCTTTCTGATTAATGTCTAATAATTGCTAAAACTTTTTCACTCATTTATGGTTTTGATAAAGTATGTACTAACAATAATTGTAGCCTATTTTATTATTATTATTATTAACTTGTATTGGTTTTGCCAATACAAAACCAATATTGTCTCGGTTTTGCCACACATCAACATGAATCCGCCACGGGTGTACACGTGTTCCCAATCACGAACCCCCCGCCCACCTCGCCCCACAACACCATCCCTCCGGGTCATCCCAGTACAGCAGCCCCAAGCATCCTGCACCCATTGTAGCCTATTATACAGAGTGAAGTAAGCCAGAAAGAAAAGCACCAATACCGTATACTAACGCATGTATACGGCGTTTAGAAAGATGGTAACGATAATCCTGTATGCTGCTGCTAAGCCGCTTCAGTCGTGTTCGACTCTGTGCGACCCCATAGACAGCAGCCCACCAGGCTCTCCGGTCCCTGGGATTCTCCAAGCAAGAATACTGGAATAGGTTGCCATTTCCTTCTACAATGCATGAAAATGAAAAGTGAAAGTGAAGTCGCTCAGTCATGTCCAACACAGCGACCCCATGGACTGCAGCCCACCAGGCTCCTCCATCCATTGGATTTTCTAGGCAAGAGTACTGGAGTGGGGTGCCATTGCCTTCTCCTGTATGAGAGACAGCAAAAGAGACACAGATGTATAGAACAGTCTGTTGGACTCTGTGGGAGAGGGAGAGGGTGGGATGATTTGGGAGAATGGCATTGAAACATGTGAAATATCATATATGAAACGGATCGCCAGTCCAGGTTCGATGCATGATACAGGATGCTTGGGGCTGGTGCACTGAGACGACCCAGAGGGATGGTACGGGGAGGGAGGAGGGAGGGGGGTTCAGGATGGGGAACACGTGTACACCCATGGCGGATTCATGTTGATGTATGGCAAAACCAATACACTATTGTAAAGTAATTAACCTCCAATTAAAATAAATAAATTTATATTAAAAAATATATAAAATACAGGTCAGATCCTAATAAAACATAATTGTAATGAAGTCTAGTTGAAACTTTTTGTTTATACTTGAGTCTCCGGTCACAGGAAAAAACAAACAAACAAACAAAACATTCTTTTTATATTTTGTATAATAAATTTATTGGAGAAGGAAATGGCAATCCACTCTAGTTAAGTGATGATTAATTTCTTTTATCAACATGCAGCGTTAGTAAGGTGCATTTGTTATAACTGCTGAGTCAGTAATGATACATAATTGTTAACAAAACCCACAGTTTACATTAGAGTTCACTCTTAGTATTGTACATTCTATAGATTTTAAAACCGTATGACATGTATCCATCATTATGATATCATAGAGAATAGTTTGAGAGCCCTAAAAATCCTGTGTTGTGCCTACTTGTTACTTTTCCCACCCTCCAGCCCCTGACAACTACAGATTATTTTACTGTTTCCATATTTTGCCTTTTCCAGAATGTCATATAGTTGGAATAACCCTGTATATAATCTTTTCAGATTGGTTTCAAGTTAGCCATATGCATTTAAGATTCTTCTTTGCCTTTTCATAGCCTGATAACTCCTTTTTATCACTAAATAATATTCCATTGTATGGATATATTGGACTTCCCAGGTGGCTCAGCAGAAAAGAATCTAGGAGACACAAGTTTGATCCCTGGATTGGGAATATCTCCTAGAGAAGGAAACAACAACCCACTCCAATATTTTTGCCTGGGGAATCCCATGGACAGAAGAGCCTGACAGGCTACAGTCCATGAGGTTGCAAAAGAGTCAGACAGGACTTAGCGAATAAACAACAGCAGCAGGATGTATCAGTTTCTTTATCCATTACTATTAAAGAACATTTTGGCTGCTTATGTATTTTGGCAGTTATGGTTAAAGCTGTTGTAACACGCGTGTGCAGGTTTTTGCATAGACTGAATTTTCAAATCATTTGGGTAATTCTGGTGGTGGTTTAGTTGCTAACTTGTGTCCTATTCTTGCGATCCCTTGGACTATACCCCATCAGTTTCCTCTGACCATGGGATTTCTCAGGCAAGAATATTTGAATGGGTTGTCATTTCCTTCTCCAGAGGATTTTCCAACCCAGGGATCAAACTCAGGTCTCCTGTATTGCAGGCAGTCTCCTGCATTCCAGGTGGATTATTTACTGACTGATTTGGCAGTTATGATCAAAGCTGTTATAACCTTTGTGTGCAGGTTTTTCTGTACACTGAATTTTCAACTCATTTGGATAATTCTCAGTTCAGTTCAGTTCAGTCGCTCAGTCGTGTCCAACTCTTTGCAACCCCATGAATTGCAGCACGCCAGGCCTCCCTGTCCGTCACCAACTCGTGGAGTTCACTCAAACTCATGTCCATCGAGTCGGTGATGCCATTCAGCCATCTCATCCTCTGTCGTCCCCTTCTCTTCCTGCCCCCAATCCTTCCCAGCATCAGGGTCTTTTCCAATGAGTCAGCTCTTCGCATGAGGTGGCCAAAGTATTGGAGTTTCAGCTTCAACATCAGTCCTTCCAATGAACACCCAGGGCTGATCTTTAGAATGGACTGGTTGGATCTCCTTGCAGTCCAAGGGACTCTCAAGAGTCTTCTCCAACACCACAGTTCAAAAGCATCAAATTTTCAGTGCTCAGCTTTCTTCACAGTCCAACTCTTACATCCATACATGACAGCAGGAAAAACCATAGCCTTGACTAGATGGACCTTTGTTGGCAAAGTAATGTCTCTGCTTTTGAATATGCTATCTAGTTTGGTCATAACTTTCCTTCCAAGGAGTAAGCGTCTTTTAATTTCATGGCTGCAATTACCATCTGCAGTGATTTTGGAGCCCCCCAAAATAAAGTCTGACACTCTTTCCACTGTTTCCCCATCTATTTCCCATGAACTGATGGGACCAGATGCCATGATCTTAGTTTCTGAATGTTGAGCTTTAAGCCACATTTTTGACTCTCCTTTTCCACTTTCATCAAGAGGCTTTTTAGTTCCTCTTCACTTTCTGCCATAAGGGCGGTGTCATCTGCCTATTTGAGGTTATTGTTATTTCTCCTGGCAATCTTGATTCCAGCTTGTGCTTCTTCCAGTCCAACGTTTCTCATGATGTACTCTGCATAGAAGTTAAATAAGCAGGGTGACAATATACAGCCTTGATGTACTCCTTTCCCTATTTGGAACCAGTCTGTTGTTTCATGTCCAGTTCTAACTGTTGCTTCCTGACCTGCATACAGATTTCTCAAGAGGCAAGTCAGGTGGTCTGGTATTCCCATCTCTTTCAGAATTTTCCTCAGTTGACTGTGATCCACACAGTCAAAGGCTTTGGCATAGTCAATAAAGCAGAAATAGATGTTTGTTTGTTTGTTTGTTTTCTAGAACTCTCTTCTATTTCTAGCGGATGTTGGCAATTTGATCTCTGGTTCCTCTCCCTTTTCTAAAACCAGCCTGGGTAATTCTAAGCACTGGTAAGTTTCTAAAGTGAGTAATTAAATGACCTTGAGTATATTCTCAGTATTGTGAAGCCACCACATTTATCCAGTTCCAAAATATTTTCTTCACCTCAAATAAACCCTATACCTATCAAGCAGTCACTCACCATTCTCTTTCTACCAGCTCCCGGAAATCATGGATTCACTTTCTGTCCCTAGAATTTTCCCTATTCTGTTTATTTCATATAAATGGATTTCTATCAGTGCAGTTTTGAGCCTGACTCCTTTCTTCACGAAAAATGTTTCCAAGTTCATCCACACTATAGAATATACCAGTATGGTACTCCTTTTTGTAGGTGAAAAATATTCCATTTTGTGTATGTGTATATGTATATATGTATATATGTACTGCAATTTGTTTATCCTTTAGTTTTAGACAGTGGATTTTCCCCACATTTTTGCTATTGTGAATAGTGATATAATAACATGCATATGCATGTATTCTTTTGAGTACCTTATCTCAGTTCTTTTATGTATACACATGACTGTAATTGCTGGGCCATATAATAATTTTATGTTTCACTTTTTGAGGAATCGCTGAACTGTTTTCCATAGATGTGCAGTTTTACATTCCTATCAGCAGTGTATGAAGTTCCAAATTTCTCCACATTCTTTTCAACACTTATTAATTTCCACTTAAAAAAAATGTTATTACAGCCATCCTAGTAAGTGTGAAGTGATATCTCAAGATTTTGACTTGCCTTTTTCCTAATGAATAAAGTTGTCTTGCATTTTTTCAGGTGCTTTTTGGACATTTCTATGTTTCCTTTGGAGGAATGTCTATCTAAGACCTTTGTCCATTTTTAACTTAGGTTGTTTGCTTCTCGTTGAGTTTTGTTTTTAAAATATATTCTGCAAATAAAACCTTTTATGGTTAGATTTTTGTGTCAACTTGATGCTCATATAGCTGGTAAAATGTTTCTGGGTGTATCTGTGAGGGCGTTTTTATAAGAAGCTACATTTGATTCAGTAGACTGAGTAAAGGGATTTTTATCAATGTGAGTGGGCATCATTCAATCCTTTGGGGGCTTGCACAGAACAAAAAGGAAAGGAAGGACAGCTTTCTTTTCTTGAACTGAGACATCTACCTTTTACTGCCCTCAGACATCAAAACCCGAGTTTATGGGAACTTATACCATCAACTCCCCTGGTTATCTGGTTTTTTGATTCAGTTTGAGTTGTACCATGATCTTTCTTGGTTCTCCAGCTTGCAGACAGCAGACTTTGGAAATTTTCCACCTTCATAAGAGTGTGAACCAATTTCCATAACAAGTCTCTTTCTCTTTTCTCTTTCATATATCTGTATCCATATTATATCTATTGGTTCTGTTTCTCTAAAGAATAGTGAATAATACAGTGCTTTTATCAGATATATGATATGCCATAATCTCTCCAATTTTGTAGGTTATTTCCTTTTTCTTGATAATGTTCTTTGATGCACAGAAGTTTTTACTTTTGATAAAGCCTAATTTATATAGTTTTTCTTTTATTGATTGTACTTTTGGTGCCATATTAGAGTCCATTGCCAAATCTAAGGTCATGAAAATGTACACGTTTTCTATGAATTTTATGGGTTTAGTTATTATATTTTAAGTTGTTGATCCATTTTGAGCTAATTTTTTGCATGAGTAAAAGTAGGGGTCCAACTTTATTTTTTGGAATGTGAACATTCATTTGTCTTCCTACCATTTGTTGAAGAGACTATTTTCTTTATTTTCTTTGCCATAATAACTATCTAATACTTCTCAAAATTATAAAAAATATAAAAATTATTTATTTATTTATTATCAAAATTATAGAAATATTATTTTTGTATTTATCTTACCTATTCTAATTTCTAAATATTCTTGCAAATGTTTATGTTTTTAATTTTTTTAGACACTAATTTTGTTGAAAAATTTTCAAACTAGTATCTTCCATTTTCTAACTATAAAGAGCAGCTACATTGAAATGGATGTTAGCAGAGTTTTCGTGTCAGACAGTATGTGTGTGTATATGTATGTGCGTGTGTATGTGTGTGTGTGTGTGCTGGGAGTGGGTATGTGTGCTCAAGCTCTTCAGAATTATTCTATATAGACAGTAAACTTAACTCAGGTAAAGACTCAGTATAGTAGAATGTTTTGTTTGCTTGTTTTGCCTACATGACTAGGTGCAAATGAATCAGTGAGGAAAGTATAAGGTTGAGTGATGAGATTCTGTGTGGTGAGTGCCACACAGAAAATGCCCCCGCATTGTTTAGCTCACCATTTTTACACGTCTAAGAATCTGCAAATTATTATTTGTTTGTGTGACTTCAACAGCCATTTACAAAATGTACTCACAGAAAAATTCTAATCGTTATTGCCAGAAACCCAAAGATGAGTGGTGCCAGTCCCAACATCCTTTTACTCCATGACATCTCAGGACTGCTGACTGTGCTGCTATTTTTTATTTCCAAATTAGACCACTATCCATAATGAACCAGAATATATAATTCAACAACTTCACACAAAATTTCATTACATGAGGAAACTGCCTTTTTATAAGTGGTACTGATTGTTTTTTTCTCTTTAAGTCATGCATGATGTTTTTCTTTTACTTTTCATATTGATCATGTAAAGAACTATCCTCAGTATTCATGGGGCAAGAGTCATCTCTTAATAAATACATTATAAAATTTGACCTATGACTCTCAGTTTCTAGAAACAGATCCTTAAAAAATAACTGGGAAAATGCCCAAAGATATGTATGATGTTATTCAATATGTTTTGTTTTAGTGAAAAACTGACAATGGTATAAATGTATAACAATAATAAGTCAAGTCAGTTAAGGAATAATATAACATGTAAAGGTTAAAAATGTCAGCAAACGTCTTTGGTTAGCCTGCATTACTGACAGTAGAATATTGTTGAGTAAATAGAGAAGCTTACAGACAACATGTAGAAGTGAATCCTTACGTAATATATTACACACACACATATTTTCACGAGTTGTAGAAATATACATTTATTTTGTCTTGGTTTTGGGTTATTGGAATTTAAATCATTATATTTTGTTCAGACTGTATTAGTTTGTAAGTTACATGTAATAATTCCTGGCGGCTCAGATGGTAACGAATCTGCCTGCATTGTGAGGGACTCAGGTGTGATCCCTGAATTGGGAAGATTCTCTGGAGAAAAGAATGGAAACCCACTCCAGGATTCTTGCCTGGAAAATCTCATGGATAGAGGAGCCTGGCAGATAATAGTCCGTCGGGGTCACAGAGAGTCAGATATGACAGAGCAACTCACACTTCCATTTTTCAGGTTCCCTTTTCCATACATTAAAAAGAATGTAGCTCACAATATTCTTTCTTTCCTCTAGAATGCTATGAATAGGCCAGTGTTTTTTCATTAAGCAATATAATGGTGTTGTCACAACTGGACACTTTCAAAAGACTGAAAGAGCATGTGAATAGCATACCACAGCTTCCCTTGCTGCTCAGCTGGTAAAGAATCCACCTGCAATGAGGGAGACCTGGGTTTGATCCCTGGGTTCAGAAAACTCCCCTGGTTTGAGAAGGGAAAGACTATCCACTCCAGTATTCTGGCCTGGAGAATTCCAGGGACTGTATAGTGTATGTGGTTGCAAAGAGCCGGACATGACTGAGCGACTTTCACTTTTACTTTCACAGATAAGACAAAAAAAAAAAATGAGAATGTGAAGAATTTCAGGCGAAAATGACTTACTGTCATAATTTTAACTTAGTATACAAGGAGCAAGCTTTCCACTCTGAGTAATGTTTTATGATATCAGTGGTCACAGGTCACCAGGAATATGTACAGAGTAATCCAGAAATGCCTTTTTAAAGAGGCTCTAGTAGGTATTCGATTTCTCATTCAAATCTTTTGCCTACATTTATCCAAAGGGGCAGAAATTAGCCTGCAGGTAATTGCAACCATAGTGGGTTTTCTAAGTAATAGCTATGTTCAGTCAGCTCAGTTCAGTCTCTCAGGCGTGTCTGACTTTTTGCAACTCCATGGACTGCAGCACTCCAGGCTTCCCTGTCCATAACCAACTCCTGGAGCTTGCTCAATCTCATGTCCATTGAGTGAGTGATACCACCCAACCATCAGTTCCCTAAAATGATAGGACTTTAAAATCATATGTGCAAGTACCTCATTATGAGGTCTACTAATTTCAGCATTCATTTGACATGTGCAAAAGTTCTGAGTGTGAAAATGGTGAATGTGAAAGAGCATACTCCAAGAAAGCACTCATTCTAGTCATCCATTGCAGATGCATTATAAACTATCCCAAATTAGCATCTTAAGCAATGCCACTTATTAAATATTATAATTGTGTGGTTCAGGAATTTGCTAGGAATGATCTGTCTAATTCTTTGACTCCCTATAAAACTGACAGTGGTTACTTGGTTTTATCTTGTTTGTGAATGGACTTGGTCATTCTTTATTTGTATATCTGTCAACTGGTTGAAGATCATGGCATAGTGGCCCTCACCTGGAACCCTTGAGCCAACACCAGCATGGTGACATCAGGTTGCATGGGATTCTTACTTGGAGATTCACAAAGTCATGATAAACTGTTCTAGAGAACAAGGTAGGAGCTCTGTATACTTTCGGTTGAGTTTTGAAAATCACTTAGCATCACTTTTGCAATCTTCTGATTGAAGTAGTTACAAGCGTTCAGGTTTAAGAGAGGGAAGGAGTATCAAATCATTTGCAGTGATGCTTTGAAGTGGGCATAAAATAGCCTAAGAAAGATGGGGAAATACAATAGTGGAAACACATGTTTATACACAAATACTAAATTAGCAAGAGGAGCAGAATTTATCATAAATTGAATTCCAAAACTGAAAGTAGAGTAAACAGCTTGTTACAGTTACATATATGAAATCATGAAATCCTTTTCATGCACAAAATAAATGTGTAGAAATAACACATTGCAGGCAAGTAAAATATCCTTTGGTTTAAAATGTCAAAGATTCATCTCAAAGTTTTTAGTTTTTTTTTTTTTAATTTGTATTAAGTATGATGGCTAAAATTTATAGGTCATGGACTGTATGCCAGGCATTTTATTAAGTGCTCTGAATTAATTATCATATTTAATTCATTAAACGATGCAAGGAAGACACTATTTTTATCTCTATCTTCTAGTTCAGAAAACTGACAATTGAAGAGGGTATGTAACATACCAAAGATTACATATCTTGTTAATAGAAGTGAGTACTGTTACAAACCTGGAGGAGGAAATGGCCACCTATTCCAGTATTCTTGTCTGAAAAATCCCATGGACAGAGGAGCCTGGTGGGTTGCAAAGAGTCAGACATGACTGAGCAACTGAGCTTGCATG
Source organism: Ovis canadensis (assembly GCF_042477335.2). Taxonomy (NCBI): domain Eukaryota; kingdom Metazoa; phylum Chordata; class Mammalia; order Artiodactyla; family Bovidae; genus Ovis; species Ovis canadensis. The sequence continues at coordinate 105,515,714 of NC_091251.1, forward strand.
CATAGCTACAAAGTCAGATATCAGACCCCAAGACATTTGTTTTTAACCACTACTTTTTAGTATTTTTACTTGCTTTGAATAATTTCAGAGAAAATTATCTTTAATAAAGTATGTCCTTGGAATTTTGTGGGACAAAAACCTATTTTAAAACCTAATGTAAAGGCTAAAGGGGCTTCTCTGGTGGCTCAGATGGTAGAGAATCTGCCTACAATACAGGAGACCTGGTTTCAGTTCCTGGGTCAAGAAGACCCCCTGGAGGAAGGCATGGCAACCAGCTGCAGTCTGCTTGCTTGGGGAACTCCATCACAAAAGAGCTTGGCAAGTTACAGTCCCTGGGGTCGCAAAAAGTCAGGCAGGTGTGACTGAATGACTAATACTTTCACTTTCACTTCAAAGACTAAAAGTAAGATCACAGATATGGGAAGAAACTTGTATGATTTTCTATGCTCATTTATGTTAACGGGTTTCAAGAGTTTTTATAAAGGACTTATCATTTTGGAAACACCAGATAATAGAAACTTAGAAATGGAAGGGAATATAGAGGTAGTCTAGTCAAGTAACCTAATTTTTACAGTTGGCTTAGTTGTAAAGTCATGAAAAAGCACTAATATGGTACCTTCTATGTTATAATTCAGAGTACTAAAGTTTTCATTAGAAACTGCAAATTTTCCAAACTCCACAATCATCTCAGTCAGTTCAGTTCAGTTCAGTTGCTCAGCTGTGTCCGACTTTACGACTGCAGCACACCAGGCCTCCCTGTCCATCACCAACTCCCAGAGTTTGCTCAAACCCATGTCCATTGAGTCGGTGATGCCATCCAACATCTCATCACTGTTGTCCCCTTCACCTTTTCCACAATCACCTAAGATGCCCTAAAACGTTTCTATCGTTGGAAGGAGCTTTCAATACTTGTCCTCCAAAGAAGGGAAAAAAAGTTTATCAATATCTATGGAAAGCATTTCTAAAGACGACAATTTCCCATGAACTCTGATTAATTGATCCACCTTCTGCAATATACCCTGAAAACATTTTAATTGAAAATGCTAGGTAAATAAATCATCAACTATGAATTGCACACTAAGGTACGAAGCACACTGAGAAGTAATTTGAACCAGGCATGACAAATCTAGGTGATTTTCCTTAAGTAAAGACAATGAAAGTTGGCTTGAAAAAGCAAAACTACAATCTGTCATCTGAAGTTGTTGAAAACCAAAATCATTTAACCAGAGAGATTTTCCATAATAAACACAGTATGACAATGCTTTCTTTTTATAGTTCAATAAAAACCCAAATCCATCAGGGAATAAACAGGTCCTGAAAACTGGTTTAGATTTTCCATTTTGCAATAGTATTTCTATAAATAATTTATAGCTCCCGTATTTACATACCTAAATTTATTTATGGTATATTTTAAAGAGATAAGAAATACCATCTCTAAGTTTTCTCAGCACACTATTTCAGGCTCTTCCTGGATAAGCATTTTAGTCTTTTCTTCAAAGCAGTGATCCTAGCCTAGTCACACGCATGGTGCTCAGTGCTTCAGGCGTATCCAACTCTGTGGCTCCATGGTCTATAGCCCTCCAGGCATTTTGGTTCATGGGATTCTCCAGCCGAGAACACTGGAGTGGATTGCCATGCCATCCTCCAGGGGATCTTCCCAACCCAGGAGCTGAACCCGAGTCTCCTGCATCTCCTGCATTGCAGACAGATCCTTTACCACTGACCTACCATGGAATCACACAATTCATCTTCATTAATTTGGGGGAGGTTATTCTGAAATTTTTGCTCAATCAGAGCCATCAGTCCAGTAGGGTGTTAAATCTGTTTGCCTTGCTTCTTATGAAAGGATTATCTCAACTATCTGTCTCCCTGAGCTGTCCCTCAAGCATCCTCCTTTACTAGAAAGACTTCTCCCTACATATACCATCATTGCCATTCATCACATCCCTCAGCAGGTTTTGAATTCGTTGAGGGAGCCTTCTTTATCTTGTAACCAGTAGGGTCCTAGGCACTATGTGTTTGCCATCATAGGGTCTCAATAAGTGCATTCAGAAACAGATAAAAAGGAAGACATAAACAGAAAAGTAGGGGAAGAAAAAGAAAGTGCAAACACAAAATGAAGAATGAAAGAACAGGCTCTAAAATCAGGATAGAAGGGGAGGTTAAAACTAGTGTCAGAAATAGTTATGTTACATGCAGGACTGGACAACTATGAAGTCCTCAGACTATAAGTACCAGGAGGATGGGCATCATGTTCTTTTTGTCAGTATCTTCTTCCAAGATCATGGAGGATGAAGGATAAAGGAAGTTAAGTCCCCAAATCTGCATTTGGCTAGCTAGAGACACATAAAGCTGATGGTTTAATTCCAGGGTAAGCCAGCAGGCTTTAGACCCAAGGAGAGCCAATGTTTTAGTCTGAGTATGAGAACAGGAAAAAAAAAAAAAGTCTCAGTTCAAGCTGTCAGGGAGGAGGAGTTCTTTTCTTCCTCTCAGGAAGACCAGACTTTATGTTCCATTTGGGTCTTCAATTTATTGAATAAGAGCCACCATATTACAGACAGCAATCTTCTTCATCCAGTCTACCAATTCAGATATTAATCTTCTCCAAAACCACCTCACAGAACACCCAGAATAAAGTTTTACCAAATATTTGGGCACTCCATGACCCATTTAACACAGAAAATTAACAATTGCAAGAAGACCTCTTGTTAATTTTCTGGCCTTAAGCATCTCCTTAAATCATAATCAATCTTCAAATAAAGAGAATGACAAGGTGGTCTACCAGGTGGTCCAGTGGTAAGGGATCTGCCTGTCATTGCAGAAGACTCAGGTTCGAACCTGGGTCAGGAAGATCCCCTGGAGGAGGAAGTGGCAATCCACTTTAGGATTCTTGTCTAGGAAATCCCAAGGACAGAGAAGCCTGGCTGGCCTCAGTCAATGGAATCACAAAGAGTCAGACAGGACTTGACACTGAGCACTCATACAAAATTCTACTTAACATGGAAGAGCTCTCCTGCAAGCAACTGAAAATACACTACATTCTTCCTCAGAAGACAAGGTAAAGTTTTTGACTGATATTTACTCTTTATTTGATATCCTGCAACTTAAGTTCTATGATGTTGTCAACACATCTTATGTGATGAGGGAGTAAGAGAGAAAAAGGAGCATTAATTACATATACATACACAGTCATACAGAAACATGCCTGTACAAAATGCAGAGGAAGTATGACGTAGCTATGACAACAAGTCCTCCTGTTTGTAACTACTTATGATTACAGTTGATAGGTATAACTACTTTCTCCAGTACCTTTTGTTTTCAGCAGATATTTCAGCTGGCCACAGGTCTTTACCTGATTATATGACTCAAATCCTAATTCCTGACAATCCTGGTCATTTGTACTACTCCTGCCTTGATTGGGTTGCTATAGTTTTACATTGACTTTAATTACAGGGCTTAGTAATATTGAGACACTCTAATCTTTCTGTATTCCAGATACATTAATAAAATTGAAGACTAGCAGTTCAATTTGCCCTTGGTAGTGGGGATAAATCTTCCCATCCAACACAGAAACAAATTTCTTTTCCTGTGGATTCAGAGGCATTAGGAGTCCAAAGAGTCTAGGTGGTACTTCTAATTTCCTGTTCAATGGTATCATTGTTCTATCTCTTGATGGGAATATTGTGTGTAGAGAAAGTAAACCCTTATCCAGAGTAAATGCAAAATGCTGACCCTTCCATGATAGAAGATGTCTATTGCCTGTCATCTGGATTGATAACTCCAGAGAACGATATCAAATTGAGGACTCATTGTCGGCCTCTGCAACAGAAATATTGGACACTTATCAAGGGACATATCCAAGTCAGCCTCAGTGAGTAGAAGGCTGTGATAAGCTCATGCATAACTCCATGGTGAACTACCATGATCACTTTATCAATGAACGTGTTGGGGGATGGTAGGAGTGACTACATAAAAGGCTGATAGGTATCCATAAAATGGGTCATCTACTCCAATCCACTGAATATTAAAATCCTCCTCTGCTGAGGTCATTATTTAGTGGTCATTCAAATAGGACTCAAATGTTTTTTACATTTATTTTGCCTATTCAGAAGTCTACAGATATACCTCTTCCCCAAATTTCCTTGCCATTAATTTTCTAGTCTTGTTGCTTCCAAGTTCCTGGTCATCCAATCAAACCATCCTGCAGTCCATCAGTCACTGAATAGTCACATATTCAGTCATTAATTCTTCTCAGTAAAGTGAACAACCAGGTGCCCTGCTTGAAATTCTGCCAACAAGGGGGACTCTTCTTCTCCACTGTCCTCCAGGAGCATCCCAGAAAGGGGCTGTACGCTGTGCATGCATGCCCAGTCATGTCTGACTCTTTGCAGCCCCATAGACTGTGACCAGCCAGGTTTCTGGGCCCATGGGATTTTTCAGTCAAGAATACTGGTGGGTTGGCATTTTCTACAGGAAGATCAAGGGGATTTTCCTGACCCAGGGACTGAACCCCCATCTCTTGTGTCTCCTGCATGGGAAGGTGAGCTGCATGGCTATGCCACCTGGGAAGCCCCCTAGTGCTATAGTTGTTCACTTTTAAATGGTTCCACCATAAAGAGAGGAACTGTCCATAAAGAGTTCTAAGTCTTTTCTTCCTCTATAAGGTGATCACAGGAATTTCCCACAAGTGGCCAGAGGTATAGTCTGAGAGAGAGAAGGCATTGTGGCGGGAGTGGAAACCATGAACATCTGAGCTACTTTTCCTGTAACTTACCTGTGCCTTCAGGGCCTGATCACCTTTGTACCTCTTCCCTTTGATTCTGAAGAGCTGCTGTGAATGCCTGACATTATCACTTGATGGGTTAGATAACACCTAGGCCGAGATGGGCAGCTCAGATCACGTGGTAACTTGGTGACCCATGGTTAAATATTCAGTTTCTAGCAGGCCAAGATCTGCTTCTCAAAAAAGGCATAGTTATTTGAAGAAAATGTAAAGGCTTCAGTTCAGTTCTGTCGCTCAGTTGTGTCTGACTCTTTGCAACCCCATGGGCTGCAGAACGCAAGGCTACCCTGTCCATCGCCAACTCCTGGAGATTACTCAAACTCATGTCCATTGCATCGGTGATGCCATCCAACCGTCTCATCCTCTGTTGTCCCTTCTCCTACCTTCAATTTTTCCCAGCATCAGGGTCTTTTCCAGTGAGTCAGTTCTTTGCATCAGGTGGCCAAAGTATTGGAGTTTCAGTTTCAACATCAGTCCTTCCAATGAATATTTAGGATTGATTCCCTTTAGGATCATTGGCTCTCCTTGCAGTCCAAAGGAATGAATATAAGGGCCAGCTGCTCTAAAATCCTAAGTGCCTGCACTTCAGTTCACCACCAAAGGCTCTAAACAGCATCTCTGACAGCCTCTGCCATTTCAACCACCATTGGATCTGCTGGATCATATGATCCAAGAGACAGAGCAGCTAGTGCAGAAGGTTAGACCTGTTCCAGAGCCTTCTCTTGTTCTGTACCCTCTTAGCAGCTTTTCAGGACATTTGGTAATCAGGCTAAAGTAACACCAGAGATGAGAAATATGCTGTTTTCTGAATCCAAGGAGACCTATTAGATGCTGTGCATCTTCTTTAGTTTCAGGAGGGGACAGAATCAATAACTTATTCTTCACTTTAGAAGGGATATCTTGATGTGTCACTGAGTTAGAAAGTCTTTGAATTTTAGTCAGAATATATTCCTACCCTCTGACACACATATGTCTTGTCAATAAGTCTAGAGTAGTAGTTGCTGCTTCTTGCTCCCTAAATCCAATTGGTAAAATGTTACCAATGTAATGGACCAGTATGGTCTCTTGTCTAGAAAGTGACCAAGATTCCTATGAACTGAATTATGGAATAGGGTGGGAAATCTTTATACCCCCGAGTAGGACAATGAAAGCATATTACTGGCCTTTCTAGATGCAAGCAAACTGCTTTTGGTAGTCCTTACTGACAGGGAGGGAGAAAAAGGAATTTGCCAGATCAGTGGTGCTTAAGCAATGAAATCACATCTGGTACTGCAGCTGCAATCATAACCACCACCTGGTTAAGCTTATGATGACCCATGGCCATTCTATAATACCTATCTATCTTCTGCACAGATCAAATAGGAGAGTTGAATGGGGATGAGATTGGAATCACTTCTGCAGTTTCCAAGTCCTTCATAGTGGCAATAATTGCTACAATCACTCCAGGGAAGTGGCATTGCATTTGGTTTACAATTTTCCCAGGCATTTGGCCTTTGTTACTATAATAGCCCTCTTTCTAACAGGTCATAGAACCAATGCTGTAGTTACTGCATAAGTTTCTATTTCCAGAACAGGATAAATAACCACAGTGAGGCTTCATGGAACCACTGACCCCACTGTGAGATAATCTGAACTAAAATCCTGCTGATTATATGGTCTGCATAAGCCCCTCCTTTGGCTGGTGAAACATAATGTCATTTTGGGTCTCCTCAGTTCAGAGTGAGTGTCCTGTAAGTCCCTGAAATTCCAATTATGTTCTTTCTTCAAGTGTATAGATACACTGGTAAAAAAAACCATGCTCTTCTATCCATGGGATTTTCCAGGCAAGAACACTGAAGTTGTTTGCCATTTTCTCCTCCAGGGAATCTTTGACCCAGGGATTGAACCCCTATCTCCTGCATATCCTGCATAGGCAACTGAATTTACCATTGAGCTATCTAGGAATCCTCCAGTTAGGTTGATTAGGTCTTAAATGACAAATCCTCTCTGACATTTCAAACTCCTTATTCCTTTCAATCCTGTACATTATATTAAACCAAAACAGTCCTGTCATTTCTAACTCGCTTGCTATAGGCCACTTTTTCATTCATGTTTCAGATAAACAACCAAACTGTTAGAGCTTTTATCAACTCCTTTCAATTCAGTTCAGTCACTCAGTTGTGTCCAACTCTTTGCAACCCCATGTACTTCAGCACACCAGGCTTCCAGGTCCATCACCAACTCCTGGAGCTTGCTCAGATTCATGTGTATCAGGTCAGTGATGCCATCCAACCATCTCATCCTCTGTCATCCCCTTCTCCTCCTGCCTTCAATCTTTCCCAGCATCAGTTTCCTTTCCAATGAGTCAGTTCTTTGCATCAGGTGGCCAAAGTATCGGAGCTTCAGCATCAGTCCTTCCAATGAATACTTAGGATTGCTTTCCTTCAGGATGGACTGCTTGGATCTCCTTGCAGTCCAAGGGACTCTCAAGAGTCTTCTCCAAGACCACAGTTCAAAAGTATCAATTCTTTGCTGCTCAGCTTTCTTTATAGTCCAACTCTCACATCCATACATGATCACTGGAAAAATCATAGCCTTGAGTAGACGGACCTTTGTTGGCAAAGTAATGTCTCTGCTTTTTAATATGCTCTCTAGGTTTGTATAGCTTTTCCTCCAAGGAGTGAGATCTTTTAATTTCATGCCTCAGTCACCATCTGCAGTGATTTTGGAGCCCCAAAAGATCATTGTTTCCATTGTTTTCCCGTCTACTGTTCCCCATGAACTGTATCAGCTCCTTTAGTTCAAACATTAAATGTGGAATTTCTGCTTCATGAGCCCATATACTTGGCTGGATCCAACTTTAGGACTCTTCCTCCATTATGGTCTTGTTTTATATATTTAGGAGTAACCTTTGTTCTATTAATGTCCTTGCTCCTCATTTTATCAAAGCCTTGTTTATCAGTCACTTACTTGGTAGGCATTTATTCATAGAGAAAGTGACAGTGAAAGTGTTAGTCATTCAGTTGTGTCCAACTCCCCATGGACTGTAGCTCGCCAGACTACACTGTACATGGGATTCTCCAGTCAAGAATACTAGAGTGAAGTCAGTCCCTTCTTTAGGGGGTCTTCCTGACCCAAGGATTGAACCCAGGTTTTCTATACTACAGACAGATTCTTTACAGTCTGAGCCACCAGGGAAACTCGTTCATAGAGAAATCCCTTCCCCCTCCCCCAAATAAATGTTTTGTGAATGTACTTAGAATTTTAAGCAGAGGTACTAACTAATTAAGAATTCAGTTATTGCTTCTATTACTAGAATTGGAATGTGAAGGTGAGGTTAAAAGCATGAAGATGTGAGTAAGAGATATGCTATTAATTCAAGCAAGGTAGATATTTGAGAAAGAGTTAATGTGGCCAACTTAGACTGATGGCTGGTTCTTGCTTTTGTTTTTTTCTTTATAGAGGAAAATACTGATGTAAGGCTTGGATTAAATGACAGCAAAATGGAGAAAGGTCAACGTTTAACTGGCTTCATGCTGTCAAGACAAGAGTAAGATCAGGGACTAGGATGAACTTATGGTTAGCTTCTAGCCTACAGAAATCAAAGACAAAGTCATCAAGGAAAAGACTGTAAAACAGAGAAAATAATAAAGTTCAGCACATCCCTATAGCCTTGGAACCTAAGCTATTCTAGTTTACAAGTGTGTTGTTCAGAGAGAAGTATCAAAGAAACAAAGTTACTTATTACTGTGTTTTTACTTTTAAATTTTCTTTAGTTTTTAATAATCGCACATATTATAGAACAAAAAGCTACTAATCTATACTCAATTCTAATTTCAAGAACTAATTCATTTTGTCTACCTTAGATCACTTACAGACAAACTATTAGGCAGAGGAAGATAGCTAATATTTTTACCCACATTATGTTTCTAATTTATCACTGAAGTTGAAGTCCAAAAAATGTCCAAAAGGAAATGCCCAAATGCATCTTGCACTATAGATTTTGATTTTAGATTTTCCAGAGCAAGAACAAAAAAGATTAGATGTGTGTAGGGTGGGTGGGTGTATGTGCTCACAGATGTAATTATAGGTGGAGATCCAGGACTTTATTGAGGTAACTTTGCATTTTAATAAGTTATTTTTTAAATAATAAAAAGAGAAAGCTTTGCCCTAGGTAAAGAGAAAAAAGTGATGGGACCTCAGCAGTCTTTTCCTCAAGACACAAATTCTCCTTAGGACGAAGTCTAGAAAATGAATGGGAACAACCTTGATCTATGTACTTATTTGCTCCGAGTTGCAACTTTATTGATCTTTGGCTACAGGTAATTACCTGAAGATGTGTTAACAGTCACAGAGGGTGACAGGAAAGAGAAGGAAAAATGTTCATCATGTGGCTCAGAGTCTGTAGACATCACAGTTTCAGCTTGGGGAAAAACCCCCAAGACAGCCCACGCTCTAGAGGAGAACAGATTTTTTTTTTTTAAGCATGTTTTTACAACCTCAACACTATAATGTTTTGAACCAGATAATTCTTTTTTGTGTATGATAATATGTTTAATGACCAATACTTTGGCCACCTGATGCAAAGAACCAACTCATTGGAAAAGACCCTGATGCTGGGAAAGATTGAAGGCAGGAGGAGAAGGGGGTGATAGGGGATGAGATGGTTGGATGGCATCACTGACTCAAAGGACATGAGTTTGAGCAAACTCCGGGGGTTGGTGATGGACAGGGAGGCCTGGCGTGCTGCAGTCTGTGGAGTCGCAAAGAGTTGGTCATGGCTGAGTGACTGAACTGAACTGAAGCTGCTTAACCCATTATTGTCTGTTTGGTTTAATCACTAAGTCGTGTCTGGGTCATTTGCAACCCCATGAACTGTCACCTGCCAGGCTTCCCTGTGAATGGCACCCTCCAGGCAAGTATACTGGAGTGGGCTGGGTTGCCTTTTCTTTCTCCAGGGAACCTGCCTGACCCAGGGATTGAACCCATGTCTTCTGCATTGGCAGGGAGATTCGTTACCACTGAGCCATTGGGGAAATTTGAACTATTAAACACCAGTAACTGCTCTCCCCTACTCCCAAGTCTTGGTAAGCATAAATTTCCATAGGCTGCCAAAAGTACTCAGAGATTCAAAATCATCCCTTCTCCCCAAACAACTGGTTAAGCACTTTAAGAAAAGAGGAAATACGAATTGCCGTCAACCCTCTGTATCTGTGAATGTAGATCCCACAGATATGGAGGACCCACCATACTAGCCATTTTATGTGAGGAACTTAAGCATCTTCAGATTTTTTTTTTTTTTCTCCAGGGAGCTCCTGGAACCAATCTCTAGGCAACCAAGGGAATTCAAGAGAGTCATAAGGATACTCTCTAATCCCAAATAAATAAACTGCATTTTCAGTGTAAAATATGGAGCATTAGAAGCAAGATATAGCAAAACTGCTGTAGTCAATCATAAACTTACCATTAGCAATGTATTTATTTATTTTTTTTTCTACCAGCATTTATTCAGTAGCCAGATCCCAAGACCATTGCAGAATCTGGAAAGCTTAGCCTGATGAGACAAATAATAAATATGGGGCAATTCTAAAGCAGTTTATATGCAAGGTATTACACAACCTCTATGTTAAGGGTGCTGACCAGTCTGAAAAGAAGCATCTTTCTAATTATTTATTTTTTATAAAATCTTTTGAAATATTTTCTCAACATGGCAATTTTTTGTTGCCTATTCATATTCTATTCACACCAAGCCACCTTTTTAATTTTAATTATATTTAATTTTTTTAGTGTAATACTGGAATTAAAAAAAAATTAGTTTTGTTCCTTGCATTAGTGGCATAAGGCCTCTTTTGGCAGCAGCTTGAGCCTCTGGGAACACTCTCTCCCAGAGAGCAGCAGAAAGGGATCAACTGGCTCTTAAACACTCCTATTTGCAAGTGGCCAGCAGGTTGGAATGTGATAACAGCCAGCAGACACTTCACATGGATTTTCTCTGCCAAGTCTGGGAAGCGTCTGTCATATGCCATTGTGAAGTGAACAATCAAAGTTGGTCTTGGGGGAGGGTCCTTCCCCACTGCCACCAGGCCTGTTTACTTGACTACTTTAAAGAGGAGGAAGGAGCCATATGGATTAAATGAGAAAGAAGAATTTGATCTTTTAGGACAGATTGCAAGTTTTACAGACATTTCTCAAAAAAAAAAAAAAAAAAAACACACACACACACAAAAAATTCATTTTATTATCTTGTCTTCATCTATATTTTTACCTAGCCTCTTTCTTGCAATATGCCTAAGAAACAATTTTTTAAAAATGGTTGGGCGAAATTCTGGCTCAGGTTTCTGTAGAATGTACTTTATCTCCTCTTTACAGACTGTGGCTGGGGTAGGGAAATTGTGGCTGTGTTAAATTCTCTTAACAATTTTTGTTACTGATGGGAAGAATTCTAACGTTCTTAAAATATAAAAATCACAATATTAAAACAATATTAACATGTTTAGTTTTATGTGTTTCTCTGAATTCCAAATACTAGGGTGTTCCTCTAAGTTAGATTATCTCTCTGAGTGTTAAGCTGAATAAGATAAAAGTCAAGTATATTAAACTGAAGATTTATAAGATACAGAAATAACTTTTTTTAGATAAAAGAAGTCATCCATTGTATGAAGCCAGACTGTCTCATAAAAATGGTTTGGCAAGGACTGTGTATGGACAGTGGGTAGCCCCGGGAAAAGGCCAGCTAGAGTTATCAGAGTCAACAGGTACTTCTATTTCAAAAAAAGACTGTAATAGTGTTGCCATTTACAATTACATTCAAAGAAGAGCTTCTTAAATAGGACTGCTTCAGAACCTGCAATCATTAAAAAGAAATGTAGATCAATGTGAAGAAAAATGTTCATTTCTAAAGTTAAAAGAGAACTTAGAAATTTTCCAACTCGTTTTTAAAATGATGTCTCTACTTCTGCTTCTAGTAAAATACATTTTATTTCAGTGGAAATGAAATGACATAAAGATAATTTACTTTCCTGACATTTATGTGTTTGCTTACTTTGCCCATTTAACTTTACAAGAACCATAAAACTGAATTAGAAAACCACTCCTGTGTTTAAAAATGTTTTCTGTGTAATTGGTGTATATTTTGCTGATATGAGATCACCATTAGTAATAATATTAGTAGATGAGGACCAGCATTTGTGTTTAAGTGGCATCCCATTAGCAACACATAATCAGTCAATTATGATATTGGTAACAGAATAAATTTTATAAAACTATGATTATACTTCTCGGAAGTACAGTTGAGATAGTACTAGAGTTTCTTCACAAAATCATGTTTAAAGTGATAGGGATTGACTAGCTTCATCTCAAATGAAGCTTATATTTATTTTTTATTGAACATATATCAAGAAAATATTTAATGTTTTGTCAATGGTATTATCTAACTGGTTTAATTACATTTAAATATAATAAATTATTTTGACAATGATATCTTAAATTATCACTTTTCAAAATCCTTTGAATAACTACTGCACCTGATCTTCAGGACAATGAGGTAGACAGGTCCTACAGTGATAGTTTATTTTATAGATGAGTAAAATTAATATCTGAAAGGTAGCTCTCTCAGAGTATGCATGGGTCTGAGCCCCACCAAGATCCAACAGTTTTCCAATATAACAATGGGTGGCCAGGAAATGATACTTAACTTATGGATATTAATTAAAAGTTTAAAAAATAACATGTGTTATATGTGATATATATTATATATCACAATGCAATAAAAAAAACTGTGGAGGACAAATGATTTCCAGAGGAAAACTTCTCTACAGACTTAGATTACTTAAGCAAATCAGCAAGCTGAATCTCATCTCAATACTTTAGAATCTTTCAAAATATTTACTAAATGCCTGTATTATATATCCAATTAAAAATGCTAAAATATGCAAATCAAACAACAAATTGGTACTGAGAAAGTAGGGAAGCTTTCTGAACAGCTGGTGTTATTGAAAATCTAACTTAGTCTACTTTGTTCTATAGAATATCTCTACTAAAGGTTACAACTCCCCCCCCCCACACACACACACACATACACACAGTAGACATGGGAGGAAAAAGAGAATTTTATGTGTGTGTGTGTCTTTCTGTGTGTGTCTGTGCTGTGCTGTACTTTGTCAGTCATGAAAGACTAAAGGACTCTTCAAGTGAGGGACACAGGGATTCTCTGTGATCCCATGGACTATAGCCCCCGAGGCTCCTCTGTCCATGGGGATTCTCCAGGCAAGAATACAAGAGTGGGTTGTCATGCCCTCCTCCATGGGACCTGCCCAACACAGGGATCAAACCCAGGTGTCCCATATTGCAGGCGGATTCTTTCCCAGCTGAGCTACCAGGGAAGCCCATGTTTATGTGTATACATATTTAACAGAAACCTTTTGATGGGTTATTATGGTTGTGGAGGGTTGGCTATCAATGGAAAACTGTAAGATAAAGAGTAGACAAATCAAAAGCTAAGTTGGTCTATCAAAGAAAGTGTAAAACTGAGATTTTAGTGAGGAGTAATGTGAAGGAGGAAGGGAGGGATTTAGGACAAATTTTGACTAATACAGTTCAGTTCAGTCACTCGGTTGTGTCCAACTCTTTGCGACCCCATGAACCGATGCATGCCAGGCCACCCCGTCCATCACCAACTCTTGGAGTCCACCCAAACCCATGTCCATTGAGTAGGTGATGCCATCCAACCATCTCATCCTCTGTCATCCCCTTCTCCTCCTGCCCTCAATCTTTCCCAGCATCAGGGTCTTTTCAAATGAGTCAGTTCTTTGCATCAGGTGGCCAAAGTATTGGAGTTTCACCTTCAAAATCAGTCCTACCAATAAACACCCAGGACTGATCTCCTTTAGGATGAACTGGTTGGATCTCCTTGTAGTCCAAGGGACTCTCAAGAGCCTTCTCCAACACCACAGTTCAAAAGCATCAGTTGTTCGGTGCTCAGCCTTCTTTATAGTCCAACTCTCACATCCATACATGACCACTGGAAAAACCATAGCCTTGACTAGACAGACCTTTGTTGACAAAGTAATGACTAATACAGGGACATGATACTTGGAAGTAAATGGAGTCCAGGTGAAAAATCTTCTATTTTTAATCAGATATTGAATATATAGCACACACTAGGCATAACTATTGGCACTGAGGAAGCAAAATTTAATAAAACACATAATCTTACTAATGAGAAGTTCCCTGATTTGATCATAGATCTCCTTTGAACATAATGTCTAGTGAGTGATAAGTCATCTCTTCCATTTGATATTGGGTCTCTCTTACTCAAAATCTCATCTATGTTGTTTTGTATTAATATGTTGATAAGAGTATGTGTGTGTGTGTGTGTGTGTGTGTGTTAGTCACTCAGTCATGTCCTACTTGTTGCAACCTCATGGATGTAGCCTGCCAGGCTCCTCTGTCCATGGAATTCTCCAAGCAAGAACAATGGAGTGGGTTGCCATTCCCTTCTCAAACTAAGCCAGCACTCTATCACTCCATGACCTTGGCCTTGAAGAGTCAGACACAGAGCCCATCTACATCTGAGATCTGGCACGCTACCAGGTGCATGAGGTTCCCCAGAGACACATCTTCATCAATGCTGAGGTTGTTGGCATGGCACATAACGTGAAGTGCTCTGTCTTGCCCTCTCAGCTCATACCCAGAGTGTAGTCCCTGGGGTAGTTGGTGCGCTCCAGCACCAGAAACAGGCCTGTTTTCAGCTGGCACATGAAACTGAAAGTGTTAATTGCCCAGTCGTGTGGACTTTTTGCCACCTCATGGACTGTAGCCCACTAGGGTCCTCTCTCCATGTAATTCTTCAGCAAGAATACTCAAGTGGGTTGTCATTCCCTTCTCCAGGGGATCTTCCCAATCCAGGGATCAAACCCAGGTCTTCTTTATTGCAGACAGATGCTTTTATAATCTGAGCCACCAGGAATACTGCTGCTAATATTTAACAAGGAAAGGCTGAAAGCCTTTAAGCTGGGAACAGGACTAGGGTGTTTATTCTTACTATAGCTACTTCTAGGGGTTCTTCTTCTGCTGCTAAGTCGCTTCAGTCATGTCCGACTCTGTGCGACCCCAGAGACGGCAGCCCACCAGGCTCCTCCGTCCATGGGATTCGCCAGGCAAGAACACTGGAGTGGGTTGCCATTGCCTTCTCCACCACCAGGCATAGATGTACCCTTAATAAGGATGGCTAGCTGGCGCTGTCCGCGGTGCTGATTCTAATGCAGCTGCTCTTTTGAGCGCAGCACCTCCTACAGTGAAGCCTGGCAGATCAGTCCAGGGGCGCTGCTGGCTTCCTCCACATCGACCAAAATGGCCCTGTTGGTTCTGGTGTCTTTTAAACTGTTTTCTGATTATTGTTTTTTTCATATTTAAACTCTGAATGCCAGGACATTATTGAGGTTTCATACTAGTTCTCCTTTTGCTTTTGTTTGTTTAGTAGGATAATTGAATACATTATTCCTCTGTGGTCCTTACATGTTATCAACCAAGGCATGGCTGAGACTGCACTCCTACTGGCTCTAGCCCACCCTGGGAAGACTGTCCCTTAGAAGAATTCTCCCTCCCCTGTGTTTGTCGTATGGCTGAGAATTGGGGGTGGAGGGAGAATGCTGGTCACACTTCTGTGTCTGTGATGTCCACAGAAAAGAAAAAAATCTGATGGAATAGATCTCTTTTTTTTTTTTTAAGGATGAAGAGAGTTAGATAAAATGTTAGTCTCTCCAAATTTTTTTTTATATTACATACAAATTGCATACTTTCTCTTAGTTAAGTTTCCACTATGGAAATATATATTTGAAGACATATTTTATATATAATAAGAGATATATATGATGTATAGCAAAAGACAAAATGTGGGTATGAAATTTATTTTAATTTCTTCAAGTAATTTTTTAAGTAAAAGATGAAGAAAACTTAGCTACATAAATTTTGAGAGGTTAACAAGTGAAGTCTGTACTTGGTATTTTAAAGGTCTTAAAAATGTAATTTATACCTCATAGGTATGTTCTAATATAGGTCTAGTTCACTTATAGACAGGGGATTTGAGATATAAGAAAATTCTTATAGAATTATTAAAAACCTTTCTAAAATACAATCCTTAAGGAGAGGTTAGACTTTTGTTCTAAAAAATCACTGCAATTTTAAATGTGATGGCTTAAAATTAATTAATTAATAGGTCTTCATTAATTAAGTAATAGGTCTTCATTAATTTATTCAGTAAAATTTTTCTTACCCTTTACTACAAGCCAAGCCTAATGCTTGGTTAGGATTACAAAATATGTACAGGAGATAATCCTGATTTCAGCTAGCTAATAGCAATAGCTAATAGCAATTCAAGAAGGCATATAGTTCCCCATCAAATCTTGGTTGAATATAATGAGTAGTAGGGATATAAATGAATCATTTCAAATGTAGTTCAAAAGAGAAGTATTAAAATCAGCAAGTTATTTTTTCCAACTTTATTGAGGCATCATTGACAAATAAAAGTTGTATATATTTAATACTTGCAATATGATAATTATATATATATATATAGTGAGATAATTACCTTAGTCAAGCTAAGGTAATTCACTAATTCATAGTTACCTTGTGCATGTGTGTGTATGTATGTGTATGTTGAGAACAGAAAATATACTCTCTTAGCACATTTAACATATACAATTACAGTAATATTAATTATAAACACTTTAGATCCCCAGAACTTATTAACTGTATAACTGAACATATAAACCCTTTAACCAAGTTATGTTGAGTGGCCAATTTAATCTTTGTTATATATTCTATTATATAACAAAACTGACTCTTTAAAAAAGACCCTGATGCTGGGAAAGATTGTCCGACTCAATGGACATGAGTTTGAGCAAGCTCTGGAAGTTGGTGATGGGCAGGGAAGCCTGGCGTGCTACAGTCCATGTGGTCACAAAGAGTTGGACATGGCCTAGTGACTGAACTGAACTGATATATTCTATTTTGTATGTAGATTTTAAAATATTTTATACCTATTTTGTATCTGTTCACATCCAGAATGATCTCATAACATCCCCCCCACCCCCAGAACTGTATCAGAACATAAGGAGAAAAGTTAAAATTTTGCATGCATTGAGCCTGATGCAATAAAGTAAGCCTCCTTCTCTTATAACTCATCAAAAGTCAAAGAAGTGAAAGGTGATGAGTTGGGATTAAAATTTTGGATAGGTGTATTGTCAGAAGAATTTCTTACTCATTTCTGTAACTGCACACACTCATTTTTCCCCCTAATCCTTTTTATCTGCCATTTAGCAAGAATCCAATTACTGAGCATGAGCTTACTGCCTCATAAATAACATCCTCTTAGCTTTCCAATCACACCATTCCAATTCTGTATTTTGTCAGCAAAAGTCCTGTTTTTAAAAATAATACTTCGGCCATCTGCTTACCCATATGTGCTACACATCACTGAATGTTAGATTCTCTGCAAGTTTTATAGATGGTACCACAAACCTTGAATGTGTTTTCTCTCATAATTAGCATTTTACAACCACATTAAATTGATCACAGGTAAACTGTTTCATTTTGGTGTGTTATTTTGATTGTAATCAGACTGCTTACTGGAAAGTGATTTTGTAGCCAATATATTTTGGTTATAAAGAGTTTTCTTTCCTCTTTTATAGCAAATACATTATTTTAAAGGTCACACTTGTCAGACTTATAAACCAAATCCCAGACTTGCAATGTAAGGCATCCGTGGGAGGATCCATCAGTGTTTACACTGGGGTGAAGAATGTTATCTTAGCAGGCTCCATCAATTTCAGTGACTGATGATGTCATTTGCAATCTCTACAACTGGTCCTTCTCAAATGAAACACTGCTTGGTAAGGGATTCTCTTTTAACTCTTCATGTTTTCCTAAGTCATGTATACATACTGACCATTCCTTTTTCCTAAAAATGATAAGCATAAATAAATGTATAGTTGGATTTAAAGTTGCTATAACCCTTTAGAGCTTCCCCTGTGGCTCAGCTGGTAAAAAATCTGCCAGGAATGCAGGAGACCTGGGTTCGATCCCTAGGTTGGGAAGATACCTGGAGAAGGGAAAGGCTACCCACTCCAGTATTCTGGCCTGGAAAATTCCAGGGACTGTATAGACCATGGGGTAGCAAAGAGTCGGACACAGCTGAGCAGCTTTCACTTTCACACTTTAATTGAGAGACTGTTCTATTTACAGATGAATTAGAAAAATTTTAAATCCCCTGGAAACCTGCCAAACTTAGACTTCAGTGCTTTTTGGAATGGGCTTCCCTGGTGACTCAGATGGTAAAGAATCTGCCTGTAATGTGGGCAACCTGGGTTCCACCCCTGGGTTAGGAAGATCCCCTGGAAGAGGGCATGGCAACCCACTCCAGTATTCTTGCCTGGAGAATCGCCATGAACAGAAGAGCTAGGGGGGCTATAGTCCATGGGGTCACAAAGAGTCGGACATAACTGAGTAGCTAAGCACAGCAACTTTTTGGAGCGTGCTCATGAGGATTAAGGACTTCCCAAGTGGTGCTAGTGGTAAAGAATCCACCTGTTTTGTAATACCTTATGCTTTCATGGTTAAAATGTAAATTCAGTAATTGCACATTAAATAGGTGCAGTACACAATTTTGATGCACAATGTTTTTGCTATCATTCAGTTATAATAAGTGAAATCTCTTTGCTTTATGTTTTGAACCATGAGTGTATAAATGTCAACTTCTGATTACCAATTTGCAAGGCTAATTTATGTTGTCTTCCCAAAGCGTTGTTTCTTTGTTGCTTCATTTTTGCTTAGGATTTAAGTTCTATTTTCACAAAATTGGAACAATGCAGTGTGTGTATTTCCCACTGTATTTCTTACCTGAAGCTACCCTAGACTTAACATCCTGTCCTCTTTCCTGTGCAGACAGGTAAGAAAGTTCAAATTTTCCAGATTTCACTGAAACCCTTTGTGGCACAATTTTGCTTTGTCCTAAGGGCCCAGGGTTTGGATCTTTACTTTAGAGCTGTCCTGTATGAATTCCTTATTGTTATTCTTGGTCACTGATACAATATAAAGAGTACCTTCTAACTTTCTTTCAGTTTTTCCTGATTTTGATAGCTTTACTAGGAAGATTATTTATGGTTCTTTTTAGTTATACTGCCTGAAAACAAGGACTAAGTAACTGAGTCAGTCTACTCTTGAGAGTAATATAAGATTATAATTTACTTATTCTTGACATCTTTTCTCAAGTAAATTAATAAAAGGTTCTTATCAGGTACAAGTTCTCTCAAATGTGAATTTAAAAGGACAGCCTAATGGGAAGGCTTATATAACTTAACTTTAGCTATATTAAGTCCTGAGAATTCTTAATAGGTCTAACTGTAGCTAAATTGTAAAAAAAAAAAAAAATAAGGACTCTCAGATCCTGAGTATGTTCTGGTGCTACCTATATGGATCCTGAGGATAACCATAATAATGAGATTTTTTCTAAGACTGTACATCTAGCTAATCACAGTGAAAAGACTCTAATTAAGGACTTTTGACTTCCACTCATCAGTATTTTCACTAACGCTAGCTTAAATGTTATTTGCTAGTTACGTTATTATGTTATGTTAATTATGTTGTATTCCTAACATAAGCACTCTACTATGCACTTTGCAAATATCTTATTTAATCTTGAAAACAAAACAGTAACTTTGAAACAGCACCTAGATTATTCTTCCTTTGTGAGAAGGAAATTGAGTATTGTAGAAGTTAATATTTGTGTTTACTAAATTCATATCATGACAGAGTAACATGAATAGCATCATAATCCATCGCAAGATTCTCCAAAAGCACTGTGTGTGTGTGTGTGTGTGTGTGTGTGTGTTAATGGCTATATTTACAGTCTGTCCTATTATATGCCCAAAGGCTCTTAAGAACCACATAATTAAAAAGTCAGTTTGTGGTGATGAGGTTTAGGCTTACAGAAGAGCCTTAAAGAAGTCTGGGTTTATTCTAATTAAGTGAACTACCAAGGTGCTAAATGAAATTCTGTGCTTGGCAAACTCGCTTTCGTTTTGCATGGTTATTTTGTGGATGAAATACTCTGAGGATGAATGTTAAAAGCGCTTGTGACACCTAGACCCTTTCCAGAATTATTTTCTGAAAACACTCAGCAGTTTGGCAGCTGCTTTGCAACCTGGGAGTGCATTTTAATTGGCATCACATAACTTTGTGACTGAGGGATTTATTTCTCTCTCCACAAATTTCCTCCCCTCTTTTAGCCTATTAGTTTAAATGTTTGAGTTAATATCACAGGCATTTCCCACTATAAAATCTTCGAGGCCATGGTGAAATTACATGTCTAGTTCCCCCTGCCCCCGCCCCCAGAATTTATTAAAAAAAGAGTGAAAGTCAGACTTAGCCAAAAAATGTTTTGCTACTTTTTATATGTCATTTTCCCTTTTCTCTTTTTGTTTTGATCTCTGTCTAGTATTATTTGCCCAATACAACTCAGTAAAGTTAAGTGATTATTTTGATAACCAATCTTGTCAGTGTTAACATATCAGCAAAATTTTCATAGAAGTGGTATCTTTTGCAGTTCACTGGACTTGTCTCAGTAGCACAGACAATCTGATGGCTTCCAATTCTAAGAAGTTTTACTTATTTCCTAGAAAGAGTAGATCACATCATCAGTGACATACCTGCATTCTTTTTAAAAATTAGTTAAATTATTTATTTTAATTGGAGGCTAATTACTTTACAATACTGTGGTGGTTTTTGCCATACATGATCAGCTATGGGGGGACATGTGTCCCCCACCCTGAACCTCCCTCCCCTTCCCATTCCTCCGGTTTGTCCCAGTGCATCGGCTTTGAGAGCCTTGTTTCCTGCATCGAACTTGGACTGGCAATCTATTTCACATTGGTAATTTACATGTTTCAAAGCTATTCTCTCAAACCTGTATTCTTTTCAAAAGGCTAAGTGTCTCTTCCATTGCTCCATAGATTTATCTTTAATAAAGTACAAATGTGAAGTTGACATGTAGTAACTATGAACCTAGGCTTTGATGTCAAATTTATCTGAACTTGGATTTCAATTCTGCCTTTTTGGCTTAATGTCTTTAGACAAATTACATGTTCTCTTTTAGGTTTAGTTCCTTCATCAGCAAGTTGAGGATAAGAATATTAACAGTGAGTGAAGACATAAAATAAAAATTTTGGAAAGTGCTTTCTTGCATGCTTGCATCCTCAGTCACTTCAGTCATGTCTGACTCTTTGTGACCCTATAGACTGTAGCCCTCCAGGCTCCTCTGTCCATGGGATTCTCCAGGCAAGAATACTGGAGTGGCTTACTATGCTCTCCTCCAAGTGATTTTCTCAACTTAAGGAGGGAACCCATGTTTCTTATGTCTCCTGCCTTGCAGGCAGGTTTTTGTTTTTTGTTTATTTTTGTTACCACTGGAGCCACCTGGGAAGCTGGTCATACACCTATTATGCAGTAAATTAACAGTAGTTAATTATGAGAAATGCTGGGCTGAAAGAAGCACAAGCTGGAATAAAGATTGCTGGGAGAAATATAATAACCTTAGATATGCAGATGACACCACCCTTTTAGCAGAAAGTGAAGAGGAACTAAAAAGCCTCTTGATGAAAGTGAAAGTGGAGAGTGAAAAAGTTGGCTTAAAGCTCTGGTCCCATCACTTCATGGGAAATAGATGAGGAAACAGTGGAAACAATGTCAGACTTTATTTTTTGGGCTCCAAAATCACTGCAGATGGTGACTGCAGCCATGAAATTAAAAGACGCTTACTCCTTGGAAGAAAAGTTATGACCAACCTAGATAGCATATTCAAAAGCAGAGACATTACTTTGCCAACAAAGGTCTATCTAGTCAAGGCTATGGTTTTTCCAGTGGTCATGTATGGATGTGAGAGGTGGACTGTGAAGAAGGCTGAGCACCGAAGAAGTGATGCTTTTGAACTGTGGTGTTGGAGAAGACTCTTGAGAGTCCCTTGGACTGCATAGAGTTAAAACCAGTCCATTCTGAAGGAGATCAGCCTTGGGATTTCTCTGGAAGGAATGATGCTAAAGCTGAAACTCCAGTATTTTGGCCACCTCATGCGAAGAGTTGACGCATTGGAAAAGACTCTGATGCTAGGAGGGATTGAGGGCAGGAGAGGAAGGGGATGACCGAGGATGTGATGGCTGGATGGCATCATTGACTCGATGGATGTGAGTCTGAGTGAACTCCACGAGTTGGTGATGGACAGGGAGGCCTGGCGTGCTGCGATTCATGGGGTCACAAAGAGTCGGACAGGAGTGAGCGACTGAAATGAACTGAACTGAACTGAATTATTGCAACTAATAATGTATCAAAATAGTTAATAATATTGGAAGCCATGAGCAGACAACAAATGAGCTTTAGGGAAACTGTCCCATCTTGGAAGATGTAAGAAGAGAAACATAAATTTGGATATCTTGAATGTGATCTTGAGTGATAATTAAACAAACATTTTAAGAACAACTTTGGAGTTAATTAGTAGTTTTAGATAGAATACAATGTTATTTCAGATCTTTAAAGTACATGTTTTTTGTGAATGCAAAATTTAAAACATATTATATTTAACTTGTATTTTTGAATAGTTTTAATGCACTTTTTTAAAATTTTACTTTACAATACTGTATTGGTTTTGCCATACATCAATATGAATCTATCATGGATGTACACGCGTTCCCAATCTGAAACCTCCTCCCACCTCCCTCCCCATACCATCTCTCTGGGTCATCCCAGTGCACCAGCCCCAAGCATCCTGTATCCTGCATCGAACCTAGACTGGTGATTCATTTCTTATATGATATTATACATGTTTCAATGCCATTCTCCCAAATCATCCCACCCTCTCTCTCTCCCACAGAGTCCAAAAGATTGTTCTATGCATCTGTTATATTATTAGATACCCACGTAAATTTGATGACAAAAAAAAGGAAAGTTGCTTCTTTTTTGTAAACTGGTATATTAGTTAGATCAGAAGCAAAATAAAATAAACCCACAATTATTGGAAATGTGCTAAGCCTTCAGAATTTAGTTTACTTATAGAATACCACGGTTCTTAAAGTTAGCAATAAAACTATTTTCCCTCTGAGATTATATTATGTCTAATACACCTACCTGTTGTATTAACTGGTCAGAATTGAGCCATTTCATAGGGTAGTTCTAAATATTATACAAGATTTTGGAGAGTCATAGAGACTGAATTAAAGGTAAGTTAAACTTAGTAAATGCCTTGGGTGTTATGTTTGTTTTCTAAAAAGCACTAACAAATAAAAGACAAACTGTTATAAAAGGCAAAATATATTAAATGAAAAGCACCCTGATAACCAAAGTCTCCATATCATTGGTTTTGACATATTAATATAGTTGCTTTAAAATTATGTCTGTGTAATTAATTTATGCATAGGTGCATGTTTGTGTTTGCATGCATGTGTATATATATGTATATGTGTATGTGTGTATATATACTCACACATCAAAATACATACATATATAATACATATAGATTGATTTCAGCTCTACCTGATGCAAAGAGCCAACTCATTGGAAAAGATCCTGATGCTGGGCAAGACTGAAGGCAAAAGAAGAGGGGAGTAGAGGATGAGATGGCTAGAAGCATCACCGACTAAATGGGTATGAATTTGAGCAAACTCTGGGAAAGAGTGTAGGACAGAGGAGCCTGGCATGCTGCAGTCTATGGGGTTGCTTAGAGTTAGACACAACTTAGTAAATGAGCAAAAGCACATTTTAGGTAAACTAACTGAAAAAGACACTAGCAATTTTGTTCTGTAGAGTTCTTTTCTATTTTCTAACAAAACACTGAATTCAAAAATTAATTAGCAACTTTAGTATCCATTATAATATTATGGCAAAAAACACTATAAAAGCTTTTCCAGTTTTGTAGATTGTTTACCAGTTCTTATCATCAAAATTAACATTGGAATGTAAAGAAATGGAGTAGCCATCATAGTAAACAAAAGAATCTGAAATGCAGTACTTGGATGCAATCTCAAAAATTACAGAATTATCTTTGTTTGTTTCCAAGGCAAACAATACAATATACTGTAATTCAAGTCTATGTCCCAATCACTAATGCCAAAGAAGCTGAAGTTGAATGATTCTATGAAGACCTACAAGATCTTCTAAAACTAATACCCCAAAAAGATGTCCTTTTCATTGTAGGGGACTAGAATGCAAAAGTAGAAAGCCAAGAGATACCTGGAGTACCAGGCAAATTTGGCCTTCGTGTACAACACAAAGCAGGACAAAGGATACCAAGGTTTTGCCAAGAGAACCCACTGGTTATAGCAGACACTCTCTTCCAGCAACGCAGGGGAAGACTCTGCACACGGACATCACCAGATGGTCAATACCTAAATCAGATTGATTATATTCTTGGCAGCCAAAGATGGAGAAATACTATACAATCAGCAAAACCAAGACCAGGAACTGACTGTGGCTCAGATCGTGAACTCCTTATTGCCAAACTTTAAACTGAAGAAAGTAGGGAAAACCATTAGAACATCCAAGTATGATCTAAATCAAATCCCTTATGATTATACAGGGGAAGTGAGGAATAGATTCAAAAGGTTAGATTTGATAGAGTGCCTGAGGAACTATGGACAGAGGTTTGTGACATTGTACAGGAGGCAGGAATCAAGACCATCCTCAAGGGGGCAAAAAATTCAAAAAGGCAAAATGGTTGTCTGAGGAGGGCTTACAAACAGCTGAGAAAAGAAGAGAAGCCAAAGGCAATGGAGAAAAGGAAAGATATACCCATTTGAATGCAGAGTTCAAGGAATAGCAAGGAGAGATAAGAAAGCCTTCCTCAGTGATCAATGCAAAGAAATAGAGGAAAACAATAAAATGGAAAAGACTAGAGATCTCTTCAAAAAAATTAGAGATACCAAAGGAATATTTCATACAAAGATAGGGACAATGAAGGACAGAAATTGTATGGCCCTAACAGAAGCAGAAGAGATCAAGAAAGGTGACAAAAATACACAGGAGAACTGTACAAAAAAGATCTTCACGACCCAGATAACCACAATCCTGTGATCACTCACCTAGAACCAGACCTCCAGGAATGTAAAGTCAAATGGGCTATGGATGAATCACTACAAACTAAGCTAGTGGAGATGATGTAATTCCAGCTGGGCTATTTCGAATTCTAAAGATGATGCTGTGAAAGTGCTGCACTCAATATGACAGCAAATTTGGAAAATTCAGCAGTGGCTTATAGGACTGCAAAAGGTAGTTTTCATTTCAATCCCAAAGAAATATGATGCCAAACAATGTTCAAACTACCGCACAATTCACTCATCTCACACACTAGCAGAGTAATGCTCAAAATTCTCCAACCCAGGCTTTGACGGTATGTGAACCATGAACTTCCAGAAGTTCAACCTGGGTTTAGAAAAGGCAGAGAAGCCAGAGATCAAATTGACAACATCTGTTGAATCATCAAAAAAGCAAGAGAGTTCCTGAAAAACATCTACTTCTGCATTATTGACTACACCAAAGGCTTTGACTGTATAGATTAAAAAAAAAACAAAAACCTGTGGAAAATTCTTCTAGAGATGGGAATACCAGACCACCTTACCTGCCTCCTTAAAAATCTGAATGGAGGTCAAGAAGCAACAGTTAGAACTGGACGTGGAAAAACAGACTCATTCCAAATAGTGAAAGGAGTACTTAATGGTAATATACCTTGCTTATTTAACTTATATGCAGAGTATATTATGTGAAAAGCTGGGCTGGAGGAAGCACAAGCTGGAATCAAGATTGCCAGGAGAAATATCAATGACTTCAGATATGCAGATGACACCACTCTTATGGCAGAAAGTGAAGAAGAACTAAAGGGCTTCTTGATGAAAGTGAAAGAGGAGAGTGAAAAAGTTGGCTTAAAGCTCAACATTTAGAAAACTAAGATCATCAAATCCAGTTCCATCACTTCATAGCAAATAGATGGAGAAACAATGGAAACAGTGACAGACTTTATTTTCTTGGGCTCCAAAATCACTGCAGATGGTTACTGCAGCCATGAAACTAAAAGAAGTTTGCTCCTTAGAAGAAAAGCTATAACCAGCTTAGACAGCATATTAAAAGCAGAAACATTACTTTGCCAACAAAGGTCCATCTAGTTAAGGCTATGGTTTTTCCAGTAGTCTTGTATGGATGTGAGAGTTGGAATATAAAGAAAGCTGAGAGCCGAATAATTGATGCTTTTGTACTGTGATGTTGAAGAAGACACTTGAGAGTCCCTTGAACTGCAAGGAGATCCAACCAGTCCATCCTAAAGCATATCAGTCCTGGGTGTTCATTGGAAGGGCTGATGTTAAAGCTGAAACTCCAATACTTTGGCCACCTGATGCAAAAAGCTGACTAATTGGAAAAGACCCTGATGCTGGGAAAGATTGAAGGCAGGAGAAGGGGACGACAGAGGATGAAATGGTTGGATGGCATCACCGACTCAATAGGCATGAGTTTGAATGAACTCCAGGAGTTGGTGATGGACAGGGAGACCTGGTGTGGTCAGACACGACTGAGCAACTGAAGTGTACTGATGCTTCCTAAAAATAAGATGATTATTGTTAAGTAAGACCTATTATATTAACAAATAAAACATATTTTGTGGGAATCAAACTTACAATATAAGAATCCATAAGTAAAAACATACATTGTCTCCTTTGTTAGAAACTACTAATAACATATTTAGAGATATAAATGGATTAAATTACTTATAAAAAATTCATCTAAGAGCACATTTTATATACCAAAGACAACTTTTTGTTGTTCTAAATCATCTCTCTATGGACTCATCACATTATCCTGAAATCTCATATTTCATGTAATTATCAAAGCATCAATTTTGTGTTGGCAAACATATTGAGGTATTAGATCATTAGTATCCACTGAGCAACTATGTATTTGTCAGATGGCATCTCCCATTTCCTGAGAGATAACTCAGAAGATGGGAAACTGCTCATTGCTTTTGACAACCTTATGCTGTTGATAGTTCAAGTATTAGAATCCACAGAGCTGGATGTGGAGGTTCTGGACAGTTTCCCCTGAGTCACATTAGGATTCCAAAGAATAACACCCTAAGAGTTAAAACTGAAGAAGATTATATTTTGAGAGTAAGAATGAACCAGAAGGAGGTGGAATTGCAACAGTGAAAGACAGTGTTGATTTTTTTTTCCAAAAATGAAGTTATAAATCTTTCTCAGACTTAAAAATGATATTATCAGATAAAAACATAATAACCAAGAGGAGAAGAAAAGATGAAGTATCAGAAAAAAGGAAGGGAATAAATTGCGCACAATATAAAAAGACATTAAATAGATAAATTTACAAAGTATAAGGAGATAAAGGAAAAAAAAATCAGGCAAAACCTAGAATCTATAAAAAATAAAAATCAGGACTAAAAGTTAGTGTAAATAAATGGATGGTTTATTTTAAAATTATGCATGACACAGCCAAACCTAGACCTAATAATCCTGAAGAAAGGTCGTAAAAGCATCCATAATCAATCATGAATAGAGAAATACGGAAAATATAGAAGAATGAGCAAAAAAAATAAGCATTCAGAAATTAAAAGCCTAATACACATAATAGCCCTTCTGGATATTAATTAATATTATAGCACATTTTCTTCTATCTCCTTATGCTTAACAAAGCTAGTTTACAGTGCTTTTTCTATTGTGTCTGATTCCTCCCCATTTTTGATATGTGAGCTTTTCTTCTACTCAGTTACTATGTTTTTAGTGCAATGAAGGAAATAATTTTAATGTCTAAGAAGTATTAGTAATGTAATTTTTCTAAAAAAAGTCAAATCTAGTCTTTAATCTTTGCAATTTTACTTATATTTGGCTTACCCTTACTCTTAGAACATAATCTTTCAGAATCCTAACTCATAGAGTGTAATTTTTTGGAATCCTAATAACTTTTCGCAGAAACTTTACCAAGGCCTCAAAATCCAGGACCCTAGATCCTAACCTTTGTATAACTAACAGGACAAATTTGTCAAAAGCATTGTGTACTTTTTGAACATCTCAATCATCTCTTTAGGAAATGGCAGATGCTTCCAGGATAAAATCAGTTTTCAATACTGGCCTCAACTTTTCAGATTTTCTTTCCTTGGATCTAGCAATTACACATAAAACATAACTCATCTTTGGCTTATTAGCTCTGTGATATCTTTGTTGTTGTTCAGTTCAGTTCAGTCCAGTTCTGTTCAGTCACTCAGTTGTGTCTGACTCTTTGTGACCCCATGGACTGCAGCACGTCAGGCCTCCCTGTCCATCACCAAATCCCAGAGTTTACTCAAACTCATGTCCATTGAGTCCGTGATGTATTCCAACCATTTTGTCCTCTGTCATCGCCTTCTCCCACCTTCAATCTTTCCCAGCATCAGGGGCTTTGCAAATGAGTCAGTTCTTTGCATCAGGTGGCCAAAGTATTGGAGTTTCAGCTTCAACATCAGTCCTTCCAATGAATATTCAGGACTGATTTCCTTTAGGATGGACTGATTGTAACTCTTTGCAGTTCAAGGGACTCTCAGGAGTCTTCTCCAACACCACAGTTCAAAAGCATCCATTCTTCAGCACTCAGCTTTCTTTATAGTCCAGCTCTCACATCCATACATGACCACTGGAAAAACCATAACCTTTACTAGATGGACCTTTGTTGGCAAAGGAATGTCTCTGCTTTTAAATATGCTGTATAGGTTGGTTATAACTTTCCTTCCAAGAAGTAAGTGTCTTTCAATTTCATGGCTGCAATCACCATCTGCAGTAATTTTGGACCCCCCCAAATAAAGTTTCTCACTCTTTCCCCAGCTATATGTCATGAAGTGATGAGACTGGATGCCATGATCTTAGTTTTCTAAATGTTGAGCTTTAAGCCCACTTTTTTACTCTCCTCTTTCGCTTTCATCAAGAGGCTTATTCGTTCTTCACTTTCTGCCATAAGGGTGGTGTCATCTGCATATCTGAGGTTATTGATATTTCTCCTCACAATCTTGATCCCAGCCTGTGCTTCATCCAGCCCAGCGTTTCTCATGATGTACTCTGCATATACGTTAAATAAGCAAGGTGACAATATACAGCCTTGACGTACTCCTATTCCTACTTGGAACCAGTCTGTTGTTCCATGTCCAGTTCTAACTGTTGCTTCCTGACCTGAATACAGGTTTCTCAAGAGGCAGGTTAGGTGGTGTGGTATTCCCATCTCTTTCAGAATTTTCCACAGTTTACTGTAATCCACACAGTCGAAGGCTTTGGCATAGTCAATAAAGCAGAAATATATATTTTTCTGGAACACTCTTGGCTTTTTGATGATTCAGTGGATGTTGACAATTTGATCTCTGGTTCTTTTGTCTTTTCTAAAACTAGCTTGAACATCTGGAAGTTCACAGTTCATGTATTGCTGAAGCCTGGCTTGGAGAATTTTGAGCATTACTTTACTAGCGTGTGAGATGAGTGCAATTATGTAGTAGTTTGAGCATTTGTTGTTGTTCAGTCACTAAACTGTGTCTGACTGTGATTCAAGCATTGCAGCACACCAAGCTTTTTCGTCCTTCACTTTCTCACCGAGTTTGCTCAAACTCACGGCCACTAAGTTGGTGACGCCATCCAACCACCTCATCCTTTGTCGCTCACTCTTCCTGTGGTGTCCTTAGTCGTTCAGTGGTGTCCCACTCTTTGCGACCCCACGGACTGAAGCCCACCAGGCTCCTCTGTCCATGGGATACTCCAGGCAAGAATACTGGAGTGAGTTGCGATGCCCCCTCCAAGGGATCTTTCCAATCCAGGGATAGAACCCAGGTCTCCCACATTGCAGGTGGATTCTTTACCATCTGAAGCACCAGGGAAGCCTAAGAATACTGGATTGGGTAGCCTATCTCTTCTCCAGTGGATCTTCCCAACCCAGGATTCAAACCAGTGTCTCCTGCATTGCAGGTGGGTTGTTTATCAGCTGAGCTACCAGGGAAGCCCTAATTTCTTTCCAGGAAAACCAACGTGAAAGAATTACTATAAATTCTATTTTATCTACATGAAAACTGAGGCTTGGAAAGTTTAAATAACTTACTCATAATTGCATAACCAGCAAGTGGGGATGTCAAAATTTAACCATGACATTAAAAGTCACTTGCTCCTTGGAAGAAAAGCTATGACAAAACTAGACAGCATGTTAAAAAGCAGAGACATCAGTTTGCTAACAAAGGTCTGTAGAGTCAAAGCGATGGTTTTTCTAATAATCACGTATGGATGTGATAGCTGGACTACAAAGAAGGCCAAGGGCCAAAGAACTGATGTTTTTGAATTTTGGTTCTAGAGAAGACTCTTGGGAGTCCCTTGGATGGAAATCAACCCTTAATATTCATTGGAAGGACTGATGCTGAAGCTCTAATATTTTGGCCACCTGATATAAAGAGCCAATTCATTGGAAAAGACCCTTATGTTCAGAAAGATTAATGGCAAAAGGAGAAGGGGGTGGCAGAGGATGAGATAGATAGCATCACTGACTCAATGGATATGACTTTGGGCAGACTCTAGAGCATAGTGGTTTACAGCTTATCTCTTGAATAAAATAATTTAAAATTTAATTTTATACTTTTTCTATTCCCATATAGAAAGATTTTCTAAACTCTGCCATTACAGAGCTGAAAGATTACTACATAAAGTAAGTTATATCTAGGTTTTTGCAATCTTGGACATTTATTATAAATGTATGTCAAAATTATGTGGTCTTTTTGTTTGGTTGTTTTTGTTGCTGTTGGAAGAATTCAGGAATGCTCACTAACCCATAAGAACAATCTCCAAATAATTTTTAGTTTGAAATATCAATAGCATTTGTTTCCTTATCATTTTGTACATTGCATTAAAATTAGACTATGACCTCTGCCAAATCTCACTTAATTAGAAATTTCTTCTAGTTAGTTTCTAATTTTAGAGAATTGCTATGATTATTTGTTTCTCATTTTCAAAAGACTTTATCTTTGCACAGAGTAATACAAGCAGGGCTTCCCTGGTGGCTCAGACAATGAAGAATCTGCCTGCAATACAGGAGACCTGGGTTGCATCCCTGGGTCGGGAAGATCCCTTGGAGAAGTGAAGTAAAGTGAAATTTGCTCAGTCGTGTCTGACTCTTTGCGACCCCAAGGACTATGTAGTCCATGGAATTCCCCAGGTCAGCATATTAGACTGGGAGACGGAATAGCTACCCACTCCAGTATTTTGGCCTGGAGAATTCCATTGTTGGAGGAGCCTGGAGGGCTCAGTCCATGGGGTCACAAAGAATGGGATACGACTGAGCGACTAACACTTTCACTTTTACTTTCAAGATAATAAGGCTTAGTGCAGTATTTTGTTTCTTAGACTGCTTATATGTCTAATAATTCATAATCTCTATTATTATTGTCATTTAACATTTCCTGAGGCTCTGTGGGTTATATTTAACTACACTAAATATTTCCTTGATTTGGTGATGTATCATTTGCATTTAACACTGGATAAATGGCAACCCACTCCAGTATTCTTGCTTGGGAAATCCCATAGACAGAGGAGCCTGGCCTGCTACAGTCCATGGGGTCACAAAGAGTTGGATATGACTGAGTGACTAACATACACCTGTACTCAACACAACGGAAAATAATATACCATGCTTTGTGATTCAACCATAAAAAAAAAAAACAAAAAAAAAACCCACTTACTTTACCATCCGTAATGGCTCAGACAGTAAAGAATCTGCCTGTAATGCAGGAGACCAAAGTTCAATCTCTGGGTCAGGAAGATCCTCTGGAGAAGAGAATGGCAACCCACTCCAGTATTTTTGCCTAGAGAATTCCATGGACAGAGGAGCCTGGCGGGCTACAGTCCATGGGGTCACAGAGAGTCAGATACCCCTGAGCAACTTACACTTTCAGAATATATCGTCATCACAAATGTATTTTTTGTCTTTATGTGTAATTCTATGTTCATTTAGTATTGTTGATTTATTTATATATTCTGTATTTTTTGATTTACATAATTTTCCATGTACGTTTCATCAAAATAATTATTATGTAAATGTTACAATACCATTATAGCTATTAAGCTTCTATATAGCATACTGTTCATTATTTTTACAGTAGCAATATTGTCCATCAAATAGATATACAAATAATTTGCCTATTTCTTTTAAGATATATAGAATATTTAACATTTTATAATTATAAATAGTATTTAATATGTAAGTTCATATATTTAATATTATTAACCAGGATAAGTTCTAAAATGTATGATTACTGAATCAAAAGCTCAATAAAGTTATTTTGATGGTTATTGACAAGCAATAAACTTACTTTCTAAAATTAGTTTTATCAATTTGCAAATCAAAAGACATCAATGGTTTTATTGCCTTCTTCTATCCATGGATATTTACACTTTAACATTTTTTATGCTAAGTCACTTCAGTTGTGTTGGACTCTTTGTGACCCCATGGACTGTAGCCTGCCAAACTCCTCTGTCCCTGGGATTCTCCAGACAAGAATATTGGAGTAGGTTGCCATGCCTTTTTTATTGCTTATTTATTAACATAAAAAACAAAACTTTTTTGATACTTGGAAATTAATAATAGCCATTTTTAAGAGCCACATTTTCCTTAAAGCTACATAAGATGGTGATGTTTTGCCATGGAATAAGTTTAGAACATCAAACTGAAGATTGCAAAAATGAATTGTATCTACTACCCTAATGAGTTCATGCAATACTAAAGTAAAAATATGCCACCCCATTTTATGATCTTTCATTCACAGAGATACGAAAAACAATCAGTGTAAGTTAAATAAGCAAAATTAATTTGATCACAGCTGGTGAATGACATGGTGGTGAAAGCTGATGATCAATTTAATGTTGACCTTTGAGCTCCATAAAGTTTTATCCTCAGGTCTCTTGATGTCTAATGATTATAGTAGATGACCCCAGTTTTCATGGCTTTTGCTTGTTAACAAATTGTGTGTGTCTAGGTCTGATTCATGTTGATTCCCTTATTAGTTAGACTTCATCCCAGAGAGGCCTTAAATCCCCCAGGTTTTTCTTTTCTTTTT
Organism: Ovis canadensis; assembly: GCF_042477335.2. NCBI lineage: Eukaryota > Metazoa > Chordata > Mammalia > Artiodactyla > Bovidae > Ovis > Ovis canadensis. Next base: position 105,548,620 of record NC_091251.1, read on the forward strand.
TTTTTTCCTTGAAGTTAAGTATAAGCAAGTATATTCTGAAACCACTGTGCCCAGCATAGAGATTTAAAACAAGAGGTGAAAGTTCAACAAGTTCAGGTCAGATTTTAACATGTTCCAGAACTTCTCACAAGTCGACCAAAGTTAGAGATTGATCCATTAACTCCTTGTGATCCTGCTTCCCATTTAGAATTTATTTCCCTGACATTTACAGGTTTCAGTTGTGAGTAAAAATAATAATAAGTTCTTAGTCAAGTACTCTTTTACTTCAGGTCACAATATCGACAGAGGTGGTTTAGCCAAAACCATACAGAGTTTCTGTGGGGAGGAGGAATGAAAGTCTTGAATGTTGCTTAGATTGGCTAAATGCTATAACCATCTGTCTAAAGGCAGAGGAAGAACCCTGAGTGATTGGAGGCTGGGAGCAAAAGGTACATTAAAGGTTTTTCTGATATTATTATACTTTGAGGTAATCAAGTCCAGGTGGCCCCGTATTATTGCTCAAAGTACAAATGTCATAAAAAAATATGACCCTAGAACTCACTTCAATGCTGAAGTATAGAGTTGAGCCATTCCATGCTTTCTGTTTAAACCCTTAGCCTCCGGAATAAATTATCTACACTTACCTTAGAAAATAAGCATTACAAAATTCTGTCTCTGTACATGTCACTGACACTAAAATATCTGTAAATTAATATCTGGTGAAATCACAACAAAATAATTTTTACCTCTGTGTCCCATTTGTTAAGAGGCCAGATGTTAGGCTATTTTTTTTTTCTTTCACACACATTTTTCTTTCAAGTACTACACAATGGTATTTTTACTAATATTTAGAAACTTAAAAAAAATGTAGGGACAACTGAAATTTGCATTTCTATTAGTCAAGGAGCCATTCCATTATTTCACTAATACATACACATCTTAAGAGAGATGTGTTCTCTTTTGATATGCTGCTTGTTAATTGCATGAAGCTAAGAATATTATAATGCAACTGGTAGAAGCTAGTTAATGACTATTGATGTGAAAGAGCTCAACATGTTAGCTATGATATTTATTGCACCTGAATAGCAAAAGAAACATGAATAAAATATTGTTTATCTGACCAGTTAGTCCCCAGTGAGGATGATTTAAGTCTGAAAATGCTCAGAATTATAAAGTAGGAAATAATAAGAAAGGAGTATTAATAACAAAGAGGAGGGAAATATAAGCTAGAGAATGTTGTCCATACAAGTGGTTGGTACATGTGTCATGGAAACGCTCACATTGTATCCTGAACAGGATAAAATCCCATTGTCTCTTCAAAATAAATTAGATATATTTTAAGGTAGTCTATTTAAGGAACTGAACTATTTATTTAAATAGATTTAAATGCTTTTTCTAACATCAAAGTTGAGATATTCTTTCTTTCTTTAAGTTACCTTCTAAAGTTAGAAAGGCTGGAGCAAAGGTCAGAAAATAGTTGAAGATGGAGCATTTTTGAGTCACATTCCTGGAATTTGAACTTTGCCTCCCCTAATTTCTAATTTCTAGTTGTGGTGCTGTGGTTCTGTTATTTTGCCTCTAAAGGCTCTTTTCTCATCCAATTGTTATGTCATTCAGATATGTCCAACTCTTTGAGACCCCATAGATTGCAGCACACCAGGCTTCCCTGTCCTTCACTATCTCCTGGGATTTTCTCAGGTTCATGTCCATTGAGTCAATTGTGCCATCCAACCATCTCATCCTCTGTTGCCTGCTTCTCCCTCTGCCTTCAATTTTTCCCAATATCAGGTCTTTTCCAATGAGTTAGCTCTTTGCATCAAGGGGCCAAAACATTGGAACTTCAACTTTAGCCTCAGTCCTTCCAATGAAAATTCAGGTTTGACTTCCTTTAGGACTGAAAAAAGTAATAATTTTTCCTTTCTCATAGTAAGTTCACAAATGGATAATCATTATTATATAAGAAAACATGAACTAACAACATGTTGAGACAAAGGGAGCCCTCAAGTTAAAAGTAATAAAGCTTCAGTTGAAGGGCAAATGTTTTTCTTCCAACAGTAAAGGGCCTCATTCGCTTATGCAATGGTTCTAATGTATTTCAGAAATAATCTGAATGCATACCAAAGAATTAGTATTTTTGAGCTGAAATGTGTACATGTTCACATTAAGTGGACAAAGATCAAAAATAGGCTCACAGCAGCTCAAACCAGGTTTAACCTTAAAATAAATTCGTCTCAAATCATGTAAATTGAAGCTTTTAAAAGCCTATGGATTTTCAAATTTCAGTTAAGGGATTATAGATATATACCCTGTTGGGAAAGTATAGAGTGAAAGAACCAAGTCCTGCTATGGGAGACATTTTGATTATTGCCAAAAATAGCTAATCCATGTGCAATTAGTCTATAGGTGAATTGTATATATTACAATATTTAAAGCTTCATTTTGGGCAAATGAAGTTATTTGAGAAAAATTAGAAGTTACAATGGCAAGTTAGGAAAATTAAACAAATATTATATAATATATCACTTATATGTGGAATCTAGGAAAATGGTATGGATGAACTTATTTGCAAAGTAGAAAGAGTCACAGATGTAGAGAACAATCTTATGACTACCAAGGGAGGAAGGGGGATTGGACTAATTGGAAGTTAGGACTGACATATATACTCTACTATATATAAGATAGATACCTAATTAAAAACTGTGGTATAGCACAGGGAACTCAATGCTCTGTAGTGACTTAAATGGGAAGGAAATGTGAAAAAGAGTGGATATATGTATATGTACGATTGATTCACTTTGTTGTATAGCAAGAAACTTACGTTGTAAAACAACTATGCACTCCAGTGAAAATTACGAAAAGAAAAGAAAGAAAGTCACAATGACAGGCCCCATTGCTTGGGTGATTATCTCATTAAGGCAGCAAATTTTGTCCTGAGGGAGCTGTTAGTTTACTGAGATTTTGTTGTAGATTGACGTGAATAACTCTCCCATCTTCTCTCCTTTCATTAACAGTCAAAGAGAAATGTCACAAGAATTGTTACTGGCCACTTTCAGGGTATGTGATTCTTTCTTTGGAAAGAAATAACCATTGCTCCCTGGTGATGAGCAGAGAATAGACTAGTGATGGAGCACTAACAAATTCCTGGTCAGTGTCAAATCTTAAAGTTAAGTGATGTTTAAAAACATTAATCTTTTGAGAGTTGAAAAATAGGCAGTGGAAAATTAAGTATGGTGCATATTGACAAATGCATCTGTTTTGCATCATAAAAGATAAAGTAGTCTGTAAGACTGACAGGTATTACTTTGTAGAGATTTATTTAACGGGATAATACAACTTTGGAAGTCAAATTTAATCCTTCAATGTTCTGCAAAAGAATTTTGTCTCCCCCCAAATCTCTTGGTATTGATTTTAAAATAAAATCAAACGTTGTAGAAGTCAAGTATAAATGTCTTTTAGTTACAACACAAAATCAATAAAAATAAAATGAATAATTATTACATTTGAAATATTAAGTTATAATTTTCCATTCTTTACTGATTTAGCCTGAATTAGTGTTGGTTAATGTCAAAGGAATTAAAGCATTTTGATGAGGTATTTATTCTTACATAGGTCTCAAATTTCCTACCTTCTCCCTCCATCATTTTCTCACTCTCTCTGTTTTCTCTCCTACAATACTCCCCGTTCCTGCCATATGTTAGGACAGTCCTTCTATTGTTTCATTTAAAGATTATCTCTGTTCCCTAAAATGTGCTTTGACACAGGATTGTTTTTTATAGTCTACATGTTAAAAAATACCTTATGTGAAACTTTTTGATATCTGTTTGTGTATGTTTACATTTCTTGGTGATGTAGAAATGAGAATCCCTCGGACAGCAAGGAGTTCAAACCAGTCAATCTTTAAGGAAATCCACCCTGAATACTCATTGGAAGGACTGATGCTGAAGGTGAAGCTCCAGTATTTTGGTCACCTGATACGAACAGCCAACTGATTGGAAAAGTCCCTGATGCTGGGAGAGATTGAGGGCAGAAAGAGAAGAGGGTATCAGAGGATGAGACGGCTGGATGGCACCAACACTGCAGTAGATGTGAGCTTGGGCAAAGCCCAGGAGATGGTGAGGGACAGCGAGGCCTCACATGCTGCAGTCCATGGGGTCACAAAGAGTTGGACACTACTGAGAAACTGGGAAACAATCACCACAATCAGTAGGCTGTGTCGAGTTTTTATCATTGTATCATCACGGCACATCATCTAGTAGATAGCTCAGAGATGCAAATAACTGTCAGTTACACTTGTTGGTCAATTGCTGTAACAGACTGTTATTAGAAAATGATTAATGCTTCTGAAGCCCATATGAATGAAACGAGAATTCCACTGAGACAAATTAGATGAATGGTTGTCAGAATATATATTATAGAAAGAAAAAGCTTTCTTGTGTGAGAAGATGTGGCTAATTCAACTGCTGGCAATATTGTGTTCATGCTCTGCACTCTGCTGAGTTCCTGCTACAGAAGTCATCAAAGGGCTGTCCTGTGAAAAGCAGCCAGTCCAAGCAAAAGAGGGTAAGAGATGGAAGCTTCTAAGCTCACAGCCACCAGATGAGAAGGAGGTAATCCCAGGGAAGAACACTTAGGGATGTGAGTCTATAGGGGATATTTCTGTCCTCTTATGTCTTAGCCATCATTTCATGAAACCCACCCAGTTTTCAGCTTAAACAGTGATATTTGATTAAGTAAATAGCCATGCAAACTAGGTTTAGTTATAAATGCATTAATATGTCAATAGATTTATGTCCCTCACTTCTCTGATATAGTAATCCTATCTTTAAATTGGGCTTCACTTGTGGTTCAGCTGGTAAAGAATCCACCTGCAATGCGGGAGACCTGGGTTCTATCCCTAGGTTGGGAAGATCCCCTGGAGAGGGAATGGCTACCCACTCCAGTATGCTGGCCTGGAGAATTGCATGGACTGCATATAGTTCGTGGAGTTGCAAAGAGTTGGACACGACTGAGTGAATTTCACTTCACTTCAACCATAAATCAATAACCTCAGATATGCAGATGACACCATCCTTATGGCAGAAAGTGAAGAGGAACTAAAGAGCATCTTGATGAAAGTGAAAGAGGAGAGTGAAAAAGCTGACTTAAAACTCAACACTATACATCTGTGTCTCTTTTGCTGTCTCGTATACAGGGTTATCATTACCATCTTTCTAAATTCCATATGTATGTGTTAGTATACTGTATTGGTGTTTTTCTCTCTGGCTTACTTCACTCTGTATAATCGGCTCCAGTTTAATCCACCTCATTAGAACTGATTCAAATGCATTCTTTTTAATGCCTGAGTAATACTCCACTGTGTATATGTACCACAGCTTTCTTATCCATTCATCTGCTGATGGACATCTAGGTTGCATCCATGTCCTGGCTATTATAAACAGTGCTGCGATGAACATTGGGGTACACGTGTTTGTTTCAGTTCTGGTTTCCTCGGTGTGTATGCCCAACAGTGGGATTGCTGGGTCATAAGGCGGTACTATTTCCAGATTTTTGAGGAATCTCCACACTGTTCTCCATAGTGGCTATACTAGTTTGCATTCCCACCAACAGTGTGAGAGGGTTCCCTCTTCTCCACACCCTCTCCAGCATTTATTGCTTGTAGACTTTTGGATCTCAGTCATTCTGACTGGCGTGAAATGGTACCTCATTGTGGTTTTGATTTGCATTTCTCTGATAATGAGTGGTGTTGAACATCTTTTCATGTGTTTGTTAGCCGTCTGTATGTCTTCTTTGGAGAAATGTCTGTTCAGTTCTTTGGCCCATTTTTTTATTGGGTCGTTTATTTTTCTGGAGTTGAGCTACATGAGTTGCTTGTATATTTTTGAGATCAGTTGTTTGTCAGTTGCTTCATTTGCTATTAGAGGGCGAGGGTGGGATGATTTGGGAGAATGGTATTGAAACATGTATAATATAATGTATGAAATGAATTGCCAGTCCAGGTTTGATGCATGATACTGGATGCTTGGGGCTGGTGCACTGAGAAGACCCAGAGGGATGGTACGGGGAGGGAGGACAGAATGGGTTTCAGAATGGGGAACACGTGTATACCTGTGGCAGATTCATGTTGATGTATGGCAAAACCAATACAATATTGCAAAGTAATTAACCTTCAATTGAAATAAATATATTTATATTTATATATATATATATATATTTATATATATATATAAAGTTTAAAAAAAATGAAGATCATGGCATCCGGTCCCACCACTTCATGGCAAATAGATGGGAAACAATGGAAACAGTGACAGAGTTTACTTTCTTGGGCTCCAAAATCACTGCAGATGGTGACGGTAGCCATGAAGTTAAAAGATGCTTGCTCCTTGCAAGAAAAGTCATGACAAACCTAAACAGCATATTAAAAAGCTGAGACATTACTTTGTCAACAAACATCTGTCTAGTCAAAGCTATGGTTTTCAATAGTCATGTATGGATGTGAAAGTTGGACCATAAAGAAAACTGAGTGTCAAAGAATTGACCCCTTTGAACTGTGAGGTATTGGAGAAGACTCTTGAGAGTCCTTTGGGCAGCAAGAAGATCAAACCAGTCAACCCTAAAGGAGATCAGTCATTTGAAAGGGATATTCATTGGAAGGGCTAATGCTGAAGCTGAAACTCCAATACACTGGCCATTTGATGTGAAGAACTGACTCATTGGAAAAGACTCTGTTGCTGGGAAAGATTGACTATAGGAGGAGAAGGGGATGACAGAAGATGAGATGATCAGATGGCATCACTGACTTGATGGACATGAGTTTGAGCAAGCTCCAGGAGTTGCTGATGGACAGGGAAGCCTGGTATGTGGCAGTCCATGTGGTTGCAAAAAGGCAGACATGACTGAGAGAATGAACTGAATTGAACCCTAAATTCACACACACACACACACACACACATATAGAGAAAGTGAGATAGATGTGTATGCACAAATACCTTGTTTTATTGTGCTATGTAGACACTGTGCTTTCCTTAAAAAATGGAGAAGAAGCTTTGTGGCAACTCTGAGTCAACCAAATCTATTGGCTCCCTTTTCCAATATCATTTGTTCACTTCATGTCTCTCTGTCATATTTTGATTATTTTTGAAATAGTTCAAACCATGCACCAGCAAAAGCATTACCATTCACTAAAAGCTGGAATGATGACTAACACTTTTTAGCAATAAAGTGTTTATTAATTGTTTGTTACATACATAGATATAATGTTACTGTATACTTACTTGACCTCATTATAGTGTACACATAATTTTTATATGCACAGAGAAACCAAAAATGTTGTGAATCACTTTATTGTGACATTTGTTTCATTGGGGTGGTGGTCAGGAACCAAACCTGTGATATCTCTGAGGTATGGCTGTATGCATAATATACATATATTTTATACATTATGTGTATTATATATTTAGAGGCAAGGCTGCAACATGAGTGAAGAGATATATAATAAAATACATGAGGTTCCCAGTGGCTCAACAATGACAACAAACTCTAGCATCCTTTCCTGAGGAGTCCCGGTGGATAGAAGATACTGGCAGGCTGCAGTCCATGGAGACCCAAAAGCCTCAGACACAACCGAGTCATTAAACAACAACAAATATAGTGCATGTTACCACTGGGTTGGCCAAAAATTTTGCTCATATTTTTGCATAAGATGTTATGGGAAAACACAAACAAATCTTTGGCCAACTTGATGTATCATGTTTTAAGTGGCTTAACCATTTCGAAGAATTTTGGTTTGTTTTGATTTTTGTTTAATGGCGTGATGAGTCAAATAGTCAACCTTAAAACTCTGAAAGATGAGTGATCCCTATCACCAGGGGTATGTACATATATAGATAGATAGATAGATAGATAGATAGATAGATAGATAGATAGATATAGATATATCTGAGGTGATTGATATTTCTCCCAGCAATCTTGATTCCAGCTTGTTTATGCAGATCAGGAAGCAACAGTTAGAACTGGACATGCAACAACAGACTGGTTCCAAATAGAAAAAGGAGTACATCAAGGCTGTATATTGTCACCCTGCTTATTTAACTTCTATGCAGAGTACATCATGAGAAATGCTGGACTGGAGGAATCACAAGCTGGAATCAAGATTGCCAGGAGAAATATCAATCACCTCAGATATGCAGATGACACCACCCTTATGGCAGAAAGTGAAGAGGAGCTAAAAAGCCTCTTGATGAAAGTGAAAGAGGAGAGTGGAAAAGTTGGCTTAAAGCTCAACATTCAGAAAACGAAGATCATGGCATCTGGTCCCATCACTTCATGGGAAATAGATGGGGAAACAGTGGAAACAGTGTCAGATTTTATTTTTTGGGGCTCCAAAATCAGTGCAGATGGTGATTGCAGCCATGAAATTAAAAAACGCTTACTCCTTGGAAGAAAAGTTATGACCAACCTAGATAGCATATTCAAAAGCAGAGACATTACTTTGCTGACTAAGGTCCGTCTAGTCAAGGCTATGGTTTTTCCTGTGGTCATGTATGGATGTGAGAGGTGGACTGTGAAGAAGGCTGAGCGCAGAAGAATTGATGCTTTTGAACTGTGGTGTTGGAGAAGACTCTTGAGAGTCCCTTGGACTGCAAGGAGCCCCAACCAGTCCATTCTGAAGGAGATCAGCCCTGGGATTTTTTTGGAAGGACTGATGCTAAAGCTGAAACTCCAGTATTTGGGCCACCTCATGGGAAAGTTGACTCACTGGAAAAGACTTTGATGCTGGGAGGGATTGGGGGCAGGAGGAGAAGGGGACGACAGAAGATGAGATGTCTGGATGGTATCACTGACTCGATGGACGTGAGTCTGAGTGAACTCTGGGAGTTGTTGATGGACAGGGAGGCCTGGCATGCTGCGATTCATGGGGTCGCAAAGAGTCGGACATAACTGAGAGACTGAACTGAACTGAACTAAATTGAACTGATTGTAGATATAGATAGATACTGCTAGGGTTTTATGACATTGGGAAAAAAATTTTGGAAAATTGAAGTGATCTTTACTGTTAGAGTCTAGGATGGTAATCTTTGTCAATAACTGTATCTCAGTATTTAAGGAAGATATTTTTAGGGTGGTAGAGAGAAGTCATTTTCACATAAGAAATTCCTCCCATGGTGAAATTCTTTTCCTTGTGCTTCCACTAGGAAATTGTCCCAGTGTTACTTAATCCACATGTGAGTGAAATTGCTCAGTCATGTCTGACTCTTTGCAAGCCCATAGACTGTAGCCTACCAGGCTCCTCCATTCATGGGATTTTCCAGGGAAAAATAGTAGAGAGGGTTGCCATTTCCTTCTCCAGGAGTTCTTCCTGACCCAGGGATTGAAGTCTGGAATCCCACATTGTAGGCCGACACTTGACAGTCTCAGAGCCACCAGGGAAATCCAGGTGTAACACTGATTAAATAATTTGAAAATTTATTACAGTATCCCAGGGGAGAAGAAGCAAGGGCCGAAGAAAACTTGAATTCACTTTATTGCAAAGTTATTGGATTTCTTTTCATATGTCTTTTTACTCTGAATAATTTAGGAAATAGGGTGATGATAGGGTTTACCTCTAGGATTGTTTAGTGGATTAAGTGAAAAATATCACAATGTCTGGCATATACTAAGTGTACAGAAGGCTATGCATTACTTTTATGGAAGTACTAACTATATAATCCTGGCTTTTTTTTTTTTCAGCTCAGTGAGGATATCTTGCTTCAGGAAAAAAATAAAAATCAGAATGAAGGCAGGAGAAGCCTGATGCTTCTGAGAATTGCTAGCCATCATTGTGTACATGATGGGATATATGAAACAGGTTCTATCACATTTGAACTCATTCCAGCAATGGTGACCCTTTCTCAAATCCAGATGTTTAAATGGCTGCTCAATGGGGATGTTTGGGATTATAAATATGTCCCATCTGCTGCTACCGTCTGCCTGCTCTTGAAATGTGCAAAATCACCGTGTGCACTTGGCATCAGCAGCTCTCCTCATTCAAATCCACAGGAAAATTAAAAGGTAACCAGAGCCCTTTCTTGTAGCACAGGCTTTCAAAGATGCCTACTGTGAATGTAATGCCTACTGTAATGTAAATGAAGGTCAAGGCAATCTCTTTGTTAATGTATTGTTGCATAGAAGTCTATGGGATATAGTTCATGATTTGAGAGACATGTCAATCAATATAATCATATACAAAAATGAGAAGACGTTTAAATTTCCAACTCTAGAAACCTGAAGGCAAGTTTGCAAGCTTATGTATATGGATCACATAATCTTTTGCTTCAAATAGGCTCTTGGCTGTAAGTTTAATATTGTAGGAAAATAGAATCTTCCAGCCTGAATATGTACAACTAACAGTAATGTTAACACTAAGAGTAGTATCAGCCCCCATGTTGTGTTTAGGTTGGGTAGTTCTGTTTTCCATTATTCTGTATTTTAGCATACCTGGTTTGTGGGACATTTTCTTTGTGCATTGTTTCTTAAATTTTATTTTATTTTAAATTAGAAAAAATTACTTTACAATATTGTGATGGCTTCTGCCATTCAACAGCATGAATCAGTCATAGGTATACATATGTCCCCTCCGTCTTGAACCTCCCTTCCACCTCCTTCCCCATCCCAGCCCACCAGACCAGTTATAATAAAGACCAATTATATTATCTAAAATGTTTCCTAATATCATGTATTGAGCTGGATGTCAGCAGGGAACTGATCCAAGATCTTCAGATATTCTAATTTCTCGTTTAGTTCTTCCTCGAGTACCAGACCCTATCATGTACATTTACTGGTAATTGAATGTGGATCTACTCTGGGAAATGAGTAGTATTGGGTGAAGGGATATCTTTCAGGGAGAACAAGGAGGAATTCTTGGAGAAGAACTTAGACCTGAGCTCTGAGAACTAATATTAATACTTCTGGCAACCTAGGGCATGGAGTGCCTTACCCTGAGAGGAGAAATTTAGAGTGCATGGTCTGATTCACCAAAAATTATCTATTTGATATTTTAAATTGGTTCCATTTCTTCAGGATCCAGCTACTGAAGTTTATACTTCAGTTGTAGATTACATGGATAAAACCACATTTCACTTCTAACCTGAAACATCTAAACTTTAGAGTCAGCAAGAGTAAACCAGTACCTGATAAAATAGTGTACCCTCATCCTGCAATATTTTTGTTGTTTCCTGCTTTTGAGTGAACTGGAAGTAGTGTATCAGCACTTTAGTTTCAAAACTGTCAGAGTAAAGACTGTGAAATGAAAAATGGCAAGAGCACAGCATTCCTTGAACTGTTTCTCCTTTTCATAAAAGCAATATAGTAATTGGTTTGGACTGGAATGAACATTTACCTTAACCCACCCCACTAAGTCAACAAATATATTAATTAAATATGATTCAAATAGGATGGTTTCAACAGTTAATATGGGTAAACTAATTAAACATTGTTATTTTATTCAAGTATACTACATTACTTTCACTGATGTGAAAAAGAACAATATGGATTATCTAGTTCTTTGCCTTTATTTTAAAAAGATTAATAAACTGAGGTGTAGGGAGAAACTGTCATTTAGCCTTTTAGCTAGTATTTATTGAGCCTCTACAATATATAGGCATTTAACTAAACACAAAAGATGAGAGACAACAAAAGATATCTTGTCCCTTGTTTACGCAGCTTAAAGATTTGAGGCACATCTGATAAAAAATAGAACAAACTAAATAAAGGAAAATGATGATTAGAAATCAAGATACAATGGAGTCAATCATCACTTTATAATAAGAACCAAAACAGGCTCCATTTTAGTGGGAGATTAGGAAAGGTAACAATAAGACCTGTAAAAGAAAGGAAAACTGACTAATAACAGCAAGGAGAACATTTCAAGCAATGAAGAGTCTGGCATTTTCAACAAACTGAGGACATCTGTTGAGTTGGAGGGCATTTTAAAATAATGAAATGACATGAAAGTCTGGAGTTTGCATTTAGATTTTATTTTAATTGTGATAGAAAGTCATGCAAGATGCTATAACTTGATGGTAGGCTGGCAAATATGACTTGGCCCAATAAAAGGAAAGCTTTCTAGAAGCTGGGTATCCAGCAGATTGTTACAAATGTAGTGTGGGCGTTGAGTGTTTGTGACAAGGGTCATTCCATGGAAGATCAAATGAGCAGTTGTTGTAGTTGCCCAGGCAAGGAGCAAAGGCTTAGTTTATGATTTTTGCTGCTGTTATTTAATCACCAAGCCACGTGTGTCTCTTTTTTGACCTCTTGGACTGTAGCCTGCAAGGCTTCTCTGTCCATGGGATTTTGCAGGCAAGAATCCTGGAGTGGACTGCCATTTCCTTCTTCAGGGGATCTTCCTGACCCAGAGATTGAACCAGCATCTCCTGCATTGGTAGGCAGATTCTTTAGCATTGAGCCACCAGTGAAGTCCCAGTTTATGATGGGCATAGTAAAAAAATGCAGTAATAGAAAAATCCAGAATGTTTTGAAGCAGGATTTAAAGATAAACTTAAAAAAGGGAGATATAGAAAGAAAAGTTACGTGAAGGTTATGTTTAGTTATCAAGGATTTGGTTTGAACCAAATAACTCTTGCACTTACAATAGTCCTTTGCAATTCAGAGACTTAAAATGCTTCACATAGTTAGCTCAGTCAGTTAGTTCAGTTGCTCAGTCGTGTCTGACTCTTAGTGACCACATGGACTGCAGCGTGCCAGGCCTCTCTGTCCATCACCAACTCCCAGAGTTAATTCAAACTCAAGTCGATTGAGTCGGTGATGCCATCCAACCATGTTATCCTCTGTCCTCCCCTTCTCCTCCTGCCTTCAATCTACCCAGCATCAGGGTCTTTTCAAAATGAGTTAGTTTTTTTCAAATGGCATCAGGTGGCCAAAGTATGTGAGTTTCAGCTTCAGTGTCAGTCCTTCCAATGAATATTCAGGACTGACTCTGTTTAGGGTGGACTGGCTGGATCTCCTTACTGTCCAAGGGACTACCAAGAGTCTTCTCCAACACCATAGTTCAAAAGCATCAGTTCTTTGGTACTCAGCTTTCTTTACAGCCCAACTCTCACATGACTGCTGGAGAAACCATAGCATTGACTAGACCGAACTTTGTTGGCAAAGTAACGTCTCTGCTTTTTAATATGTTGTCTAGGTTGGTCATAGCTTCTTCCAAAGAGAAAGCATCTTTCAGTTAGACAGTACAGTCACCATCTGGAAGTTCACAGTTCACGTATTGCTGAAGCCTGGCTTGGAGAATTTTGACCATTACTTTACTAGCATGTGAGATGAGTGAAATTGTATGGTGTTTGAGCATTCTTTGGCATTGCCTTTCGTTGGGATTGGAATAAAAACTGACTTTTTTCAAGTCCTGTGACCACTGCTGAGCTTTCCAAATTAGGTGGCATATTGAGTGCAGCACTTTCACAGCATCATCTTTCAGGATTTGAAATAGCTCAACTGGAATTCCATCCCCTCCACTAGCTTTGTTCATAATGATACTTTCTAAGGCTCACTTGACTTCACATTCCAGGATGTCTGGCTCTAGGTGAGTGATCACACCATCGTGATTATCTGGGTCATGAAGATCTTTTTTGTACAGTTCTTCTGTGTATTCTTGCCACCTCTTCTTAATATCTTTTGCTTCTGTTACGTCCATCCATTTCTGTCCTATATCGAGCCCATCTTTGCATGAAATGTTCCCTTGGTATCTCTAATTTTCTTGAAGAGATCTCTACTCTTTCCCATTCTATTTCTATTTCTATTCTATATCTATTTCTTTGCATTGATCCCTGAGGAAGGCTTTCTTATCTCTCCTTGCTATTCTATGGAATTCTGCATTCAAATGAGAATACCTTTCCTTTTCTCCTTTGCCTTTCACTTTCCTTCTTTTCACAGCTATTTGTATGCCCTCCTAAGATAGCTATTTTGCTTTTTTATATTTCTTTTCCATGGGGATGTTCTTGATCCCTGTCTCCTGCACAATGTCATGAACCTCTGTCCATAGTTTGTCAGGCAATCTGTCTATCAGATCTAGTCCCTTAAATCTATTTCTCACTTCCACTGTATAATCATAAGGGATTTGATTTAGGTCATATCTGAATTGTCCAGTGGTTTTCCCTACTTTCTTAAATTTAAGTCTGAATTTGACAATATGGAGTTCATGATCTGAGCCACAGTCAGCTCCCAATCTTGTTTTTGCTGACTGTATAGAGCTTCTCCGTCTTTAGCTGCAAAGAATATAATCAATCTTATTTTGGTGTTGACCACCTGGTGAAATTCCAGATGTTCAAGCTGGTTTTAGAAAAGACAGAGGAACCAGAGATCAAATTTCCAACATCCTCTGGATCATGGAAAAAGCAAGAGAGTTCCAGAAAAACATCTATTTCTGCTTTATTGACTATGCCAAGGCCTTTGACTGTGTGAATCACAATAAACTGTGGAAAATTCTGAAAGGGATGGGAATACCAGACCACCTGAGCTGCCTCTTGAGAAACCTATATGCAGGTCAGGAAGCAACAGTTAGAACTAAACATGGAACAGACTGGTTCCAAATAGGAAAAGGAGTACGTCAAGGCTGTATATTGTCACCCTGCTTATTTAACTTCTATGCAGAGTACATCATGAGAAATGCTGGACTGGAGGAATCACAAGCTGGAATCAAGATTGCCAGGAGAAATATCAATCACCTCAGATATGCAGATGACATCACCATTATGGCAGAAAGTGAAGAGGAGCTAAAAAGCCTCTTGGTGAAAGTGAAAGAGGAGAGTGAAAAAGTTGGCTTAAAGCTCAACATTCAGAAAATGAAGATCATGGCATCCAGTCCCATCACTTCATGGCAGATAGATGGGGAAACAGTGGAAACAGTGTCAGACTTTATTTTTGGGGGCTCCAAAATCAGAGCAGATGGTGATTGCAGCCATGAAATTAAAAGATGCTTACTCCTTCGAAGGAAATTTATGATCAACCTAGACAGCATATTAAAAAGCGCAGACATTACTTTGCCAGCAAAGGTCCATCTAGTCAAAGCTATGGTTTTTCCAGTGATCGTGTATGGATTTGAGAGTTGGATTGTGAAGAAGGCTGAGCATCGAAGAATTGATGCTTTTGAACTGTGGTGTTGGAGAAGACTCTTGAGAGTCCCTTGGACTGCAAAGAGATCCAACCAGTCCATCCTAAAGGAGATCAGTCCTGGGTATTCTTTGGAAGGACTGATGCTGAAGCTGAAACTCCAATACTTTGGCCACCTCATGTGAAGAGTTGACTCATTGGAAAAGACTCTGATTCTGGGAGGGATTAGGGGCAGAAGAAGGGCATGACAGAGAATGAAATGGCTGGATGGCATCACCGACTCGATGGACATGAGTTTGGGTAAACTCTGGGACTTGCTGATGGACAGGGAGGCCTGGCATGCTGTGATTCATGGGATATAAGAGTCAGACATGACTGAGTGACTGAACTGAACTGAAATGAACTGAGTCACCATCTGCAGTGATTTTGGAGCCCCCCAAAGTAAAGCCTGCCACTGTTTCAGAGTTTCCCTATTTATTTGCCATGAAGTCATGGGACCAGATGCCATGATCTTAGTTTTCTGAATGTTGAGCTTTAAGCCAACTATTTCATTCCCCTATTTCACTTTTATCAAGAGCCTCTTTATTTCTTCTTTGCTTTCTGCCATAAGGGTGGTGTCATCTGCATATGTGAGATTATTGATGTTTCTCCCAGCATTCTTGATTCCAGCTTGTGGTTCATTCAACCCAGCATTTCTCATGATATACTCCTCAGGTAAATTAAAGAGGCAAGTTCACAATATATAGCCTTGATGTTCTCCTTTCCCAATTTGGAACCAGTCTGTTGTTCCATGTCCATTTCTAACTGTTGCTTCTTGACCTGCATACAGATCTCTCAGGAGGCAGGTCAGGCAGTCTGGTGTTCCCATCTTTTGAAGACTTTTCCACAGTTTGTTGTGATCCACACAGTAAAAACTTTGGCATTGTCATAAGCAGAAGTAGATGTTTTTCTGGAACTCTTTTGCTCTTCTGATAATCCAACTGATGTTGGCAATTTGATTTCTGGTTCCTCTGCATTTTTTTAAATCCAGGTTGAATATCTGGAGTTTACGGTTCATATACGGTTGAAGCCTGGATTGGAGAATTTTGAGCATTACTTTGCTAGCATGTGAGATGAGTTCAGTTTTGTGGTAGTCTGAGAATTCTTTATCATTGCCTTTCTTTGGGATTGGAATGAAGACTAACCTTTTCCAGTTCTGTGGCCACTGCTGAGTTTTCCAAAGTTGCTGGCATATTGAGTGCAGCACTTTCACAGCATCATTTTTCAGGATTTGAAATAGCTCAACTGGAATTCCATCACTTCCACTAGCTTTATCTGTAGTGATGTCCTAAGGCCCACTTGACTTCACATACCAGGATCTCTGGCTGTAGGTGAGTGATCACACCATTGTGATTATCTGGGTCATGAAGATCTTTTTTGTATAGTTCTTCTGTGTATTCTTGCCACCTCTTCTTAATATCATCTACTTCTGTTAGGTCCATACAATTTCTGTCCTTTATCGAGCCCATCTTTGCATGAAATGTTCCCTTGGTATTTCTTGGGGATAGTCTTTATCGTTGCTTCCTGTACAATGTTATTAACCTTCGTCATTAGTTCTTCAGGTTCCCTATCAGATCTAATCCCTTGAATCTATTTGTCACTTCCACCATATAGTTGTAAGGGATTTGACTTTGGTCATACCTGAGTGGTCTACAGGTTTTCCCTACTTTCTTCAATTTAAGTCTGAATTTGGCTTAAAATGCTTTACATAGTAGTACTATGCAAGGCAGTGCTACTGATTTAAGTAGATATAAATAGAAAATCTTGGGGGCTAGAAATAAAACAATTCATACTATTAACCCCCCCCCCCACACACACACACACGCACAGAAACAAAAAAGACACCCTTTTTCCTCAGTCGTAGAAATCAGTGTTCACAGGAAAATCTTTCACTGAGAAGCCAACTGTGATATCACGAGTATAAGGTTATAAGTAAATTTTCTGCCAGCCAGCTATGTGGAAACTTTAAGCTGAATTCTATTCCTGGTGATTTCAGTTCAGTCTTCAGAGGAGTTTTGTGGCATAAATATCAAAGTGAAGAATCATATCTGGTACACAAGTACATGAAATAAATCTGATTTCTATAGAAAAGGCAGCAAGATGATTAATTCAAATAATGTTATTTAATAATTTCAGGTTTTTTTCACATAACTCAAAGGACCAAAAATAAATTCACATAGCATTATAAATAAGTGTATATCTATCTGGAAACATTGTTCAAAGGGAGATTATCTCTAAAAAATATTTTCAAAGTGAATATGAACAGGTAACACTTTGGAACTCAGTGTTAACCAGTATAATAATAATAATACAATAACAGAGATGCAAGTAGTCCATCCATATACATGTGTACATATATGTATACAAATACACACAACAGGTATAACTACATGTAGAATAAAAGCATACATGTAAATGAAATTTGAATTTAACAAACACATATATATCTTCAACTTTGCAAATTATCTGTCCTTGGTTATCAAGAACAAAATAAAATGTATGTATCAGATACATTTTTTAAAATAAAGTTTTGCTTATTATATTACTATGACACATGCTGACAGAATTTCTTAGGGAAATTAATGGATTATACTTTAAAACATTTCAAGCCCATGATTTCTCTTTTCTCCATCAGTATGTTCTAGTATTGCAGCTAAGGCTAATCGTGAAGGCTGACTTTTGGTTGATGATTATGGTACCCATGAAGCTGTTGGCAAATCAGAACTGTCTCCTGAGCTGGGAAAGTGACCAACTAGATCTCTTTCCTTTTTACCGTTGATGTTTTAAGAAAAAAAAAATTGAAACTCAACAATAATGACAGTTTCTAATGAGAATGAACACTGTGTGAGACTGAGTCAGTGCAGTTATAAACTGATGATTTGAGCAAAGTTGGGCAGCTGATTGACATTAGCTAGGATGGATAACATTCAAGGGGTATCTTTGCAAGTTTTGGCTATTTATTTATCCATAGTCCCTGGACTGCATATAACCTCCCGGCCTTCAGCTAAGTTTGTATCTGTTAATATCTGCATATAGGACAGAGGGTCCTGATTCCTTTCTGATAAAGGTTAAGAACTGAATACTGCAAGTTCACCCTTTGCCAATCTTCAGGCCTAGCACTTGATTTTTGATACTTTCTTAATGTTAACTTGAATAAATTAATATGGCCTACTAATAATACAGTCTGTGATTTTCATGAATAGGTATCTCCTAGAAAGGGTCAGTTTTAGAAATAGTAGGTCATAGGGGAGGTACACATGGGTTTTGAGGCCTTCGCACATCTGTGGCCAATTCTGAACAGATTTTCACTACCTTTCAGCCACAGCCACGATGCTATGCTGGCAGGTTTATAAACATATTTAAAATAATGAAGTGGGTGAGAGAGGTTAGGAATAGTGATACAGCAGCAACCAGACTCGAAGAAGCCAATGGCACCCCACTCCAGTACTCTTGCCTGGAAAATCCCATGGACGGAGGAGACTGCTGGGCTGAAGTCCATGGGGTCGCTAAGAGTTGGAGACGACTGAGCAACTTCACTTTCACTTTTCACTTCCATGCATTGGAGATGGAAATGGCAACCCACTCCAGTGTTCTTGCCTGGAAAATCCCAGGGACAGGGGAGCCCGGTGGTCTGCTGTCTCTGGGGTTGCACAGAGTCAGACACGACTGAAGCAACTTAGCAGCTGCAACCAGACTGACAAACACACTACATTGTTATCTTTTATTCCTGATTAAACAAAAACAAAAAACTATAGGTTATTAATTGTCATAGCATGTATAGAGAAACAAAATAAATGATTACATGCCTATTACCACCTATTATTGGGGACTACATTAAGGAGGTGCCGGTCACGTTGGCCTCATTAGTCCCCCAGACTCTTCAGTCTGGCCTGTGAGGCCAGGCCAACTGGTGTTAAAGCACAGGGAAGTGATACAGCTGGAGACCCTTAAGAGTGATCAAGGGCCAGCCCGAAGGAAAAGTCAGCAGAATACAAGGCTGAGAGCTCTTTACAGGCAGAACGGAAGAGTCGTGTGTATTCAGAAAACAGCCTAACCCCATCCAGAGAACTTCATGATTTAGTTAGATTTTGTTTAAAATTCCAGAATTGGAGCAGCTTGGTCAACTTTGATCAAAATATTTCAGGGGAAGAGAATTGTTAATTTTCAAAAATAATGTTATTGGGGCATTTGTGAAATAGTAAAAATCTTGGTCATGGTAAAATTATATATATATATGTAATATAGGGCACAAATGTCTCCTTGCTAACAACATATTCTCATTATATATATATATGTAATATAGGGCACAAATGTCTCCTTGCTAACAACATATTCTCATCTTTATCTTGAGCAATTAATACATAGATTGTGGATTTTAGTGGGAACCCGTTCATTCATGTACCTCTAGGTTAGTGGTTTTTCTCCTGTTTCTGGCTCAGATTTTCGCTCCCTCACAGTATTTTCTGGATGACTTTCCAAATAAATATATTTTCACTCAATTGAAAAAAAAAAAAACAGAAAGGAGGAGACATGGAAAGAATGGTTATGTGAAAGGTTATGTTTAATATCAAGAGTTTAATTTGAACACCAGAGTTGTGAAATGTAGTTTCTCTGAGTGAAGGCTAGAGAAAGGCAATTTGGTACACAAATCTAATTCATTAAGTAGGAGTACAATGTCTTATACTTGTCACAGTGAAAACTTGACCTTAGCAAAGAAATTTTATCTAACTAAGATTAATTAAGAATAAATTTATTGAGGCATCGCTGACCAAAAATTGGTTCATATTTAATGTGTACAATGTGATACTTTAATATATTGTGAGATAATTCACATCATCTAAGCTAACAGTGTACTGTCTTGATTTCCATTCTATTTATCTGGCTATTTTAAGTCTGTATTCTTTGCTCAGGACCACTATTAGAAATGAAAATATTTCAGTATCTGAGGTGCTATTTTCTTCTCATTCTGTATCTTTTGTCTATAGTCTTATGGTTTCATTTATTCTATGTGGCCCATAAGTTACATGATTATTTCTTTATTGAAGTTTACAACACATATATACAATTGTCTCCTTGTCAAACGTACAGCTTTCAAATGCATATCAAGTTTCTGTCTAAAACCAAAGTTAATGATTTTCATTGCAAACCTTTGAATGATACCCTATGAAAATGTGAAATCAATGATCTAAGATCCCTGTATCTGTGAATGTCTCCAAAAGTGTATGCAGCCTAGAACCAAGGTTTAATCCTTTACCTTTTTCTCCCACATACAATTAGTCATTAAGTTCTGGCGCTGTATCATATATTTCTATAGCTCTCTATACCTAACATATAAAACTTAGAATATTATGTAACTAATTATGTATTCCCCTTAAAATATAATCATTATGGAACTCCTCCAGTAGTCTGAATTTTCCGTGAAATCAGACTGTATTTGTTGTGCTCACTGTTGTAACCCCAGTTTATAATGCACTTTTGACATTATTGTTGCTGTTGTTCAGTCGCTCAGTCGTGTCCAACTCTTTGCAACCCCACGGACTGCAGCACACCAGGCTTCCCTGTCCTTCACCATCTCCTGGAGCTTGCTCAAACTCATGTTAATGAGTTGGCGATGCCATCCGACCATCTCATCCTCTGTCATTCCCTTCTCCTCCTGCCTTCATCTTTCCCAGCATCAGGGTCTTTTCTAAAGAGTCATACTTTCTAAGGAACTAACAAAGCATATAAGTGAAATAAAAATACTTTATGAAAATGTGTCTCAAATTTTTTGATTATGTAAATTTTTGAGATTATTCTCATTTCTAGTATTTCTTTCTTTTTGAAATACAACTACATTTATTTTGAACAAATAATAATGAACATATTTAATTTAATTTCTACTCTAGTTTTGTGGGGATATAAACCAATTAAATAAATAAAGCTCCTATATTTCAATATTTTGATGTAGAAGAGACAATTGTATTCAGTCACAATGCATAATGGATTTCAAATTATAGATGTTTTATAAATGTCTTATGGATAAATTCATAAATAAATAAATGAATGAACAGTATTTTAAAAAATATAGGTCACAAAAATCTATGCCCAGTTTCTGTCCTGATTATTTCCTGTAACACTTTCTCTGTGATTATTTTCAATACAGCATTACCTTAATTAATAAGGTTAAGGAGGTTGGCAACCTTCCTATCAAGTGTATCCCTTGTCCATATTACTCAAAGTCCATAAAACCCTAAATAGCATTGCAGGTAAATCATAACTCAAACGGAAACAGTAACTAGTACAATTTCAACCATTTGTTAACAGCTTGAATTTTAGCAAAATTAACTTTCATTCTTGGAAATCTGTGTCTCATCTATTGATGTCAAGGGTCAGATAGGAAAGAACCATAGAATTATGAGAATAAAACATTGTTAACAAAGTATATAGGACTTCCCAGGTGGCTCAGATGGTAAAGAATCCAAATGCTGAGCATGAGACACAGGTTCAGCTCCTGGGTTGGAAAGATCCCCTGGAGAAGGAAGTGGCAATCCTCTCCAAGTATTCTTGACTGGGAAATCCCATGGGCAGAGGAGCCTGGTGGGCTACAGTCCATGGGGTCAGTAAAGAGTAGACATGACTTAGCAAGTAAACAACAACAGAGAAAATGTATAGTGTTTATTGTCACTTATGTTTGCTAAATTATTGCCCCCACTAGGATTATGGAGATTTCACGAAAGATTTATGAAGTGACAGGATTAAACTGGGTGTCAGGAATACGTACTGTTTCTCTCTGCTTAAATGTTTTAATAATATTCACTGTGTTTAATAAGTATTAATTGGTGACATGTGATCTAGACATTTATTTCAATGAAGAAAAAATTCAGGAAGTTTCAACAAAGATTCAGTGTATGATCTTCACGCAGCAGCATATTTGATTCTGGGTAGCTGGAAAGAATAACTCATTTTTATAGGGAATATACAAATGTATGGGAGAAGACACGTGCATCGACAATCATCATGTGCATTAAACTGAAGTGAGTGTATGAGACAAGCGTACAAAAAGAGAGATCAATTCTGAGAAAGGGTCCTCAACACAAATTTGAAAAAGAAGAAAAAGAAAAATCTGTGCCCAATCATGTTAGTATTTTCCAAACTAAATTAATAGTGTGAGTCAAAACAATAGAAGCAAGAATATGATTTCACATCATTTAGTTCAAACCTAAATCTGGCAGACTTTCTAGATTTTTACAAAGTTTGAGCAACTACCATTTACTTATTAGATACTTTAATGTTAGTATATTTTAATATATTTTTATGTCTTATCAAATCTGTGGCCCAAATATGTGGAACAGTAATATAAATATTTAGTCGCTGTAATATAATTATCCTTTCATGAATCAAAAAACAAAACAAAGCACTCACCCACGGAACCACTTTAACACTTGATCTTCCATTTCCCAAATAAGTAAAGTTACAAAGACTGTGCAAATATATCCTAATTTTCTGATTGAAGTGTCATCTTGTTTTGTTTCCAAACATCAACCTGGACATAATTTTCTACTTTATTCAAATATTTGAAGGAAAAAAAACCCACCGATTTCAAGTTGACACCTTGTAAACTAAGAAATAAAGTTAGGAAATGTACTACATGGGATAACTAGAAGCTTATTTATTAGCATTCTGTAAATAGACTCTTAAATAATTGTAAGTCAGTGTGGACAAAGAATTACACTGTAGTGCTATGCATAATCTGCCTCAAGTTCTCAGTTTATTGAAGCTCTACTCAGATCGCTCTGACTAAATAGGTCTTAATCTAAGCAATGTCAGCTATTAGAGCACATTTCTCCTCAATCTGATTGAAACTTCACTTGTATTCAGCTCAATGACCCATAAACATATGCAAAACATATAGCTTTTTATATTTGTAACAAAAGCTTAGTCACATGCAAAGGGAATCTCGTTTATTAAAAGATAGTACATTTGTCTGCTCAGCTATTTGTGTGAATATTAGAAAACCCCTTTTACATCTTCAATCTTGGTTGACAGGGAAAATGCTTGCAGATAAATTACTATTTAGCTAGAAATAAGTTTTGACTTGCCCTGTGAAGATAAGCTGTGATATACCAAGATTTTTTTCTAATGTGTTGAAGCAATATGTATATATATATATATATATATTTTTTTTTTTTTTACTTTATTTTACTTTATAATACTGTATTGGTTTTGCCATACATCAAAGTGCTTGCACACTGTAGCTATAATCTATGTCTAACCTCTCTTTCTCTCTATGTGGATATCTATATTTCTGGGAATAAATATATATATATTCAAGTTTATTAAATGAAAGAATGAACTAATAATATATCTTCTACAGCTACAATATTTAAAGTGTAATTATAAGCTTCTATGAAGTAGAAAAGTTGATTGTAATTAAACCTTTTCCAACAGTATATATGACTAAATATAAAACAAACATCAATAAAAGCATGTAAAATCACAATTAAAAAAAACTACATTCTTCTGATATATAGTAAAGACAGAAAATCTTCTTAAATATTTTATTTAAAGTTCCTAGGATTATCATCTTGGACAAAAGAAGGGGCTCTATATGTAAGTGTATATAATGAACCAACAAGAGAAAAACTGTAGCTAAGCAACAAATATGAAGAGCTAGCTTTCGATCAATAGCCAGCTCTCTTTTTTGCTCTCTGAAATTAACAGAATACCTATCTGAGCTTTGTAATCATGAGACCTGGAGAAGGCAATGGCACCCCACTCCAGTTCTCTTGCCTGGAAAGTCCCATGGACGGAGGGGCCTGGTGGGATGCAGTCCATAGAGTCGCTAAGAGTCAGACCCGATTGAGCGACTTCCCTCTCACTTTTCACTTTCATGCATTGTAGAAGGAAATGGCAACCCACTCCAGTGTTCTTGCCTGCAGAATCCCAGAGATGGCAGAGCCTGGTGGGCTGCCATCTATGGGGTTGCGCAGAGTTGGACACGACTGAAGCGACTTAGCAGCAGCAGCAGTCATAAGACCTCTGTCCAGAAATGGAAGTGCAGTTTTGATCATGAATGCTACACATTTCATAAAGGAATCAAGCTTGTTTACCTCAGCCTTATTAACAACCATCCATAGGCACCTAGACTTAGGGAATGGCACAATACTGTTAGCAATAAATTAAAAATGAAATAATCTGTTTTGTTTACCTTAAAGACCTTCAAAAGTTGTAACTATGTTTATAATCAAATGAATATTTTGATGGCAATTCCAACAGTTTGGTTTCAGTTTCAGGTTAAAAATAAATATGGGGCATGATGGTACACAGACTGTCATAAAATGTTTTCCAATAGGAAGTAAAGCTCATAAAACATGAGGATTAGGCTTATTTTATTTTCTATAGCATGCTACGCTAAGGCCAGTAGAAATTACCAAATCTGTCACCTTATATTTATTTTTTTAATTTTTATTTTTTTAATTTTTATTTTTTTAATTATTTTTTTTTAGTTTTTTATTTTTAAAATTTTAAAATCTTTAATTCTTACATGCATTCCCAAACATGAACCCCCCTCCCACCTCCCTCCCCATAACATCTTTCTGGGTCATCCCCATGCACCAGCCCCAAGCATGCTGCATCCTGCGTCAGACATAGACTGGGGATTCAATTCACATGATAGTATACATGTTAGAATGTCATTCTCCCAAATCATCCCACCCTCTCCCTCTCCCTCTGAGTCCAAAAGTCCGTTATACACATCTGTGTCTCTTTCCCTGTCTTGCATACAGGGTCGTCATTGCCATCTTCCTAAATTCCATATATATGTGTTGGTATACTGCATTGGTGTTTTTCTTTCTGGCTTACTTCACTCTGTATAATCGGCTCCAGTTTCATCCATCTCATCAGAACTGATTCAAATGAATTATTTTTAATGGCTGAGTAATACTCCATTGTGTATATGTACCACAGCTTTCTTATCCATTCATCTGCTGATGGACATCTAGGTTGTTTCCATGGCCTGGCTATTATAAACAGTGCTGTGATGAACATTGGGGTACATGTGTCTCTTTCAATTCTGGTTTCCTCGGTGTGTATGCCCAGCAGTGGGATTGCTGGGTCATAAGGTAGTTCTATTTGCAATTTTTTAAGGAATCTCCACACTGTTCTCCATAGTGGCTGTACTGGTCAACCACTTGTAAAAGAATGAAACTAGATCACTTTCTAACACCGCACACAAAAATAAACTCAAAATGGATTAAAGATCTAAATGTAAGATCAGAAACTATAAAACTCCTAGAGGAGAACATAGGCAAAACACTCTCAGACATAAATCACAGCAGGATCCTCTATGATCCACCTCCCAGAATTCTGGAAATAAAAGCAAAAATAAACAAATGGGATCTAATTAAAATTAAAAGCTTCTGTACAACAAAGGAAAATATAAGCAAGGTGAAAAGACAGCCTTCTGAATGGGAGAAAATAATAGCAAATGAAGCAACTGACAAACAACTAATCTCAAAAATATACAAGCAACTTATGCAGCTCAACTCCAGAAAAATAAACGACCCAATCAAAAAATGGGCCAAAGAACTAAATAGACATTTCTCCAAAGAAGACATATGGATGGCTAACAAACACATGAAAAGATGCTCAACATCACTCATTATTAGAGAAATGCAAATCAAAACCACAATGAGGTACCACTTCACACCAGTCAGAATGGCTGCGATCCAAAAATCTGCAAGCAATAAATGCTGGAGAGGGTGTGGAGAAAAGGGAACCCTCCTACACTGTTGGTGGGAATGTCACCTTATATTTAGTCTCAGTTGGATCACCCTCTTTGTGTGACTTTGGATGCATCACTAAAGTCTTTGGGTTTCTGTTTTAATCACTGATACCTGAAAATAGCCCTTAGCCTTTGGTATTTCACAGAATATTCTACAGGATTCCAGCATTTGATAAAAATGTTGATAAAAAATCAATGTTCTCACCTACTGCATCTAATTTATTTTCTGCCACTTTACAATTGAGGTATACATAACAACCTTCAAGCAACTGATTCCTAAGTGGACCATGAGCATTTCAGATTCCTACTCATCTCATTGCCTCGTGGTGTATCTTATACATCAACATGCATCTAAAGGCTACACCTCTGACAGTGCATATCTGCTCCATATCCAGGGGCAGAAACAGACCATTGCAAGTTGAGATGTGAACCAGTCATGAGACGTGATTTGAACAGCAAAGCAATTGGGAGTGAGACATGATAGAGAAGATTCCCAGGAAAATGTCAAAGAAGGTGAGAGCAAAAATGTAATCCATGAAGAATTGTATTCATATGTTGCATGCGTATGCATGTGTTCACATGTGTATGTTGTATGTAACATGTATACATAAAACACATAACATTTATAGGCATTAGAACAGAATAAAAGAAATCATATACAACAAAAGAAAATTATCCAGCGCTTGAGACCTATATCTGCAAATAAATAGGTTCATTGACCCGAGAAAAATTGAAAATCTGAACTCTTAAAACACTGCTGTGAAATTTTGGAGTTTCAAGGAAAAGAAAAATTATTTATTCTGATTATTTCAGTTCTCAAAGTTAACCTGAGGAAATATTAGAGGATATGTCCAGAACTTTACATATGCATATGACTCATCTTAGAATTTGTATAATGGCTAAAATAAGAAGTAACTAATAGGACTACAGTAGAAAAGATATACATCACCATTATCACATACTATTGGGCTTTCCTAGTAGCTCAAATGGTAAAACATCTGCCTGCAATGCAGGAGACACGGATTCAATCCCTGGTTCCAGAAGGTCTCCTGGAAAAGGAAATGGAAACCCACTCCAGGATTCTTGCCTGGAGAATTCCATGGTCAGAGGATCCTGGTCCATGCCTGGTCCATGGGGTACACAGGGCAGGGGAGGGGGCATTCCATGGGAAGCCTGGTTCATGGGGTCATAAAAAGTGGGACATGACTGAGCGACTAACACACATCACGTACTACTAAAAATGCATATATGCACACATTGCATGTACACGTGCCACTCACCACTCGCTAGAGAATTGATTTGGCATATAGATATACGCCAAAAGAACACAATAATCAGACTGGGAATAATTATTTTTATCAGAAAATGGAAACATAGGTTATTTTTTATTCTTTATGCATATAGTTTATATTATAAAATGCTCTGATGATTCCACTTCAGTTGCCTTGCCTTGAGAACCCCATGGACAGTACGAAAAATGAAAAGATAGGACACTAAAAGATGAACTTCCCAGGTCGGTAGGTGCCCAGTATCCTAATGGAGATCAATGGAGAAATGACTTCACAAACAATGAAGAGATGGGGACAAAGCAAAAACAACACCCAGCTGTGGATGTGACTGGTGATGGATTAAAGTCCAACGCTGTAAAGAGCAATATTACATAGGAACCTAGAATGTTAGGTTCATGAATCAAGGCAAATTGGAAGTGATCAAACAGAAGACGGCAAGAGTGAATGTTGACATTTAAGAAATGAGTGAATTAAAATGGACTGGGATGGGTGAATTTAACTCAGAAGACCATTGTATCTACTATCGAAGGCAAAAATCACTTAGAAGAAATGGACTAGTCAAAGTCAACAAGAGAGTCTGAAATGCAGTACTTGAATGCAATCTCAAAAACTACAGAACAGTCTCTGTTAGTATCCAAGACAAACCATACAATATCACAGTGATCCAGGTCTATGCCCTGATCAGTAATGCTGAAGAAGAGGAATTTGAATGGTTCTCAATTCAGTCGGTCAGTCATGTCCGACTCTTTGTGACACCATGAACCGCAGCATGCCAGGCCTCCCTGTCCATCACCAACTCCTGTTGTCCACCCAAACCCATGCCCAACACGTCAGTAATGCCATCCAACTATTTAATCGTCCGCCATCACCTTCTCCTCCTGCCCTCAATATTTCCCAGCATCACAGTCTTTTCCAATGAGTCAAATCTTCACATCAGTTGGCTAAAGTATTGGAGTTTCAGCTTCAACATCAGTCCTTCCAATGAACACCCAGGACTGATTTCCTTTAGGGTGGACTGGTTGGATCACCTTTCAGTCCAAGGGACTCTAAAGAGTCTTCTCCAACACCACACTTCAAAAGTATCAATTCTTCAGCACTCAGCTTTCTTCACAGTCCAACTCTCACATCCATACATGACCACTGGAAAAACCATAGCCTTGACTAGACAGACCTTTATTGGCAAAGTAATGTCTCTGCTTTTGAATATACTATCTAGGTTGGTCATAACTTTCCTTCCAAGGAGTAAGCGTCTTTTATTTATTTATTTATTTATTTATTTATTTTCTTACAAAGGTTTTTTTTTTTTTTAGTTTTTTATTATTTAAATTTAAAAATCTTTAATTCTTACATGCATTCGAGTAAGCGTCTTTTAATTTCATGGCTGCAATCACCATCTGCAGTGATTTTGGAGCCCCCAAAAATAAAGTCTGCCACTGTTTCCACTGTTTCCCCATCTATTTTTCATGAAGTGATGGGACCAGATGCCATGATCTTAGTTTTCTGAATGTTGATCTTTAAGCCAACTTTTCCACTCTCCTCTTTCACTTTCATCAAGAGGCTCTTTAGTTCTTCTTCACTTTCTGCCATAAGGGTGATGTCATCTGCATATATGAGGCAATTGATATTTCCCCCAGCAAGCTTGATTCCAGCTTATGCTTCCTCCAGCCCAGTGTTTCTCATGATGTACTCTGCTGCTGCTGCTGCTGCTGCTAAGTCGCCTCAGTCATGTCTGACTCTGTGCGACCCCATAGACGGCAGCCCACCAGGCTCCCCCGTCCCTGGGATTCTCCAGGCAAGAACACTGGAATACTCTGCATGCAATTTAAATAAGCAGGGTGACAATATACAGCCTTGACGTACTCTTTTTCCTATTAGGAACCAGTCTACTGTTTCATGTCCAGTTTTAACAGTTGTTTCCTGACCTTCATATAGGTTTCTAAAGATGCAGGTCAGGTGGTCTGATATTCCCATCTCTTTCAGAATTTTCCACAGTTTATTGTGATCCACACGGTCAAAGGTTTTGGCATAGTCAATAAAGCAGAAATAGATGTTTTTCTGGAACTCTCTTGTTTTTTCAATGATCTAGCAGATGTTAGCAGTTTGATCTCTGGTTCCTCTGCCTTTTCTAAAACCAGCTAGAACATCTGGAAGCTCATGGTTCACATATTGCTGAAGCGTGGCTTGGAGAATTTTAAGCATTACTTTACTAGCATGCGTTGCTAAGTTGCTAAGTTGTTTCAGTCATGTCCAACTCTGTGTGATCCCACAGACGGCAGCCCACCAGGCTCCCCAATCCCTGGGATACTCCAGGCAAGAATACTGGAGTGGGTTGCCATTTTCTTCTCCAATGCATGAAAGTGAAAAGTCAAAGTGAAGTCGCTCAGTTGTCTCTGACTCTTAACAACCCCATGGACTGCAGCCTACCAGGCTCCTCCATCCATGGGATTTTCCAGGCAAGAGTACTGGAATGGGGTGCCATTGCTTTCTCCACTAGCATGTGAGATGAGTACAACTGTGTGGTAGTTTGAGAATTCTTTGACATTGCCTTGCTTTGGGATTGGAATGAAAACTGATCTTTTCCAGTCCTGTGGCCACTGCTGAGGTTTCCAAATTTGCTGGCATATTGAGTGCAGCACTTTGACAGCATCATCTTTCAAGATCTGAAATAACTCAACTGGAATTTCATCACCTCCACTAGCTTTGTTTGTAGTCATGCTTCCTAAGGCCCACTTGTCTTCACATTCCAGGATGTCTGGCTCTAGGTGAGTGATCACACCATCGTGATTATCTGGGCCTTGAAGATCTCTTTTTGTACAGTCCTTCTGTGTATTCTTGCCACCTCTTAATATCTTCTGCTTCTGTTAGGTCCATACCATTTCTGTCCTTTATCAAGCCCATCTTTGCATGAAATGTTCCCTTAGTATCTCTAATTTTCTTGAAGTGATCTCTAGTCTTTCCCATTCTATTGTTTTCCTCTATTTCTTTGCATTGATCACTGAGAAAGGCTTTCTTATCTCTCCTTGCTATTCTTCAGATGCTTATATCTTTCCTTTTCTCCTTTGCTCTTTGCTTCTCTTCTTTTCACAGCTATTTGTAAGGCCTCCTCAGACAGCCATTTTGCTTTTTTGCATTGCTTTTTCTTGGGAATGGTCTTGATTCCTGTCTCCTGTACAATGTCATGAACCTCTGTCCATAGTTCATCAGGCACTCTGTCTTTCAGATCTAGTCCCCTAAATCTATTTCTCACTTCCACTGTATAGCCATAAGGGATTCAATTTAGGTCATATCTGAATGGTCTAGTGGTTTTCTCCACTTTCTTCAATTTCAGTCTGAATTTGGCAATAAGGAGTTCACAATCTGAGTCACAGTCAGCTCCCGGTCTTGTTTTTGCTGACTGTATAGAGCTTTCCATGTTTGGCTGCAAAGAGTATAATCAATCTGATTTCAGTGTCAAGCATCTGGTTATGTCCATGTGTAGAGTCTTCTCTTGTGTTGTTGGAAAAGGGTGTTTACAATGACCGGTGCATTTCTATGGAGACCTATAAGACCTTCTGGAGCTAATACTCAGAAAAGCTGTAATTTTCATTATAGAAGACTGGAATGAAAAGTAGGAAGTCAAGCTACCAGTGGTATTTTTCACAGAGCTAGAACAAATACTTTCAAGACTTGTATGGAAATACAAAAAACCTCGAATAGCCAAAGCAATCTTGAGAAAGAAGAATGGAACTGGAGGAATCAACTTGCCTGACTTCAGGCTCTACTACAAAGCCACAGTCATCAAGACAGTATGGTACTGGCACAAAGACAGACATATAGATCAATGGAACAAAATAGAAAGCCCAGAGATAAATCCACACACCTATGGACACCTTATCTTTGACAAAGTAGGCAAGGATATACAATGGATTAAAGATAATCTCTTTAACAAGTGGTGCTGGGAAAACTGGTCAACCACTTGTAAAAGAATGAAACTAGATCACTTTCTAACACCACACACAAAAATAAACTCAAAATGGATTAAAGATCTAAATGTAAGATCAGAAACTGTAAAACTCCCAGAGGAGAACATAGGCAAAACACTCTCTGACATAAATCACAGCAGGATCCTCTATGATCCACCTCCCAGAATACTGGAAATAAAAGCAAAAATAAACAAATGGGATCTAATTAAAATTAAAAGCTTCTGCACAACAAAGGAAACTATAAGCAAGGTGAAAAGACAGCCTTCTGAATGGGAGAAAATAATAGCAAGTGAAGCAACTGACAAACAACTAATCTCAAAAATATACAAACAACTTATGCAGCTCAATTCCAGAAAAATAAACGACCCAATCAAAAAATGGGCCAAAAAACTAAACGGACATTTCTCCAAAGAAGACATATGGATGGATAACAAACACATGAAAAGATACTCAACATCACTCATTATCAGAGAAATGCAAATCAAAACCACAATGAGGTACCACTTCACGCCAGTCAGAATGGCTGCGACCCAAAAGTCTTCAAGCAATAAACGCTGGAGAGGGTGTGGAGAAGAGGGAACCCTCTTACACTATTGGTGGGAATGCAAACTAGTACAGCCACTATAGAGAACAGTTTGGAGATTCCTTAAAAAACTGGATTAGAACTGCCTTATGACCCAGCAATCCCACTGCTGAGCATACACACCGAGGAAACCAGAATTGAAAGAGACACATGTACCCCAATGTTCATTGCAGCACTGTTTACAATAGCCAGGACATGGAAACAACTTAGATGTCCATCAGCAGACGATTGGATAAGAAAGCAATGGTACATATACACAATGGAGTATTACTCAGCCGTTAAAAAGGATTCATTTGAATCATTTCTGATGAGATGGATGAAACTGGAGCCAATTATACAGAGTGAAGTAAGCCAGAAAGAAAAACACCAATACAGTATACTAACACATATATATGGTATTTAGAAAGATGGTAATGATAACCCTGTATGCGAGACAGCAAAAGAGACGCATATGTATAGAACGGACTTTTGGACTCTGAGGGAGAGGGAGAGGGTGGGATGATTTGGGAGAATGGCATTGTAACATGTATACTATCATGTAAGAAATGAATCGCCAATCTATGTTCAATACAGGATACAGGAGGCTTGGGGCTGGTGCACGGGGATGATCCAGAGAGATGATATAGGGAGGGAGGTGGGAGGGGGATTCAGGATTGGGAACTCATATACTCCTGTGGCGGATTCATGTCAATGTATGGCAAAATCAATACAAAAGCAAAATAAAGTAAAAATTAAAATTAAAAAAAAAGAAACACCTGGAGTAACAGGCACATTTGGCCTTGGAGTACAGAATGAAGCAGGGCAAAAACTGACAGAGTTTTCCCAAGAGAACACACTGGTCATAGCAAACACCCTCTTGGTTGGATAATTGAAAAAGCAAGAGTTTCAGAACAATATTTACTTCTGCTTTAATGCATGCCAAACCCTTCGACTGTGTGGACCACAACAAACTCTGGAAAATTCTTAAATATGTGAGAATACCAGACCACCTGACTTGCCTCCTGAGAAATCTGTATGCAGACAGGAAGCAACAGTTAGAACTGGACATGGAACAACAGACTGGCTCCAAATAGGAAAAGGAGTACATCAAGGCTGTATATTGTCACCCTGCTTATGTAATTTACATGCAGAGTACATCATGATAAATGCTGGGCTCAATGAAGCACAAACTGGAATCAAGATTGTCAGGAGAAATATCAATAACCTCAGATATGCAGATGACACCACCCTTACAGCAGAAAGTGAAGAAGAACTAAAGAGCCTCTTGATGAAAGTGAAAGAGGAGAGTAAAAAAAGCTTGCTTAAAGCTCAACATTCAGAAAACTAAGATCATGGCATCTGGTCCCATCACTTCATGGAAAATTGCCAGGAGCCAGCTTGGAGAATCCCACCCATGGCAAAGGTCATGAGGAAGAGGCCTGATGGGCAAAGGCAAGATCAGGACTCAAGGGACCCCCTGAACTTGCTCGAGCATCTACCCCTGAACCAGAATCTGTCTGTCTTATTATTTTATGTCTTTCACCAGCTTTTCTGACATTAGCAGGGTCTGTCCCTGACCAAAAGAGTTAACTTAGGGCTTTAGTTAAATCTCCTGGGCATGAAAGGAGTGTTTCAAACCCTCTGTTAGCATTCTAGCTTACCTGGCAGGTTTATCTAGACTCTTGCAACATTGTTGAGCCTATGCTTACTGCCAAGTTCTCACATCCCTTATCCATTGTGTTCCTGGGAGTGCATATAGTCAGGATGTAGAAGAAACAAGTAGTAGCCTTAGAATTAACAACATTAGACTTTGAGTTAATAAGTTCTTTCTTTGCTGTAACCTGCTGAATCTTTGCTCCATAAAAATGTAACTCTGTACTTTAAGAGTGAGGCAGGCTAAGAATTTAAGAAACACTTTAAGGAACAATCCTTGTTCTGGTGTTCTGGCTGACCAACCTTTATCAAAAGGAGGTCATGGAATATCAACAGGCCTCCGGAACAGAAGATGATGTACAGAGAATAAGACTCTTACAAGAAGGAACCTGATATCAATAAAAGTTATTACTGATGGAATGTTGAGTGACTCTGCATTTTTCACCTTGCTGTATGTATAACTCAGGGTATAAAAGCCCCGAGAAGAATAAAGTAATGGGCCTCACTCGAAGAAGCTTGGTCACCCTGTGTCTCTTTCTTTATCTCTTTATCTATCTTTCTTCATTCGCTGACGTCATCCATCCTGAGGATATCCCTGGACTCTGCTGAGGCTGCACCTCGGCAGAAAATAGATGGGGAAACAGTGGAAAGAGTGGACAACTTTATTTTGCGGTGATTCCCAAATCACTGCAGATGGTGACTGCAGCCATGGAATAAAAAGACGCTTACCCCTTGGAAGAAAAGTTATGACCAACCTAGACAGCATATTAAAAAGTGGAGACTTTATTTTGCCAACAAAGGTCCATCCAGTCAAAGCTATGGTTTTTCCAGTAGTCATGATGGATGTAAGCTGGACTCTAAAGAAAGCTGAGCACCGAGAAACTGATACTTTCGAATTGTGGTGTTGGAGAAGACTCTTGAGAGTCCCTTGGACTGCAAGGAGATCCAACCAGTTCATCCTAAAGGAAATCAGTCCTGAGTATTCATTGGAAGGACTGATGCTGAAGCTGAAACTCCAATACTCTCACCACCTGTTGTGAAGAACTGATTTATTAGAAAAGACCCTGATGCTGGGAAATATTGAGGGCAGGAGGAGAAGGGGATGACAGAGGATGAGATAGTTGGATGGTATCACGAACTCAATGGACATGAGTTTAAGTAAACTAAGGTTGGTGATGGACAGGGAAGCCTTTTGTACTGTAGTCCATGGGGTCACAAAGAGTCAGACATGGCTGAGCGAATGAACTGAACTGATGATTTTAAAACAACTTTTCAGGTGGTGGAATATTTGGTGAAGTATTTGGGTTAAAATAAAACTAGATTTTTACTTTAAATAAGAAGAAATTTCACATATTTTAAATAATTGAAAGTAAGCTAAACAGCAGGATAAGGTTTGAAAAATAAAGTAAAATGAAATGCAGATAAATATACTTTGCATCTTGAGAGAAAAAGACTAGAATAAAAATGAGAGAAAAAGTACTAGAATAAAAACTATTGGTATAGTATGAGCTCTCATACTGTAGATGCAAATATTAGCACTTCTGGAATGCAATTTGTACAGAAATATTTTAAAAGTCCTTGCATTTAATCTAGTAGTCTGCATCTAGAGATGCAACATAAGGACATAATCAGAAATTGCGCAAATAATCCTTCATAAGTTTGTTCATTATGGAAACACTATATAGATAATATTAAATTAATGACCATTCATTTCATGACAGAAAATGGTGCATAAAATAAATTATTAATAAAGGATTTCTTTGAACAATGACATTCAAAATATCTATTATGTAATATTAATGAAGGTTTAAGATGGAAAATATGTGTATACTGTATAGTCAGATCCCAAATCTTTTTTTAATATCTATAACATATCTTATCAAGAGAATTTGATCAGAAATACAGAACCACAGAAAATCTACCCTAGGTATCAATTTACAATCAAAAATTAAAGGTGGAAAATCTAGATGAGCAGACAGTAGAAGGTTGGTTGGG
This sequence comes from Ovis canadensis, assembly GCF_042477335.2. Taxonomy (NCBI): domain Eukaryota; kingdom Metazoa; phylum Chordata; class Mammalia; order Artiodactyla; family Bovidae; genus Ovis; species Ovis canadensis. Next base: position 105,583,957 of record NC_091251.1, read on the forward strand.
CTGGTCTAAGGGGAAGTACTTTGGACACCTCACGCGAAGAGTTGACTCACTGGAAAGACTCTGATGCTGGGAGGGATTAGGGGCAGGAGGAGAAGGGGACGACAGAGGATGAGATGGCTGGATGGCATCACTGACTCGATGGACGTGAGCTTGAGTGAACTTCGGGAGTTGGTGATGGACAGGAAGGCCTGGCGTGCTGCGATCCATGGGGTCACAAAGAGTCGGACATGACTGAGCGACTGAACTGAACTGACGGGGGTTTATCGGGATGGTGTTAGTCAAGGAATAATGCTTGGGTTATATAAGATGAATAAGTTTAAGAGATATATTGTATAGCAGTGTCTATATTTTACAATACTGCTTTGTATACTTTAAAGTTTGTAAGAGTAAGTCTTATGTTGTTTTATAACAAAAACAGCAGTAAACATAAATAAAGAAGATGACATGAAATTTTTGAAAGTGATGAATATGTTTATGGCATAGACTATGGTGATGGTTGTCTCCAGATTCATCAAGTTGCACACATTACCTATGTACAGCTTTTTGCATGTAAATCATACTTCATTAAAGTTGTTTTAAAAATCTGGATAAATATAAATGATTATAACATAGTGATATTCTAATACATAAACTCATAAATAAATAATATGTGAATACCAGAATGATAAGAGAGATGAACAGAAATTAGACAAAAAAACTTTAAGCACTGAAATTAAGCTCAATACTAATCAAATGAATAGAGGGATGGCATGGGGAGGGAGGTGGGAGGGGGGTGTAGGATGGGGAACACGTGTACACCTGTGGTGGATTCATGTTGATGTATGGCAAAACCAATACAATATTGTAATTAGCCTCCAATTAAAATAAATAAATTTAAATTTAAAAAAATTAACCAATCAGGTTGTAAAGTTTGTAAAAGAGGACAGTTAACATTAATCAGTTATTAGAATTTGGCAAAATGGAGCAGTCACTGTTAATAACAGCAAATTGCTGATTTTTTAAAGAACTGTGAGCAGGAACAAATTGCAGGACAGTATTCTATTATTGACAAAAATCTCTTGTAAACATTTTTATTAAAGAAACTTTCATATATTTCCCAAGCTTGTCAGAAAAAAAAAAATTGACCTTCATGTATAAATTGTTTTTACCTTTAAAAGGATGTAAATTCTTTTATATTGCATATGAAAATCAAACAAGAAATCGTTTTCTCTGACAAACTTTAGCTAATATAACCCATTATGTGTCTTTAACCAAGGAACTGGTAAAATTGATAATATTAATGAGCTGGAAAGGACTTTACACTCTACTTAACCCATTAAACTGATCTCACAAGTGATAAACATGAACCATGAAGACACAAAGAAACAACGGTACAACAGATGCAACCTAAACTCTCTCCCTCTCTCTCTCTCTCTCTCTCTCACACACACACACACACACACACACACACATTCACACACACACATTCACACACAACTTGTTCAGAAGAAAATTTCAGGTTAGGAAAAAAAAATAGTTGCGAAATCCACCATGACACTCTCCAATATATAAGGTGGAAGGTGAAACTAGATTGGAATATTTTGTTGTATTTTTTATTTCTATTTTTAAAAGGTGAAAGCCCTTGTTCTAATGTAACTTTCAAAACACTGGACCGAGAGCTATTCAGTAGATTCTTCTACGACACAGCAGTCAGTATCAGTCTTAATTCCATCCTGAGTGCCAACCTTTTCTCAGCTCCTTGCAAACAGAGGCTGGCTAGTTGTGAAGCAAGGCAATGGCAACCCACTCCAGTACTCTTGCCTGAAAAATCCCATGGACAGAGGAGCCTGGTGGGCTATAGCACATGGGGTCACAAAGAGCTGGACATTACCGAGTGATTAACACTTTCACTTTCCCACAACATATTTGAAATTATAGTTATGAAGCTATTACATTAAATTTATAGACTAGATTTTCTTATGAAGTAATTACTTGTACTCAATTTATCTCAGATGAAAAGATTTCCTTTCTCTAATAAAGTAATGAAGCATTTGTTTTTCTCAAATATTTCTCCATTCAATTCTAAGTTTTCCTGATTTAAAATTTGCTCATTTATATGTAAATATTTATGTTTGGGGCATATCATATTAGTATAATGTTTTAAGTTCTTATAAGACACAGGTTATTTAAAGTTAATTCTAAATAAAATGGACTCTCTTGTGATCTACAATTCCATGAATTTTAATGCATGTATAGAGTTATGTACAGACAATTAGGACACAGATTTCCATTATCACACCCTCCAAAATTATCTTGTGTTGCCCTTTTTAGTCACACATTCCCTCCAGTCTTTACTTTCATAAACCACCAAATTCTTCTCCTGGACCATAGTTCTGCTTTTTAGAAAGTTGTATAGAAGAGCTCATACAGTATACAATTTAATGTTTTGAAATGAGATTACTTTCTTAGCATAATGCTTTGAGATTCAACCCTTGTTGTGTTTATAAATTGTTCTTTCCTTTTAATTGCTAATATTCCATTGTATGGATGAAGAAAATATGTTTATTCCTTCACCTGCTGAAATATACTGAATGGTTTTCAGTTTGGGATGATTATAAATAAAGCCATTCTAATCATCTATGTATGGAATTAATGTGAACATAAGTATTTATCTAAGGTAGATACCTAGAAGTGGGATTGCTCCAACCTAAGAGAAGGTTTCACTTTATTGAAACTTTCAGTTTTTCATAAAACTATCCCTTTTAAAGAGATTTTTAATATAAATATATCAGGTTAAGCTTTTTTATACAATTACTATGTTCTTAAATTGTAACAGTTAAAGTAGAAACCCACATACTTGAGAATAAGCCATCCAGTTACCTAATTTTCTGATCAGATTACAGTATCACCAACCTAGACAGCTCTACTGTTTGGTAAATTCAACTAGCCTATTTACTGCTTCATGTGATTCTAAATTATGTTCTTAAAATTTCTAAATGTTAGGGCTACTATAGATATGTAAAGTATAACTGGTTGGCATTTGTCTGACACAAAACCTACTGTTATCACGTATTTTAAGACAGCCATTTCCACGTAAGGATATGAGAAGAATGAATCATAGTCACAGTGCGTAGAATACCGTCTAGCAAAATGAAAGTTCAAATCATATTGGCTATTAAGATCACCCATAATTTCCTCGGGATTTCTTTGATTTCAGTTTTCTGAAACAGAATAGCGTTTGACATTACAGGCAAAATTATGGTGATTCCCACCCCAACCAGCCAATATGCTAAGAGAGAAGGTTGACTTCTGGGTGTCCACTTATTTGCTCAAATTCTCAAGGGTTGGCCTCAAATGCGCCTGCTAAGTAACATTTTATTCTCCCTTTCCTATTTCTAATCCTACTAAGGCATGCATGCTCAGTGGCTCAGTCCTGTCAGACTCTTTATGATCCTATGGACTGTAGCCCACTTGGCTCCCCTGTCCATCATGCACAATCCAAATACTAGAATGGGTTGCCATTTTCTCCTTCAGGGGATCTCCCAACCCAGGTATTGAACCCATGTCTCCTGTGTCTCCTGCATTGGCAGGCAGATTCTTTACCATTGAGCCACTGGGATGCCTCCTCCTAAGGCTGCTGCTGCTGCTGCTAAGTCTCTTCAGTCGTGTCTGACTCTGTGCAACCCCATAGCCGGTAGCCCACCAGGCTCCACCGTCCCTGGGATTCTCTAGGCAAGATACTGGAGTGGGGTACCATTGCCTTCTCCCCTCCTAAGGCATTTAATACAAAATATGTGCTTCCGCTGGGCAAAGTAAGAAATGAAGTGTCCACCAAGGTTGATCTTTGGCTTTGCCTAAATCTTTCAAACCTCTGAAGGCTGCTAGATTCCTAAAAGGCAGTCAGAGCAGTTTCTCATCCCAGTCTATCATCTGCACTCAAAGCTGATTTGCTATGTGAATAGTCTCCAAAGTCCATCATGAACAGTTCTGTCTCTTTGGAATCTTTTCTCTTATATCTAAAGCAGACCAAAGAATTGCCTAGGATCAGAAAATGAGATAGCATCCCTTAAATTATATCTTCCTCAGTGTGTCTACTTCTTGTCTTTTTCTTTCCAAGTCAAATGACCCCTTCTTTCTCCAATTAAAAGCAATCACCCCTGCCCCTACAAAAAAAAAAAGGGCACAAAGATCAAAAGCATTTCAGTGGCTCTAGACACATTCTGAGATTAAATAGACTCCATTAGTATAAAAAAGTTGCATATTTTTGAGAGACTGATAATCTTTCACATTTTTGTCTTGTAAGGTCTTACCTATATGCTCAGTATATTCATTTGAATGGTCTTTTAAATTTATCAATGAATAACAATATTTGGTAGTGTTTCTGCAATTAGCCATTACATAACAAAAACGTATCTGAATTAAATGAGGGAGATATAGAACATTGGCTAAATGACGTCGAGGTTAAAGCTAACCATTTTGAAATATATTGCTGGATTCTTATCTTGCAACATATCAGAAAATAGTTTGTCACTTAGTTAAAAAGGGTAAACACATACATCTAAAATAATACAACTAGAAAAAAAATCTGTGATTAATTGCCAGTATTTTCACCTCAAGTTGATGACTGCTTTTCTATTTATGAAAGCAAAAGTAGAAATATAGATGGCTCAGTGTACATAAAATTTTAAAAATGACAGAACAATAATTAATCACCCATGAAAGGTTTGCATGTCAAAAAGTGAACAAAGTTAAATATCAAGTAAACTGCTTCCCTGGTGGCTCAGAGGTTAAAGCATCTGCCTCCAATGTGATCCTTGGGTCGGGAAGATCCCCTGGAGAAGGAAATGGTAACTGACTCCAGTACTCATGCCTGGAGAATCCCATAGATGGAGAAGCCTGGTAGGCTACAGTTCACGGGGTTGAAAAGAGTCAAACACTACTGAGTGACTTCACTTTCTTTCTTTCTTTCTTTCTATGTATCTGATAAGTCATCTCATTGGAGTCTATCACTGAATTTTTTACTATTACTTTACTAAGATTTTCATTCAGATATAGAGAGGTTTTACATATTTGGGGTTTTAAGCTATGATTGCTTCTCTCTCTCTTTTTTTTTTTTAAGTTAGTTTTGCTATTCTTAACTGAAAATCTTTTGGAGGGGGATTTTTAGAAAGAAAATTCTTTATCAAGTTCACAGTGTCTGTGATTTTGCTTGGCCAATTTATTTATTTCGTAAGGACCTTCTGAAATTCATCTCATTATTATAAAAGTACTGAGATAATTTTTTGACAACTTTTAGCCCTAACATCTTTTTTGCGTTCACGTTGTCTGTCTGGAGTTTCCTGGATGCAATACAGAAGAAGACAAGCCACACACTGCTGTCTGTTCTTCAGTGTTCCTGTGACTATTGTTTTGAAGTTTTACAGAAAGCTTACAGAACTCTCACACGCATTACTTGGCTTCTATGGCCCTAGTTGGGGCAATAGCTTCTTGCTGAAATATTATCCTGAGGATCTACGTGTTTATTTTCTGATCTCTTCAATTCAACTGTGACACTGGAAACTGGCACATATCCCTAACTCCCCATTGCTTGTTTAATCAAATCCAACATATCAGTGTCACTACAAACCCACTCTTTATCTACTTTCCCCATTTTCCCATTACACACTATCACAGCTATCCCACATGGTAACTTTGGAATCATCCTCCGTTTGCCAGTGTTTTCTTTGCGGGGCTGTGTTTTTGTGTCTGATTTCTTCAGGCTGAAAGGTCTATGCCATGTTTCTATTTTTAAATTTTAACACATTGTAAAGAAACTATCATATTTCTTTAGAAAAGAATAATAAAACAAATGCTACAGAAACTTTCACCACAAGGAGAAAATTCACCCAGGCATGGGAAGTGAAAAAGTTTAGGCAAGATTCTGTTTCTCATGATTTGTCTTTCCATACGGTACTCCTCGTTTTTCATCCCTGAGACAAGAATAAGTGTTGTCAGGTAATAAATAACTGAATGATAAACCTCAGATGATAAACATATGAGCAGAAAATGTATCTACAACTTCTCTTATCATGTATAAATTAGTTTGGTGTTAGCCTTAGAGAGCATGGATTTATTTTTTATCAATAAGGCAAATTTTCAAAGTTTTAGCTCAAGTACAATCTCATCTACTAACCTTTTAAAAATCGTCCCAAATAGGATTGATTTCTGTTCTTTCATAGAATGCTTTCATAATTAATATCTCTTCTGCCTATAACTGGATCTGTAATTATCTGAATTACACAGTAGAACATGATTAACTCAAGATAAATAGATTCTACTTTGTTCATTTTTGCACATTTTATTATTAGAATTCATTTTGAAGATAGTAAACTATCAATATGCATTTGTTTAGTTGAAATAAATTATGAAGAGTATCCTTAGTTATTATGCCTATTTTTGAGTGTTGGTTTCAAAAAGTTACTTTATGAATAGCTGAGACCTGAGTTTGAATTCAGTTCTAATATTGTCCAATTGAAATTGTCCTTGGATTTTTTTCTTGGTTCTGGTGGGACATCAAAATCAAAAGAGAACTAGATCCTTACTCTGATGATCTTGTGTTTTAATTGGGTGAGAAAATTAATGCAATAACGATATAAATTACATAAACTATTCAAAGTTGATGTTCTGGAAAATAAAGCAGAAGAAGGTAAGGCACTTCCAACCATACTAAGTTCTAGTGTCACAAAATAATTTTTGCTGTGTTCTTCATCACATTTTGTAGGTGCCATTCCAGCTTTCGGGAAAGACCTTTCTCCTAGTTTTCCCATAATATTATATTAATTTCTTCATTCATTCGTTTTAATGTCAGCACAGGCATTTTTTCTATGTTGCTGCTGTATAAAATAAAACTGTTTTCCTCTAGCCATTAAGAATATCGGTGTGATGAGGCAGATTGAGATTGTGACTCAAATATACTGTCATACGTGCAGATATGCTGTAAAAGTATCAAGCATGATCTATGATAATTCTGGAAGAGCTAAGAAACCACATTTAGGGAAGCAACTAAAACAAAGGCTCTGGGCAGGAAGGAGTAGGGTAAGAGAAAGAAGTGGGTTAGATAAGCATCATTTCTTGCAAGACTATTTCAAGAATTGCCTCCTTAGCAAGGCTTGCAGTGAGCTACATACTCCTAATTCACTACCTTATTTGTGGTTGCAAAGCTTTTGTGTGTGTACACTTTATCCAGCACATATCACTATCTCCTTTAATTATCCCTTTATATAACTGTCTCATCTGATAGATGGTATGCTCTGAGATCTAATAATCATAATTTACTGACCTTAATAAGCATCTCATTTGTTCTTCACTGAAAAAGAAAACTGGCAATCAAATGTTCAATGGATGTAACGTCAATCAGTCCAACCTGTTAAAGGCATTGATGCCAAAAATTAACAACTATATATATACACAGTAAGCTCAATGTATTAAGATCCTAGAATTATTGGGAGGCTAATTTACGTTTATTATTTTAAATCATAACATTTTGCCTTAAACCATTGAATCCATGTAAAAGTCACCAATCTGAATCACTATTTAGTGAATTTGCATATTTGATTTTCTATATTGTAAATATGATAGCTGACATACCCTAAATATAATTTTGCATGTCTCAAAATCATTTGTTTCCTCTACTAGTAACACGTATGAAAACCTGAAGGTGACATAAGTTTGTGTTTTTATGAAATACAAAGCTGGATCAATGCTGAAACATTTCCCATTTACTCAAAAAATGTTCCATGAGCTTAAATGGTTTTTTAATGCATAACATTTGAAATATGCTCTCCATTTGAAGCTCACCATTCCTTGGACCTTAAATTCAAAAATTCAATAAAATGATCCCAGAAGGAAAAAATAGATGAATTAATTCAGAAAGCTTATTTATAAAAAGGTAAAAATCTCATGCTTTTGTAAGCAAAAATATTTAAAATTTACATTTCTAGGAACAGCAAAAATGGGTCTTATGCCTTTCAAGGGAAAACTTATTTCATGCACCTGTGTCATCCTTCCTTTTCTGCCCTGGCTCTCTCTAGTCTCCGAGGAATCGGTTAAGAGAGACTGAATTTAGAAATGATTAGTTTTCCTCTACATAGAATCCGAACAGTATTATGAAATAAATATTCATTGCAACAAACGTAGAGAAAACCATATAAGAAAATTGGCTTGAGCTGGGTAATAAGAGACTCTTTTTTTCCTCCCCCTCCCCCCCCTCCCCACACATAGGGAAGCATTTCTTTTAAATATTTAGGTTCAAAACAGCTAAGAACAAATAATACTCTGCTCAGAAATATCTCTTAGTTACCAACATGATTTTCAATCAGGACACATCAGACCTTCAGGTGTTTGATTAGAATTAATAACTTCCTGGTCAAATTAAATTTTGCCTGAAATTTAAGCCCAAAGAGGTAATTTCTTTCGGAAACTTATTTTTTGGAATCCTTTTCTTCTAGAACCTTTTCCAATCTATAACCTGAGTCAGATTATCAGTCTTTTCAGTATGGTGGCTTGTGTGCAAACTCAGTTGCTAAGTCATGTCCAACTCTTTGTGACCCCATGGATTGTAGCCCGCCAGACTCCTCTGTCCAGAGGATTGACCAGGCAAGAATGCTGGAGTAAAATGCCATTTCTTTCTCCAAGGGATCTTCCAGAGCCAGGGATTAAACCTGCCTCTCTTGCGTGGCAGGCGGATTCTTTACCACTGAGCCACCAGGGAAACCTTGTTTTTAGCTTGTATCACTATAGCATGCTTGAATGGAAAATGGAAAATTTTGACAATCAGAATTTTCAGGTCCTTGTTTGGTGTTTTATATGTGATCTTTTTTAATGATTCCAGTTTATAACCAGTGAGAATATTTCACATGAAAAAGCTTTATTGTTTAAGAAAATTGGTGAAACAAAAAGCAAGTAGTCAGGTTATACTGCCACACCCATTCCTGTACCTCTTTCTTCCTCCTCTCAGCAATTTACACAAGGGTGCAACACCATCAACACATATGCATCCACTAAGAATAAGAATAGGAGATATTTTACTCTTTTTAAAACCATTTAAATTATTTGAATAAATTATATTTTCAATTATATAATTCTCTCTTTCATGCAACTCATGTACACACTTAATATGAGACACTATATCTATGGCTGCAATTTTGATAATTAAAGACATGCTCTGTTTTTTTATTTTTTTGACACCCATTAAATTTAATTTAGCAGTTTTGACTGTCTGGGTGAGATTGTTATGAATTAGACAAAATAAGCATTTTTGGTTATTTGTTGTTATTTTTTTCCTCTTCTCAGAGAACCTCAAAATGCATTCTAAATTATCCAGATAACAGAAGCAATGAACTGTGTTTGAGGTGTCAAGGATCCCCCTCCTTTTGGAAATAGAAGGGTATCTAGTAGCTTCCTTTTAGAAAGTTGTGTTCGAAACAGTAGCTAAATCTCCAACTCTGACACAGCTGTTTACCATTCTACAGTTGTTTCCCTGAAAGTCCATTACGTGGGATGTTTCTGTCATGTTCTTTTTTTCTTTTTCTAGGCTCAAATACTCACACACACACACATACACACACACATACACATAGTGAGAAGGAGAGAACAGAATGGAAAGCTGGATTCAAAATGTCACTTCCAAAAAAATAACAAGGCGTCCTCACAGGAATTACATTTTTTCCAGCTCTTGCTCTTTGAAAATCTTTAAGCTTCTTTATTCTTTCAAATTATTTTTATTGGATACAGATATTTCATAGGAGAAACCTAGCATGTTTGTTAACAATTTCATTACAATGTAAGCTCTGCTATGAGCAGTCATATGGTGAATCATGTAAACTTTGCAAAATATTAGATCAATGGCACCCTGATAAAGATATAGATAGATTGAGATAAGTAAGTAGAGAGATACATACATACATACATACATACATACATACATACATACATATTCTTAGAAGGCATAAGATTAAGATAATTTAAATATGCCATATTCTTAAAAGATAAAACCCTCTAGAATTTTAAATCTGATTATAAGCCTGCTAAGCTCCTCTGTCCATGGAATTCTCCAGGCCAGAATACTGGAGTGGGTAGCCATTCCCATCTCTTGGAGCTTGTTCAAACTCATGTCCATCGTGTTGGTGATGCCATCCAAGCATCTCACCCTCTGTCATCCCCTTCTCCTCCTGCCTTCAATCTTTCCCAGCATCAACGTCTTTTCTAATGAGTCAGCTCTTCACATCAGGTAGCCAAAGGACTGCAGGTTCAGCTTCAACATCAGTCCCTCCATTGAACACCCAGGACTGATCTCCTTTACAATGGACTGGTTGGATCTCCTTGCAGTCCAAGGGACTCTCAAGAGTCTTTTCCAATACCACAATTTAAAAGCATCAATTCTTCGGTTCTCAGCTTTCTTTACAGTCCAACTCTCACATCCATATTTGACTACTGGAAAAACCATAATATTTACTATATGGACATTTGTCAGCAGTAATGTCTCTGCTTTTTAATATGTTGTCTAGGTTGGTCATAACTTTCCTTCCAAGGAGTAAACATCTTTTAAATTCATGGCTGCAATCACCATCTGCAGTGATTTTGGAGCCCAAGAAAGTAAAATCTTTTGCTGTGGGTAGATACATTAAGTTTAAGAAGGAAAAGATGACACATTATATTTCATTGAAAATACTCTCTACTAAATTTTCTAATGTAATTTTTGAAAAATATTTGCATATATTACATGTTGAGAAGCATAAGTACATGTGAAAGTACTGCTGAGTTTATGTGGAGGAAAAAATCATGTGATTGAGTTAAAATACCTGAAATTGAGTTAAGAAGTGATATATTTAAGATAAAGTTTCCTCTTTTAAGTCACACTTTTATCCATCTTTACTTTTAAAATAATTATTATTTTATCTACATCTATTTCAAAGAAGTGTGTTCAAATTTTAACAGTAATCAAGCAGACCCTTGAGAGAAAAATCCAGTATCTTTCTTAGAATTCCACACACAGTGAAGGTGGCACATGCTTACTCTATGATTAAAGCTTTATCCAGTTTACAGCTCCATTTTTCAGAACCACCCAAGGGTAACATAATTGTTGAGTACAACTCAGATAAAAGTGAATTGGATCATATAAGAAATACTACAATCTTATTCCCAGTGGTAACTGCCACATTGGATGCATAATTTTCATCTTTTAAAGGTATGGAAATAAATAAAGCAATAGTCAGTTAAGGTTATACAAGCAGTCTCTCTTATAGAGTTTTGGTGAATAGATTTTGTTAACAATGGACCTAGTTAAAGCAAATACCTTAGCAAAGAAGCCAGGTTCACAGTTGCATACTTTTACCTGGAACATAGAGCATGCAGAATAACGTTCATCCTCTAGATGGTAACTCTTGGAAGGAAACTGAAAGCTATCAAATATCATGTGAAAGAGAGCATTTATGTATTTAGGTTGTAATGACAAATTGCTTAAGATTATTTCAGCCGTCAATTAAAGGAAAGCCATTCAAAGCGGTTTAGGTCAAGGAAAGAAATGTGTTTATTTCACAGAAAGATCCAGAGATAATATAATAGCGTTCAGGTGAGTCTTGATCAAGTGACTAAAAAAATGTCACCAGGACTCCTATCTTCCCATTTTTGTGTCTTGCCTACTGCTCTATTGGCGTCATACTTGGTGTCCACTTGATAGCCCCAGGGACTCTAGGCTTATTTCATTCCTATGGCCAGGAGTCTCAGAAGAAAGAAGAGCTCTTCCCCTGAGCAGTCATTCTTGCCTGGCAATAATTCTGCTCCTCAGGACACAGTTGGCAATGTCTGTGTATATACATATTGTTTGTCACAACTGGGTTGTGAGGTTGATGGAATCTAGTGAGTAGAGGCCACAGATGCTACCAACATCTTACAATGCACAGGATAGCCCCCCCAAGAAAAAGGAATTATCTGTCCACCAATATCAGTAGTGCTAAGGTTGAGAAATCCTCCTGAAACATCTAAATCCACACTGTTTGATACATTGCCACTAGTCACAAGAGGCTCTTGAGCAACTTACATATGATTCATACAAATTGAGATATGCTTGAAATGCAAAATACATATCATATATTGAAGGTATTATGAAAAATGAACGCGAAATTTCTCATTAACAATTTTACATTGATGATCTGTTAAGATGGTACTATTTTGAACATTTGTGTAGAATAAAATATTTTTATTTAAACATTTTATCTTTTTTCTTCTCTTAAAATATGATTACTAGACAATTCTTTTTAGATGGTATTGTAAACGGAGTTGCATTCCTAATTTCATTTTTGAGTTACTCATTTCTGAAGCATAGAAACAACTGTTTTTGTACATTGATCTTGCATACTACAACTTTGCTGATTATCTGTTACAGATTTTCTTAAGTATGACCTTATTAGACTTTTCCATATATAAGTTCATTTTTTCTTCAGTCACTCAGTTCTGCCCAAATCTGTGACCCCATGAGCTGCAGCACGCCAGGCTTTCCTGCGCTTCACTATATACGTTCATGTTATTTGCACTTAGACTAGCTTCAGTTCTTCCTTTCCAATCTCCATTTTCCCCGCTTACTTGTTCTGGCTAGCTTTGTGGTTGTTGTTCAGTCACTAAATCATGCCTAACTCTTTGCAACCCCATGGAATGCAATATGACAGGCTCCCCTGTCTGCCACTATCTCCCCGAGTGTGCTCAAATTCATGTTCGTGGAATCACTGATGCTATCTAACCATCACATCCTCTACCACCCTTTTCTTCTGCCTTCAATCTGTCCCAGCATCTGGGGTCTTTTCCAGTGAACAGCTCTTGGCATCAGATGGACAAAATATCGGAGTTTCAGCTTCAGTATTAGTCCTTTCAAAGAATACTCAGGGTTGATTTCCTTGAAGATTGACTGGTTTGATCTTGTAGTCCAAGGGACTCTCGAGTCTTTTTCAGCACCACAGTTCAAAAGCATCAGTTCTTTGGTGTTCATACTTCATTATGGTCCAACACTCACATATGTACATGAATGCTGGAAAAAACATAGCTTTGACTATATGGGATTTTTTCAGCAAAGTGGTGCCTCTCCCAACAGAAGTCTGTCTTTGTTGACAAAGGTTCTTCTAGTCAAAGCTATGGTTTTTCCAGCAGTCATCTATGAATGTGAGAGTTGAACCATAAAGTAAGCTGAATGCCAAAGAATTGATGATTTTGAAGTGTGGTGTTGGAGAAGACTCTTGAGAGTCCCTTGGACTGCAAGGAGATCCAACGAGTCCATCCTAAAGGAAATCAGTCCTGAATGTTCATTGGAAGGGCTGTTGCTGGAGCTGAAACTCTGATAATTTGGCCACCTGATGTGAAGAACTGACTCCTTTGAAAAGACCTTGATGCTGGGAAAGATTGAAAGCAGGAGGAGAAAGGAACAACAGAGGGTGAGATGGTTGGATGGCATCTCCGACTGTATGGACATGAGTTTGAGTAAGCTCCAGGACTTGGTGATGGACCGGAGTGCTGCAGTCCATGGGGTCTCAAAGAGTCAGACACAACTGAGCTACTGAACTAACTGATGTCTCTGGTTTTGCTATGCTGTATAGGTTTGTCATAGATTTCCTTCTAAGGAACAAGTGTCTTTTAATTTCATGGCTGCAGTCAGCATCTGCAGTGATTTTGGAGCTCAAGAAAATAAAACCTGTCACTACTTCCATTTTTTCCCCCACCTATTCACCATAAGGTGATGGGACTGGATGTCATGATCTTAGCTTTATTGAATGTTGAGTTTTAGCCAGTTTTTTCACTCTCCTGTTTCACCTTCATCAAGCATCTCTTTAGTTCCTCTTCTCTTTCTGCCATTAGAATGGTATCATCTGCATATCTACAGCTGGAGCATTTATTATTACATTAAATGGAAGTGACTAGAGCTGACCTCAAGGGACAAGTTTGAGTCTTTAATTATTAAGTATAATAGTACTTGTGTGGAGTTTTCATATCAGAGTGAGAACATTTCCTTCTATTCTTATTTTTTTCGTTTATTTATCATGAAAGCATGTGACATTTTATCAAGGTTTTCATGCATCTATAGAAATTACTTTTTTTTTTCTTAAAGCTATTGCTATGGTATGGACACTGACCAGTTTTTTCTGTATTGAACCACCTTCAAAATTCTGGGATAAATCCCACTTGGTCATGGTGTGTAATAATTTTAATATGTTTCTGGATTAGGTTTGCTGGGATCTGTCAAGGGATTAATATTTATGTAAGATACAAGATAATTGGCCTGTAGTTTTCTGTTCTTGTGATGTCTTTGTCTGGCTTGCATGTCAGGGCAATGCTTGCCTCATAGATTGCGTTAGCAAGTATGCCTACTTCTTCTATTCTTTTGAAGTGTGTGAAAGATTGGCATTAACTTTTCATCATAACGCTTGGCAGAATTCAATGATGAAGTCTTCTTGGTCCTGTGCTCTGTTGTTGGAAGCTTGTTTGTTTATTTAAACTGATTCAATCCTTTTACTTGTTACAGAGTCACTCTAATTTTCTATTTCTCTTTGACTCAGTGTTGGTTGGGTGTGTACTTCTAGGAATTTGTTTTGTACTGCTATGATACAGTGAGCTGTTATTTTTGAGTCTACCACTGAGGTTGGGAGTGGGAAATGGGATAAGGGCAAATTAAAACTATACAAAGCTGTATTTTTACTGCTCTGCAGTCATTTTTTAAAAATTGCTTTCCAAGTCACTTTTGATAGAGTTACAGCAAGTTGATTCTGATGGTTTTGCCAGCATTTTAGTTTCTTTTATTGAGGAATGGACTTTGGAGTTTCTAATACCCATTTTATTGATATCAGTCTATATTTCATTCAATCTAGATTTTAACCTCTTTCTGTGACTGTTAAAACAAACAAAAAATATTGTTTATTAACTGGAACTGATTTTTATTTGTTCTCCTAAATACTTTTAAAATATCTGTAATCTAACACTATTTTTGGCTTTATTTCAATTATATTTACAACATAAACTAAATAATTATGGTATTTCTAATCTCATACTTATTTACGCAAATGCAAAATAAAACAAGCCTTGACAGAGATAGTGGAGAGTTTTTGGAACTATTCTAAATTTCTGAACATTGGTGGAGCTGGTTCAGTTAATAGGAAAAGCCACCAAATCACAATTTAGCAAATTTGCTTAAAATTTTTTTACATGTATGTGTCATAGCTATTGACATTTTAATCTTATTTTCTCTTAAGATCTATTGTATTTATTGGTTTTTTCACATCACCCATAAATATATAAGGAGTATCGATTTCTGTCATTTCACTCATTTTTTTTCCTTCTGGATGTTGTCAAATGCAAAAAAAAAAAAAGACCAACATCAAGAAATAAAAGGGAGGCATATGTATGTAGAATTGCAAAGTCTATTTCTTTTTTTTTTTCCTTGTGTAACAATTCAAAAGTAAATTTTATTGGCAGTGAAAGAAAAAAATTATTAAGCACAAATCTTAAGATAATTATAGACTCTCCTCAATTTTTTTAATAAATGAATTTTTTAGTATATAATTGTGTGAATATGCTGGAGTATGTTCAATTAGCCTCTTTTGGGAGGATGTTTGTGCTGTTTTTAATATTTTCTTTTACAAATAAATTTGTGTATACATTTTCTCTTGGCATAATATGGTCATGAAATTTTTTTTAGAAATGAAATTCTTAGATAAAATGTAAAAGGTTGTGGATGTTCATTAAATACTTCCATATAATATCCATAATATATTTTTTATTTTGCATTCTCATGAGCAGTTTTGAAGATGTCAGACTTTTTATCACCTTGCTAAAGAGTATGTGTTGACAAATTTTGGATCTTGCCAATCAGAAATATACAATCTCATCTCTGGAGAAATTTAATTTGGATCTGAGCATCTTCTCAGATGCTCATAAGTCCTTAAACATTTTTTAATTTTTGAAATTTGTGCATTATTTTGTAAAATTATTGCTAAGCGACTTTTAGTATTTTTATTCTTGGGTCTATTAGTTTCTTTTTTAAGATAAAAATAAAAGGCAACAGATAGGTTTCTTCCAGCTTATGGTCTTTTGATTTTGACTCCAGTGTTCCTGTCACACAAAACTTTTTCATTCTGTTTGTTTGTTTTGCTTTAATGGAACCAGTTATCTTTTACTTCCTCTGGTGTTTTCAGGTAACATATTTTTCTCATGTTTACTTCCCCTGCTCGTATGACTTTATATTTATATCACTGAAGTTGTTGGGGGTTACTGTGGTGCATAGCGTGTGTTATGGATCCAAATTTTTCTTGGCCCAAATGACTATATACTGTTCCAATGCTATTTATTGAAATGTTAATTTATTTTTGCAGTATTTGAAATGTCAATCTTACATAAAATTTTCAAATATTCTTGGATCTCTTTCTGAATTTTTTATTCCATATAATTGGTCTGTCTATTCCAACACACATAGTAGTATAGAATAGTATAGTTCTATACTATTTTAATTTTATAGATTTTATAGAATGTTCACATATCTGGTAGAATTAATCAACTTTCATCACTTCCTTTTTCAGGACATGCTTGACAGACACTAACTTTTAAGAAAGACAGGTAGCAGAGAAGGAAAAAAAAAATTGTGATTTGGAATCTATTCCATCAAATATTTGCTAGAGAATTAAAAGATGGTTTCATTATTCTGACACAAGCACTCACTATACACACAGTAAGGTGCTAACTTATTTATAATGGCAACATCTTTAAGACCACAACTTCATAATCACAATCTTTGGGGTATTCAAGCTACAACTTTACCAACTGTGAAACTGTGGGCAGATTACACTACAACTTATTCTTGAGGTGAATGTTAAAAATAGAAAATGTGTATCCATAGCTTAGCACAGTGATTGGTAAACAAAATTCTCGAGAAAATTCATAATTTATTGAGCCGGCTTTTTCTATCTTAAATATTAAGTATAGAACCTATTTTTAAAATAATTTTTTATATACACTAAGTCTCTATAGATTATCAAGAAAATTCTCCAAGATCAAGGGCTTTCACCCATCTTTTCAGGTTTCACCAGCCTCTCAGAGAGTAAAGAATCTGCCTGCAATGTGGGAGACCTGGGTTGGATCCCTGGGTCAAGAAAATTCCCTGGAGAAAGGAATGGCAACACACTTCAGGATCCTCACCTGGAGATTTCTATGGACCAGAGGAGCCTGGCAGGTTACAATCCATGGGGATGCAAAATCTTATTTACTGAGCTAAATTTAAATAAAAGGAAACTGTAGTCCAGAGAGATGCATAATATGCCTGGGATTCATAGAAAAGTACTGACAAAGTCAGAAAGCAAATCAGTTTTTTCAGTTGATCTTCTCTCTTCTGTAAATTTAGGGTAGAACCAAATGATATAAATTTCTTCTCAACCTCTATGGTTGAATTTAAAATACAGAAATATTTGTTTTCTCCTAGAGAAGCTAACCTTTGTAGTGCTTTGAATTTTTAAAAATTTCTTTTATTTTCACATTCCCCCATTGCTATATTTTTTCCATTTCATTCTATCTCACGCATAATATAAAGTTGGAAAGTTTAAATGAATTGGTTAGAATTTATCCACCCAGACTCTATCACCAATAATAAAACCTGGTTCTTATCCCAGCATTATTAAGTTTCAGTTTCACACTAACAATTTAAACTCTTCAGCTGGAAAGCTGCTAGTTCAATACAATTTATCTTCCTATTTGGCTGATGAAGTATATATAAAAATCATCACATCATAAATTCTCACATATCTTGGTGCTGTCAGCTTAATCAAGCCAGCTGCATCCTTGTTTCTGCAATAGGCATTGGTCCACATAAGAAGTGGATCTACAACATGTCATGTTTCAGAGTATGCTGAGTGCAGTGTTACACATCAGGAGTGTTTATTTCTAAAACAAATTACTGTTTTCCGGAGGTTAAGAATCATTGGTGGAAACCTCCTTCCTCATTGACCTGGTAAGTAGGTTCTCTAAGAGTGATTTGCATACTATATTACAAAATTAGAAGAGAAACCTAAAATCAGCACCCAGCCTCAAAGCTTTCTCACCCACAGTATGTAAATCCAGCATTACAAGGGCAAGTCACTATAGGCTAACATTAAAAGGTGAATAGTATTTTGGAAGCTTTCTGAATTAAATATTTATCCTTTAGTAACATCTTAGCTTGACTGTGATACACAAATTAGCTTTCATAAAATGTGTGGATCAGATGGTAGTTATTGCCAATAATTCACTGAAAAGAAAAAAGATGGCAAACAACTGTGTTGGTTTTAAATACACTTTCCTAGATTCTTTCCTATCATTTGGATTTAGCAGGTCAAGGGAGTGGTTTGAAATTTTAAATTTTACAATCACCCCAGATAAATCTGACACATTTGGTCCAGGCAGCACTCTGAGATACTCTGGAAGAAAAAGAAGGCATCGCACGACATTCTCATGGTGAAAGCCTGGAAGTAGCATGTGGCTACCAAGGCATAAAGGGGAAACTTCATGGTTTTACTCAGGATTCATCAGGAATGATTTTAGCAGTGGAAGGATGTCTTTTAAAAAGGCAATAGTTTACAATCCTGATAGCATATTAGCCAACAAGTTATCACAAAGTAAAATGACTTAAGAAAAGAAAGAAAGTGAAGTCACTCTGTCGTGTCCAACTCTTTGCAACACTATGGGCTGTAGCCCACCAGGCTTCTCTGTCCATGGGATTTTCCAGGCAAGAATACTGGAGTGGGTTGCCATTTCCTTCTCCAGGGGATCTTTCTGACCCAGAGATTAAACCCAGGTCTCCCATATTGTAGGCAGATGCTTTACCATCTGAGCCACCAGGGAAGTCCACAGTGACCTAAAGTAAAACCAATCTATGATTTTTCATGAGGCCAGTGATGGATGGTCTCAGCTGTGTCAGTTATTTTGCTGGTCTCTCTTTTAGCCACTTGTGAAGTTGCAAATGGGAGCACTTGGTCCTGTTGATCTCAAGATATCCTTATTTACATGCCTGACATTGACACTGGCTGAAGTCTTCCCTGGGGGCTAAGTGGTAAAGAATTTTCTGCCAAGCGGGAGATGTGATTTCAATCCCTGGTCAAGAATATACCCTGGAGAAGAAAATGGCAACCAACTCCAGTATACTTGCCTGGGAAATCCCATGGACAGAAGAGTCTGGTGGCCCGAAGTCCATGGGGTCACAAAAAGAGTTGGACAGGACTTAGTGACTAAGCAAGAAAATTGGCTGAGGCAAGGCCACATATGTCTTTTCTTTTCTTCCTTTTGAAAACTAGATAAGCTTCTTCACAGAATAGCTTTGGTTCCACAGAACAAAAAGGAAGCTGCCAGATATCTTAAGAGCTAGTCTCTAGAATGTTCACTTCATCACTTTTGCCATATTCTGGTGGGCAATATAAATATAGACAACCTTGGTTCAACTGACACAGAAATAGTCTCCAAGTCTGATTAAAGACAAGGTATAAAAGCATAAAGCTGAACAAAATTTTGGTAGCCATTTTCATACACAATCTATCCAAACTTGAATGAATTTACATAAAGCATTTTTATATATTAGAAAATTGATCTTTATAAGTAAATCAACTAATTTCCCACTGAGTAAAAACTATTAGACAGAATTTAACATATGTTCGCTGTGTAACATATGAATTGCAGTATAATTCATAGTTAACTTTAGAATTCTGTGTTTAAGATGTCAGAAATTGGAGCTAAAAATGTACAGAATAATCTCTTTCCAATTTTGAAACAGAATGTATAAAATGCATATGTAATTAATGTTCTACTTCATTTATTCACTAATTTTAAAAAATCTTTGCAAAAATGTACTTAACAACTAATATCCGTGCATAGATGTAGTATAAGCTTTGTTAGATATTCTTATATATAGGGGAAACATTACAGGGGATGAATAATCTTAATTATGAATAAAATAAAACCCCCAAAAGAAAATATCTAAGTCCATTTCTCATCAAGAATTTGCAATCCTTTAAACATTCCATTCCCATGATTCCTCCCAAGGAGAGAAAACTCTGATTGTGTCCTTAAAAGAACCCATGAAAATAAAACCAGTGAAGGTATCTGTTGATGGTCACAGTTACTGAGATTGTTCTTTCTATAAATTTGAAATATACTTAAAAGCCCCTAGAGGGCTATACAAAAGTTATTTTAGTGTTAGTACAATTAATGAAAACAGCAATGATAATACAGAATTTCAACACTGTAAATTGATATCTGTCTATCATCTATAGTTTATTGTTTCACTCCCTACGGTGGTTTGGTGATTCTCTGAACTCATTTATTGTTGAACAAGCAAGGACTGTGTATCATCTGTACCTACATCTTCCTTTTCCCTTCTTACAAAAGACTGTGCTATTTTATTTTATAGTGATATATATGGGAAAGTGGTAAATGGCAGGGTTCCAGGAATTGCATCTCTTGATACATTATTTGCATTGATGGAATGTTAGTAACTCCTATATTCAGAATAGAATCTATGATGGCTGGGTTGGACTTTCATGCTGCTTTTCACTTCTGTGCATAACAAAGAAGACTGCGTGAATAACTTTAAACTACTTGGCATGAGCTAATCTCATTCCTTGCAGGCAATATTAATCGCATAACATAGAATACACTGACACAAAGGGGAGTATACTCTTGGAATAGAGAATAACATAAAGAATGATGTAGGAGGAAAAAAAAAAAAACCTGCTATATTGCTGAGAAAGTTACCATTTTTCCTGTTAAAACTGTTATTTGTATGATTGCTAAAAATGATCACAAAAGAGAATAGCACTTTATTTCAGTGCAAATATGCTCACTTGTGAACAAAGGTAAATATCCTGATCTCAGATGTGTATTTCTAATAGGAATTCAATTCTTTCACACTCAGCCTTCCTTATGGTCCAGTTGTGGCATCCGTACTTGACTACTGAGGTTGCATACATCTTTTCAAATTAGTGTTTTTGTTTTCTTCCCAGAAATACCCAAAATAGATTTCCTGAAGCTTACAGTAGTTCTATTTGCATTTTTTTTAAAAGGAACATCCTCACTATTTTCCCTAGTGGCTGCCCCAATTTTCATTCCAATCTAAAGTTCATGAGGCTTTTCTTTTCTTTACATTCTCCCCAACATTTTTTATTTCATCATGTTGATAATACCCATTCTGACAGGTGTGAGGTGATATTTTATTGTGGTTTTAATTTATATTTCCCTGATGATTAGTGATGTTTAGCATCTTTTCATGTCCCTCTTGGCCATATGTATGTGTTCCTTGAAAATAAATCTATGTTCTCTGTACATTTGTAAATTAGTAATGCTTTCTTGATATTGAGGTATGTGTGCTCATTATATATTTTTTATATTAACCTCTTCTGAGAAATATCATTTGCAAATACCTTCTCCCATTCAGTTGTTTGTCTTTTCAGTTTATTGATGGTTTCCTTCACTGTGCCAAATGTTTTTAATTTGATGAAGTCCATTTTGTTTACTTTTTTAAATTTTGTTGCCCTTGACTAAGTAGTCAGAACCAAAAAATATATTGCTGAAAATCTTTTCAATACTGACTATGTTTTCTTCTAAGACTTTTATTGTTTCAGGTTATACAGTCAAGACTTTAATCAGTTTTTAGTTTGTTTTAATATGATGTGAAAAAAAATAATCCATTTTGATTCTTTTGCATGTAACTGTCCAGTTTTTCTAGTACCATTTACTGAATAGGCTGTCTTTTTTTTCCCCCTTTCTTATTCTTGCCTTTTTGTAGGTTAATTGATTTTACATGTGGGTTTATTTCTTGGTTCTCTACTATGTTCAATTGATGTATGTGATTGTTTTTGTGCATCTCATGTATGGACTTTTCATCTCATACTTACAAAATTTTCTGGTATAAGTTCTACAAGTTCCCCCATTATACAGAGGAGAAAGCCAATCATGGAATGGTTAAGTGCTATATATTAGGTTTAGGTAAAAATGGTAATAGCAAATGGTTAAACAAGGGATCTAGAATATAAGTACCTCAGTTAGATACTTTGAAGAATGTTGAGTCTTAGAAAATAGGAGAAGCAAAAGTGAGGAAGAAGAAAGAGTTTGAGCATGTTGAAGAACAATTAGGAAAGTATAGCCCTCAATCATAATCTTGGTGGAAGGGATAATAGAAAGGGAAGATATGTCCCCAGTGATATGCTAAATTGCACTAAAATAATTACAATCATTTTTTTTTTTTTTTGCACTATACCATCAGGCATTATGGCATCAGGCTTTCCAGGTTCAATCCCTTGATCAGGAAGATCCCCTAGAGAAAGTCATTGCAACCCACTCCAGTATTTGCGTCTGGAAAATCCCATGAACAGAGGAGGCTGGCAGGCTATAGTCCACAGGGTCACGAAGATACAGACATAACTGAAGCAACTTAGCACGCATGCACATATCATCAGGCACTGTATTGTAAGAATGTTTTATTCTTACAAAAATATTCAGTGCTGTTGTCAGTCACATTTTACCAAATATAAACCCAAAGACTATTTCTTTTAACAGAGACATATAGGACCTGAGAGGCAGAATGTCACTTTACTTTAGAATTTTAGTGTCACTTTACTTTAAACTACTTTATTGGTTTATACTGTCTTCTGTCATCTATTGCCTGCCTGGCTGGGCTATTTTTTTTATTAATTAATTTTAATGGGAGGTCAGTTTTAACATTGTGGTGGTTTTTGCAATACACAGACATGAATCAGCCACAGGTACACATGTGTCCCCCCATTCTGAAACCCCTCCCCCCTCCCTCCCCACCCCATCCCTCTGGGTTGTCCCAGAGCACCAGCTCTGAGTGCCGTGTTTCATGCATTAAACTTGCACTGGTCATCCATTTTACATATGGTAATATACACATTTCAACGCTCTTCTCTCATATCCTCCCACGCTCACCGTCTCCCACACCGTCCAAAAGTCTGTTCTTTGCATCTGTGTCTCTTTTGCTGTCTTGCATATAGGGTTGTTGTTACTGCCTTTCTAAATTCCATATGTATGTGTTAATATATTGTATTAATGTTTCTCTTTCTGGCTTACTTCACTCTATTGTGGTGTTGGAGAAGACTCTTGAGAGTCCCTCAGACAGCAAGGAGATCCAACCAGTCCATCCTAAAGGAAAGCAGTCCTGAATATTCATTGGAAGGACTGATGCTGAAGCTGAAACTCCAATACTTTGGCCCCCTGATGTGAAGACCTGATTCACTAGAAAAGACCCTGATGCTGGGAAAAATTGAAGCGGGGAGGAGAAGGGGGCAACAGAGGATGAGATGGTTGGATGGCATCACCGACTCAATGGACATGAACTTGAGTAAACTCCAGGAGTTCGTGATGGACAGGGAGGCCTGGTGTGCTGCAGTCCATGGGGTCACAAAGAGTTGGACATGACTTGAACGACTGAACTGAACCGAACTCACTCTGTATGATAGGCTCCAGTTTCATCCAACTCATTAGAACTGATTCAAATGTGTTCTTTTTAATGGCTGAGTAATACTCCATTGTGTATATGCATCACAACTTCCTTATCCATTCATCTGCCGATGGGCATCTAGGTTGTTTCCATGCCCTAGCTATTGTAAACAGTTCTGCAGTGAACATTGGGATACATGTATCTCTTTCAATTCTGGTTTCCTTGCTGTATATGCCCAGCAGTGGGATTGCTGGGTTGTATAGAAGTTCTATTTCCAGTTTTTTAAGGAATCTTGACACTGTTCTCCATAGTGGCTGTACTAGTTTGCATTCCCCCCAACAATGTAAGAGGGTTTCCTTTTCTCCGCACCCTCTCCAGCATTTACTGGAGCATTTGCTTTTTGATAGCAGCCATTCTAACTGGTGTGAGATTGTAACTCACTGCGGTTGTGGTTTGCATTTCTCTGCTACTAAGTGATGTTGAGCATTTTTTCATGCATTTGTTAGCCATCTGTATGCTTTCTTTGGAGAAATGTCTGTTTAGTTTTTTGGCCCATTTTTTTACAGGGTTGTTTATTTTCTGGTATTGAGCTATATAGGCTGCTTGTATAGTTGGGAGATTAATTCTTTGTCAGTTGCTTTGTTTGCTATTATTTTCTGCCAGGCTGAAGGCTGCCTTTTCACCTTGCTTATAGTTTCCTTTGTTGTACAAAGCTTTTAAGTTTAATTAAGTCCAATTTGTTTATTTTTGTTTTTATTTCCATTATTTTGAGAGGTGAGTCATAAAGGATCTTGCTGTGATTTATGTGAGAGAGTGTTCTGCTTATGTTTTCCTCTAAGTTTTATAGTTTCTGGTCTTACATTTATTCATTTAATATAGATTTATTTATTTTAATTGGAGGCTAATTACCTTACAATATTGTATTGGTTTTGCCATACATCAACATGAATCCACCACGGGTGTACACGTGTTCCCCATCCTGAACCCCCTCCCACCTCCCTCCCCATGCCATCCCTCTGGGTCATCCCAGTGCACCAGGCCCAAGCATCCAGTATCATGCATCAAACCTGGATGGGCGATTCATTTCACATATGATATTATACATGTTTCAATGCCATTCTCCCAAATCATCCAACCCTTGCCCTCTCCCACAGAGTCCAAAAGACTGTTCTATACATCTGTGCCTCTTTTGCTGTCTTGCATACAGGGTTATCGTTACCATCTTTCTAAATACCATATATATGCATTAGTATACTGTATTGGCATTTCTGGCTTACTTCACTCTGTATAATAGGCTCCAGTTTCATCCACCTCATTAGAACTGATCCAAATATATTCTTTTTAATGGCTGAGTAGTACTCCATTGTGTTTATGTACCACAGCTTTCTTATCCATTCATCTGCTGATGGACATCTAGGTTGCTTCCATGTCCTGGCTATTATAAACAGTGCTGCGATGAACATTGGGGTACATGTGTCTCTTTCCATTCTGGTTTCCTCAGTGTGTTTGCCCAGCAGTGGGATTGCTGGGTCATATGGTAGTTCTATTTCCAGTTTTTTAAGGAATCTCCACACTGTTCTCCATAGTGGCTGTACTAGTTTGCATTCCCACCAACAGTGTAAGAGGATTCCCTCTTCTCCACACCCTCTCCAACATTTATTGCTTGTAGACTTTTGGATTGCAGCCATTCTGACTGGCGTGAAATGGTACCTCATTGTAGTCTTGATTTGCATTTCTCTGATAATGAGTGATGTTGAACATCTTTTTATGTGTTTGTTAGCCATCTGTATGTCTTCTTTGGAGAAATGTTTGTTTAGTTCTTTGGCCCATTTTTTGATTGAGTTGTTTATTTTTCTGGAATTGAGCTGCATAAGTTGTTTGTATATTTTTGAGATTAATTATTTGTAAGTTGCTTCATTTGCTATTATTTTCTCCCATTCTGAAGGCTGTCTTTTCACATTGGTTATAGTTTCCTTTGTTGTGTAGGAGCTTTTAATTTTAATTAGGTCCCATCTGTTTATTTTTGCTTTTATTTCTAATATTCTGGGAGGTGGGTCATAGAGGATCCTGCTGTGATTTATGTCGGGGAGTGTTTTGTTTATGTTCTCCTCCGGTAGTTTTATAGTTACTAGTCTTAAGTTTAGATCTTTAATCCATTTTGAGTTTATTTTTGTGTATGGGGTTAGAAAATGTTCTAGTTTCATTCTTTTACAAGTGGTTGACCAGTTTTCCCAACATCACTTGTTAAAGAGATTGTCTTTTTTCCATTGTATATCCTTGCCTCCTTTGTCAGAGATAAGGTGTCCATAGGTGTGTGGATTTATCTCTGGGCTTTCTATTTTGTTCCATTAATCTATATTTCTGTCTTTGTGCCAATACCATACTGTCTTGATGACTGTTGCTTTGTAGTAGAGGCTGAAGCCAGGCAGGTTGATTCCTCTAGTTCCGTTCTCCTTTCTCAAGATTGCTTTGGCTATTCGAGGTTTCTTGTATTTCCATATAAATTGTGAAATTATTTGTTCTAGCTCTGTGAAAAATACCGTTGGTAGCTTGATAGGGATTGCATTGAATCTGTAGATTGCTATGGGTAGTATACTCATTTTCACTATATTGATTCTTCCAATCCATGAACACAGTATATTTCTCCATCTATTAGTGTCCTCTTTGATTCCTTTCATCAGTGTTTTATAGTTTTCTATATATAGATCTTTTGTTTCTTTAGGTAGATATATTCCTAAGTATTTTATTCTTTTCGTTGCAATGGTGAATCGAATTGTTTCCTTAATTTCTCTTTCTATTCTCTCATTATTAGTGTATAGGAATGCAAGGGATTTCTGTGTGTTGATTTTATATCCTGCCACTTTACTATATTCATTAATTAGCTCTAGTAATATTCTAGTGGAGCCTTTAGGGTTTTCTATATAGAGGATCATGTCCTCTGCAAACAGTGAGAGTTTTACTTCTACTTTTCCAATTTGGATAACTTTTATTTCTTTTTCTGCTCTGATTGCTGTGGCCAAAATTTCCAAAACTATGTTGAATAGTAGCGGTGAAAGTGGGCACCCTTGTCTTGTTCCTGACTTTAGGGGAAATGCTTTCAATTTTTCACCATTTAGGATAATGTTTTCTGTAGGTTTGTTATATATAGCTTTTATTATGTTGAGGTATGTTCTGGTCTTACATTTAGATTTTTAATCCATTTTGAGTTTATTTTTGTGTACAATGGATGCCCTATTTACATTGCTCCTTTGAAGATCTTACATATCAATACATAACATTGATTCAAGGGAAGGAAATTTTAATATCTTACACTTTAGTAGTAGAGCCATCTACTTAAGTTTGTTACAATTTTAGCATAAGGATAAGTGAAATGAATCATAGCCATATTATAATAGGAGGAAAGAATTAGGAATACTCTAAGGCTTGTACTATGTGTAAATATGGCATAATGTTATTTCAGAGTGGATCTAGACTAATTGATAAGGTATACTGCATGTTCTGTAGAAAGCATTTTTTGTTTTAAAAAGTATTGTGATGTGATACAAGAGGAAATAACATGGAATCATTTAAAATTTGTAGTTAAAGCAACAAAACACAGGAAATGGAAAGGAGAAACAGATGCAACAAACAGAAAACATTTACATCATAAATATTAGTTTCTACATAATCACTTTAAATGTGAATTATCTAGATACAAAAATTAAAAAGCAGAGTTTTTCAGTCATAAAATAATATAGTAGCCTACAAAAATAATATTATTCATTAATAAGCAACAATAGTATTAAAACAAGATAGCTATATGTTGTCTATAAGTAACTACTTAAAATATAAAGATTCTGAATTTTTTAAATAGAAAAAGGTATATCATGATAACACCAATTAAATTTTAATAAGAACAGCTATAATAATTTCAGACTAAGCAGATTTCAGAACAAGGAAGTTATTAGGGAAAAATAGAAGCATGCTAAGTCACTTTAGTCGTGTCCAACTCTGTGCGACTCCATAGACAGCAGCCGACCAGGCTCCCCCGTCCCTGGGATTCTTCAGGCAAGAACACTGGAGTGGGTTGCCATTTTCTTCTCCAATGCATGAAAGTGAAAAGTGAAAGTGAAGTCACTGAGTCATGTCCAACTCTCAGCGACCCCATGGACTGCAGCCCACCAGGCTCCTCTGTCCATGGGATTTTCCAGGCAAGAGTACTAGAGTGGGGTGCCATTGTCTTCTCCAAATAGAAGCATATGCTAATGGTAATTGGGCCTGTTCTAGAAGAAGACACTATTACTTTAATGTTATTCAATTAATATAAATGTCAAAATATATGAGAAAAGAATCTGATAAGACTATGAAGAAAAATAGAAAAGGAAAGAAAAGGTATAGAGATAAGTAAGACAGAAATAAAACTTGTTTTGTTCCCTGAATGCATGATGGTCTATGGAAAGTCTCAAAGAAATAACAGAAAAAAATTCCTGGAATGTATAAGCAAATATATCAAGTTATCAGGATATACATTTAATATACAAAAAAGCTTCTTCTTCCCTTATGACAGCAATGAACAATTAGAATTTAAAACTTGAAAAAACAGAACAACATTAATATCAAAAATGCAAAATGCTTAAGTATAAATCTAACAAATTATTTTAAGGGTCCATATGTGGAAAACTATAAAACTCTGATGAAAGAAATCAAAGTTATCCAATAAATAAAAAGATATTTTGTGTTCTTAGGTTGTATTTTGTATTTTTAGTAGTCTTAGAGAGATGTTCTGTATTCATAGTCAGTATGGTTTAGATGTTAACTCTTCCCAAATTGATCCATGGTTTCATTTCAATCCTGATCAAAACCTGAGCTAGCTATTTTGTGGATATCAACAAACTGATTATAATGTTTTTATAAAAAGTCAAAGAATAAGAATAGCAAACATTGGTGTGAGAAAGTAGAACAGAGTTGGACTGACATCACCCAATTTATAAAACTATAGTGTTCAAGACAGTGTGGTTTAGACAAAAGAGCACACAAATGCATTTGTGAAACAAAATGGAGAGCCTACAAATAAACCCATACAAATGGAAGGCACTGATATTTGATAAAGGATCAAGTCAATATAATGTGGAAAGGATGTTCTTTTCAACAAATGGTGATGGAATAATTGGATGTAAAATGAAAAGAATGACTCTAGACATAGCACTTTCACTTTTGCAAAAATATACTCAAAATTAATCATCAAATTAAATGTAAAATAAAAACTATAGAATTTCTAGCAGATAAAATAAGATAAAATGTTAATGACATTAAGTCTTAATGAGTTTTTAGAAAGAATATCAAAATCACATTCCATGAAACAAATATTACTGAGTAGGGGTTTATTAAAATTAAAACTTTTGACTATGTAAAAGACATCACTAAAATTAAAAAAAAAAAAAACGTAGGCTGGGAAGATTTTTCAAAACAAACATCTGATAAGGTTTTAGTATCTGAAGTACACAAATAACTCCTAAAAGCCATCACATGAAAATAACTCACTTTAAGAATGATCAAATTATCTGAACAGACACTTCATCAAAGAAAACATTCAGATGGAAAATAAGTATAGGAAAAGACATTTAACATACCTTTTCTTTATGGAATAACAAAAAATCAGTAAGATATTATCATTTATTTAAAGTAAAAGTGACAGTCTCTTTGTCATGTCCAACCTTTGCAACCCTTTGGACTGTAGCTTGCCAGGCTCCTCTGTCCGTGGAATTCTCCAGGTAAGAATACTGGAATGGGTTGCTATTCCCTGATCCACAAGATCTTCCCAAATCAGGGATCAAACCCAGAGACTGAACCTGGGTTTCCTACATAACAGGCATATTCTTTACCATCTGAGCCATCAAAGAAACCCCTAAGAGAAAAAGGAAGGAAAATAATAATAACAACAACAACATAAACAACCCTAAGAGTACCAGTTCCTGGCATGGATGAAAAACAGCTGGAACCTCTCATCTATTACTTTTTAACACATGAAAAGATGCTCAACATCACTCATTATTAGAGAAATGCAAATCAAAACCACAATGAGGTACCACTTCACACCAGTCAGAATGTCTGCGATCCAAAAATCTGCAAGCAATAAATGCTGGAGAGGGTGTGGAGAAAAGGGAACCCTCCTACACTGTTGGTGGGAATGCAAACTAGTACAGCCTCTATGGAGAACAGTGTGGAGATTCCTTAAAAAATTGCAAACAGAACTACCTTATGACCCAGCAATCCCACTGCTGGGCATACACACCAAGGAAACCAGAATGGAAAGAGACACATGTACCCCAATGTTCATCGCAGCACTGTTTATAATAGCCAGGACATGGAAACAACCTAGATGTCCATCAGCAGATGAATGGATAAGAAAGCGGTGGTACATATACACAATGGAGTATTACTCAGCCATTAAAAAGAATTCATTTGAATCAGTTCTGATGAGATGGATGAAACTGGAGCCGATTATACAGAGTCAAGTAAGCCAGAAAGAAAAACACCAATACAGTATACTAACACATATATATGGAATTTAGGAAGATGGCAATGTCGACCCTGTATGCAAGACAGGAAAGAAGACACAGATGTGTATAATGGACTTTTGGACTCAGAGGGAGAGGGAGAGGGTGGGATGATTTGGGAGAATGACATTCTAACATGTATACTATCATGTAAGAATTGAATCGCCAGTCTATGTCTGATGCAGGATACAGCATGCTTGGGGCTGGTGCATGGGGATGACCCAGAGAGATGTTATGGGGAGGGAGGTGGAAGGGGGATTCCTGTTTGGGAACGCATATAAGAATTAAAGATTTTAAAATTAAAAAAATAAAAAACTAAAAAATAAATAAATAAAAAGAAATTTAAAAAAATAAAATAAAATTCAGAATTATACTCTCAATTTGAAAGATTATGTCATAGTTTCTTACAAAGTCTTGTCTTGTGATCCAGTACTTATGCTCTTATTATTAAACTAATTTATCTTCCTGCATGTGGTGGCTCAGTGGTAAAAGAATCTGCCTACCAATGCAGGAGACTCAGGAGATGCAAGTTCGATCCCTGGGTCAAGAATCTCTGAAGAAGGAAATGGGAATCTGCTCCAGTATTCTTGCCTGGAAAATTACATGGACAGAGGAACCTGGTGAGCTACAGTCCAAGGGGTCGCAAAGAGTCAAAAATGACTTAGTGACTGAGTGCAGCTACACGTGTGCATGCGTGTGCGCATGCACACACACACAGAGAAACGAGTGTTTATAGAGTTTAATTCATAATTGCCAAAAAAGGAAGCAACTAGCTTGCCCTAGAATTAACAGAGAAACAACTGAAATATCCCTGTGGATAATATCGGTTATTTTAACATGTGAGCTATCAAGCCACATAAACACACAGATTCATTTTAATGGGTATTGCTTCATGTTAGAAGTCCATCTGAAATGTTATACAATATATGGTTTTAATTAGATAACATTTTGGAAAGGGAAAACTTATAGCTACTATAAAAATACTAGCAGTTCCTAGGAGCTTGAGGGGCACAGAGGTGTAATGAATAGGTGAACACAGGATTTGTTAGGGCAGTAAAACTAAATGTGATACTGTAATTAAAGGTATATAACAGTACGCATTTGTCAAAATCCATAGAACCTGACATCAAGTAGAGTGAACTTCACATAAATTTACAGAAAACATTTAGTAGATTCAGTGTTCAAAATTAAAGACAGGATATGATAAAACAACCTACCTGTATTGCATGTGTGCATGCTAAGATGCTTCAGGTATATCCAGCTATTTGCAGCCTTGTGGACCATTGCCTGCAAGGCTTCTCTGTCCATGTTATTCTGGAGACAGGAATATCAGAGGCTCGTCCCCAGGGGATCTTCCCAACCCAGGGATTGAACCCGCATCTCTTATGTCTCCTGCATTGGCAGGCATGTTCTTTACCACTAGTACCACCTCGGAAGCCCCCAACATTACAATGTATAATGTAATGTAATACAGTATATTACAAATGCATAAAATAATTTCACTGAAGTTGCTGACCTGAAAAATAAGTGAAGTTTGGAAAAGTAGAGACAAAAGAGACTAGACATTAAGACTGTACTCGATAAAATTATTTCCTGTGTATGGGTTAACAAATCTGGCACTACCATTCATGTAAGTTGAAAAGGAACAATTTAGTAAATGAAAAGCAGATGGTAGGAACCAGATTTCTCACTGATGTACTGGGAAGTTACAGATAAGGAAGCGAAGGAGGCTAAAATGACCCATGTGATAAGATTTTACAGTTCGAAAGATCAGTACCAATTCTCGTTTTGCTTTGTATTGACACAGAGCTTTACACTTAGGCATGCTTGTAGGCATGTGCATATATACAAGTTAATATACACAGATAATTTTCATGGTATCTCAGCTGAGAGGGAGGCCCTACAAACAAGGACACCCTGTGGCAACAGCACAGCGAGAACCTAGGCCTTGGTTTTTAATACTGTTCTCCAGTAAGAAGAGGCAGGTCTCCTTGGAGAAATGACCAATTCTAAGACTAATGATGAAGCACACAAGAAGATCCTGGAGTGTCTCTAATACTGGAAAGTAAAAAAAGTAGGAGAAATGGATGACCAGTCCAAGTGTGATGCATGAAGCAGGGCCCTGGGACAACCAGAGGAATGGGATGGGGAGGAAGGTGGGAGGAGGGTTAGGGATGGGGGTCACATGTACACCTGTGGCTGATTCATGTCGATGTATAGCAAAACCACCAAGATATTTTACAGTAACATCTTTTCATGTTGTTTTTTTTTAAATTAATAAATTGATTCATTTTAATTGGATGCTAATGTAAAATATTGTGATGGTACGGGGAGGGAGGTGGAAGGGGGCTTTCAGGATAGGGAACATGTGTACACCCGTGGCAGATTCATGTTGATGTGTGGCAGAACCAATACAATATTGTAAAGTAATTAGCTTCCAATTAAAATAAATCAATTTAAATAAAAAACAAAACAAACAAACAAAAACCAACAAAAATAAGTGCTAGAAACACACACAGAAAATGGTAAAAACAAGTGATTGAATAAACACATAATGAAAGACAAGAGAAAAAAAAAAACAACAACTCCTGTTTAGAAAAATTCCAAATAAATTGTGTAGATATTTTGTTCTTAGGAGGAGAGTTTAACTCCTTAATGTGTGATACACATAGTAAGGGCTTCCCCAGTGACTCAGAGGTAAAGAATCTGCCTGCCAACACAGGAGACAAGGGTTCAGTCCCCGGGTCCAGAAGATCCCCTGGAGAAGGAAACGGCAACCCACTGCAAGTTTCTTGCCTGGAAAATCTCATGGACAGAAGAGCCTGGCAGGCTACAGTCCACTGGTCGCAGAAGAGTTGGACACAACTTAACGACTAAACAACAAGAGATAATAACATCCTTTCAATGAACACAGCCTGAGAAGGGGGTGAAAAAGAGGCCTTATGATAGGAAAATCTGTCAAACCTCATCCAGAAGATGTAGATTAATACATTCATAAACTGCACTGATAGTATACATCCTTGACATAAGATGATGAAAGGCCCTTTACCTTTTGGGCGTCTGTGGTTTTCCCTCAGAAACACACATCTCTAGTCTTATCATAGGGGAACATTAGGTATATCTCTGTTGACAGGTGTTTTGCGAAACACCTGAACGATGCTTCTAAAACGTTAAAGTTGTAAGACCCAAGGAAAATCTAAGAAACTGTCCAAGCCAAGAAATTTAGGGGGCATAAGGATTAAATGTAATGTGGTGATCTGGAATGGATCTTGGGGCAAAAACAATTAAAAAAAGATATTAGGGAAAAACTAAAGAAATGAAAATGAAGTATGAGCTTTATTTAATGATAATGTATCAATACTGGTACATATATATGACAAATGGACCATTCTAACATACATGCATTCAAAGTCTCTTCAGTTGTGTCTGACTCTTTGTGATCCTAAGGCCTGTAGCCCATCAGGTTCCTCTGTCCATGAGGATTCTCCAGGCAAGCATCCTGGAGCGGGTTGCCATGCCCTCCTACAGGGGATCTTCTCGGCCTGGGGATGGAACCTATATCTCCTGCAACTCCTGCATTGCAGGGTGATTCTTCACCTCTGAGCCACTGGGGAAGCCCATTCTAGCATAAGATGTTAATTGTAAATGAAACTGGGTTTAACATATTTGGGAACTCTCCCCACATTTTTCATAATTTGTTAATCTAAAACTGTTGCTGGAATGAAAATTTACTAAAAAAAAAAAAAAAAAAAAGTGAAGAAGTGAAGTTGCTCAGTCATGTCCGACTTTTTTCAACTCCATGGACTGTAGCCTACCAGGCTCCTCTGTCCATGAAATTTTCCAGGCAAGAGTACTGGATTGGGTTGCCATTTCCTTCTCCAGGGGATCTTCACCACCCAGGGAGCGAACCCAGGTCTCTTGCATTGCAGGTGGATGCTTTACCATCTGAGCCACCAGGGAAGCTCCCCGCCTCTCAAAAATAAATAAATAAGTAAAGTACAAAAGACTTAAGTTAAGTATGAGATTAGAGTGCAACATTCAAAAACTTTGATAGAAACATGTTAAAAAAAAAGACTTTGGAAACTTACAGGAAGGTAGTACAATTTAACACATATTGAATAGCTAAGAAAGTCCTAAGTACTGAAATAAGTTGCTCAAAGGTTACCTCAAAGGTGACCTTAGCTTCCTGGTGGAAAGGACACCCATTCTCTCATGGGCTGCCCACTGGACTCCCATATCTGGTACCTCGTGTACTAAAAAGAGAGAGAGAGAGAAAAATAAAAATAAAAAAATTATTGATGGAAAGAAAGAAAAAACAAGCTGATAAAAAAGTGAATCGAATTAAAAAGAGCAGAAGGTCTTTGGCTGTGTCTAAAGGTCTGTGTCTTGTGAGCTGTTGTGAGTTTGCAGATGTGGGTTAAGTGAAACTGGATCGAAAGCTTTAAGGCCAGATGTGGATAGGTGTGGCTCATAATGGAAGAGGTGAACTGGTGTGCCTGTAGCTCGTAGTTGCTGTAGGGGTGTGTGTGCACGCTTGTGTTTCTATGCCTGCATGCACGTGTACCTTCATATCTTGAACATTCCTACTTAGTTAAGCTAGACACTGTTTTCTGCATTTTTATAGTGTTTTTTGCAGACAAATCATGCCTAAGCAAATGTGAAATTCAAGTTATGCTCAGATTGCTCTCTAATATGTCAAATGCATTGGAACAAATTCACATTTTCAGAACAAGTGTTACGGCACAGCTGACTGTACAAGCAAACATGAATACAGCTATGCATGCTTATATCCTTTGTTACACAGAAGTAACTACTTACTAATTATACTCTCTTCTCCCTTGTTTCTTCTTTAGGAAATTTCATGGTGTCTGAAAATGACTAGGGTTAATAAGTGATATTTTGATGATTAAATACCAATATTAGGCTTGATGTTGTACACTCTAAACTGTATTGCCAAACATTAACCTGTAAGTCAGAAACCGATGAACTTCTCTGAACGCCTGGACTACCCATGTGACTGTTAATATAGCAAGACCTCAAAGCCTTTTTCTAAACCAGAGGTCTTCAAATTTCATTGGTATAAACTATTTTGGAATATTTATTAAAAATGTACATTACTGTTTTCCCAGAACCACTGAAGCAGAGTCTTAGGAGATATACTTGAGGTCCAGAACCCATGTTTATTAAACCTGTTTAACAAACACATAAGGTGATGTTTGTGCAAAGTGTGTTTTAGAAAACGCTTCCCAGGTGGTGCTAGTAGTAAAGAACCCATCTCCCAGTACAGGAGACATAAGAGATAGGGGTTTAATCCTTGGGTCAGGAAGATCTCCTGAAGCAGGATATGGTAACCCACTCCAACACTTTTGCCTGGAGAATGCCATGGACAGAGGAGCCTGGCCGGCTACCATCCATCTGGTCACAAGGAGCACACTGAGCACAACCCAAGTTTTAGAAACACTGGTTTAAACCCACTGAATCAGAATAGCTGGGCTGGGACTCTGCTGTCTGCATGTCTAATAACCACAACTGATGTTTATCATGAACATCCAAATTTGACAACTGTTTTTTCACAACACAAATTCAGCTCAGGAACAATCTTATTTCCCTGAAGTGCATCATCATGACTTCTCTGGTCTACTGTTTTGCCTGGATGGTCATTTAGCAGAATGCTCATCAATTTCAGCCAGAGCTAGAGTCAATTAGAACAATACAGTAGAAGTGTATATTCACACTCTGAAGCACAAGTGATTTTCCTAAGACTTACTCATAAAACATCAGGGTAGAAGAAAGCTCAGCATCTCTGGAGGGTAAATTGAACTGAGTGTGTATCTCCTTTGCCACATCTGGAAGTTTGCTCTTCACTGTTCTGGACTGCTTGGCTGTCTCTAAGTGAGATTCTCTTCCATTCATTGTTGGCTGGGGTCTAGCTAAATGGTTTGCTGATACTGAAATCACACCAGCTGTTCAGATTTTCTTGTCACCATTTTAAAGGCTTCTCTGTCTTTCTCGTTTATTTCTATCCTCTTGCACCCCTTTTTTACCTTTTTTTTTTTTTTAAGCCAGCCACCTATAAAGAATGTGAACTCCCATCTGCTCAGACCAAGCAGAGGCTGGACCAGATGTGACCTGCAATTTGCTGAATGGGAAACAAACGCAAGGAATGGAGCCATCTGCCATCTGTTGATGCAGAAAGCAGCAGGGCATGCCTGGCATTTCAACAGGGCTTCCCCCGCTGGGAAATTGAAAAGGGAAAAGCATTTGCTTCATTTCCCCCCTGTCCTGACCTGACAGCTCCTTTGAGCAAAGTGGAAAGGAAGAGAGGACTTCTTGCCATGAAGAAATGAGAGCTTATATCTAAAGGGTGGAGCTCAATAAATAAACTCTCTTTTGCATTAAATGCTCTACCCTGGCCTCTCCTCAGTGGGATTGAGCATCTCATCTCTGCAGTTGTCAGAAAAACTGCAGAAAGGCAGATTCCCCTCTTCCCAATTCCTAATCAGTTTTTTTCTGCTTTTTATCCCTGAATGCCACACAAAAGGCTCTTAGGAGAGTTAAAGGTAATGAGGCAGGTGTTAGCTGCAGACACAAACAAAAGGAAAGATTTCTCCTGGATGCGGAGTCCTGGTCTTACATGGTCAGAGACCATCTGGTTCACATTTTCAGAAGGGGATGGATGTAATAGAGCAAGTGGCCCTGGTGACATAGACATGCTAACTTGGACCCTTCTCTCTTCCAGCCTGATTGTGTGAACAGTGCTATTCCATTCAAACACATGACACAGAGATAGCAATTTCCTTCCTGGATGCAAACTCTTACTAAAAGTCTCTCCCGATCACCAGATTGCACTGTGATGAATAAAACAGAGTCCCCAGTCTCATGAGGACTTTTGTCTCACAAAACATGCTTTCTAAAAAGAAAAGAACTTTAGTTATAAAGGTGTCTTTTTTGTTTACTGAAGTAGGTAACCCTGAATTTTAAAATGTTTTCTCTGAAGGAGGATGCCTCAATCATCTTACTGTTCTTAAATTGTTTATTCAGTAAATACAACCTTAGATTATTTCAAAAAATTACCCCTGCCACAGAATTATCACTTAAATCAACCCTAAGTAAAATGTAAAATTGGTATTACAATGGAATTTACCACTTGAAATAGTAACAATCCTATTTTAAATGTGGAAGTGAAAGTGTTAAGCGCTCAGTCCAGTCATGTCTCTTTGTGGCCCCATGGACTGTAGCCCACCTGGCTCCTCTGTCCATGGGATTCTCCAGGCAAGAATACTGGAGTGGGTTGCCATTCCCTTCTCCAGGGGGTCTTCGTGAACCAGGCATTGAATCTGTGTCTTGTGTCTCCTCCACAAGCAGGCAGGTTCTTTAGCACTAATGCCACTAAGAAAGATTTTTAAATGTGGATGGTGCTTCAGATAAACAAAACTCATAACCAGACCTCTACAAGCTATGTTTTCCTCATACTACAATGATGTGCAATACGCTTTTTCAGTAAGGGCAAGAAAAAATATTTTTTCCAAACTATCTGTAACTTTCAAACAACAACCAAAAAAATCTCTTGTCAATGTATTTGGTATGCAAAAATGGGAGTGGTTCTCTTCCCTAAGTTCCATAGGAGTTTCCCGCTCATATGTAAAGAGCTATGTATACATAACAATATTTTGATGCCTACAAATACAGTAAGAAAACAAACCCTACACAAATGATCAGAGCCTGTCTCAAAGAGTGAAACACATATCATAACTGGAGGAAACCTCATGACTCATGATTTACTATGTATTTTAATACTTCTGTTAAGGAAAAAAAACTATTCACCGATTTTTAAGACTATAAAGCAAATGTCCTACAGCTATGTATTATAATTTTAAAGCAAATTCCTAAAAAATTCTGTATTCTTCAAATCATGAACTAAATATGTGTTGTTGAGGATGAGCTAACCTTCCAAATAAATCACATCAACAAGATTTAGATGTGACCGACTCCCCTGAAAGTACAGTGTCAGCTTGTCTGCAGTATTCCTGCCTCTGGGGAGAAGCTTCTGTAAGTGCCCTCAGTGATAACATCCCTTGTGTTCTGAACTAAGGTCTTTACTTCTGGATGAATGAAATTTCAGTGAGTTAATATACTGTGCAAAACCATTATTACTGACCTTATCTTTACATGTCTATAGGGGGACAGTTACTGTTGTCCTCAAACTCTGGGATGAACCCCCACAGGCTGTATTGTTGGAGATTAGCTATCTCTCAGAAAGTTACTAGCTGTTTCTGAGATTGCAAAACTCTGGTTTTGTGTATGTTAACATAGAAATTGTCATTTGCAAGATCCACACACTATGTCTTTGTATTTTTTTTTTCTTTTCCACAGAGTCATACAGCCTGCCTTTTAATATAAAGTAGAAAATTTGGTCACAATCATTCATCATCAAAAATGAAATTTTCAAAATGATGCTGGTCTTTAGGTTTTCCAGACAAACTGGGTGGGGTTGGGGGGTCTGGAGAGAAGTGGGGAAAGGGCTTTCTCTTCATGTGTGTGGCATATATTATTACTTGGGTTCTGTAACTTGTTGAGTCTTCTGTAGTCAACGTTTCACAAAGTCTTTTCTAAGGTGAAACGTTCTGTCTCTTTTACATCTTGAAACTCAAAATTGGGCATGGACTGAATGAAGGACAAATAGTATTTTTATTCATTCATTCGGATAATAGTTATAGAGAATATTCTATGAACTGGGCACCATTCTAGGTGTGACTGTGGGTGGGGAGCATGATACGGAAAGAAACACAAGAGAGTAAAATGCTTTCCCTCATGAAATTCACATTTGTGTTGGAGACAGATAAAATACTTTTAAAGAATAATAAAATGCATATTACCTTATATTAATATGAGCTACTATGGAGACAAATCAAGGGCTATGCTAGGTCCAGTTTTATGTAGGAAATAAAGGAAGTCTTTATGAAAAAGTGTTACTGTTGTAGACTTAGAGATGGTGAGGAAGTGAGTGAAGTGGATGTTTAGGAGATGGGCAGAGAGAACAGCAGGTGCAATGACCTCGAGGCTGAAAAATGCCTGGCATGTTCAAACAACAGACCAAGATTCAGTTTGTAGTGAATATGAGTCAGACCTGGACTGGGTTCAAACCCTGGAAGGCTTTATGTGCCATTGTAAGGACTTTCACTTTGTTTCTGGATGATGTGAAGAACAATGGGAAAGCATCCAGCAGAGAGGCAATAGGATCTGACCTATTCTTACTAGGACTATGCAATATTGAGACTAGACTAAAAGTTCTCATGGTCATCAAAAGAGTTTGAAATGCAGTAATTGGATGCAATCTCAAAATGACAGAATGATCTCTGTTCATTTCCAAGGCAAACTATTCAATATCACAGTAATCCAAGCCTATGCCCCAACTAGTAACGCTGAAGAAGCTGAAGTTGAATGGTTCTATGAAGACATACAAGACCTTTTAGAACTAACACCCAAAAAAGATGTCCTTTTCATTATAGGGGACTGGAATGCAAAAGTAGGAAGTCAAGAAACACCTAGAGTAACAGGCAAATTTGGCCTTGGAATATGGATGAAGCAGGGCAAAGGCTAATAGAGTTTTGCCAAGAGAATGGACTGGTCATAGCAAACACCTTCTTCCAACAACACAAGAGAAGACTCCACATATGGACACCAGAGGGTCAACACTGAAATCAGACTGATTATATTCTTTGCAGCTAAAGATGAAGAAGTTCTATACAGTCAGCAAAAACAAGACCGGGAGCTGACTGTGGCTCAGATCATAAACTTCTTATTACCAAATTCAGACTGAAATTGAAGAAAGTAGGGAAAACCACTGGACCATTCAGGTATGACCTAAATCAAATCCCTTATGATTATACAGTGGAAGTGAGAAATAGATTCAAGGGACTAGATCTGATAGAGAGCCTGATGAACTATGGAATGAGGCTCTTGACATTGTACAGGAGATAGGGATCAAGACCATCCCCATGGAAAAGAAATGCAAAAAAGCAAAATGGCTGTCTGAGGAGGGCATACCAAGAGCTGTGAAAAGAAGAGAAGTGAAAAGCAAAGGAGAAAGGGAAAGATATAAGCATCTGAATGCAGAGTTCCAAAGAATAGCAAGGAGAGATAAGAAAGCCTTCCTCAGTGATCAGTGCAAAAAATAGAGGAAAACAACAGAATGGGAAAGACTAGAGATCTCTTTAAGAAAATTAGAGATACCAAGGAAACATTTCATGCAAAGATGGGCTTGATAAAGGACTGAAATGGTATAGACCTAACAGA
This sequence comes from Ovis canadensis, assembly GCF_042477335.2. Classification (NCBI taxonomy): domain Eukaryota; kingdom Metazoa; phylum Chordata; class Mammalia; order Artiodactyla; family Bovidae; genus Ovis; species Ovis canadensis. Next base: position 105,624,250 of record NC_091251.1, read on the forward strand.
AGCAGAAGATATTAAGAAGAGGTAGCAAGAATATACAGAAGAACTGTACAAAAAAGATCTTCATGACCCAGATAATCACGATGGTGGTATCACTCACCTAGACGAAGACATCCTGGAATGTGAAGTCAAGTGGGCCTTAGAAAGCATCACTACAAACAAAGCTAGTGGAGGTGATGGAATTCCAGTTGAGCTATTTCAAATCCTGAAAGATGATGCTGTGAAAGTGCTGCACTCAATATGCCAGCAAATTTGGAAAACACAGCAGTGGTCACAGGATTAGAAAAGGTCAGTTTTCATTCCAATCCCAAAGAAAGGCAATGCCAGAGAGTGCTCAAACTACTGCACAATTGCTCTCACCTCACATGCTAGTAAAGTAATGCTCAAAATTCTCCAAGTGAGGCTTCAGCAATACGTGAACTACGAACTTCCAGATATTCCAGCTTGTTTTAGAAAAGGCAGAGAAACTAGAGCTCAAATTGCCAACATCCGCTGGATCTTCAAAAAAGCAAGAGAGTTCCAGAAAAAACATCCATTTCTGCTTTATTGACTATGCCAAAGCCTTTGCCTGTGTGGATCACAATAAACTGTGGAAAATTCTGAAAGAGATGGGAATACCAGACCACCTGACCTGCCTCTTGAGAAACTTATATGCAGGTCAGGAAGCAACAGTTAGAACTGGACATGGAACAAAAGACTGGTTACAAATAGGAAAAGGAGTACATCAAGGCTGTATATTGTCACCCTGCTTATTTAACTTATATGCAGAGTACATCATGAGAAATGCTGGGCTGGAAGAAGCACAAGCTGGAATCTAGATTTCCCGGAGAAATATCAATAACCTCAGATATGCAGATGACACCACCCTTATGGCAGAAAGTGAAGAGTAGCTAAAAAGCCTCTTGATGAAAGTGAAAGAGGAGAGTTAAAAGGTTGGCTTAAAGCTCAACATTCATAAAACGAAGATCATGGCATCTGGTCCCATCACTTCATGGGAAATAGATGGCAAAACAGTAAAAACAGTGACAGATTTTATTTTTGGGGGCTCCAAAATCACTGCAGATGGTGACTGCAGCCATGAAATTAAAAGACGCTTACTCCTTGGAAGGAAAGTTATGTGCAACCTAGATAGCATATTCAAAAGCAGAGACATCACTTTGCCAACAAAGGTCTGTCTAGAAAAGGCTTTGGTTTTTCCAGTAGTCAAGTATGGATGTGAGAGTTGAACTGGAAAGAAGGCTGAGTGCTGAAGAATTGATGCTTTTGAACTATGGTGTTGAAGAAGATTCTTGAGAGTCCCTTGGACTGCAAGGACATCCAACCAGTCCATCCTAAAGAAGATCAATCCTGGGTATTCATTGGAAAGACAGATGCTAAAGCTGAAACTCTAGTACTTTGGCCACCTCATGAGAAGAGTTGACTCATTAGAAAAGATCCTGATGTTGGTAGGAGTTGGGGGCAGGAGGAGAAGGGGATGACAGAGTATTAGATGGCTGGATGGCATCACTGACTCGATGGGTATGAGTTTGAGTAAACTCTGGGAGTTGGTGATGGACAGGGAGGCCTGGTATGCTATGATTCATGGGGTTGCAAAGAGTCGGACATGACTGAGTGAATGAAGTGAACTGAAAGGTTCTCAAATGTAGAAACACAAAAATCAATTTGGAGGTGATAGCAAGTGATGGAGCAAAAGATCATGGTGTACAGGGACAGAACAATAGTCTAAAGATGGCAAAAGTAGGAGAGTTTGGGGAGTATTCTGAATTAAAACTCAATATGCTAATTGATTGGATGTATAATTAAAAAGGAAAAAGAAGAAGGGATTACATCACAGTTTTCATCCTGGGCAACCTGAAGAAAGGAGCTGCTGCAAACTGAGACAGAAAGGGCATAGAAAGAATAGCTTTGGAGGAGAGGAGCAGATTCGAACTTTGAATCTGTAAAAGTCAAGTCAACCATTAGAAAATTAAGCGGAGATTGCCATCAAGTACAAGATAGATTTTAAAAGTCTGTATTTCAAGGGCAAATTGTTCTTGGCTCAATTCAGTTCAGTTCAGTTGCTCAGTCGTTTCCAACTCTTTTCAACCCCATGGACTGCAGCACACCAGGCCTCCCTGTCCATCACCAACTCCTGGAGCTTGCTCAAACTCATGACCGTTGAGTCAGTGATGCCATCCAACCATCTCATCCTCTGTTGTCCCCTTCTCCTCCTGCCTTCAATGTTTCCCAGCATCATGGTATTTCTTGGCTCTGTATTTGTTATCAGCAAATAGATATTCTCTAAAACAAAAAGGTTAGATGAGGCCAAAGATAGAAAAGCGCAGAGGCATAGGGATTAAGCCCTGGGGAATAGCAATGGTGAAAGTTTAGTAAACTGAGGATCATTTCCTTCCTAGCAATATAAAGGGTTTCCTTCCTAGAAATGCTTTCATAAATAAAACAGGAAAACTGATGAAAAGCTGAAAAGAAAGATAAGTTTTTTGAAGTAAGATGGAATAATCATTTAGATGATTTAGGAATTAAATAGATAAGAGAAGTATAGAATTTAGAAGTATAGAATTTTATAGACGTCAATCTGACCCCCTGCAAGATTTTGCATTTAACGTCAGAGCAATCAGCATAGTTGTGTTTTCCACCCCTCTGAATTGCTTGCCACTAGTACAGAAACAATGTAAGGAAAAAAAAAAGGTAAAGTCAGAGTTGTGATTTTGTTAAAGTAAAAATGCAGAACAAGAGGAATTTCAAGGTATCAGAAAAAAAAAAGTGTTTAGTATGATTGAATATTGAATTTAGGCTAAGTAAGGAGAAAAGAGAGAACAATGATTGGAACCAGAGGAGTGAAATATTGGAAATAAGTGAAATGCAATTTTACATATGTCAGATGCTGCAAAGGTTATCGGACAGAAAGAAGTAGATAGAGTAAACTAGCTAGATGGAAATCGTTTGTCAGAGAGTGGAGATTTTGTAATTCAGTTTAAGGAGGACTAAAGTTATGAGCAGTTTCTGCTAGAGTATCATCATGATATTGAGTAGTTTTGGTGGGATGAGAGACAAGAATATAACTAACTTGAGAGATCAATTCATGGGATGGTTAGACAGCATCACTTCCTCAAAGGACAGAAATTTAAGCAAACTCTGGGAGATAGTGGAGGACAAGGAGCCTGGCATGCTGCAGTCCATGGAGGCACAGAGTCAGATACAATTTAACGACTGAACAACAATAGCAATTTGCTGGAAGTTTCTTCAGTGTGGATGTTGAAATCACCAAGTATTCTGGAAGAAACAGTGTAAGGAAAAGGGACAGTGATCCTGGAGGTAAAGTATCCACAAAGGAAGAGAAGTGTCCTGGGAGTGGGCAGATGACTTCTATAAGCAGAGATGAGTATGTTGTTGCCTGATGCTATGAATTTCAAAGGTTGCTATTTTTGCTTCAAGTGAAGTAGTGGGGGTGGAGTAAGAGGAAAAGTCAACTTTACATAGAGGACTCCAAGGAAGATGAACTCAGAGCATCAAGGTTCCGCTAAAAACAGATGATAAAGAAAACTTTCAGATACATTTTCTTGTTTGTAAGGGATTTTGCTGATGACTGAGAATGGCTATCAGAGAGAACAGAGGAAGAAATTTCAGAGTTAGGAAGAGATGGCTTTATAAAGTCCAATGGTTGACACCATCATCTGAATGACCTGTCTTTTTCAAGGGTTTTTTTTGTTTGTTTGTTTGTTTTAATGGTGATTGGTGAGAACATTGATAAAGGAAAAAAGTAATTGTCCTGCTGATTCTAAAACAGAGAGTAGTGGTGACTCTGAAGTCCGTTGATGGAATTTTCCCTTTCAGGGGCATATAAAATTCTGCTGTCCACCAGATTCAGCTGATAGAAGTTGTAGCAGCCCCAGAGGGGAGTGTTTCCCAGACAACACAGACGCAGTCTTATTGTCTGCCCATGTAGGATTGTCAAACTCCAAACCAGAACTATGTCTTTATCCTTTTAACTTTCCCATCAGACCAATATGGTTCTCTAATAAACCAAGCTTACATTATATTAAGAAGCAGAGACATCTCTTTGATGACAAAGGTCCACATAGTCAAAGCTATGGTTTTTTCAGTAGTCATGTACAGATGTGAGAGCTGGACCATAAAGAAGGCTGAGCACCAAAGAATTGATTCTTTAGAACTATAGTGCTGGAGAAGACTTTTGAGAATCCCTTGGATAACAAGGAGATCAAACCAGTCAATCCTAAAGAAAATCAACCCTGAATACTCATTGGAAGGACTGATGCTGAAACTGAAGCTCTGATGCTTTGGCCACCTGATGTGAAGAGCCAAATCATTAGAAAAGACCCTGATGCTGGGAAAGACTGAGCGCAGGAGAAGAGGGTGACAGAGGATGAGATGGTTGGATGGCATCATCAACTCAATGGACATGAGTTTGAGCAAACTCCGGGAGGTAGTGATGGACAGAGAAACCTGGCGTGCTGCAATCCATGGAGTCAGAAAGATTCGGATACAACTGAGCAACTGAACAACAACAACATGTAAACAGGTGTGTGTATGTGATGTTTATACTACCAGAATACATTTTGGCACAATAGATTTCTTTTTGGATCTATTGGCTTGATTTTTTTTTTTCAGGAAAACAAACACTGCAATTTTGACAAATGTTTATGTATCTGTTCTCCAAGTATTTAAAATTAGCCCCAGAAATTTTTTTCATACTTTCCTTCTGTGATTCATGATTTGGATAGAAGAATTTAGATGTTTTTTTTAACCACGGAGAGACCAACAATTAATTAGAAATTCTATTAGAAACCTAAATTTGTATATCCTTTTGTTAGAGACCTGTTTTGCTTATAGACAAAACTTCTTAAAGTGATAGGTTCAAAGAGGTTGAGTTATTAGAAAGTATCATCAGACAAAAATCAACTGCATGATTCTGTGTGGTGAATATAAGTATAATAATGACTGTCATTCACAGTCTCCCTGGATACAAGTCAAGTCAGCATCTTAGAATCCAGCACTTGGTTTATAAGGCTGCTCATGCTGGCCTCTGTTATGTATTCAGTTTCTGAATTTCTGGCTTGGAATCATCTCTTAGCTCATTCACACATCCCCTTTATTATGACATGCTGCTTATAAAAAAATTATTTTTAGTGTGTGTATTGTTTTCTCAACAGAAGCTCTTCCTGGAGATTCAATATGTGCCACCAGGAAATCCTCTCTGTTTCATTTTTTTCTGATGATGCAGCATTCTCTGAAACACTATTTTTAAAGTCTCATCTCTACTTGACTTAGGAGTCATCCCATCTGACTACTGTAAGCCTCTTTCTCTCTGTCTGTTTTTTCTTTTTTCTTTTTTTCCTAGAACACTACTTCACTAGAAAGCGCAGATGATAGTAGAGGTCCATGGACAGTCTTTTCTCAGTTTTATTTTTCTGGTTGGTGTCCTTTATCCATGTTGAGGAGGAGCAGGGACAGTCAACAGGGTCCATTTAATGCTAAGGAGGTCCTGAGTTACTTCAGATCAGATGCGCAATGGTCCTGGTGAAAGCCCAGGTTTGGGAGAGGTAACAGGATGATGAACGTGCATGGCACGCATGAAGATGCAGACTCTCAGAATGTGAACACAGAGACTAACTGAATTCCTTTATCATGACGAGGTGCTAGCTGAGCAAGTGCCCCTTTAAATGAGAGTCTGCAGAACTTCAGACTAGTGGTGAAGTCAGGCATTTTTGACTTGCTGTTTTTGTAGGGTTGTATGGTACTGGAGTCTGTCTAACATACTTTGTTATTTCATTAGAAATTTACTGAAAGATAAATCTCCCTACATCTGCCCTATTTCTACTCTGAAAAGGAGTGATCCGTCATCAGTGAGTGTGCTGCCAAAAAGTTTTGTAAAGTCAGGAGCCATTCCAAATGGGAATTAATGGGGAACACAAATGATCTTTCTCATATTCTCAGCCTTCATAATGTATGGCAATCTGTCTTTAGGTGGGGCTGCAAATCAATTAAGCATGAATGATGTATATGGTGTAGAATGTGACCTTAACAAGTTGTCTTATCTCTGCCTTGATGTTTCCATCTGGTTTGTGCAAGGAATGTTCAGATAATGTAGCAAGGGGGAAGATTAAGATTTCAAAGGGAACAGCCATTATGGGTCACTATCTTTCTGGGCCTGATAAGTTTAATCCAAGTTGCCTGGGAGGGAAGAACTCATAAAATACTTTATCTGAAGCAAGTGCAAAAATACTCATAAACTCAAAGGTTAATCACTGCGCCAGAAGAACAGATGAAGGAGACAGGGCCATTTTATGTTTTGTTACTGTGCTGCCCTTATTAATCATGTTGTGGGTTGCTTTAAAATATGTGCCTGCACTTTATTTTAAAAAGCCAAACGGATAGACAGACAGACACTAAAAATGAAGTTGGAATGATGGTGCTATGATTTATTCATCTCTCTTTCTACTTGCCAGTATCTACAGGAGATATTAAGGTCAGGGTGTGCATATAGTTATATTTTTCAAATCTATTTTATTTTCAAGCCATACTTTTTTTTTACACTATTATTTTTCGATGTAATTTGAAATTCAGCATTCTTATTTGTACTGAACTTCAGGTATTTATGTTTTGTGCAAGTGGGGTGTTATCTTAAGTGGACATGTGAAGAGCTTGATCATCTCTGCAGTGATCCCTTCAGATTCCACAAAACAGCATGTAGGTGGATTGGAGAATGATACTAATAGAGCTGTTTTTGATACACCAGCAAATGAGCTCCATTTATGTCTCTAGATTCATGCAGGAAATCTTTGGACAAATTAGAGCATAAAGGATCTATCTACACAGACACACAGGACATTGGAAGTTCCTTGCATATTATGTATATTGATGGGAAAGTATAAGTCTATATCATTTCAGTGATTGGCAAGCTTTGTCTTTGAAAAGACAAAATATTAGATATTTTCAGCTTTACAGACAATATGATCTTTGCCCCTGTAGTGTGAAAGCAACCATTGATAATATGCAACTGAATATGCATGGCTGTGTCTCAATGAAACTTTCTTTAAAAAACACAGGAAAGTTGCAAAAAGGCCCTTGAGTTAGAGTTTGCTGAACTCAGGTGTAGATTCTTTCTAAGGGTAGAATAAATGTTTAGGAATCATGCCTTTTACTTAGTGTAGTAGTACGTAGAGTGCATTTGGAAATTCTCCTTTTAAAAAAGTTTAATTGGAGGATAACTGCTTTACAGTGTTGTGTTGGTTTTTCTAATACATCAGCATGAATCAGCCATAGGTATACATATGCCCCCTCCCTGGTTTTTTTTTTTTTTTTTTGCCCCCTCCCTGTTAAACCTCCCTCCAGGTTCCCACCCCATCTCAAGCCTCTAGGTTGTCACAGAGCCACAAGTTAAGCTTCCTGTGTCATAAGCAAATTCCCACTGGCTTTCAGAAAGATGCCCTGGAGGAGGAAATGGCAACTCACTCCAGTGTTCTTGCCAGAAAATCCCATGGACAGAGGAACCTGGCAGGCTACAGTACAAAGGGTCTCAAAGAGTCAGATAGGACTGAGCAACTGAGCACATTGATTTCACATAGAGTCAGTCAGTTCAGTCTCTCAGTCGTGTCCGACTCTTTGCAACCCCATGAATCGCAGCATGCCAGGCCTCCCTGTCCATCACCAACTCCCGGAGTTCACTCAGACTCACGTCCATCAAGTCAGTGATGCCATCCAGCCATCTCATCCTCTGTCGTCCCCTTCTTCTCCTGACCCCAATCTCTCCCAGCATCAGAGTCTTTTCCAATGAGTCAACTCTTCGCATGAGGTGGCCAAAGTACTGGAGTTTCAGCTTTAGCATCATTCTTTCCAAAGAAATCCCAGGGTTGATCTCCTTCAGAATGGACTGGTTGGATCTCCTTGCAGTCCAAGGGACTCTCAAGAGTCTTCTCCAACACCACAGTTCAAAAGCATCAATCCTTATATATACTTTTTTTCTTCTTTCAGTTCCTCTTCCAGGCTTATAAACTCAGGTGTTAGCAATAGCCAGGAAGTCAGTTAAATATATAAGACTGAAATGGTGCAAATCATAAAGTATGATAAACCTTATGATTAACTCAAGCTTGTGTGCTGTCCCTTCAGTTGTGTCTGACTCTTTGTGACCCTGTGGACTGTATCCTGCCAAACTCCTCTGTCCATGGGATTCTCCAGGCAAGAACACTGGAGTGAGTTGCCATGCCCTCCTCCAGGGGATCTTCCCCAACCAAGGATGGAACCCAGTCTCATATGTCTCCTGCATTGGCAGACAGGTTCTTTTCCACTAACCCCACCTGGGAAGCTTTAACTTGAGACTTTGTTGCTGTTGTTCAGTCCCTCAGTCATGTCTGCCTCTTTGCGACCCCATGGACTACAGCACATCAGGCTTCCCTGTCCTTCACCATGTCCCCAAGCTTGCTCAAACTCATGTCCATTAAGTCAGTGATGCCATCCAACCATCTCATCCTTTGCCATCCCCTTCTCCTCCTGCCTTCAATCTTTCCCTTCATTAGAGTCTTTTCCAGTGAGTCAGCTCTTTTCATCAGGTGACCAAAGTATTGGAGTTTTAGCTTCAGAATCAGTCCTTTCAATGAATATTCAGGATTGATTTCCTTTAGGATTGACTGGTTGGATCTCCTTGCTGTCCAAAGGACTCTCAAATGTCTCCAACACCACAGTTCAAAAGCATCAATTCTTTGGCACTCAACTCTCTTTATAGTCCAACTCTCACATCCATACATGACCACTGGAGAAACCATAGCTTTGACTAGATGGACCTTTGCTGGCAAAGTGATGTCTCTGCTTTTGAATATGCTGTCTAGGTTGCTCATAACTTTTCTTCCAAGGAGTAAGCATCTTTTAATTTCATGGCTGCAGTCACCATCTGCAGTGATTTTGGAGCCCAAGAAAATAAAGTCTCTCACTCTTTCCATTGTTTCCCCATCTATTTGCCATAAAGTGATGGGACTTTTTTGTTTTTAGTTTCAGAAAAATTTTAGTTTTCTGAATGTTGAGTTTTAAGTCAGCTTTTCTTTCCCCTTCATCAAGAGGCTGTTTAGTTCCTCTTCACTTTCTGCTGCTAAGGGTGATGTCATCTGCATATTTGAGGTTATTGATATTTCTCCTGGCAATCTTGATTCCAGCTTCATCCAGCCCAACATTTCACCTGATGTATTCTGCATATAAGTTAAATAAGCAGAGTGACAATATACAGTATTGATATACTCCTTTTCCAATTCTGAACGAGTCCATTGTTCCATATTCACTCTAACTGGTGCTTCTTGACCTGTATACAGGTTTTGTAGGAGGCAGGTAAAGTGTTCTGGTGTTCCCATCTCCTAGCATTTCCCACAGTTTATTGTGATCCACACAGTCAAAGGCTTTGGCATAGTCAGTGAAGCAGAAGCCGATTTTTTTTTTTTCTTTTTTGGCAAAATTCTCTTGCTTTTTCCATGATCCAACTGATATTGACAATTTGATCTCTGGTTCCTCTGCCTTTTCTAACTCCAGCTTGGACAGCTGGAAGTTCTTGGTTGATGTACTGTTGAAACCTGGTTTGGAGAATTTTGAACATTACTTTTCTAGCATGTGAAATGAGTGCAGTTGTGCAGTAGTCTGAATATTCTTTGGCATTGATCTTCTTTGGGATTGGGCTTCCCTGGTAGCTCAGCTGGTAAAGACTCCTCCTGTAATGTGGGTGACCTGGATTCAATCCCTGGTTGGGAAGATACCCTGGAGAAGGGAAAGGCTATCCACTTCAGTATTCTGTCTGTGGGGTCACAAAGAGTCGGACACGACTGCGTGACCTTCAATTTCTTTGGGACTGGAATGAAAGCTGATCATTTCCAGTCCTGTGGACACTGCTCAGTTTTCCATATTTCCCTATGGGCCTTATGTGTATATATATATATATATATATATATATATATATATATATATATATATATATATATGAATTCAGTAGGACATGATTTGGCCCAATTTTCAATTTCTGCTCTATACAACAGTTTGAATTTCCGTCTGATTGCTATGTCCATACAATGGTTCTGCAGCTCTGTTTGAAGATCTCATCCCTTCCGTCTCCTGTCTAATCCTTTCCTTCTCCATTTCTATCGGTGTGAAAATGGATCATTCCTTTCTCTTTTAAAATGAGAAGGAAATGGTAGCACACTCCAGTATTCTTGCCTGAGAAACCAGGGTATCAGAGAAGCCTGGTGGGCGACAGTCCATGGGGTTGTAAGAGTAAGACACGACTTGGAGACTAAACCATCTACCAACTTTTAAAATGCAAAGACCTCCCTAGTGGTCCAGTGGTTAACACTCTGTGCTTCCAATGCAGGGGCCAAGTGTGATCTCTGGCAGGGAACAAGGACCCCACATGCCATATGGCATGCCAAAAAATTAATAAATTAAAAAGTAAAAGGTATTTTTTAACTCCCCTAGGATACAGTTGTTTCTCCCCAGCAGAATGTCATCTTGAATTATGAAATATATTCACATGGTCACTGATGCAATGAAAATCCCACCTTTTTTCAAAAACCTTATCCTCTTCCTGGATGAAACGTCTCATGTATAATTTGTACTCAGAGAATCTTTGTCATCCCAAATGTTGTTATTTAATCTCTCACTATGTGAAATCAGGACTCAAAAGATTTTATATTTTTCAATGAAATCTTTACTATCTGTCATCCCACTACTTACTATTTCACACTCAAAAAAGAAATTTTTTTAAAAATAAATAATACCATATTTCTTTACCCAAACTCACCCTAAACTTGTGCTATTCAAATAGGATATTCAGTAGATGTGGGTAATAGTAGGGAATGAGGTAGACAGTGGCCTAAGGCCTCTTTTATAATCCATGTGTCTGACTCTATGTGACCTTGTGGGCTGTATAATCCAATATAATCCATTGGGACCATCTCATAAATAAAAAATTGTCAGCTTTTTAACAGTAATGTATTTCCCTTGATGACTTTGACAAACATCTAAATTTGCCATGACCTGTAACACTATACATAAAAGAAGCTCTGATAACCACTCCAGCTTAACTTCTGCTATATTCCCCGCTGATAAACCTACTCAAGCCACATTAGCCTTTCAAATTTGCTGTCTTTCCTATCTGACAATTTTACCTACTGTATCTTTTTTCTGAACATGTTTTTCCTTCTTCTCAAGTGGGACTCCACCTCATCTTTCAAGTCTATACTTAAGTGATGTCCTTAGAAAGGATATTCATTACCATTCTAGAAAAATATATCACTCATTCATTTATTCATTTCATGAGTATCAGCTGTGAGTTACCAAGTGCCAGATACTCTGGAAGGCACTAAAAATATTATGATACATGAGACATAACGAGTTATGACTTTCTTTGGCTTTACATTGCAATTAATTACAGAGTTCCCTGGGGTTAGCCTCTACTGCATTCATCCATTCTCCACTGCCTGACTCTACTGAATGAAAATTCAACACATAGTGCAAGTGTGTTTTTGTAACCATATACTACTATTGAACACTAGAAACTACGTCTCATTGACGATCAAATCTTGGCCATCTAGCACTGTGTCTGGCATACTACAAACATTTTACAGTTACAGACATAGCAGCTGTATGCCACAAAAGCTCTAAACTTCTTTTCCCGTGCTTTGATTGACTCAAATTTCCAGTGGAACATATTTCAGATATATTGTACTTAGGTTGGCTATTGTAAATAGAAATAAACTGTTTTAAACAACTGGTTCCAAATAGGAAAAGGAGTACGTCAAGGCTGTATATTGTCACCCTGCTTATTCAGCTTATATGCAGAGTACATCATGAGAAATTCTGGGCTGGATGAAGCACAAGCTGGAATCAAGATTGCTGGGAGAAATACCGGTAACCTCAGATATGCAGATGACACCATCCTTATGGCAGAAAGTGAAGAAGAACTAAAGAGTCTTTTGATGAAAGTGAAAGAGGAGAGTGAAAAAGTTGGCTTAAAACTCGACATTCATAGAACTAAGACCATGGCATCAAGTCCCATCACTTCATGGGAAATAGATGGGGAAACAGTGGCAGACTTTATAGTTTTGGCCTCCAAAATCACCACAGATGGTGACTGAGGCCATGAAATTAAAAGATGCTTACTCCTTGGAAGGAAAGTGATGACCAATCTAGACAGCATATTAAGCAGAGACATTACTTTGCCAACAAACGTCTGTCTAGTTAAGGCTATGATTTTTCCAGTAGTCATGTATGGATGTGAGAGTTGAACTATACAGAAAGCTGAGTGCCAAAGAATTGATGCTTTTGAACTGTGGTGTTGGAGAAGACTCTTGAGAGTTTCTTGGACTGCAAAGAGATCCAACCAGTCCATCCTAAAGGAGGTCAGTCTTGATGTTCATTGGAAGGACTGATGTTGAAGCTGAAACTCCACTACTTTGGCCATTGATGCAAAGAATTGACTCATTGAAAAAGATCCTGGTGCTGGGAAAGACTGAAGGCAGGAGGAGAAGGGGACAACAGAGGATAAGATGGTTGGATTGCATCACCAATTCAATGGACATGTTTGGGTAAACTCCAGGAGTTGGCGATGGACAGAGAAGCCTGACATGCTTCAGTCCATGGGGTTGCAAAGAGCTGGACTCGAATGAGTGACTGAGCTGAACTGATATTGTGATATGTAGCAAATATTTATAAAATTAAAGTGGTTTAACATATCATTTTACTACTCTGTACAAGTGAGTCTGCAACCACTGAACAAAACAAAAAGTGTCAGCAAATATAATTTTATTAATTATTCTTTGTCCTGGTTTTCATCAGGCAATAGGCAATAGTCAATAAGCAGTTCTTATTCAGAAGTAGTTTCAATTCAATTTGAATATAAATATGTTGAGATGAATTGTCATTTGATGAGTATCACAGATTTTAATTGAGCATTGTATGTATCCATTTTGATGTTTCGTTTCTAAACTATTATCATTTCTTCCATGACCTTGACAAAAACCTTATTTGCATAGCTTATATGGATTCTACTTTCACAAATTTTTTTTTTTTGAAAGCTGTGGGATAGAGACAAAAATTGCTTTCAAAGATCAGTTCAAAATCTAATTTTACTGTACACATCTTTGGGTAGTAAGTTTTCCAAATTAATTTATTTTAACATTTATGTCATTTGTTTCATGCCATTCAGATAATTATATATTAGAATATATATATTTTTTTCAATGAGCGAATGATAAGTTTAAGGTTTCATAAAAAATACAGATAAAGTATGATCCAGCTATTTTTACTTTGCTGATATATGAAGGCCTACAAAGCATAAATCTCATTTATATTAGTGATTTGAGGTAAAGTGTGAATTGCAGTACCTAATAAACAACTTCATTTATATTTTATATCATCATATTGAATACTTCCAGTATGTTCTGTTAGGAAACATGAGAACAAGGCTATGTACACTGCCAAATTTTAAATGTATCAATCATTCGGCACAATCCTTTATCAGGTGGACTTTCTATCATCAAGGCTGTCAGTAACAGTTTTGAGGACCTGCTCATCACCTCCTCAGTTTTTCAGAAAGTTCAAATGTGCATGTTGATAATTATTTTCTCAGGAATTAGAATGCAAAATGAGTTCCATGAAATAGAAACAAAGAAAGCACCCCCATCACTTGCTCTCACTAATCTCTCAAGCTGAACACAACTTTGGTCTTATGATTGATGGAAGATATAACTAATATTCAAAGGCTCCAGAACATTAAACACATATGGGTATTCATGACAGCAACAGAACAAAAGTCATCTGAGATAAGGCTAAATTAGGAGCATTAGTTCAGATAAATAGAAAGTTAGATATGGGGAAATCCTTGTATCTTGAATAATTTGACTGCTGTTGCTCAGTTGCAAAGTCAGGTCCAACTTGAGACCCAATGGACTGCAGCATGCCAGGCTTCCCTGTCCATCACCATCTCTTGGAGTTTGCTCAAATTCATGTACATTGAGTTGGTGATGCCACCAAAACATCTCATCCTCTGTCGTCCCCTTCTCCTCCCTCCTTCAGTCTTTCCCACCATCATGATCTTTTCTAAGGAGTCAGCTCTTTACATTAGGTGGCCAAAGTATTGGAGCTTCAGCTTCAGCATCAGTCCTTCCAATGAATATACAGGGTTGGTTTTCTTTATGATTGACCAGTTTGAGCTCCTTGCTATCCAAGGAACTCTGAAGATTTTTCTCCAGCACCACAGTTCTAAAGCATCAATTCTTCAGTGCTCAGCCTTCTTTATGGTCCAATTCATTTGCCTAGTTCTCTATGTATATCTCAGATAGAGATCAAGGAATAGTAAAAAATGGGAGAGATTACATCACTGGAAACTCTAGACAGTACTGGTGGACAAAGAACCCAGATTTAGAACCCCTGTTATGGAGGGCAATAAAATGGAAATATTTCCAATGCCTATAGAAGACCATGATGATGACTAAAAATAGTATGTCTCCTGGCAGCAACCATTAACAAAGCATTCAATGTGCCTTCCAAGTTGGATTAGGTTCTCGAGAGAAACAGAACCAATATAAAAGAAGGTTTATTATGAGGAATTTGTTCACATATTTATGGAAGCAGAGAAGTCTCACAAACTGCTGTCTGCAGGCTAGAGACTTGGGGAAATCTGAGTCCAAAAGTCTGTGAACCACCAGACCTAATGGTGTAAATTATGGCTCAAAGGTAGAAGATAAGATGAGATGTCTCAGCTCATCCAGTAAAGCAGAAAAAAAGGCAAAGTTGTCCTTCTTCTGTCTGTGGTAGTATTCATACCAATGGATTGAAGGATGCCTACCCACAGTGGGGTGAGCAGTGCTTCTTTCTCTGAGTCTACCAATTCAAATTCATCCAGAAATGCTCTCACCTCCCAAAAATAATATTGAACCTGGGCAATCCATGGCCACTCAAGTTGGCACATAAAACTAATGATCACAGGAAGTGACCTGAGAATTGAAGCAAGGACAACTCTTTTGGGCTCATTTGCATGTTTTGTTTGGTGCCCTGAATAGGTCAGCACCCTATTAAGGCAACACAGCTAGCATTTATTTGTGGCTACCTCACCAACAGGGAACGTGGCATCTAGATTACAAAATTCCTCTTCTACAAACCCTGAATATTTTTTCTATTCATTCATCTGCTGTCTCTATTTGTTTCTTCAGTCACATGACTCTGTGATTCCTGAAATTTATGTTTATGACTTTTTATGAGACAGTTATTCAATTTCCCACTAAACTGGAATGCTTTGTCTTTTCTGAATGTATGTCTAAGCATTCTGTGCTTTCTATTTACATGCTTGTGATTCAGCATAAGAGTAATTTCTGATTTTTTGTGTGTGACAAATGTATATTTCCTATATTATAACATGCAACATCATCTTAAACATTTGAAATCAAAGATTCGTTTTAGCAGCCTGCTTATTTATTAATATGTTCTGCTTTCGCTTTCCTCTATAAAGCTGTCATTAAATCATTAGTGCATCTCAAATTTTTGGTATCAAAAAAATTTAGGAAATATGATAACAAACTTTGACTCGGTCTAAGACTACATTGTTTTCTGGGTTTTGATCCATTTAAGATATGAATCTTTCTTGAATAACTTGTATTACACTTGGTATTTATTTCCTTTTTTTTTTTTTGTCTACATTTTTTAAACTCAAAACAACCATTAGAAGCCCATGATACAACAAGACACACACAACTGACCTTCTGTGTAGAGTTGAATTTCACATTTTTGTCTTGTTTCTGTCCATGGAAAGTAAATAGAAAGCTTTCTATTTGTACATTTTATCAGCAGACATATGTCCAAATGCACAGCCCTGAAGGTATTATGAATATGTGTTCTTAGTAATATCAAGTAAATTACTGATATCCAAGAGTGAATAGCTCTTATTTGCATTGTTTTTACTCAACATCACTTCTAAATATTCAAAGAAAACTGATGGATATTGACAGTTGACAAAATGGGCAGACAGTACCATCCATTCTTCAGGGGCCAGTGTCAGATAATTCCTTATCCCATTGGGCTGTGTGCTGTGCTCAGTTGTGTCTGACTCTTTGTGACCCCATAGACTGTAGCCATGGAGATCAAACCAACCAATCAATCTTAAGGGAAGTCAACCCTGAATACTCACTGGAAGGAGTGATGCTGAAGCTCCAGTACTTTGGTCACCTGATGCAAAGATGGTGGTGGTGGGTTAGTGGTTTAGTCGCTAAGTCATGTCTGACTCTTGCGACCCCATGGACTGTAGCCTGCTAGGCTCATGGGTCCATGGGATTTTCCAGGCAAGAATACTGGAGTGGGTTGTCAGTTCCTTCTCCAGAGGGCTGCTATCAGAAAAGACACTGATGCTGAGAAAGACTGAAGGTAAAAAGAGCAGAGGGTAGCAGAGGATGAGACAGTTAGATGCCATTACTGACTTGATGGACATGAATTTGAGCAAACTCTGAGAGATAGTAGAGGGTAGAGAAGCCTGATGGGCTGTAGTCCATGGGGTCACACACACACACACAAAGACAGGACTTAGGGGCTGAGGACCAACAATAACATAAATTAACGATAAAATTAGACGTGTATATATTCTCCAAAAAAATGTTAATAGAAGGGATTATAAAGAGAAACTGAATTCAGTAATGTATAAGCAAAATAAAATATCATGACTAAGTTGGTTTATTCCAATAATGTAAGGTTGTTTCAAAGTTAGAAAAATGAATTAGTGAATTTTATTACTCAATTAGAATAAATAAGAAAAATAAGGATCTCAAAAAATTCAAAATAGAACATTTGGCATAATTTTAAATAAATATGTAAGATGAAAATCTCATAATGTAATGAGAATCAAAATGGTTTCCATAACCTAGAAGACTCTGCATGAAACATCATGCTCAATACTAGAACTTTATGATGAGTATATTCAAATCAAGAACTATATACGGATAACATAAACAACTAGAAAAACAAATACACTTTTAAATAAATATAACCAGGTAAATAAATTTGACCTAATTCATAGCAATGCACATCCTACAGTGGACTTTGTCTTTCTTGGTGTAGCATGTTTTCTTTTCTCCACATCATCTCTTTGCATATTAAAACTCCCCCAAAATCTAAGCAGAGAGAGGGATGGCTATCTAATATTTCATTTGTACTGGAGCTGATGAATCTTCTTATTTGGTAGATCATTCTCACAACATTGTAGCAGAATAATATTTTATTATATTAATGATATTTGCTACTGTTAAGTGAAAAATGAATGTTTTGAAAGAAAAGAAGTTTGAAACACTAAAGCAATTGAAATTCAGTTTTCCAAAATCTGAAGAGTTTGTGAAATCTGTTTAAAAAAAAATTGTTTTAATTGCTCCCTAGCCTGGCAGGTTCCCATTTGAGGAATGTTGTCTGTGATGATTAGATGCAGAATGATATAATCCAGCTATATATGTATATATGTGAATCACTGATTCCCACAGTCATTGAAGAGCTCAAAGAAGAGTAGAAGGGAATCTTCAATACATTTCTGATCCTTGGAGCTTTGCTTATTCTCCCCCTCCCATTCATTATTTTACAACTTGCACTAAATTTAAGATAAAATCCCTGGGGTCCACATCATCTAATAACACCCAAGAAGAATTAATAAAAATAGTAGATCATTGTACAGACTTAACCATTTGATGATGCTGCAAGAGAAAACTAAACAAGTAATTGCCTTGATAGAAGTAATACACTATAGATTTGTGATGAATTTGGCAGCTGTGATGGAAAATAGAATAATTTGAACTCAAATTTTATATCTGAGTGGAATTTTCCTCATTTAAGCTCATTATTAGTCCAATATGAGTCCAAATAAAAGGAATAGAGATCTATCACAGATTCTTTTTCAGAAGTAGCGTATGGTAAGCACTTTCTGAATTGACACTTTGTTGTTTCTAAGTAAGTACTCTTCTATGTTTATGCTATCTATAAGTATGAGATGTTTGAAAAAGATCTGAATGGATAAAAGACATAGCTGGAAAATAACAGCTATGACTTCCCATTCTTTCCTTTTCTTCTAAATCCTTTGTGAGAAATTTCCAGTTTGGGGGAGATTTTTGCAGGAGTGAGAAGACATTTCTTCTCCTGATAACCATGTATTTCTGCTAATGTATATGTGAGCTAATGTTCAGTTCAGTTCAGTCCAGTTGCTCAGTTGTGTCTGACTCTTTGCAACCCCAAGAACCACAGCACACCAGGTCTCCCTGTCTATCACCAACTCCTGGAGTCTACCCAGACCCATGTCCATTGAGTTGGTAATGCCATCCAACCATCTCATCTTCTGTCATCCCTTTCTCCTCCTGCCCTCAATCTTTCCCAGCATCAGGGTCTTTTCAAATGAGTCAGCTCTTTGCATCAGGTAGCCAAAGTATTGGAGTTTCAGCTTCAACATCAGTCCTTCCAGTGAACACCCAGGACTGATCTCCTTTAGGATGGACTGTTTGGATCTCCTTGAGCTAATTTTAAGAATGGGCAAATACTCTTGACTATCAGATAAAAATGATGATCATATCTCAGTAATTGCTGGGTTTATCAACAAAAGTTACTCAAAATGTAAACACAAGAGAAATTGCTCTTCTCCTAACAATATAGAAAGGAAATTGATAGCAATGTCATTAGCCATGATGGATCCCAATCATCCTAAGGACTGTTTTGTGGAATAAGTCTAACAACCATGAAGGCAAAAGTGGTGGCTGTCAATTCACAAAACCTTTACCAGGGGATGCATACATCTCTGTGATAATACTGTTTCTTTACAATGATTAGAAAGATTATTTATTGGCATGCATCCCAAGAAATAAGGCTGATAAGCTGGAGATCATCAGTTTGCAACAACAAACTCCCTTTCTCTTCTGAAATCTTTGTCTTTTATATAAATCAAAAGTTATGTTTTTTAATTAAAATCACTTCTCTGATATCTTATCTGAGACACATTCACCTC
The DNA here is from genome assembly GCF_042477335.2 of Ovis canadensis. Taxonomy (NCBI): domain Eukaryota; kingdom Metazoa; phylum Chordata; class Mammalia; order Artiodactyla; family Bovidae; genus Ovis; species Ovis canadensis. Next base: position 105,643,253 of record NC_091251.1, read on the forward strand.
CTTTCACTGTGTCATTGATTCAGTCAATTCAGTTGCTCAGCCATGTCTAACTGTGACCCCATGGATGGAGCACACCAGGCTTCCCTGTCCATCACCAACTCCAAGAGCTTGCTCAAATTCATGTCTGCTGAGTCAGTGATGCCATCCAACCATCTCATCCTCTGTCATCCCCTTCTCCTCCTGCCCTCAATCTTTCCAGTATCAGGGTCTTTTCCAACAGTCAATTCTTCACATCAGGTGACCAAAGTATTGGAGTTTCAGCTTCAGCTTCAGTCCTTCCAATGAATATTCAGGACTGATTTCCTTTAGGATGGATTGGTTTGATCTCCTTGCTGTCTAAGGGACTCTCAAGAGTCTTCTCCAACACCACAGTTCAAAAGCATCAATTCTTCAGCACTCAGGTTTCTTTATAGTTCAACTCTCACATCCATAAATGACTACTGGAAAAACCATAGCTTTGACTAGATGGACCTTTGTTGGCAAAGTAATGTTTCTGCTTTTTAACATGCTGTCTACGTTTGCTATTAAATGTAGTTTTATTGTTTCACCTTAGATAGTTTATATTTTTTTTATCTCCTTTTCCTAAAATTTTAAACTTAGAAAGGCCATCCAGTTCACCTTATTGATCCACAACCATGATATTGATAATTAAGTTACTTGCCAAAAATCAAATATCGTATCTGATTCCTAAACTGGAATTTTATAACAATGTCCTTAGGCTCTTTTTAATTTACTGTATGACATATTTTATTTCACCTGCTTAGCTCATAAGCAGAACTGCAAACAGCTAAATATTCGAGCTCTTTATGTCCTAATATGGGCTTAGTACCAGGCACATAATGGAATTTTATTTACATATTCATTTATTCAACAAAGATTATGAAGCCCTTGTTTTGGTTTAGGAACTGAATAAATACAAAGAGTGAAAAAATTTATTCCCATCTACATTAGCTCTAAAAGTTTTTTATCAGGTCCATAGTTTTAAATACAATTTATATATGTCCACTGCTGCCAAATATCTACCTCCTGCCCTAACCTTTACAGGGACATCAGACTCATATATGCAACTGTCATATGATTTTCCAATATAGACGTCAAATTTTACATTTGATATCTCTTGCCCCTGAGCTAACTCTCCCAGTTGTCCTCACAGATAGTAAGTCTGTCCAGTTGTTCAAGCAAAGAGTAAAAGGATACTTTGCACCCCCTCTGAACCACAGCTGTCTGCTTATAACTCATCAGCACATCTTGAAAGTTTTATATTTAGTAGGAAAGTATATGCAATCTGCAGTCAGGTTGACTCAGCTGAAATCTAGACTTCACCATTGTTAGTTACATGACATTTGATTTGGTAGTTAACTCTCCTTTTTGGGGGGTAGTTAACTTTTCTGAATGGGAAAAGTGAAAGTCATGTTCTACTGTTTGTGGGCCCTATGAACTATAGCCCACCAGGCTCCTCCATCCATGAAATTCTACAGGTAAGAATACTGGACTAGGTAGTCATTCTGTTTTCCAGGGGATCTTGCTGACCCAGGGATTGCACCCAGGTCTCTTGCTTTGCAGGCAGATTTTTTATATATCATTTTCCCCATCTAAAACAAAATTAACAGTAATGTCTACCTCATATAATTGTTATATGAATTGAATGGAATAATACATGTATTTAGTATAGTTTCTGATCATTGTCAGTGAATTTTTAATAAGGCAGAGTCAATAGGAATTGATTAAAGAATGACAATGGAGATGAGGGAAAAGATGCTCAGAACACCCCTACCTTGGGCAAGTGGATGATTGATGGTAGCCCTTCTATTTAGCAAGTTAAGCATTATGAGAAGAAGGCTGTATGTGAGGAAAACAATGCCGAGTGTAGTATGGAGCATATTGAGCTGAGTTGCTTCATATATTTTTAGGTGTAGAAGTCCAATAAACAGTTGTATAGATGCAAGGTTCTCATTTTGCATAAACTCAAAAAGATCATTCCCACTGCAGAAATCCTGGACTACTATAGGGGCTTAAAAATTGTACCTATTTAAATTTTGGTTAAATTCCACCTAAGGTAATATTTATCTTATTCTGTCCATATGCATCTATATTTTAAGGTACGCTTGAAGCAAAAAATATATATATTATTTACAAGCTTGGGTAATTCTATACTTGTAACTGATTTTCAGGGCAATAATGAGATTCAAAAATGTGTTGAAAATGGAAACTGTCTTCTCTACTAAAGCTCTCCATACAAAAGGTACTGGATGATATAACTATACAATAGTTATATGTCAATAACTATATAATAGTTCATTTCTGTGCACTCACAGCTTTCATATTACCCTCTGTTAGCTTCTCATCCACCTCTGAATTTCTGAGATGTACTACATAGTTTTTATTATTGGAAATAATTGGTATGGGGAGAGGGTAATGTAGATAAATGCACATATATAAGTAGAGTGAGAAATGATTATGAGCTATATAGAAATAACACTTATCACTAATGGAACATAAAAATGTCATTCCCTGGGTGGCAACTTAGCTGCTAAAATTGCTCTGGGGAAGCAGAAGCAACTGCAATTTCCTCTGACCTCCAGGGTGGTCCAAATTTTTCTGGTTGAAATAGCCCATTGCAAATGACTGATTACAGAATCAAAGAGTAGTAATGTATGTAGCAATTAATATTCCACTTCAGTAGGATAAATTGATCAGTCATAAATGTACGTTTTTCAAGAACTTATATGAAAGTGACATATGAGTTTCAATGTTAATTGTATTTATTCATATTAATTTCTAACTTCTTTTATTTAGAAAGATAGTTACATGAAGATCTTTGCTAAGTCATGTCCGACTAGTTTGCAATGCCATGGACTGTAGTCCATCAGGCTTCTCTGTACATGGGATTTCCCAGTTGAGAATACAGGAGTGGGTTGCCATTTCCTTCTCCAGGGGATCTTCCTGACCCAGGGATCATGCCTAAGTCTTTTGCATTAGAGCTGGATTCTTTACAACTTTTGCCAATAAGGAAACCTTAGTATTTACTACAGAGCACTTAATCTAACATCATATAATATCTCATTTTTCTAACTTACTTCTGGCTCAAATATTTGTTAAATTTTGTTTATTTCTTCCTAGGCAAATAAGCTTTTTAACCTGTCTTTGAATTCTCAGGTGAATCCATAGGCAAGGATATGAATATGACTCAAAAATGAGGAAATACACCTATCTAAAAGAGATGTATTCAATTCACATTTAAAGTAAGCTATTCACTTTGTGTGGGGAACAGGATTGAACCTGTAACTAAACACAATGATGAATTTGGCCTTTTTATTGTTTTCCTGGAGGGAGTTCGAGACTAAAATACCAAACGGCCAGGATAAAGTGAAGCAGCTACTGTTAAGGCTGTCTATCCTTCCCTGTTGCTCTTCTCGGTGGACAGCACTGTTTCAGCAAAACACTGATGACCTCAGACAAGAAGGGTGGCAGCTTAAGGTGGCATATCTCAAATAATAAGAAAGTTTTTGGCTACTCTAATAAAGTTACATTCATTTACAGTAATAACTATTACATTTATTACTCTTTATAAAACCTTTGAACTTTTCTACAGTATTATGCTAATTTTTTTCCTTAAACGAATTTGAAAGAACAGAAACTAGTATTACAAATAGATATATCACAAAAACAAATTTTGTTTTTCATTTAAAGTTTAAAAGAGTAATGAATTTTAGAGGAAAAGCAACAGTAATTTTTCTCGCTTACATATTTCTAGTTGGCTCTGTCTAGCTCATCCTTGTTCAGCTCAACTTTAATGCAACAGTATGAAAGTGAAAGTGAAAGTTTCTCAGTTGTGTCCAGCTCTTTGTGACCCCTGTGGACTATACAGTGCATGGAATTCTCCAGGCCAGAACACTGGAGTGGGTAGCCTTTCTCTTCTCTAGGGGATCTTCCCAACCAGGGATCGAACCCAGGTCTCTCACATTGCAGGTGGATTCTTTACCAGCTGAGCCACAAGGGAAGCCTGAGAATACTGTAGTGGGTATCCTATCCCTTCTCCACTGGATCTTCCCTACCCAGGAATTCAGCCAGGGCCCCTGTATGACAGGTGGATTCTTTACCAACTGAGCTATCAGGGAAGCCCAACCAATAACAGTTTTATGATGCAGTAATAGCAGTTTAGTAAAAGTGAAGTTGCTCGGTTGTGTCTGACTCTCTGTGACCCCATGGACTGTAGCCTACCAGGCTCCTCTCTCCACAGGATTTTCCAGGCAAGGTACTGGAGTGGGTTGCCATTTCCTTCTCCAGGGAATCTTCCCAACCCAGGGATTGAACTTGGGTCTCCCTCATTGCAGGTAAACTCTGTACTATCTGAGCCACCAGGGAAGCCCTTATATCAGGGTACATTCAAATAGGTACATTCTAATAGCAGTTTACTTATGACAGGCTATGGTTTTTTCAGTAGTCATGTATGGATATGACAGTTGGACTGTGAAGAAGGCTGAGCGGTGAAGAATTGATGCTTTTGAACTGTGGTATGGGAGAAGACTCTTGAGAGTCCCTTGGACTGCAAGGGGATGCAACCAGTCCATTCTGAAGGAGATCAGCCCTGGGATTTCTTTGGAGGGAATGATGCTAAAGCTGAAACTCCAGCACTGTGGTCACCTCATGCAAAGAGTTGACTCATTGGAAAAGACTTTGACGCTGGGAGGGATTGAGGGCAGGAGAAGAAGGGGACGACCGAGGATGAGATGGCTGGATGGCATCACTGGTTCGATGAACGCGAGTCTGAGTGAACTCTGGGAGTTGGTGATGGACAGGGAGACTTGGCGTGCCGCGATTCATGGGGTCACAAAGAGTCGGACATGACTGAGAGACTGAACTGACCTGAACTGAACTGAACTGAAAGAAAAGATATGGCACTAGTGGTAAGGAATTTTCCTGCCAATGCAGGAGACTTAAGAGACACAGGTTTGATCCCTGGGTCGGGCAGTTCCCCTGGAGAAGGAAATGACAACCCATTCCAGTATTCTTGCTAGAGTATCCTATGGACAGAGAAGCTTGGTGGGCTACAATCCATAGGATTACAAAAAGTCAGACACAACTGAAGTGACTTAGCATGTATGCAAAATGTAAAGATAAAATGATGAGACCCACTCAGTTGAAAAAAATTCAATCAATACTTAGTTTTATCAGAAAAAGTTATCAAATTCTAATTTTCAATAGGCACATTCTAACCTGTATTTGCCTTAGAGCAGTTTGGCTTGAACTAGCATAAATGACTGGAGAAGGGGATGGCACCCCACTCCAGTACTCTTGCCTGGAAAATCCCATGGATGGAGGAGCCTGGTAGGCTGCAGTTCATGGGGTCGCGAAGAGTCAGACACGAGTGAGCAATTTCACTTTCACTTTTCACTTTCATGCATGGGAGAGAGAAATGGAAACCCACTCCAGTGTTCTTGCCTGGAGAATCCCAGGGCCAGGGGAGCCTGGTGGGCTGCCATCTATGGGGTAGCACAGAGTCAGACACGACTGAAGCGACTTAGCAGCAGCAGCAGCAGCATAAATGACACTTGTGTTATAGACACACTTCCTTCAAAGAAGTTTGCCAATTGAGTTGATTTGAGAGACCTTGCTAACAAACAGGTATACGTAATCTTAATAATTATCTAGCAATTAAGGAATTTACTTTTGATCTTCTATTTGGTAAAAAAAATTAAGAAGAGATTTGAAAAAAAAATGTAGTCTGTAAAATAAACAGATGATATTTGCACAGACTGTGAAATAGTCGAGTAAATCCATCTTTGATTGTGCTCTGTTTTTTATGTTTCTTTGTTGTTGTTGTTTTTACTTGGAAGGTATCTCAATTTTGGGCTTCCTAGGAGACTCAGTGGTAAGAATCTGCCTGCCAATGCAGGAGATGAAGGAAATGCAGGTTCGAATCCTGGTCAGAGAAGACTGGAGAAGGAAATCACAACCCACTCCAGGATTCTTGCCTGGAAAACCCCACGGGCAGAGGAGGCTGGTGGGATATAGTTCCTAGGGTCTCAGAGTCAGACACAGCTGAGCACATGTGCATACATCTCAGTTTTAGCAATGTATCTTCTTGAGATCATTTTTAAAATCCATATATTATGTGAGAGAGAAGTGTACAAAAGCAAGAGACATATTCTTCTTCTCATCTCAGATAAGAATCTACATGAGACTTCATGAAGAATAGCAAGATATTTATTGTCAACCCAAACATGGAGGCAGACAACGAGACACTCATTTGCCTTGAGCTCTAAGTATGATCCTGAAGCCAATTCCAGTTTCCGTACTCCAGACACAGGATTAAATCAGAGCAGCAGAGCTGTGGGTGAGGTAGAAATCAATAACTTTGATCGGTTGCCAGACAAAGGAGGCCATAGTAGACTAAACCCCTCAAACCTCGGTGCCCCTTGAGGAGTTTTATACTCAAGTGGGAGGGATTGCCGATAAGGATCAGGTTGCCCTGCAGGGTCCACATTTCTTCATTCCAGAAATCATCTGGTGCCAGGTGATGATGGGCAAACTGATCTTCTCTGGAATGAAGAGTGCTCCATTAAGTACTCCATTAAGTGCTCCATTAAGTTAACATCTTCCATTTCCTGCTGATTTCCATGATGGTGTGATCACTCACCTAGAGCCAGACATCCTGGAATGTGAAGGCAGGTGGGCCTTAGGAAGCATCACTATGAACAAAGCTAGTGGAGGTGATGGAATTCCAGTGGAGCTATTTCAAATCCTAAAAGATGATGTTGTGAAAGTGCTGGACTCAATATGCCAGCAAATTTGGAAAACTCAGCAGTGGCCACAGGACTGGAAAAGGTCAGTTTTCATTCCAATCCCAAAGAAAGGCAATGCCAAAGAATGCTCAAACTACCACACAATTTCTCTCATCTCACACGCTAGTAAAATAATGCTCAAAATTCTCCAAGTTAGACTTCAGCTTTGTGAATGTCCAGATGTTCAACCTGATTTTAGAAAAGGCAGAGGAACCAGAGATCAAATTGCCAACATCTGCTGGATCATGGAAAAAGTAAGGGAGTTCCAGAAAAATGTCTATTTCTGCTTTATTGACTATGCCAAAGCCTTTGACTCTGTGGATCACAATAAACTGAAAAATTCTGAAAGAGATGGGAATACCAGACCACCTTGACATGCCTCTTGAGAAATCTTTATGCAGGTAAGGAAGCAGCAGTTAGAACAGGACATGGAACAACAGACTGGTTCCAAATCAGGAAAGGAGTACAATCAAGGCTGTATATTGTCACCCTGATTGTTTCACTTATATGCAGAGTACATCATGAGGACTGCTGGGCTGGAAGAAGCACAAGCTGGAATCAAGACTGTCTGGAGAAATATCAATAACCTCAGATAGGCAGATGACACCACTCTTACGGCAGAAAGTGATGACGAACTAAAGAGCCTCTTGATGAAAGGGAAAGAAGAGAGTGAAAAAGTTAGCCTAAAGCTCAACATTCAGAAAACTAAGATCATGGCATCCGATCCCATCATTTCAATGCAAATAGATGGGGAAAGAGTGGCAGACTATTATTTGGAACTCCAAAATCTCTGTAGATATTGACTGCAGCCATGAAATTAAAAGACACTTACTCCTTGGAAGGAAGGTTATGACCAAGCTAGATAGCATATTAAAAGGCAGAGACATTACTTTGCTAACAAAGGTCCATCTAGTCAAGGCTATGGTTTTTCCAGTGGTCATGTATGGATGTGAGAGTTGGACTATAAAGAAAGCTGAGTGCCAAAAAATGGATGCTTTTGAACTGTGGTGTTGTAGAAGACTCTTGAGAGTCCCTTGGACTGCAAGGAGATCCAACCAGTCCATCCTAAAGGAAATCATCCCTGAATATTCATTGGAAGGACTGATGTTGAAGCTGAAACTCCAATACTTTGGCCACGTGATGCGAAGAGCTGACTCATTTGAAAAGACCTTAATGCTGGGAAAGATTGAAGGTGGTAGCAGAAGAGGATGACAGAGGATGGGATGGTTTGATGGCATCACTGACTCAGTGGACATAAATTTGAGGAAGTTCTGGGAGTTGGTGATGGACAGGGAGGCCTGGCGTGCTGCAGTCCTTTGGGTCACAAAGAGCCAGACACAACTGAGTGACTGAACTGAACTGAACTCAGTGGCTCAGATGGTAAAGAGTCAGCCTGCAATGCAGAAGATTCCAGGTTCGATCCCTGGGTCATGAAGATGCCCTGGAGAAGGGAATTGTTAACAGCTTTAGTATTTTTTTTTTTTCCCTGGAGAATCCCATGGACAGAGGAGCCTGTCAGACTATAGTGCATGGGGTCGCAAACAGTCAGACATGACTGAGCGACTAACACACACTTTCACTTTAAAAGTAGATTGAAAAAAAAAAAAGAAAGAAAAGTAGACTGGTATTGCTGCTATGTTTTAAAGTTCACTGTAGTTCATTTACTAAGTTATGGCCAAAGAGAGAGCTAGATTTATTCCTCCCCCCGTCCACAGCAGAGATTTATGGATGAATCTCTCACTTTATGCATGTTAACCTGTCTGTGTCATGTGCCCTAACTTTACATTAAATTGTTCGCCATGAATGATGTCTGTGTCACTTTATTTCCTAACAAATAGCCAAGCCAATTAGAGAAAATAATATTCTCAGTTGGATGTATTTAGCTTTTTTAGAGTTGGTTTTGCCACGTCTTCTATTATGATTCACAAAGAGTTTTCCATTTATTTTTTTCACCCCTTGTAATATACAATTAAGAAACTCAAAACCTCAAAACTTTTCCTTCCTTAGTCATTTGAGGTAAGCAGCTGGCTCCTGCAATGCCTTGTTAGAAATTTAAATGTGTGTGTGTGTGGTTTTATTATTATTATTATTATAGACAAACTCACAAATAAAACACTTGTTTGGTATTCAGTTTGAATACAGAGTACATCATGAGAAATGCTGCACTGGAGGAAGCACAAGCTGTATCAAGATTACCAGAAGAAATATCAATAACCTCAGATATGCAGATGACACCACCCTTATGGCAGAAAGTGAAGAGGAACTAAATAGCCTCTTGATGAAAAGTGAAAGAGGAGAGTGAAAAAGTTGGCTTAAAGCTCAACATTCAGAAAACGAAGATCATGGCATCTGGTCCCATCACTTCATGGGAAATAGATGAGGAAACAGTGTCGGACTTTATTTTGGGGGGCTCCAAAATCACTGCAGGTGATGATTGCAGCCATGACATTAAAAGACGCTTACTCCTTGGAAAGAAAGTTATGACCAACCTAGATAGCATATCTAAAAGCAGAGACGTTACTTTGCCAACAAAGATCAAGCTAGTCAAGGCTATGGTTTTTCCTGTGATCATGTATGGATGTGAGAGTTGTACTGTGAAGAAAGCTGAGCACCAAAGAATTTATGCTTTTGAACTGTGATGTTGGAGAAGACTCTAGAGAGTCCCTTGGACTGCAAGGAGATCCAACCAATCCATTCTAAAGGAGATCAATCCTGGATGTTCTTTGGAAGGAATGATGCTAAAGTTGAAACTCCAATACTTTGGCCACCTCATGCAAGGTGTTGACTCATTGGAAAAGGCTCTGATGCTGGGAGGGATTAGGGGCAGGAGGAGAAGGGAACAACAGAGGATGAGATAGCTGGATGACATCACCAACTCGATGGACATGAGTTTGACTAGACTCTGGGAGTTGGTGTTGGACAGGGAAGCCTGGTGTGCTGTGATTCACGGGGTTGCAAAGAGTCGGACATGACTGAGTGACTGAAGTGAACTGACTGAGACTCCCATGGGGAGTTCCCTGGTGACACAGATGGTAACGTGTCTGCCTTCAATGCTGAAGACCCAAGTTCGATCCCTGGGTCAGGAAGAGCCCCTGGAGAAGGAAATGGCAACCCAGTCCAGTACTTTTGCCTGGAAAATCCCATGGAAAGGGGTGGGGCACAGTTCTTGTGGCATGAGCCTACAGTGTTCCCCTCTCCTTAGGCTGAAAATTAAAGTCACCTTTCTATTTCCTCTAAACTCCATCTCTGTATTCTTCATTCAGCTTTGGTGGGTAGAGAAGGTCAAGATTTCAGCCAGCAACAATATCATGATGGCTATTCAGCTACAAGTGTACTTCAATGGAAGTATAGCAGGAACAGGGAGACTTTATGTGAGAAGGGTGGCTCAAACTGGCCATCAGAGGACATGCAGGTGAGCAGATCACAATAACAAAAACATGATAAAGACTTCAGAACATTTGCCCAAGAGGAATTGTTGTAAAATAGCATAACAGTACATTATTTGTATTGGTGCTTTTAAGAATCCGCCTGAAATGCCAGAGACCCCAGTTCAATTCCTGGGTCAGAAAGGTCCTCTGGAGAAGGGATAGGCTACCCATCCCAGTATTCTTAGGCCTCAGGTCCCAAAGAGTTGGACACAGCTGAGTGGCTTTAACTTTCATTTCCAGTTAATAATATACAGAAGAGACTTTCAAGGACATATCTGATTCCTGAAACTTGTGCAAATTTCCCAATGGGACTAGAGAGGCATTTCCAGTGGAAGGCCCCAGAAATGCTAGGATACTGGTATCCTTTACCATTTTTTCTGTCAAATCACACTTTTAAATTTTATTTTTACTTTATGAAACTGAGATTGAGTAGTACAAATCAAGGGAATTCAAATAACACAAACACATTTCTATGATTCAAAGTATTAATACAGGGATGTGACTTTGGCAGTCACCGGCAATCCACTTTCTGCTTGTACTGTTGTTACAGTATCAGAAATAGAAGAGATGTAGGTATGATCACAGGAGCTCCAAGATATGTCTTCCCAGTATTATGATCCAACTTTTTATTAGTACAGTTAATATAAAATGATCTGATTAAAGGACTATTTTAGTCCGATATACTTTCCATTACATGACACATATTTCAAAAACAAAAGTAATGAATATAGGCTGAATTATTTTCCATAAATTATAACATTTATAATTTAATTAAACATTAACTATATTATTTATATTACTTATGCTTATATTTCTTTTAATGTATCACTTTTTAATACTTCTAATTACTTATTAATATAAGAATTAATCTCATAATTTATGAGTGAAATAATAAAATTTTGCACATGAATGGTTGATAGATGTCATCATCAAAATATCAACTAAATTTAGCTTCTTTCTTTTATCAATCCATTTGAGAATAAAATATGTTTCCTGATTTGTGTGTGGCTTAATCTATGTAATAAAAACACCATTTTTTCTACTTCCTTCACATGGTCTCATTTTACTTTACATATCCTATGTGATTTTTTTGAATCCTAGTTCTTGGGGTTTTGTGGAAATAAGAGCCTATAGATGTATATAATAGTTGGATATTTAATAATGCACATACATTGAAAATAACTCACATCAATTTTATTGATTCTCCCCGAGGAACAGAGCAATTCGAGAAGGAAGTGGAGTTGAGTTCAGCTGAACAAACGTTCAATGGATGCCCCCTTTACGTTTTTCCCTCTGCTAGAGGTGAACGGTTTCAGGGTCACTATTTGAAGAAGCCAAAAGTACAGTAAAGGAACCATATGTAGGCTTTAAGAATTTTGCTTGAAATATGCAGAGAATGCTATTAGAACACAGAAGAGAATCATCTAAAACAAGCTTGAATGAAAGAGTCATAGACAGATGGATTGCCACTTGAGGAGAAAGTGTTAATTAGCTAAATGAAGAATAGGGGTGGATGAGCGTTATTAACAGAATGCTACGCCACAGCTAGGACAAAATTCCCAGAGTTTATGATATATGGAATCAAAACCATTTGGTACTGATGTACCATAAAGAGAGGAAAAGGAAGTAAAAGACTGTAGGTATAGAATGATAAGCATTTTTTTGCCACTTATGTTTTATTATTTTTTTACTTTCTTTATGTATTTAGAATCACGTATTCTTTTCCAGATATGTCATTTACACATATTTTCTCCAAGTATGAGGACAGTCATGTCATTCTGTTAACAGTGAAGTGTTAGTTGCTCAGTCGTGTCCAACTCTTTGCGACCCCTGCCAGGTTCCTCTGTCCATGGAATTCTTCAGGTGAGAATGCTGGAGTGGGTAGCCATTCCCTTCTCCAGGGGATCTTCCTGACCCAGGGATCAAACCTGGGTCTCCTGTATTGCAGGCAGGTTCTTCACCATCTGAGTCATGGGGAAAGCCCTTTTAAAGAACGGATGGTGTAAAATGTAAGCAACTCGATTAATGATTCTTTATGAATTTTGTTTCTGTTGTTACACAAGAACTCAAGAATCAAAATACTTTCCCTCCATTATTTCTTGTAGAAGCTTTACAATTGTACACTTTTTGTAAAGATCTATGATCCATTTAAATTCATTTTTAAATGGTATGAAGCATGGATTAATGACTATATTTTTTATATGTTGCTAGTAAATTGCTCAGAGAAGGCAATGGCAACCCACTCCAGTACTCTTGCCTGGAAAATCCCATGGACGGAGGGGCCTGGTAGGCTTATAGTCCATGGGGTCATGAAGAGTTGAACTTGACTGAGTGACTTCACTTTCGCTTTTCACTTTCATGCATTGGAGAAGGAAATGGCAACCCACTCCAGTATTCTTGCCTGGAGAATCCCAGGGACGGGGGAACCTGGTGAGCTGCCATCTATGGAGTTGCACAGAGTCAGACACGACTGAAGCGACTTAGCAGCAGCAGCAGTTAATTGCTCCAGCTGAATTGATCAATTAACCAGATATGTGTAGGTCTTTTTCTGGATTTTATTTCTGTGTTGAATTTTATTGACCTGTCTAAATTGACACCAATATATACCCTCTTGAATGTTGTAGACTTGTAAGGAGACTTGGATTCAGATAGTATAAGTCCTGAAAAACTGCCTTTTCTTTTTACTTCGTTGAATTTCTATATGAGTTTTAGAGTCAGTTCATCATCTTTAGCCCCTGGAGGAGGGCATGGCAACCCACTCCAGTATTCTTTCCTGGAGAATCCCATGGACAGAGGAGCCTGGTAGGCTACAGTTCATAGGGTTGCAAAGAGTAAGACATGACTGAGCAACTAAGCACAGCACATAATCTTTAGCACAAAATGCTCTCAGATTTTTTATTTAAATTTTGTTGAATCTACGAAATAACTTGAGAATTTTCATCTTAGCAATTGATTCTTTTGACCCAAGAACACAGAATGTCTTCCACTGAACTATATTTTCTTAAACTCTCTCAGCAAATTTTGCGGTTTTCAATGCACAGCTTTTACACAGCCATTGTCCGCTTAATGTCTTCAGTTCAGTTCAGTTCAGTAGTTCAGTCGTGTCTGACTCTTTGTGACCCCATGAATTGCAGCAAGCCAGGCCTCCCTGTCCATCACCAACTCCTGGAGTTCACTCAAATTCACGTCCATCGAGTCGGTGATGCCATCCAGCCATTTCATCCTCGGTCGTCCCCTTCTCCTCCTGCCCCCAATCCCTCCCAGCATCAGAGTCTTTTCCAATGAGTCAACTCTTCGCATGTCTTAGGGTATCAGAATCTGGTTCTATTTTACATGGCATTTTTAAAATTGAATTTAGATTTTTAATCTGGTCTGTTGCAAATATGTAGTTATATAATCAGTTTTTGTATATTGATCTCATATCCATTCAAAAGCTATTATTAGTTCTAGTTGCTTTTCTACTGATTTCACGAATCTTCTAAATAGACAATTAAGAAATGTGCTGTTTCTTCTTTTACAAACAGGATGCCCTTTATTTCTATTTTTGTGATGCCTAAAACCCCTAGATGGAGAAGGCAATGGCACCCCACTCCAGTACTCTTGACTGGCAAATCCCATGGATGAAGGAGCCTGGTAGACTGCAGTCCATGGTGTCGCTTAGAGTCAGACACAACTGAGTGACTTCACTTTCATGCAACCCACTCCCATGTTCTTGCCTGGAGAATCCCAGGGACGGGGAGCCTGGTGAGCTGCCGTCTATGGGACTGTACAGTCGGATACTACTGAAGCGACTTAGCAGCAGCAGAAGAAGAACCCCTACAAGTAGCTATAGTAAGAATAGACACCCTAGTTCTGTCCCTAGCTTAAGGGGAAAGCTTTCAACCTTTCCCTGTTAAATATCATCTTAGCTACAGAGTTTTTGTAGGCTTGTAGTTTTTTTTCTTTTTTTTTTTTTTTTGTAGGTAAACTTCACATCTGTAAAGTGCCCTTTCAAATTTTATTTACTGAGAATGTATTTTCTTTGTTTGCTTGTGTGTGTGTGTCAGGGCAGGGGCTTGGCGCAGGGAGAGGGCTTTTAATAAATGCTATTTTGTGCCTCTACAGAAATAGCTTTTTTCGTTTGTTTCTGTTGAAATGTTAAGTTCAATTGCTTTATTTTCAGATGTTAAGACAACCTTTCATTTTCTTGGAAAATTTCACCTTGTATAATGCATAGAGATAGAAGATAGATATTTCTTATTAGAATAAATGAGAATAATAGTTTAATCTACTTTTTTGCTTTTGTAATCAAGATAAAGCAAATTTGACTGGAAATTACGAAGTTAATAATAGAGATAATTCAGTTCAGTTCAGTTCAGTCACTCAGTTGTGTCCCACTCTTTGTGACCCCATGAATTCCAGCAAGCCAGGCCTCCCTGTCCAACACCAAAGCCCTGAGTTGACCCAAACTCATGTCCATTGAGTCAGTGATGCCATCCAGCCATCTCATCCTCTGTCGTTCCCTTCTCTTCCTGCCCCCAATTCTTCCCAACATCAGAGTCTTCTCCAATGAGTCAACTCCTCCCATGAGGTGGCCAAAGTATTGGAGTTTCAGCTTTAGCATCAGTCCTTCCAATGAACACCCAGGGCTGATCTCCTTTAGAATGGACTGGTTGGATCTCCTTACAGTCCAAGGGACTCTCTAGAGTCTTCTCCAACACCACAGTTCAAAACCATCAGTTCTTCGGTGCTCAGCTTTCTTCACAGTCCAACTCTCACATCCATACATGACTACTGGAAAAACCACAGCCTTGACTAGATGGACCTTTGTTGGCAAAATAATGTCTCTGCTTTTGAATATGCTACCTAGGTGGCTCATAACTTTCCACCCAAGGAGTAAACGTCTTTTAATTTCATGGCTGCAATCACCATCTGCAGTGCTTTTGGAGCCCCCAAAAATAAAGTCTGTCACTGTTTCCACTGTTTCCCCATCTATGTCCTATGAAGTGATGGGACTGGATGCCATGATCTTCGTTTTCTGAATGTTGAGCTTTAAGCCAACATTTTCACTCTCCACTTTCACTTTCATTAAGAGGCTTTTTAGTTCCTCTTCACTTTCAGCCATAAGGGTGGTGTCGTTTGCATATCTGAAGGGAAGGGAAGTCTCTCAGTCGTGTTCGACTCTTTGCGACCCCATAGACTATAGCCTGCCAGGCTCCTCTGTCCATGGGATTTTCCAGGCAATAGTACTGGAGTGGATTGCCATTTCCTCCTCCAGAGAATCTTCCCAACCCAGGGCTCGAACTCGGGTCTCCCGCATTGTAGACAGAGGCTTTACCGTGTGAGCCATCAGGGAAGTCCATATCTGAGGTGACTGATATTTCTCCCGGCAATCTTGATTCCAGCTTGTGCTTCTTTCAGCCCAGCGTTTCTCATGATATACTCTGCATATAAGTTAAATAAGCAGAGTGACAATATACAGCCTTGATGTACTCCTTTTCCTATTTGGAACCAGTCTGTTGTTCCATCTACATAATTATGGGAAAATAATGTCAAGTTGTTATTATATTAAATGAGCTTTAGTTTGTCATTTCAAGAAAATTAATTTCTAAGTAATAAAGAACACTCAGTTGCAATCATAGGAAACTATAAGATATAGTTTGAGGCTGGGCTAGCCCATCTAAGTTGTGCCCACATGGGACTAAGGGTCCAAACATTTGGGCCTTTCTATCGCCATGTCAACCAGTCATTGCAAATATACTACCGCTGGAAGCAAAAGGATAACCTTGAACCAGGTTTTCTCTTTAGCCAAGGGCAGTTCTCAAAGGGAGGGTGAAAGCTGCAGCTGTCATCCAGTCACAGCCCTGACCCCTGGCAGAGGAAGTTCTCTGTCTGGAAAGGAGCACTGTAACAATTGCAGCACGATTTTTATAACAGTAGCAGAACAGAGGTAGGTCAGTCCTTAAATGAGAACCAGTGTATTTCTTTTTTTTTTTTTATATTCAGTTGGTTGCTTTATTTTTCAGTTCCAGATTTAAATGATAACATACAGTATAAGTCTTTATCTGACCTATTTCACTAAAGCAGAACACCCTCTAGGTCCATCTGTGTTGCTGCAAATGTCAGAATTTCATTATTTTTATGGCTTTGCAATATATATATATATATATAATATCTTCTTCATCTCTTGATGGATACTTAAGGGGCTTCCATGTCTTGGCTGTTGTAAATTATCCTGCTACAAACAAACTAGTGGTCGCCAGTGGGGAGAGAGAAAGAGGAAGGTGAAAGATAGGGTAAGGGATTAAAAGGTACAAACTAATTTGCATAAAATGAGCAAGCTACAAGGACATATTGGACAGCATGGAGAATATGGGCAATATTTTATAATACATTTAAATGGAGTATAACCTATATAAATTTTCAATCACTATGTTTTACACCTGACACGAATATAATTTGTGAATCAATCATACTTCAACAACAATAAAACTTGTAAATCATTTTAATTCAGTGGACACAATGCCTGGTAAGATTATAAAATGGAACTTGAACTGATATTTTATAAGGGTTTGCAATGAAAGTTCAATTACTAAAGGTCGTCATTGTTTCATTAAGAGTAATTCAAATTGATCTTATTTCTTTTGGATAGATTTTTTTTTCTAGAAAAATGGCATCTGTAGCTCACTTTCATTTCAGCAAGGCATTTTATAAACCAAATTATGATAAGGTTTTGAATAACAGCATGACTATTGAATAATATCATGAATCTAGCCTGACTGATAATACAGTTGCAAAGTGTCAGTGTTAGTTGACTGATTATACTCAACATATGTTCACAGATGAATCCAGCAACCTAGACTCTCTCCCTTTCCTATGTCAAAGATTCTTAATATTCAGTTCAGCTCAGTTGCTCAGTCATGTCCAACTCTTTGTGACCCCATGGGCTGCAGCACACCAGGCTTCCCTGTCCATCAGCAACTCCCAAAGAATGCTCAAACTCATGACCATCAAGTCGGTGATGCCATTAAACCATCTCATACGTACTTGACAACGCAACGAAAATTTTGTCTTGCCAAACTAACAATTAATTTTGTAGAAAATGAAGATTCTGTTCTGTTTCAAAATTAATACAGTAAAATTATTTTGCTTGAAAAATGTATCTCTGTACATTATGTTTCCATGTATATATACACACACACATATATAATAACACTCATGTGTGGGGGGTGTGTGTATGTGTGTGTGCTCAGTTGTGTCCAACTCTTTGTGACCCCATGGATGGTAGCCCACCAGGTTTCTCTGTCCATGGAGTTTTCCAGGCAAGAATATAAGAGCTGGCTGTCCTTTCCTGCTCCACGTGATCTTTCTGATCCAAGGATGGAACATGTGTCTCTTGTATCTTACTAGTTGACAGGTGGATTCTTTACCACTGTGCCACCTGGGAAACCCATATGTATACATATATAAAACTAATTCTGCAAAAATTTTCTAGTGCTATATAATAGTTGCCACCCATAAAAGATTAATGAGTTTGTAGTCAGTTTGTTAATTATTACAAAGAGGGCAAGTAAAATAAACTGATTTCAAATATAGTCCCAACTTTAAATAAAAATGCAAAGTTTTCTATAGATATATTCTAATAAATTTAATATCTTAAATAATATGAAGTTAACAAATTAATGATCCTTAAAGTTATTTATGTAGTTTTTATAGAAAATCTATTGGACATTTGAGAAAACATCCAGAAAATTGAAGTCATGATAAAAAATACAAATAACATAGATTTAAATTTTATAGTAACTAAAATGTAAATGTTTTCTAGACTAACTTTTATAACTAAACAAAACTAATAAGGAACTCAGAGCTTTGCTTTCTCAAAAAAAAAACCTTTCTTAGAGTTCCTTTATTGAAAGTTTCTCAGTTAAGTGCCATGAAAAATTCAATTATACATTTTCACTACAACATTTTAAAATAAGAAATGTATCAAAAAACACATACATTCATATTTTCATGGTTCAGAGACCACTCAGGGTTTTCACATCTATTCTCTTTTGGTTCCCTAGCAACAGAACACAAATTTATAACCAATACATTGCTCTGCACCTAAAAGGTGACACTTTTCAGGCTCCCTTGTAGCTGCAAGGGCTGAGAGATATGATATATGAAGTTTCTTGAAATTCTCTGTCAAAATGGGCCATGTTGTACTTCTGGAACTTCCATTCTGCTGGGAGAAACACAGCTCAGAGCTGGAGACCCAGCATCTTTCTTCAGCTAGGCATCTGTGGTTCTAATGAATGATAGTTGATCATGCCATCCCCATATCAGCAACTTCTGATTTTCTTTTTCTTTTTACTAGAGAGAGAAATACCTTTTTTCTCACTTCAACCATTTTTAATGCAATTTGATTTTTTCTGAAAACTAAATTGTGATAATAGATGAATGCAAGTTCCTCCTTCTAGATTAATCACATAGGTGAAAAATCCACAACAATTTAAGCGAAGAAGACTGGGACTCCAGTCAACCCCATGGAGAAGCACAGTCCAGAGAAAGAGCTCCAGTGGCACCAATTCTTGTTCCCATAACTCCCTAATAGTGGCATTCCTGCCCTGCCTGTGTTTGGCTACGTGATGATCCAATGTATCCTCGTTTTATTTTTCTTATCTTTGTTTCTTTCTTTTCTTTTTTTGTCAATATTTGTTTCACAGTTCAGTTTGGTACACAGGGTCATACCAGTTCCCCAGCTATGTGAATGCCTTTGCCTGTAATAAAATCATAATTGACACTCGATGGATAGGACTAAGGGCAATGGTCAAAAGAGAGGACTAAAGGGCAATTAGCCTGTACTAGTACATCATTAAAAATAAAATATAAACATTATATTTGCAAAAAAGAAAAACATACTGCTTTGAGAGTAGCCAATATCTTGTAATTTAACTATATATTTTTAAAAGGAACTACCCATCAAGGGATTGTACGTATAAAATGTCTAGCGATAGAAGCCCATGTAGCTAGGGATGTTCTAAGGACCTTTAAATAAGATACTGTGGTTTTAACCTCTTAATCCTAAGCTCAGAGTTAGTCTTCTCTTGTGTAGTTGGAATAGGGTGCTTGTTATGAATAGTGTGTTCTTTTGGCAAAACTCTATTAGCCTTTGCCCTGCTTCATTCTGTGCTCCTAGGCCAAATTTGCCTGCTACATTTATTGTGCACTTTCAGTTCAGTTCAGTTCAGTCACTCAGCCATGTCTGACTCTTTGTGACCCCATGGACTGCAGCACGCCAGGCCTCCCTGTCCATCACCAACTCCTGGCATTTACCCAAACTCAGGTCCATCGAGTCGGTGATGCCATCCAACCATCTCATTCTGTCATCCCCTTCTCCTCCCGCCTTCAATCTTTCCCTGCATCAGAGTCTTTTCCAATGAGTCAGCTCTTCGCATCAGGTGGCCAAAAGATTGGAGTTTCAACTTCAACATCAATCCTTCCAATGAACACTCAGGACTGATCTCCTTTAGGATGTACTGGTTCGACCTCCTTGCAGTCCAAGGGACTTCCAAGAGTCTTCTCCAACACCACAGTTCAAAAGCATCAATTCTTTGGTGCTCAGCTTTCTTTATAGTCCAACTCTCATAGCCATACATGACTACTGGAAAAACCATAACCTTGACTAGATGAATATTTGTTGGCAAAGTAATGTCTCTGCTTTTTAATATGTTGTCTAGGTTAGTTATCAGAAGAAAATGTATGCATCTATGCTTATTTTAAAGTTTGAATTATGCCTGATATTTCAGTTGATTATATACTGGAAATGGGGCAACTTAACATCCAGAAAGTCCAGGGGACTTTTCCATGAATTTAGTCTTCACTCAAACTAGCCATTTACTGAATATTAGTCTTTCCAGGGATGTCACAAAACCTGGAGAAAATATTACCTGTCCCATTGGTAGCAGGTCAAGAGCATCAAGTTCAGCTTTATTACACATGGTGATATCAAAATATATTCTATTTGGCATTAGAGCTAGTCAAGGTTCTTTTCTTAAAAAAGCAGTTTTAAATAATTGGCTACAATCTTGTCTGTTCAAGTTTATTGTAAACATTTAAAAGAAAAATCACTGTTTATCAACTTAGAACAGGTCGATGTCATCTGTCTCTGTTTTTACTACTGACACTGCCAGAACTTTAAAACAAAATCCCTTTAAAGAGTCACAGGAGGATGTCAACTCAGTGCTTGTAAAGTAGAGAGCTAAGGGTTTCTTTTGCAAAGTGACAAAAAGATTTCAAGAAAAAAAAAGAAAAAGACTGGGCTTCCCAGTGGTTTAGTGGTAAAAAACCCACCTGCCAAAGCAGAGATGTAGGTTCAATCCCTGGGTTAGGAAGAGTCTCAGAGGCAGGTAATGGCAACCCATTCCAATGTTCTTGCCTGGGAAATCCCATGGATGGAGGAGCCTGGTGGGCTACAGTCTATGGGGGGGGTCACAAAGAGTCTGGTATGACTTAGTAACTAAATAACAATAACAACAAATTTGAGTGGACTGAGAGAATAGACATTTTCTTGAGAGTAAAGTGTTATCATCAAAGGTCAATTCACAGCAGCCATTATACTGAGTGATGACAGAAATTTACATCCATGCATTATTCTCATCCTACAATCAGCACAAAATGTGTTAAATTTATTATCCCAAATCTTGAGAAAAATGTGATTTTCAGCCAGAAACACTTGATAAAATCTTTTATCAGTATCCTGTCTTTCCATGACTATTGTTCTCCAGTGGATAATAAGTTCACCTAAGCCAAATCCCCATGAATGATATTTTCTGCACAAGGCAGCCCCCTTGAAAAATTCAAAAACCATTTGCTAAGGGCAAAAGTGAATCACTCTTATGTAAGTATTATTTTTAAAAATAGTTTTGGTATTTGGTAATATCACATAATAATATAGAATCTGATTTGGAGATGGCATTATTTCTATTTAACTACTCTAGTTTTTCAAGTTGTCATTTCCATCGAGGTCATCTTAGGAAAGCGATAACACACAATAACTTCACAATTGTGTGAAGTTCAACACACAATAAACCCTAGCAGCTTGCTGACAGCCAACTCTCCCATAGCCTGTTCTGTAAATTCAACGCATTTGAAAAAAGGGTCACTTTAGTTGGACTTATTTTGCTTTCTACCATTTAACTCCAAAATAAAAGAATACTTTTTGTGTGTGTTTGTTTCTTTCCTTCTCCTCAAACAGGAGGTCAACTCATTAAAAGAAAAAGCAGCAGCTTGCAATATAGAATATAATTTACTACGATCATTGTTAAGTATATTCTCAATGGTATATTCTACACCATTTTTTAAAAATTTTTCAGAATGATATGATGTTGAAAAAGCTACTGATTTGTCTGAGAAAGTTAATAGTCATGCAATAGGTTGTGAGATGTTTAAATAAAAGACTTTAAGTTTCAAAGGTCATCTTGGTGTTTATAATAAGGTCATCGTTTGAAGTTAACAGCTAAACATTTGGCACATACTTTTTTTCTTTAGCATTTATTTCAAAAGTTGCCAGTTGGTTTTAATTTCTACCAAAACATTATTGAAATACAGTTTATAATTTATTTCTTAACCTAAAATAAAACAAACCTAAAACACAGCCCAGACATTTTCTCAGTGGAAACCCCTTCCTATTTTCTAAAAAAGATCACAGTGAAATTTGCAGAAGAGTGAAGGAATATAAAAGCAATGTGAGAAAATAAGTCTGGCAACAAATGAAAATAAAAGATAATCTCTAGAAAATTAACCTTATAACAGGGTTTGAAGATTACATGAAACAGTCAATGAGTTCACTTACCTGAAGTAAGGTGACATTTACCCAGAGGGGACTTGTTCATCCACCTCTGTTAGTCTCTGATCTCAGGTTAGCATTGCACTCCTATGGTAGGAATCCAGTCTCTATTATGAAACAAAGACAGAGATGGTGTCCATGAGCCCTTTAAATACCCAATTAAGTAATTTCTGTCCAACATGTCTGTAGAACTTACATTTTCCATTTTATTTTTTTTCTTCAGCTGTGGTTCTTTTCCCCTCTTCAAAACTCATTGAAAAAAGAGGATTTGGTAGATTTGTTTTATTTTTATTTTTTGACAGGAGGTGGTTAACAGTATGCCAAACATAACTAGTTATGCCACTTTTCATTCAGTGGCATCTTGCATGCAGCTGTGAATAATTGTCCCTATGCCAAATAGTCTGTGAAGTTATCATTCCAGGGTGGATTTATTAGTCAGCATATATTTAGTAGCATAAATCTTAAATTAGCAGTAATATCACATGGAGGTCTTTGGAAGCATTTAACTTTGATTAGCACTTCATTTTACAAACTCTCATTTTGGAATAGAGAAATACATTTTCATAAATTCAGCAACATCTTTTTGAAGCCTAAGTTAACCCTAAAGAGCGTTGTGTTAGCAATTTCAGATATATAATACAATCATCATTCAGCAAAATTCTTTAATGTCTAAGTTAACCCTAAAGAACTTAAAAATTATACTGAAGATTTTGATTTGGGATTCATCATAGTGTTCATGAAGGCTGAGCACCAAAGAATTCATACTTTCAAATTATGGTGTTAGAGAAGATTCTTGAGAGTCCCTTGGACTGCAAGGAGCTCACACCAGTCAGTCCTAAAGGAAATCAACCCTGAATATTCATTGGAAGGACTTTTGATGCTGCAGTTGAAGCTCCAATACTTTGGCCACATGATACAAAGAGCTGGTTCATTGGAAAAGACCCTGATGCTGGGAAAGACTGACAGCAAAAGAAGAAGGGGAAGGCAGATATGGTTAAATAGCATCAGTGACTCAATGGACATAAATTTGAGCAAACTCCGGATGAGAGAGAACAGAGGAGCCTGGCATGCTGCAGTCCACGGGGTTGCAAAGAGTGGGACACTACTTAGCAACCAAACAGCAAACAATAGGGTTGATTGGTAAAGGTCAATGGCAAGAGGGTATTTTTCACTAAATAATAATAATAATAAATGTCTTGAGAGAGCAGCATTTTTATAATTCTAACAATTTCTTGTTTGTTTGAGCCACAACAGATTAATTTTATTTAAAAAAAAATGGAGGCATGAGTCTACAATGAAGGTCCTTGTGGGCATGAAAGAATACTCAATGAAAATTCCCTTGTTTAAATAGGTTAGATAAGTTAAATATAGAAAATCTGAGATTATTATATTAGCATTCTATTTGCTTTTAAATAAATTTAAAAATTAACATAACAAACCGTAGCCCTTTTAACTATTTGAAACTGGTCCTTCATTGAGTATATTTGATTTATTAAGTGTACTTAGGATTCATTCAGAAAAACAGAAGTCACTTTGATTTTAAAGGTTTCAGCTAGATTTACAGGGACACCATCGCCAGGGTCTCCATCTTCAGCCTCAGAGGGATGGGTGGGGTGGTCCTCCAGAGCTCACAGAGAAACTCCCTGGGTCAGCTGGAACACCTGAAAGTGAATGTGTTAGTCTAGGAAGGGTCTTATCCTATTTTGGAATGCAGCACTTAGGATGTGTGATTCTCAGGCGCTCATCAACAAACCACTTAGAAATTTACTACTGCCATTCATTCACCCACTCAGTAAACTTCATGTTGAAACAATTATCTTTCCCTCCCAACTTTTAAATGTTGTATGATTGTTTGTCAAAGGCAGAAGAAGGGAGTTTCGGGAAATGTAGTCCCAGACTCTTCTCTGGAACAATCTATTACACTCAAGCTCTAAAAGGTGGAGATGAAAGTGATACTGATTGCCACTAAGGACAATTCAGCTCACTGATCAATTACATGAATTAATCACTACTCTCTATGAAACAAACAAAAATAGCTATGCATTTAACAGACAGTAATCACAAATTAATACACATCTACAAATTGTATCCATCATGCCAAAATCCAAAAAAACTCAGAAAATCCAGGGGTGTTTTTTTTTTTTTTTAATTCATTTATTGGCAAATTTGACCTGACCAAAACTCATGTCGAAAAAAATTGTCCCGCATAGATATGGCAATGTGTTGTATATGCATGATATTTATATTGAATTTTCTTATATTTGCTGGAGAAATTTCAAAATGTTTGGCTGTTGAATTCTACATCATCTTTCTCAAATCAGAAAAATCTAAATTCTGAAACACATCAGATCTGATTTTCAGAAAGGGAGTGTGAACTGGCATTTTATGGATTATCTTTTCTTTTAAACTTTACTGAAATGATACTTTAGCAAAACAATTTTTCAAATTATAACCTCATTTGGTGGCACATTCCACTTTTATGTCTCCCTTAAATCTAATAAGTTGTCTCTTATGGAACAAAAATAAAGTGTATTTAAATTCTTTTTATATTTTATTACCTAAGTAGTAATATTAATATGTGATACAATTTTAAAAAATACTGAATGACAGTTTAACTGAAATTTACCAGCTGAAACAAGAGATTTAGTCTAATGATTTTGACCTTAATGGATGTCACTATTATTTAGGATAATTACAATTCTATGATTGTAACCCTAAATAGTATGACTGCCAAGAATTTACAAATATATTTCATCCATGATGTTTATGGCTATTCACGTGATCATTTTCTCCTTAATGCACAGAATTTATAAATTTTATAAGTTTTAAAAATTTTATAAGAATTTAATTCTTATAAATCCTTGTGTTTTCCTTTCATATTCAATCAAAACACAAGATACAGATGAAAACTATATTCTCTGATTCAAAGCAATCAAGGTGTTTGATTTTGATCATATTTTTAGCAATTTAATGTGAAATAGACAAATCTTCCTTTTTAAACGTTTTTATCATCATGATTTGGCATAAACTATTGAGTTATTCCCTGTTGGCTCAGATGGTAAAGCGTCTGCCTGCAATGCGGGAGACCCGGGTTTGATCCCTGGGTTAGGAAGATCCGCTGGAGAAGGAAATGGCAACCCATTCCAGTACTCTTGCCTGGAAAATTCCATGGACGGAGGAGCCTGGTAGGCTGTAGTCCATGGAGTCGCAAAGAGTCGGACAGGACTGAACGACTTCACTTCACTATTGAATTATTTACACAATTTATGTAAAGAGGGTGGCAGAGGATGAGATAGTAGATAGCATCAGTGACTCAATGGACAGGAATTGGAGCAAGCTCTGGGAGATAGAGGACAGAGACTAGCATGCTGCAGTTCATGGAATGTCAAAGAGTCAGACAAGGCTTAGCGACTGAACAGCAACAACAAATTTGTGTAATTGTAATTGGTGGAATCTATCACTTCATTTGCTATGATTGTGTTTTCATATAATGGAACCAAAAATGCGAAGCTTAATCAATTGTCTAGTGCCCTGAGAAGGGGAGAGCTGTCCCATAGAGAAGTCCCAATCTACAGTAGGCATTGTGTAAGTTATACATTTCAGTAAACATTCTTAGTTTCAGGAGATGTTTGTAAAAGTATAGTCTTATCAATATCCTGCTGCACAGTATCAGTAGCTAATGGATTAACCTATATGGGAAAAATGTATAGAAGTAATTATTTTAATATGATATAGTACTATAAATTTTCAGAAATGTTTGAGAGTGTAAATCTTTATTAATGTCATATTTGCAATCTTTATGGATTTAGTGATTAGAGGAAAATTATTAGGGTCTAATTTTGTTGTTATTGTACTCTTTTAAAATTATAATTCTACTTTTATAACATCTCCAGTTGATCAATGCCTTAATGAAATAAACTTTCTAGCTTTATAAGCATGGTATTAATGGCATGGGTTTTTGGTTTACGTTTTAAACAGTGTAACATTTTGTAAACAGCACAAGTGGGAGAAATGAATCTCCATTATCTCTCATTCACAAGTGTGCTCAGTCCCTGAATCGTTTCCCATTCTTCGCGACCCCATGGACTGTAGCCCACCAGGCTCCTCTGTCCATGGGATTCCCCAGGCAAGAATACTGGAGTGGGTCGCCATTTCTTTCTCCAGGGGATCTTCCCCACCCAGGGACTGAAAATGCGTTTCCTGCATCTCCTTCCCTGGCAGGAAGACTCTTACCACGGAGCCACCTGGGAAGCTCCTCATTAACATAATGAGATAAAATTTAAAAGTTATCTTTGTCAAGTATCTAAATCAAGGATAGTAGCTATTTTTAAATATTTCAGTTTAAATCTATTATCTTTTACTAATTATATTGGTGAATTCTTTATAAGTCAATGGGAGGTAGATATATGCTTGTTTTTCTTTTACAGAATATTCATCCCATGCACACAAAGCTAAGTAAAATATTATATATATATAGTATTTAATAATATAAATTGCAACACCTTTAATCTAGAGAATACTTAGAAGTCCTCTACTAAGACATCCCATCCAATGAAGAAATCTCTTCTAGCTTTTTGTTTTTAATCTTCTAGGTTTTTAATTAAAATGCCACTGGTGCCAGAAAACTGTTGAGTCTTAAGGGAGCTGTTTTTGTTTTCAGAATTGTTATTCAATTAAGTTTGATTTTTTTCTAAGATAGAGACAAAATCTAGCATCTTAAAACTCTTAATAATTGGTCTCCAATTACTGGAATATTACAATATTTCTCAGTGATGAAAGCTTCAAATATTCCAAAATACTTAATGAGGCTTCCTCATGTATTTTTTTTTTCTTTTTTTCCTATCAATCTGGATACATTGTAAATAACTGTTCAGGAATGTAGACTCTGGATTAAGGCAGAAAAGAGTTGAATCTGGACTTTACATTACTAGCAGAAAAAACTTTGGGCACACAAGTTTCCTACCAGATAGCAAGTCTAATATAATGACCTAATTTATTGGGCTGCTTTGAGGGTTACCAAAAAAAAAAAAAAAGACACAAAATCAGTGCCTATTAAATCTTAAAATTAAAAAAAACCAAAAACATAGCTTTAGTAATATCTGACATGATATGAACTCCCTCACATAAGCCCTTTTATGACCTAGAAGTTGGCTTATAATAATTTGGTCCAACTTCTGGGAATGAAATTTCCATACAGTTTTCAATTGTTAGGAATTTAACCTCTCTCCAATGTTGTTGAAATAAAACAGACCACTGAGCTCAGAGACCAAGCATGTAAAAGGAGAGACAATCTCTTGTAATTTATCAAAATTTCCACCTAATCATGCTGCCGAAAATACTTCTGCTTAGAAGTATGTACTGAATGCTGTTCAAAGCAAGTTGAAGAGAGTTTTCACATTCCAAGGTTTAATAACTTTGTGTGTTTTTAAAACATAGGACACAAAGTAATTTTAGTTGCTTCAGTTTGATTTATGACAAATTTAGACAAAGTCAGACAAGACAGAAAACATGCTAGGGTGATCTTTCACTAAATAATATCTGTCACATTGACATCCATAAAGAAAAAGTAAAACTTGACTCTAACGTCACACTATGTGCCACATAGACAAATCAAGGGACAGAATGAAAAAGACTGAAGAACTTAACTACAATTAAACTAAAATTTTACTTCTTCAATGACACAATTAAGAGAATAAAAAGTAAAGCCTCAAAGCGGGAGGAGATACCTGTAATGACAATAACTGACAAAGGGAATGTTTAGAGCACTTTGACAAATCAATAAGAAAAAAAACAAAAAGCTATTTAAAAGATATTATAAAAAGCCAATTGACTAAAAGATTCAAACAGAAAGGTCACCTACTTAAGGATTTGCATAAGCGATTGGCATTTGAAAAAGTGTCAAGCTCCTTAGTCATTAAGAAAACAAAAATCAAAATTACTACAGATAGAGAGAGCTTCCCCACATGGTAAAGAATCTGTCTGCCATGCAGGAGACCTGGGTCAATCCGATCCCTGGGCTAGGAAGATCCTCTGGAGAAGGGAATGCTTTCCTGCTTCAGTATTCTTGCCTAGAGAATTCCATGGATAGAGGAGCCTGGTGGGCTACAGCCCATGGGGTTGCAAAGAAGTGGACGTAACTGAGTGACTCACTATGGAGAGAAGACACTATCCAGAACTGGAGACTGACACATTGATAATACGAAGCGTTATGTACTGAGCAGTGGCTCTTCTCAAAATTCCTGTGTTTGAGCCCTGACCCTCAATGTGACTGTATTTGAAGATAGGGCCTTTTAGAGGTAATTAAGATTATTTGGGATCATAAGTGTGAAGTTCTAATCCAGTAAGACTGGTGTTCTTGAAAGAGGAAGAGACACCCAGGATTCTCACGTACAGAGAAAAGGGCTTGAGAACACGATGAGAAAGTGAGCACCAGAAAGCCAAGGAAAGAGAGGTCTCAGGAGAGCCGATCCTTTCAGTGCCTTGATCTTAGCCTTTCAGCCCCCAGAACTTGAGAAAATATATTTCTGTTGCCCAGTCTGTGGGTTTGTTATGACGGTCATAGAAAACAATCCCATTAAGCATCGGTGAGAAGGGTGAGTAATGGGAAATCTCAGGCTGAAGAGAAAATTGGGAATTTCTCTTAGAAAAGTATATTTGCTATTATTTACAGAAATTCTCCTAAGGTCAGCATTTCTCAACTGGGGCCGTTGTCACTCACCTCTCCCCCAAGACATCTGCCAGTATCTGGAGGCATTGTGTTTTGTTCACTCTGCATTGCACGTGGGAGATTTCCCAGACCAGGGATTGAACTCATGCCCCCTGAAGCAGAAGCATGGACTCTAGGGAAGTGCCTGGAGACATTCTTGGCTGTTCACATCTAGGGGTGATGGTGGTAGTGATACTAACACTGGGATCCAGTGGGTAGGGGCCAGACATTTTGTAATTCACAGAATAGCTCATTAAGAAAAAAGAATTATTGTCAAGGGGGAGGAGATATATATATACCTATGGTAGATTCATGTTGATGTATGGTAGAAACCATCATTATATTATTAAGTAATTATTCTCCAATTGAAAATAAAATTTTAAAAAGAAAAAAAATGGAAAAAATTATAGTGCTCGAGATACTCAAATATGCCTCCATTGAGAAAATGTGTCCTAAGTAGAAAATCTACAAAACTGCATGTATACATGCTCCAGGAGACGCATAGAAGACCGTCATGTGTTTATGAGAGTCTAGACTTGGAACCAGTCTAATGTCTAATGACTATAGAATAGGCAAATGGTGGTAAATCCATGCTTATGGTATTCTTGTTCAGTCGCCCGGTTGGTACTCTACACAGCCACAAAAACGAACACACCCTAGCTATACACAACTCATGATTTTACCTTATAAACATAAGGTTGATCAAAGCAAGGGAGGCAGAGAGCCATGCATGCTGGTACTGTTCAGTCATGTATATTTATGTAGCGAAAATAATGAGAAAAATAAGGATAGGAAGTAGGCTTTAAAAGTCATTAGGGAGAGGGGAGGGGTGATGTGAAGGGATGCTAACAGTACTCTGCTTTTACTCAAGGGAGGTTCTTTTTCAAGTGTTCAGTTTTAAATGATTCATTAAAATCTACATTTATATTTTATGCACATTTCTACACTTGTATTGCCCAATTTTGAAAAATGCTTCAAATATTTGTATGCATAAATACAATTTCAAGTTTTTGTTTGGTTGTTTTTTAGTTAAGAAAGCCTTATCCATTTTTGTGACACTTACTGGATGTATTTATTTCTCTCAGGTCACAAAAATCTTAATAAATATAACAAAATAATGGCTACTTTTTTTGCAAAAAAAAATGAAAGAAAGAAAACCAAAACCATTCTCTTTCTCTAGATTCAATTAGTCATTCACCATGTATTCATTGTATATTATGTTCTAAATACTGTGAAAATCTAAGAGCTGTCAGTTTGGAAAGAAATACTCAGTTTCTAGAAAATAGATTAGCTTATGATTGCATTTTAGATTCAAGATTTTGTCCCATGATGTCAATAAAATACAATTAAATGCCAAGCTGTGTGTACATAAGTTTCATGTTTTGCAAAGTTTAGATCTGGGAGAGAACAGATAAGTTGGGAATTGTCAGTTTAAATATTTTTTTTTCTAAAGCTTCATAGAAAAGTAGAATTTCAGTTGGACCCAAGAGAAAGACTGGAGGAAATCACAAAATCAAACAAATTATGATAAATTATCTCTAGGCAACTCCAGAAAGGTTAGAGATCATTGCACAAGAGAATTATTTATTAACCAACTGTTTAAATAATACATGTCTTTTCCAAAGTGATGTACTTATACTCAGTTAACAAATAAACCAATTTAATGGAAAAATCCTTTTTCCTCCTTACACTAGTTAATCCCCAAGTAAAAAATTATGTGCTTGTATAGTGGATCTATTACTAACACAAGTTAATTCCTAAGTACAAAGCAATGTATTTTCATAATGATTACTTGTATTTCTTTTAAAGAGTACATATGGTTTCATTATTTTAAGTCAATGCTCTTAATTTGGAAAGTTATACTTAGAGCTATTTCCAAACTGAAATAGTAGTGGCTCAGTGGTAAAGAATTTGCCTGCCAATGCAGGAGGCACAGGAGATGTGGGTTTGATTCCTGGGTCAGGAAGATCTCCTGGAGAAGGAAATGGCAACCTGCTCCAGAATTCTTGCCTGGAAAATCCTATGGACAGAGGAGCCTGGTGGACTACAGTCCATGTTGATATCAAAAGACTCAAACATGACTTAGTGATTAAACAACAACAGATTTCCAAACTAGAAGACCATTATGTGAAGGACTTACATGTGAAATTCTAGTTCCCACTGACAAAGGGAGGATACAAGTGTTTTTGTTCTCATCAACTGCAGCAGAAGAGATTTTCTGTCTTGTATTCATTGCTTCCAAATAATTCTCAAGAGACACTTAATATAAGGAGTATCAGTCTGAGAATGAATAGGTTCTAGTCTGCCATCATCTAGATGTTTGGCTTTAGACAAATTTTATCTCTCAGGATTAATGGTTACATTATTTGTTCATAATGTGACATGTTTAGAAGATCTGTGAGGTCTTATCTATCCCAGTCAAGGCTATGGTTTTTCCAGTGGTCATGTATGGATGTGAGAGTTGGACTGTGAAGAAAGCTGAGTGCCGAAGAATTGATGCTTTTGAACTGTGGTGTTGGAGAAGACTCTTGAGAGTCCTTTGGACTGCAAGGAGATCCAACCAGTCCATTCTGAAGGAGATCAGCCCTGGGATTTCTTTGGAAGGAATGATGCTAAACCTGAAACTCCAGCACTTTGGCCACCTCATGCGAAGAGGGAGACTCATTGGAAAAGACTGATGCGGGGAGGGATTGGGGGCAGGAGGAGAAGGGGACGACAGAGGATGAGATGACGGGATGGCGTCACTGACTCGATGGACGTGAGTCTGAGTGAACTCCGGGAGTTGGTGATGTACAGGCGTGCTGCAATCCATGGGGTCGCAAAGAGTCAGACACAACCGAATGACTGAACTGAACTGAACTGAACCTGGATTACATTGCACTGTGTGATACATAAAGAATTTGTGAATTGAGTGCCTTTTTTCTTATTAAGGAGAGGTGCTTTTGTTTCTATAAATGAGCATAGCCATATAACATGTCTTGTTAAATAGTGTCTACTGTAGAAATATTTTGCATTTAGGCTCCCATTGTCTTTCCTAACAACTTGAGTTTCCATTCCAGGCTTCATGTGGCTCTAGCAGAGAAAGTGCTTATATGCCATTTACTATAGGGATGTAGGAACTTGGGACAAGAATAAATCAATGCACTCCATTGCACTAGCTAATGATTTTTTTTTTCTTTCTTTCTTTGGCCACAACATGTGGTATGTGGGATCTTAGTTCCTAGACTAAGGATGGCCCATGCACCCCCTGCTTTGGAAGAACAGAATACAGTCCTAACCACTGTACTGCCAGGGAATTCTCTAATGATTATTTTGATAAGACACAGAACAAGCCAACTTTGGACCATCTAGTCAAAAGATCATTGAAAGCAGAGGGAAGACAAATATTCTTTCTCACTGGACGTGAACAAGGAAGTATGTAGCTTTGGATTTAATAAAGGCATCTGGAATGTACATATGAAGGCACAGTGAGGGCTGATTGAAATCAGGATTTCAAGAGTATTATTGTGCCATTCGATCAAGTCTTTACTGAAACTAATGTATTTGATTTAGTCTTCATGTCTATGTCGTTTAAAAAATCTTTAAAGCTTAAAGTAATAATCCTGCAAATATTACATATGAGGCTGATATCCTCGGGCATTGAGATTTGTCATCTCTGTGAAAATATGTAAAACTCATTAGAATCCTACTTTATGACAAATATATAGGGTTATAGTCAACAAAATCTGTCATTGAGCTTCTCCTATTCCAGAAGTTATGATTTGGAATCCAATCTCTACTGAACAAAAAAGAGTATTTTTGCTTTATTTTTGTTTAATTCACTTTTTTTTTTTTCAATTTGAAGATATAACTGAAAAAGGATGAGTTTGCTATGGAGTATGAATATAGAATCAGAAAATACTGTTACAGAAAAATCATTTTCTCTGTGATTATGCATAATGCTGGATTGAAAAATAAATATTCAGTAAAACACAGCAAAGATTTTCTCTTTGGTTTTGGGGTAAGGCAGAGGTCTGGAGTATGTTAGGAAGTAGAGGAAGAAAAGAAAGAACAATGAATAACAGAATAACTTTAAATGCTCAAAGTGTTTTAATTATATAAAATAGTATGAATATATAAATGTGTATATATATACAGAAATAAATAGATACATAAACACACGCTTATCTATATATGATTCCATCATTTGGGTTATGATATAGCTACAAATAATGTTAATAATTAATTAGTCCTATCTAGAAAGAGTCTGGAAATTTAGTTTACTAAACCTGTATGTACAAAAAGTATTAGAATATTTCATTACTCATTACACACAGTCCACAAAATGTGATACATCCTTAAAGCTTAATACAGCTACAAAAATGTCAGGCATCACACTATAATGTTGTATAATTTGTAAGATAATAAATGTATTCCAGTAAATTATTAGTGAAAAAAAAATCAGAGGAGAACACGGAGATGATAAACTAAGCATGCAGACTAAAAGGTCATAGTGCAGACTAAAAGGTCATAGTGCAGATTAAAAGGTCATCGGCAGAACACAAATTAAACATAGCAGAAAATTCAACTCCCTTCCTTCCTGGAAAATCAGGGAGCTATATGCTGCTTTAATGAAATTAAGAGCAAAATGTAATTATGACTTTCTTGATGTGTCTTCTTTTACTTTTTTTATATATCTTAATTATATTAGGTGGTTGATGACAGTCTCACCAACCTGTCTATGAATTTTGTACTCAGGAAGTAGCAGATTTTATACTCAATGTTTAATCAGCATCACGCATATTTACATAAAGTCTGATTGGAAGAATATTGCTTTTTAGAGCTTTGCATTATGGTAATTTTCAACTAAATCCAATACATTAGCTTTCAGCCAGAATGACTAATGGAATACCACCTCCAAAGTTGATTGTGTTGTACAGGGACAGTAATAAGAGCTTCAAGCCTCTGTGAATGCCTTCGAAAGTGGCCACATTTTATGAACCAAACCCACCCACAGGGTTCATTGCTGGATTCAATGCAGAGGCTTTGAGTGAAATTCCATCCAGGCATATACATACTCAGTTTTCATGCAGGTTTTCAAGGTTGGAACTATTAAGAGTCAATAAGGATCACTTCATTTTATAAACTGTCAGATTTTGTTTTGTTTTTCTTTAAAGTTTATTGGCACATATTAATACATTGTCTTAAGTTTATGTCTTGTCTCTCCAATGAATGAATTATGCAATGCACACTTAGCAATACAGTGCCTCTTTCAGAGAATATGTTCTCAAGCTTTTAATGAAAGAGGTGACGAGAAGGTCTTTTTGATCATAAGCCAAGACTTTGCTACAAAGTAAAGAGTGTTAAGAAGACAAAATTCTGGTATCCAGTGACTAGAACAGCTCATGATACATCTAAGTACTCAATAAATACTTTTAAATGAGTGAATGAAATGATTTCATCAACCTAGATTTATTCAACAGTCTGTTTTATACTGTCTAAACTATATTCAAATCCCATCAAGCTACTGAACACCAAATTCAAAGGAATTTGAGTCATGCAAATATTTTGCTCCTTACAAAAGATTTCCCTTATCAGTGTTCCCTAACCTTTTTTGCTGTGGGGACCCATTTCATGGAAAACAGTCTTCCCACAGATCAGGATAGGGGATTATTTCAGGGTAATTCAAGCATGTTACATTTATTGTGCACTTTCAGTTCAGTTCAGTTCAGTCACTCAGTCGTGTCCAAGTCCTTGTTCCCCCATGGACTGCAGCATGCCAGGCTTCCCTGTCCATCACCAACTCCTGGAGCTTACTCAAACTCAAGTCTACCACATCGGTGATGCCATCCAACCATCTCATCCTCTGTCATCCCTTTCTCCTCCTTCCTTCAATCTTTCCCAGCATCAGGGTCTTTCCAACGAGTCTGTTCTTTGCATCAGGTGGCCAAAGTATTGGAGCTTCAGCTTCAGCATCTGTCCTTCCAATGTATATTCGGGACTGATTTCCTTTAGGATGAACTGGTTGGATCTCTTTGCAGTCCAAGGGACTCTCAAGAGTCTTCTCCAACACCACAGTTCAAAAGCATCAATTCTTCGGTGCTCAGCCTTTTTTATAGTCCAACTCTCACATCCATACATGACTATGGGAAACACCACAGCTTTGACTAAGTAAATGAAGTTGCTCAGTCACGTCGAACTCTTTGTGATCCCATGGACTGTCACATACCAGGTTCCTCCGTTCATGGAATTTTCCAGCCAAGAGTACTGGAATGGGTTGCCATTTCCTTCTCCAGGGAATCTTCCCCACCCAGACCTTTGTTGGTAAAGTAATGTCTCTGCTTTTTAATGTTGTGTGCAGGTTAGTCATAGCTTTTCTTCCAAGGAGCAAGTGTCTTTTAATTTCATGGCTGCAGTTGCCATCTGCAATGATTTGTGCTGCTGCCACTGATCTGACAGGAGATCCTGGCCCTTGGTCCAGAGTTTGGGGAACCCTGACCCAGATTCGGCATCTAATTTTTTATTTTCCTTTTGTGATCCAATATTTACCATGATGATATAATATTTCAAGTAAAAAATTGGAATATCAGTGGTGGATTTGATAAACATACAAACTGATGAGGCATCTACTGCAGCACTCAACATTCTACTATAGTAAGAGATTTTCCTTCTCTTCTGTTTATGAATTCACCTTACTAGTTGTACAGACTCATCATTTCATTATTTTTCTACAGACTTATGATTCATTATAGTCCTTAATTATTTTGATGCTCAAATTTTCCCAGATGTGAACATGAAACTTAATTTTTAAACTGGCTCCTGTAATACATTTCTTTTTTTAATGAGACAATTCAGCTGTGGAATCTAAGCTTTGTATCAGCTGTTGATACTCATATGTGATTATGACAATGGCTGAGATAATGCCTAGTTGTTTGGATTATGTCCATTTTGGCTTATGCTATAGGAAACAGCTTTTCTACCACACACACACACACACACACACACACACACACACACATATGTGTATATATATTTTAAACTCTTGCAAAAAAAAAAAAAAAGAAGAGTTTTTGTTGTTGTTCAGTCACTAACCTGTGTCTGACTGTTTGTGACCCCATGGGCTGCAGCATGCCAGGCTGTCCTGTCCTTCACTATCTCCTGCAATTTGCTCAAATTCATGTTCATTGAGTCTGTGATGCTAATTAACCATCTCATTCTCTACAGTGCTCTTCTTTTTTTACTTTCAAATCTTTCCCAGCCTAAGGGTCTTTTCCAATGAGTTGGTTCTTCGTATCAGATAGCCAAAGTATTAGAAGTTCAGCTTCAGCATCAGTCCTTCCAATGAATATTCAGGGTCAATTTTCTTAAGGATTGACTGGTTTGATCTCCTTGCAGTCTAAGGGACTCTCAAGAGTCTTCTCCGGCACCACAATTCAAAAGCATCAATTGTTCAGTTCTCAGCCTTCTTTATGGTCCAGTTCTTACATCCATAAATGACTACTGGAAAATCATAGCTTTAAGTATACTGACCTTTGTTGACAAAATGCTATCTCTGTTTTTTAATACACTGTCTAGGTTTGTCATAGTTTTCCTTTCAAGGAGTAAGTGTCTTAATTTCAGGGCTGTAGTCACTATCCACAGTGATTTTGGAGCCCAGGAAAATAAAATTTGTTACTAATTCCATTTTTTTCTCCTTCTATTTGCCATGAAGTGATGGAATTGGAATCAAACTTTGTGAACTCATTTAGTTAACCATCAATATATACTTACCTTTATGTCTATTATTAACCTGTGCCAAGAAAATAGTACTCTTAATATTTACATCTAATATAAGTAAAACAAAAAATATGCATTAACCAGCATAATTACACGAGCTTATGTCCCGATTGTTCAGATAATTCAGTATGTATGTAATTAATTTTGGTCTGAATTGTATGGACATGAAAGTAAAAAAAC
Source organism: Ovis canadensis (assembly GCF_042477335.2). Taxonomy (NCBI): domain Eukaryota; kingdom Metazoa; phylum Chordata; class Mammalia; order Artiodactyla; family Bovidae; genus Ovis; species Ovis canadensis. Next base: position 105,679,916 of record NC_091251.1, read on the forward strand.
ATTGCCAGATCCTTGGCATCTAGAAAGCTGTTTAATACATACTAATTTATGAATTACTGTTGTAGGAAAATACTTTGCACTCAAAAGCATTTTGTGGCATAGTGTGACATGTTACAAATTTGTTATTATATGTCATTTGTTATTAACAACATTAGTTTGCATTGGATTAATATTCTGACTAGAACACTCATCAACAAGACACTGAAGAGACATAGTGAAACTTTGTGAAGTGAGCATCATTCTTATTTTCAGAAAAGCAATAGTGGTTGAGATATCTAATTGTTTGTGTAGGTAACTCAGATGGTAAGTCATTTGACTTGTATGTGCGTTCTCTTTCTCCTTTGTCTCTATGCCTTGTTCCTCAGACAACTCTTCTTGCTAGGAAAAAACAACAACAACAACAACAACAAAACACAAAAACCCTAACCTCCCAAAAAATGAGTGCTAATTTTCAACCAAAGCTGGCTGGCATATTTTTATATCTTTTGCATAAGCATGGGATGTTACAGATCCTAAAGCCATCATAATATATTACCTAAAATAAGACAGCACATACACATAAAACTCCCAAATTAACTGTACTGTCAGCAGCAAGATGTTAAGATAACAGTAGAACAATATGTTTCAAGTAGTCATTGAATCATTTTAAAAATTAAAAAAAAAAAAAGAACTTGGGAGTATAAAACAGAGTGGACAAAGGACATTCACAAAAGTAGCAGTGTCTTACATAACAATAAGTGCCTTATATAACTAAGATCACCATTATGATCTTAATTTAGGGCTGATACATGATCTGTATAAAGAAATTTGCTGGTATTTGCACCATCACTTTCTCATTTAGAGTTTAATCATATTGTTTAACATTGAGGTTTTTGTCAAAAAATATTAATCAGAAGCTCACTACAAAAACATATATCACATTTTATAGTAGGATAAATTGACATTTGTCTAATGGCTTAAAATGGGTATTTGAAAAATAAACATTCCCATTAAATAAATCCTAGAGCTGTATTACTTTTTCTTAACAAGGATGCATCCAAATTTTTATTATATGAATTATACAGTAACAGCCTGGATAAATTCTACATTCAACCACCTCTGGAGTTTTCCTTTCACAAAAAAATAAAAAGGAATATGAAAGGTGTTTTGCTGGATACATTAATTAAATGATAAATTTCCACCAGATTTTAGGGAGTATGGTCTTTCCAGTGTGAGCTATTCATTTTGATGGGAATTGAGTAAAATTAAAGTTTTTTAAAGATCAATAGTGAAAAGACATACTCTTTCTTTTACACATGAGATGTTGATGAGCACTTAAAAGTGTGGTGACATCAACTTCTGACAAAAATACAGAGCAAGACATTCTGGAGCATTGCATCAGTTAGCATGTATATGACTGTTAATAACTGTATTTGTAAAAGTGAAACCTTGTAAACTGTGAATGCCTAAAAACAAGAGAATGGTAAATATATATTCTATGTACACATGAAATGAAGATTAGTATACATAAGTTCAAGTGAACAAATCAGAGCTACATTTAAAATCATGTAAATATCATAAATATATACTACTGAATAAAAAAGCATTATTTTCTGTGTATACACATATATGCACTGAAAGTATGATGGTATGTATACAAATGAAAACCTCTACAGTGTTCATGCCAGTTAGAAGGATTACCCATGCCAGCAAAGGACATGTATGATATTACACATACCACTGCTATTTAGTTGCTAAGTCATGGTCCACTCTTGGTGAGCCCATTGACTGTAGACCACTAGGCTCCCCTGTCCATGGAATTCTCCAGGCAAGAATACTGGAGTGGATTTCCATTTCCTTCTCCAGGAGCTCTTCCTGATCCAGGGATTGAACCCATGTCTCTTGCATTGGCAGGCAGATTCTTTACCACATTCCATCTATTTGTACACATTTGCTTTCTAAGTTTGAAAGTGTTCTATAATTAGTCATTATATTGTTTACATGTTCTAAATAATTCATAACTAATCTGTTCCTATATACCTGTAGACAAAATTGGCAAATCTGCTTTGCTGTAGTTCACAATTAACCAGACATCTTACATCAGAGGTGCCCTGACTGGCCACACAGATAAACCGCAATAATAAGCAGACATCTGTTCTTAGCCAAAGTTTTTGGCCACCTTATGTTTTATTGTCTTTTAAATACATTATGTTTAAAAGCTATTTAAAAGGTTCTGAACATTTTACTATCTCCAGGTATTCATCATTAAACCCTCGCACAAGAATTATATTTCTAAAATTCAAAGTGACCACTTTATTCTCTGCTTCACAGTCTTCATTCACTTCCCATAACCAAAGGGATCAACCAAGAAAATCTCATGTGTGCTATCACGACTGTGCATCACTTTGGCTTTGCCTAAGTCTGTAGCATCTCTCTTCCATAGGTACGTCTTGCTCTACTTTCTTCCCCATAATGGCAAAGACACTTTGTGTCTTTCTGTGTGTGTGTGTGCTCAGTTGCTCAGTCCTGTCCCACTCTTTTATAACCCCATGAACTATAACCCCATGAACTGTAGCCCGCTGGGCTCCTCTGTCCATGGGATTTCCCAGGAAAGAACCCTGGAGCAGGCTGTCATTTTCTTTTCCAGGGGATCTTCCCGACCCAGAGATTAAACCCATGTCTCCTGAGTCTTCAGTACTAGCAGACAGATTTTTTATCACTGTGCCAATGACTCTTTAGGTATGCCAAATTATGTATATTTCTTTCAGTGTCTCATGGATTTGAACATATGGCCTTTGCTGTTTATATCACTTTATGTTATTAAGAAACTCTTTAACAAGATTGACCTCGGATATCACTCTCCTCTCATCATGATATTGATAGATTTTTTTTTCTTGTTCTTCCATAACATAGTGTTCAGGTTTTATCACTGCCTTATCACACTGCACATTGATTATAAGACTCATGAGTCAGATTGTTGCAATTTACATTCCTGCCAAGCACAGTTTAAAACATAAGGAACATGCTTAGCAAATATTTATTACAATAATAATAAGATCAATGGTGTGATATCAATTTTCAAAGTAGAGATGCATCTGCTTACTGTTTCACTTTTAATTGCAACCTCTTACTGAGTTAACAGAGCAAGTATGTTTTGTCCAGAAGGATGACAAGTTTGTCCTCTAGGCCATAATATCAAGAGAATTGTCTTACCCTTCTTTGCTTCTTCTGCAAAAAATCCCAGATGCAAGAACAAAACTAACGGATAATCTAATTAAGATCAACTATCAGCTGTATCCAGGACTTCTAGGAATGAATTTATCACAAATATTCAGAGTAGGTAAGAACATTTAAAAATGGATATCAGTTATATTTTTTATCTTTAATTTAATATAGGACAATTGTCAATTTATCTGAGTTTTCTAAGTTTATATTTATCATTGACAGAATGGTGATAGCAATAGAAAATATGAAGCCATGTTTTGTGTGAATTACTAAATTAATATTTGTACAACTTAGCAATTGCTGAATTGCTCAGTTGCTCAGTCATGTCCAGCTCTTTGTGACCCCATGGACTGTGCCCCCAAACTCTTCTGTCCGTGGGATTTTCCAGGCAAGAATACTGGAGTGGGTGGCCATTTCCTCCGCCAGGGGACCTTCCTGAGCCAGGGGTTGAACCCACCTCTCCGGTGCCTCCTACACTGGCAGGAGGATTCTGGGAACTTTCAATTGCCGTTGTGTTAGTTTCGTTGCTGTTGCCATTCATAGCCAGTGGTTGGCAGTTGTTGCCAAGCAGAACGTTCTCTGTGTGTCTTCTCCCTACTGAGTTTTTTTAAGAGCAAAAATGTACTCCAGGAAGAATTCCAAACATTATAAATGTATTTTTTAAGCTCATATTGAATAGCCTATGAAATGAGGCCTGTCTCATTTTACCCATGAAGAAACTGATTTATTTGCCCAAAGTTGTACTACTAGTGTGGTCTCTAAAACTAAGCTATTGGGTTCTATGTCCGTGTTCTTGACCACTGCTGTTTGTTGTTCCACTGTTGTTTGTTGGAAATATATATATATATATATATATATTTTTTTTTTAGAGGAATCATGTGTGTGCAGTGGATATACAAATAAAACAAACATTCCTTCATTTGTCCTTTTAAAAGTTAATTTTGTAACAATAATAAAAATAATAATTGAGAGCAATATGCTGAATGAATGTAACATATTAATCACCTTCTTGGAAATGTATCTATTGCTTTTTATCATCTATGAGATGACAATATCTATGGAAGTAGATCTAAACTGATAAGATGCTATAGCATTTTCAGCAGAATAAATGCAAATATCTGAGTTATGGAAGCCCCCTTATATATTTGACAGGACTACCTTTATTATTAATAATGAATGGTAAATTACCTTGGCAGCATCAAAGCAATTGAACATAACAAAATTGCTTCCCTCATAGTTTAGATGTTAATTTAGCTTTTTCAATATGTGTAACTTTGAGTCTCCTTATGGGACTAACGCCATAATTTCCAAATCTTTTCTTTTCTTTTTTTTCTTTAATGCTATAAAGGAAGAATGCACTTATGAAGAACAATGGTACTCCAAATTTATTGTTTCCTCCAGCATTAAAGCCAAGGCTATGTCTTCACTTTTGGCTTTTGTCTGAATTGAAGAGATACTTATGACACATTAAAAGATTTTATCTTTCTGCAAAAGCTACAGCTGGATGATTCAAAGGGAAAGGAGGCCAACCTGTAGCTTGAAATTAACAAGATACATGGTCATGGTTAAACCCATTGAGTTACTCTTATTTGAGACAAATTACGGCTAAACCAAAGGTACTTTGTGAAATGTATCAGTTAAGGGTGATTTGGAAATAAATCTTGCTTTTAAGAGGACCTTTCTTGTCTCCCTTTCCATCAGGGTAAACTATATATTTCTATTTTAATTAAATTTTCCATTTTTTAATTTACAATTTCTATAACATTATTTTTTCAACTTATAGATATTTTGGACACTCAATAGAATTAAAAGGTAGTCTATAAGGGCCACATTTAAGTAGTACTTATAAACCTGAAAATCAAATGATACCTCCTAACCAAAGGCCTTTTTTATTTATATAATAGTTCATTGCAGTTTAATAAATAATTCACAGAAAATGGGAATATAGACAATACTAGCTAATTTTTTTTTCTTTTTCTTTTATTCATACTGTATAATTATATGAGTGGGTAGCCATTCCCTTCTCCAGGGGTTCTTCTTGACTCAGGGATCAAACATGGGTCTCCTGCATTGTAAGCATATTTTTTTACTATCTCTGCCACCTGGGAAGCTCCCATATGAGGGATAAGTACTCTAAAGTATCTACCATTTTAAAAGTGAAGGGACTAGGTGGGAAATGGATTGATCAATTCCAGAAAATCACATGGCTAGATACTTATTGGCCTGGCATTTAAGCCACGTACTTTCATTCTTGACTTTATACTTAATTATTAAGCTATTCTTTTTCCCATTAAGTAATTCATATATTATGACTAGAAAATGTTTCCACTTCTTCTGTTTCTTGCCTTCATGTTTCATTTAAAAAGAGGGTTAAGAATATCATATGAATTATTAATCTCCCTGGAATTCCAAAAATGGGTCACAAATGCCATGAACACTGGCAAATGTAGCAGGGAAGAGAAATTACAGGTGGAAAGTTTTATCAATAAGAAAGGAATGTGAGAATATTCATGCAAAGTTAGATTCTAATGCTTAGGCTTATATCACCTCTTTAATTTCATAGATCTGCTTGCCCATATTGTACTAAATAAGCAAATTATGCCACTGTTTTTATCTGGAGCATAACACAATATTATTTTACTTACTTATTTACATAGTAAATATTTATTAAACATCCATATATGATAAGAAATAACTCTAAGTTCTAGCAACAAATGTGAGAAAATAGACATATGAATACACAAAATAGGACTTGACACATTTGATGATATTCATAGTAACATGGTTATGTATGGGTAACCACAGTAGTTAGTTACAAAACAATTTTTTAAAGCCTGATAGATTTCAGAAAGATTTAAGCCTAAAATGATTGTGACATGCAAGGTTATGGAGGGTCCCTTTTATAATAGTAAAGAGCTGTGTTTTTTCGCTTTTTATCCTAGGGGACAGAGGGAAGTTCTCTTCTGGGAATGGAATGAACCAGGGTTGAGAGGCTAAGGGGCACACAATCCCTGAAATATACAGTTTCTTTATATTACAACTATAAGAAAATTTCCAAACTATGCAAAAGGAAGAGAGATTTAGCAGTGCCAAGTTATTGTGTTGCTTTAAATGGCTGAATAGCTTCAGAGTGTTCAATCATAGAGTATTTTTGAACACTTGCTGCTGTATGGATGCTTTCTTATTTAGTTACTTATGCAACAGATTTGATTCAGCAAATAGGCTAGTTGGATAGACATTTCAGTGACATGATAGGGCTAACAGCTACATTGCTGTGGTTTGTACTAACACAGCTAGATTTCTGTGATTGGTACTGGAAAAGGAAAGAGCAGGTTTAGATAGATCTTCTAATCAGTTTGGCTGTGAAGGGTGTTCACTTCAGTTCAGTCGCTCAGTCGTGTCCGACTCTTTGCGACCCCATGAATTGCCATGCCAGGCCTCCCTGTCCATCACCAACTCCCAGAGTTCACTCAGACTCATGTCCATCAAGTCAGTGATGCCATCCAGCCATCTCATCCTCTGTTGTCCCCTTCTCCCCCTGCCCCAATCCCTCCCAGCATCAGAGTCTTTTCTAATGAGTCAATTCTTCGCATGAGGTGGCCAAAGTACTGGAGTTTCAGCTTTAGCATCATTCCTTCCAAAGAAGGATGTAGAGAGTAGGGAAAGCAGCAGTGAAATAGGTGGGGAGTTTATAATAAGTCTTTTAAATTTTTATTTTAATGTGAAATGTAAGGTATTTTAAACAACTATTGGGAATGCACTACAAAGGTGAGATTAAATGCATAAAGGATAACAGTTATTAGGGTGTGCTACTGAAGCCAGGAGGGGCACTGATCACTTAACTTAGTGCCTTCACCAAACCAATAGTGCCTTCACCATAACAAAAAGTAAGAGTAATAAGAACACCCATGTGCATTTGGAACCCAAGTAGTGAAGGATTCCAGTCTGAGGTTAGGTAATTGTCAGAAAATGGGAAGGTGGGAAAATATATAGGAAGATGAGACATTTGAAAAGAATGGAGAAATTTTGAAATAGTCGTAAAGAGAAAGAGATTAAGGTGATCTGAGTAACATGTTAGCAGTCCCTGCCAACTAAAAATAGGTTTTAAAATTATGGGATAAAATTTAAATCTTTGGTAAAAAACCAAGTTGCTAAATTATCCTTAACAGTTATAACTTTAACTGTTCAAATACCCCCAATCCCCTCTACACATACAATTCAGAGAGGAAATAGAATGTCGACACTTATAGACCCTGAGACATAGTGAAACATGCAATTCTTTCCCCTCATAGTCCAAATTTTGTTCAATTTTGTTCAACATTTATTTATTAATTTATGGATTATTTTCCTTTTATAATCATTACATTTGATGGACATTCTTTGTACAGATTATACTATACATGAGCCAGAGTTTCTTACCATTTATATACCAAAAGTGAACATTTAAGCCATAAGATATACACGCTTTTGTTTTTAACCTATTTTGAAAGTTTTAAAACTCAAAAACCTTTCAAAAATACTGCAACATGCACACATACAGTTATTAACCCTAAATTAGTTGTTGTTTATAGTCAGTCCTATTTCATCATATAAAATAAGACCACTATAGATCCTTCTGAAAGCTATCCTGTTCCTTTGCATAGCTGTATTCCCCTTCACTCTCCCCAGAAGCAACAACTACTATAATAAATTGTCTGTACTTCATTCCTGTCTATTGTTTAATTTCTACTATATATTTAATCACCCATAAACAAAGTAAACTATTATATTTTGTGTTATGTTTTAAAATTCATCTAAAATGTTTTCTATTGCATGTATAATTCTGCACTAGGAAATTATATTGCATCACTAGCTGTAATTAAAAAGATAATTAAGAAACTATCTTAATATATTTTGACATAGAAAGAAGAAAACACTGAATGGACTACTCTAAGTGCTACCAAATTACTAAACCTATATGAATCGATGTGAAGAAACCCTGAAAACATAATGTTCACAGTGTTTTTTGTAGTGAGAAAAACAGATGACTTTACACATGGACATCACCATATGGTCAATACCAAAATAAGATTGATTATATTCTTTGCAGCCAAGGATGGAGAAGCTCTAGATAGCAAAAATAAGACCTGGAGCTGACTGTGGCTCAGACCATGTGCTCTTTATTGCAAAATTCAGGCTTAAATTGAAGAAAGTGGGGAGAGCCACTAGATCATACAGGTATGACTTAAAACAAACACCTTATGATTATATAGTACAAGTGATCAATAGACTCAAAGGATTAGATCTGGTAACAGAATGCTAAAAGATCTATGGGCAGAGGTTCGCAACACTGTACAGGAGGTGATGACCAAAACCATCCCAAGAAAAAGAAATGCAAGAGGGAGAAGTGGTTTTCTGAAAAGGACTCACAAATAGCTGAGAAAAGGAGAAGCAAAGGAGAAGAAAAAGGCAAAGGAAAAAGGAAAGATATATCCATCTGAATGTAGAGTTCCAAAGAATAGCAAGAGGTGAGAAAGCCTTCTTAAGTGAACAATGCAGAGAAATAGAGGAAACAATAGAACAGGAAAGACTAGGGATCTCTTCAAGAAAAATGGAGATAACAAGGGAATATTTCATGGAAGGATGGGCACAATTAAAGACAGAAAAGGCAAGGACCTAACAGAAGCAGAAGAGATTAAGAAGACGTGGCAAGAATACACAGAAGAACTATACAAAAGAGGTCTTAATGACCCTTACAACCATGATGGTGTGGGGACCCAACTAGAGACAGATATCCTGGAATGTGAAGACAAGTGTGTCTTAGGAAGCATCATTACAAATTAAGCTAGTGGAGGAGATGGAATTTCAGCAGGGCTATTTAAAATCTAAAAAGATGATGATGTTGAAGTGGTGCACTCAATATGTTAACAAATTTGAAAAACTCAGCAGTGGCCACAGGACTGGAAAAGGTCAATGTTCATTCTAATCCCAAAGAAAGGCAATGTCAAAGAATGCTCAAACTACCGCACAATTGTTTTCATTTCATGTACTAGCAAGATAATGCTCAAATCCTTCAAGCTAGGATTCAGTAGTGTGTGAAGTGAGAATTTCTAGATGTACAAGCTGGATTTAAAAAAGGCAGAGGGACCAGATATCAAATAGCCAACATCCATTAGATCATAGAGAAAGCAAGGGAATTCCAGAAAACATCTGCGTCATTGACGACACTAAAGCCTTTGACTGTGTGGATCAAAACAAACTGTGAAAAATTCTTAGAGTGATGGGAATACCAGACTACCTTACCTACCTCTTGAGAAATCAGTATGCAGGTCAAGAAGCAACAGTTAGAACTGGACATGGAAAAACAGACTGGTCCAAAGTTAGTGTCACCCTGCTTATTTAATTTATATGCAGAGTACATCATATAAAATGCCAGGCTGGATAAATCTCAAATTGGAATTAAGATTTCTGGGAGAAATATCAACAACTGCAGATATGCAGATGATACCACTCTAATGGCAGAAAGTGAAGAGGAACTAAAGAGCTTCTTGATGAAGGTAAAATAGGAGGTTGAAAAAGCAGGCTTAAAACTCAACATTCAAAAACTAAGATCAGGGTATCCAGTCCTATCACTTCATGGCAAGTAGATGGGGAAAAAGTGGAAATAGTGATAGATTTTATTTTCTTGGTTTCTAAAATCACTGAGAACAGTGACTGCAGCCATGAAATTAAAAGATGCCTTCTCCTTGGAAGAAAAGCTATGACCAACCTAGACAGCATATTAAAAAGCAGAGACATTACTTTGGTGACAAAGGATTGTATAGTCAAAGCTATGTTTTTTTCCAGTAGTCATGTACAGATGTGAGGGTTGGACCATAAAGAAGGCTGAGTGCTAAAGAATTGATGTATTTGAATTGCGGTGCTAGAGAAAACATTTGTGTCCCTTGGACAGCAAAGTGATCAAACTAGTCAATTCTAAAGGAAATCAACCCTGAATATTTACTGGAAGAATTGATGTTGAAGCTGAAACTCCAACATTTTGGCCACCTGATGCGAAGAACTGACTCATTTGAAAAGACCCTGATGTTGGGAAAGACTGAAGGCAGGAGGAGAAGGGGACGACAGAGGATGAGATGGTTGGATGGCATCACAGACTCAGTGTACATGAGTCTGAGTAAACTCTGAGAGTTGGTGATGTACAGGGAGGCCTGGCGTGCTGCAGTTCATGGGATCACAATCGGGTACAACTGAGAGACTGAACTAAACTGAAGTGAAAGACAGGGATGCCTGGTGTGCTTCAGACCATGGGGCTGCAAATAACTGACCGTGAGTTAGCTATTGAACTGCAATTTAAAACATGGTCCTGTGCCTGGTGCCCTTGGATGTTTTATGTTAGGAGACAACGTTCCTCTCTTGGGGTCTTATCAAATAGCTTCTCTTGGTCACGTTAGGCCTTGACCTTTGGGACTGAAAAACGCCTGTTGGCTTTTTTTCTTTCTCTAAATAATATATTTCATGCTTTCTTACTATTGCATTCTTTAAGGCTTTGCTCAGATCAGACCAGTGTATAAAATACTCTTGCTATGCTTGCTTCTTGTAGTATCCTCACTTTATCTGTTAAGCGAAAATTCAGGGTCCTCCTCCATAAGTAAGATTTTTCTTACACCCCAAGAAGACTGGCACCATACAATCCCCACTTCCAGCTCCCAGGCCCATTTGTTTTCCACGGATACAGAAAATATTTGTGCCTGGAAACTTTTAGGGTTATGGGCAGATCTCTTCCTCACTCTCTAAGTCAGCTTGAACTAAACCCAAACTTGACCTTAACAGTTTGTAAGATAGATGGTGGAAACATTGCTTTATAGTATCAACATGCCCTAAAACCAGTGGTCACATAGGTATTTCGTATTTGCCTTTGCTATGCTCGTCTAAAGATAGTAGCCTGAGGTTTTGAAATATGCAGGAACAGATTTCTTTTTAGTACTCAGTTTCCTCTGTGTAAATTCCATTTGTGCCTTGAGGAAGAAACGTGTGTTAGCTAGCTATTGCCATAGTCATCATGTGCATATACACGGTGCATGGGCTGCATCAGCGTTGCTCCAAACTGCTGCTCTGCAGCCTGGTGGGGGTCTCTGCATTATTGGTCTTTGGACCCAGGCTGGTGCTGTAGGTCCTAAATGGGTCACGTTCTCATGATAGTCACAGAAGCAAAAGAGAGCATTCCAACTACTTCCTATCACGTCCTAACATTCCTTTGAATAGACCATCAGGAGGCTACAGCCAAAGTCAAGTATACAGAACAGGTAGAGAATGAGATATAGAGCAAAAATAACATGCCTACGATGAGGCCACGGAAACTGTATCGATGTATTAGTCTATAACAGGGAGTGAAAATTTGAGACCAATAATTTAATCTACTGCATTACTCATTTCCTGCTTAAATTGTGCTGCTAAAAGGAAAAAGATTGGAACTGCTGAACACATGCTTTTGTAGAATATCTTTTGTAGAAGAAAGAAACTCTGAAAGCCAATCTGTTCCATCAGTTAAGACAAAAAGTTTTTCTTCATTGCCAGAAAACTGAATTCATTAATAGACTCAGAACACAAGTACAGTGGTATAATCTTTTCATCTCAGAAAACTGGGAATTCCTAAATCTGCTCTTTTTGTATGTGAATAGCTCTACTTTATCCCTAGTTTTCTGGTTCTGATTAGTGTTTTAAATTGCAAGATCTTTAGGACTTCCCTTGTAGCTCAGTTGGTAAACAATCTGCCTGCAGTACAGGAGACTCGGGTTTGATTCCTGGGTTGGAAAGATGCCCTGGAGAAGGAAATGGCAACCCACCTCAGTATTCTTGCTTGGAGAATCCCATTGTCAGAGGAGCCTGGAGGGCTACAGTCCATGGGGTGCAAGAGTTGAACACGTTTTAGCAACTAAACCACTAAAGCCTACTTGGAGGTAGGGATGCCTTTGGAAACAAATTCTTGTGTGTGGGTGAATTAAATTATTGAGTACTTTAAGTAGCAGAAAAGTGGCAAACCAAATATATATCCAATTCCAACAGTTCTTATAGGCAGATATTAGAGTGAGACTGTGGCATACATGTGGGTCTTCATGGGGAACTAGAATAATATGTATTTCTGTCTTACTGTAATGTAATATATTTCTTCACATACTCCTGAATGTGTCATGAGGAGTTCCCTTAGGTTCTGTGGAGATGGGAGAAGAAAGTAGAGATAGGTTGCTTGATTCTCTATCCACCCTTCACAGAGGAGGTTTGGGCTTCCCTGATGGCACAGAGGGTAGAGAATCCGCCTGAAGAGCAGGGCACTTGAATTTAGTCCCAGGGTCAGGAAGATTCCCTGGGGAAGGGAATGGCAAACACACTCCAGTATTCTTGTCTGGAGAATTCCATGGACAGAGGAGGATCCATGGGATCACAGCGTCAGACACTACTGAGTAATTTGCACTTTCAGAGAGGGTTTGGCTTTGCAACTACGTCCAGAGATGAGAAGCCAGTTTGAACCTACTAATGTTATTAAGAGGAGGTTCTTTTACATGGTCCCTAATAAATAGAAATAAAAACAGAAACATTGAAATATATTAATCAGTTCAGTTCAGTCACTCAGTCATGTCCGGCACTTTGTGACCCCATGAATCGCAGCACGCCAGGCCTCCCTGTACATTACCAACTCCTGGAGTTCACTTAGACTCACGTCCATCAAGTCAGTGATGCCATCCAGCCATCTCATTCTCTGTCGTCCCCTTCTCCTCATGTCCCCAATCCCTCCCAGAACCAGAGTCTTTTCCAATGAGTCAACTCTTCGCATGAGGTGGCCAAAGTACTGGAGTTTCAGCTTTAGCATCATCCCTTCCAAAGTAATCCCAGGGCTGATCTCCTTCAGAATGGACTGGTTGGATCTCCTTGCAGTCCAAGGGACTCTCAAGAGTCTTCTCCAGCACCACATTTCAAAAGCATCAATTCTTCAGTGCTCAGCCTTCTTCACAGTCCAACTCTCATATCCATACATGACCACTGGAAAAACCATAGCCTTGACTAGACGGACCTTAGTCGGCAAAGTAATGTCTCTGCTTTTGAAAATGCTATCTAGGTTGGTCATAACTTTTCTTCCAAGGAGTAAGTGTCTTTTAATTTAATGGCTGCAATCACCATCTTCAGTGATTTTGAAACATATAGCCTAACAAAAAAGGCATGTGTAAATTCTAGTGGTTTCCCACAATTAAATCGTAATGATGAATTGTTTTCCTTCCCTCTCAATGTAAAATTCATTGTTATTGTTTAGTTGCTCAGTCGTGTCTGACTCTGCAACTCCATCAGTTGTAGCCTGTCAGGCTTCTCTGTCCATGGGATTTCCCATGCAAGAGTACTGGAGTGGGTTGCCATTTCCTTCGCCAGGGGATCTTCCTGACCTAGAGATTGAACCCACCTCTCTTGCTTAGCAGGCAGAGTCTTTACCACTGAACCACCAGGGAAGCCCTAAAATCCATCGAGGAGAAATATAAAGTAAAATATATTGAAATTCAGACTTACAGGTTATTTAGTGAAATCTTGATGGGATGTGTGATGTAGAGTACTAGGATTTAATAAGTTTATTCATTTAGCAGATATTTAATAAGAACCTGTTTTATGCCAGACACTATTTGGGGAGCTGGCATAAGAAATTAAACAAGGCATATAAAGATCCTGTTCTCATAGGTTGAGGTATACAAAATACATAATATCCTGTTATAAGAAAACTCTGTAGGAATCAGTGCCTGGTAAGGAAAACCTGAAATATAATTGAGCAATTGCTAGAGGCTTACCATGGACAGTTTGTGTTAAAAACTCTAAAGCGATCCAGTCACTGGGGGACTAGCATGCTTTTGTGAGTTTTAACTCTAATTAAAGATGTCAACCCCATTCTCACAGTAAATAATAAAGAAAACTTGGGATTCTGATAGGGGAGTTCAGCTCATTTCAGTCGCTCAGTCATGTCCGACTCTTGTGACCCCATGAACTGCAGCACTCCAGGCCTCCCTGTAGTCACCAACACCCAGAGTCCACCCAAACCGATGTCCATTGAGTCGGTGACGCCATCCAACCATCTCATCCTCTGTCGCCCCCTTCTCCTCTTGCCCTCAATCTTTCCCAGTATCAGAGTCTTTCCAAACGAGTCAACTCTTCACATCAGGTGGCCAAAGTATTGGAGTTTCAGCTTCAACATCAGTCCTTCCAATGAATACCCAGGACTAATCTCCTTTAGGATGGACTGGTTGGATCTCCTTGCAGTCCAAGGGACTCTCAAGAGTCTTCTCCAGCACCACAGTCAAAAGCATCAATTCTTCGGTGCTCACCTTTCTTTATAGTCCAACTCTCACATCCATACATGACCACTGAAAAAACCATAGCCTTGACTAGATGGAACTTTGCTGACAAAGTAATGTCTCTGCTTTTCAATATGCTATCTAGGTTGGTCATAACTTTCCTTTCAAAGAGTAAGCATCTTTTAATTTCATGGCTACAATCACAATTTGAAGCGATTTTGCAGCCCCCCAAAATAAAGTTAGCTGCTGTTTCCACTGTTTCTCCATCTATTTCCCATGAAGTGATGGGACCAGATGCCATGATCTTAGTTTTCTGAATGTTGACATTTAAGCCAGCTTTTTCACTCTTTACTTTCACTTTCATCAAGAGGCTCTTTAGTTCTTCTTCACTTTCTGCCATAAAGGTGGTGTCATCTGCATATCTGAGGCTATTGATATTTCTCCCAGCAATCTTGATTCCAGCTTGTGCTTCTTCCAGCCCAGCATTTCTCATGATGTACTCTGCATACAAGTTAAATAAGCATGGTGACAATGTACAGCTTTGACATACTCCTTTTCCTATTAGGAACCAGTCTGTTCCCTGTCCAGTTCTAACTGCTGTTTCCTGACCTGCATACAGATTTCTCAAGAGGCAGATCAGGTGATCTCTTTCAGAATTTTCCACAGTTTATTGTGATCCACACAGTCAAAGGCTTTGGCATAGTCAATAAAGCAGAAATAGATGTTTTTCTGGAACTCTCTTGCTTTTTTGATGATCCATCAGATGTTGACAATTTGATCTCTGGTCTTTCTGCCTTTCCTAAAATCAGTTTAAACATCTGGAAGTTCACGGTTCAGGTATTGATGAAGCCTGTCTTAGAGAATTTTGAGCATTACTTTACTAGCGTGTGAGATGAGTGCAATTGTGTGGTAGTTTGAGCATTCTTTGTCATTGCCTTTCTTTGGGATTGGAATGAAAACTGACCTTTTCCAGCCCTGTGACCACTGCTGAGTTTTCCAAATTTGCTGGCATATTGAGTGCAGCACTTTCACAGCATCATCTTTCAGGATTTGAAATAGCTGAACTGGAATTCCATCACCTCCACTAGCTGTGTTGGTTGTGATGCTTCCTAAGGCCTACTTGACTTCACATTCCAGGATGTCTGGCTCTAGGTGAGTGATCACACCATCATGATTATTTGGGTCGTGAAGATCTTTTTTGTACAGTTCTTCTGTGTATTCTTGCCACCTCGTCTTAATATCTTCTGCTTTTGTTAGGTCCCTACCATTTCTGTCCATTATTGAACTCATCTTTGCATGAAATGTTAGGGGGATTTAAAGGAATCATTTTGAAATACAGTCATCCCTTAGTATCCCCTGGGGACTGGGCACCCTTAATGTGAGTATGCTCACATTCCTTATATAAATAGTGCAATATTTACATAAAACTTACATACATCCTCCCATATACTAGGGCTTCTGTGGTAGCTCAGACGGTAAAGCATCTGCTTTACCCTGCAATGCGGGAGACCCAGGTTTGATCCCTGGGGTGCGATGATCCCTGGAGAAAGGAAATGGCAACCCACTCCAGTATTCTTGCCTGGAAAACTCTATGGACAGAGCAGCCTGGTAGGCTACTGTCAATGGGATAGCAAAGAGTCGGACACAACTGAGTAACTTTACATTCACTTTCTTCCCATATACTTTAAATCATCTCTAGTTTACTTATAAAATCTAAAACATCACAGTGATATATAAATAGCAGCAAATTCAAGTTTTGCATTTTGGTAGTTTCTGGAATTATATATATATATATATACATATATATATACATATATACATATATATATACACACACACACCTATATATGTATTGATTTACAATTGGTTGAATCTGCTCATATGGAAACCACAGGCATAGAAAGCTGACTGTACACAGAAAAACTTTGTCCTTAACAAGTCTGCTCTCAGAAGAAATTATTTATGTAGAATCCAAACTGTAGGGATTTTATCAGAGCTAATTGACCTGGAGGGAGGTAATTACACAACTGCAGCCCACTCTAGTCATCTAGTCATCCTGTCTCACTTAACTGGGGGTGGGGAGTAAAAAAATTTAAAAAAGAAAAAAAACACTTGTGAAGTTCACAGTCCAGAGGTACAGATTCACTAAAAAGATTAATTCCTTATTATAGGACTATACAATGCTTCCCTTATCTCACCACCACATTATTAAAATCTTATTTACATAACTTTCTTGAATCTGGTATATCATGTCTAGATATCAAGGAGAAAAATAAAAGGCATAACCAAATGCAAAAAACACATTTTTAAGAGACAGAACAAGAATCCGAACCAGACTTGGCACTGCTGTTGGAATGATCAGACTGGGGATTTAAAGCAGTTATGGTTAATCTGTGAAGGGCTTTAATGGATAAAGTAGATAGTATGTAAGAACAGATGGATAATGTAAGCAAAGAGATAGAAGAGCTAAATACTGTAACAGAAATAAAGAATGCCTTTGATGGGCTTATTACTAGACTGAACATTCCTGAGAAAACAATATCTCAGCCTAAGAATAAGTCAAAAGAAACCTTCAAAATTGAAAAGAACAAGAGGACAAAATTGAAAAAATATATATATATATAATATCTTGTATATAAGATCTACTATCTTATATATAAGATCTACTATCTCATATATAAAACCTGTGGGACAATTACAATTGGTGTATCTTACACATAATAGGAATACCAGCAGGAGAAAGAGAGAAAGAAATATTTAAAATTCTAATCACTAAAAACATCCCCAAATTAATGTCAGTCTTAACCATAATCCAGGAAACTCAGAGAACACCAAGGAGGATCTTGAAATTTCAGAAAATTAAAGATGAAGAAAATACCTTGAAATAAATCCAAAGAAAAATGAAATACTACTTATAGATAAGAAAAAAATAAAAATTACATATCTACTTCTCCTCAGAAACCACACAAGGAAGAGAGTAGAGTAAAATACATAGAGTGATAAGAGAAAATTCCACCGACTGTATTAGTACTCTATGAGATTATTTTGAAACGGTTAAGGAGGAATAAAGACTTTTACAGAAAAAGAAAATTTTAGAAAATTTGTCACCAGTAGACTTGATTTTCATGAAATGTTAAAAGAAGTTCATGGAGAGAAAGTAATTACATGGTTAGAAATTCAGGTTTATGTAAAGAAAGAAAAAAGCATAGATAAAGGAATAAGAGTACTTATTCTTTTTTTAATATAAATTTACCTATTTTAATTAGAGGTTAATTACTTATTCTTAAAAGACCTAACGGATAGTGGTTGGTTCAAAATAATAATAAAGTAATGTATGTGATTATACATATATGTAAATGAAATGGACTATAGCAATGATATAAGGGATGAGAAGAGGCAATAAAATTGTTTTGTCATTATAAAGTATTCACACTAACTATTTGAAAGTAAACTTGGATTAGCTGAAAATGTATATTGTCATAGAGTTCTATGGCAACAACTAATTTTATTTTAAGTTATGATTAGAAAAGTTATGATTCTGATAAGGAAGGAAAGGAAATGTAATCATACACAATGCTCAATTAAAACCACAAAAGGCAGTTTACACGAAAATAACTATTAGAACTGATAAATGAATTCAATAAAGTTGCATAATACAAGATTAGCATACAGAAACTTGTTGTTTTTCTATACATTCAGTTCAGTCGCTCAGTCGTGTCCAACTCTTTGCGACCCATGAATCGCAGCACGCCAGGCCTCCCTGGCCATCACCAACTCCAGGAGTTCACTCAGACTCGCGTCCATCGAGTCCGTTATAACATCCAGCCATCTCATCCTCGGTCGTCTCCTTCACCTCTTGCCCCCAATGCCTTCCAGCATCAGAGTCTTTTCCAATGAGTCAACTCTTCGCCAAAGTACTGGAGCTTCAGCTTTAGAATCATTCTTTCCAAAGTAATCCCAGGGCTGATCTCCTTCAGAATGGACTGGTTGGATTTCCTTGCAGTCCAAGGGGCTATCAAGAGTCTTCTCCAACACCACAGTTCAAAAGCATCAATTCTTTGGTGCTGAGCCTTCTTCACAGTTCAACTCTCACATCCATACATGACCACTGGAAAAACCATAGCCTTGACTAGACGGACCTTAGTCGGCAAAATAATGTCTCTGCTTTTGAATATGCTATCTAGGTTGGTCATAACTTTTCTTCCAAGTAGTAAGCGTCTTTTAATTTCATGGCTGCAGTCACCACCTGCAGTGATTTTGGGGCCCCCAAAAATAAAGTCTGACACTGTTTCCACTGTTTCCCCATCTATTTCCCATGAAGTGATGGGACCAAGATGCCATGATTTTCATTTTCTGAATGTTGAGCTTTAAGCCAACTTTTTCACTCTCCTCTTTCACTTTCATCAAGAGGCTTTTTAGCTCCTCTTCACTTTCTGCCATAACGGTGGTGTCATCTGCATATCTAAGGTTATTGATGTTTCTCTCGGCAATCTTGATTCCAGCTTGTGTTTCTTCCAGTCCAGCATTTCTCATGATGTACTCTGCATATAAGTTAAATAAGCAGGGTGACAATATACAGCCTTGACATACTCCTTTTCCTATTTGGAACCAGTCTGTTGTTCCATGTCCAGTTCTAACTGTTGCTTCCTGACCTGCATACAGATTTCTCAAGAGGTAGGTCAGGTAGTCTGGTATTCCCATCTCTTTCAGAATTTTCCACAGTTTATTGTAATCCACATAGTCAAAGGCTTTGGCATAGTCAATAAAGCAGAAAGAGATGTCTTTCTGGAACTCTCTTGCTTTTTCCATGATCCAGCGGATTTGGCAATTCGATCTCTGGTTCCTCTGCCTTTTCTAAAACCAGCTTGAACATCAGGGAGTTCATGGTTCACTTATTGCGGAAGCCTGGCTTGGAGAATTTTGAGCATTTCTTTACTAGCGTGTGAGATGAGTGTAATTGTGTGGTAGTTTGAGCATTCTTTGGCATTGCCTTTCTTTGGGATTGGAATGAAAACTGACCTTTCCCAGTCCTGTGGCCACTGCTGAGTTTTCCAAATTTGGTGGCATATTTAGTCCAGCACTTTCACAGCATCATCTTTCAGGATTCGAAATAGCTCTACTGGAATTCCATCACCTCCACTAGCTTTGTTCGTAGTGATGCTTTCTAAGGCCCACTTGACTTCACATTCCCAGATGTCTGGCTCTAGATTAGTGATCATATCATCATGATTATCTGGGTTGTGAAGATCTTTTTTGTTCAGTTCTTCTGTGTATTCTTGCCACCTCTTCTTAATATCTTCTGCTTCTGTTAGGTCCATACCATTTCTGTCTTTATCGAGCCCATCTTTGCATGAAATGTTCCCTTGGTATCTCTAATTTTCTGCAAGAGATCTCTAGTCTTTCCCATTCTGTTGTTTTCCTCTATTTCTTTGCATTGATCACTGAAGAAGGCTTTCTTATCTCTCCTTGCTATTCTTTAGAACTCTGCATTTGGATGCTTATATTTTTCCTTTTCTCCTTGGCTTTTTGCTTCTCTTCTTTTCACAGCTATTTGTAAGGCCTCCCCAGAGAGCCATTTTCCTTTTTTGCATTTCTTTTCCATGGGGATGGACTTGATCCTTGTCTCCTGTACAATGTCACGAACCTCATTCCATAGTTCATCAGGTACTCTATCTATCAGATCTAGGCCCTTAAATCTGTTTCTCACTTCCACTGTATAAATCACAAGGGATTTGATTTAGGTCATAACTGAATAGTCTAGTGGTTTTCCCTATTTTCTTCAATTTGAGTCTGAATTTGGTAATAAGGAGATCATGATCTGAGCCACAGCCAGCTCCTGGTCTTGTATTTGTTGACTGTATACAGAAAAGGTCTTCAGGCACAGATAATCACGATGCAGTGATCACTGACCTAGAGAGAGACATCCTGGAATGTGAAGTCAAGTGGGTTTTAGGAAGCATCACTATGAACAAAATTAGTGAAGGTGATGAAATTCTGGTTGAGCTATTTCAAATCCTAAAGGATGACGTTGTTAAAGTGATGCACTCAATATGCCAGCACATTTGGAAAACTGAGCAGTGGCCTCAGGACTGGAAAAGGTCAGTTTTCATCCAATCCCAAAGAAAGGCAATGCCAAAGAATGCTCAAACTACCACACAATTGCATTTATTACACATGCTAGTAAAGTAATGCTCAAAATTCTCCAAGCCAGGCTTAAACAATATGTGAACTGTGAACTTCCATATATTTAAGCTGGTTTTAGGAAAGACAGAGGAATCAGAAATCAAATTGCCAACATCTGTTGGATTACAGAAAAAGCAAGAGAGTTCCAGAATAACATCTATTTTGCTTTACTGACTATGGCAAAGTCTTGAATTGTGTGGGTCACTGCAAACTGTGGAAAATTCTGAAAGAGATGGGAATACCAGATGACCTAAATCTGTATGCAGGTTTAAAGCAACAGTTAGAACTGAACATGGAACAACAGACTGGTTGCAAATGGGGAAAAGAGTACATCAAGGCAGTATATTGCCATCCTGCTTATTTAACTTATATGCAGAGTACATCATGAGAAACAGTGGGCTGGATAAAGCACAAGCTGGAATCAATATTGCTAAGGAAAATTTCAATAACCTCAGATATGCAGATGATACCACACTTATGGCAGAAAAAACGAAGAAGAACTAAAGAGCCTCTTGATGAAAGTGAAAGAGGATTGTGAAAAACTTGGCTTAAAACTCAACTTTCAGAAAACTAAAATCATGTCATCTCGTCCCATCACTTCATGGCAAATAGATGGGAAAACAGTGGAAACAGTTACAGACTTTATTTTTCAGGGCTCCAAAATCTCTGCAGATGGTGAAGGCAGCCTTGAAATTAAAAGACACTTGCTCCTTGGAAGAAAAGTTATGATCAACCTAGACAGCATATTAAAAAGCAGAGACATTACTTTGCCAACAAAGGTCTGTCTCCTCAAGGCTGTGGTTTTTCCAGTGGTCATGTATAGATGTGAGAGTTGGAATATAAAGAAAGCTGAGCACAGAAGAACTGATGCTTTTGAACTCTGGTGCTGGAGAAGACTCTTGAGAGTCCCTTGGACAGCAAGGAGATCCAACCCATCCATTCTAAAGGAAATCAGTCCTCAATATTTGTTGAAAGGAGTGATGCTGAATCTGAAAATTCAATATTTTGGCCACCTGATGTTAAGAAATGACCATTTGGAAAGACTTTGATGCTGGGAAAGATTGAAGGTTGGAGGAGAAGGGGATAACAGAGAATGAGATGGTTGGACGTCATCACCAACTTGATGGACATGAGTCTGAGTAAACTCCAGGATTTGGTTATGGACAGGGAAGCCTGGCATGCTGCAATCCATGGGGTCACAAAGAGTCAGACACCACTGAGCAACTGAACTGGTCTGAATGGATTCCAGTCAGGTCCGACACTTTGTGACCTCATGGGCTACAGCACACCAGGCCTCCCTGTCCCTCATGGTCTTCTGATGTTTGCCCAAGTTCATGTCCATTGCATCAATGATGCCATCCAGACATACTCTGACACCCTCTTCTTCTGCCCTTAATCTTTCCCAGCATCAGGGACTTTTCTAATGAGCCTGTTGTTCAAATTAGATAACCAAAATACTGGAGCTTCAGTTTCAGCATCAGTCCTTTCAATGAATATTCAGAGTTGATTTCCCTTATGTTTGACTGGTTTGATGTCCTTGCTGTCAAAGGGACTTTCTGGAGTCCACTGGAGAAGACTTTAAGATAAGAAAATTATCAGGGAAAAAAAAGGAGTATTATATAATAATAAAGGACTCAAATTTTCAATATGGCATAACAATCCTTAATGTGGATATGCCTTGCAAGAAAATATCAAAATATGAGAAGAAAAAACTAGCATAATTGCAAACAGTAATAGATGAGCTGACTATTGTGGTAGGAGAGTTCAACAGAGGGTTCAAACTCCTCTGTCAGAAATGGCCAAATCTATCAGGCAGAAAATCAGTAAGTACATAATTGAAATCAACAACACTGTCAATCAACTCAATTTAATTGACATCTATAGTCTATTTAATCCAACATAATACACATTATCTCAGGCTCCCATGAACATTCATGAAAGTACAATACATTCTGGGCCATGAAACATACCTTAATTAATTAAAAATGATAAATACCATATAATGTCTGTTTTTAGACCTATGAAATTAAATTATGAAAAATAGAAGAATAAATGGAAAATCCCCAATGCAAGTAAATTAAACCGTACAGTTCTAAATAATACATAGGTCAAAGGAAAAATCAAGTGATAATTAAATATTTTAAAGTAAATAGAAATACAATTTACCAAAATTTGTGGAATGAAGCAAAAACATGATGAGTGGGGATTTTCTATTATTGAAAATATGTGCTAGAAAACCAGAAAAATCTAAAATCAATCATCTAAGCTTCCACCTTAGAAACCCAGGAAAAGAAGAACAAGCCATGTCTAAAGTGAGCATATGAAAAAAGAAAGTATTCGAATTTGAGCAGAGATTAACAAATCTGAGAACGGGAAATCTGATTAAAAATTATCTGAACCAAAAATTGCTTCTTAATAAAGATCAATAAAATTGATAAGCCATTAGCTAAACTTGTGAAGTGAAAGTCACTAAGTTATGTCCTATTCTTTGTGACCCCATGGACTGTAGCCTGCCAGGCTCCTCTGTCCATGGGATTCTCCAGGCTAGAATACTGGAGTGGGTTGCCATTCCCTTCTCCAGGGGATCGTCCCAACCCAGGGTTCAAACCCAGATCTCCCACATTGAAGGTGGATTCTTTACTGTCTGAGCCACCAGGGAAGCCAAAGAATACTGGAGACGGTAGTCTATCCCTTCTCCAGGGGACCTTCCCTGCCCAGGTATTGAACCGAAGGGTGAATGCTTTTCCATCTGAGCCACCAAGGAAGTCCACTAAAAAAAAAAAAAAAAAAAAAAAGAGCATCACCCAAATACCAACACAAAAAAGGTATTACAAGAAAAGAAAATTTTGGACCAATCTCTCTCATGAACATAGATGTAAGAGTCCTCAACAAAACATCAGCCAAAAAAAAAAAAAATCTAACAATGTATGAAAAGAATTGTCTGCCACAACCAAGTAGTATTTTATTGCCAAGCTGGTGTGCTGCAGCCAGTGGGGTCACAAAGAGTCAGACATGACTTAGCAACTAAACAACAGCAACCAATGCAAAGGTAGTTCAACATATGAAAAGCAACTGATACGATCCACTGCATCAGCAGTCTAAAGGTTATATTAACAGACTCAGAGAAGCAACTGATACAATCCACTGCATCAGCAATCTAAAGGTTATATTAACAGACTCAACAGCAACCAATGCAAAGCTAGTTCAACATATGAAAAGCAACTGATACAATCCTCTGCATCAGCGATCTAAAGGTTATATTAACAAAAACCAACACCCATTCATGATAAAATTTCTCAGAAAAGTAGGACTAGAAGGGAACTTCCTCAAGTTGAGAGAGAATAACTGCAAAAAACCTACAGCCTACATCATTCTTAATGTGGAGATACTAAAAGCTTTCTCATTAAGATCAGGGACAAAGAAAGGGTGTTACCTCTCACCATTGTCTTTTTAACACCTTACTTGGGGTTCTAGTTAATGCTATGAGACCAGAAAGGAAAGAACATGTATGCAGATGGAGAAGAAAGATGTAAAACTGTCTTTATTCATACATGACCTGATTGAATATATAGGAAAAGAATTAGCAAAAAAAAAAAAAAAGAAAGAAAGAAAGAAAGAAAGAAAACTTTTGTAATAATTAATTATAGAAAATTTGTGAGATTAAAGGCTAACATATGAAAGTCAATAAATACCTTACATAACTGCAATGACTATATGGTATTCGAAATTGTAAACAACACTGCTTACATTACCATCCACAAGATGAAATACCTAGGTAAAAATCTAACCATGTAAAAGATCTATATGAGAAAACTCATATGGAAAAACTCAAAGAAGAACCAAATCAATGGAAGATATTCCTGTTCATTTATAGGAATACTCAATAATGTCAAGATACTAATTCTTTCCAACTTGATTTTTAAAGAGAAGAACATGGTTGGAAAATTATGCTACCTGACCTCAAGACTTACTATAAAGCCACAGTAATTAAAACAACATCATATTGATGAAAAAGTAGACAAAAAGATTAAGTGGAAAAGACCAGAAAGCTCATAAATAGACTAAAAATAAATAGGATGATGGAATTTCCCAGGTGACACTAGTGGTAAAGAACCTGCTTATCAATGCAGGAGACATAAGAGATGTGAGTTTCATCCCTGGGCTAGGAAGATCCCCTGGGGAAGGGCGTGGTGACCCACTCCAGTATTTTTGCCTGGAGAATCCCATGGACAGAGGAGCCTGGTGGCCTAAAGTCCATAGAGTCACAAAGAGTCAGACACAACTGAAGAGATTTAGCACACACACAAATGGAGTAGACCATTATTTGAAAAATGAGGAAAAGCTGTACAAGTAAGAGAGTCTTTTCAAGAAATGGCACAGGAACAACAGAGATCCACATGCAAAAAACAAGTGAATCCAGAGACAGATCCTAACAACAATTAACTCAAAATTAATCACAAGCCTAAGTTAAAATGCAAAACTATAAAATTCTTAGAAGATAATGTAGGAGAAAATCTAAATGACTTTGAGTTTGAGGATAACTTTTCAGATACGACACCAAAGTTACAATCCATGAAAAACAGGCTGAATTTGATTAATTTTTTAAAACTTCTATTCTGCAAAGATAATATCAAGAGAATGAGAAGAAAAGCTACAGACTGGTTAAACATGTTTGCAAAAAAAGAGATCTGATGGACTATTATTTAAATATGCAAAGAACTCTTAAAGCTCAACAATAAGATATAAAACAACATGATTATAAATTGTGTCAAAGACCTTAACAGACTCTTCACCACAGAAAATATATAAACGTCAAGTAAACCTATGAAAAGATGCCCCATATCATATATCATCAGGGAAATGAAAATTAAAATGACAACAAGATACTACTACATGATTATTAGAATGGCCAAAATTCAGAACTCTGTTCAAAATACTAGTGAAGATACAGGGCAATAGCAACTCTCATTCACTGTTGGTAAAAATATAAAATGGTACACCCACTTTGAAAGATAGTTCAGTGGTTTCTTAAAAAAACTAAACACATTCTTACCATATAACTCAGCAATTGTATATTTGGCATTTAATCAAAGGAGCTGAAAATTTACAGTCACACAAAAACCCACACGTGGATGTTTATAGCAGCTTTATTCATAATTATCAAAATCTGGAGGCAACCTACATGTGCTTTCAGTGAATAAACAAACAGTGGTACATTAAACAATGGAATATTATTCAATACTAAAAATAAATGAACTTAAATACTGAAAAGACATGAAGTAAACCTAAATGTATATTATTCTTGTGGCTAAGCTGGTAAAGAATTTGCCTGCAATGCAGGAGACTCCAATTCAACTCCTGGGTCAAGAAGACCCTCTGGAGAAGGGAACAGGCACACTGCAGTATTTTGGCCTGGAGAATCCCACGGACTGTATAGTGTTTGACACAACTGAGCAACTTTTACTTCACTTCACTCAAAGAAAAATGTCAATGGAAAAGGTTGCATACTATATGATTCCAACTACATGACATTTTGTAAAAGGCAGAAACACAGAGAAAGTAAGAAGATCAGTGGCTTTCAGGGATCATGAGTGAGTAAAGAATGAGGAAGCAGAGCACAGAAAATTTTTAGGGTAGTGAAAACATTCTGTGATTCAATAATAATAAGTGTGTGTTATTATACATTTGTCCAAAACTGTACAATGTATAACAGCAAGAGTGAAACATAATATCAACTATGGATTTTGAGTGATATGATATTTTTGTGCGCTTTCATCAATAGTGACAACTGTACCACTCTGGTAGGGGATATTGATGATAGAGGAGGCAATGTACTAACATGTATGGGGGCAAGAGATGAATTGGGACTCTCACTGTCTTCCTATCAATTTTGCTCGGAAAAGTCTCTAAATAAATAAAGTCTTTTTTAAAAAATAAATATTCTGGAACAGAATTTTATGCATTTCATGCAGCTCAGTTTTGTCCAACTATTTGTGACCCCATGGACTCTAGCCAGTTATGACTACCTATGTCTTTTCATGAGAATTCAAAGTGAAATTTGGTGAATCAGGTTATTGCCAATCAAGTCTTGACTGAACAATAGCAATATGTTATCACTAAATGATGCGTATAAGCATTAAGAGAGGGAATCTGATCTAAAGACTAGTATAAACTTAGATTGAATAAAGAGATCATATTCTCACCTTATTTTCCTCTTCAATTTATTCCTAATGCTAAGAACCTTCTCTTCCTCAGCTTAAGGAAATATATTAGATATACTGTGAATATGAAAATTAAATAAGTCTATTTATTCATACAGTCCATTCTAGATATATTAACAGTATCTAATCTAGGATAATAACTATCAGTTTTCCTTAAAGTTATGACTGCTGCTGTGCTGTGCTTAGTAGCTCAGTTGTGTCCAACTCTTTGTGACCCCATGGACTGTAGCCAAACTTATGACTACCTATGTCTTTTCATGAGAGTTCAAAGTGAAATTTCATGAATCAGGATATTGCCAATCAAGTCTTGGCTGAACAATAGCAATATGTTATCACTAAGTGTTGCTAGATTATAGTTTGTCCTTCCCAGGGAGATGAAGAAAAAAACTAATTTTTGAGTTAATCTATTTCTATTGCATTTAAAATATAAAGCAAGTGGATTTTTTCATACAAAAACAAAATGAGAGGCAGGATCTTGCTGTTAGAGGTCATTGATCCAGCCTATATTTGCCAGACACATTTCTCTGTTTTTCCTTATGCTGCTATGTCTTATAGGAAAACTGAACTCTGCAGGCCTTTGCTCCCACTCTGTTCCTATGTCAGCTTATTTACATCTGAATTTGTGAGGTATTGGTGGAAGGAGATCCAACCAGTCCATTCTGAAGGAGATCAGCCCTGGTATTTCTTTGGAAGGAATGATGCTAAAGCTGAAACTCCAGTACTTTGGCCACCTCATGCGAAGAGTTGACTCACTGGAAAAGACTCTGATGTTGGGAGGGATTGGGGGCAGGAGAAGAAGGGGATGACAGAGGCTGAGATGGCTGGATGGCTGACTCGATGGACGTGAGTCTGAGTGAACTCCAGGAGTTGGTGATGGACCGGGAGGCCTGGCGTGCTTCAGTTCATGGGGTTGCAAAGAGTCAGACACGACTGAGCGACTGAACTGACTGAATTGACTGGTGGAGGTTGGAATATATGAGAAAGGGGGGAAGCCCAGTATTTCCTTCTCTTCATTCAATGGTTTCGAGGAGCGCTGGCAACACTTCCTGCCTCCGCTTTCTGCCAGGCGAACCAAAGACCAGGAATCCATCAGCATGGCCCCCTTTCTTTGTTTCTCCAACACACTGCTGCCAATTCCTAGGTTGCCTACTGTGGGAGCTTAGATCCATTTATTTTTCTTGCTATAAATACAATAAACACAATGAATCAATACTGTTTGCCTACTTACACCTTTTCAGACATATCCTGTTTTAGTTAGATTGTTTGACTAGCTTCTCTCTTTCTCCATTGTCTTTATACTCCCGTCACCATCTCTAATGTCACTGATGCTGTCTGTTCACAGTGTTACAGTTAAATTTTGCCCCATCTCATTAAGGAATACGTGAGGGATATAAATATGAATCTAGTGCAGTGTAAAACAATGTTGTATTTCTGATTGTATTGTCATCTTACTGGGAAGAATACAAATATCTAATGTAGTTTGTTTAAATTTATATCTGGATATTTTCAAATGTATACATGTCTCATTAGGGAATATGTGAGGGACATAAATATGAATCTAGTATCATGTAAAGCAAGGTTATACTTCTTCTGACTATATTGTCATCTTACTGGGAAGAATAGAAATATCTTATGTAGTTTATTTATATTTAGACCTGGATATTTTCAAATGTATAATCAAAAGGACACAAAGCTTATCAGATCATAGAAAATATGACCTGATGGCAGATCATAGAAAATAGAATTTTCATCCTCCCTAAAATGATGACTAGCCATGGTGGGAGCTCAACTTAAATTGATGTTCGATGGATCTGGTTTTGCAAATTTCCTACACAATACCTCAATTCGTTAGCTCATGCTCTCATTTGCCTCAGACTTCCTCAGCCCATGCTAGAGGCTGAGGATGTAACAGTGATTAAACGCAGATGATCTTCATTTCCTGAGGCCTGCAGTCTAGTTAAGGGATCAATCAATAACATAACTGCCTAATAAATGTACAATGACAACTCATCAAAGTGCTAAAATAAATGCATGGCGACATGCCAATATGAGGATAATTCAACTTTTTTTAAAAAAGAAATTTTCAAAGCAAATGTATTTTTTTGCCTTTATTTTTTTTCATTTTTTCATTTAAATGTATTTATTTGATTTGAAGAATTGTCATTGTTCAGTCGCTCAGTCATGTCCAACTCTTTGCGACCCCATGGACTGCAGCATGCCAGGCTTCTCTGTCTTTCACCATCTCCCAGAGTTTGCTCAGCTCATGTCCATTGAGGCCGTGATGCCATTCAACCATCTGGTCCTCTGTCGTCCCCTTCTCCTCTCCTCCTGCCTTCAGTCTTCCCCAGCATCTGAATGGATAAAGGCTAAACATATGACGAACTCAAAAGAATATTCCAATCTGAACAAACAGAAAAAAAGGCAAATAAAAACAAATAGAAAAATAAGATTAAAAATAGAAAAACAGAAAGAAAATCAGAGTGACTCAGGCTGAGCGAGGGAGACTAAGAGTAGGCTCTCATGGCCCAGTCTTGTCCCACTCTCTGCAATCGTGTCGACTGTAGTCAGGCTCCTCTGTCCATGGGATTTCCCAGCAAGAATACGGGAGTGGGTTGCCTTTTCCTTCGCTAGCGGATCTTCCTGACCCAGTGATCAAACCCACATCTCCAGTGTCTTCTCTATTGGCAGGAAGATTCTTCTACCACTGAGCCACCTGGGAAGCCCTAAGAGTGGGCTGTAGGGGCTGGAATTAATCTTCTCTTGCAACTAACAACCAAACACAAAGGTGGGAACTTTCAACAACAACCATATATGAACTCACAGTTTTGTAGGTCAGAAGCCTGGCGGGCTCAGCTGGATACTCTGCTCAGAGTCTCATTAAGCAGAAATCTCTCTGGGATAGCCTGCCTTCCCTTCTGGGGGCCCTGGAAGAAAACCTGCTTCTGAGATCATTCAGGTCATTAGCAGAACTCAGTTCCTTGCAGCTGTAAGATGGGGTCCCGTTTCCTGGTTGACTGTCATCTTTATACTGGACTTTGCTCCCAGAGGCCACCTGCATCTCTTCCCAGTTTTCCCAAAGAGCATCTTCCAGGAACCATGGGTCAAGGTCTGTCATGCTTTGCAACTTCCTCATTTACCCTTCACCTGCATCTCTCTGACTGACGCTTCTGCTTTCCTCTTCAACTTTTAAGGGCTCATGTGTTTGCATTGGCTCACCTAGATAATCCATGATCTTATCCCTATTTTAAAGTCAGTTGATGAGCAACATTAATTATATCTGCAAAGTCCTTTTCCAGCAGTTAGTTTTTAATTAAAGAACCAGAAGGTGGACATCTTGAGGAGGGATTTTTAAAACTCTGCCTAGCACAGTCATGTTAGGGAATGTTGACTTATTTCTAAGAGGTTTGTTATGCCACTGAAAGATTTCAAAAGTGAAGGTGGAGGCAGTGGTGATCACATGAGTCTTTGTAGTGTGTAGCTGAAATATTTTCAACTACTAGTAAAAGAAAAAAGTAAAGTAGTGTTTCTATAAGGAATGGTGAAAGAGAAACAATGTGTGTGAAAAATCAAGAAATTTACAAGAAATTTATGTAGTTAATCCAGCCAGGGTCCTAAATCCACATAGAAGGCATTTAAAGGGAAACAAGTATTTTCACTACAGGGAAATTAGCTACCAGCAGAGAAAGCTGAATAAGCAAGCAAAATAAAATAGGGAGTTGAACTGACATATATTGCTTAAACTATTTATGAAGGAAACAAAAGATATTTGGGGACTGAAAGTGATCAAATAATTAGGAAGATAAGATATGGGGATCTTGAAATTCCCATGTCTATTTCTAGATATATATTACAGTCGATTTATTTTAAATTAAAAGGTGTTTTTAATATAGGGAGTTGTGGAATTAGCATCCCACGAAGCACTGAGCCTGGGACTTCCCATGTGGCTCAGTGGTAAAGAGTCTACCTGCCAAAGCAGGAGACTCAGGAGATGAGGGTTTGATCCCTGTCATGCTGAAAAATGACTGCTTTCCAGAATTTTACCAACCGAACTACCTCCAACACCTATCACTCAGTGCTATGACATAATGCCTGAAACTTTACATGAACTTGGAGAAATTCCCACACTAAAAACATTACAAGTCTTTGGAATTGTGCCAGTCAGCACCCTTCAACTGTTAAAGGAAGCCCTCCCTCATCTACAGATTAATTGCTCCCATTTCACCACCAGCCCCAGGCCAGCATTTGGCAACAAAGAGAACCAAGAGATACGAGGCACCAAAAAGCTGACTGTCACTGTCTCTCTTTTCTCTGAACAGGGAGAGGAGGCAGGAAGCCCAGTTGTAGAGAGCTCAGTTATTTTTATTCTTGATTTTCCATTGCCTTCCTTCTACAAGCATATTAGAGAACCACTGGAAAGGGAAAACTATAAAGTGTTGCTTTTTAGAAATGACTATGAAAGATTTTATCACTGCTATACTCTTAAGAGCCTAAGCTATACACTTTTAAAAAAATTTAGGAGAGTGAGCCTATGATTTCAAGCTACCTTAACAGAGCAAAATTTGAATCACATCTTCCAGGTTCCCTTCGTAGTAAATCTATTTAGAATCAAGCTTAAAAATCACCACCAGCAAATCATTTTCGCAGCCTATACGGCAACTGAACTTTCTTCTATTTAATTTTTCTGTGCTGCTTTATCATAAGACATATGTTGCAAAAAATAATAAGCTGCTTATGAGCTGAACAGGATGAGAATCGTAGAGTAGATTTGCGGCCATCTCTTCTAAGGATAGCAAGAAAAATAGGCACTTCAACTTTGCCTTTAGATTTGCAATCAGGTTGATGGAAAAATAACAGCCTCAGGTCTTCACCTTAAAACCTAAATAAACAAACAACCGGCCTGTCAGAGGTGTGGAACTGGTAAAATCAATACAATATTGTGAAGTAATTAGCCTCCAATTAAAATAAATACAGTTAAATTAAAAAAATAATAATTTAAAGGCTCAAGAGACAGTTTTCTATGACAGGTTAACCTGGGGTATCCTCTAAAGCACATTGATGAAGTCGCCTTCATGTACACTCAAGAAGGTCCCCTGGAGGAGGAAATGGCAACCCATTCCAGTAGTCTTGCCTAGAGAACTCCATGGACAGAGGAGTCTGGCAGGCTACAGTCCATAGGGTGTCAAAAAGTTGGGCATGACTGAGCGATTAACACACACTTTTGGGAAGATCTCCTGGAGAAGTAAATGGCAACTCACTTCAATATTCTTGCTTGGGAAATTCCACAGAGAGAGGAGACTGGTGTACTACAGTCTAAAGGGTCACAAACATTGGATATGACTGGGCACACACAGAAGCACTGAACCTATTTATAATTCTTTAAAGCATGTCAAAAATCAAGTAAAGAAACCTGTACTGCATAGTAGCTCTTCAAGAGACACACTGTAGATGGCTATCCCAATGAGACTACGTATCTGAGAGTCTACCTGGCAAACCCACAACATGGCAGTGCGTGACACAGAGGAAGGAGAGGGAGACACCCTTCCACCTTCTGCGTGTGAGTTGAAAGCAAAGGTAATCAATGAGAAATTCCTTTAACGTGTTTGTGTTTCTGTGTGTGCAGAAAAAGGAGAGTTGAGATTCAGTCCCTGGTGGCTCAGACGGTAAACCGTCCGCCTGCAATGTGGGAGACCCAGGTTCGATCCCTGGATCGGGAAGATCCCCTGGAGAAGGAAATGGCAACCCACTCCAGTATTCTTGCCTGGAAAATCCCATGGATGGAGCCTGGTAGGCTACAGTCCATGGGGTCGCAAAGAGTCAGACACGACTGAGCGACTTCATATCACTTCAGTTCAGTTGCTCAGTCATGTCCGACTCTTTGCAACCCCATGGACCGCAGCAAGCCAGGCCTCCCTGTCCATCACCAACTCCCAGGTTACTCAAACTCATGTCCATCGAGTCAGTGATGCCATCCAACCATGTTGTCCTTTGTCACCCCCTTCTCCTCCCGCCTTCAATCTTTCCCTGCATCAGTGTCTTTTCCAATGAGTCAGTTCTTAGTATCAGATGGGAAAAGTACTGGAGCTTCAGCTTCACCATCAGTCCTTTCAATGAATGTTCATGACTGATTTCCTTTACAGTGGGCTGGATGGATCTGCTTGCAGTCCAAGGGACTCTCAAGAGTCTTCTCCAACACCACAGTTCCAAAAGCATCCATTCTTCAGCACTCAACTTTCTTTATAGACCAACTCTCATATCCACACATGAGTACTGGAAAAACCATGGCTTAGACTAGATGGACTTTTGTTGGCAAAGTAATGTCTCTGCTATTTAATATGCTGTCTAGTTGGTCATTACTTTTCTTCAAAGGAGCAAGCATCTTTTAATTTCATGGCTGTAGTCATCATCTGCGATGATTTTGGAGCCCCCCAAAATAAAGTCTGTCACTGTTTCCATTGTTTCCCCATCTATTAGCCTTGAGGTGATGGGACTGGATGCCATGATCTTAGTTTTCTGAATGTTAGTTTTAAGCCAACGTTTTCACTCTCCTCTTTCACTTTCATCAAGAAGCTAGGCAATTTAATAGATGTTTAGTGGTATATTTATTTTTTTTTAAATTTCATATGAAGTATCCTAATGATGTGAGTCTTTTCATATTTCTGTATCACACAGGTAGATAGAAAGAGATGATATCTATCTATCATTGTCGGTCATGTGTCTGTTTAGATCTTATTTCCATCATCTAATTGACTATTTTTCCCTTATTTTTGAGAAAGTTACTAGTATACAGAGAACAAACTAGTAGTAACCAGATAGGAGGGGTTGGGGAGAGGGACAAAATAGGTAAAGGAGATTATGAGTACACACTGCCAAGTACAAAACAAATAAATTGCAGAGATGTAACCTAGAGCACAGGGACTGTATAGTCAGTATTTTATAATGATTTTAAATGTAGGATAATCAATAAAGATATTGAATTACTATGTAGTACACCTGAAACTATTAAAATTACAAAAAATAACTGTACTTCAATTTAAAAAAAATTAAGAAAAAATTACTTTTTGTATAGTTTGAATAGAAGTTATCAGATATAAATTTAACACATATTTTTTTCCCATTCTTTAGCTTGTCTTTTCATTCCCTTAATAGTATCTTTGACAGAGTAGTAGTCTTCAAATGTATGTCTTCAACATACAATTGACTACAATCGTAAGTCTTCAACAGCCAATTATGCATTTTTCTATCATTAATTATGTATTTGGTGCTGTATCTAAATGCTCATAATCAAATAGAGATTTTCTTCTTTGTTGTCTTTATGAAATTTATTGTGTTGCATTTTACTTTTATGGGATTTGTTTTGTTAATTTTTGTGAAAAGTAAAAATCCTGTCTAGATATTTTTTTTCTTTTCTTTTTTTAACATATGAATATCTGTTCATCACCATTTGTTAGAAAAACCTATCGTTTCCTTATCAACCTTCCTTTGCTCTTTTCAAAAAGACAACTTCACTATATTTGTTTTGACAACTTTCTGGGCTCTATATTCTGTTCAGCTTAAAGCTCAACATTCAGAAACCGAAGATCATGGCATCTGGTTCCATCACTTCATGGGAAATAGATCGGGAAACAGTGGAAACAGTGTCAGACTTTATTTTGGGGGGCTCCAAAAATCACTGCAGATGGTGACTGCAGCCATGAAATTAAAAGACGCTTACTCCTTGGAAGAAAAGTTATGACCAACCTAGATAGCATATTGAAAAGCAGAGACATTACTTTGCCAACAAAGGTCTGTCTAATCAAGGCTATAGTTTTTCCAGTGGTCAAGTATGGATGTGAGTTGGACTGTGAAGAAAGCTGCGCACGGAAGAATTGATGCTTTTGAACTGTGGTGTTGGAGAAGGTTCTTGAGAGTCCCTCAGAGTGCAAGGAGATCCAACCAATCCATTCTGAAGGAGATCAACCCTAGGATTTCTTTGGAGGGAATGATGCTGAAGCTGAAACTCCAGTACTTTGAACACCTCATGGGAAGAGTTGACTCACTGGAAAAGACTTTGATGTTGGGAGGGATTGGGGGCTGGAAGAAAAGGGGACGATAGAGAATAAGATGGCTGGACGGCGTCACTGACCGGATGGATGTGAGTCTGAGTGAACTCTGGGATTTGGTGATGGAGCGGGAGGCCTGGTGTCCTGCGATTCATGGGGTCACAAAGAGTCGGACACGACTGAGTGACTGAACTGAAATGAATGCAATGAATTTCTATGTTCTTTTATCAAGATCACATTGCTTAGATCTGGTTCATGTCAGTTCTCCAAACGTTTTCTCATACAGTATTTTTTGACTATCCTGTTTTTTTTGTCTTTCCATGTAAACTTTACAATCAATTTGTAGGTCTTTAAACTGGCTCATTGGAGCTTTGATTTGGATTGTTATGAATCTACAGACCATTTGGGAAGAATTCACATTTTAACACTATTGAGTCTTCCAATTGATGAACATGGTATATTTTTCCATTTGTTTAGATCTCTCATCAGAGTTTTGTATTTTGCTTTTTTGTTTTAAATTTGTTAATTTGTTTTTCATAAAGATTCTATATATATTTTGTTAAAATCAACCTAAGTATTTCATTTTTATACTAATATAACTGGTACTGTCTTTACACATCAAATTTCAACTATTCATTGCTAATATACTAAAAAAAGCAGTTCACATTTTTTTCCATTAATCTTGTATCTTGTGACCTTGCTATAATCACTGTTGAGTTTATGTAATTTTCTGCCAGTTCTTTGTGAAATTGTGAATTTTGTCTATTATTTGTCTCTATACAGACATTCATTTCATTTATGAGCAAAAATAGCTTTATTTATTCCCCCCAAAATACATAAGTTTTCTATTTATTTTTAATATTGCAGCTCTATTTTTCCCTGAAGTTTGTCTGTTTCTCCCTGCAGTTCTACCAGTTTTTGCCTCATGTATTTGACAATGTCATTGTTAGATAGATGCGCAGTATTTTATGACTTCTTAAAGAATTGACCCCTTTGTTTTTGTAACGTAGGTTCACATAGAAAAAGTATAGTTGCAACTTGGTTTTTATCCACAGTGATAGTCTTTGCCTTTTCATTGGTCTATTGAGACCACCCATGTATAAACTAGTTATATGGGAAAATGAAATGATTGGCAGCCCTGCTTTACGGGACAAAAGGGAGAAACTGGAAATACAGCATAATCAGATTTCTGCTTTGAAGTGGTCTGGTATTATCTGAAGGTGGGTTTCAATTAGTTGCAAATGTACATTGCAAATTCTATGTGAATCCTATCTAAAAAGTAGTGCCATTGGTATGCTAATTAAGGAGAGAAAATCGAATTATAAATGCTCAGTTAAATACAGAGAAGGCAGAGAGAAGAAAAAGTAAAAAACACACAAAGGACAAATGAATAGGAAACCATCAAAAGCATGGTGGACATTAATTCAATGTCATCTCTGATCATTTTTAATTCCTTTGGGTCCTCATCTGTAAATCCTATTCTGCTTTGACCAAGTTGTATGTGCCAAGGGTATTTTCTTCTCTGTGAATGCCTTTGTTTTTCCTTACACATTTGCTGTAAATGGCCTTGTTTGTATTTACTTTTGTCGTTTTCCTTCCTTCTAATATGCTCTGCAAGATGCTATCTGTAGCTGTGTGGTGCTGAGACTCTCAATCTTGTTAATATGAATACTCGGTCTATACTTTTTTCCTTAACACTGTATTTTCCTTGGAACTGATATATTTTTTTTTCTTTTTGCTATGGAGAATTTCACCCTAAATCTATCATTTTGCTACTGATTGTGTTCTCTGAATCTTTCTTTTATCCACAAAAGGTCTGTATCTTCTCCCTCGGATTTCTGCACTCTTACAGGTCTTATTAAATCAAGAAGACATTTGGAACCCTATAGTAGAAACAATTTTGTAAAACCAGACAATAGGGCAATTGCCTATGGTTGTTGTACAGAAAATGTTTATCTGTCCCCAGTGAGTAGTCACAAAATATTGAAAAAGCCAAGAGTTACTTATGCTCCCTTGTTCCAGCCTGTGTAATTATGCAAAGTGTGACTTTCTCAAGGATGGAGTCTGGATTAAAGTCAAGATTATACTTTCCTTTCCCCAAATGTCAGGATGAACAATGTCTGATTATCCACTCCCATCATACACTCGAGCATTTCCCTCTGAGGATTAGCCTCTTTTCAAAAGGGACAAAGGCTTGGATCAAACTAATGGATGTACCTAAGTCAGTACTGACAGAGTATTCACTCTGTCTTTCATTTTCTGAGACATGAAATGGGATTATTGGTATCATTTTTTCAGCAATCACCCATATCTCACAAATGTTCTCATATTTCTAGTCATCTTTTAGAAGCAGAGATAGGTCATATGAGAGGAGAAATGCTTTTTCTCTCTAAATTCAGCCTTATCTGTGAGCTGAAGTCATGGAAATGCCAACACAT
This sequence comes from Ovis canadensis, assembly GCF_042477335.2. Lineage (NCBI taxonomy): Eukaryota > Metazoa > Chordata > Mammalia > Artiodactyla > Bovidae > Ovis > Ovis canadensis. The sequence continues at coordinate 105,717,304 of NC_091251.1, forward strand.
GCCAGTGTAAGTTATCTTCTCTCCAGCATTGCTTAAAACTGTTGACCCACATTTTCAGAAGATCAAAGAAAACTTGTCTATATTACTAACTGGTTTGTCTTAACTCATCCCTGCAAAATGAAGCCGCATTAATTTATATTCTTTCTTCCTAACTGTAAGTGTATCCATTCCTCATATTACAATAAGCTAAACTCTAGTATTATTGGTTGAATGCAAATATATTGTTTTGATTAGTGATTGTTTATATTTGGGCTAAAAACTCAAAGGTTTTCATTTTCCCCACATGTAGTTCTCTGAGCATCTACATGTTATTCGTCTTCCTTTTTCACACTGTAATCTTATGTTGGTCCAGAGTAGGCAGTAAACCCCATGTCTTGCAATGTTACTCTCTCTTTAACTGACACTATTCTGGAAATACTACCAATGAAGATGAAAACCTTTTGTTTGAAATTCTAAAGTCTAATCAATCTTATATATAATAAACATCTGCCTAGAAGCAGAAATTGATGAAACTCATACAAATCATTTATATTTTGTAATGAAATACGTGAAAACATTCATATATTAATGATATGAACAGTATATTATTATGAAATAATACACATTATTTATTTTTATGAAATGTTATAAAAATTAACTATAAACATGGGAAGAGAACTCATATAAACTAAAAATACTGTAGAAATCCTCTGTCGGGGAAAGAAGTCAGCTATCTAAATCATGGTATCACCAGGGATAAAAGCTATGTGAGTCTGAGCTGGTAGGTGGGGTGAATGCAATAGCTCCTACTCAAAGATAAGCCTCAAAATCGGGTCTATGGTTTCTATTATTCTTCACATTAGAACATATTTCAGCATGTTCCATACTCATATTTCACCAAATCTAAACAACTAACTAAATCTTGTATAGTTAAATGGAGTGGGAAAGAGCAGAAACCCTCCTTCAAGTAAATGGTGCTTTTCGGTAGAGTTACATTATGACCCCAGACAACTAAATTAGAATTTATAATAAAATTGTATTCTTAAGGAAAAATAGACTGTAATTCATAGGAGCAAAGGCAGAAACCCAGGAATGTGGATATAGGAGAAGGAATAGGGAGAAGATAAAAATGAAAAGTATGTGGAATCTCAGGTCCCAAACTGAACAGCCTACATGCAGACTTGGGTTGTTCAGACTCCCCTGATCTACATAACCCAAGCCAAGACTAGAGCACTCAGTGTAACACTGGTTTATGCAGAATGGGTTGTGGGCTGGCTGACACCTAGTCTGCCACTGAGCACCCAGGCTGGTGGTTGAGTGAGACTGGGAAAGACAGAGACTGTTGGTCCCAGGGCACAAAGTAAATGGGGACAAGAATAGACAGGCTGTGGTTTGTTAAAAACCAAATCTACGGAAATCAGACCAGGGGGAAACCAGAGAGAGGACGAGGAAAAGGAAACAATAGAGAGAAAGTCTCCATTACCTCCCTGCTTCCCCAGCTCCCGGGTCCAAATAAAGCAGAGGGTAGGTATATTACTGTTTGCCAGAAGTTAGTGCTGCTCATAGTGCAGAATGTAAGATTTTGAAATTCTTTTTGACTACTGAAAATTAGACATCATTTGATGTACATTGGTGAATAAAAACATGTAGACCCAAAGAGATCAAGTGACTTGCAGAATTTAATTATGGATGAGCTGCCTTGGCTCACTGCCCCCTGGTCTCCCCTGTTCTGCCACAAGCTGGGTCCTGAGACAGGCAGACTCAGAGTACACAGGGAGGTTATTAGGGAGGGCTCTTGAGAGCAACAAGGGGGGAGGAAAAGGAAGAAAGCAAGGGTGAGCTAAAGGAGTTGCGTGTAGTGCCTCAAGGGAAGCTTCAGCAGACCCTAGAGGGGATCCAAAAGATGAAAAAATCCTTCGTAACTGTCCCAAGGAAGAGAGCCAAGACTTAAACTCCTGCATTGTGGGGTAGGTATCTGAGTAGAACATCACAGCTTCCACCAAGAGGCCTTCTTTTATTTTGCGACTCACAAAGAATGCAATCATCAGTAGAGGCAGAGAATGGCATCTGGCTGGACCCACAGGACCAGAGGTGATAGCTGGAAAACCATTTCAAACTGGTTCTGATTCCAAGAGAAAGGAACGCGTAGATGTACATTGGGCCCCTGTACACTTGGAAGGCAGCAGCTTTCAGGTGTGAACCTCAGGGGCAGGTTCCTGGGTCACCATTAACTGAGTCCCACCTTTCTCTAGATGAGCTCCTAGAAAGAATGCTAATCTTCTAGTCTGGAGATCAGAGTTCTCCCCTGTCTCTGATATGACCTGACTGAATCAGTATCTCAGCCTTTAGTGCATTTCTACATCCACAATAGAGTACTCAAATCTCTGCCTCACTTATGCCCCCTCATCAAAAGTATAAGGAAAAAATAAATATTTATGTAAAAATACTTAATAACCTTAAGGCAATATTAATGTTTCCATGACAACTCTAGGAAATGCGGGTTAGATTGGTCTCACCTTGAGGCCTTGCTTCAGATTTCTACTTTATTTCTCCGTATGCATTCACTTAGTAGATTTCAGTCATCAATAATCGAAGTATTGGATTGGCCAAAAAGTTCATTCAGGTTTCCCACACATCTAATGGAAAAACCGAAATGAACTTTTTGGCCAGCCCAATATTAATTGTTTGTAAAATTCATTGACTCTTTAAAACACATGCAGTTATTTGTAGCAATACACTTGTCTTTCTTATCCATTGTATCTGAAGAAAATTGAAAGTAAATAAAATACAGTCTTTTGTTTCGCCTATCTCTCTTCTACAGAACAGCTTCTGTTTGCTCTTACAAAAGGAGAGTAGAGTTTCTATTTTATTAGATCATTAATTCAAAGCCTGAGAGAAGTTATTGTGCCCTGATAAACCTTCTACTGTCATAAATAGCAGAAAAATAGAAGTTGGCTTCACAGATCTGACTTTTAATTGTATAACCTCCAAAAAACTTTTGGCCTCTTTTGTACCTCAATTTTACATTTTATAAAATTGGAACTTAAAAAAAAAAGAAATTATCATGCTAAAACTCATAGGTGAAATGTAATTAGTGATAAAAATGAACAATAGAAATGTATTTTCATTAATTTTGACCATAATAATAATAGTACAATACTTGTAGAAATGCCTTTCACAGAAATCAAAAGATAAATTTGGTTGTTGTAGTCAAAGGACACATAGGCTTCATTTCTGGATATGATTTTTCAAGCTCTTCAAGTATTACCTAGCCTGATGTATTCGAATCCTGCTGAACAACGTCTTCTAATAGTGGTTTTAGTTCCCACTATTATTCCTTTGATTTAGGATTTTCAAGGTCACTTACAAAGCAATATACCTGTCTGAAAAGATTATCTCCATGAAAATTTCAAGATTTATTAAAGGCTGACATTGACCAGCGATTTACCTTCCAAAAGAATAAAGAATAAGACAATGGGTTTCATTATAAGAAACTAGGAAGTTCAGACTTGAGGCAATCACCTTGAGGAAATTTGAGGCCTTTATTTTGAGACAAAAAAAGGGATTAAAAAATACAAAAGAATACTAAAGACTTATCTCAAGAAATTTAAAATTTTGTTTAGAATTGATACTCTCTGTTTTGAGTGATGGACATTTAAAATGATTGCTTTCCAAAAATTTGGCTGGATTAGACAAGCAAGCAAATGATCAAATTAATGGAATCTACATATCTCTGCCATTGTCATATGCTCTTGTCTAACTTTTAAAGTCAGCAATAAAGCATGAAGGCTATAAAAAGAGACTGTATAATTGTTGTGAGACTGACCTTTTACATGAGCTATGAGCTGCTTTGCATAATCAACCAGGCCTCCTATCTACCCAACTTCAAATCATCTATTACTCTCTAGCCATCCTCACAAATGTATTAGAATTGAGAGCTTGGTTCCATAAAGAGCAAAATAACAGGTTGCTAAAGTGACCAGAGGTTCCAACTGAACTCATCTATTGATAATATTAACAATTTCTCACTCATTAACCTGAGAACTCCTTTAGGGCAAGAAATTTATTTGTCTTTAAATTCTAAGGGTGTTAATTAGCTTCTGTCAGGGGCAAGTCTTAAAATCATCCAGTTTCCTTTGGTTAAAAGAGAAGATATTATCAGAATAGATGGAGAAGTGATAAGATTGAGAAGAAGTGTGTGTCCTGAGCCCTTGGAAGGCTTCCTTGGGCTTCATCTCAGTACACAAAGGAGTTCTGCTAGACAAATGTGTGTCTCCTCTCCCCACCTCTTCCTTATTACTGTCTCCGCCTGTGTTTCCTTTCTGCTCACAATTAACTATCATTTCTATCATTTTCATTTTTTGTCTTCAACTCTCATGGTCTCTTATTTTCTTGGTTTCAATTTTCCTTGTTTAATTACCTCTTCCTTTCCCATTTCAACTTACCACCTTCACTTTTTACAGTTCTACGTGCAGGGTCCCTCTCTTTTCTGTATCTGTGTTCAGCCTTCTCAAATGTGAGGATTTGATTGCTCATCAGCCTTATTCAAAAACAGAGCATCCCTTTATGGAAAAGCACTCATGTCATGCTAGCCATGGGCTCCCTAGCAACCGCAGGGTTTATTGTTTCTTCCTTTTTGCTTTTATCACACGTCGCTGGGATGGTTAAGTTATGTATTTTGCAGGATGTATACTTCCTTCTGAAAGTTATTAGATGTGTCAAAAAGGAAAAAAAGAAAAAAAAACAAGTCAAACATTTTATAAAGTGGTAAGAACAGATTTTATTCAGTAACTGCTAACAGTAGGAGAAAGAGCTGAGCTCCATTCTGCTTTGCATAGATATGACCTGGCATTTTAAAGGAAGAGGGATGGAGCAGAGAGGAGGGAGAGGGTGCTGATTTAGAGTCAAGGAAGTGAAAAATTACAAAGGATTGATTGGTGTGAATACTGATTTGGTCAGTTGCGTCTGCTAGCTGTCAGTTACCTAACTTAGGATTGCTTCCTTTCACAGAGACCTGGAGACAGAAGTCTTATCCTTCCTGAGCTGTAGAAAATGCATAATACCTCAAAGGGATAGGGGAAGAATCCACAATTGTAATTCCTTCTTAGCAAATGATAAGAAAGGAAGGTAAGGGGTTTTCATCAGGTGTTGACCAGACCCAGCATGAAATTCTTTTGACAATGCTTTTTCAGGTAGGAACTCCAAAAGTCCCAGGCTCATCCACACAACTTGGACTCAGGCTGCTAGAAACCATGTTAAAGTTTGGTCCAATCTCTTAGTTCAGAGTTTGGACAGAGTTATGTGCCGAGAGTTCTGTTCTAGGTCTCAGTTGCACAGTCTCTCCCACGTTTCTCAGAAGACTTAGTCATTCCCATTTTCTTCAGCATTTATGACAGTACTGGGAATACCAGAACTTGCCAAAGGACTGTGTGCAGACATGAATGCCTGTGTTAACTCGTAGTATGAACTGGAATAATTGTATTTTTGTTTTGAAAAAATTGAGCAAAGCACTTAGAAAAATTTTAGTTACTGTATCAGCACCATTGTCATTCTGTTTCTCTGTGAAAAATATTTTTTGAAGTGTAGTTGCAGAAATTGTGGAGCTGTTTGGATGCACATCAGAAAACAGGTTCTCATTTTCTTTCTGCTCAGGAGTACTCACATAGGTAGGCCGTGTCCCAAATGAGGATACAAAGTTCAGTCCCACACGAGGAGGGATGGCTTGGTGAGCGGAGGGTATGTGAGATTTCAGCTCCACACATCCCTCTGCCTGCAATCTCCCAGAAAAAAGATGTTTTGTTTTGATTTTCTTTTTTCTTTCTCTAATTTATTCAAAAGTGACATATTGGCTAGCACTGGGCATGGATCTGCTGATACAAATCTTTATAACCTTATGAAACTCCTTTAACTTGTAGAAGCCTAGAATTCTCATCTATAAATAATGAAATGTGGTTTCAATAAACGTGAAAACAAGTCCATTACAATTCTGAGACTTAGGAACTAAACTGAGAAATGTGTAAAGTTAAGTAGATTAACTTCATCATGGCAACTTTTATTTGTATATATCTATACTCGTCTAAAAATAAATAAAAATGACTTCTATGATGTAAGTGATTCTAGCAGCTAAATGTAAAATATATATGCTCACTTGCCTGATGGAATTTTTCTACTTTGTTGTTTCAGAAAGACTCAGCTTACTTTCACATTCATGACACCAGATGGATGGTTTTTCCACATCAACTCTTCTGACATTTACTGTCTGTAGGTAGCCTCGGATCCTATAAATTAAAACACTCAGTCCCACAAAACTGCTCTTCCTTCAGACACAGATCACCAGTCCCCTGGTTGTCCACTGTACCTCTGACTGACTGGCTATAAATCAGGGCTTCATAACTCCCCCTCCTTGGGTTTAATAATTCAACAGAAGTACTCAGAGAAGCCAGGAGAATACATCTACCACTTTATTATAAAAGATAGTAAAGGGTCTTCGCTGGTGGCTCTGTGGTAAAGAATCCACCTGCCAACTCAGGAGACAAAGTTTCGATCCCTGGTCTGGGAAGATCCCACATGCTTCAGAACAGCTAACACCATGCATCACAAATATTGAGTCTATGTTCTAGAGCCTGGGAGCTTCAACAGCTAAGCCCATGAGCCATGGGTCCATGCTCAGCAACAAAAGAAGCCACCGCAATTAGCCTAAACAAGTCAACCGGAGAGTAGCCGCATTTGCCTCAACTACAGAAAAGACCTCACAGCAACAAAGACCCAGAACAGCCAAAAATAAATAAGTGCATTTTTAAAAAAGGGTATTAAAGAATACAGATGTACAGCCAGATGAACAGAAATGTAGGACATGGTACAGGGAAGCAGAAGGGGCTTCTTCCATGCTCTCTCTGGGTTGCCACCCTCCCTGAACTTCCTTGTGTTCAGCTACCTGGAAACCCTCCCAGACCCATACTTTGAGGATTTTTATGGAAGCCTCACTGTATAGTCATGATGAAGTATTGTCTCAATCTTCAGTCCCTCTTTTCTTTTTGGACAATGGGGTGGGGATGAAGGTTTCCATTTTCTAATCACGGCTTACTTCTGCTGGGGGCCAGTCCAAATCCTGAAGCTTTCCAAGAGCCCACCCAGGGTCATATCATTAGAGTAAAAGACACTCCTTTTACCCTGGAAATTCCAAAGGATTTGGAGTTCTCTTTCTGGAAACAGGTTCAAAAACCAACTCTTAGGGCCAAAGAAGATCCTTGTGCTCTTATCATCTAGGAATCTACAAGAGTTTTAGGATATTAAGAATATAGATGAATAAAATTTATTTATTGGTCTCTGCTCTTTGAGAGGAAAAGGGAGCAGAAACCGATGTTTTCTATGTTTCCACATTTGTGTTTAACAAAGGACACTGCTGGAAACATTCCTGGATTAGCATAATGGAAATGTATTTGCAATATGTGCTTTCATTATGGTAAACATAAGTGTTACTTTTAAAGAAACCTACATGGCTTCATAATAATTCCTATGCTATCATTTTCACATAATATGTTCCTCTTTAGCTTCCACGATCTCAGCTTTGTTAGATCTCAAATGTTCTCTGTTAGCCTACCTCTCTATCCTTCCAAAGCTGACCCCAACCTCTTCTGCCTCTAGAAGCTTATTTTGAGATCCCAAGCATCCTATGCACTTCTCATCCAAGGGATTTTACACATGCCATTTCCACCATCTGCATTGCTCTTCCCTCCACTTAATTATAATTTGTAATTTAGCATGTCTTTTCATTTAAAAATTCATTATCATTTTTCTCAGTTAGATCGAAAGCATGAGAGAGGAATTCTATGTTGTTTTAGGTGTGTTAAAAATAATTGTTGAATAAATGAATGAAGTGGTAAATAAGCTATAACATTCCACCTTTTACATACAAATGTAACAGTTTTGGAGGTTCCCAGGTGGTGTTAGTGGTAAAGAAGCTGCCTACCAAAGCAAGAGACCCATAAGACCCAGGTTTCATCCTTGGGCCAGGATGATCCCCTGGAGGAGGGCAAGGCAACCCACTCCAATATTCATGTATGGAGAACCCCATGGACAGAGGAGTCTGGCAGGCTACAATCCATGTGGGTCACAAGGAGTGAGACACAACTGAAGCGACTTAGCATACATGCATACATTGCCTTTTTGAAGGCTTTTGAATTTTCTTTCCTTGCAGTTTTAAAGCTTTTTGAGTTTTCTTTCCATACAACAATTTGTTTCTCCATTGAAATATACAGCCTTTTTAAAATTATTTTTAGAAAGAAGACAGAATAAGATGGCACAGTTATTTGACTGTACAACTGTAAAACATGACTAAAAGCAAAGGTGTTTAGAAAACATGAAAGAATTGAAGTGATTTGTGAATTAAATGTGACTTTGAGCTATGAATGTGAATAGCCTGTTGAGGATTCAGTTGTATCTCTTACTCCTAGTCTAAACTGTTGAAATCCTAATCCTTATGCTTGAGACTGTGATCTTATTTGGGAATAGGGTCTCTGCAGATGTAGTCGAGTTAAGACAAAACTATTTAGAGGATGCCAAACTATGGAAACTGACTAACCTGGTGGCTCAGATGGTAAAGCGTCTACCTACAATGCGGGAGACCCGGGTTCGATCCCTGGATCAAGAAGATCTCCTGGAGAAGGAAATGGCAACCCAGTACTCTTGCCTGGAAAATTCCATGGACGGAGGAGCCTGGTAGGCTACAGTCCATGGGGTCGCAAAGAGTTGGACACGACTGAGTGACTTCAATGTCAATGTCGAACTACAGAAGGTCATAATCCATTGGTGTCCTTATAAGAGGAGGAATACTTAGACAGATAGACACATGGAGAAAATGTCATGTGACAAGAGAGGCAGACATTGCTCTATTATCCATTACATTGCTTGTAGTGACACAGCTACAAGCCAGGGAATGCCAAGGATTGCTGGCAATCCCCAGAAAAGAGAAAGAGACAAGGAAGTGTCTTCCCCTTGAGGCTTCAGAGAGACCATAGTCTGCTGAAAGCATGATCTTGTACTCAAAGCCCCCAACACTGTGAGACAATACATTTCTATTGTTTGAAACCTCACTTTTGGTCAATCCTAGAAAATGAATACACCCACCAGTACTCAACGGTGTTTCTGTAATCCATAATATCCTTTGAAAGATCCAACTGCATTTTTAAATCAGAGAATCCTACTACCATTCATTTCTTCCACCCTTCTGAATGACCATTGGTTGATGGTAGAGACACATTTCCAGAAATGCATTTCCAGTTACAAGGCTAATGAAGATGGTTAATCAAATTTTCAAAACTGACTTAGAATTTAGGGGAAAAAAAGGTCATTTTTCAGTAACAAAATCCTATAAAAATAGAAGATTTAAATGGAGACCATTTTTAACTTGGCATTTTTTTTTCACTCTAATCAGTTCTCAATGAAAGGAAACTAAAGGAAGATGACTATAATTGTGAAAATTCTCAATAATTAAAGTGTCTCCTAGAAGTTTTAAGAAGTGCTGGCATGAAGCTTAGCATTTTGTTTGTAAATAAGGATTTCGCTATCTTATGTTCACAGTTGGGACTTTCCAGCAGAATAACACAGCTGTGTCTACACTGAGCCAAAGTGCCGTGATGGAGGGTTCCACTGAGTTCAACATTGAAAGAGTCCCGGGTAGCCAGATGTGGAGTTTTGGATACACTTTCAGATGACTCACTATATGTTCCATTTTAATCTTGGTTTTGTCATTACATGAGCAATGGTTGAATTGGTTTGGAAATTTTTGTGAGACTTTAGCAGTTCAGAAATAAGTACTGATGAAGATAGCAACTTTGTCTTTTTTATTTTACTATTTTGTTTTATTATTATTTAATGAATATATTCTGTTTACTGAAAGTTCTTTCCTATCATGCCTTCATTGTATTACTCATTCATTCACTCATTTGTTAAATAATAATTATACAACTGTTATATGCCAGACTGCTCATGCTTTGGATCTTCAGGATTTTCTTCTCTGTAGAGAGATGCTTCACCCAAGGTCACATCCTTTCCTGAAATAGCCCACATTAAATAGCTGGTGGGATTAGTGTCAAACCCCTGCCCTTAATTCTCATGAGACACAACTTTGTTACGACATATTTGTCCCAGAGTTCACTAAAGGGCTGGCTAAGGTCAGTGTAGATCAAGGAGGTCCCGATATCCACCAGAATTTCAGTTGTCACCCTCTGCTGCTGAGCAGATTGGGGAAAGGACCTTTACCATGTTGGCTGTGTCATGGCAATTGGGATGATAGGGATTACAAGCAGTAAAGACCAAGTATTGGTGCTTCACATCCAGCAGGCTGAAACTTCTATAATTAGTGACAAGGTTATAGTAGCAGTCAAGAGGCCCAATGCACATAGCATTAGGAACAGGGTTAATAGAACCAGCATCTCTAGGGGTGCACAGTCAGCAAAGGCACTGCCAAGCTCTGACAACTCTGGGTGTCAGAAAGACATATGTCTTGTTTCAGTTCAACCTAGCTCAATTACTTACCATCCTTGTGACATTAGCCAAAGTACTGCTTTGAATTTTTATTTTTTCTAAATATTAGAGACAATGAAGCATTCTTTCCTAGAATATTGCTAGATTTAAATCAATTATATATCAACATATATAACAGATTTTGGCTCACAGGAGGACCTCAATAATTGATAAAGAGTAATGATTATTGTGTTTATCCATGATATTAACTAGTAGATAATGAATGAACTCTTCTTTAGAATTTTATCCAAAAGAGCTCTCTAAGCAATAGATTGGTAAAGTTTGGGGAGAAAAAGAAAACAAAAAAACACTGGATATCTACATTGGTTTATCAATCATCATCGTAATAATAAATGATACATGTGGGCTCAGTCACTTATGACTTTTTAATACCCCATGGACTGTAGCCCACCAGGCTCCTGAACCAGAGAGAATACTGGAGTGGATTGCCTTTAGGAAATGGGATCTCCCCCAGGGAGCTTCTCAGCCCCGGGACTGAACCTAAGTCTCCTGTGACGCCTGCGTTTGCAGGTGGATTCTTTCCCACTGAGCCTCATATCTGAGTTGTCTCTAAGACAGAAGAATGCGGAAAAGGAAGGGTCCTTTCGGAAAAGAGAATACTCAACAACAAGGTCAAAAGAGAAACTTTAGACCCAGTTTCCACTCATACAATGGACCTTGGATACACTTTTAAATAAATAAATTGGAAAAAAAAATATAAATTTGAGGAAAAACTCAAGAGGAGTACAAAAACACTTTTTCAAGGACTGGGAGATATAGAAGGACAATTTAAATAATGTGATTTATATTTTTATAGCTAAAAAACAATTTCATGGTATGCAGCTTGAAGCTTGCCTAGTAAAAATATGACATTTCTTTAAATTTAAATATAACGCATAGCAAAAAAGAGAAGACAGAAACAGCTTGTCAACATGTGACAGTCAACTGCCAAATTGTAAGTGAACAATGATAGTAAATGAAGACATATGACATGAAATCTGTTCTTAACTTGAGAAGGATTAAGTTTGGCAATATTACACATTTTCATGAAAATAAAAACCTAAAAGTGAAGCTAAGCATATCTGAGAAGGTAAGGTCTATTTTCTGGAATTATAACTCACCTCCCCCAGGCTCTAGGCACACTTTTTGAATCTTATCTTTAAATTTTATCTCTAGCATGTAGCTTTCAAGTTGTTTGAAATATGATAACTTTTTTGAAGTCCTTTTCACCAATCTGATTTTCCCTAAACCTTTATAGCTGCTTTTTTTTTTCCCCCTCTGAGAACATTTCCTTCCAGGAAATATGAATAATGCAGATATGAATTTGGGGTGATGATTTATCTAATAAGCAAATGTTTCACAAAAATGTACCGGTTGAAAACTATAAAATTAACCTTAAAAATATTTGAATTCAGTTCCATTTCTACTACACTCTACCTGTGCGATTTTGTGGGTTATTTTCTTTAAGCATCTTTTCACCATCTATAAATAATATCTTTCTTTCGATAATTAGTTTACTTTTGTTTATTCATTTGATTGTATTTTTTGATAATAAAAATATTTTTTTGTTGTTGTTTTTGTTCAGTCACTAACTCATGCCCAACTCTCTGTGTCCCCATGGACCACAGCACACCAGGCTCCCCTGTCCTTCACCATCTTCCAGAGTTTGCTCAAACTCATATCCATTGAATCAGTGATGCCATCCAATCAACTCATTCTCTGTTGTCCCCTTTTCCTTCTGCCTTCAATCTTTCCTAGTATCAGGGTCTCTCCTAATGAGTTGGATCATCACATCAGGTGGCCAAGTATTGGAGCTTCAGCTTCAGCATCAGTCTTTCCAATGAATATTCAGGACTGATTTCCTTTAGGATTGACTGGTTTGATCTCCTTGCAGTCCAAGGGACTCTCAAGAGTCTTCTCCAACAACACAGTTTGAAAGCATTGATTCTTCACACTCAACCTCTTTCTGGTCCAGCTCTCACAACCACACATGACTGCTGGGAAAACCACAGCTTTGACTAGACAGACCTTTGTTGGCAAAGTAATGTCTCCGCTTTTTAATATGCTGTCTAGGTTCATCACATCTTTTCTTCCAGTGAGCAAGGGTCTTTCAATTTCATGGTTGCAGTCACCATTTCATGGTTGCAGTGATTTTGAAGCCCAAGAAAATTGAGTCTGTCACTGTTTTCACTGTTTCCCCCTCTATTTGCCATGAAGTTATGGTACTGGATGCCATGATCTTTGTTTTTTGAATGTCGAGTTTTAAGCCAGCATTTTCACTCTTCTCTCTTACCTTCATCAAGAGACTCTTCAGTTCCTTCTTGCTTTCTGCCATAAGGGTGATGCCATCTGCAGATCTGAGGTTATCGATATTTCTCCCGACAGTCTTGATTCCAACTTGAGCTTCATCCGGCCTGGTATTTTGTAAGATGCACTCTGCATGTAAGTTAAATAAGCAGGGTGGCAATATACAGTCTTGAAGTACATCGTTCCCAATTTGGAACCAGTTGCTCCATGACCAGTTCTAATTGTTGCTTCTTGTCCTGCATATGGGTTTCTCAGGAGGCAGGTAAGGTGGCCTGGTATTCCCATATCTAAGAATTTTCCACAGTTTGTTGTAATCCATATAGTCAAAAGTCAAAGCTTTAGTATAGTATACTAAAGTCAAAGCTTTAATATAGTCAGTTAAGCAGAGTAAATGTTTTTTCTGGAATTCCCTTGATTTGTCTATCCTACAAATTCCCTTGCTTTGTCAAATTTAAAACAACCTTGGGAAGGAAGTGTGCTTCTACTCTTTTAATTTGTAGGTGGCGATAGAAATTTTAGATGGTTAACTATATTTCCCAATGACATTCAACTATTAATAACAGGCCTAGAATTAAAACACAGGTCATTATTAAAATAATGTTAATATATTTAATTTCACAATAGTGTGTATATAAAAAATCAAGGAATTTTAAATCAAAACAAATTATCATTTAAAGCACTGAGGAGAAGTATATAAAAATCTTATGGTGTCTAGAATCATTTTCCTCTTAATGGCTCTTTCTAAAACTCATGAATATTTCTCTACTTCCAATGCTAATAGCCAAAGAAAAGAGATAAAGTAGGGCTTTTTCTTATTTAATTCTTATACAGAAGATAATGACTTTCATCCTTTTACTCATCTTTAGCTTTTGAAACTTGGACTCAGCATGAGCACATTTTTGGCAATTACTGTCATTTGGAATCATTTTTGTTTTTCTTTTCCAATTATTCTTTTACCTGGTCCTCATTACTCACCATTAAACAAGGTGGCTTCCTCTTTTTAACACTTTCTACCTCCACTCTCTTTCAACTCTGATTTATTATCAGCATAAGCTATGTATTTTGGCTAAGCAATTCCTTTGATTTTTCCAATCAAATCAAGTCATGCTGCATGATGGGGAGACTTCCAAAGAGGCAGCTCTACTTTTTGGAGGCTTGTTTCCACAGCCTAAGACACCCACAGTATCCATTCATTAGCACACGTTTAATGAGAGCCTCTTTGTGAGAAGTGTGGCAGTCCTCTTTGCAGTGGAATTCAATGGGGATTAGAGCCAGGGGTAGCTCAGATGGTAAAGAATCTGATCGCAATGTGGGAGACCCCGTTTTGATCCCTGGGTTGGGAAGATCCCTTGGAGAAGGGAATGGCTACCCACTCCCATATTCTTTCCTGGAGAATTCCATGGACAGGGGAGCCTGATGAATTATAGTCCATGGGGTCACAAAGAGTCAGGTATGACTGACTGACTATCACACACACACACACACACACACACACACACACACGCACGCATGCACACTGATCTTAAAGGGACTTCCCAGGTGTTACTAGTGGTAAAGAACCCACCTTCTAATGCAGGAGACATAAGAACTGTGGGTTCAGTCCCTGGATCTGGAAGATCTTCTGGAGGAAGATCCAGTAAACTTGTCTGGAGAATCCCATGGACAGAGGAGCCTGGTGGACTATGGCTCATAGAGTCTTAAAGAGCTGGAAGTGACTATACTATCTTAGCATGCATTCACTGACCTTAAAAATTATTCACTCCATTTGAGGAGACTGGAATATGCACATAAAAAAGATTACATATTCTCATTTTAACAAAATATGAAATATTCCCTACCTTATATTTTCTGTACACTAAGATAATGGCAATATACAAAAAAGATCAAGAAAATCCTCATTTTAGGGTGCCTTATATTTAAGCAGGAAACACAAACAATAAAGAATAAATATAATAAATAATTAATGACATACTTAGTAAGTTCTAAGTGCTGTGGAAATATTCACAGGCTCAGGGGGATGGAAAGTGCTGGTGGTCGTACGGGGTTTCAATCTGAGATGTGTGGTTGAGGTAGCGTGTAATGAGAAAGCAGCATCTGGACACCTTGCTGATTCGTGCCGTGGGAAGTTGGAGCAAACAAAGCATCCGTTTTGAGGTGGGATCACCTGGCATACTTGTAATAAAGAAATGGAGAATACACCAGTTTATTGTAGCAACGTGTGCAAGGTGTTACTGATAGGAAATAAGGCAAAACATGTCATTAGTTGACAATTTCTGTAGGGTCTCTTAGGCCATTGTAAGTTCTCTGGTTTTTCTTTCGGAAGAAATAAAAAGGCCTTTTCAGAGTATATTATCTAACTTTAGGGGGAAAATG
The DNA here is from genome assembly GCF_042477335.2 of Ovis canadensis. NCBI lineage: Eukaryota > Metazoa > Chordata > Mammalia > Artiodactyla > Bovidae > Ovis > Ovis canadensis. The sequence goes on from NC_091251.1 coordinate 105,732,487, forward strand.
GTTTTTGCCAAAAAATTAGTTGAAGAACACAGCAAAAATTCTTGTTAATAATGATGGAGCCTTAGACATGGGTAGCAGGGACGGATGTAGTAAGAAGTTGGTCTCCCTAGAAGTGATGAGAAGCTTAGGACATATTTTGAAGGAAAAGCTAGCACCATTTTATGATAGACTGAATACAGTATTTGAGAAAATAAGAGATGACTTCAAGATTTTTGAAACAAAACAATATAAGACAGAAACTCTTAAAATAAAACTATAAATTTCTGGAACTGAGATAGCTGGATACAACCATAATAATATTTTCTCCATCGATGAAGTCACTCAGGAAATAACAGAGATAGTGTCGATGCAGCAAGTTTAAAACGGAGTCTTCAGGGATGTGTAGGGTTTACAGAGTAAAGAGTAGAGGTATGTATGAGGTAAATGTCACAAGCAAGAGAAATAAGATACAGATACATACACACAGATATAATGTGCGTATATGTCTGCTTAGTCACTCAGTCATATCCGACTCTTTGTGACCTCATGGACTGTAGCCTGCCAGTCTCCTCTGTCCCTGGGATTCTCCAGGCAAGAATACTGGAGCAGGTTACCATTCCTACTCACTGGGATCTTTCTGACCCAGGGATCAAACTCGCATCACTCGTGTCTCCTGCATTGGCAGGCAGTTTCTTTATCATTCTACCACTTGGGAAGCCCATATATATAGTTAAGTTAAATAAAGCTAGCAGACTTGGTCTGAACCAAGAATCAAGGGAGATAGGTTGCAGAGTTTTTCTCTGCAAAATAATTAGAAATCTGCTAGAAATTAAATTTAAAAACTTTTAGAGTTTCAATCAAATTGAGTAAGATTAGTGAATAGAAAATATACATAAAATTTCAAAAATATCTGGAGATAATTAAGGACCACAATGATTCTCTTTAATTAAATTGAAATCTATTTTCATTCTAAGTGACAACATGAAATTTCATACCTGTGCTGAGGTATTCAATGCTTGTGTTGGGTCCATGATGGTATGTTTTATCCATTTAGAAACTCATCTTTATATTACTAGTGATTTCAAGTTCAATTCAAAATAGTCATAACAATAATCAGGCCAATTTGGACAGCATTTCAAAAACACAACCATGATCAAATGCTTAGTCTATCAAGCATGCTTTGCTACCTCTAATTGAGATTGATACTGTTGATTTCAATTTACATAATAGGCATGGTCAGGTGTCACCCAGAGAGATATTGGTGGCCATAGAATGACTGAACAATACACTAAAGGGACTATTTACCATTTGCTTCTTAGTATTCAGTCATTTAATGGAAGGTTCTCTAAAGATAGTTTTTTCATATATTATCTGCTCCGTAGAAGTAGGTTTACACATGGACTTTGTTCAGTCAAATGCTTGTGTTTTTGCCTTTTTTTTTTTTTCAGATTTCCTAACAGAAAACTTCTCCTTGTGCATATGTGTATTCTCTAAGGGAGTCATGCTGTAGAGTCTATTTAAGCTCCTAGTCAGGAAAATTGAGAGACGACAGAGAAGTGCACCATATTGTATTACTTCTGGAAGAAAAACTCTACAAGAAGTAAAAGATGGCTTGTATGTATATGAAAAAGAGCACCATAATGCCAGTTAGTTTACATATATAACTATATACAATGTACAATGCAAGTGCATTGACTTACATACACTATAAATCGGTGACTTTTTTGCAGTAAGAGATATTTTCAAGGGTAGTAGTTAGAGTTGCACAGCTGGAACTATTTGCAGAAGTTTTCCTAAAAGGTACTTCCTAAAATTCACATTCACACTAGCACCTTTAAAATGAACTAAATGATCAAAATATGTTAATCTAATCACTGATTCAGATTTACTATAGATCTCTTACAAGTAGATAGAGATGTTTATCCTTGGCATGAGTCTCACTACTGTCTGCTGGCATTTGTGTATGGTATAATGAATGTATGAGAGCTCTGTCAGCGTATCACCAACTCCCACGGCCGCAGAGTCTGAGAAAGTTACTGGCTCACAGTAGCTGCCTCCAGACCACAAATACTTTACCTGGAGAATGGGCTGACTTATCAGTTCTCTCCTTCCTATGACTCATCTCTAACCACATCATCCTGAAACTTCATTTCCAAAGCTTCATTTAACCATGTATCATCCACACATTTCATCGCTTGTAGTGTTACTTAATTTTTTTCATTAAATTGATAAATTTTAAACAAATAGGCATAAGCTGATAATACATCTTTCAGTATTATAGCAGCTTAAATATAACAGCTTAAATATTAATTAAGCTGTATAATAAACAGTAATTAATTAATTACTGTTAATTACTATTTATTGCTTACTGTAATAAGTAATTACTGTTTAATTACTATAAACATTAATTACTATTTATTCATTAGTAAACAGTAATATAACAGCTTAAACATTAAAATACAGAATGTTTGTATATGTGTACCATTGAAAACCATCTTTTTTATTGCTTATCATGTCTTGAAATATAGCAAATTTTGATTGGCAGTAAGGTAAGACTCTTCCTTAATCCATGTTGAGGTCAGGCTCAACTGTATGCCTTTGTTGCAAAATTGTGAAAAGTATTTAACCGAATCATTCAACTGAAATGATGTTCAACTTGTGATTATAAGGGAGTACTTTCCTACATCAGGAAATCATATGAGAACATGGTCTGGTATCCACTTTCAAAGAACTTATATCAGGGACAGCAATACTATGTTGCAAGAAACTAAGGGAGTGCAAAGCAGAGGAAAACATACCGATCACTGCAGAATGAGAATTCGGGAATAGGTAAAGCTTGTCCTGGGGTTTTAAATGGCAGATTAAACCTATCAACTCTGAAGATATGAAGGGTTAGGGGAAGATGTTCCCGAAGATTTCTGATGAGCAGGGTCAGGGGATTGCACATGGCTCTTGTGCAATTCTTACACATGGGTACAAGAATTTCACTGACCTCATGGAGAAAGAGTCTGGAAGTGGATTCAGGCTGTGGATTGTGCAATATTTTGTATGTCAGCAGATGGGATTTCGAATTCTTCATATGATTTCTGCAATTATTTTTTTCTGTGGCTTGTATATATATTTACCTGCTACATTGTATAATGCATCATCATTATGAAATACCATCAGCATTATTACTACTGTTACAATACTATATGTATTATATGGGTGTTATTATTAATGTGATATTACATGTCCTATATATGTATTTCATATGCATATCTGTATGCATACATATGCTTATTTACACACATGCATAAGTCATTGCTGCTGTAACATTATACATTATTTAAACTGAAAAGAGGAAGCACACTCTTAAAATAGACTTTGCTGTGCTTGTTTTACAAATCTGAAAACTGGCGATCAGAAACATTGTCACAGTCTAACGTAACAGAATTATGGTTCCTTTGCCAGTCTGTGATGACTGAATCTATGCTTCTGTGAAGTAAAACTTCCATGATAGACACTGACTAGGGTAAAAGAGTTTCTCTTATTCAAATTATTCTGGTGGCTAAAAACTAATTTCATGAGTTATAGCCAGGATCTCTCTGTTTCAGAACAAACACATAGTTTCTCTAACATTAGATTCATAAAATTGTCATGATAACCAGAATTTAATAACCATTATAGTGAGTAACACTGGCAGAATCAAATGTGAATCCACATTTAGCTGGTGGATGCTTCACTGAAGTCAAAACTTTTCTGAATATCATTCTTCACTTGGAATACAAACTTCTCTGAATTCAGTTATCCTGGAAATTCTTGCCAAATACTTGAAGATATGACAACTTACTCAATAATTTTTATGAAGTCTTGACTTCAGTAATCAGTATGATCATTTTTATAAAAAGTGAAAGAATTAAGTTTGTTTTGAATTGTTATTAATTTGAAAACTCTACAAAGGAGAGGCGATCTTTATTGATGTTTCAACTGTGATATCAGTATCATTAAAGGGGAAAAAAAATGAAATAATACTTGGGTCCAAACCATGGATCATTCACTTCCTGCCTGTGTGATCATGAATGAAGTATCTATAGACCGGATTTCAGTTTCTGCATCTATAAATGCAGCATGTTAAGGATTAGGGAGACTAGCCATACATTTGGCACTCAACATAATAGAAAAAATATGCTTTATAGCACAGGTTTTGGCATCAGCTGGCCTGGGTGATGGGTTGTATAACCTTGACTGTATATAACAATCTCTACAAAACTAAAACAGAGACTATAACATATTTACTTCAGTATGGTTGTGAAAAATGGAGGAAATATTACATAAAACTTCTTGTTTTCTTAGCTTTAGTACTAGTAATGATCACAAATCCTAATAACTGATGTATGGGTGCACTCGTCCATGTCCGACTCTTTGCAGCCCTATGGGCTATACTCCACCAGGCTCCTCTGTCCATGGAATTTTCCAAGCAGTACTTTTGGAGTGGGCTGCTATTTCCTACTCTAGGGCATCTTCTCGACCCTGGGATTGAACCTGTGTCTCTTGTGTGTCCTGCATTGATAGACTGATTCTTTACCATGAGCACCACCTGGGAAATAACCAATAATGAAGGGTGATTACTATGAGTGTTATTGTTCTGACAAGAAGGGCTTATGATCATGACATTTTGATTATTTGAAATTATAATTTAAAATATTGGTTTACAGTTTTGAAAACAGTATTCATATTTGAAGTGACCGCAACACATGGAGTACTAAGCAAGAGAGTTCCAGAAAAACACCTATTTCTGCTTTATTGACTATGTCAAAGCCTTTGACTGTGTGGATCACAATCAACTGTGGACAATTCCGAAAGAGATGGGAATACCAGACCACCTAACCTGCCTCCTGAGAACTCTGTATGCAGGTCAGGAGGCAACAGTTAGAACTGGACATGTAACACCAGACTGGTTCAAAATAGGAAAAGGAGTACGTCAAGGCTGTACATTGTCACCTTGCTTATTTAACTTATATGAAGAGTACATCAGGAGAAACGCTGGGCTGGAAGAAGCACAAGCTGGAATCAAGATTGCCAGGAGAAATATTAATAACCTCAGATACGCAGATGACACCACTGTTATGGCAGACAGTGAAGAGGAACTAAAAAGCCTCTTGATGAAAGTAAAAGAGGAGAGTGGAAAAGTTGGCTTAAAGCTCAACATTCAGAAAACGAAGATCATGGCATCTGGTTCCATCACTTCATGGGAAATAGATGGGGAAACAGTGGAAATAGTGTCAGACTTTATTTTGGGGGCTCCAAAATCACTGCAGATGGTGAGTGTAGCCATGAAATTAAAAGACGCTTACTCCTTGGAAGAAAAGTTATGACCAACCTAGATAGCATATTCAAAAGCAGAGACATTACTTTGCCGACTAAGGTCCGTTTAGTCAAGGCTATGGTTTTTCCAGTGGTCATGTATGGATGTGAGAGTTGGACTGTGAAGAAGGCTGAGCGCTGAAGAATTGATGCTTTTGAACTGTGGTGTTGGAGAAGGCTCTTGAGAGTCCCTTGGACTGCAAGGAGATCCAACCAGTCCATTCTGAAGGAGATCGGCCCTGGGTGTTCTTTGGAAGGAATGATGCTAAAGCTGAAACTCCAGTACTTTGGCCACCTCATGCAAAGAGTTGACTCACTGGAAAAGACTCTGATGCTGGGAGGAACTGGGGGCAGGAGAAGAAGGGGACAACCGAGGATGAGATGGCTGGATGGCATCACTGACTCGATGGACGCGAGTCTGAGTGAACTCTGGGAGTTGGTGATGGACAGAGAGGCCTGGCGTGCTGCGATTGATGGGGTTGCAAAGAGTCAGACACAACTGAGCAACTGAACTGTACTGAGGATTAGGTGCCATGAACAGAATTTCCCTAAGTGGTAACAGTCATTTTGAAAATTCTTTCAGTTTCTTTTTAAGATGTGGACAGATTAAAGTTGCCCAACCAGGTTATTACCAATAAACTTTTCCAATATGATATAATTAAACAGGAAGAGTGAGGGTAATAAAATTTCTTAGTTTTATTTCTAAAGTTCCAGAAAAATCAATATCCCTAATCCACATTTTGGTCATTGCTTATGAAAGTTAAGAAAAGAGATCTATTTTCCCTTCTAGTTGTAAACAGGAGAACACAGATTCCGTTACATAAAGTTTCAATGTCTAAACACAAAGCTTAAACTATGCATTTGAATCAATTTATAATGATTAAGAGTTTGAAGAGGAAGCAATGTCTTTCTGGTGTCATTTTTCTTAAAATACCAGTCTACTTTATTATGTAATTATAACCATAAGTTGTTTCATTTTCAGGGTAAATAGCAAGTATTATTTTATTCCTCGTGTGAGGGTTTTCCAAGTTTATTTATTCTTGTCCTACCTCTTGCCCTAATGAATGCATTATCTGTTCCTGCCTAATCCTGCTACACAGGAATGGTAAGGGAAATCCGGCATGCATGCCTTTTGACCTTAATCTTAAGTGCATTGCAGCGTTCCTGAAAGTCAAGCCAGCATGCCTTTCACTTCTCCGTTCCTGAAATCTCATACTTAAGAGTGTTTGCGCTTGTCTGCTTTATTTGCCTCAGGACAGAAATCCTGACCTTCTGGGCCATTCACTCTACCATGCACCTTTACGGTTCTTGAAAGCTAGTTTATCTGGGGGAAAATAAAACAGAACAAGAAAAATGAGGACTTAGATTATTTTTAAAATGAAGGAAAGGGATATGATAAGATCAATCATTTAAAATACCTTTGAATTACTTCATGTGAATACAAATCTCTCTACATGTATTGCCTTTTATATATATTTAACCTTTTATATCTATAACCTTTAATATATATTTATATTGGTTGACCAAAATGTTCATTTTTTTATTTTTTTCTGTAAGATGGCTTGAGTAGCTCTTAATTGTCTTTAACTTCATTCAAAGCCATTTTGTTAGGTTGTATTGTGACAACTCCCATAGCATTCATTTTAAAGGAACTTATCAAAACTGATGAATTTTTGTTTAGCTATTTTAATATTTAAGATGGAAGCAAAAGCAACATTTGCTGCATGCTATGCTTTATTACTTCAAGAAAGGTAAAAACACAACTGAAATACACACAAAAAAGATTTGTGCAGTGTATGCATAGAAGGTGCTGTGATTGATCAAAAGTGTCGAAAGTGCTTTGTGAAGTTCGTGCTGGAGGTTTCTCACTGGATGATGCTCTATCATCAAGTAGACCAGTTGAAGCTGATAGTAATCAAATCAAGACATTGATGGAGAAAAATCCATGCTATACCATGCCTGAGATACCTGAAAGACTCAAAATATCCAAATCAAGAGTTGAAAATCATTTCCACCCAGTTTGGTTATATTAATCACTTTGAAGTTTGGGTTCCTCATAAGCTAAGTGGGAAAAAAAAAATCTTCTTGACCATATTTCCACATGCAATTCTCTACTTAAATGTAATGAAAATGTTCCATTTCTAAAACAAATTGTGACAGGTGATGAAAAGTGGAAACTGTACAATAATGTGGAATGGAAAAAATTGTGGGGCATGGGAAATGAACTGCCAACTGGAACAAAGGCCAGTCTTCAGTCAAAGAAGATGAGGTTGTGTATACGTAGGACTGGAAGAGAGTCTTCTATTATGAGGTTCTGGAAAACAAATAATTAATTTCGACAAATACTGCTCCCAGTTAGACCAACTGAAGGCAGCACTTGAAAAAAAGTGTCTGGAATAAGTAAACAGAAAATGCATAGTGGTCCACCAGGATAACACAAGACCAATTATTTCTTTGATGACCAGGCAAAAACTATTACTCTTGGCTGGGATGTTCTGATTCCTCTGCCATATTCACCAGATGTTATTTCTTCAGATATTCATTTATTTTGGTCTTTACAAAATTCTCTAATGAAAAAAATTTCAATTCCCTGGAAGATTGTAAAAGGCACCTGGAATAGTTCTTTGCTCAAAAGGATAAAAAGTTTTGGAAAGATGAGATTATGAATTTGCCTGAAAAATGGCAAAATATAGTGGAACCAAATGGCGAAGATGTTGTTTAATAAAGTTTTCAGTGAAAATGAAAAATGAGTCTTTTATTTTTACTTAAAAAATTGAAGGAAAAATTTGACCAAGGTATACTACTTTCATCAAGTTATACTATTTTTGTTTTTTGTTTTTGTTTAGTCGCTAAGTTGTGTCTGACTCTTTGCAACCCTACAGACTGTAGCACACCAGGCTTCTCTGTCCTTCACCAGCTCCCGGAGTTTGCTCAAATTTATGTCCATTGACGTGGACATTTGCTCATGTCCATTAACTTGTTTTGCAACCATCCTCTGTCTCTTATCCTCTGTCCAACCATCTTTCCAATCATCTTATCCTCTCTCTTCCCCTCTCCTCCTGCCCTCAATAATTGTATAGTCCTTTACGTATATTTCAGCTTGATAATGTGTTATAAGAGCTATTCTATGCAGCAAATCAAATTTGCAATTCTTATTTATAGAGGTGCAGGTTTCTTTCATCTTGAGAGGCACAGAAATTGACATTTTATAAAAGATCACTTTTTAAAAGGGACCGTAATTTAGCACAAAATTGCCCAAAATTTCTAATTGTTCTTCAAATATTTTTAGCTCTTTCTACTTAAATGATAATATCCTTGCAGACTTTGGTCACACAGAAGGGATTAATAGAGAGTCCTGTCTTCAAGGAGCTTGCAATCTAGTACAGAAGAGAATAAGAAACAAGGAAAATTAATACTTTTAATATGATAATTGCTTTAATAAAGTTGTATTGCCTATAGTAAAGTTGTAGTTTTGAAGAAGAGTAGGCGGAAATACGCAGTTGCATGTCCCCTGTATGACTTCCCAGGTGGTTCAGTGGTGAAGAATCTCCCTGCCAAAGCAGGAGACACAGGTTCCATCTCTCTGAGTCAGGAAGATCCCCTGGAGGAGGAAATGGCCAGTATTCTTGCCTGGGAAATCCTATGGATAGGAGACTAGTGTATGGCAAATTCAAATTTTAATTTTTGTAACATTCTGGATTTTTAAACAAATATTTTCCATCAAAGGTTAGTTAACTTTGTGGATGTGAAACCTGCAGATTTCGAAAGCCAACTCTACTCTCAACATTTTTTCAGCTGAACTCCACATGGGGCGTGGATGACCTTTCTAAAGATAAGGCCCCAAACAGAAAATGTCCATGTCTTCTCAGTGGCCCAAATAATGATGCCCCAGAAGAAGGATATAAATGTGAAAGGAGGAAGAAATGAACTGCTCGACAAAAGTATTTTAAAAGTTTTCTACTCTAATCAAAACAGACATGTGGGTTAGAATATCAAAGAATGGGAGGAGGAGGATGGATAGAGGGCCTCTCCTCAAGAAGCTTTTCTTCTTATTTCCAGTCCAGTCATGAAGTTTCCAGCATTTGTATCAATACCATACCAACACAGGTATCTTGATTCACCATCCATATATACATGATCAGAACTTAAAACAAGCTCAGAAACTCAAAATCATTTGGACTACTGGAATCCTAACGCATGGTACTTGCAGCTAAAAATCGTAGTTTTTAAACTTGGGCTATTGGTCAAATTAGGATTAGTGTGGGATTGCCGGGAGAAATATCAATAACCTCAGATAAGCAGATGACAACACTCTTAAGGCAGAAAGTGAAGAAAACCTGAATAACCTCTTGATGAAAGTGAAAGAGGAGAGTGAAAAACTTGGCTACTGGATGCTTGGCGCTGGTGTACTGAGACGACCCAGAGGGATGGTACGGGGAGGAAGGAGGGAGGGGGGTTCAGGATGAGGAACACGTGTATATCTGTGGTGGATTCATGTTGATATATGGCAAAACCAATATGATATTGTAAAGTAATTAACTTCCAATTAAAATAAATAAATTTATACTTTAAAAAAAAAGAAAAAGTTGGCTTAAAGCTCAACATTCAGAAAACGAAGATCATGGCATCCAGTCCCATCACTTCATGGCAAATAGATAGGGAAACAGTGACAGACTTTATTTTTTGCTCTCCAAAATTACTGCAGATGGTGACTGCAGCCATGAAATTAAAAGATGCTTACTCCTTGGAAGAAAAGTTATGACCAACCTAGACAGCAGATTAAAAAGCAGACACATTACTTTGCCAACAAAGGTTTGTCTAGTCAAGGCTATGGTTTTTCCAGGAGTCATGTATGGATGTGAGAGTTGGACTATAAAGACAACTGAGGACAGAAGAATGGATGCTTTTGAACATAGGTGTTGGAGAAGACTCTTGAGAGTCCCCTAGACTGCAAAGAGATCCAACCTAGTGGATCTTTCCTTTAGACCATCCTAGAGGAAACCAGTCCTGAATATTCATTGGAAGGAGCGATGTTGAAGCTGAAACTCCAATAGTTTGGCCACCTGATGTGAAGAACTGACTCATTTGAAAAGTCCCTGATTCTGGGAAAGATTGAAGGCAGGATCAGAAGTGAATGACAGAGGATGAGATGGTTGGATGGCATCACCGACTCAATGGACATGAGTTTGAGTGAACTCCGGGAGTTGGTGATAGACAGGGAGCCCTTCTGTGCTGCAGTCCATGGGATTGCAGAGTTGGACACGACTGAGCAATTAAACTGAATTGAACTGACTGTGGCTCATCAGCAAGGTTTCAGAAAGAGTGAATTTACATACAAATCACAGACAGACTCAGACTTACAAAACAAACTTATGGTTACTGGGGGGGAGGGTAGAGGGGAGGGATAGATTTGGGAGTTTGGGGCTGAGATGTATACACTGCTATATTTAAAATAGATAACGAACAAAGACCTATTTTATAGCACAGGAAACTCTGCTCAACACTCTTCAATAATCTAAATGGGAAACAAATTTGAAAAATAATAGGTACATGAATATGTATAACTGAATCGCTTTGCTGTATGTCTGAGACTAAAACAACTTTGTTTATCAACTATACTCCAATATAAAATACAAATTAAAAAAAATAAGTTTCTTCTTGTCCAGGCAAAATGCAAAGAAAACAGATGTGTGAGTACTTGTAGTGAAGGGGGGGAAATTTTAAAGCAAGAAAACAGTAGCAGCGACAGTTTTCGAGAAGGAAATAATCTCAAAAATATTTAGTATCTTGGCAGGTCTTGAACAAGTAAAATCTCATATTTAAGTTAACTCCCTAAAGATTATCATTGGAAAGGTGAGTCTCATTCACAGTCCAATGGGCTAAACATTTAGTTGAATGAATAGAAAAGCAGATCTAATAAAAGTTCTTAATTACTTTTAGATGTTATCATACTGCAAACACACCAGCTCTGTCATAAAGTGTTTAGTCCACAATACAAAGTCAGACTCTGTTATAGCACACAGAGTCCTTCAGCATCTGGATTCTGGCCATCCTCCCAGCCTGTTTTCTTTATCCTCTCTATACTCACGCAGTGGATTTCTATTAGGATGGTATCCTTGAAATCCCCAAATCAATCATGCTTTGTCATACTTCCCACCTTTAATATGTTCTTTGCTTTACCAGGAATGAACATCACATCAGAAATAATACCTCCCAACGCCTTTACGATGCTTAGCACAATGAAAGACTTCCATAGACATTTATGAAATGTAAATGATGAAATTTGCAAACAAGTGTTAGATTGTTTTTAATGAATTTGAACTCACTATTCAAGGTTGCTGAAATATGCTAATGTAAATAATCCCTGAATTTGCAGTGATGATGCCCTCCTGCACTGTCCTGATCTTCATCAGACACAGCTCGTTTGTGCTCACTGGGTACCTAGTAAGACGATGGTTCAGGAGACAGGGCCTGACGTGAAATGCAATTGTTCTTGATAAATTTTGAGACCAAGAGTTTACATTTGGAATGAAGTCAAAGTATGTTGCTTTTCCTACCTTAGAGCCTGAAAATGTCAGTTTAAATTCTCTGTTCCAGTTACCTATGCTCATTGTCTGTTCTGCTATTGCTGTGGATTTTAAAAATTGTCTTGATTGTAATAATACTAATAGCTTACAGTTATTAGAGTTTTACAGTATGTCAGGCACTGGCATATACTATCTCACTGAATAATTGAAAAAAAATCCCATTAATTAGATTCCAATAGATTCACACATTATAAATGAGGAGTTTAAGGCAAGAGATTTGAGATACATTGCCAAAGGGCACACGGCTTATAAATGACGGAGCCAGGATTTTAAAACTTTAAGAGCCCAGCGTCCTTGTTCTTAGTCTCAATACTATCATGTTTCCATGTTTCTACCACATTAACATATATTTCCCACTGTGTTCTAGGTGCAGAATTTGTAATTTGTATTAAGAGTATCTCATAAATTAATCAGTAATCTGCATTAACCTTATCTCAGTCAAAATTTACTAGAATGTTGTTTTCTACATAGATATCAACAGCGTAACTTGGATAGATGAAGACCCTTGCCCTAAGTTGTGAAATTAGTTAATTGTAAAACCTAAATTTCAAATCCAGGTACTTTAACTTAGAAAAAGTAAATAATGAAATGATTATGCTTTGGAAGAAAGAGCAAGTTATTTCATAAATAGTTGTAGCTCAGTCAGTAAAGAATCTGCCTGCAGTGCAGGAGACCCGGGTTCAATCCCTGGGTTGGGAAGATCCCCTGGAGAAGGAAATGGCACCTCACTCCAGTATCCTTGCCTGGAAAATCTCATGGATAGAGGAGCCTGGTGGGCTGCAGTCCATGGGGTCGCAAAGAGTCGGGCGCGACTGAGTGGTAGGAACTTGCAATAAGACAGTATGTGTGGACACACAAATAATAACAAGGAAAAATGCAAAGAAGCGTGGGGATGAGAAGAGAGACTCTGAGAAGCTGTAATAAGAGGCAGAGATCCCGATGGATTAGGGCTGTACCAAAACATCATGGGCAAAGATATCCATGCTTTCAACCATTCACAATGCCTTCTTTGAAGAAACCTCACACCTTGCCCTTTCCTCCAATGAGTTTTGAACTTTGTACTCCAAGCCTGTCATCTTCCTCTTCATCCCGTTTATATTGTCTTTTATCAGAGACCATGCTTATTTATATATATGCTAAATACAGGCTTCAGTCAAAAATAACCCTCACTTAGTGGCATTACCAGTTTGAAAACCCAATTATCTATTACATTTGTTTGATTGAATGCCAATCAATAATTGCAGCTTCATTTTTATCATTTTACTCTCAGGGCCCAGGGCAAAACCAGAAAATAGTTCCCAATTGAATAAAGAAAGGAGACTGGAAAGAGTTACAGTATACAAAATAAGCTTAATGATGTGGATATGAGGAACTTTATGAGCCCATTAAGAATAAACTCATAATCCAGTCCAAGGAAATCCAGAAAGATTTAGTGGCGCAGGAGTTTTAATCAGTGCCCTCCTGGAAGTTTAGGGTAGGACAATGGATACTTAGTTTTTAAGAGACAATTTTCCTTGCAATTGCTTGTGTCAGTTTCAACTTAGTGTGGCTTTACCCTCATTCATAATTTATGTGTTTAACTGCTATAGCAAAGCATCTAAATTCTTGGGTAAAATGAAGAGACCAGGGAGAAGCACCTTGCTTTACATGAAGCTCAGTTTGAGAATCAGAACTTATGTAGAAGCCTGCATCTGGGTGAGCGGAGGTCTGTGACTTGAAAGAGGTCCACTGGATGTGTCTCTGGGTGTGCAAAGGCCTCCAGTTGTAAAAAGCTGAGAGGGTTGCATGTTCTGTGGGAGCACAAGGCAAGCAGAGAGTGGATTCTACTAGCAATGTTAGGTGTTGCTGGATTTGGGGATGTTGGATACAATAATAAGAATTTAAAATTGCTCTCTGGAGATGTCATCAGACACCTTAAACTCAAGTTGTTTCCCCAGACAGCTCTCAATGCAGATTGTCCTTTTGTGTTTGGGGTACCTTTCGTTATTGGGAAGAGAAAGGGAGAATAATGCTTTTTAAGTTCTCACACTAATATCATTTTCAATTTCCCCTCTCTTCATCCATCAGGCCATAGCAAAGCAGAAGGTAATTGCTCGAATTCTGTTTGTGAAATGCTACTCTATCGACTGAGCAACTGAACTGAACTGAGCTGAATTGAAACACTGCAGGGATAGGAAATATGAAGTTTCCTGTGAAAGTAGTTTTCTTGTTAATACTACTATTGTTTTACATTTTAATTATATTGTTTCATTTATTATTCGACCATTTTTCTAAAAGACAGCTCATTGTGCATTTCCCACTTGAATTTCTATTTTCTCTTGATTCTTTATAATGTTCTTTGTCATTGAAAAGTAAAAGTATTCCATGTAGAAAAATGCTGCCCTTTTGTTTTGGAGGTTGAACTAAACTCCTGTTTTCACTCTTTGCTGAGAAACAAACATCTTTCTCTCATACAGACATACGCTCCAGGTCTTCTGCTTATTCTGTTCACTTAAGGTCACTACTCTTCTGTACTGCAGACTGTAATTGCTTCCAGCGATATAATACTTTACCTCACTAACATAATCATAACACAGTTACTAAATATTTTTTACATGGTTGTATCTGTCTTTAGATAACTATTATGTTGGGTATTAGTATAAAATTTTCTGTTTGTTCCATTGTAGTTTGAAGAGTTATAGAATAGAGCTGGTTGCTATCTGCTGAGAAATTAAATGACATGTTATAAACAGGATAGTCTATCAGTATAGCTTGGCTGTTTACTTGCTGAATTAGCATATACCAGAGAAGCAGGGGCAGCCCAGAGTCTTGTAGGAAAGAATACATTTTATCTAAGTGAATGGCAGCTTGCTTCCTTTATAATCAGGTCTGTCTTCAGTCCACCTGCTATTCGAAGGTGATAACAGCACAGGCAATCCACCAGTTTTCACTGCCTAAGAGGACAAGGAAGTCACTGGAAACATCCCCTCTTCAGCTCATATTCAGAAATTCTGCTGACTGAACAAAAGGGTAATAAAAACTGGCATTTAGATTATGACTTTCATCCCAAGATCTCAGCCTATGCAGAGTAATTCTTCCTTTCTATAGTATGCTCATCACCACTGGGTTAGGAGCCGATTACCTTTAAAGAGTCTGGTCATCTATCCAAATACCCTTACACTCTCATCCATACAACAGTACATAGGATTTATAGTCAACAAATCAGAATCACCATAAGACCTGCGGTTACTTTCCAGTCTTCTTTTATAAGACTTGGCTGACTAAAATGATTATGAGACCTTATTTTCACATCCTAAAGAAAAAAGCCCAGTATTGCTCATTAGGGTCATAGATACACAAAATTCATAATGAAAAGATATTAGCAAGTTTCTAGACTACATTTCCTTGAGATGAGTTAAGATGTACTGTTTTAGCCCAATCCAAGTAAATTTCTCCCCCTCTGAGTTCTAATAACATTTATGTCAAGCAGTTTTTTGCTTCTTTACGCATTGTAAAGAACTTTATTTTACTCTCCCATTAGTACACTTTATTTATTTTAATCTCACACACACAGTTATTTTAATGATGATATGAGAGAGTATAACAGTTGACATTCCAAGAGACAAATACATTAAAATGTGTATCTACTTACTAGACAGAATATGCCCTGGGAGAGAAACTTTTTCAGTAGGATGAGATCTCATTCTTTTTTCTAGACATGAAAAATTTAATGATGGAAGAGTAAATTAAGAATAAAACCCCTTGAGAATAAAATAGAGATATACTATTGCATTCCCTTAATTTTACAGTTACCTGAGTGTGAACTTTAGTAGGTTTTCAATTGACAATCAACAGTTTTAAAATTATGTGCTCTGAGGAAGAATTCTATGCCAAGACAGCTTTCCTTTGAAATATATTATTCTATTTATGCATCTCAAGATAAAGAGACATGGATTATTTTAAATAAGAATGTGTATCTGTGGAAGTGACAGACTTCTGATTAAACCAGGTCTGTGGGCTCCTTGAACTTATCGTGGCTTATTCCACACCACAGCTGCTTCATGAATGGGTTCAGTTCAGTTCAGTCGCTCAGTCGTGTCGGACTCTTTGCGACCCCATGGACTGCAGCACGCCAGGCCTCTCCGTCCATCACCAACTATGAATGATGTGGGCAAACGTCACTGTTAGGCAAATTTTAATTCAAAACATCTCTAGACCAAATTCATTCACTTTAGGAATGGAGTCAATATACTTGCAAAATAAGATAGATTTGTAGATTTCAATAGAGAATTGTCCACAGTAAGATAATATATTTTTTTTCTATCAGTTACTTTGCTGTCGCAGAACTGGACCCAATCTTTGCCACACAGGTAGGACGCCAGCTTTCACATCCAGACTCATTATGGCAGGAAGGAGGAAAGGAAGACAGGGTGACTTCTTAGTAGTATCTGTTACATTTGAAGCAAACTAATCCTGCCACCTTGGGTTGAAAAATAAACAAGGTTTTAAAAGAAGAGTGCTTCCTAAATTATTTGAGTCTGTACTATAATTAATATACAGCATTATTGATTTAATTAAACCAAGTTGCCTCCGTAACAGGGAAGCCCCAAAGTTAATTAGTGCCATAGCCTTAAGCATTTGAAATACACTGAGAAAGTAATTTGGTGGTAAAATGCATGTTTATGTATTGTAATTTCAAAGACCTTAGCTACCTGTGCAATTTCTTATTAGTAATGGTTTTATCCTCTGGTGTATTCCTCTCTTATACAGCTATATGAAGTTAAGTGTTACAGTTATATTACCTGTACTGAGAATGGTTCCAATTCTACAAACATCCTTGTTTAACATAAATTTAGGACTTCATGGAGAATTGCCAGAACATTCTGGGTTCAGTATCTATGGGGATAAAGATTCTTCCATCCACTTTCCTCCTTCTAATATTCAACATTTAGTGAGCACCTACTGTTTTTCTCCGTTCTCCTATATCCAAGAAACAGCCATTAGTTGCTAATTCTACCTCTTGAAGGCCATGGTTACAGGCACAAGCCAAGAAAAAGCTTGCAGAATCGACTTTAAAAAAAAACAAAAACAACACTTAGCCTTTCTCTACCTTTGGTGGTCCTTTCACTTCAACTGCTTCTCTTGTGTTTAACCTACCTCTTTTGACCCTGAGGTTAATTCTCCATGTGGTTTTCAGAGAAATTTTACCAACCTGTCCATGTGAATCCCGCCCCCAACTCCCAGCTAACCATTCCAACAACTTCCTGTTGTATATTAAGTATACAGTCCAAACTGCTTAATGTGAAAATCGGAAGTCCTGCTTACAGATGAAAACACAGCTGTGGCACACCCAGGTTTGCAGATAGACTAGCTATAACATCCAATGTCTGCACCTCATGTCCTTTTCTCATGGCGTCCTCTCAGGCTGGGTGACCTTCTTTGACCCTCACCTGCTCATTGTCTAGAATTATTTTATTCAGCGTTCGCCAATCTCAGTCTCTCAACTTGCTCTGAATCTCTTGGTTTGAAAACTATGAATTTTTTAAAATTCCATAATATGGTGCTGATGGCCTTCATCTTACTCTGTGACACAAGCTTATAGTTATGTATGGCGTGTCTGCCTCACTAGCTGATGAAGTCTTTTAGAAGAAAGGATGTGCTTAATTTATCTTTATATCTGAAGTGTCTTTTCCATGGGGATGGTCTTGATGCCTGTCTCCTGTACAATGTCACGAACCTCATTCCATAGTTCATCAGGCACTCTACCTATCAGATCTAGGCTCTTAAATCTATTTCTCACTTCCACTGTATAATCATAAGGGACTTGATTTAGGTCATACCTGAATGGTCTAGTGGTTTTCCCTATTTTCTTCAATTTCATTCTGAATTTGGTAATAAGGAATTCATGATCTGAGCCACGGTCAGCTCCTGGTCTTGTTTTTGTTGACTGTATAGAGCTTCTCCATCTTTGGCTGCAAAGAATATAACCAATCTGATTTCGGTGTTGACCATCTGGTGATGTCCATGTGTAGAGTCTTCTCTTGTGTTGTTGGAAGAGGGTGTTTGCTATGACCAGTGCATTTTCTTGGCAAAACTCTATTAGTCTTTGCCCTGCTTCATTCCGCATTCCAAGACCAAATTTTCCTGTTACTCCAGGTGTTTCTTGACTTCCTACTTTTGCATTCCAGTCCCCTGTAATGAAAAGGACATCTTTTTTGGGTGTTAGTTCTAAAAGGTCTTGTAGGTCTTCATAGAACCGTTCAACTTCAGCTTCTTCAGTGTTACTGGTTGGGGCATAGACTTGGATTACCGTGATATTGAATGGTTTACGTTGGAGACGAACTGAGATCATTCTGTTGTTTTTGAGACTGCATCCAAGTACTGCATTTCAGACTCTTTTGTTGACCATGATGGCTACTCCATTTCTTCTGAGGGATTCCTGCCCACAGTAGTAGATATAATGGTTATCTGAGTTAAATTCACCCATTCAAGTCCATTTTAGTTCGCTGATTCCTAGAATGCTGATGTTCGCTCTTGCCATCTCCTGTTTGACCACTTCCAATTTGCCTTGATTCATGGACCTGACATTCCAGGTTCCTATGCAATATTGCTCTTTACAGCATCGGATCCGGCTTCTATCACCAGTCACATCCACAGCTGGGTATTGTTTTTGCTTTGGCTACATCCCTTCATTCTTTCTGGAGTTATTTCTCCACTGATCTCTAGGAACATATTGGGCACCTACTGACCTGGGGAGTTCCTCTTTTAGTATCCTATCATTTTGCCTTTTCATACTGTTCATGGGGTTCTCAAGGCAAGAATACTGAAGTGGTTTGCTATTCCCTTCTCCAGTGGACCACATTCTGTCAGACCTCTCCTCATCTTGGGTTGCCCTGCGGGCATGGCTTGGTTTCATTGAGTTAGACAAGGCTGTGGTCCTAGTGTGATTAGATTGACTAGTTTTCTGTGAGTATGGTTTCAGTGTGTCTGCCCTCTGATGCCCTCTTGCAACACCTACCATCTTACTTGGGTTTCTCTTACCTTGGGCATGGGGTATCTCTTCACGGCTGCTCCAGCAAAGCACAGCTGCTATTCCTTACCTTGGATGAGGGATATCTCCCCACCACTGCCCTTCCTGACCTTCAATGTGGGATGGTTCCTCTCGGCTCTCCTGCGCCCACAGAGGAGGCCTAAATCAAATCCTTTATGATTATACAGTGGAAGTGAGCAATAGATTTAATGGTCTAGATCTGATAGATATAGTGCCTGATGAGTGCCTCATGGAATGAGGTTCGTGACATTGTACAGGAGACAGGGATCAAGACCATCCACATGGAAAAGAAATGCAAAAAAGCAAAATGGCTGTCTGGGGAGGGCTTACAAATAGCTGTGAAAAGAAGAGAGGTGAAAAGCAAAGGAGAAAAGGAAAGATATAAGCATCTGAATGCAGAGTTCCAAAGAATAGCAAGAAGAGATAAGAAAGCCTTCTTCAGTGATCAATGCAAAGAAATAGAGGAAAAGAACAGAATGGGAAAGACTAGAGATGTCTTCAAGAAAATTAGAGATACCAAGGGAACATTTCATACAAAGATGGGCTCAATAAAGGACAGAAATGGTATGGACCTAATAGAAGTAGAAGATATTAAGACGAGGTGGCAAGAATACACAGAAGAACTGTACAGAAAAGGTCTTCATGATCCAGATAATCACAATGGTGTGATCACTCATCTAGAGCCACACATCCTGGAATGTGAAGTCAAGTGGGCCTTGGAAAGCATCACCATGAACAAAGCTAGTGGAGGTGATGGAATTCCAGGTGAGCTATTTCAAATCCTGAAAGATGATGCTGTGAAAGTGCTCCACTAAATATGCCAGCAAATTTGGAAAACTCAGCAGTGGCCACAGGACTGGAAAAGGTCCCGTGAAAAAATCCCAAAGAAAGGCAACGCCAAAGAATGCTCAAACTACCACACGATTGCACTCACCTCAAATACTAATAAAGTAATGCTCAAAATTCTCCAAGCCAGGCTTCAGCAATATGTGAACCGTGAACTTCCTGATGTTCAAACTGGTTTAAGAAAAGGCAGAGGAACCAGAGATCAAATTGCCAACATCTGCTGGATCATGGAAAAAGCAAGAGAGTTCCAGATGTCTATTTAGATGTCTATTTAGATGTCTATTTCTGCTTTATTGACTATGCCAAAGCCTTTGACTGTGTGGATCACAATAAACTGAGGAAAATTCTGAAAGAAATGGGAATACCAGACCACCTGACCTGCCTCTTGAGAAATCTGTATGCAAGTCAGGAAACAACAGTTAGAACTGGACATAGAACAACAGACTGGTTCCAAATAGGAAAAGGAGTACATCAAGGCTGTATATTATCACCCTGCTTATTTAACATATATGCAGGGTACATCATGAGAAACACTGGACTGGAAGAAACACAAGCTGGAATCAAGATTGCCGGGAGAAACATCAATCACCTCAGATATGCAGATGACACCACCTTTATGGCAGAAAGTGAAGAGGAACTAAAAAGCCTCTTGATGAAAGTGAAAGAGGAGAGTGAAAAAGTTGGCTTAAAGCTCAACATTCAGAAAATGAAGATCAAGGCATCTGGTCCCCTCACTTCATGGGAAATAGATGGGGAAACAGTGGAAACAGTGTCAGACTTTATTTGTTTGAGCTCCAAAATCACTGCAGATGGTGACTGCAGCCATGAAATTAAAAGACGCTTACTCCTTGGAAGAAAAGTTATGACCAACCTAGATAGCATATTGAAAAGCAGAGACATTACTTTGCCGACTAAGGTCCATCTAGTCAAGGCTATGGTTTTTCCTGTGGTCATGTATGGATGTGAGAGTTGGACTGTGAAGAAGGCTGAGTTCCGAAGAATTGATGCTTTTGATCTATGGTGTTGGAGAAGACTCTTGAGAGTCCCTTGGCCTGCAAGGAGATCCAACCAGTCCATTCTGAAGATCAGCCCTGGGATTTCTTTGGAAGGAATGATACTAAAGCTGAAGCTCCAATACTTTGGCCACCTCATGCAAAGAGTTGACTCATTGGAAACGACTCTGATGCTGGGAGGGATTAGGGGCAGGAGGAGAAGGGGACGACAGAGGATGAGATGACTGGATGGCATCACTGACTCGATGTACATGAATCTGAGTGAACTCCTGGAGTTGGTGATGGAAAGGGAGGCTTGTCATGCTGCGATTCATGGGGTCGCAAGGAGTCGGACATGACTGAGAGACTGAACTCAACTGAACTGAAGTGTCTACTACTTAGCTTGGCTCATCATATAGTTCAAGAAATGCATTGTCTACATATTTAAGAGGAAATAATCTATCTGAGTTATATAATAATAATAACCTGTTATAGGTTTTCTGGTGGCTCATATGGTAAATAATCTGCCTGCAATGCAGGAGATCTGAGTTTGATCCCTGGGTCAGGAAGATCCTCTCTGAAGAAGGGAATGGCTAACCACTCCAGTATTCCTACCTGGAGAATCCATGGAGAAATTCTGGCAGGCTCCAAGGGGTCACAAGGAGTTGGACACAACTGAGTTACTAGCACTTTCACTTTTGTCAATCTATCTGAGTTTTATAATAATAATAACCTGTTATGACACACTGCCTAAGCACGAGGCATTTTTCATGTATTAGCTCATATAATTTTCCAAGTCATCACGGATTATCTGTCTTATATGAAACCTAGAAAAATAAAAGTTGAAGAGTTTGGGAGACAATCATGTGCTTTATTTTCTTTTATTATTTTGGCCATGTGGGATCTTAATTCCCTAATCAGGGATCAAATCTGTGCCCCCTGCATTGAAAGCATGGAATCTTAGCCCCTGAACCACCAAGCAAGTCCATTAAACATGTGCTTCAGAATAAAAGTTTGAAGAACTAAGGGAGTCAGTGGTTCAAGAGTCAATGCTCCTGGAGAAAACAATTCCATGGTCAATGTGACTTAAAAGTGTGGGTTCTCTTTAACATACTCCACATAAATGCAGCTAATATTTCAAGGATCAAAGCAATGCTGTAACCTGGAAGCTCAGGTGAAATTTCATGAGAGAGTTTAGGCTTGAGTCTGATTTTCTCTTCTGGAATTAGATTTTTCTCTTACTTCTCGCAGCTGATTCTATCCCTCTCACTGCCGTGTTAACTTGCACTTTAATAGCTCCAATTGTGGGTATTCTTATAAGCAATAAACTTTTGAGCATTTGGGGTTGTTTTACATCTTTTTGCATTTAATCTCTGAGGATTGAAATGACTTGGATCTTCAAAGACGCTGAAAATTTCGGTGACCTTGACCTCAGTGTGAAAGCATGCACTATCTTTTAGAAAGACTTAACCAGATAAACGTGTTCTCATAAAATCAATAGCTGACATATCACATCTTACAGTGACCTGTCAAGAGGAAAAGCTACTATGAATCCAAGCATCTGTAAAGCATAAATTTAGGGGGCATAAAATACCTGTACCATAATACAAAGCAGAATCTAGTCAGAAGAATATAGGGAAGATGGAAAAAATCATGCTCTAGCTATAAACTTGAACACACTAAAAGTAAAACACCTGGTTGTTGTTTCCCCTTTCCTTTGTTTATAGTCTAGAACAGGTAGAGAATCGACCTTCAATGTAGGAGACACAGGAATTGCAAGTTTGATTCCTGGGTTGGGAACGTCCCCTGGAGGAGGAAATGGTAACCCACTCCAGTATTCTTGCCTGAAAAAGTCTTATGGACAGAGGGTCATGGAGGGCTACGGCCCATGGGGTTGCAAAGAGTAGAACACAACTGAGCAACTGAGCACACACACACACACATGTACACACACACACACTCACTTTCTAAAGAAAAGCAAAAGACAGTGAACTATGGTTACTCAGAGACTGAAGAGGTCCTTCATATCTTGTCTATAATTGGAGAATGAAAGAAAAAATGTACTTTCACTTTCTTTAAGATACAAGATCCAAAAAACCAATCAACTCCTTTTATTCTCCCTGCCAAATCCCACGTTCCTTCCTCCCCATTAAAATCTACTGAAGATAAAACCTTTTAATTATCTATATTTTGTTGTTAAAAGTTAAGTATTGTATCAGGTAGATGGGCATTGATTCTTCATCGAACAAAATATTGCCATTTGCAGAGACAGCAGCAGCAGCAGATGGACCAAGAGATTGTAATACAGAAAAAGTAAGTCAGAAAGAGAAAAACAAATATCACTTATATGTAGGATCTATAAAAATGATCCAGATGAACTTACTTGCAAAGCAGAAATAGAGTCACAGATATAGAGGGCAGTCTTATGGCTACCAAGGGAGAAAGAGGGAGTGGGATGAAATTGGGAGATGGGGATGGACATATGTACACTGTTGTTGGCTAGTTGCTAAGTCACACCCAGCTCTTTTGAGACTCCATGGACTACAGTCTGGCAGGCTCCCCTGGTAGGATTTCCTAGGCAAGAGTACTGGAATGGGTTGCCATTTCCTTCTCCAGGGGATTGCCTTGACCCAGAATCAAACCCACATCTCCTGCATTGCAGGTAGATACTTTACCTCTGAACCACAGGGAAGCCCTACTATAAGTAAAACAGGTGACTAGTGAGAACCTACTGTATCACACAGGGAACTCTGCTCAGTGCTCTGCGGTGACCTAAATGGGAAGGGAATCCCAAGAAGAGTGGATACATGTATATGTGTAACTGATTCGCTGTGCTATATATCAGAAACTGACACCATATTTCAAAGCAACTATACGCCAATAAAAATTAAAATAAAAATAAGAAAATCTCCGTCAAATTCAGCGATGCCTTATTGTCAAATCCAATAGTTCTTTATTTTCTTACTGAAATTCTACACTCAGATATGTTCAACCAATTTATTTTTCCCTAGTTTTCCCTTTTCTTTTTTTTTTCATATATAACTTCATTTCTGATTTTTTCCTGTGACTCTGTTCTTCAACCTGCTCCTAAAAGTCAGGATTCCCCAGGCACCTTTTCTCTTGGATCATTCTGTACTTTTCTTTTGGATGATGTCACCTGAATGCACACCTTCTGTCACCATGTGTGTGACCATCTCTGCTAGTGTTCGTGACTCTTCAATCTAAATTCCCATCCCTAACTCTTCTCTTGAAATGCAGATACTCATGCCTCCTGCTCATTGTCAGCCAAATGCTCCATAGATGTTTCATCATAATGCTCCATAGATGTTTCATCATAGTCTAACACATGATTGCGCTTAGTCACTCAGTAGTGTCCGACTCTTTGTGACCTCATGGATTGTAGCCCACCAGGCACCTATGTCCATGGGGATTTTCCAGACAAGAATACTGGAGTGGGTTAGCAGCAACAGCCTTCTCTGTGAGAAAGCAACATAAAAAGAGGTAGCTCCTCTGAACTGATGGCTCATTTCAGGTTGGCTCCCTTTATCATGAATTCCCAGGTGGCTTAGCTATAAAGAATTCACCTAATGCAGGAGATATGGGTTCAATGCCTGGGTGGGGAAGATCCACTGGAGCAGGGAATGCCAACCCATTCCAGTATTCTTGCCTGGGAAATTTCGTGGACAGAGGATCCTGTCAGCCGTATGGGGTTGAAACGATCTGAACATGGCTGAGCGGCTAATCACAAGCATGACCATCAAGGCCTTGGCCTTTGAAAACACTTGCCCTGACAATTCTGTGGTTCCTAACATACAGAAGCAATACTGGGGATTTACAGTGTGCCTTTCTTCTATCTAGCTTGGGGAATGGAAGGAAAGCAGTAGGTAAGTAGAACAGAGACAGTCTTCTAGGATCTCAGAGTAACTTGCTTGGTATCACTGTTAGAAAGAGGTTATAAAAAAATGACCCCCTACATGTATGGAAGTCTCAACTGCCTGGATTGGTTATAGACCATTTCATGTTCTGTTCTGAGCCCACAGTGTGGTGAATGCCATATAGAAGCAGAAATAAATGTTTTTCATTCCTGTTAATTAAAATCCAAATTTATAAGTTATTTACTGATCTAAGATGATATTTACAGCATTTAATGAGAGATTTTGATCTTCAAACAAGAGTCTCCCATGAAGCTGATTCATTATCTAACATTTAAAGGATTCCACTATTATTCAGTTTATCACTAGACTGTATCACCCGTTATTAGCCCCAACATAAGAGCTAAAGATAAAAGAGACCATTTAAAGTATTTTAATAATGGTTCAATATAGAAACTAGGTGCTGTGCTACGAAGCTCAGTCGTGTCTGACTCTTTGCGACCCCATGAACTCTAGCCCTCCAGGCTCCTCTGTCCATAGGGATTCTCCAAGCAAGAAACTTGAGTGGGTTGCCATGCCCTCCTCCCGTACCCTTCTCCAGGGGATCTTACCAGTCCAAGGACTGAACCCAGGTTTCTCGCATTGCAAGCAGATTCTTTACTGTCTGAGCCATCAGGAAAGCCCAAGAATACTGAAGTGGGTAGTCTATCCCTTCTCCAATAGAACTTCCTGACCCAGGAATCAAACCTGGGTCTCCTGCATTGTAGGTGGATCCTTTCCCAGCTGAGCTATCAGGGAAGCCCAATATTGAAACTAGAAGAGTGTTTTCGCTATGTTACGGCTATTCCATGTCTAGGACATGGCAGGGACTTCCAGAGAAGCTTTAAGTTTGGGAGGCTGGTTTACCTATTTAGGATGATACATATTGCCCAGTCCAGTTATTACATGCATTCCAGCTTGTCACCTTTTTAATCCCCCCCCCATTTTGATGAATGTATGATTCTTATAGCATTTGTTTTCTACCACTGTGCTCAGACTGTTTGAGTTTGGGGGTTAAATCCCATTTTGTCTTCTCTTTCCAGAAGTTGTTTTACTGGGGACTTTTCTCCTATTACCACTTCTAAACACTTGTCCCTACTTATTTCATCCATACATTGAGCTATATTCCTTTTACTGTGGTGGGGAGGGAAGAAAATGTGATACTTAATTAGTTCTGCATTCCTTCCAGTGTTATTCCTAACTTAAAATACCATAAAAAGTAATTTCTTGTCAGAATGCATTTTTATTGAATTTCCTCCTGTGCTTGACTTCAGCCGCAATTTCTAGTTTCAGAGTCTTGCATCAATGTCTATTCACTGGCACAAATTATTTGTATCACATTTCAGGAAACCATCAGTGGAGCTCCTTTGCTTCCTTCGATTAGAGAATCAAATCTGTGAGCCAGATCTTAAGTTCGAGGGCTGTACAAATAGATGTGCGCATTCCTGGTAAGTGAAATGTACATTTCTTGTATCAGATACTTTCCCCGTTTTATTCCTTCACTTAGTTTTAAAGAAGTGCAGGAAATTGTGTTTCTGGAGGATAACCTATGTAGGGCTTTGATGATATGTTGCTTTGAAATAAAGACCTCTATAGACTGTTCATAAACATCTGAATCTCTATAATTACTACCAGAGAAGGGAAAACAAGATCCTGTTTATATAGTAGATAAAATAAATATTAAGTGCTTCTGAGACTGATATCACATTGCTTACAATTCGTCAACCGGAACATTCACATCTTATGTCAATAGATCAATTCTGCTATTAAATAACACATCAAATCATACTTAAATGCCTGCATTTTGTAAATATTTCAAAATAATCTCCTAAAACTAGATTAGGAATAATATCTCTAACTAATTGAGACCTAATGGAGGAGTCTGTTTTTCTGAAGCTGACTTATGTCTGAATTGTATCAATCAGTCTTGCTCTGTTTTTAAGACATAGTTAACTGTGAGTATAAAAAACAAAGCAACTTGAGGTTGTCAAAGATCACAGATAATCCCCTCAATGTTGATTCCTTGAGAATAAGTTTGTAGTGTATAGAAGCAGTCATTTTGATTACATAATATTGTTGATGTTTAATTAATAGACTATTTCAATAAATGTTTGCTTTTGTGAGTCAGGAGTCTGAAAAAGTTCAAAAACATTATGATAGCAGAGAAGGCAATGGCACACCACTCCAGTACTCTTGCCTGGAAAATCCCATGGACGGAGGAGCCTGGCGGGCTGCAGTCCGTGGGGTCACTAAGAGTCAGACACGACTGAGCAACTTCACTTGCACTTTTCACTTTCATGCATTGGAGAAGGAAATGGCCACCCACTCCAGTGTTCTTGCCTGGAGAATCCCAGGGACAGGGGAGCCTGGTATGCTGCCGTCGATGGGGTTGCACAGAGTAGGACACGACTGAAGCAACTTAGCAGCAGCAGCAGCAGCATCTGTGTAAAGTACAATTATAAAAGCAAGTAAAAACAGGAATAGGTACCTGATTTGACTAGGTGAATATGACAAGTTTCTGCTATAAATCATGAGGAAAAACTGGAAAAAAAAAAAGTGTCCTTTCTGTGCTATAGAAATCAAATTGGTTGGGGAAAAAAAAAAAAAAAAAAAAAACTTTACTAAAAGGCAAGTACAAAGGAGTCAGGTAGCATAATTTAAAGTCACATGAGGCAACATTGTGAGCATCACACTTCCAGGAAGAAAGAAAGCTATATGCAGTCACTCTGGGACTGTGGCTCTGGTTGGGAAGGTTGGTAGGACTTAGGCAGGCAGAGAGGAAAGGGAAAACCATTCCTAATTGGATGGATTTGTAAGCAAGGACCGGGGCTTCCCCCGTGGCTCAGTGATAAAGAATCTGCCTGCAATGTCGGGGACTTGGGTTCAATCCTTGGGTCAGGAAGATCCCCTAGAGAAGAAAATGGCAACCCACTCTAGTATTCTTGCCTGGGAAATCCGATGGACAGAGAAATCTTGTGGGATATAGTCCATTGGGACACAGAAGAGCCAGGCATGACTAAGTGACTAAAGAACATAAGCAAGAACCAAGTTTTGTACTTGGATGGCAAGGTGACTCAAATGGAGAACTGGGAGGCAAGACTGTGGGTCTATGACAAGTTTATGGAAAAGCTTTGATGTTACATTATTATCGTACACAAAATCAAGTATCGTGTCCAATAAACATTTATTTTACACTCAGAATCAGTACAATACATAATTTTTAAAATCAAAAGACAAAAACACTTTGGCACAACACAGAAGCTGCAGGGGGGGTTCCCAGGTGGTTCAGCAGGTAAAGAATATGCCTGCAGTACAGGAGACGCAGGAGACTTGGGTTTGATCCCTGAGTCAGGAAGATGCCCTGGAGGTGGAAATGGTAACCCAGTCCAGGATTCATGCCTGGAAAATCTCATGGATGGAGGAGCCTGGTGGGCTACAATCCATGGGGTGGCAAAGAGTCGGGTGTGACTAAACCACTGAGCCCTGAGCATGCATGCGTGAATTGTAGATTCTTTGACTGGAAAACTGCAGAAGCCTGAGCTTTAAACATTCACCTTTCTCTCTGCTCCACTGATGATCCCCTTATATTCCTCGTTCTTTCCTGGTCTGCCTGTTGTAACTACTTAGGAAACAGAATCATCACTGCAGTATTTTCAAGTATTTTCATGATAGTCTTAGGCACCTTGGACCACTGTTGCCCTGTGGACAATGCAAGGGCCTCAGAGTCTTCTCAGCCACTTGCTTCAGCCTCACTTGACTGAATGTAGATTCTGAGCCCTGTCTCCAGAGACTCTGATATGGTGACTCCAATATGGAACTCGGGAAACTGCTTAAAAACAAAGTGAGACAGAGTCTACTTCATTAACCTCAGCCTCCTCTGTTTTGTCATTCTTTCTGCCATAGAGCTGACTTGCTATTATGCCAGTGTGTTATCTGGCTGTGTTGGAAATGACTTGAAAGATCTCTTAGAAAAAGGAGAAAAGTCAAAAAGATCATGCTAATAAGCTCTAAGTTTATTTAATATATGATAGCAGTATCTTGCTTCCTACAAAATACCTGGCACATGAACCACCAGTAGATATAAAAGGATCAAGTTAATGAATGCATAATTTAATGTATAATTTTCCACACTAACATTCAAGGTACTAAAAAATAAGGAGAGCTACTTGGTATCTCTATGTACCAAAACTTGTTGCTAGATAAAACAATAGTTCCAGGGACATCCTTCCAGAATGCAGTTTAATTCTTAGATAATCAGAGTGTTTTGCAGATCAATAATCCTTATCATCCTATCAGGCATAAAGAGATTATTGCTCCAGATTGACTTTTAAAAGAAGATAGAAGAATATTATGAAAAGAAGCCAATACCTTGTTGATCTCACGATGCTTAATGAGAAAGTCATTTCACAAAAGACTTCTACATCCATTACACCTGGGGGTTTGTCTCTAGTAAGAATTCTCTCATTTTGAAAATGCTGCTTCTTTTGATTGAGGGCTTACCAATTTTCACTGCATGTGTAGCATTTATCTCCAATATAAATCTTCTGATGCTGCAAGGGTTGAATTCTTGGTGAGGGATTTCCCACATTCATTATTTCCATGGATCCTCGCCCGCATAAATGCTCTGATGTTTAGTTTGACATGAAGTGTGTTTAATGTGCTTTTCCATATGCCTCACATATGTGGGACTTCTTTCTTATAGCAACTGTCTGCTTTGTAATAAGAATTGATCTGACTCTCAAATTGGTCTCAGGTTTCCAAAGATTTCTTTCTTCTTGAGAATTACAGTTTGCTTCAAATATATGAGCAAGAAATACATCCTCAGAATTTTCCTCATCTGGAGAACTCACCTAAGTTTTTCTAAAGATCATTTCCCAGAAATGCCCTACTTTGATAATGATTTCTCAGTTTCAGAAAATTTATCATTATGAAATGGAATGACTGCATTTAAATTTCAACTGAAATTTGAGAATGTAATAGGTGTGAATACCAAATTTAGGTGCCAGAACAAAATACAAATATTCAAAACAAATGACCTATTAATGACCCTCAATCATCTGAAAAACATATAAATTGCTTCATAGATAACTTTGTTAATAGAAAACTGTTCTGAAGCCTCTTTCTAGCCAACAGGAGAGTTTAGAGTATCTACTATCTTAACTGAAACCTCTTCTGAAGCCTCTTTCTAGCCAACAGGAGAGTTTAGTGTATCTACTATCTTAAATGAGAACCTTCAGTGTATTAGGAAAATCAATATATGACTCCTGCACTTGAAAAGACAGAGGATGCTTTAATTATTTCAAGGAATTAGGCATTCTAATAGATACTTTAACTGCAATTAAAAGTCCACTTAAGACATTATCATGAAATGAGCAGGACAAGTGTGAGCCTTTGTAGCTTTCGCCTAGGAAATAAAAAGAATACCCCAAACTGAGAGAAAATTCCAAAGAAATAGCAAGAGAGGAAAATAAAGCAGTGTATTGATCATCTGTCTTACATTTTTCATGGTAAATACAGGTTCTGTACATTTTGGATACTTCTATTTTCATCATTGGTAACAATCCTTTGTCCTGAGTTGATGATCAAACCTGTCATCAGGGAAATGCACAAAATCTATTGAGCAGACTTCACTTGGCTCTTCTTCCTGGGTGAATTCCACAGATTTTCATAATACTGAGTTTCAGAACTTGCCAACACGTTTCTCTTTTCTGTGTTAGGCCTTACTATTTTGCTTTTAGAGAAGGAAATCCCAAGACATCCGAGGGGGAAAAAAATCAGCCCGAAGTGTGTTGATGCCCTTTTCTCTTTGAAAATACACTGGTATGCTTATAGAATCTAGATTTTATCTGAAAACTGGTCTTAATTTGTTCTGTGAAGACTGTGGCCCTTGATCCCAGTGTTGACTCAGTTCTTTCAATCTTTGAGGATGGTGTACAGAATGGGTACCTGTATCTGCCTATCTGAAACCAGTCTCCACCAGGTCAAGTGGCAACATCCACCTACGTGTTATTCCATTTGGTACTTGGGGAACAGGTTTGTTTTTCTATTATATCATTGAAACATAGGACATAAGCCATACAATTTTCTAACAAAACAGAAACTTCAAGTAGACATATGTTCCTACAAAGGCACGCATTCTTTTCTCAGAAAAGACACACGAAACATTGCAAGGCATTATTGAACAAGAATAAGACACAGTCACTGTTTGTTAATTCCTTCTATTTACACTGAGCAAGGAAGAAATGAGGACATGTTTCTGCAAGAGGATTTTCTGATTCGGTTACCATTTTCTGTTTCATCGTTCTTCATAGGGAAATAGCTTCTTGAAAGAACCTCCATCTTCTGATATTGTGATGAAAAGTCATGCCCATGGTATCCAGGGTCTCCCTGTTCTCTAGATGTTTTGACTTTACCTAAGCCTGGATATCCCTGGTCTGATGGCCAAAATCTATGTTACAACATGAATTTGAGAAATAGTCTAAAGTTATAGGAATATACATATGTAACACAATGTTCCAAATTGCACCACGCATGAGTGTGTTCTCAGGTGCTTCAGTCATGTCCGACTGTAACCCACCAGGTTCCTCTGTCCACGAGATTCTCTAGGCAAGAATACTGGAGTGGGTTGCTACTCTCTTCTCCAGGGGATCTTCCTGACAAAGAGATCAAACCCGTGTTTCTTATGTCTCCTGAATTGGCAGGAATGCCACTTGATAAACCCAAATTGTACCATATCTATTTGTTGAAATTTGTTGTTAAAACTAATCTCAGGGTCTCTCTGTTGAATGAATATCAGTAATTTACTGAGAGCAAAACTACTGAAGTCAGTTCACATTTTCAAAGGATAGACAACTTCCAAAGACTGAAAATCTGCCTAAGTGTATTAAAATGGTTTTATTCACCAAAGCTCTGTTTGAGGATGATTTCTGGCCTTCTGGGTCACAACCTTACAAATCATTTAATAAAATCTTATTTTTACCTAAATGTGGATATGAAGAGATAGAGTAACATCCAATGGCAGGTCCTGAAAATGAGGAATTTCTGCTGAACGTGCTCTCCATTAGGAAGTGATTTGCCTTTACATTAAATTAGATGATTTTGTCTACACCTATCAATAGCATTATGAAATTGTTTCATAAGTACACTATGTGTCACTATATTTAGTCACTATATAATTCACTATATTAGTCAGGGTTCTCCAGAGAAACAGAGCCAATAAGATGCTGTGACAACTAATTCTATGTGTCAACATAGACTGGATAACAGGATGCCTAGATGTTTGGTGAACATTATTTCTAGGTGTGTCTGAAATCAGTATACTTGAATCAGTAAACTGAGGAAGGTGAATTGACCTCTGAAACTTTGATGGGCATCATTTCATCTGCTGAGGACCTGAATAACAGAGAAAGGTAGGGAAGGGAGGCTTCTCTTTCTCTCTGCCTAACTACTTGAGTGAAGTCACTCAGGTGTCTCTGACTCATTGTAACCCCAAGGACTGTAGCCCACCTGATACAGGTGGGGCCTCTGTCCATGGGATCCTACTAGAGTGAAAAGTGATGCCCATGGTATGCCATGGTATACCATGGGCATGACTTTTCATCACAAGGGATGCCCATTCCCTTCTCCAGGGGATCTTTCCAACCCAGGGGCTGAACCTGGCTCTCCCACATTGCAGGTAGATTCTTTAGCCTCTGAGCTGCCAGGGAAGCTCAGATAGGTGAAATAATGCCTGAACAGGGGCATGAACCTTGGGCCCTCAGATTAAAAGTCTGATGCTCTACTGACTGAGCTATCCAGGCAACTACTTGAGCTGAAATATAAATCTTCTCTCACCACTCAGTGATCCAGGTTCTCCAGACTTTAGATTCAAGCTGCAATTGATATCATTGTCACTCTAGCTCTTAGACCTTCAAACTATATCACTGACTTTCTTGGTTCTCTAGTTTTCAGAGGGCAGATTGTACGACTTCTCAGACTCATCGTCACATGGGCCAAAACCTTATGTATGCATGTGTGTGTATATATATATATATATACACACACTATAAGATTTGGACTTCACAGGTGGCTCTGGTGGTAAAGAACCTGCCTGTCAACACAGGGGATGTAACAGATGTGGGTTCGATCCCTGGGTTGGGAAGATCCCCTCGAGGAGGGCATGGCAACATGCTCCAGTATTCTTGCTTGGAGAATTTCATGGACAGAGGATCCTGGTGAGTCCATATGGTCGCAAAGAGTCAGACATGATGAAAGCGACTTAGCATGCATGCGTATATGTTATATACACAAACCTTTTTTCATAAATTAAAATATATGCATATATAATTTGCTGTTGTTTTACATGTATATGTGTGTATATATTAATATGTAATTTTTTATGTTTCTATGGATCTCCTGGCTAAAGAATGTCTGATAAGCTAAAGACAAAGTAGAGCCAATGTTCCAGTCCAAAGGCTGCAAGGCTGGGAATTTTCTTCTTATTCTGGAAAGTCTGTCTTTTGTTCTATTCAAGCCTTCAGCTGACTGGATGTGTTCCACTGTCATTACAGAGAACAATCTGTTTTTCTCAATCTTCACTGACTTAAAGATTAATCTCATCCAAAACCACCCTTTAATTTGATATATAAAATTACCATCACACTTGCAGAAACAGAGGATCATCATCGAAAAAACAGAACAGGATGCGTGGAAAAATTCAACAGTGAAAAACCAAAAGTGCATCCTCAGGATATGTGGCAGTTGTTTTCAATTTGTCTTTTAAGGAGAAATTTGGATTGAATGAGTCGTAAGACCCTTTACAGCTCTAAAATTCTGCATGATAGTGAGTTATGTGGGTTATAAATAATACAAAAAAGGGGAGAAATATAGAAGATAATTTTTATCTGGTCAGTACTATTCAGGACCTAATGATTCAATTTGCAAGTTATCCAAAGTTTTCTCTTTTTATTTTCATCTGCATTCTACCTTTCAGATAAGGTAAACCTTATCGAAAATTGGCCTTGAGTTCTCTTATAAATGTCAGTCTCTTGCTTATAAATGTCAGTCTCTTCTTATAAATGAGGAATTGGCTGAGAGATAAAATTAGAATCAATCAATTTTGCTTAAAATTGATTAACTTTTTGTTATCTATGGATTTCAATGGCACACTAATGAGTTCCCCTTTATCATAGTTAATTTGAGGTTTGTATCTATAGGGAGTAAAGAAAGTGTTGAATTCCAGAAATTATTTGAAAGTCAAGCAAGCATTATATAGTGATTCAAATGTTTTAGATAGCAAATCTGAAGCAGCAGCAGGATGATTGGCAAAGGAAAGTACAAAACCTCTTGAACTTTCTATTTCCAGCAACATTCATTTATTTTCAGTATAAAATGGCTCTATGAACCATATTAGTATTACAGTAGGATATTAGATAGCCTAAAGGGACAATCTTGAATTATACCTGAGTATTCACTTTGACTAATGTGTCCTTTTGGAACATCTGAGTAAATCTTGAAAATAATAGATAATAGTGCAGAAAGAGCCCATAAGCCAGTTTTTTTTTTTTTCCTCTTATTTTCTTGGAAGCTTCTCTGTGATGAATAAATCTTAAAAGTAACGGAAATTTTAGCTTTCTGTCTCTTAACTGATGGCATTTCCAAACTATACCAATTACTTTTTATTTTATACTTTAATTAGTATTTTTCAAATTACACAAAACATATTTTCACAGTACAGAGATAGCTATTGATTTCATTAATATGTAAAAATAAAACTATAATAACAACAACTGATGTGACATGCCCTGGTAAGTAAAAGAGCTAAAGCCTAAACATAAATTATATGATTTCTTCTAAAATATATTTGGGTAGTTTTGTTGGTTTGTGGCTAATACGAAATAAATTAGATAAGATTTGGGGAGGGAAGTTTGATATGTTAATATCACAAAATAAAAGAAGTACTCAGTAAATATTTAGGAACTCATGTACAAAATGACACATTTTCAAAATCGTCTAAAGGTCATTTCAAATGTTAACTAAATATAAATAGACAAATCCCAAATATAATTGACGATTTTAACCAACCTTCTCTCAGTAACAGATAAAACACATGGACCAAACACACACAAAAAATACAGTAAGATTATAAGATATGTGAACAATGTATCTTGACCTGTGTAACATTTTAGAACATTACATCCAATCACTGAAGAATACACATTCTCTTCAAATGTACATAGAATATCTCTAAGATAGACCATATATTGGGCCACAAAATAAGTCTCAAAATTAATTTAGATATCAGTGACATTGAGATATTGAAAGAAGACAAGGGAATTTAGAAGTTTAATGGCACATCATTAAGTAACTGATGACCGTGATATCACAAGGAAAGTTTTGAATTACATAGATATGACATACACAAATTTTAAGGTACAGACGTAGAAACGCGTAAAGGGAAACTTATAACAAAATTGTCCATATTGGAAAAATCAGTGTTAAAAAATATTACTTAAACTAAAAAATTTAAGCTAAAAAGGTATTAAAAAATCAAATAAAAGTAGAAATCAATGAAACTGATTGTAAAATACAGAAAATCTAAAAAACTCATAGTTTAAAATTTAGCAAACTCACAAATCCTAGCAGACTGAGGAAACAAAGGAAATGAATGAAATAGGAAAGAAGGAAGGAAGAAAGGGCAGAAGGAAAGGCTGTTACTGAGGGAAGAAAGAGAAAGAGGAAGGGCAGAAGAAAGCAAGAGAAGAAAGAAAAATTGCTACCAACATCAGTAGTAACAAAGGAAACATCATTATAACATGTATAGAAATGAAGGAAGAATACATAAATGTTATGAGCAACTTTCTTCTAGTTAATCCAATGATTCTGATGAAATGGACACTTTTTAAAAGCAGAAATGGCCAAAACTAACTTACGACAAAATAAATAATCTGATTAGCACTTATATATATATGCGTGTGTGTGTGTGTGTATATATACATATTTATGTTAATTCATAATAAATAGCCTTCTGATAAAAATAAAATCCAGGTCCATATAGTTTTATTTGTAAATTCTGCCAAATATTTTAGGGCAAAATAATAACTATGAAAATAAAGAGGGAAGGAAATATTTAATGATTCGTTTCTGTAGCTAGCATAATTGCAAAACCAAAACATGACAAAGATGTATAAACACAGATCAGTAAACCTGAATTCACAAACCTTTAAAGCAATTAGACTATAATAAATTTATGTACTTTTGAAATAATATTGCAAAGAGGGATGTCTTTCTTTGATGAAGGCCCATCAGGATCTTGCTCTGTATCTGATTAAAAGTGACTCTATGAGAAATTAGCAGCCTTTCAAATCATAATGGATTAACCTGCAGATAATCTGGACTAATTCAATCATTTTATCTGATGGTACCTCTTTAAATCTATTGCTTTTATTTCCTTGCTTGACCAGCATTTTAACTTTCTATTCTGAAATGACATGACAAAAGTTGGTTGGACCTTCTCAGTTTTCAAGATCCCAGAGAGAAAAGAACCACTGTCAGAATTAACCAGACATGATTCTGATACATCACAGTGCTCTTATTTTCTAGCTTATGTCGTAATTATCCTTTTTGTTTCTCCGTCTAGAAATTAGGTTGACCTCCATGGGTTTAAATTGATGTTTAGGCTGACAAAGGAATGAAGGTAATTCATATTTAAATGATCCGTAAGTGATGATTATTAAGGAAGCCAAGTTGCCACACCTTAGAACTTGCATTTCTAGAAGAAATGCAACAAAATTAATGAGAATGGAGATATTTTATTTTGCTATGTATTATTTCTCTTTGGGCCAAGCAAGAAGAGATGTTTGATTAGGAAATAAACATTTATAGAATTATTTTCAATTTTGACAGAACCTCAAAATAAGATGCATTAATCTATGGCTTACTTTTTACATTTTGGAACACTAATTAACATTGGGTTTTTGAGAAGAATAAATTGCAAGATTCAAGATTACAAATTCAATGTAATTGAATAGCTCTGTAACACCTTTCTCGATTTAATTAGGAAATATTTAGAGCAATAAACTTAAAAAAGAAATCATTCTGACGGTAGAGCTAGTTCAACTACAAACAATGACAACTCTCACACAACATTATAAGAAATGAATGATGAAATTCTCCTGAAGCATTTCTTGCTGTGA
The DNA here is from genome assembly GCF_042477335.2 of Ovis canadensis. Lineage (NCBI taxonomy): Eukaryota > Metazoa > Chordata > Mammalia > Artiodactyla > Bovidae > Ovis > Ovis canadensis. The sequence goes on from NC_091251.1 coordinate 105,769,351, forward strand.
TCAGGATCAGCACATCAACTTTTTCCATAAATATTCTGCACATTCACATAAAGCAGGTTACAGGACCCAAATCATAATTGTTGACAGTTCTCTAGAAAAACTGTCTTGAAGTTCACAACTTGACTTTCAGAGAAATCCCTCAAGAGACTTCTCTCAGAGGTGCTGACGCATTGCATCACTGAAATAACAAGAAGTGCAAAAGTGTAAACAAACACAGCCAGGGCCCTTGGAACTTAAGGAATCCAATAAATCTATGCAACTGACTTCAAATCTTACACACACCCAAAGTACAAAATTCTTTGTTTACATAATGAAAATATTTGTCAACAGGGCATAAAGGTTAGATTGTAGAATAGAGCTGGGGAAAATATGTGCCTGTGAGAGTCATACCCATTCCCAGTAGACACTCAATGATTTGAAGCCATAACTGACTTTTTACCATAACATCTTTCTGGCCCTGCAATTGGCAGATACTTCTTTTCCTTATACTTTTTGAAAGTGAAAATGAAGTCACTCAGTCATGTCCGACTCTTTGCAACCCCATGGACTGTAGCCCACCAGGTTCTTCCCTCCACGGGATTTTCCAGGCAAGAGAACTGCAGTGGGGTGCCATTTCCTTTCTACTTCTTACTGCTATACAATCACTCAGTCGTGTGTGACTCCTTGTGACCCCACGGACTGCAGCACTCCAGGCTTCCCTATCCTTCACCATCTCCTGGAGACCGGAGTTTGCTCAAACTCACATCCATTGACTTGGTGATGCCATCCAACCATTTCATCCTCTGCCACCCTCTTCCTTTTTTGACTTCAACCTTTCCCAGCAACAGGGTCTTTTTCAATGAGTCAGCTGTTCGCATCAGGTGGCCAAATACTGGAGTTTCATTTGCAGCGTCAGTTCTTCAAACGAATACTCAGGATTGAATTTCTTAAGGGTGGAACTAGTTTGATCTCCTTGTAATCCAGTTCAGTTCAGTTCAGTTCAGTTGCTCAGTCATGTCCGACTCTGCGACTCCATGAATCGCAGCACGCCAGGCTTCCCTGTCAATCACCAACTCCCAGAGTTTACACAAACTCATGTCCATTGAGTCAGTGATGCCATCCAGCCATTTCATCCTCTGCTGTCCCCTTCTCCCTGCCCCCCAATCCCTCCCAGCATCAGGGTCTTTTCCAGTGAGTCAACTCTTTGCATCAGGTGGCCAAAATATTGGCGTTTCAGCCTCAGCATCAGTCCTTCCAGTGAACACCTAGGACTGTTCTCCTTTAGGATGGACAGGATGGATATTCTTGCAGTCCAAAGGACTCTCAAGAATCTTCCCCAACACCACAGTTCAAAAGCATCAATTCTTTGGTGCTCAGCTTTCTTCACAGTCCAACTCACATCCATACATGACCACTGGAAAAACCATAGCCTTAACTAGATGGACCTTAGTCGGCAAAGTAATGTCTCTGCTTTTGAATATGCTACCTAGGTTGGTCATAACTTTCCTTCCAAGGAGTAAGCGTCTTTTAATTTCATGGCTGCAGTCACCATCTGCAGTGAGTTTGGAGCCAAAAAAAATAACTCTGACACTGTTTTCACTGTTTCCCCATCTATCTGCCATGAAGTGATGGGACCAAATGCCATGATCTTCGTTTTCTGAATGTGGAGCTTTAAGCCAACTTTTCCACTCTCCTCTTTCACTTTCACCAAGAGGCATTTTAGCTCCTCTTCACTTTCTGCCATAAGGGTGGTGTCATCTGCGTATCTGAGGTTACTGATATTTCTCCCAGCAATCTTGATTTCAGCTTGTGCTTCTTCCAGCCCAGCATTTCTCATGATGTACTCTGCATGTTAATTAAATAAGCAGGGTGACAATATACAGCCTTGACGTACTCCTTTTCCTATTTGGAACCAGTCTGTTTTTCCCTGTCCAGTTCTGTTACTCCCTGACCTGCATACAGGTTTGTCAAGAGACAGGTCAGGTGGTCTGGTATTCCCATCTCTTTCAGAATTTTCCACAGTTGATTGTGATCCAAACAGTCAAAGGCTTTGGCATAGTCAATAAAGCAGAAATAGATGTTTTTCTGGACCTCTCTTCCTTTTTCCATGATCCAGTGAACGTTGGCAATTTGATCTCTGGTCCATCTGCCTTTTCTAAAACCAGCTTGAACATCTGGAAGTTCACGGCTCACATATTGCTGAAGCCTGGATTGGAGAATTTAGAGCATTACTTTACTAGCGTGTGAGATGAGTGCAATTGTGAGGTAATTTGAGCATTCTTTGGCATTGCCTTTCTTTGGAATTAGAATGAAAACTGACCTTTCCCAGTCTTGTGGCCACTGCTGAGTTTTCCAAATTTGCTGGCATATTGAGTACAGCACTTTCACAGCATCATCTTTCAGGATTTGAAACAGCTCAACTGGAATTCCATCACCTCCGCTAGCTTTGTTTGTAGTGATGCTTTCTAAGACCCACTTGACTTCATATTCCAAGATGTCTGGCTCTAGGTGAGTGATCACACCATCATGATTATCTGGGTCATGAAGCTCCTTTTTGTACAGTTCTTCTGTGTATTCTTGCCACCTCTTCTTAATATCTTCTGCTTCTGTTAGGTCCATACCATTTCTGTCCTTTATTGAGCCCATCTTTGCATGAAATGTTCCCTTGGGATCTCTAATTTTCTTGAAGATATCTCTAGTCTTTCCCATTCTGTTGTTTTCCTCTATTTATTTGCATTGATAGCTGAGGAAGGCTTTCTTATCTCTTCTTGCTATTCTTTGGAACTCTGCATTCAGATGCTTATATCTTTCCTTTTTTCCTTTGCTTTTCACTTCTCTTCTTTTCACAGCTATTTGTAAGGCCTCCCCAGACAGCTATTTTGCTTTTTTGCATTTATTTTTCTTGGGGATGGTCTTGATCCCTGTCTCCTGTACAATATCACAAACCTCTGTCCATAGTTCATCAGGCACTCTATCTATCAGATCTAGTCCTTTAAATCTATTTCTTGCTTCCACTGTATAATCATAAGGGATTTGATTTAGGTCATACCTGAATGGTCTTGTGGTTTTCCCAACTTTCTTCAATTTACGTCTGAATTTGGCTATAAGGAGTTCATGATCTGAGCCACAGTCAGCTCCTAGTCTTGTTTTTGCTGACTGTATAGAGCTTCTCCATCTTTGACCACAACGAATATAAACAATCTGATTTCGGTGTTGACCATCTGGTGATGTCCATGTGTAGAGGCTTCTCTTGTGTTGTTGGAAGAGGGTGTTTGCTACGACCAGTGTCATATGCTATGATAACACTTGCTCTGACAAGTGTCCCTTGTAATCCAAGGAACTCTCAAAAATCTTCCCCTGCACCACAATTCAAAAGCAACAATTCTTTGGTGCTCAGCCTTCTTTATGGCCCAACTCTCACATCCATACATAACTACTGGAAAACCCATAGCTTTGACTGTACTCTGCTTTTCTTTTATTTCTACATAGTGGTTTATGCCTCCTCAATTCTTTGTTATTGCCTTTTACAAATTTTCACATTTTCCGGTGATTCTGGTATGTGCATTCTGCCACACACTAACCTATTTTAAATACTTCACCTGTACTCCCACCTCCACACACACACACACACACTCACACACGCACACACACAGTGGACACTTTACTGGTACTCTCCAGTCTGATTCCCTTTAGAAGGCACCAGGCTCTATGTTAAGCATTTTACAAACATTATCCAATTTCTTTATTTCAGACATTAGGGACAATTTACCAATGAAGAAATCAAGTCTCAGTTTCCTTCCCAATGTATGTCACAATTTATAAAATGATAGAGTCACAATATTCTTCTGATATCAAAGCCTAGATCTTTTAATCACTAAGTTATACACTTCTCAATAAGCTTAGAGTACCTATGTGCGGGTACCTTGTGTGATTCAGAAACACACAAGCTTGTATAAATCTGTTGAATGAAAGCAGCAAAAAATTAACCAAAAGGAACAATGTTCTCTGTTGTTTGATGCAACTCTTAGCAGGGTCACTGTGATGCCAGAGGGAAGCCCTGCTAGAGAAGGAAGCCTGTCAACCCTTCATAACTTTGGGTTCTATATCCACAGATCTAACCAACCATGGATGAAAATACTGAAAAAAAAATCCAGAAATTTCTAATAAGACCAAACTTGAATTTGTCTCATACTTGCTTATTTATATAACATTTACACTGTATTGGCTATTATAACAAATTTAGAAAGGATTTAAAGTATATGAGAGGATGTGCATAAGTTAAATGCAAATACTTCATTATCTTATATAAGGAACTTGAGTGTCCATGGAGTTTGGTATTTGCTGAGAATCCTGGACCCAATCCCTTGTGGATACTGAGGGCTGACTATTTTTAATGATGCTATGGTCCAGGGTCAAAAATTGTCCAAATTCTTTCCTGTCCAGCCAAGCATCCCGTCACCTCTCCTAAAGTTCTAAGGAATCTAAATTCAAAGACCAATGACAAAATAGAAATCCAAAAGCTTCTTAATTGCTAGCTGTAGAGCTCTGACACTAAGACTTATTAACACTAAGGCTGACACTTGGCCTAAGTGGGGTCTTGTACTCAGTTTTTACCCCAGTCCCAGTGCTTAGCTTTATCCTAAGCCCCAGTCAAAATGCTTGTCAAATCTTAGAACAAGTGCAGTTCATAAGGTCAGTGCTTAAGTCCATTCACATTCATAATCACATGAAATCAACAGAGAAAAAGAAAAGAGTGGATCAATAAAGCCTCTGGTTTATCTAATCTACTGGTGCATGAAATGTAAGAGGAAGTGAGGAGTGGATCCTATTTTCCTAATGATAACTGTTCTTTAACCTGCCAAGGTCTGGCCAATCACAATATCAAGAACTCTTCTCTGTTATGTGGCCTGGCTGTGTGAAGAGGTATCTAGCAGAGATGGTATAAATTCCATTGCAAAAGGAGAAAAGGGTGAAAATGCCTCTCCTGCCCCCTCCACAGACATACTCTAAAGTTTAATCACTCATTCATTCTACAAATATTTATGGAGCAGACACTGTTTAGGGTTTCAGAGAGATTTCAACAAACAGAACAAGTGCATGTCATGCCATCGTCAATATTATATCACAGGGATATTAGTGGTGGTGTGAAGCAACAGACATTACTATGTAAAAAATAATGTTTAGAAAGTGATAATTGCTATTAAGGTGTTCCTGGTGGCTCAGCAGTAAAGAATCCTCCTGCCAATGCAGAATACATGGGTTCAATCCCAGGGTCCGGAAGATCCCCTGTAGAAGGAAATGGCAGCCCACTTCAGTGTTCTTGCCTGGGAAATCCCATGGACAGAGGAGCCTGTCCATGGCATTGCAAAAGAGTCAGACACGACTTAGCGACTAACCAATAGCAATTGGTATTAAAATAAAAATATCATTTGACAAAATGTCACACAATGAAGGAAGAACAGAGAGCTGGTAGTCAAAAAGCTTGACTTTTTCTTATATACATTATTGTTCAGTGTGCCGTTGCAAACTTAATGTAGTCTCCCTTATATTCTCATCTATAAGATGGAAAGATCAAAATTATATGAATGCATAATACTCATTGCTTTTCTAGGTGGCTCAGTGGTGAAGAATCTACCTGCCAGTGCAAGAGACACAGGAGATGTGGGTTCAGTCCTTAGATCGTGAAGATCCCCTGGAGGAGGAAATGACAACCCACTCCAGTATTCTTGCCTGGAGAATCTCATAAATTTAGTAGCTTGGTGGGCTACAGTCCATAGGGTTGGCAAAGAGTCAGACAAGAGCATGCATACCACAACAATAATACTCATAAGAAGCAAAATATAAATTATAGCTAAAGTCAACTGAGTTCTTGTTTTGTCTAGTAACTGTTTTAAGTATACTTGTCATACTAATTTTAATCCTTATAACAATCCTAGGAGGGAAATGCTACTGCTATGCCTGTCTTACAAATTATAAGCTGATGTAGAGAGACATGAAATATTGTGCCCAAGTGGAAATATCAGAAATTGAGCCAAGTTCAGCTTTCATTAAATTTTAGCATACTGGTATACTACAGTTTCTTTTATTTTATATATATATAATATTTTTATATATTATATATTATATTATATATATATGTATATATATATAATGATTGAAATTTCTGTAATTGACTGACTTTTGTGACTTTTTTTTTTTTTTTTTTTTTCCTGAGCAGGAGACATCCAAGCAGAGAAGCAGATATCCATGAGGTCTCAGGGTATGGTTATGACTCCTTGGTTTCTCTTAGCCAGGATTTTCTTATCCAGTAAAACTGAAAATTGGTCCTTAAATATATGGATGTATTTCTCTTAAGACATAAATTCTACTGAGATGGAAAGATGATAAGTAAAACCAACACATTTCAAAGTTGTTGATTTTGTAGATTTTTATTTTTAAAACTTCCCACAGTGAAAAATCTGCCTTTAACTATGTAGAACTGCAAGCCATTGCATATTCAGGAGAAGTAGGAAATAGGCATGGGAGGATATTAGGAGACAGGGGAAAAAAAAAATCAACACTTCTTACAAATAGCCTAAGTTTTGCTCAGTTTCCAGAAGGAGAAACAGTAATGAGGAAATGTGAAGGTTAGATAAGTTGTTCACTCCTCTTCGAGGAAATTCAGTCTTGCTGCAGAAACCTAGTATGGATATAAAACCAATGTTAAGTGTTAGTTGCTCAGTCATGCCAACTCTTTGCGACCCCCTGGACTGCAGCCCACTAGGCTCCTCCGTCCATGAGATTTTTCCAGGCAAGGATACTGGAGTGGGTTGCCATTTCCTTCTCCAGGGGATCTTCTCAACCCAGGGATCAAACCCGGGTCTTCTGCACTGCAGGCAGATTCTTTACCCACTGAGCCACAAGGGAATCCCATAGAGAATGTTATGGGATTAAATTTACAAAGAGTGAAAAATTTATCCTCAGATTTAAAGAGAGACAGCTGAGCTGAAGTCACCAGCTCTACTTGCTTTTATACATGTCTTTTTGTTTAGATCTCCCTGGAGCACCATCAAGCATAGTATCTAGAAGGGAAGTATTAAGAATATACATCAGTGGAAGGAACACCAAGGGACAGCATGAGCATCCACATTGGAAATAGTCATTGGGGCTATCTAACCAAACTCATATTAATGGTAAGAATACTAAATAGGAACAGCATGAAATGTACAGGCAAGAATGAGCAAGGATGAGATGACAAGTGATGATAGAGTCACGTGGAGTGGAGGATGCTGGCTGTGAATAGCACAATGTGAAGTAGAACTGATTGTGAAAGCCTTTCGATTCCAAAGTAGCTAGAACCCTAGTCTTATTATCTAGGGCCATTGCCTTGGCCAAAATGATAATCTCCCAAAAGAGGTGGGCTGAGCATTTGGGCATATTAGCCTTGCCTTTGATGTTGTCCCCGCCCTGGATGGAGCCGAGTCCAGGGATTTAACAGCCTAGATTTTATACAGTACTTTCCTGGTGGCTCGGACTGTAAAGCGTCTACCTACAATGTGGGAGACCCAGGTTCAATCCCTGGCTTGGGAAGATCTTCTGGAGAAGGAAATGGCAACCCACACCAGTACTCTTGCCTGGAAAATCCCATGGACAGAGGAGCATGGTAGGCTACAGTCCATGGGGTCGCAAAGAGTTGGACACAACTGAACGACTTCACTTTCTATCGTTAGACACAAATGCCAAAGAGATTCAAAATGAACAGATTAAACATGCCTGTCACTCAGCCCAGCTGTGTGTGGTGGCTAATGTGGTTGGCTCCGCTCTATTTGAGCTTTGTCTCTTGGGAACTATTTAAAGTGTGACTTAGATGGAGTCACTGTAAATGAGTCTGTACAGGGCAGGCTCTGAATATGCCGTGTGGGAATCAGGCTGCTTGTGTCAGAGAAGAGATGACAATCTGAGAGCTTGAGAGAGGATTGCATTTTAAAAGGAGGGCATTCGGTCTTGAAAATGCTTAACACTGTTCTTCACATAACTGCAGAATAAAAATTAGTCAGTAATTCCAAGATTGAAGATATTTGCATATTAAATATATGTTCTAATTTCCAACATTTAGCATGTATCTCATTTTAGAAATAACAAAGAAAACTTAAAAAAATCACATGAGTAAGGTTGATATTCTAGAACCAAGTTCTCAAGTTATGTTTATATATGATGTCTACATAAAGTAAAGAACTTTAGAAAACTGTACTAGTAGAATATCTATGTATGTAAATAAGCTCTCATATCTTAAACAGTAATTATGATTAAAAAAAATAGTTCGTGATTTAGAATCAGATAGTCCTGGATTCTGATATTAGGATTGTCAGAGGTTAACTGTATAACCTTTAGCAAATAATTTCACTGAAACCAACCTCAATGTATTATCAAATAGTTGTAATAACATATAATGACAATGTTATTAGGGCTTCCTGCAATTGCAGGAGTCGTGGGAGATCTGGCTTCTATCCCTAGGTCAGGAAGACCCCCTGGAGGAACACATGGCAACCCACTCCAGTGTTCTTGCCTGGAGAATCTCATGGACAGAGGAGCCTGGTGGGATACAGTCCGTAGAGTCCCAAAGAGTCAAACTCAACTGACGACTGAGCATGCATGCCCAATGCTATCGAGAGGAGTAAATAAAATAACAAGTGAAGCTGATATCAGTGGTGCATAATAGTTACATATCAAATAACTCTTAGTAAATCTCCTTTTCAAATTAGTTGTCATTGCTTTGTGTGTGGAGGCTCAGTCGTTTCTGACTCTTTGCAACTCTGTGGATTGTGGTCCACAAGGCTCCTCTGTCCATGGAATTTCCTAGGCAAGAAAACTGAAGTGGGTAGCCATTTCGTCCTCCACAGGATCTTCCTGATCCAGGAATTGAATTCACATCTCCCGTGCCTCCTGAACTTCAGGGAGATTCTTTATGGCTGAGCCACCAGGGAAACCCTTATTTAAATGTTTCCTAATCTAGGTCCACAAAGAAAGGATCACAGTGTAATAAATGATTAAATGAATAACTTACAGACTTGTTTGCTAAATAGTCATCTCCTTTTAACCTGTAATCAGATGACATTTTGAGAAAAAGAAATTTACCATTAGTTTACTCAAGTCAATGAAAATGTCAATGAAAAATGACAATACATCTTCTGAGCCCTTTTCGTAGAAACGTGAACGTTCTTAGAGTAGATTGCTCACTTTCTTCCACAGTCTTCACTCTTAATGATTTTTGACCGCTTTCCAAATTCAGATATCAGACACAAATCATAGGCAGTCACACTGTGAAATCTGCCACCCTTTTTATTGCCAGGCTTGACTCAAATGATCTGCCCACTAAGTGGATATTGCCTTCCTACCTCACAGCTCAACACACATCCCTCCTAAATACGCTGGATCAAAATTGATAATCTTTATGATCTGTTTAGAAAGAAGTGATATCTTCTCATCAATAGTTTGCAGCAAGTAGCTAACCTCTGCCTGAGTCTCCAAATAGTTATGAAGGATTATCTATAGAAGAAAACGAGACTTAACCTTAAAGCAGAGATCAGACATGATGATAGGTATCCATATGAGTACTCCCCAAGAATCTGAGGGAAATATCAAACATAGTCCTAGAAATATTTCATGCAGTGACAACAGCTATTTCTGGGGAAATGCTTAGCCTTGCATATTATTTGGGGGGATCACTTTTATCTGAATCATTCATTTGTGAATCCCAAAATTCTAGTACCTTCTTGGTCCATTACAGGGGCCACTGTAGTGAATCAATAAATATTTAAGAGAAATAATTTAGATATGTAACTTTTAAAAAAAGCTTTAGTGCATTCTTTTGAAACCATTGTCTCCTAGGATTCTTTTGAAACATGGTGTGTTTCACAAAGGTTACTGCATAGAGTTTGTTTCCAAAGTCTCTGACAGGAACACATTATAACCAAAAGATGTTTACAGCTTAACTTCAACCATGAAGCTTCAACTGTGAAACTTAACTTCAGCAATAATTCTGCCATACATTTTTTAAAAATTCACTATTGTCATATCTGTGATAGAATGCCAGATTTCCCTTATTGGTTGATCAATCCAATATGTAGTCCAGATCTTCAGATTATTTTTTTTCATTTTAGGAAAACCAAACATTTCATTACTAAAATGTTTTAAATTATGAGACTCCCTTTAAGCATTGTTTCTAAGCATCTAGTTCAAAGTAAATTTTACTCTCACTTTTATAAGAACTGCTGTGAAAACTATTTCATCCCCTTTGGACATGAATGCTGCATAAATGAGATTGAAGCCAAATGCAAAGAAAAAGGCTCTTTGTCAAGAATTGTGGTCTCACCTGTACCCTTGTTTAGCTGGGGACATTGTCCAGAACACCTAATATTTTTGGCTTCACTTCTTTTGGCATAAAAATAAAGACAATGATTTCTACCTCTTGGGAGGCAATAATTACATGATACAAAGTAAATGACTACATATTACAGGTCTTGGTTGCTACCTAAATGTCCATCGACAGAGGAATGGGTAAAGATGTGCTATGCATATACAATGGAATATTCTCTGGCCATTAAAAATAGTGAAATAATACCATTTGCAGCAACATGGGTGTACATAGTCTGATAGAGAATGAGGTCGTACTGAATGAAGTCAGACAAAGGTAAATATCATATTATACCCCTTATATGAGAAATCTAGAAAGGAAATGGTACAGACAAATTTATTTACAAAACAGAAATAGGCTCACAAATTTAGAGAACAAATTTATGGTTACCAGGGGAAATGGTGGGGAGAAGGGACAGTTAGGGAGTTTGGAACTGACATGTACACATTTCTGTGTTTAAAATAGATAAACACCAACGTTGTACTGTATAACATGGGAAACTCTGCTCAATGATATGTAACAGCCTGGATGGGAGAGAAGTTTAGGGGAGAATGGATACATGTATACATATGACTGAGTCCCTTTCGCTGTTCACCTGAAGCTCTCACAACAGCTAATTGGCTCTACTCTAATATAATTTTTTTTTAAATCAATGAAAATGGTCTTGGTACATAGTAGGTGCTCAAAACAATATGTAATCAATAGGGAGATTGAGAAGAGTGGCTCTCAGATTTTAAGGCATCGCCATTTCAAGCCCATGGGCTACTTGAGGGGATTTCAAAGGATTTTAAAAATAAGCTAAAGTTGAATTTTATGTGCATTATTAAAGCCTATACATAGAATATTAACATCAGATGAAAGAGCTGGACATTTGCATAAATAAGACTTTTAAGGCAAGATAGTTATTTCAAGAAGATGTACTTTGATTTGATCCCTCTGGTTAAGCTGTGTGTAGATGTCTTGATTCACAATATTCTTTTTTTAAAAAAAAATGTTCACTGAATACCAGCCATGCGGTATTTTGACTCCAGTTGTGTTGTGCTCAGTTGCTAAGTTGTGTCTGAATCTTTGTGACCCCATGGACTATAGTCCACTAGGCTCCTTTGCCGTGGGATTTTCTAGGCAAGAATACGGTTGTAGGTTGCCATTTCCTCCTAAAGGGGGTTTTTCTGACCCAGGGATTAAATCCATGTCTCTTGCATTGGAAAGCACAGTCTTTACCATTGAACTGCTGTCATTCAATCCTAAGGGAATTCCTGATGAAGGAAAAAGAGCCACACAATCTTAGCTAAAATCAAAAAGTTTATTAAAGTTAACGTTTTCCCCCTGATATGACAATACAGAAAATTGGCTCGATTTTTTTTTTTCTAGAAGATCACAAAATGTCAGGAACTTTGAAAATGAAGTGTTGCTTCTCACTGAGAGTCTTGAAGATAGATTGGAGGCTTTCCCTATCTGACAAGGAGTTATCACTATCAAGCTCGCAGCAGAAGACAAGCTTGATGCCGAAGCCTGCCTAACTCTGCTAGTAAAGATACATGAAGCTGCTTTTAGACTCAGTTTATTAGGTACATCAAAAGGAAGAACAGACAAAGATGCCAGCCTCCGGGTCCCTGCCGTGTACACCCTACAGCATGCATGTGTGTGTGTTTAGTGGCTTGTCATGCCCCACTTTTTTACACTGTGGACTGTAGTCTACCACACTTCTCTGTCCATTAAATTCTCCAGGCAAGAATACTGGAGTGGATAGCCAACCCCTTTTCCAGGGGTATTCTTAACCCAGCAATCTAATCCAGGTCTCCTTCACTGCAGGCAAATTCTTTACTGTTTGAATCACCAGGGAAGCCAAATAATGCACAGCAGTGGTCTGCAAACTTTTGGGTACAGGCAAGGGTTTTGTGTAAAATTTTTCCATGGACTGGGGTGGGGAGCTGGTTTCTGGATGATTCAAGTGCATTATATTTATTGCGCTCTTTATTTCTATTACATAAGCTCCACATCAGATCATCAGGTATCAGACCCTGGAGGTTGGGGACTCCTGCCATAGAGGACACATCAATGCAGTGTGAGGTGCTGGACGTCTCTCAGTGCTGTGCAGCCAAATCTGGGCCGCATCCAGTGGTGATCTATCTTGCAGCTCTCCTCTGAAGGAGGTGGGCAGAGAGCCTCATAGTCACTGGAACTTGGGAGGCAATGAGAAAGTATCTCATGGTAGCCTCCCAAGGAAGGTAGGGAAGTGCATGGGAGATGAACCCCTAGAATCCCTTCACGTGTTCATCATGCTCTTAAGTCCTGGGAGGACCACATGGAGTTCCTCCAGGTCTCAGAGAAGCTGCTGTGCTAGATTCTGCCTTGGTGGCCTGTGTGAACATGTATGAGGTCACCAAGGCACAAGGATGAAGACATTTTTTTTTTTTTTACTTTATATGTTATTCTTTCAAGGTAAGCAAAATATATTACTTTTCATTCTCCACTCAAAATATGGGAATCCTTACAGTAAGCATGTGCTCAGTTGTGTCTGAGTCTTGGCAAATCCTAGACTGTAGCCCACTAGGCTCCTCTATCCATGGGATTTTCCAGGCGAGATACTGGATTCAGTTGCCATTTCCTCCTACAGGGGATCTTCCAAACCCAGGGTTCAGACTCACGTTTCCTGCGGCTCCTACATTGTCTGGTGGGTTTCTTTTACCCACTGAGTCACCTGGGAAGCCAATGGCAACTAGAAAACAGCATAGTAAAGGCTAAAGTCATAGAATATTCACACAAAAAAATATTCTAATCCATTGTTTGACTATGGTGGCCTAAGAATGAAAGTTCAAAATTGTGCAGATAAGCAAAGTATACTTTGTGTAACATTTTTAAAATGTATTAAAATAGCATTTGCTTTGTCACCAAAACATACTATTTCCTTACAAAATCATGCTTCCTGGTTCTCATCGTAATTCATAATTCATCTTGAAATACAACTGAAAGAAGCTGGAAGAGAATAAAATCACAGAAATACTCAAGCAAGGTTGACATACAGTATCAAATCCTAAAGACAAATAGGTCATGTGGGAGTCACTGGGAGTCAAACAGTCCTCTTTCCAACCTTCTGCCCATCCAGCTACCTCTTTGGCAAGGTAGGGCAGGAGAAAGTACCCCAATGCTAGGTCACATCTAGCTGAGTCTTGTTATACATTTATTTACATTATTTAAGCCATGATCAGAAGCCGCTTTGTTTGGGGAAGAATCTCAGGCTCTAGAATCAGAAAGTGAAGGTGACGGTGAAGTCGCTCGGTCGTGTCCGACTCTTTGCGACCCCGTGGACTGTAGCCCACCAGGCTCCTCCGTGCATGGGATTCTCCAGGCAAGAATACTGGAGTGTGTTGCCATTTCCTTCTCCAGGGGAAGACCTTTAATATCTCTTTGCAATAGTAAAAAACTAATAGAGACACCTCCGCCTTCGTTTCCTTATCTGTCAAACTGCTGTGATGAATATTGTTAAATATTATTGACTAGCATTCCTCTTGGGAAAAACTCTACACGTGTAAAGTTTTTGCGTGTTTGTTTTTGTTTTTAAGTGAGGGAAATGAATTTTAAAGGAATACACACATACACAAAAAAAGGAATAAAAGGGAAAATGATCATTAATTCTGTTAGCATGATTAAGAAGAATGTATTCTGCTTCAGAGAGATGGGAGGTTCCAATTAATAAAGAGAAGATCTAGGAAGAGGAGAGAGGAGAGGAAAAAAGAAGTCAGATGACACTGTACTTTCTACAATATGACCCTGCTTCTGACCTCTAATTTTTACTTAAATTTTTTAAACTGATAAAGTGCACAATATGAAATATTTCTTATTTTTAACTCAAATTAAGGATATGCTATGCTTAGATATCAATATTATATATTATAATGAATTAAAAAAGAAATCTTTCACAATGAATGTACTTTACCATAACCTGGGCAGCAAGAAGACTGAACCCATATCTTTATCCATATCCTTTCTTCATTTACTCCAAAAAACTGGCATTGTGAACACCTACAACCTCTGCCAAAGGGACTTCAGGAACACTGTTGTCCCAATGCATATGGCAAACTGCAGGTATTGGAGTATCAATGTCCTTGAATGTAGCCCCTCTAATCACTGACTGTGGGGACAGACTCTTTAGATATTTGCTACAATGCCTCCAAGTGTTCACTGGCAGAACTGAGCTCCATTTATTCACAGAGCTACCTGGCTTACATGACCTTATTGACTTTTTCCTTTTCTGCTTTATTTTTTTCACTCCTCTACCAGCTTTCTCTTGGATAAAGAGAATTCCCACACAAATGATTGGCATTTAAATTCTTGTCTCATCATATGCTTCTGAGAAAACCTAAACCAAGATATGAGTTCATAATGGAAAACTCACACAAGAGTGTACACACATTTAAGATCCAGGATTCAAATGCCACCATCGGAAAATGCATTGCTTGGAATTTTCTAAAAATTAGAAGACAGGCTTTGCCCTTGCACAAGATATGCAATTAGTGGCTTCTTGGCAAATTGAAACTAAGTCTATGAGAGGAGTATCAGCCATCTGACTTATGTTAGTATTAATATAACAAGCCCTACTACATTAGATGGTTGTGAGAGGCCTAAAATAAATAGGATAATACATATTTAAATGTGCTGTAAACTAGTAAGCTCATGAGAATTGGACATCATTTCTCAGCCTTGTGATTTTGATGTATCTGTGACATTAATGTGTCAGATATACTTTATAGCTTTAACCTATTTTGTCAAGTTCACTTAGATTTACCACGAGCCTGAAAGAGAGCACTCCGGGCTACCCCTACTTCTTCTGATTCCCAGTCTCCAGTGTGTCCTTTCTCTTATTATCACATGAGATCTGCAGCTACAGCAATTTTTGTGTGAAACCCCTGTGCTAAAATAGTCAGCTTGGGTGTAGGTCATCTAGGTGATTCTTTGCCCAGTGGAAGTGGAATGTTATCAGAATTTAACAAAAAATTGATCCCCTAGCTCAGTAGTTGTGGAAAAGCAAAGCCTGACTTTGTCATGCATATTTTCTGTATTAGGGTTTTGTTCTCTGAACCAATCACACAGCACTATCAGTGAAGAAGACTCTTAATACTGTTTTTATTTCTCTATTTTTGTTATCTGATCCATGCTTTTAAATTGATCACTGCTATCCTTTGGAGCTCAGGTCTTACAGCACTAATGTACTAAGTGCTGAATAGTAATGTTGCTTTTGACATTGGGACCCTTAAAGCAGATGGTATCATTTTTAAAACAGGAATTTATTATGACAACAACCTGCAAACATATTCAGAGTATGGATGGCAGCTTTAAAACACACTATTGTAGCTTTTGTGTATCTCTCTTTTTTTTTTTTTTTTTTTTGGTTGTTGGAAGTAGTATGGGCCTTTCACTATAGATGTCTAAAGTAATTTCAGTTCAGGATCTAAAATAAGGTATTTTTTTCACCCAGGATTCACTTTTATCACTCCCTAGCTCGCCATGGCTTTGTTATTTGGTGATTAAGTAGCATTGTCCACAGGTTTTTATTATGATCTTTGAAAAGAAATCATAGCTAAAAAGAATATCGGGTGGGTAAATACCCAAATAACCAGACTGAAGCCAGGTCACCATGGAGAAAGTGACCCAGTGAGTTTACACAGAGATCAGCAAAAGATTTGCCCTATAATTCATTTCACTTCCCAAAACGGAAGGATGAGAATTGGGATCCGGCCATTCAGCATCTTGTTGTGTAAAATTATTACGGCGCATGGACTTCTATGAGGAAGCGCATGCATAGGTCAGCCTGGCAGGACAGGCACTGGGACAGCCTCTGGGGAGACCAGCGGGAATGGAAGATTGGCACTAGGCTAAACTTTCTCACTCCGCCTCTCGCGCAGTTACCGTGTGCCTGGGCTGAAGATACAAATATCGCTCACTGACCATAAAATTAAAACCGTGACCCTTACACACTGGGTTAACCCATAGACACACCTAGGTCACGTATGTACAGAAATAAAGAAAGAAAACCAGAGAGAACGAGGTTAAGAAAGAGGATGAAAGAACCATTAAGAAAAATCAGATCGCTACAGCAAAGTTCCTGACACTAGGAGAACAATACTTGTGGGAAGTATGCCAGAGGAAAGAGCACGTGCATTCAGGGTTAGGAGAGGGCTCGAGTCCCCACTAAGCGAAGCCTTCAGTTTCCTCAGCGGTAACGTCCATCTATCTACCTGCAATTCTTTGACTTATATTTTTTTTCTTACATAAAACACGAAAGGAGAAAAGTTGTAATAATTAAAATCTATATGTGCAAAATGTCTAGGAAAAAGGAAATCCTGGATCAATGGTGAATATCACTATGATTGTTCAATGTTTTTCAATGCATGGAATCTGAATGGATCCATAAATTAAAGCCATTCATTTACATATTCATAAAGTCCCCCCCTTAGGCACCACTGTCACTAAAGTGTAAATAATTTTAAACAACAGATAAATAGGCAGTCATTTATATATGGAAAAGCTGTACAGTGCTGATTTTGAGGTTAGTCTCCACTTGTAAATTTGAATTCCAAAAGAATCTGGCAGAAAATGAAGACATGTAAAGGACTTGAGTTTTTACCCTGGATATCTGGGTCTTGATGATAATAATGTTATAAATATCTCAATATCACTATAGCTCTCTTATAACATGCTTAATAACTTTGAATATTCCAGTATATGTTCTTGTACAAAGACATTCCTGTAGCAGGCTTTGATTTCTTCATATATTGAATGAAGAGTTTGGATATGAAACTTAGTATTGGTCAAGTCTAAACTTCCATGGTTACAGGAAATTCAATAATTTTGTAAATTAAACAATGAATTAAAAATGATTTTGCTAAGTCATAAACCAATACCTTTTTCAAAGAATTGCATAGAGTTAGATATTTTTCTCAGAGTTAAATTTTAGAATATTTACATAATTGAGCAATTTAATATCACTAATAGTGAGATTCTCATGTAGGTTGTCACTACCATGACAGTCTGCATTTGCTTCTAAATTTCTGCCCAGAGATTAGGGCATGATATTGGACTTGGAGGTAGAGATCAGGGAGAGAAATGTAGGTGCTTACTCTACCAAACATTGGAAATTTAAATTTGCCACTTATTACCAACAAAGGTCCATCTAGTCAAGGCTACGGTTTTTCCAGTGGTCATATATGGATGTGAGAGTTGGACTGTGAACAAAGCTGAAAGCCAAAGAATTGATGTTTTTGAACTGTGGTGTTGGAGAAGACTCTTGAGAGTCCTTTGGACTGCAAGGAGATCCAACCAGTCCATTCTGAAGGAGATCAGTCCTGGGTGTTCATTGGAAGGACTGATGCTGAGGCTGAAACTCCAATACCTTGGTCACCTGATGCGAAGAGCTGACTCACTGGAAAAGACCCTGATGCTGGGAGGGATTGGGAGCAGGGGCAGAAGGGGATGACAGAGGTAGAGATGGCTGGATGGCACCACCGACTCGATGCACGTGAGTTTGAATAAACTCCAGGAGTTGGTGATAGACAGGGAGGCCTGGCGTGCTGCTATTCATGGGGTCTCAAGGAATCAGACACAAGTGAGTGACTGAATTGAACTGACCCACAAAATAGATATTCCATAGGCCAATTATTGTAAGGAAAGATAGAGAAAATATATAGATACATCATGCCCTAAGGACACTCTGCCAGAATTTCTTTCCCCTGACTCTTTTGAAGACTGAACTAAAAATGATAGAAAACAGTTAAATTTGACAGTTTTACATTCCATGAGACTTTATGATACTTACAGAAATTGAAATGGAAATCAGGCGGCAAGCCAACAGAAGTATCAACACACAAGATGCTTTAATAGAGTGCACACACAGGCAGCATGGAGCCCATTTAATTTTACGTATTCATTGGAAATAATATTTTTTAGGCCTTAACGCCTTTATCCAGGCTACAATAAAACAAACTGCATCACATGTGCCTTCTCTCATGTACTCCTAGAGCCTCTCAATTCACCTAAAGATTGAAATCCATATGCGATAAAAGTCTGTTCTTTTTTACTGCATAAGCAGGCTCTGTGGTGTTTGTGTAGTAGTTTGGGGTTTGGGGAAAAAGTAGGTTGATTCAAATGCTCTCATTGTGAAACAAACCAACCCCATTCCTCAGAGAATGAAGCTCACTAAATGTTTGCTGCTGGCAAATGGGTATGCTCTGAAGCCATCCCTGGAGCTTGCTTTGACAGATGTCAGCTGATGGACATTTGCACCAAAGTCTCTGAAATGCCATATTTTGCACCCCGTGTCAGTTGGCACATTCCTTTCTTGTACCTTCTGTGTTTCCATTAAATTAGGTTGGAAACAAAGCCTCCTATTTACTGAGCAAAGTCTTTGCTCTGTGAAATAGTGAACAATTACAACCATTAGCCTGTCGAGCACTTCTATCAGTTCAATTAAGAATGCCTACCCACTGCATTCTGCATCATAGACACCCTGAGCGGAGCCTGACTCAGGCGTTCAAGACTGGTGAAAAGTCTCTGATCACACTGGGGTGATGATGGAACGTTCTTTCATTTGTAGCCTTCTTACATTTTCTGAGTGTGTTAACCGTGTTCTGTGCACTGTTGGCACAGTGTTCTGACCCCATTCAAAGGAAAAACTTTCCATGACTTCCTCAAAATCTATTATAACTATCACAAAGGTGCAATGAAAGCACAATCTGATGAACTATTATAATAAAGGCAAAATATATCAGCGGGAGATTGTTTAACCAAGTGTTGAATACTTGTGTATTCAAGATATTGCTAAATTCAAACAGATGGGAAAATAGAAGAAAAAAGTAGTTTTAAAACTCCAAAATATTGTCACAGTGTCTATGCTTCTATTGGTACTCCTATTACCACAACATGTCAAACATTATATAGATTTGATCATATATAATGGAAGCAAATATTCCTGAATTAATCTTACCAACTATTATAGAAAAGCTTTAGTCATAAAAACTTCAAGTTTGAAATGTTTTAAAGTAAAAATTTTATTTGAGACATACATACATACATATAATATATAGTTTACATGTACATAAGCATATGAAATGTGTATTCTACACATTTGAAAATATATTATTCATCCAACATGCATAAGGTAAAACTCTAAACTGTTAGGAAAAAGAATAGGAAAACATTTTTACATCTTTGTGTTGCTAGCAATGGGAAAAGATGTTTTAGATAAAAAAAAAAAAGCAAAAATAAGATGAATGAGAAATAAAGCTAATTTAAAATTAGCAATGTCCATTCCTGACTTGACATCACAGTTAAGGTAAAAAGACCAAAGACAAACTGGAAAAAAAAAATATTTGTAGCTATATAGTGAATGAAAGATCGCTATATAACTCACATAAAGTAACCACTATAAGACATAAAGGAACAAATAGAAAAATAAAAACAAGTATTTGAGAAAGTAGGGAAGACTAATGATCAAAACCCATGTAAAGTTTTCCACTTTATTATTCACAAGCTATGAAATGCAAATTAAAAAAAACTGACAATATAAAGTCATGGAAATGATATGGATTGACAGGAAGAGAGAAACACAAGTAATTACAGAAATTAATCCTACCATTACCATAGGATATAATGCTATATTATCTAATAAAAAAGAATATACATATATCCTGTGACCCAGCAATAACACTTTTCAGGGAAACTGCTGAGTCTGTGCACTGGGAAACATGCTGGAGAAGATTTTTAACACGTCTCCTGGTGAAAGTGAAAATTTGGGAGTATCAGTATGGGAAAGAATAAATAAATCAGAATATGTTAACACGAGGCAATCCTATAGAGGACAGAGCTATTGCTACACTTATTATTGTGGCTGATCCCAACAAACAATTTTAATAAAACTGAGAAACTCTCAAAAGGATACTTACAGAATTTTATTAGTTGCATAATGTTCAAGAACCTAAAGCATAAATATCTAAGTATTATGTAGTGCATGCATAAATACATATGCAAGAAACCTATTAATCCAAGAGAATGATAAACAAAATTTGGAATAGTGATTTTCTATTACAGTGAGAGGGAGAAATGTGATGAGTTTAGCACACTGGTTACTCTTTGTCCTAATCAGGTGAGCAGACAAATATAGTTCTTAATTATTATTGTATGGCAACCAAATGTATATATTTATATATATTTGTGGGCTTCCCAGGTGGCTCAATCCCTGAATCAGGAAGATCCCCCAGAGGAGGAAATGACAACCCACTCCAGTGTTCTTGCCTGGGAAATCCTGTGGATGGAAGGAGCCTGGTGGGCTACAGTCCATGGGGTTGCAATGAGTCAGACACGATTGAGTGACTCAACAAAAATGACCATATGTATTTTTATGCTACATATACATGTATATTTATAGGCATTAATTATTTCATAATTTTAACAAAAATCATTTTTCAACAAAATCATTGGCAACAAAGGAAAAATGTTGTTCAGATTGTTAAAGAATAGTTTAAGGAAAGTTTTCTATTTTATACACATTAATAGCATACTTTTCTCTTTTGCCCATCATTCTCATGCATTAATCAACCCAGAAGTCTCACATTTTTCTCTCCCATATCTTCTCTCTGTAGTAGTTAGAGTCTAGCTTAGAAAGAAGGAAACTGAGCATCTCAAATAGAAGTGATGTGGTAACAATGATTGATTGCCAGATATCTCAGGTAAGAGTAATGTTGCACAATGACCGATTATGCAGGTGGGCAAAATTTGAAGAGAAGAAGAGAAAGGGAGCTGAATCAAAGATCATTAACTCTAGGAGGAAATGGAATTAAAAGAAGGAAGATTTCTGAACCAGGATTTGGGAGCAGAAGAAGCTCCCAACTTCAAACGCTGCCACTGCCTCCAGCACCAAGATCTGGGAGCAAGAATCACCCGCTCCAATGTTGGGATTGAAGAAGCTTCGCACCCCTTCCCTTCAGAGATTTTATGAAAGAAAGGAAAAGACAAAGAGTAAATGGAAGAAACTCCACCTTCTAGTCTGCCCCCAGCACCTCTTGCTGATAGAATTTAACAAGCCAAATAGCAAATGAACATGGGAAATGTGGTTTGCAGATCCCTAATTTTCTGTATCAGTCCCTCAATATTTGCATAACTGTATCAAGTTTTCATACAAAGCCTACCCTCTGTATGAAACTGCATGAAATTACACATACATGAGATGAGATTTTGTTCTAAAGACAAGTTGCTGAGCGTGGAAGGGTGTGGCAAGTTGTAAGTGAAGGAGGTTGGTGAGTCTGCAGACAAGAGACAGAGCTGCCGTGATGCTTTGTGATCAATTGCACTCTAAGAGCCCTTCCAGAAGACAAACCCAAATAGAGAAAGATGAGACCCAGCAAAGCCAACTCCTGCTGATAATTGTGTCATGAAATCCAGATCCACAGCCAGCACCCTCCTCAGAGCGAGAGGAGCATGTAGTTTAGGGCAATGGACTGGCGCTATGTGCC
Organism: Ovis canadensis; assembly: GCF_042477335.2. Lineage (NCBI taxonomy): Eukaryota > Metazoa > Chordata > Mammalia > Artiodactyla > Bovidae > Ovis > Ovis canadensis. Next base: position 105,791,227 of record NC_091251.1, read on the forward strand.
CTTCCTACCCTTGTCTTTTTGTCTTTTAACTTAGTAATAATAATAATGATAAAGTGTTTTCCTTACCTCATAACTGGTATTTATAAGAAGACATTTTAAAGTCCCTGCTTGCTGCTGCTGCTAAGTCACTTCAGTCGTGTTCAACTCTGTGCAACCCCATAGACGGCAGCCCACCAGGCTCCCCCTTCCCTGGGATTCTTCAGGCAAGAACACTGGAGTGGGTTGCCATTTCCTTCTCCAATGCGTGAGAGTGAAAAATGATCTTTAACCCATCATGCTGCTATAGCCCATGCTACCATATTAATTGATTTTTGTTTTTCTGCTCCTTCAATGCCCATCTTCTTAACTAGTTATCGATTTTATACAAATATAAATAGTGTATATATGTCAATCTCAACCACACAATTCATCCTACACCTCTTCCGCCATTTGATGTCTGTGTGTTTGTTCTCTGTCGGTGTCTCTATTTCTGCTTTGCATAGAAGATCTTCTACACCAGTTTTCCATATTCCACATATTTGCGTGAATGGAACTCTACTCAATCCTCTAGGGTGGCCTAAATGGAAAGGAAATCCAAAAAAAGAGGGGATATATGTAGCTAATTCTCTTTGTTATAAAGCAACTATACCCAATACAAATAATTTAGAAAAAGCTAAAATAAAAACCACCATCCTCATTTGCTCTGTATCTCTAAAGGACATATGTTGGACAAATATCATTCCCAGTACATCCCCACTAAGAGCCAAACTCAAGTCAGAACACTTGCCCTCTACACTGTGGCAAGTGAATGTGCTCAAAGCTGACTCTCCGTTTGTTGGCCATAATTTATTTCTCTAGTCTCTCTTTATTGCTGCCTTCATTTTATTTCTTGAAAAGTTTGAGAAGCCCTTAGACTTTCATACCAGACCTGCAATACTAACCAGGATAAAAGGGGATAAAGGTGGGAATGGTTTGAAGGAGACTTGAAAAATCAGCCCAGGGTGCAATTCAAATAACCTGCCAAAGAACTGTTAGATAATTGCACATTTTTATTTTCCAGAAACAAAATTGGAACATTAGAAATATAAGAGAAGTGCAGCCGATGCCTTATTTCTTTAAAATATTTGGTTGGGTTGTAAGAATAACAGATACAATCCTCTGGGTTTAGCAGAATCATTAGTGTGAAACTATGTACCTGACTCCAAAAATACGTCAAAAACAGTACAGAATATAAGCCAATTCCCAGCAGTTTGAATTTATTATTTATGATGCCAGTTAAACAAGGCTAATGGGCTCCACAAAAGTGGTTATAGCTGCTGTGCAGTATTAGTAGAAATTAGTCAGATGTTACCAGCTCAATACAAAGTCAATTTACAAAGGCTTCTGCAAATGACAGTTTGGCTGAGTTAACATGACACTTGAGAGCATCGTCGCTGTGTCAGTCTTGGCAAGTGGGTTTAGAACCAAAGTCAGCATTTATCAGTGTAGGAAACAAATTAAACTGAAGTGGAGGAGGAGCAATAATGAGCACTTTACCCAACATGCAGAAAGAGTCCATTACATCATCCTCCTCTCTAATTCTCCTCTAAGGAGTTTCAAACGAAAAGCCATTAAGGGTCACCTTGCTCATGTTGTTAGATTACTTCTCTACCCAGCTTCTTCTCATCAGATTGCATGCTCTAGGAATACCCTCTAGCAGTGAGTTATTCAGTAAGGGCTGCAGTTACATCAGCTTGCTGTTTCTCAAGGAAATTCTACAGAAGTATATTGGTATACACAGTTGACTAGAAGATGTGCTAAAAAAATGTGTAAACCTAATACTTTATTTTTAATTTATAAACACTTTATCACATATATGCTGATGAAATCTTTTTATGAAAACTTAAGTTCCGTTCAGTTCAGTTCAGTTGCACAGCCGTGTATGACTCTTTGCAACCCCATGAACCACAGCACGCCGGGCCTCTCCCTGTCCATCAGCAACTCCCGGGGTTTACCCAAACTCATGTCCATTGAGTCAGTAATGCTATCCAACCATCTCACCCTCTGTCATCCCTTTCTCCTCCTGCTGGCAATCTTTTCCAGCATCAGAGTCTTTTCCAATGAGTCATTTCTTCACATCAGGTGGCCAAAGTATTGGAGTTTCAGCTTCAACATCAGTCCTTTCCATGAACACCTAGGACTGATCTCCTTTAGGATGGACTGGTTGGCTCTCTTTGCAGTACAAGGGACCCTCAAGAGTCTTCTCCAACACCACAGTTCAAAAACATCAATTCTTCAGCACTCAGCTTTCTTTATAGTGCAACTCTAACGCCCACAATTGACTACTGGAAAAACAATAGCCTTTAGTAGACAGACCTTTGTTTTCAAAGTAATGTCTCTGCTTTTTAATATGCTGTCTAGTTTGGTCATAACTTCCCTTCCAAAGAGTAAGTGTCTTTTAATTTCATGGTTGCAGTCACCCTTTGCAGTGATTTTGGAGCCCCCCAAAATAGTCAGCCACTGTTTCCACTGTTTCCCCATCTATTTGCCATGGGAAAAGACTCTCGAGAGTCCCTTGCACTGCAAGGAGATCCAACCAGTCCATTCTAAAAGAGATCAGCCCTGGGATTTCTTTGGAAGGAATGATGCTAAAGCTGAAAGTCCAGTACTTTGGCCACCTCATGTGAAGAGTTGACTCATTGGAAAAGACTCCGATGCTGGGAGGGATTGGGGGCAGGAGGAAAAGGGGACAACAGAGGATGAGGTGGCTGGATGGCATCAAGGACTCGCTGGACATGAGTTTGAGTGAACTCCAGGAGTTGCTGATGGACAGGAAGGCCTGGTGTGCTGCAATTCATGGAGTCACAAAGAGTCAGACATGACTGATAGACTGAACTGAACTGATGGGACTGGATGCCATGATCTTAATTTTCTGAATGTTGAGCTTTAAGCCAACTTTTTCACTCTCCTCTTTCACTTTCAAGAGGCTTTTTAGTTCCTCTTCACTTTCTGCCATAAAGGTGGTGTCATCTGCATATCTGAGGTTATTGATATCTCTCCCAGCAATCTTGATTCCAGTTTGTGCTTCTACCAGCCCAGTGTTTCTCAAGATGTACTATGCATATAAGTTAAATAAGCAGAGTGACAATATACAGCTTTGACGTACTCCTTTTCTTATTTGGAACCAGTCTGTTTTTCCATGTCCAGTTCTAACTGTTGCTTCTTGACCTGCACACAGATTTCTCAAGAGGAAGGTCAGGGGTTCTGGTATTCCCATCTCTTTCAAAACTTTCCACAGTTTATTGTGATCCACCTAGTCAAAGGCTTTGGCATAGTCAATAAAGCAGAAATAGATGTTTTTACTGGAACACTCTTGCTTTTTCAATGATTCAGCAAATGTTGGCAATTGGATCTCTGGTTCCTCTGCCTTTTCTAAAACCAGCTTGACCATCCAGAAGTTCATGGTTCATGTATTGCTGAAACCTGGCTTGGAGAATTTTGACCATTATTTTACTAGCATGTGAGATGAGTACAATTGTGAGGTAGTTTGACAATTCTTTGGCATTGCCTTTATTTGGGACTGGAATGAAAACTGATCTTTTCCAGTGCTGTGGCCAGTGATGAGTTTTTCAAATTTGCTTGGAGATTGAGTGCAGCACTTTCACAGCATCATCTTTTAGGATCTGAAATAGTTCAACTGGAATTCCATCACCTCCACTAGCTTTGTTCATAGTGATGCTTCCTAAGGCCCATTTGACTTCACATTCCAGGATTTCTGGCTATAGGTGAGTGATCACACCATCTTGTGTAGCTGGGTTGTGAAAATCTTTTCTGTACAGTTCTCTTGCCACCTCTTCTTAATATCTTCTGCTTCTGTCAGGTCCATACCATTTCTGTCCTTTATTGATCCCATCAATAGCTCCCTTGGTATCTCTAATTTTCTTGAAGACATCTCTGGTCTTTTCCATTCTATTGTTTTCCTCTATTTCTTTGCATTGATTGCTGAGGAAGGCTTTCTTACCTATCCTTGCTATTCCTTGGAACTCTGCATTCAAGTGGGAATATCTTTCCTTTTCTCCTTTGCTTTTCACTTCTCTTTACACAGCTATTTGTAAGGCCTCCTCAGACAGCCATTTTGCTTTTTTGCATTTCTTTTTCTTGGGGATGGTCTTGATCCCTGCCTCCTGGACAATGTCATGAACCTCCTTCCATAGAGTCAAATCAAGAACCAGGCTCTTTAAGCAGATATAAGGTTATTCCAGCTATATTCATGATAATTAACTTCCTTTTCTTCATTAGTATTTGAATGTCACTATTATTCCAAAATAGCTGTACCATTAGTCTATTCTAGTTCCCATTTCTCTATCTGGACTATTCCCCTAGACTCTGAATTGTTCCTAATGACATCTGATAGACGTGAATTTGAGTGAACTCAGGGTGTTGGTGATGCACAGGGAGGCTTGGCATGCTGTGATTCATGGGGTCGCAAAGAGTTGGACATGACTAAGTGACTGAACTAAACTGAACTGAATGACATCTGTAGTTTAAAAAGTTCTCTGGACCATAGAGACAAAGGATGCATAATTTCAGATACTTAAGTATTAAGATGAAAATCTTGACACCATTTAATTTCATTCATAAAAATACTTACTTGTGATACTTGCTTCAAGCAGTATATACAGTTACATACACCTGTAGCTATTTCTATGGCTTTGTTATCTGAGATTCGACACTATCTTTAAAAATAAATGAAGTGGGTATAAGTATTCTATATTATATTTAAGTAAACAAAGGTCCAGAGGCAAGAAGTGGCATGCTTTGTGTTGCCTATGAAGTAAGTGATGTTTATGTGTATTCGTTTGTAGCAAAGTACCACAAACTTAGCAGAAATTTATCATCTTACAGTTCTTGAGTTCAAAAGTCTGGAATCAGAGTATTGGCAGGGTTGGTTCCTTCCAAGGGCTGTGAAAGGAGGATCTGTTTCATGCCTCTCTCCTTGGTTTCTGCCTGGCTTTCTTCATAAGCAAGTGGCATTTTCCATGCATGCATGATTCTGTACTGATTTCCCCCTTTTACGTGAACACCAGTCCTATAGGACTAGGCCCAACCTTAATAAACTCATTTTAACTTGTTCAGTGCTGTAGAGACCCTAGTTTCAAATTAAGTCATGTTCTGAGGCACTGGAGGTTAAGACTCCAATATATGAATGAAGGGCATTATTCAAGCCAAAATATAGAAAAATACACATCTCTCAATATTACTACTTAATGTCTTTACTGTGATACTAAGCTGCTGAAGAAAGACGGGAAAGTGTTAGCAGAGATGAATCAAAAGAGAGTTGAATGGGGTAAGTTAAAAAAAAATAAAGTCAAGTAGTAAAGACTTCCCTGATGGTCCAATGGTTAAGACTTTACCTTCCAATGTAGGGGGTGTGGATTTCACCCCTGGTTGGGGAGCTGAAATCCCACAAGCCTCACAGCCAAAAAATAAGCAAACAAAAAAATATAAGACTCAATATTGTAACAAATTTAGTAAAGACTTTAAAAATGGATCACATTAAATATATATATATATATATATATATATATTTAAAAGTGTCAGGTACCACAAAATTACCCCAAGATAATTTTAAACGTGAAAATAAGTACATTTTATTTTATAGCTTGATAGGATTAACTGCATCAAAAGAAAAGTTCAGGAGCAAGTAAGAATGCACTTGCCTATCCTATATAGTTTCTGGTAATAAATTCCAATTATTTTGAATTGACAGTGTTCTGCTCAGCCTAGAGTTTTCTTCAAGAACTTCCTTCTCTGCTCTGTTTAAGTACCATAGACAAATGACTAATCAGAATTCGTTGGCAAGGCTCCATTTATTTAAAGCTCATCTATGCTTTTCTTTCTCTCTCTGGGGACACTTTGGGGGAAAAAAAATACTCATGGTCCAAATGCTGGGCCTGTTGTGGATGCTTTGACTTTAGAAAAGCATCTAAGCCTGAGCTTCAGCTCTTCTGTTTAGTAGCATCTATAGGGAAATTATCCTAATAGAAAAGGATATCGATTTATTTTATAAATCTGGGTGGGTTGCTGTCCCACCTTCCCAACCCTCCAATATTCCTGCTCTTCCAACCTCCTAAATTACTGAAGCTATTAATTCAAAGGACTTGTTCAGAGATCCTGTTCAGTTCTGCCCCTAATCTTGGTCCAATAAATATTTGAAAATTGCAGCTAAAGCCAAATCATAATTCTCACATAATGCAACTGCAGGCTAGTCTACCCGGCGCAATGCTTTAAAGTTTCTGGAGGAGGGAAGTGAGAGATGATGAGATCTGGGGACAGCTTATGTGAGCAATTTGTTATGCATGCAGGAGGGATGGAGGCTTGACGATAGATTCACTTCTTGGTCCTGAACCTTAATTAACAAGGCACTCTGAGAAACTCACAGAGAAACCATAAGAAAATTCTTCTGAGCATTTCGCAGATTATTCACTTAATACCTTTGGGGATTTATTTTATTATTTTTCTGTCTTTTGAGAGCTGCAGCTTTGTTGCCTTGACATCCACACTCAAGAGTTATTGGTATCAAACCAAGCTATATAAAAAGCTATCAAGCACGTCTCAGATTTTCCACAGTTCAAAGCAGTGTTGGCAGCTGGCCAGCCATGAAAGATGAGCTGAGGGCCAACATGGTGAGTGTGACTGCATGTGCAAAAACCGAGCACGGGGGTGAGGGAAGAGAAGTGGGAACCTTCCTCATGGACCTGAGGGTCACACTCTCCCCCTGCAGGGAGGAAATGGAACTTAGAAAGTCCTCCGCTAAATATAACCACAGTAGGGATAGATTATGGGTTTTATGGTCCAGATAATTTTCCCTAAAACACATTGAAATAAATATCTGTTATCTGAAAAAGAAATAGCAGACTCTTGGAGAAGGAATTTATCAGACAAGGAAAGAGGAGATCTGGTTATAATAACCAGGAATAAAGTTACTAAAGAGGATTTCATTCATGTTAGCCCCAGAGAAACAAAGACTCTAAGGTTCAGAAGTCCACTGAGACCAAAACGCGAGTAGTTATGGTGACAATACTCTCTTAACACAGAGAATCTGCATTCCTAAAATGCTAATAAAATTGATGACGTCCTATTAATCCCGATTCTGTTCCAGGTACAAGTTTCCAATTTACTTTTAACTTTTTGGTGTGTATTTTTCAAACACAGTTGGAAAACGGAGGTGGAAAAATGAGACACATCTTATTTCCTTATCATCTTACTGAAACATGATTATGTTTGGTGTCATTTTAAGGACAGACTGTAGGCAGTGTTGTTGATATTTCATAGATGAGGATATTAGTACTCAAGAGATGTTCAATGTTTGTCAAAGCCCTCAGGGCTAGCAAGAAGCAAAACTGGAACTCAAGGTTAGATTTCTACCCTCCCATCTCATCCTCTCAATCCAGGGATAGCTTCTTCTGCTGAAGAGCATGCTTGCCTACATCCTAAGGCATGTCTGACTCTTTGCGACCCTATTAACTGTAGCCAACCAGGCTCCTCTGGTCCATGGGACTCTCCAGGCAAGAATACTGGAGTGGGTTGCCATGCCCTCCTCCAGGGGAACTTCCTGACCCAGGGATCGAACCCACATCTCCTGCAGCTCCTGCATTGCAGGCGGTTTCTTTACCACTGAGCCACCAGGGAAGCCCGCTAAAGAGCATATTCATTTATAAATGCAGACACCCTACAAGGCTAACTGGAGGTTCTGGTGGTGTCTCAGCCCTCTTCCCTGCCAGTTGTCTGCGGACTTTGTGGAGCACACCTTCAAAGTAGACATTAACACTCTGGAACAATGACCCTCAAGCAGTGAGGGATGGATGTTAATGGATAGAGCACAGCTTCCTCATCTCTCAGCAGTGCAGTTCAATGAGCATCTGTCTTGAATACTACTGACAAAGGAGCCTGGTGGGCTACAGTCCATGGGGTTGTAAGAGTCAGACATGACTTATGTCTAAACAACGGCAATATACATACATACATATACATACAATCTACACACATATATATACAAAATAAAGCAATTTTATTTAATATTTTATAATCATTTTACTTAATATATAATGAATGTTCTTTAGAGTCTTCAAATATTATTTTGTAAAATTGCTTTCATCACTGGAGACAGTTTGTCCTGCTCTATGTACAAAATTTTAGTCAGTGATATAGAACGTCCTTTTCTATTTTTTTTTAACTAGCATAAGCATTCTTAAACTTTTGAAATGTTCTTTTTAGTATCCCAACTAGCAGTTAACAAAAGCACCAGTAGCTTCTTCACAGTTCTGTATTATATCCTTAAAATATTTGTTAATTTACTAGTGACAATTTAATTTACCACTTTCAAACATGATATTTTTTCTTATCAAATGATCTCCCCTTTATATGGTTATCAAAAATGCAGTAGTCTCCTTCTTTGAGAATGCGAAAACGTTTGCTGTGAACTTTTCAACTTACATTTCTTTGTGGTTGAAAACTATCCCTAACAGCTGTCTGAGAATTTTAGTCAATTCCACCCTAAGCAGCTGTTGGTTTTCAGTGGCTTTTGGGGTAGTAGGAATGTGCCAAGGGATCGAAGCAGGAAAAAGATAGGACTTTTGAGGTACTGGGAATTGAGCTTCAACAAGATATTTTCTTGTGGGTTTTTTAATGTGTGGGAGAAAGACTTTTAATAAGTGACCTTCTCGTAATGTTTAAATCAACAGCATCCTGTCTGTCTCCAGGTTTAAAAGCAAAGCTCTTGAAAGAATGCAATAGAGCTGTATACGGACCTGACTTTATTTAATCTCTGATTTCCCTTTCAGGAACAGTGCACTATGATTCTCATAGTTCTTAGAGGTTTATGCGCTTAGTATCTGCCAGGAAAACTTGAGTGATTTTAGAGGTTTTTGTACGTCTTACTGTATCAGTTCCACTCAGAAATTGGTGGTGGTGGTGGGTGGGGGGCGGATTTCCTTTAAGCATCTGTGCAGTTTGGAATCAGAGTCCCAAAATGTTAGCCAGCTAACTGTAATGTCAGGAAAAAAAATTGTTTTAGTGAGAAGGAAGGAAAATAAAGAGGGAAAGAGGGAGGGAAGAAGGCAGAGAGAGAGAAAGAGAGGGAGAGCAGAAAAGGAAGGAAAGAAGGAGTACCATCTGGTTATGCTGTAGTATGCTTTGCAATACTACAGTATTCCACCAGCAGCAGCTTCTAATGTCACATACATCCCTGAAAAATGAGCATATTTAGTGGAAAGGAAGGAGGCTCATAAGAGCTATTACTATTTCTATGACTCTGCTGTTGTTGTTGTTGGGTTGCCCAGTGGTGTCCGACTCTTTGTGACCCCATGGACTGCAGCATGCCAGGCTTCCCTGTCCCTCACCATCTCCCAGAGTTTGCCCAAGCTCACATCCATTACATTGGTGATGGCATCCAGCCATCTCATCCTCCGATGCCCTCTTCTCCTTCGGCCTTCTATCTTTCCCAGCATCAGGGACTTTTCCAATGACTCTGTTCACATCAGATGACCAAAATACTGGAGCTTCAGCTTCAGCAACAGTCCTTCCAGTGAATATTCAGGGCTTATTTCCCTTAAGATTGACTGGCTTAATCTCCTTGCTGTCCAAAGAACATTCAGAAGTCTTCTCCAGTACCACAGTTCAAAGGCATCAGTTCTTTGGTGTTCTGCTTTTACAGTCCAGCTCTCACAACGCTATGTGACCACTGGGAAGACCACAGTCTTGACTATATGGACCTTTGTCAGCAGAGTAATGTCTGCTTTTCAACACACTGTCTAGGTTGGTCATCGCTTGCCTGCCAAGAAGCACTTGTCTTCTGGCTTCATGGCTGCAGTCACCATGACGCCACCATTCTTCCAAAATGGACACTGTTTCTAGGTATGCATGGCGTGCCCAACATGCTTCCATGCTTGGGCGGAAAACACTGATCGCTAGCTGGATCAGGTCACACAGGTTTCTGCTGATGATGCCCAGTGTCTTCTACTTGCTTTCTTGTAAGCTGTAGAGGATGAGATGGTTTTTGGATGGCATACCAACGCAATGGACATGAGTTTGAGCAAACTCTGGGAGATAGTGAAGGACAGGGAAGCCTGACATGCCGCAGTCCATGGGGTCACAAAGAGTCAGACGTGACTTAGCGACTGAACAACAACAAAAAGCTGTAGACTTCCCTCCAAAAAAAGTACTAGAAGACATACCCTCTGAAGTGACCCGTCACTGCGTCCATTCCTGCTGGATCCACAGCTCTGGACTGACAGAACAAGCTAATTCAACCGCCATTCCATATCACAGCGCTCATTTTCAGAATATGTCTCCTCACAGCTGACTTCGCTGTTTTCTTCTGTGTTTTTTCCTCAACCACTAAGCCCAATTCTCATGTCAACTCTCCCACTGTCTTGGCCAAAGGGGAGTCAGTAACATGACTGCAATTCTCCTAATGTCCATAAGCACATGTTCACCTCAGGAAGGTGCTCCCATTTAGCGTTCCTACTTAAGGGTGGCAGACAGCTTCAATCAGTACATGCATAAAAACTGAGGTAAGGAGATGAGTCACACAGCCTTTCAGAAATGAGTTTTGATCACCAGCTTTTTCCACACCAAGTTGAATTGTCAGCCAGTTGAAGGATATGAGATGGAGGTGGAGATGTTGGTGATAGGGATCTTTCCTGTAATGTTAAAATGATCTGCAAGCCATACATACATGATATTCTCCAATACAATGCGATTATTGTCCTGACAAGTGCAGTAAAACCTATAATGAAGGATGAGCAGCCCCAGGACTCATCACTTTGTAAAAACACAAAAATCAATGCTAAACTTACCCATAATTTAGGGAATGTCTTCCTTGTGCCAGTATTTGAAATACATGAAAATGTTTTATTAATTTCACAGATAATTATTACATAACTGTCATGGGCCATGTACTTTAAACATGCTAGAAATACATCTATAAGTCACACACAAATTAGAAAAATACTGTTATTTTATACATTTCACAGACTGATATATTGAAGATCAGAAACCACAGGTCTCTCTCATGTCCATTCATTTATAAATGTCAGTAAAATAAGTAAAGCAGTCTAATGATCCTTCAGTATGTGTCTTGAAATTCCTACACTCAAAATCAAAGAATCATTTTCTATATATATTTTAAAGTCTGTCCTTGTACTAAATATGAGACAGGGAAGGAATTTATATCTCTCTTCTATTCCCTTTTTGTCTCTTCCTTCCCATCTTTTCCTATCATAATATTCTTTTTTTTTTTAATCTTTCATGCTATTTTACTTATAGTGAAAGAGGTAGCATTATCTATTTTAAGGAGAATTAGGGTACAGGGAATTCTAGGTTTTGTTTTTAATCTCTGTCAAAGTCTTCTTTCTTAAAGTGCCTTAATTTTCAGCAAACATTATAAAGTGACATGAATTGGAAGGAATATGAAAGAACATTTTAATCATAAAAGATTATCATTCTATTTTGCAAAACTACAAATCATTAGAAGTCAATTAGGTAGAAATGTATAAACCAATTCTGTTGCGGGGGGGATTGGAGATATTTCATTATTCAACAGAGAAATAAGAAGTATTTTGATATTACTGAAGTGTTATCATTTTAACCAAAGTAGAGGTTTGTTTTTTCAAGAGGACATGACAAAACAGTCTAGCATTCCAAGTGATTGAGACAAATATCCTGCACATCTCAGAAATCAAGAAGGATGTTTATATTCTCTGAGACATTCTGTTACCATTTCCTTCTGGAATGATAAGCTTGGAGGAGAGTGTTAGATTTGGACTACAAAACCAGGAATGCTCTTTGTTTTGGTTAGATGGTCATCATCTTTGAAATAGAATGTGATGCTATTCTGGGAACTGTTTTAAAATGATTTCTTAGAAAATGTAATAAATGTTTCCCTCTCAAGATGTAGAAATGTGCTTCAGAAGGACCAGGCTGGAGGAGGAGATTTGAAGAAAATAAAAAGCAGAGCTTCAATTTCATGACATCGAAACTTGGAGATGAGGGTATCATAGATCAGGGGGTTACAATTTGCGTTTAAAAAAAATCAGGTGTGAGGATGGCAAACTTGCCTTTTTTTTTTTTTTTTAATACGTCCTGTCCATCACCACTTCAATGCACACGAACTTTGGCAGACTCTGGGAGATGGTGAGGGACAGGGAAGCCTGGCATGCTGCAGTTAATGGGGCCCCAAAGAGTTGAACGTGGCTTGGAGACTGAACCACAAAATCCTTGTCTATTTCTGGGTAGTTGTTTTTAAGATTGAGGAACAAAAATAAGTTACACACCTTCACTTCCCATGACTATTTGACAAAAGTGAATAAAATAAGCACACACACACACACACACACACACACAAATCTATCACCTGGATTAGTCAAGAAACTATGAGGTAAATTCCCATAAAAGACGCTTCCTCCTTGGAAGAAAAGCAATGACAAATCTAGACAGCATATTAAAAAGCAGAGACGTTATTTTTCCTACAAAGATCTATATAGTCAAAGCTATGATTTTTCCAGTAGTCATGTACAGATGTGAGAGCTGGACAAGAAAAAAGGCTGAGAGCTGAAGAATCAATGCCTTTGAAAGTGATGCTGGAGAAGAGACTTGAGAGCCCCTTGGACTGCAAGGAGATCAAACCAGTCAATCTTAATGAAAATCAACCCTGAATATTCACTAGAAGGATTAATGCTGAAGCTGAAACTACAATATTTTGGCTATGTGATGTGAAGAGCTGACTCATTGGAAAAGACCCTGATGCAGGGAAAGATCGAAGATGGAAGCCTGGTGTGTTGCAGTCCGTGTGGTCACAAAGATTTGGACACAATTAAACAACTGAACAACAGCAACAACAAAGTCTTCGTTGTTTCAAAGTTGGTCTGCTATAAACATGATGTAGAAGGATGAGACACTCAGCATGTCTTGTCACTTATTAAACATGCATCAGGCATGTAACGGACCAAAGGGCGCCTTTCACTTTTACAGGATTTTCAGTGCTAGATCATACCCAAAGTGTTGTTGCTGTATAATTGCTTGCTTTCAATTTCTTTTAAATGTTTTGTTTAGTTATTTGATGATACGAAGTACAGTAGTTAAATGTACAAATTTTGAAACTTTCTCTTAGGATTGTTCTGGTCAGCTTCTCATTGAATAATTTTAGCCTTCTTATTTATTAAAAAAAAAGAAAAATTAAAATATGTAGTTACTAATGGATTCAAATGAGTTAACAGATCTCAAATACTGATAACACAATAACACCTGGAAACTTTCTTCACTTTTCAGATTTCAGTTAACTTGGTTCGAGCTCACAGTTTCTTTAACTACGAGAACGCAGAAACCATTGCACGATTCCAGATCATCTCAGCTAGCTTACTTCTTCATGCCTCTTATTTTCTCAAGTACTTTATCTCTATATGCTCTCTCAGGCTGTTCTTCATCAAGTGGGTACCAAGTTCATTTACTTTCACACACACACTTCTACTCACAAAAGTATCGGTGAATTTAATAAACTGCATATCTTATAGCATTTTGCCAGTTCCTGTGTCTGCAGCCACAATCTTTTATGTTTTAACAATAGCCAATAAAACATCATTTTCTTGTCTCAGGCTATATGATTTTACTCACAGGCAGGCTCCTCAGATTTTCAGTTTCACTCCAAAATTCTTTTAATCTGGAGTTTTCTTAGAATTTTTTTATAGAAATATATCTATCCAAGAAGAGTTCATTGTGGTACATGAATAAATTGTGTCATAATACTTTTTATACTATAAATAGTTTAATAATTGTTGAGGTGGGAGAAATGGTTCCTACACATTCAGTTCAGGTCAGTTCAGTTCAGTTCAGTTCAGTCGCTCAGTCGTGTCTGATTCTTTGTGACCCCATGAATCGCAGCACGCCAGGCCTCCCTGTCCATCACCATCTCCCGGAGTTCACTCAGACTCACGTCCATCAAGTCCGTGATGCCATCCAGCCATCTCATCCTCGGTCGTCCTCTTCTCCTCCTGCCCCCAATCCCTCCCAGCATCAGAGTCTTTTCCAATGAGTCAACTCTTTGCATGAGGTGGCCAAAGTACTGGAGCTTCAGCTTTATCATCATTCCTTCCAAAGTAATCCCAGGGTTGATCTCCTTCAGAATGGACTGGTTGGATCTCCTTGCAGTCCAAGGGACTCTCAAGAGTCTTCTCCAACACCACAGTTCAAAAGCATCAATTCTTCAGCACTCAGCCTTCTTCACAGTCCAACTCTCACATCCATACCTGACCACAGGGAAAACCATAGCCTTGACTAGACGGACCTTAGTCGGCAGGATAATGTCTCTGCTTTTGAATATACTATCTAGGTTGGTCATAACTTTTCTTCCAAGGAGTAAGCACCTTTTAATTTCATGGCTGCAGTCACCATCTGCAGTGATTTTGGAGCTCAAACAAATAAAGTCTGACACTGTTTCCACTGTTTCCCCATCTATTTCCCATGAAGTGATGGGACCAGATGCCTTGATCTTCATTTTCTGAATGTTGAGCTTTAAGCCAACTTTTTCACTCCCCTCTTTCACTTTCATCAAGAGGCTTTTTAGCTCCTTTTCACTTTCTGCCATTCCTACACATTGCTGATATTTAATATTTAAATGTGGGAATAATAAATTTGACTTGCTTGGTCGTATATTCCTTGATCTTGATCCTGGTGGCCCACAGAGAATTTGTCTCCTGTTCTGCTTGTTTGTTCAGGCTTCCCTTATGGCTCAGCTGGCAAAGAATATGCCTGCAATGCAAGAGACCTGGGTTTGATCCCTGGGATGGGAAGAAAGGCTACCCACTCCAGTATTCTGGCCTAGAGAATTCCATCGACTATTCATGTGGTTGCAAAGAGTTGGACACGACTGATCAACTTTCACTTTCTGTTTGCTCAGTACACCGTGGGTGTATTTTGCGCTTGGTACTATTTCAGACACTACAGAAAGAGCTTGTGGTTGTCAAGAGATATCCAGTATTGCAAGAATAAGCTGTGTATGTCTGGGATTAAAGAGCTTCCAGGTAGTTCAGGTAGTATAGAACCCACCTGCCAATGCAGTAGACACAAGAGATGCAAGTTTGATCCTGGGTCATCAAGATACCTTGGAGAAGGAAATGGCAGCCCACTCCAGCATGCTTGCCTGAAGAATTCCATGGACAGAGGAGCCTGGTAGGCTACAGTACTTGGGGTCACAAAGAGTCAGACACAACTGAGCGTGCATGCATCTAAGGTTTAAATTCAGGAAATCCATTGCCATCAGACAAAAAGTTGATATTTTTGCATCTGTATATCTTACTCCTTGTCTATTTTTTTTTTCAGTTCAAAAATTGAGTAGGATATGTTGATTTAATTTAGAAGGTAAACCCCAGGGTTATCATTGTCATTAATATTTGATAATATGTCTTTCATCTCGCAAATAAGTGACTTTTGACTCCAAGATACTTTTGCTTTTCTCTTGAAGTATGTTGTAAACAGTTATTAGATTAGAAAGAGCCACTATACTTTTTCAGATCTACTATTCCTTGAAACATCTCAAAATAAACTACTTCTTGCAAATACCTGTTTCAAGCTCTGTTTCCTAGGCAGATTTTAAGCTTACAAATATTGTGACTGATACAGTAATCTATGCTATTTGTGTATAATATGCATTTACACACATGCAATTGTTAATAGAAGATAAAAGGGCAAACCTCAAGTGATTTGAGGTTTTTCATTTCTTGATTATTATCTCTTCTTCATAATACAATCATTAAAGAACTCTGAGAATTCTTCAATATGCTGTTCATTTACTGAAGCAGTTTCTAACATGTTCCCCATCCTCACCCACACCCCCTCAACCCCCTTCCCTACCATCTTCACATGAATGGGAATAAATCTACCTCAGTGCACACTGGGTAATCCATCAGTAAGATTTTCCAGTATGCTTCCTGACAGGTCTCAAAAAGGTTCATAATGGCATTTCCCTGAGGGCAACAACACTATTAGTCTGAAGTAATAAAACCTTTTAGTGAAAAGGAAATAGGGGAAAAAAGCTTCATATTCTCTGTACATTTTCAAAATGGAGTAAATTTAAACTTCAATGTCTAGACTTATAGAATAAATTCCTAGCTTAATTTCCATAGCAAAGCCATAGGCAAACAGGTGCTGGAAAGAATTCTAATCCCTCAGTTTCATAACCTGGTCTCCAGGAGCTCTGCCCTGTTAGCCAGCAGCATCTGCAGTGAGCCAGGCCAGGAGGGGCCGCTTCTTCTGCAGAGCAGCTGAGGGTTTCCTGACTCAGCCTGACTTCAGATGATGGGAGTTGCAATAATTTCTTCCTGGAGAACCCCAGAACATGCGCCCCCATCTAAACATCACAGTCCCGATTAGATTGACACACTCAAGCGTAAACTCTTGAAAAGATTAAATGGTGGGTAACATATCACACAAAAGACTTTTTTTGCATTTAATAACACCTGTAATTTTTTTTTTCTTTTTACAAATTAGTTTCCGTGCATTGTGGTTTTACACCTAGGAAGCGAAGAAATACTGGAACAGCAAGCAGAATCTGTTCTCAGGCCATTTCCAGGCAAGAGCCAAAATGGGAACTCCCTGAGAGGAGATAAGAAAGCCTGGTCTCCGGAGATATTTCCAAAGAGGCTTTGCATCTGAAAGAGGTCTGAGTGTGCAGAAGATGCCGATTAATAGTGCTGCTTTGGTGCACTAATGTAAACCTCAAATCACTTGAGGTTTGCCCTTCTCTCTTCTAAAATGCATCTTGTACTGCACAGGAGTGTGAACACTGAAGGTCAGATCCTCCTTCCTTTTTAATGCTGATTTACATTTACAGGAAAGTCAAGCAGAAAACCATGAGCTGGGAAAGGCTGTTCATTTGCAAAGGTGCATTTCTTTTCCAGGCCTGTGGGTTGAACTAAGCAATTCAAAGTCCCAGGTGCCATTTTCTCTGATACGGCCATCTCTGCTCACATGACACACAGAGCTTCAGCCAAGAGCCGTTTTATGGACTGATCTGACTTTCTAAAGGAAGCTGGTTGAGTGGAGCACTCATGGGCTGGATGTGAGACCTGTGTATGAGACCCTGAAGGTCATCGGGACAATAATCCCATTTGTCCACAAGGTAGCTCAAAAATTATCTACATGGTGTCCTCCTTGGATGTAGATTTTGCGTGCTGGCTTGGGAAGTCTGTTTCAGTTGGCAAAGCCACTAATCCAAATCATCTTTGTGCCGGGAGCCAGTGTGAGGAATCCCGCCCCTGACAAGGTCATGAGGAAGGAAGCTGACATACACAAGGCGTGCTCAGACTTCAGGGACCCCTCTGGAAATTCCTAAGCATGTACCCCAACAAAAATCTGCCGGTTTTTGTTCTCTGCTTTTCTACTCTTCTGACATTTTCTGAAAAAAGTCGATTCAGGGCTTTAGTCTTCTGCATTTGAAAGAGTGTTTCAATCCAAATACCCCGCTGATGGCTTTCTAGCCTGCCTGCAGGACTCCTACAGCTGCGCCTGTGATTGTTTGAGGCCTCCTGACCGCAGGAGGCACAGGAAGCTTAAAACATCCTAGGAACGTAGGGGCTTCCGAGGAGTCAAAATCTTTAGAATAGGACTGATTAAAGGTTTCATTTGTTGAGTCAATACTTGCTGCCAAATTTTCTCATCCTTAATTTGTAGATATAGTTGGTATACAGAAAAACAAGTAGTAGACCTTGTATTAGCAACATTAGATCTTTGAGTTAAGTACCTTCTTTGTTATATCCCACTGCACCTTTGTTCTATAGAGATGTAACTTTAATGCTTTAAGGAGATGTAGATTAAAGAAAAACACTTCAGGGGAAACAAAATTAGCATTCATTAAGGAAGAGAGCCAAAAAGTGTTAACAAGCCTCTTGGCCAGAAGATAATGTAAATCACCTGAGACCTTTTGTATACAAAATGATGTATAGAAAGAGCCTGAGCTGAGAACGCTACATAATTTTGTGTTACCCATTGATCTCCGTGTTTTATCAAAAGTATAAAAGGCCTTCTGAACAATAAAGGATGGGGTCAGCTTCTCGAACCAGTTTCTCGGGCCAGCTTCTCGGACCAGTTTCTCGAACTAGTCTCTCGGCCTGGTTTCTTGGGGCTCTGGCTCCCCCCGTGTCTTTCTCTCTCTCTTTCTTCTTCTCTCCCTTTTCCTCTCTCTGCGCTTTACTTTAATTTCAGGCTGAATCTCCACCTGGGGCGCAAAGGCTCGCCAGGTCTACTTACTTGCCCTGGCTGTTAAGACCCGCACGAAAGGGAGCTTAAGGTGAGGCACCCTTAGATATTCAAGCGGGCGCCGGTGGCCCAATGTAGATGGTGCAAATTCCTTGTCTGGAATTTTATTGGCCTTCCGTGTAAACCAAGCTATTCAGCCCTCTTCCTCCACTTAATCTTCCTACTACACTATAGTTTCTTAATCTAATCTTATATCAATCAATAAACAAGTCTTTCCACGCCAACGCCGTCCACCCTTCGAATTCCCTAGATCCACCGGGGCTGGACCCCGGCATCTTTGCTCACATGTGTTTACTTTTTAAAAATCTTTCTAACCACAAAATTCCCAAGATATAAAATAGAGGGATGGTATGGGGAGGGAGGTGGGAGGGGGGTTCAGGATTGGGAACACATGTACACGCGTGGCTGATTCATGTTGATGTATGGCAAAACCAATACAATATTGTAAAGTAATTAGCCTCCAATTAAAATAAATAAATTTAAATTTAAAAAATATATATACAACATGAATTCAGGGTTCTAGTTGTGAGTCCATTTAGTCCTTTTTTTTTTTTTTTCTGTGTGCACTGGTTATATTATCCTCTTCTCCATTTAGGGGATTTTTATGCACTAAGAACATAGGCATTAAAAATAAAACGAGAGACATATTTATAGTCATAAGTTCTCCTTTGAAATTCTTATGACTTCTTGTTAAAATATGACTGTACATTTGAAATGTTTTTTTCATCTCCAAATTTTTGTGTAGTTGATAACTTAGCACTACCAACTGTAAACATTATTGAAAAGTTGCAAAAGAATAGTTATTAGAGTCCTCAATTTTTCATCAGTTGTAACTTTATGAATAAAGAATGTTTCTTTTTTTTTCCTGGCAAAAATTCTTTCTTTCTGACTCAAAGCCATTTGGAGTAGGGAAATGAGAACGTGTCAACAGAGATAAATGGATGTGTTCAATTGTTTAGTCACCATATTAAGAAAACAGAAACATTTCCCCTACTTTTAGAAATGCAGTCCTGGTGTTCCTTGTGTCTTTATGATGTTTATTAGAATTATTCTCTTCAACTAGAAAATGATATAGAGCAATAGTTCTGATGCCTCAATATTTTATGGAGGGAAGTTTAATATTTGGAAGTAGCATAAGATTGGGGATTTTATAGTTTGGGTTTTTGTTGTCTTTTCTTTTGAAACCTAAGGCTACAGGTTATAAGAGGAGATGTCTAAACCATATTCTGTTCCATTATTAGCATCTTTCATTGTTTTACAACTCTGTTATTTAGGTCATAACAATAAAAAACAAAAAAAAACCCTAAGATCACACATGTTATAGTATATGTCTTAATCAAACTTACAAGCTATATTGGAAATTAGTTAATTTTCCACATTCTTCTTTTGTTTCCTAAGAGGTATATCAGTTTCTGTCCAGCATCTACCAAAAGTCCCCACCCCATTCCCGATCTTGCTTTGGTGATACTACTGATATTTTTTTATCTAAGGTTGGAGAGTGTAATTTAAATCAGAATGCTCTGGTATCCTGACCATAGGGAATGGATCAAGGACCTAAGAAAAGCAGAGAGGACTAATAAGATGCCGTTCAGGGATCTTTCTTTGAGCCGCATAGTGGTAATCAAGTCCTTTTCAACACACATGGTTAATATGAGCATGAGGGTTCCAGGAACACGACGTTGAATCTGAAAACAAAGCCCTCATTAAAAAAATATATATATACTTAAAACTCAAGCCCTTTATTATCAGTGGAAGAACTTAAATCAACAGTCCACAGTATCTCTTTTACATTTTAACTTCAAATTATAGGTATATGTTGACTTTTCTGAAAATATAGAAGCAAGTCCACAGAATCAGAACAAATTCTAATTAATCTATACCATTCTAGTGATTCCTATAGGCATCTTAATACAAATCTGCAGATTTTCTATATATAGAGAGTTTTAATACAGTATTTTTCTACTCTTTCAGAACTATTTGTGATATATGTCTATAAATAACATATTCTATCTATATAAAATACAGACAATGCACACTATCAAGTCTTCTCTTCTTAAATTTCTATTTGTAACAGATCTGTTCTGCTCAATCTGTAAGTAAATCCTCTAAATTCCAATTAAAATAAAAACTAAAATAAAGCTAAGTGTTCTGGAACAAGATCAAAGGATGCAACAAAGCTTTCAAAGACCATTAAGTAGAATTGAATTGAATTATATAAATAATATTATTGCAGAAAATCAATATACTTTCTTCCTAATATACATTTTAATACTCAAATGTCTACCATATCACAAAAGTTGGCCAATAAGACTCAGCAAGCCCTAGATGAAGTTAGATTAGTAACTTTTTCTCCAGAGTACAATTTTCTGAGTGACAAATGATCATTTCATTCCAAACCAAATTTCCTTTGGACTTTGTAGCATTCTGCAATTTAAGGCATGAGAGGTTACAGATTAAATGCAGCTACCAGTTGAAAGGATAGGGTACTGACTGAAAAAGTGTTAATCACTCGGTTGTGCCTAACTCTTTGTGACACCATGGACTTTAGCCTGCCAGGCTCCACCATCCATGGAATTTTCCAGGCAAGAATACTGGAGTGAGTTGCCATTCCTCTCTCCAGGGGATCTTCCAGATCCAGGGATTGAACCCAGATCTCTTGCATTACAGGTAGGTTCTTTACCATCTAAGCTACTGAGGAAGCCCCAGTACTGACTATTATATTACAAAATCACTAATAAAAAAAAAGCAGTATGTGTTTAGAATCACATTTGTTATATCAGAACGGTTAGAAAAGGCAATGATTCTATGCACATTAGGAAAAATGTATTTTCATCAAGATGTAGAAGCTAAAGAATTATAAAGCACTTTCCAAACTCGCATGCTTAGCTAATAAATTTCAGGAGGACCCTGAACAAGTAATGAACAGCATGAGAACTGGGGACAGAGGAAAGGTGGGAGTATATTAAGGAAAAGGAAAAAAAAAAAACCACAGAGAAAAGCAACCTCATGTGCTTTTATATATCTCTCATGGTTGAAGCCCTTGAATACTCATTTATAAAAAAGTGATCCTAGCTTAAAGAAACCAACTTTTTGACCTCATAAAAACTTTCTAAAATATAATGCAATCTACTCTATGCTATGACCTGAATCCCCAGAGGCTAACACTTGTGCTTTAGCAATAAGAAAATTCATTTCTCAATTGAAAGAATTAGAACACAGAGACCAAAGCTTGAAAGACTTAATCATGACTCCATGGAACATCAAAATCTCATTCAAGATTCTGTCCCAAGCCCTATTATTTTCCTTGTCACAACAAGGCCCTAGAAGCTGATGGAGCTACTAGATGAAAGAAATCTGGATCCCGAATCACCACTTAGAGAATCAATGACTGACCTCAGTCATTATGGTAGACAGTTATTTGAGTAAGGAAAAAAAAAGGATAATCTATTGCTTTTGAGCCACAACAGTATAACTTATTATAACAAATCTAAACTACTATAACTTACTATAATCAATCTAACTAAAATGGTATTTGTGGCTATAATTTTCCTTGAATTTCCAAAAATCTCACAGCTTTAAACTTAACTTTCAAGACTTAGTTCAGATGACAACATCCTATAATCCTCCATAGTTAATTGCATCTTTCTTTACACTCAGTGTTTCGTATATGAATCTACTGTACTGAACAGGCAAACAGATGATCACAATATACTTTCACAACTACTTGGATTCCCTGGTGGCTCAGCTGGTAAAGAATCCACCTGCAATGCAGGAGACCTGGGTTCCATCCCTGGGTGGGGATGATCCCCTGGAGAAGTGAAAGGCTGGGTTTTGGGCTCCAAAATCACTGCAGATGGTGACTGCAGCCATGAAATTAAAAGACACTTACTCTTTGGAAGAAAAGTTATGACCAACCTAGATAGTATATTCAAAAGCACAGACATTATCCTGCCGACTAAGGTCCGTCTAATCAAGGCTATGGTTTTTCCTGTGGTCATGTGTGGATGTGAGAGTTGGACTGTGAAGAAGGCTGAGCACCGAAGAATTGATGCGTTTGAACTGTGGTGTTGGAGAAGACTCTTGAGGGTCCCTTGGACTGCAAGGAGATCCAACCAGTCCATTCTGATGGAGATCAACCCTGGGATTTCCTTGGAAGGAATGATGCTAAAGCTGAAGCTCCAGTACTTTGGACACCTCATGCGAAGAGTTGACACATTGAAAAAGACTCTGATGCTGGGAGAGATTGAGGGCAGGAGGAGAAGGGGACAACTGAGGATGAGCTGGCTGGATGGCATCACGGACTTGATGGACGTGAGTCTGAGTGAACTCCGGGAGATGGTGATGGACAGGGAGGCCTGGCATGCTGTGATTCATGGGGTCGCAAAAAGTCGGTCACAACTGAGCGACTGAACTGAACTGAACCCACTCCAGTATTCTGGCCTGGAGAATTCCATGGACCTTTAGTCCGTGGGGTCACAACGAGTTGGACTCGACTGAGTGACTTTCATTTTCACATTTCACTTCACAACTACTAACTAGATCCTGAGCTCCTTAAGAGAGAAACCTCTTGAAAGCTCCTCTTTCAACTGCATTTCTCCTGTATCTTGGTGATGCTCAGCAAATGATTTCTAAAAGAGAGGATGGATATGTAACTCATAGAATATGATTCATTGTGCAAAGTTTGGGTAACTAATGTTCTTAATTAAAACATTTTCTATTTAACAGTCATTATTAAATTCCAAAGCTTTGATCCATTTTCCTTTCGTGTAAATCTGTAAGGTAACTGCAACCCAGACTCCTGCAAATAGAGATCTAACGACTTTTGATTCTTTATTTCCTTAATGTTTTACCCTTTGAAGTCATCTGGTGTGTGAAAGTTTTAGCTTGTTTATCTATGTATTTTTTTCATAGTTGAGAATTAGAAGGAGGCTTTTAATGCCCAGTAATATATTTGGGATAATGGTTGATGCATTTAAATTACAATCTATTTTCTAGACACACTTATATCCTCTTTGGGGAGGGTGGAGGGAATAGAATCTGTTTAATTTGGCTTATTATAGTAACTTCATAAAATCTCATTCTGTCTGTATTTAAGTTGACACCAAAGCTCAGAATTAAGCTCAGAGCCTAGGAAAGAACCCCTCAGTAGGCTGTCATGAGAACAGTACACATTTCAAGGAAAGGCTTTAGAGAGGACCGAGTGAATGAGAACCATCTTTGCCTACAGATGAAGTTCTTACTGAGACATCTGCAATGCAAATTAAGCATTCTATTTATTTGGTTTATTAGAAGCTGCTGCTGAAGGTGGCAGTGGTGGTGATGACCACTGGGGGTGGAGAAGAGAATAGTCAGTCCTAAGACACCAGACTTAGGTAACATTCTCTCATTACCCATTTCATGTCCTTGTTTCAGACTGAGTGCTTCTCCTTCACCTCCATCATCAGCTGGTGGGATGTCTTCTAAATCATGACCAAAAGAAAGGAGCTGTAGCTTGAATTAATCTCTAAGGTGATATTTATAAATGCAGTAGAGACTATTTGACCTGAAACTTCTGCAGCTGTGTGTGGCTGCAGAGCTACCAGCGGTGCCATGTGGGAAATCAGACAGGTTGGGACTGCCATGGATTCTCGTCCTAGGTCGAGACCCTAGCCTTCTGGATTTTAGCTGTGACGTACTGTGTAAAGATGGTTACAGATGAGTTGTAATTAACTAGTGTGGCTGTGATCCACAGGCATACTTCATGTCTTATTTTGTCCATAGGAAATTTCACTCTTTGCTTCTCATTTTATTTCCAGAGCACATTTCACAAACTAGGCTTTATGTGGTCCTCTATCATGTTCCCTGGAGGCGGGGTTGGCAACCCACACCAGTATTCTTGCCTGGAGAATCCAGTGTGCAGAGGAGCCTTGCGGGCTGCAGTCCATAGGGTCGCAAAGAATTGGAAAGAAGGGCTAAATAGCAGCAAGTGCAGATTGCTTTTGCTACATTGATGGGGTTTCAAGAGACTTTATTAATAAGAAAACAGAGGAACATTTTACCTTGTCTTCATCAATTAAATGATTTATTAACAAAGCTTGTAACTATGCATGATTACTGGCAAATGCAACAAGGCAATAATTTACACAATCTTTCTAATTCAAACAGAAATGCCTTCATTTCTGTTATGAAGTGTGTGGTTAAATCTATGAAATAACCTTGCAACTTTTTCTCTTAAGAACTCCGATATTCCATACCCTTCTTGAGATCTGCTCTCTTTCTGCTGAATCTCAATCTAAAGGAAACCTTTTGGGAAATACACTGAGAAACTTTCAAAACCTCTCAGGACACTGCACTGTAATTGCTTAGTTAGGCGCAAAGTCTGTTCATTTGGTTCCTCGCTGCATCTCGAGGGCTGCAGTCTGGTAGTTAGCAGACACTAGTCGCTACTAGTGAGTGAGTGGAAACAACAGATTTCCACTGTGCTCTGTTTCTCCCGTACTTTTCCGCCTATACTCTGGTTATCCTTGCCCATCTGCAAGATAGGATAGAGAGTGATTCCACAGAACTGTTCTGCAAATAAGCTTCCCTGGTGGCTCAGAGGTTAAAGCAGCTGCCTGGAATGCAGGAGACCCGGGTTCAATTCCTGAGTCAGGAAGATCCCCTGGAGAAGGAAATGGCAAACCCACTCCAGTACTCTTGCCTGGAGAATCCCATGGAGGGAAGAGCCTGGTAGGCTACAGTCCACGGGGTCGCAAAGAGTCAGACACGACTAAGCGACTTCACTTCACTTCAATTCACTTCACTTCTGCAGGTATTTGAAAAGAGAACTGTTTCCCATACTTTATTTTCATAGCTAATTACTACTCTATATATTCTTCCCCTATATGAAGAGTGCTCCTTCTATTAAGTCAAGAGTTTAACTGAGTTCTCCTGAACTGAGTTTACAAGAAAAGCTTGTTTCCTCCTTGTTCTAACAAACCTTAGAAGCATGTGAGATCTTAGTTCCCAATCAGGGCTTGAACTCAAGTCCTCTCTATTGCCAGGTGAGTTCTCAACCCCTCGACCACCAGGGAAGTCCCAGGATTTTCGACATATGAACTGATGGCTGGGGGAGATGCAGGTACTAAGAACTAAGACTTTCAACAGATGAATTTGGGTGGGGTTCATAACATGATCCATTTCCTCTATTTCATACTGCCTCTCTTCCCCTCTTTTTCCACTATTAGAAGGTAATATTAGGTAAGATCTACCCGAGGGAGTAAATGCCTGAGACATTAAACTCCTTAGTCCTTGAATCATACCCTCTGGATTCCCACCCAGGTGTTGTCACTTTTAGCTCTGTGACCTGGGTTTCCTCATAGATAGAATTACAATGTTAAGTGCTTCAGTTCTTCGCAAATACTACACTTATACATATGTTATAAAACATTACTGAAGAAGTAAACGGTATTCCAAGTCCAGATCACCGTCCCAAAACACAACACCCTTTATTACCATGTGGTTAGGGCCCAGACTGCTAATGAATGGTTTTGAAAATTGTATTATTTCAGCTTCATTTCTAGTCCTAGATTTGCTTAATCCAATAGAGTCTCAATTCAGAGATATATCTTTATGATGACAAACCCAGGGAACTAACAGAGACACGGGTTCTATCCCTGGGTTGGGAAGACCCCCAGCAGGAGCTCATGGCAACCCACTCTAATATTGCTGTCTGAAGAATCCCACAGATAGAGGAGCATGGCAGGCTACAGTCTATAGGGTAGCAGAGTTGGACTTGATTGAAGCAACTAAGCATGCATGCACGCACATAAGATTTATTAAGAAGCACGAAGACAGCTCCTATCAATAATTCTTAGATGTCTACATATATTTCAAAGATATCAATGACCAACTGCAGTACACAAAGAATAAATTCATGCCCTCCAGTTCTGGCATCCTTTGCTTTACAAGCTCAAATGACAAGGTTTTTTCGTAAGTTCACAAATGTGCTTTACTTACCCCCTATAAATTGGATATTCAAAATTGAATCAGCTATTATGCTGATAGAAAGGTTCACTGATTCTGAATCTTTCTACTCTTTGAATAGCATATGTTAATTTAACTTGCATAATTATATATATCTGAATATATTGTTTACTCATTGTGATATTTAAACAATTTTTATTTTGTATATGTGAAAACTGAGTATTTTTAATTTAGGAAATTATTTTGTGTTGGAGTATAGTTGATTTACAATGTCATGTGCGTTTCAATTGTGCAGCGAAGTGATTCAGGCTTATACACACATATACCCATTCTTTTTCAGGTTGGTTTTCCATTAAGGCAATTACAGAATATTGAGTAGAGTACCCTATGCTGTACCTCCTTGACACATATCTGGAGAAAATCTTAATTCAAAAGATACATGCACCCTAAAGTTCTTTGCAGCACTGTTCACAGTAGCCAAGACAAGGAAGCAACCTAAATGTCCATCAGCAGAAGAATGGCTAAAGAAGATTGGTACAAATACATCATGGACTATTACTCAGTCATTACCTCCTGTGTGGTTTTTCCAGCAGTCAAGCATGGATGAGAGAGGTGGACCATGAAGAAGGCTGAGCACCGAAGAACTGTTGCTTTCAAATTGTGCTGCTAGAGGAGACTCTTGAGAGTTCCTCGGACTGCAAGATCAAATTGTCAAACCTAAAGGAAATCAACCCTGAACAGTCGTTGGAAGCATTGATGCTGAAGCTGAAGCTCCGATATTTTGACCACCTGAGGCAAAGAGTCAACTTATTAAAAAAGACCCTAATTCTGGGAAAGATTAAAGGCAAAAGGAAAAGTGTGAGGCAAAGGATGAGATAGTTTAATAGCACCACTGACTCAATGAACATGAATTTGAGCAAACTTTGGGAGACAGTGGAGGACAGAGGGGCCTGGCATGCTGCAGTCCATGGGGTCAAATAGAGTCCAACATGACTCAGTGACTGAACAGCAATATCACCCGTTATTCAATTATAAAAAAGAATGAAATCATGCCATTTGTAGCAAAATCAATTTGACTAAAGATTATCAAACTATGTTAAATAAGTCAGAATAAGACAAATATCATATGATATCACTTATATATGGAAAGTAAAAAAAAGAAAAATTGTACGAACAAACTTATTTACAAAATAGAAACACACTCACAGACTGACAGGTTTGAAAACAAACCACCAAAGGGGAAAAGTGTGTGTGTGTGTGGGGGGGATAAATAAGGAATTTGAGATTAGCATATATATACTCTGTGCATGCAAGCTAAGTCACTTCAGTCATGTAGGACTCTGTGTGACCCCATGGACTGTAGCCTAACAGATTCTTCTGTCCACAGGATTCTCCAGCCAAGAATATTGGAGTGAGTTGCCATGACCCCCTCAGAAGATCTTCCTGGCCCAGGGATCTAGCCCAAATCTCTTGTGTCTCCTGCCTTGGCACACAGATTCTTTACCCCTAGCACCACCTGGGAAGCCATGGGGTCACAAAGAGTCAGACACGACTGAGCGACTGAACTGAACTGAGCTGAACTAATATATAAATAGATAATCAGAAAAGATCTCAAGGATTTGAATTCAAGATTTCTTAAAGCAGGATTTAAATTTAAAATGCAGCCAGAAAGACTGAGTGGATTTGAATAAGCAAATATATGTTGAGGAACTACACTGCGCCAGTTGTTGAAGATGGACAGATATAAACTTAGATATAGACAGATCTATTTTTCTGTCCATCCACCTATATTCATCCATTTGGCATTGTATATTGGGCAAATGTGATGACCTTCCCAATATATTACAGGAGATCAGCATTGTGACAAGGGCAGTCTTTAAATATTATCTTCAAGCCTGTGATAACACAGAGCATAGACCCAAACACTTCCAAGCAAGTTGAAAGCAAAGTTCAAAGATTTTAATTGAATGTAGAAGGCTATTGTGGAATCACTTTTGCAACACCTTTGTATTATTTTGCTTTTTACTTTTTCTCCTAGTAAAGGTGAACTTCAAGGTAAAATTATAATCATTAATTCTTAAATAATAGATAGAAAACACACCTAGCATATGATTTCCCAAGCACTTTGCCTTTTGTTGTATTTATAGTTTTCACTTCCTAAGCTATGAAGACATATTTATAATTAAGAATCTCAATCTTCAGAGTTTAATCAACACATTTGACATGTTTTATGTCTGAATTGCTTTCTCTGTCTGACTTAGTCTGTGTGCCTTTAGGGTAGGCACTGTGTCTATGACAATTTATATAGTG
Source organism: Ovis canadensis (assembly GCF_042477335.2). Classification (NCBI taxonomy): domain Eukaryota; kingdom Metazoa; phylum Chordata; class Mammalia; order Artiodactyla; family Bovidae; genus Ovis; species Ovis canadensis. Next base: position 105,819,748 of record NC_091251.1, read on the forward strand.
CTGCCTACTTGGTGTTCAATAAATAATAAACAATAAAGAAAGATTGCCTAGCAAAGTTACAACTCTCATGCTAAGGACAAATTGGCTAAATGACTTAGAATTAAGTTGTTTTTTTTTTTTATGTTGGAAAGCAATGACTTAGCATATCTTCTTTGAATGGAGTAATGTTCTCCATTTTAATATCTCAAATTAATCTAGTTGTGTATGCTATCTCTTGCTCTCATTTGAAGCTTTAAATCTAGCTTTACACTCATTTTTAAATGTTACTGTTTTATTGAACATGCACTTTTGAGTAGGATTTAATAAAACATCAGTGAATTGGTGAAAGAAATACTCTGGTTCATCTGCTGAGTATAGTATATGCAACAACATTTGAAGTGATTCCAAATTAAACTTCCGTAATGAAGGTGAAAACACTTCATTTACACTAAACCTTCACTTCTGGCTTTCATACACCCTTGCCTTCCAGAGTGGGAACTCTTCAGTCTTCTGCATTGTTCTCTGTGTTCCGTTCTTCGGCATTTCATACCTCAAGGGTCCGTGTAGGTTGTCCAGCTGGAGAACACCCTTCTGTTTCTTGCTTCATTGCAACATCCCTCTAGGCTCAAATTGGTGCGAGAAGAAAATCATGAAGCTGCAGATTGTTTTGTTCAGTCCCACCTCTGGGCCTCGGACAAGTATTTTCTGCATGGAGCCCTCTTTCCACTTCTAATACTTATATTACTTTCTTACCTTCTCTAGCAAGCTATTACTCACTCATATTTCAAAATAAATGATTCTCCTTCAGAAGAATCCTCCTCCCTACCTTAGCCTTGTACTTGGCTATGTTGGTACTCTGGTATCAATACCTTAGTTCCTGGACTTCTTCAACATTGTATTCATTAGATTTGTATTTGACATGTATCTTCTTGACCAGATAATACATCCTAGAAAGAGATGAAACTCATGAATTGATCACTGGTATATCCAAAACACATATCTTACTGCCTGGCACATAGAGATCACTCAATAGAAATTTGCTAAATGTTTGGCCTTTTGAGACTAACACAAAAAAATATTATTTCCTTTTTTTTCTTGTTTTCATAGACATAGAGAACAAATATATGGACACCAAGGGGGAGAGAGAGGGGTGGGATGAATTGAGAAATTAAGATTGACATATATACACTAAACTATGTATGAAATTTTTGACCACCTAATGTGAAAAATTGACTCATTGGAAAAGACTCAGATGCAGATGAGACAGCAGATGAGATGGTTAGATGGCATCATCAACTTGATAGATATGAGTTTTAGCAAACTCCAGGAGTTGGTGATGGACAGGGAAGCCTGGCATGCTGTAGTCCACGGGATCGCAAAGAGTCGGGCACAACTGAGCGACTGAACTGATGTATGAAATAGATAACTAATGAGAATCTACTATATAACTCAGGTAAACTCTACTCAGTACTCTGTGGTGATCTAAATGGAAAGGAAATCCGAAAAGAGAGGATATACGTTTACAAATAGCTGATCCAGTTTGATGTACAATAGAGACTAATATAACATTATAAAGCAACTCTACTCCAAAAATATTAAATCCAAAAAGAGATTGCGTACTCTTGTGGCAAAGTAGTTAAACTTTACTTTTGAATTTGGCATGTAAATCAAGGAAAGCTTGTTACTCTCACAAATAGCTTTGAGATTCAATCATTATTTGATAAAAATCTTGTGCCTCCCTTGAGCAAATTTAACACCCTGATGCAAAATACTGTACACATTTTCATACAAGCTGAATATTTCTATAATTTAGAATCGGTTATTAGCTGATCTGGTAAAGTTAGCATTCATTTTTCCATAAAAATGATATGAGGTTATAATGCATTCGCATCCTCTGCACGGAAAAAAAAAAAAAAAAAGAATCATTAACTATCTCCATTTAAACTTAGCACAGTCTGAGAACACTCTATCACAACGGTTTATTGTTATCCTGTAAGGAGACCCTTAGATTAAGGCTGTGCAAGTTGAGACCAAGGACTGTGAGGATAAGAGGAAATCATTGCAGAAGGTTAGGGAAAGAGGGAAGAACTTAAAGCGAGGAGCTAGTGAAACTCAAGAGGGAAGAGCTGTTCTGTCTGAAGAAAGAATCTGAAGTACAGGATTGAAATACACTTCTCATGCTCACTAATCCATCAGAGTGAAAGTGAAGTCTCTCGGTCGTGTCCAACTTTTTGCGACCCCATAGACTGTAGCCTATCAGGCTCCTCCGTTTATGGAATTTTCCAGGCAAGAGTGCTGGAGTGGATTGCCATTTCCTTCTCCAGGGGATCTTCCCGACCCAGGAATCGAACCCGGGTCTCCCGCATTGCAGGCAGACACTTCACCGTCTGAGCCACCAGGGAAGCACCGGAAGACAGGCATTACCCAGAGGGTCCCAGAATGCCAATGTCATCAAAACACATGCTCGGGACTGGCGGAATCATGTGTGAATTGTGGGATGCTTTTGCTTGCTTTCTTGTGTTTGTTTTGTTTTTGGTGAATCAATAAACTTCTGTATTACCAGGCCACTGGAAGTTCCTAAATGCTTCTAAATATGTATATATTTTATGACGGAAAAAAAGAAAGCTGCAATACTGATATTTCAGAATGAAACCCAACCAAGATTCTTGCACTTCCCATCCAGGCCTAAAGATTTTCAGAAATTTAATCTCATTTGTTGATTTTTTTTTTCTGAGACCCAAAATTTAATATGATAGATCAAGTAAGAGTATTATCCCAGGAGATATGAGAGATTGTCTGTCTATACATCTTAAAAAGAATCCTATGTCTACCTATAAGAAATCTAATTTATTTACCTTAAAAGAACATAAATTATTACAGGGCTTTCTGTAATTAAAATCACCTGTTTAAAAAAAGAAAAAGCTAAGCAAAGTTTTAACACAAAAAAACTTTCGTGAATAAAAGAGTATGAATAATCCAAAGATTTAAGCTACTTGAAAACAATGCACATCTTCTAATTATCCTGATTTTAGCCACCAGTTATTTTAGAAGAATAATTTATGTTTGATTTATGGACCATTATGATTTAGTAATTATATCAGATTTGAACATATATTTTTTCAAAGGGAAACAATGGACTAGCCCAAGTGTTAGAATGATTTGTCCTCCCCTATATCCTTAAACATTAACCTTCATTGAAATCAGTGCAGGACTTTCACCCTGTCCCCTCTTCATTTTTATTCACCCACTCACAAATTTCATCTGACAGTATTTCCACTAAACTGGTATAGGCTTAACCCTTTTAGATATGTATTTGACTGGAAACACTGACTTGGCATTCATTTTGCCTTCATAATCACTAATTATTCTGAAAAAAAGAAAAAAAACTCAAAGAGTAAGATCTTCAATTAAGAGTAAGAGCAAGAGTAAGATCTTTGGACAGTTCCTGCTCTCTGATGATTTTTTTTTTTATCATTTATGATGATGGTTATAATATGTGTTTTGATGATTTTATGAATGAAGAGTATTTGAGGTCCTAACAGATAAGCATAAGCATTTTCAAAATATGGAATGTAGCCTTGAATTTAACTTTATTCTGCATTCTTAGTCTTTGTACCACTTCATATACAGTATTTAATATTATGTGTTTACAAAACAAAGATACTTCTGAATAATCCTGTAATTCCAGTTTCAAAGTAAGATGCAGTTGGAAGAAAAGCTAAACCTTATGCTAATTAGTTTGAGGCATAATGTAGTTTAGATTGTCTCAGGAAAATAGTTATTCTCCTGAGAAGTAGCAGCTTCCAGAAACCTGAATGCAAGATTAACCAAGCAGAAAGCCTTTCATTTTTGGTTTTTGGTGCACTTCAGAAATGGAACCAGTTGCTTTAGCAGCAAAATTCTTTTTTAAACAAATCAGCTCTGAAGGAAAATGAGACACCCAAATCCGATAGAGGGAATCTATGATAGATGTTCGAACTCAGGGACAACAGAATTCTTAGTGTGAAATCCATTAGTCTGCCATGATTAAGGGAGTTCATCACCACTTAGAGGCGCACGTTCTTAGGTGATCAATGGAGGTTAAAGAGGTGTTTTTTTTTTTTTTCCCTTCTAGAACTTGCTTCCTAATTAATTCAAGTGAATTTAAAAATGGCCTTCTGAGGAACAGCTGTGCTATCTATTGTTTATGGAACAGCCTTGCAGACATCCCTGTTTTTTTGGAACTGAAACAGAAATGAGAGTGATTTGCATAAGTGGAATATTAGTTGCTCTATTGGTTATTTTTCTCCATTTCCCCTTTTCTGCATATTGTTCATTTCTATTATTTTAATGATAAGTAACTTTTAGGCAGAAAACAACTGTCTGCTATTTTTTGACCTCACAGAACTGGCTAAAAACACATTAATATTAAGAGAGTATTAGATTAGATTTTGCTTTAAATTAACTTCAATATGTTCTTTAAAGGAGAGTCATACCAAGTCCTCCAAATTTTAAGATATACGAATAATGTTTAGCATTAATATATAAAGCATTACATCATTATTTGAAAATAGAAAATTTGAGTAGTTTTTAATAGCAAAATATGATTTTTGAGGGAGCTATCTTAAAATGTAGAAGGTTAAAATAGTATTCACTTAAAATTTAGATGGATATTTCATTCAGACTATGGTTCATAAATATAATAAATAAAAATTCCAACTAATTTCACTAAATTTGTATATTGAAGTATTAATTTCCAGATGGCTCAATGGGTAAAGAATCTGCCTGCAATGCAGGAGACTCAGGACACTCCAGTTCAATTCCTGGGTCCGTAAGATCCCCTGTAGAAGGAAATTACAACGCACTCCGGAAGTCTTGCCTGAAAACTTCCATGGACAGAGAAGCCTAGCAGGTTCTAGTCCATGGAGTCTCAAAGAGTTGGACAAGACTGAGTGATTAAGCAGCCATGCACACACAGACTACTTTACCTCAGAGTGTGACGTTATTTGAAGAAGAGTCTCTGCAGAGCTGATTAACTTGAGATCATTAGGATGGATTCTAATCCAATATGGCTGGTGTCTTTATGTGAATTAAGACACAGAGAGACACATGGAGAAGAAAGACGATGTGAAGACACAGGGAGAAGATAGTCCTTTAACAGCCAAAGAGAGATGCCTGGATCATACCCTTCCCTTAAGGCCTGGAGAAGGAGCCAACTCTGCTAAGACCTTCATCTCAGACATCCAGCCTCTGGGACTGTGAGATGATAACATTCTGTTATTTAAGCCTCTCAGTTTGTGGTACTTCATTACAACTGCCTTGGCAAACTAATCAAAAATGTTTTTACTGCCAGGTTGTCTAATTTCAATCAAAATGTTTTTGAACTGTCTCTTAATTGTCAATTAATTATGCTGTTCAGAACCTGTAATGTTTTTTAGATGAGGAGTATAAGCACTAAGAATAATGGGTCTAAGTATCCAACACACCTATCTTCTGACTGTGAGATGCCAGAAAATTTGTTCCACTTCCCTGCACCTCTATTTCATCATGAATAAAATGGAAATAATAGTAGTTCCTAACTCACGAGTGTGGGTGTGAGGATTAAAATAGGCAAAATATATAAAGGGCTGATGCAGCTTCATGGCCTCTAGAAAGTCTGCAGACTTTATTGGTCATAACATTCACAGTTTATCTATATAAATTAACACTGAAGCCATTGTGAAACACAACCGGGAATCTACTATATTTCTAAAAATTAAGACTTGTAGGTCCACACATCCCAGGGTATAGACCTTTACCAATTCTTGACACCATGTTATGACTTCCACGAAAACTCCTAAAAGCCTTTTTCACTGAATAATGTGTGTGAACCATGCCTCATCTTTCAGGCTCTAAAGGAGAAAAGATTCTTGAATTAACCATATTGATGATGAGATACAGAAGTCTAGCTAGAAAGATAACACATGGACACATGTGGCTCTAATACAAAGGCATAATCCATTCTGCAAAAGAAGTGCAGCTGACTCCCACAGCTGGATTGCACAAGTGCCCCTTACCTGTGCCAGCATCCTCGCTTTCCCTCTCTTATCTGTATTGCTCAGATAAATCTTTTCTAAATCATGTTACCCCATGGTTAGGTCCTTTAGCAAGTCATCCTTTTTTTGCATTAATATATACATTCGTCACATCTTAATTTACAGCTTCGTGTATGTCATTTTCCCCGCCTAGGCTCATGCTTTAAACATGTGGGATGAAAGGGTGAGGGAGAGATCTGTGCACAGAACACTACCCTTGCATAGTTTTTATATACTTTCTCTGTTTAGTAACAACTGAAATATTGGGCACAGAAAAAGGCTTCAATTGTGCCCTGAGACAGATTTAGTCGCACTTGTTTATGTTTACAAAGAAGCTGCACCGTTTTAGTCTTTGCACTTAATCATCCTATGTTATGGCTAGTTCATAAAGAATCTGTCTACTCGAACACACTCTCTAACATGCAAATTCTTCTAAGCATCATATTTTCTTCTTTGTATGCTCAAAGTCTAGCACAGTGGCTAGCGTCAATCAGGTGCAAGGTAAATAAAAAATGAATTAATTATTCTAAAAGAGGGAAGGTGGGGAGTAAGTAAACAGTCGTGAGAACTTAGTATTCATGCAGAGCTTTGCATAAAGGGAGGGTACAGACAAGAAAATACAGTGGGAGAAGAAAATTCCAGGCAGATGGAAAATCAAGAGCTAAAGCACACATATGGGGAAAGGAATGTGTGCTGAAATTGCAAACAAGTCAATTTGGCTAGGGCCTCCTGTATATGAACATGAATAAGGTAGAGTATAAAAAGGCAAATCCCATTTACATTGTGAAAGCTCATAAATGCAAGGCCAGGGAATTTCAACCTTAATTGTTACAGCTCTGAAAACAACACTCCATGATTCTCCATTGCCTCTGGCATAATCTGTTAGCAGTTTGTAATTTGGAAAAGCCACAGGAGAGAATTTTGATGTCGTCCAGATATATTAACTCACATTACTCCATGTTTAATTCAACCTGGATATACTTTAATCCACTAATAAAATTGTTTTGTAACTTTGATATATTTTGCACAGAGCACTTACTTGAATATATTAAGTATCATATCTTAGGTTCTTTACTATGAAGTGGACAGTAAATTTACCTGCAGCTTCCTATAAAATGCTGATTAACTTGGATTCACTTATGCACACTGAGATTTCCTGGAAAATGAGAGACTTATGAAATGTAAATACATAGCCAGTAACAATGTAAGACCATGTCATTTGTAAAATCAAATATATTATTTACCTAAGTTGTCATCTAATTCTCTGTAAAGCTTGAAATAAAATGGAATGAAAAAGCATAGGTTTAGCTTAAGGTATCTAGTGCCAAGATAATTTCACAAAAAGTAACATAGAAACCCAGTTTGAATTAACGGCAGGCAATCAATTGAAAGATATACCCCCAATATACTAGTATGGGAAAAAATATCTGAAACAACAAAAAATCCATATGATTTATGCATTTAAGAATGCATATATTATGCATGCTAGTATGGAACACATTTTTGACTAGGAATATACTCAAAATAGCCTTTTGTGTCAATATGGATGAATTACAGAATCATAATATTATATGAAGAAAAAGTTGAAAATTATTATTAAACTTGGATATAATCTAAAGTGTCATCTAAATTTGAATATGCCCAAAGCAAAATGCATATTTTTTATTGATACAGATGTATGTGCTAAAATTATACTGTTCTTCTTGGTAATGATCTACATCAAACCTCATGGTCATAAACTTCTCTGGGAAAAATGCGAAAAGTATTACATAGCTTTCCAGGGTTCTAAGTGTATTGGTATTTGTATACTGCTCTTAAAACGAATATCTTTATTTGTTAGTTAAAAAAAGTAATTTATTTGAAGCAAATTCATGCCTCCTGGAAAAGCATCTTTGTCAAGTCAAAACACTTACTCTTAACACTTTTGAAAGCACATCCCAAGAAGCTTTTTCCCAAGGCAAACATTTCTAAGTTATATGATATTTTTGCCTCCAGAAGATTCTAGACACTTTTATATCAACAAGACAGAAAGGCAGAAAGGAAAGAATAAAGACAAGAAAATCATTCTGCCTCTGCAGATAATGAGTGCAACACCTTAACAGCATCATCTTTTAGGATTTGAAATAGCTCAGCTGAAATTCCATCACTTCCACTAGCTTTTTCCCTAGTAATGCTTTCTAAGGCTCACTTGACTTCACTCCAGGGTGTCTGACTCTTGGGGAGCGACCACACCATTGTGGTTATCCAGGTCATCAAGACCGTTTTTTATACTCTTCTGTATATTCTTGCCACCACTTCTTAATTTCTTCTGCTTCTGTTAGATCCTTACTGTTTCTGTCCTGCATTGTGCCCATCCTGGCATGACATGTTCCTTTGATCTCTCCAATTTTCTTGTGGAGATCTCATCTTTCCTATTCTATTGCTTCCCTCTCTCTCTCTCTCTCGCTCTTTCTCTCTCTCTCTTTTTTCATTGCTCATTTTGCCTTCTTATATCTCCTTGCGATTCTCTGGAATTCAGTATTTAGTTGGGTGACCCTTTCCCTTTCTTCCTTGCCTTTGGTTTTTCTTGTTTTCTCAGCTCTTTGTAAGGCCTCCTCAGCAACCACTTTGTCTTCTTGCATTTCTTTTTCGTTGGGGTGGTTTTGGCCACTATCTCCTGTCCAGTGTTGTGAACTTCTATCCAGCTAAGCTATTTAAAATCGTAAACTATGATACTGTGCAGTTAAATAAGTGTAGTTAAAGTGCTCCACATATTGTGTCAGCAAATTTGGAAAACTAAGCAGTGGCCACAGGACTGGAAAAGGTCAGGTTTTACTGCAATCCCAAAGAAGGGCAGTGCCAAAGAATGTTCACAATACTGTACAATTGTGTTCATTTCACATGTTAGCAAAGTAATGCTCAAAATACTTTAAGCCAGGATTCATTAGTATGTGAATGGAGAACTTCCAGATATACAAGCTGGATTTAGAAAGGGCAGACGAACCAAGGATGAAATTGCCAACATTCGTTGGAGGATAGGGAAAGCAAGGGAATTCCAGAAAAAAACATCTATTTCTGCCTCACAGACTAAGCTAAAGCCTTTGACTGTGTGGATCACAGCATCTGTGGAAATACCAAACCATCTTACCTGTCTCCTGAGAAATCTGTATGCAGGTCAAGAAGCAACAGTTAGAACCAGACATGGAACAATGGACTCATACAAAATTTGGAAAAGAATACTTCAAAGCTGTATATTGTCACCTTGCTTATTTAACTTATATGCAGAATACATCATGTGAAATGCTTGGCTGGATGAAGCACAAGTTGAAATCAAATTTTGGGAGCGATATCAACAATGACAGATACGCAGATGATACCACACTAATGGCAAAAAGTGAAGAGGAACTAAACAGGCTTTGGATGAGAGTGAAAGAAGAGAGTTAAAAAGTAGGCTTAAAACTCAAAATTCAATAAACTAAGATAATGACATCTGGTCTTATCACTTCATAGCAAATATAAAAGGAAAAAGTGGGAACAGTAACAGATTTTATTTTCTTGGGCTCCAAAATCACCATGGACAGTCACTGCAGCCTTAGAATTACAAGATGGTAGCTCCTTGGAAGAAAAGCTATGACAGACCTAAATAGTGTATTTAAAGTACAGACATCACTTTGCCAACAAAAATGTGTGTATAATCAGGGGTATGATTTTTCCAGTAGTGATGTACAGATGTGAGAGGTGGACCATAAAGAAGATTGAGCATCAAAGAATTGATGCTTTTGAATTTTTGGAGAAGACTCTTGAGAGTCCTTTGGACAATCAGGAAATTAAGCCAGTCAATACTAAAAGAGATCAACCCTGAATATTCAGTGGAAGGACTGATGCTGAAGCTGAAATTCCAGTATTTTGGCCACCTGATGCAGAGAGTCGACTTATTGGAAAAGACCCTGATGCTGAGAAAGATTAAGGATAGGAGGAGAAGGGGGTAGTAGAGGATGAGATGCTTGGATGGCATCACTGACTCAATGTACATGAAGTTGAGCAAACTCAGGGAGATAGTGAAAGAGGGGGTAGCCTATTGCATTGCAGTCCATGGGGCTGAAGGAGTTGGACATGACTTGGCAACTATACAACCACAGCTACAGATAATATATGGTTTTTAATACTGTTCAAATTACGTCTGAGTGTTAGCATTATAACACATTTTCCACATGATTTTCATCCTGTTCTATAACATCTAAAATTTCTAACATGAGTGCATATAACTTTCATACTCAGAAAATTTAAAAAATCATTTCAAAAATTTATAACAAGAGAAAACATTAAGCAAAATTATTTTTTTTAATTTATCACTTTGAAAAATCATAGAACCTACAGATTATTTTAAAGCATATTAAGGAAACACATTTGAATAGATATCTCACCAAAAAGAGACAGAGATAGCAAATAAGCAAAGAAAATAAGATGCTCAACATTATTTCTTATTAGGGAATTGCAAACTAAAACAAGAATGAGATACTATATCATACCTGTTGTTGCTGTTTAGTATATAAGTCACGTCCGACTCTTTGTGATTCTATGGACTGTAGACAGCCAGGCTTCTTTTTCCATGGGAGTTTCAGGCAAGGATATTGGAGTGGATTGACATTTCCTTCTCCAACATGCTCATTAGAATGACCAATGTCCAAAACACTGACAACGTTAAATGCTAGAGAGGATGTGGAAATCTCATTCATTGCTAATAGGAATGCAAAATGATGCAGCCACTTTGGAGGACAGTGACAGATTCCTACAAAAGTAAGCCTACTTCATCATACAATGCAGAAATTAGATTGATTGGTGTTTACCGGAAGGAACTGAAAACTATGTCCAAACAAAATCCTTGCAGGAATTTTTTATAACCACATTATTCATACGTGACAAAACTTGGAGTCAACCAACATTTTCTTCAGTAGGCTAATGGGTGAATACTCTGTGGTATATCCAAACAATAGAGTATTATTAAGGATTGCAAAGAATCTGTCACATCAAAAGAACCTGTCCTCTATTGAAAAGAAATAGAGGAAATTTGCATTTTACTAAGTGAAAAAAGTCAATCTGAAAAGACTGAATACTATATGATTTCAACCATATGTTTTATGGAAAAAGAAAAACAATGCAGGCTGTAAAAAGATCAGTGGTTTTTAGAGTAAAAAGAAAGGGAGACATAAATAGGCAGAATACAGAGGATTTTTAGGCCAGTGAAACTATTCTGTAGGATATTATAATAGACACATATTATTATACCTTGTCAAAAATCATAGAATAGACATCGAGAGTGAACCCCCTAATGCAAACTACTACTCTTGAGTGATAATGATGTGTTGAAGCAGGTTCATTGTTTCCAATAAGTGTACCACTCTAGTCAAACTATGGTGCTTCCAGTAGTCATGTATGGATGTGAGAGTTGGACCAAAAAGAAAGCTGAGTGCTGAAGAATTGATGCTTTTGAACTGTGGTGTTGGAGAAGACTCTTGAGAGTCCCTTGGACTGCAAGGAGATCAAATCAGCCAATTCTAAAGGGAATCAGTCCTGAATACTCATTGGAAGGACTGACGTTGAAGTTGGAACTCCAATACTTTGGCCACCTGATGAGAAGTGCCTCATTTGAAAAGACCCTGATGCTGGCAAAGATTGAGGGCAGGAGGAAAAGGGATGACAGAGGATCAGATGGTTGAATGGCATCACTGACTCAATGGACATGAGTTTGAGCAAACTCAGAGATAATGAAGGACAGGGAAGCCTGGCGTGCTGCAGTCCATGAGGTCACAAAGAGTCAGACTCGACTTACCGACTGAACAACTACAAACCCCCCATCTGCAATATGAGCTCCAGTTTCTTCACGTCCTCATTAGCTCCTTGTGTTACCTAGGTTGCACCACCTCTGGTGGAGGTGGGATGGTATCCAGTAAGATCTTAGACTCTAATTTCCTGATGACTAGTAAAAGCAAGCATCTCATTTTTGTTTAATGGTCATTTCTGCACTCTGTTTTGTAAAGTGATAGAATATGTTGACTGTTTTCTGTTAAATCGCTGGGTTTTTCTTGCTATTTTAGGTGTTTTAGAAAATATTTTGCATATGACCCTTCATCAGACAGATGTTTTACAAATGTTTCTCTTACACTGCGGTTTACTTTTTCACCCACTTAGCAATAATGGGTCCTTAGAAAAATCACCAGTTTTCTAAAATAAGTGATACACATAAAATAAAAATAAATATACTGAAAATAAGTTACTATTGGAAAACCTAATACTATTAATAAACAATTATATGTTTCATATAATTTAAAATGAAGAAAACATCTAAAGCATTTAACTGGAATAGCTGGGGAGTCACAGACTGGCTGAAAGAGGAAACAAAACAATCAACACTTATAGTTATGGGCTTCAATACACTTTTTTCTTACATCATTGTAACACATCTGAAGACGGTGGCAATGAGGATATGTGAGAATCTGATTAAAGTCATGCCCTCATTTGTATAAAATGTATATGTGTATGTACATATGCACATATATGTGTATGTGTGCATAATATAGAGGCTTTGCCTCCTGAAACCTGGACCTGCCATGAGCACCAGAGTAGAGCTGAGAATCGACTGCATCTGGGCTCAATCATTTTCCTACCTCTAGAAAAAAACTGTACCTTTGCAATCCTACACAGATGGTCTCTCCTTGATTATGATTTCTGTCCATCTGTGTTGTTTACTGGATAACATGAAACACATTATCTCAAGCCTATGGCAAAGCACACGCTTATAAAACTATTTCACAGTGAATCAGTGAAAAGGATCACCATTCCAAGAAATAGGAAAAGTTAATTTTTTCCCCATTTTTTTTACTCCTGTCACTTATTTCCTCTCCTTCGCTTCTCCTTTACCTTCTAGCTTTCCCTACACAATTATTGAAAGAAGGTAGAAAATATCTTTTCTAGATACTGTGATTTTGAGTGAATATCCTCTGCAATCCAGGCCTCCCCCCTGTCTGTAAATTGTACTTTCTAGGCTATGAAATATTCAACATACAGAATTTTGATGCCCTCCCATCTAGAGACCTCTGTTTTTCCAAACAGATTGTTTACAACTGTGCTCCCCTTCTGCCTAATGCGCACCCCGGGGGAATGTTGTTGGCTTTGTGATTGAACCACATATTTTCAACAAATAGCAGTGTTGAAGCCAATGAAATCTGATAGTAGCAAGCATTATTCAGTGATCTCTGAATAGAAGAGGTTCATATTTCTCTCCCCTTTGGGGTACGAAGGAGAAGGACACAGTGGGATGTGTGAACTGCAGCTACATATAAGCAAATGATTTCAAAAAGTAGTGGAGTGTTTCGTGTTCTTTGGAGTCAAGTGGGAGCCCTAAACTGTCAGGCTTAGCTGCAGTGGAAATGGGTTTCTCTTTGGGGACTAAGATACACATTCATTTCCTTCCCATTTGGTTTGCTGATACAGCAGCCATTCCCTGGCAGGTGCTGCCTGGGACTGCCAGAGGGATGAAAGCAGAAATAAATCACATTACTCTATTGGGTTCTCAGACCAATAGCAAGAATTTATGTTGTTCCATGAAGACCAAAGTGCTTCCCAGGAACCAGGGAAAAACCAATCCTTCATTAATGGTGCCAGCTAGCATTCTGTGTGAAAACAAAACTTACTGAGCAGCAAGATGAGAAGAGGGGAGGAAGCAAATTTCTAATAAGAAACCAGAAGTATCTTGAGTATCAGGATTAACAATTGTAACCATGCTGATTCAACTACATTAGGAGAGAGGTACATTCAACTCAGTGTCATTTTTTAAATTAGCCTCTATTTTGTGTGCACCTACTATGTGCCACCCATTAGGAATATGGCACAAAACAGTTTCTGACATCTAAAGCTTAGAATTTATATTGGAAAAAGAAAGGGTAGGGACTTCCTTGAATATTCTGACTCTGTTCTTCCACTGCAGGGGGCACAGGTTTAATCTTTGGTTGTGGAATTAATTCTGCCTGCTGTACAGCATGGAACAAAAAATTATATAAATAAATAAAGTGTCCAGGTGGTGTATTTGATGATAAAATACCCAAAGGATGTTGGACACAAGAGCCATACGTCTCTCAATCTCAAGAAAGTTCATAGAAGTGACCTTCATTGCTAAGTCAAATTCTAATGGATGACTGGGGAAAGGCAAGGTAAACTGTTGGAAAGAAATGGGGAGAGTGAGGATTATTTAAGAGCTATTAAGATGAAAGAGGAGAGTGAAAAAGTTGGCTTAAAGCTCAACATTCAGAAAACTAAGATCATGGCATCTGGTCCCATCACTTCACGGGAAATAGATGGGGAAACAGTGGAAACAGTGTCAGACTTTATTTTTTGGGGCTCCGAAATCACTGCAAATGGTGATTGCAGCCATGAAATTAAAAGACGCTTACTCCTTGGAAGGAAAGTTATGATCACCCTAGATAGCATATTAAAAAGCAGATACATTACTTTGCCAACAAAGGTCCATCTAGTCAGGGCAATGGTTTTTCTAGTAGTCATGTATGGATGTGACTACAGTCAAACAACCTTCTTTATCCTGGAGATCAAGCATAGCGCCTGCTTGTCTCTAAGTAAAAGGCATCAGTTCCCTACCAGCCCACAGTATTTTTCAAACGAGCCAATTGTATATTCGCACAGGCCTTAGGGTTTACCCTACCCTCTTTTTACTACAAACCTAGAATTTTCTGTTTTTCTTGTTTTAAAATTGACATAGATTATGCACATTATGCGTGTGCATGCTGTCACTTCAATAGTGTCCAGTGCTTTGCAATCCTATGGACCGTAGCCCACCAGGCTCCTCTGTCCATGAGATTCTCCAGGCAAGAATACTGGATTGGCTTGCCATGCCCTTCTCCAGGGAATCTTCCCAACCCAGGGACTGGACCCAGGCCTCTTCCATCTTCTTCATTGGCAGGCAGGTTCTTTACCACTAGCACCACCTGGGAAGCTCATGAATAAAGATGAATCAGCAGGACGCAATGGCAAAAGAAAATTGCCCAAGCCAAAAACGTTGAAACTGTATCATTCATGCATATGTGTCTATATATCTATGCTTATACTTCTCTGTTGAGCTGTAGTTTATTTGATCATTGATAAGAGATTGTCTCTTGGCTTGGCAGAAATGCTACATTGCATTCTGATGAAAGCAGACTCTTGGAAAACTGCTTGGATATAGGGACTGAGTAATGCAGGAAAGAGGAAAATATGTGAGTTTTCAAATTGTAGAAAACATCTGTAAAAGTAAACAAGATGATAAATTGCAAAGTCTAGATGGTAGAAAGATTTTAGATGAAGAAAGAAACTGTAAAATGTGATATAAAGCAAAGAGGCATGCTCTGTTTTAGATGTTTTCTCTAAATTTATCACTTTTAAAAGAAAAGTTGCTTTCTCAACTAGTATCCTTATAAGATAAAGGGAATTTGGACAAAAAACACAGGAAGAAAAAGCCGTATGACTATACCAGCAGACACTGCAGTGGTTTCTACGCATCAAAGAATACTGTGGATTTCTGGTGCCCACCAGAACTATGGAGAGGCAAGAAGGGGTTCTCCCCTAGAACCTTCAGACAGCGTGATCCTGAGACACTTTTGATTTCAGACTTCTAGCTTCGAGAACAGTAAGAAAATACATTTCCATTCTGTTTAGCTGTCTAATAACAACAGTCCTAGGTAACCAATGCATCAGTTGAAACATTCAAAAATATTTTTGGAAAGCCCAACAGTGGCAGAAAACTCCCTTTTTGAGAGGCTGATTTGTTAAGCTGATGCCCTTGTTTTCTCATTCACTTCATCTTGTACTGAAGTTTTTGTTACCAAGGGCGTCACCATTCCTGTTTATTTAGAAATATGTTCACCTCCAGATTCTATAATCAGAGCATTCCAGGATTAGGTTAGCATACAAGTCAGCTCTGTAGACTCAGAAATTTATGTGTCTAGACTCTGATGGGTTCTAACAAAGAACAAAACTGAGCTCCTGGGAAAACTTTTCCATCCAATCCACTCAGCTACAACTCAGCACATTTTACTTCCTATTTTCTGCACTTTTTTCCATTGTGCTTTATGTCTGTAAAGGGTCTACACTGGAAAAAAGGAAAAAATTGACAGAAAAGGAGCGAGGGAGAGAAAGAACAGTAGGAAGTTGGGAGAGAGGGAGAGAAGAAGGGTTTCTGTTTAAAAAGTGATGAGCAACTTCGACTGAAAGCAAATACAAATGTCCTTTTGCCAAATGTTAACCATTAAAAGCCCAATTCTGCTTGTTTAGAACTGGAAGATTCTGATTCTAAGGAATAAAGGCAGAGCCGGAGCAGAGGACACATTATCTCCAAAGCACATCTAAAAAAAAAAAAAAAAAAAAAAGGAGCTTTTCTGCTGTTGTTAATACGATTCTAAAAACTAAAATGAGAGAGAAGCTTTCAATGTGAGCATTTCTTCATGTTTCCAGTAGCAATTTATCCAGCATTTCATGAACCTGAAGTAGTTCCTTGGACTCGAATATAACTGGTTCAAATATTCTAAAACACTCATTATTTTTTCCCATAAATTACCAGCTATATATTTCTCATACCTTCAATTACTTCAGCCAAAATCTGGAAAATGCTTTAATAAATGAGCAATAGAGTAATAAAAACTTCTCAGTCTTTCAAAAGAAGAATGCTACAAAATGCAATATTTATTGAATATCTATGACATTCTGGGCTGACAGAAACCTGTTCCTATGCAAGAATACAGGATGGGTATTAAAGAGATTTTTAAAACTCTTCATTTTGCTTGGAGATAAGCTTTTCTGTGTATATTCTTACTCATTTTTTTCTCTTTTCTTTCCCTTAATCAAGTTATCCTAAGGCATCATCTTTAGGTAAAATCAACTTACTTCAATGACATGAGAATTTTTAAAATGACCTATATTGAGTGTCTAAGGATGCAACATTTCTCCAGAATGCACATGCACTTATCATTTTTTTCTTGAATTTTGAGATGTTTGTAGAGCATCCATGGGCTTCCTAGATGGTGCCAGTGGTAAAGAATCTGCTGGCATTGCTGGAGATGCAGGAGACACCGTTTTGATCACTGGGCTGGGAAGATCCTTTGGTGGAGGTCATGGCAACCCACTCCAGTATTCCTGCCTGGAGAATCCCATGGACAGAGGTGCCTGGAGTGCTACAGTCCATAGGGTCACAAAGAGTCAGACTTAACTGAAGCGACTGAGCATGCACACAGGCATGTAGAGGATCCACGCAACATGGACCGAAATTGCAGGCCAAATTACTGATACAGAATTAAAACTCTTGAAAGATTAGATGGAATTTAATCTACTGCTACTCAGCTCCTGACCCCTACTGGGAGATGAGTTTGCCTTTGAAAATGAACCTAAATTTATGAATCACCCATTTGACACTTAATCATGTAAATTAATGACAGTTTATAAGTATGCCTTTGCAATTGCAGTGATGACTAAACTCTATGTTTTGTTAACCGTGCCATTTATAGCTCACTGATTTGGGGATGGGAAGAAGACAAGCTCATTTGTTCTGTAAGTGCTCACCATGCCATTGCTCTGTCTTTGATTTTAAAATAACTGTGATTATTTATTCAAAGCTCTTCTTTATTGAACATTTTTTAAAATTCTTCATCAAGTATCAACTTTTATCTACTTTAAAAATAATTCATATGTATGACTCGTTACAGACACAGGTCAGGAAGGCTGTGCTATATAAGCCTCTGATTCTTGGTCCCTATTCCAATTTCTCTCCCTATAAAATAAACAACAACAAAAATAGCTGAAACACCGCTAGAATATCTCGTGGACCCTCTGTCACATCTCTAAGAGAAAGAGCTCCTAGTTATCCACGGACTTTGGTTCTAGGATGGCATTATTTCATTCCATCCCTCTTCTGGCATTGTTGTCCTCAGCTTTCTCACCCACAAAGTAACACAGCTGCCTCGCTTTGCCTATTTCTAAGGAATCAAACCCCAGTAGCCTTCCCCTCTAATAATTTGTAACATCTTTCCTCATAGACACTATTGGCTGCTCCATCCCTCACATTAAATTGTCTTCGATATTGATATTTCTGGTACTTCTATTTTACACTATCGTTATCTGTAACCATTATTTTTCTCAGTAGGTCAGAACCATTCTGCCAGTATTTTTACCTTAGATAGGCTGACCCATTGTTTAGTTATGTGAATCTTTTTACTAACTTCACCAAATGTAGAGTTCCATTGATACTGTGTCTTAAAATCTCTCAGTTCAGTGAATCTTAAAATGTGACCATTATCCCTGTCTCTTTTGTATACTGGGAACTAATGCATAATTTTTATATAAATTAGCATCATAGAAAATGAAAAAAAATCCAGAAATAGAAAAATCACTCCAAAAAAATAAAAAAAGAAAAATCATTCCAGTTGAGTATTCATTGTCATCCAGCAATATTCTTACATCAGATCAGTTCAGTTCATTTCAGATACTCAGTCGTGTCTGACTCTTTGTGACCCCATGGACTGCAGCACACGAGGCCTTGCTGTCCATCACCAACTCCTGGAGCTTACTCAAACTCATGTCCATTGAGTCAGTGATGCCATCCAACCATCTCATCCTCTGGTGTCCCCTTCTCCTCCCGCCTTCAATCTTTCCCAGCATCAGGGTCTTTTCAAATGAGTCAGCTCTTCACATCAAGTGGCCAAAGTTTTGGAGCTTCAGCTTCAACATCAGACATCCTAATGAACACCTAGGACTGGTCTCCTTTAGGATGGACTTTTTGGATCTCCTTGCAGTCCAAGGGACTTGCAAGAGTCTTCTCTAGCACCACAGTTCAAAAGCATCAATTCTTCAGTGTTCAGCTTTCTTTATAGTCCACCTCTCACATCACTACTGGAAAAAACATAGCCTTGACTAGATGGATCTTTGTTGACAAAGTAAAGTCTCTGCTTTTTAACATGCTGTCTAGGTTGGTCATAACTTTCCTTCCAAGGAGTAAGTGTCTTTTAATTTTATAGCTGCAGTCACCATCTGCAGTCATTTTGGAGCCCCCCAAAATAAAGTCAGCCACTGTTTCCCCATCTATTTGCCATGAAATGATGTGACCAGATGCCATGATCTTTGTTTTCTGAATGTTGAGCTTTAAGTCAACTTTTTCACTTTCCTCTTTCACTTTCTTCAAGAAGCTCTTTAGTTCTTCTTCACTTTCTGGTTGGGTCATAGTGAGAGGTCTGACAGAATGTGGTCCACTGGAGAAGGGAATGGCAAACCACTTCAGTATTCTTGCCTTGAGAACCCCATGAACAGTATGAAAAGGCAAAAATATAGGAAACTGAAAAATGAACTCCCCAGGATGGTAGGTGCCCAATATGCTACTGGAGATCAGTGGAGAAATAACTCCAAAAAGAATGAAGGGATGGAGCCAAAGCAAAAATAACACCCAGTTGTGGATGTGACTGGTGATAGAAGCAAGCTCCAATGCTGTAAAGAGCAATATTGCATTGGAACCTGGAACATTCTTGGACATTCTTACATTCAGTTCAGTTCAGTTGAGTCACTCAGTCATGTCCGACTTTTTGCAACCCCATGAATCACAGCATGTCAGGCCTCCCTGTCCATCACCAACTCCTGGAGTTCACTCAGACTCATGCCCATTGAGTCGGTGATGCAATCCAGCCATCTCATCCTCTGTCGCCCCCTTCTCCTCCTGCCCCCAATCCTTCCCAGCATCAGGGTCTTTTCCAATGAGTCAGCTCTTACATATCCCTGGTTAATTCTCCCATTCTTCTCAGAAGATAGATTTTTGTCCTGCTCTTCAAAACTCCTATCCTAAAACTTGATAGATTTGCAGATATTTATCTGAGAGAGAAGATGAAGACACTGGGATATGATAAACTAATCTTCCTGGCCTTACCTACAAACTCATTTTCATCTATATTTACCTTACCATTTTCTATCTTAAGAAGTTGACAGAATCAACACCCTTTCTCCTCCTTCTATGAATCTCTTGTAAAAGTCTCTTCCTGCCTTCTTTTGGAACACAAAAGTGGGTTCATATTCTCTGAATAAAGGAATAAAAATCTTCCTTTAGAAACCGTGCATTCCTATGTATACTGCTACTTTTCTTTTCTTTGGAATCAAAATTCTTCATAGTTTATGCCAATCTTGCTTTCAGTATTTTTTTTGACATTTTCATCTCCCAAACTCTGATGGAATCTGATTTTTTTAAATTTCTTTTGCTTCCAAGAAAACAATGATATGTTATTAGACACTTTAATGTTCCTTGCACTGACAGATGTCTACATGTCACTTCCATATCCTTTGACATAATTAATGTTCCATTTCTCTTCAGAGTTCTCATTGATCTTCAACAGCAGGCCTCTTTGGGCTTACACCTGTATTAATGACAATTACTTTTGAACATGCTTATGAGATTTTTTGTCTGTATTCATTGACTTCATGAGATTGGTTTTAGGGTTCTGAAAAAGGTTATTTGATCCATTCATTTGCATAATAATTCCCTCCCACACCTGGTCAACCTTTTGCCAAACATCTTATCTTTGCTCCAGATTCTTATGTCTAGCTACTAACTTCCCATCTTTACTTAAATATGCACACCGCAGTCAAAACTTTATCATCTCTTCATGTTCACAGCTTTCTCCCAACCCTGTTGTGAAAAAAAGAAAAATTTTCATGCTGTTTACTTCATATGAAAGAGTTATGCTAACTTTGGTTATCTACCTAAAGGGTGGGAGAAAAGGTGATGAAGAAATCACTGGAAAGCAATCACTTCCTAGCCATCTATAATAGGAAGTATCAAGATTCAAGTTGGTGCAAGCATAACTGACTGTTCAATAATTTCTTGGCCGGGCCCTACAATTCATACCTCAACAGCTTAGGAGGGGAAGATAGAATAAAAGAGTACCTATTGGCCATGCACTTTCTAACCAAGGAGTTAACAATCCTGTATTTCAGTGGTTTCCACTTTGAGAATGGCCATGAGGGAGGGCAGATCTGCAGTGATATCAACACAAAGCCTTTGCATCCCCTTACAGGCAGGAAGCAAGTTTCTTCCAGTTCAGTCTTGACTGAAATCTATCAGACCACTATACAGAGCAAGACTAAGATGATGAGGCCAAGAGTATTTAAAGCTGTCTGCATCAGCAATGCTGACCCAACTTGATAATCATAATTGTAGACTCCTCTCGTGTTACAGCACATGAGGAAGAAAAGCGAAGAGGAGCAGGAACATCCTTCTTTACTACAAGACTGTGGTGACGGCATTGGTAGTTCTCTTTGGAGCTGATAGTTATTTAAAGAAACATAAATTCTACTATAAATATTAAAGATATTAAAAGGATAAAAAAAGATGCACCATCAATGATTTTATGCCGATAATTTTCACTCATAGTTACAATTTAAAAAGCTTTGAAAGATTCATGCTATCAAAAATGACAAAAAAAAAGAAACTTGAAAATCTCTTTATCTATCAGAAATTTAATTTTATGTTATGAACTTTTCCATAATTAAAAACTCCAGGCTGAGACAGATTCACTACAGAATTCTACCAAATATTTTAAGGAAGAAATTTTTAATAATATTAAACAAACTCAATGTTTCCCAAATACAAGCATTTAAATAAATTTCATCCAAAGATTACTTAATAATTACTCTAAAGTTTTTGATATGCTGTGTTTAACTTATAATTTAATTCAAAAGCTGGGTAGCTGGGAAAGCCAGGCCCCTTATTCTCAGTATGTGCCTGCTTGGTGTCCCTTCTTTTTGTGCAGGCTACCTGTGTAATCTCTTCAGTGGGACCAAAATCCCTATGTGCTAGCTCCAGACTTTCTTAAGACTTAGATCTAGAACTATCATTGCATCACTTCCACCGATTCTACTAGTTTAATTAAAGCAGAAACCCATCCATGAATTAATGCAGGCATGAGGGTGAAAATCAGAAAGCATAGAATATTGGGGCCTATCTTTTAAGACTATCCACAACATAGAGATTCAGCAAATATACAGTGATCAGATACAATCACTGATAAAGATAAATAATAAGTATCCAAAAGTGAAACATTTGAGGCATTTTTAAAAATGGTCATTGTCTTAGTGTATGTGCCAAGGAGGTAAAGTGTTTACTTACTCTCACCTCAGCAGCATTATTAAATATCATTTGATCTCTGGGGCTGAAGTTCTAATACTTTGGCCACCTGACAAGGGCTGACTCATTATAAAAGACCCTGATGCTGGGATGGCAGAGGATGAGATGGTTGCATGGCATCACCGACTCAATGGACATGAGTCAGGCCCCAGGAGATGGTGAAGGACGGGGAGGCCTGGTATGCTGCACTCCATGGGGTTGCAAAGAGTCAGACATGACTGTGTGACTAAACAACAATAAAAGTACTTTTTTAAATTTGAAAATGTTCTTTCCACTATACTAAGTTTCTTCAATACAAATAAGACTTCTATTCTTTTCCAAGTTGGTCACCAGAGTATTTTTGATATATTGCACATCTCACTAAAAATTATGTTTCCTAGAATTTTACTTAACACTCTTCAATTTATAGTCAAGTAGTATAAGCATACATGGAAGTTAAGAAGCTTAATGAATACATATGTATATTATCTAATCAAAAGACCATAGCCACGCTTTCAAACAATTCTAACCTGTCATATTAATCTTTCTTTTGGATGCCAGTCACTTTCAAGGCTCTCTGAGCCATCTGAAGTAACTTATGACCTCAAGATACAGTTCTTAAAGAATGAGCTATCTGTACCCATTGATCTAGAAAAAGCCCTACTAAAATAATTGTACTAAATGATTCCTTGCCTTTTCTATTAGAGAAGACATTCTTATTTCACCTCCCTTCCTTTAATCATGGACCATAGTAATACATTGTCTATAATCACATAAGACTTCCAATTGCTGTTGGAATTACATGACCAAAAGTGAGCAAAAATCTAATCAATCAATAGACAACAAATTTTTTCCAAGATCTCTTCCAAAGTCTTTTCAATATTCAATAATTGATTGTGATGCTATTTTTGGAGTTCCTGGGTCTATTTTCTAATTAGACCTAAAAGAATTCAAAAGTTGATCTGAAATAATTACTATGATCTATGAAAGGAATAATTCTTCATGTTAAAACCCCCAGGTCATTTCAATTAAAAAAAAATAGTGAATTGTACATATATATTGGAAGTGGAATTTAAGTAAATAACTTGGTTGATTATTGTTTCTCTAAAATACCCCAAAGGTATAAACAAACATTATGCAATCTTGAAATTGTCAGTTTGAACAATGAAGTAATTTGTGAGTTCATGGAGTACCATGAAAAAAGAAAGAAAAATATTAATGAGAGTAAAAACACCTAACTTTTGAAAAGTTCAATTTAACACACCCTTGCTTGGCCAACTTTTTAAAGTGTGGATGGACTCCTATCAATATCATTATTGATGAGGATTTTTGCATCTATGTTCATCAGAGATATTGGCCTGTAGTTTTCCTTTTTGTGACATCTTTGTCAGGTTTTGGTATTAGGGTGATGGTGGCCTCATAGAATGAGTTTGGAAGTTTACCTTCCTCTGCAATTTTCTGGAAGAGTTTGAGGAGGATAGGTGTTAGCTCTTCTCGAAATTTTTGGTAGAATTCAGCTGTGAAGCCATCTGGACCTGGGCTTTTGTTTGCTGGAAGATTTCTGATTACAGTATCAATTTCCGTGCTTGTGATGGGTCTGTTAAGATTTTCTATTTCTTCCTGGTTCAGTTTTGGAAAATTGTACTTTTCTAAGAATTTGTCCATTTCTTCCACGTTGTCCATTTTATTGGCATACAACTGCTGATAGTAGTCTCTTATGATCCTTTGTATTTCTGTGTTGTCTGTTGTGATCTCTCCATTTTCATTTCTAATTTTATTGATTTGATTTTTCTCTCTTTGCTTCTTGATGAGTCTGGCTAATGGTTTGTCAATTTTATTTATCCTTTCAAAGAACCAGCTTTTGGCTTTGTTGATTTTTGCTATGGTCTCTTTTGTTTCTTTTGCATTTATTTCTGCCCTAATTTTTAAGATTTCTTTCCTTCTACTCACTCTGGGGTTCTCCAACTCTTCCTTTTCTAGTTGCTTTAGTTGTAGAGTTAGGTTACTTATTTGACTTTTTTCTTGTTTCTTGAGGTATGCCTGTATTGCTATGAACTTTCCTCTTAGCACTGCTTTTATAGTGTCCCACAGGTTTTGGGTTGTTGTGTTTTCATTTTCATTAGTTTCTATGCATATTTTGATTTCTTTTTTGATTTCTTCTGTGATTTGTTGGTTATTCAGAAGTGTGTTGTTCAACCTCCATATGTTGGAATTTTTAATAGTTTTTCTCCTGTAATTGAGATCTAATCTTAATGCATTATGGTCAGAAAAGATGCTTGGAATGATTTCGATTTTCTTGAATTTATCAAGTTTAGATTTATGGCCCAGGATGTGATCTATCCTGGAGAAGGTTCCATGAGCACTTGAAAAAAAGGTGAAATTCGTTGTTTTGGGGTGAAATGTCCTATAGATATCAATTAGGTCTAACTGATCTAATGTATCATTTAAAGTTTGCGTTTCTTTGTTAATTTTCTGTTTAGTTGATTTGTCCATAGGTGTGAGTGGGGTATTAAAGTCTCCCACTATTATTGTGTTATTGTTGATTTCCCCTTTCATACTTATTAGCATTTGTCTTACATATTGTGGTGCTCCTATATTGGGTGCATATATATTTATAATTGTTATATCTTCTTCTTGGATTGTTCCTTTGATCATTATGTAGTGGCCTTCTTTGTCTCTTTTCACAGCCTTTGTTTCAAAGTCTATTTTATCGGATATGAGTATTGCCACTCCTGCTTTCTTTTGATCTCTATTCGCGTGGTATATCTTTTTCCAGCCCTTCACTTTCAGTCTGTATGTGTCCCTTGTTTTGAGGTGGGTCTCTTGTAAGCAGCATATAGAGGGGTCTTGTTTTTGTATCCATTCGGCCAGTCTTTGTCTTTTGGTTGGGGCGTTCAACCCATTTACGTTTAAGGTAATTATTGATAAGTATGATCCCGTTGCCATTTACTTTATTGTTTTGGGTTCGGGTTTATACACCCTTTTCGTGTTTCCTGTCTAGAGGATATCCTTTAGAATTTGTTGGAGAGCTGGTTTGGTGGTGCTGAATTCTCTCAGCTTTTGCTTGTCTGTAAAGCTTTTGATTTCTCCTTCGTATTTGAATGAGATCCTTGCTGGGTACAGTAATCTGGGCTGTAGGTTATTGTCTTTCATCACTTTAAGTATGTCTTGCCATTCCCTCCTGGCCTGAAGAGTTTCTATTGAAAGATCAGCTGTTATCCTTATGGGAATCCCCTTGTGTGTCATTTGTTGTTTTTCCCTTGCTGCTTTTAATATTTGTTCTTTGTGTTTGATCTTTGTTAATTTGATTAATATGTGTCTTGGGGTGTTTCGCCTTGGGTTTATCCTATTTGGGACTCTCTGTGTTTCTTGGACTTGGGTGATTATTTCCTTCCCCATTTTAGGGAAGTTTTCAACTATTAGCAATCAGAATCCAACAACACATTAAAAAGATCATACACCATGACCAAGAGGGCTTTATCCCAGGGATGCAAGGATTCTTCAATATCTGCAAATCAATCAATGTAATTCACCACATTAACAAATTGAAAAATAAAAACCATATGATTATCTCAATAGATGCAGAGAAGGCCTTTGACAAAATTCAACATCCATTTATGATAAAAACTCTCCAGAAAGCAGGAATAGAAGGAACATACCTCAACATAATAAAAGCTATCTATGACAAACCCACAGCAAACATTATCCTCAATGGTGAAAAATTGAAAGCGTTTCCCCTAAAGTCAGGAACAAGACAAGGGTGTCCACTTTCACCGCTACTATTCAACATAGTTCTGGAAGTTTTGGCCACAGCAATCAGAGCAGAAAAAGAAATAAAAGGAATCCAAACTGGAAAAGAATAAGTAAAACTCTCACTGTTTGCAGATGACATGATCCTCTACATGGAAAACCCTAAAGACTCCACCAGAAAATTACTAGAGCTAATCAATGAATATAGTAAAGTTGCAGGATATAAAATCAACACACAGAAATCCCTTGCATTCCTATACACGAATAATGAGAAAGTAGAAAAAGAAATTAAGGAAACAATTCCATTCACCATTGCAACGAAAAGAATAAAATACTTAGGAATATATCTACCTAAAGAAACTAAAGACCTGTATATAGAAAACTATAAAACACTGATGAAAGAAATCAAAGAGGACACTAATAGATGGAGAAATATACCATGTTCATGGATTGGAAGAATCAATATAGTGAAAATGAGTATACTACCCAAAGCAATTTACAAATTCAATGCAATCCCTATCAAGCTACCAGCCACATTTTTCACAGAACTAGAACAAATAATTTCAAGATTTGTATGGAAATACAAAAAACCTCGAATAGCCAAAGCAATCTTGAGAAAGAAGAATGGAACTGGAGGAATCAACTTGCCTGACTTCAGGCTCTACTACAAAGCCACAGTCATCAAGACAGTATGGTACTGGCACAAAGACAGACATATAGATCAATGGAACAAAATAGAAAGCCCAGAGATAAATCCACACACATATGGACACCTTATCTTTGACAAAGGAGGCAAGAATATACAATGGAGTAAAGACAATCTCTTTAACAAGTGGTGCTGGGAAAACTGGTCAACCACTTGTAAAAGAATGAAACTAGATCACTTTCTAACACCGCACACAAAAATAAACTCAAAATGGATTAAAGATCTAAATGTAAGATCAGAAACTATAAAACTCCTAGAGGAGAACATAGGCAAAACACTCTCAGACATAAATCACAGCAGGATCCTCTATGATCCACCTCCCAGAATTCTGGAAATAAAAGCAAAAATAAACAAATGGGATCTAATTAAAATTAAAAGCTTCTGCACAACAAAGGAAACTATAAGCAAGGTGAAAAGACAGCCTTCTGAATGGGAGAAAATAATAGCAAATGAAGCAACTGACAAACAACTAATCTCAAAAATATACAAGCAACTTCTGCAGCTCAATTCCAGAAAAATAAACGACCCAATCAAAAAATGGGCCAAAGAACTAAATAGACATTTCTCCAAAGAAGACATACGGATGGCTAACAAACACATGAAAAGATGCTCAACATCACTCATTATTAGAGAAATGCAAATCAAAACCACAATGAGGTACCACTTCACACCAGTCAGAATGGCTGCGATCCAAAAATCTGCAAGCAATAAATGCTGGAGAGGGTGTGGACAAAAGGGAACCCTCCTACACTGTTGGTGGGAATGCAAACTAGTACAGCCACTATGGAGAACGGTGTGGAGATTCCTTAAAAAATTGCAAATAGAACTACCTTATGACCCAGCAATCCCACTGCTGGGCATACACACCGAGGAAACCAGAATTGAAAGAGACACATGTACCCCAATGTTCATTGCAGCACTGTTTATAATAGCCAGGACATGGAAACAACCTAGATGTCCATCAGCAGATGAATGGATAAGAAAGCTGTGGTACATATACACAATGGAGTATTACTCAGCTGTTAAAAAGAATTCATTTGAATCAGTTCTGATGAGATGGATGAAACTGGAGCCGATTATACAGAGTGAAGTAAGCCAGAAAGAAAAACACCAATACAGTATACTAACACATATATATGGAATTTAGGAAGATGGCAATGACGACCCTGTATACAAGATAGGGAAAGAGACACAGATGTGTATAATGGACTTTTGGACTCAGAGGGAGAGGGAGAGGGTGGGATGATTTGGGAGAAGTTCTAACATGTATACTATCATGTGAATTGAATCGCCAGTCCATGTCTGACGCAGGATGCAGCATGCTTGGGGCTGGTGCATGGGGATGACCCAGAAAGTTGTTATGGGGAGGGAGGTGGGAGGGGGGTTCATGTTTGGGAATGCATGTAAGAATTAAAGATTTTAAAATTTAAAAAAATAATAATAATAAAATAAAATAAAATAAAATTTAAAAAAAATATCATTATTGAATAAATAGCAAAAACTTCATAAAGAAATCTAAACTCCGATTTAAGAGATTCATGGGAAATTTTGAGGAAATAGTTGTCAAATATTTTATCTTTGCTATATTCTCTCACCCTTTGGTGTCCTAATAATAGATCATTCTAATAAGTTTCTTAACTCCTCACCCAATTCTTACTATTATGATCTTAACCATTAACTCATCACTCAGGTTAGGTCTGGCAGCTTTTATAGGTATGATCTCTTATAATAGTATTTTTTTTTTCATCTACAAAGTACATAGTCATAAATGCGTTTCTTGTTTCCAATATCTGATTCTCTAATCACTGTTCACACAGTTACTGAATAAAATTCCATTAATGCTGCTCCTATATGGTCTCCATACTCAAGACTCTCAAACATGTTTTAGTCACTACCTAATTTTAATACTCACTATAGTTTCATTTTAAAAATCTTGGAGTCAAGGGTAGGCCAGGGAATAAATATCCCATTATCTAGAGAAACTGTTTAACATTGCTATCCCTGACTCTCAGTTTTTATGCATACAATATGAGTAGTCCTGTAGAGTTATTGATATAATTCAATAATTAGGAAAAGTACTAGCAAAGAATCTGACACATAGTAGAGGGAATTTAAATGCCATCAGATTTTCCTTGACTTCCAGCACACAAATTTCATCCACTTATAAATCAGACTTAATAACATTAATACATTTCATATCCTAGATTAGATCATTTATTTGCTCAAAAAACTCTTATTGATCTATTAATTTCCAAGTAACTCTAAGAATATGTAAGTATTTTCTCATATCCCACTTCCTTCAACTTATGCTGTTAATATTCTGGAAAAAAATTTTAAAGACTTTTTTTTCAAGTCATATATTCCTATATGATGGTTACATTGGATATACTATTTTTATAGAAATATAAATATACTATAATCACTTGAAATATGACTAATTTTAAAAATTTAAAAAAAAAAACCTGAGCAAGGTGTTTTGGGCATGTATTCAGAGGTATTTCTCAGAAGGCAATGGCACCCCACTCCAGTACTCTTGCCTGGAAAATCCCATGGACGGAGGAGCCTAGTAGGCTGCAGTCCATGGGGTCGCTAAGAGTCGGACACAACTGAGCGACTTCACTTTCACGCACTGGAGAAGGAAATGGCAACCCACTCCAGCGTTCTTGCCTGGAGAATCCCAGGGAAGGGGGAGCCTGGTGGGCTGCCGTCTATGGGGTCGCACAGCGTCGGACAAGACTGAAGTGACTTAGCAGCAGCAGCAGCAGCAGCAGCTTCACACGGAGAAGGCAATGGCACCCCACTCCAGTACTCTTGCCTGGAAAATCCCATGGACCGAGGAGCCTGTAGGCTGCAGTCCATGGGGTCGCTGAGGGTCGGGCACGAATTCACTTTCGCTTTCACTTTCACTTTCAGAGGTATTTCTCTTCAAGGTAGATGCACAATATTTGTTTATATGAAAATTTTATAGTATATTAACCAACCCAGGTACTTATTTATTATAGCAGACAAGGATACCAAATGTATATATCTTTGTGTGTGTGTGTGTGTGTGTGTATTTGTTGTTCAGTCACTTAGCCATGTCCAACTCTTTGCAACCCCATGGACTGCTGCATAGCACGCTTCCCTGTCCTTTACTGTGACCAGGTTTCCCTGTCCCTTACTGTCTCCTGGAGTTTGATCAAATTCATATATGTTGAGTCAATGATGCAATATTCACAGAATTGTTCATACACCACTGCAAATGATTTTAGGACATTTTTGTCACCTCAAAAAGAAATTCTGTATCTGTTAGGAGTCATTCACCATTTCATCTGATCCAAAATCCTGAACCTAGGCCAATACTAATATATTTTCTGTCATTATAGATTTGCCTAAACTGGACTGCTGCTGCTGCTGCTGCTGCTAAGTCGCTTCAGTCGTGTCTGACTCTGTGTGACCCCATCGACAGCAGCCCACTAGGCTCCCCTGTCCCTGGGATTCTCCAGGCAACAACACTGGAGTGGGTTGCCATTTCCTTCTCCAATGCATGGAAGTGAAAAGTGAAAGTGAAGTCACTAAGTCGGGCCCGACCCTCAACAACCCCATGGACTGCAGCCTTCCAGGCTCCTCTGTCCATGGGATTTTCCAGGCAAGAGTACTGGAGTGGGGTGCCATTGCCTTCTCCGACATTTCATATGAATGAATTCATACATTATGTGATGTTTTGTGACTGGTTTATTGTATTTATTTTTATAAAGATTTATCATTGTGAAATCATATCAGTTCAGTTCGGTCGCTCAGTTGTGTCTGACCCTTTGCGACCTCCTAAACTGCAGCACGCCAGGCATCCTTGCCCATCACCAACTCCCGGAGTCCACCTAAACCCATCTCTATTGAGTCTATGATGCCATCCAACCATCTCATCCTCTGTCATCCCCTTTTCCTCCTGCCCTTAATCTTTCCCAGCATCAGGGTCTTTTCAAATGAGTCAGCTCTTCGCATCAGGTGGCCAAAATATTGGTGTTTCAGCTTCAACATCAGTCTTTCTAATGAACACCCAGGACTGATCTTCTTTAGGATGGACTGGTTGAATTTCCTTGCAGTCCAAGAGACTCTCAAGAGTCTTCTCCAACACCAGTTCAAAAGCATCAATTCTGTGCTCAGCTTTCTTTACAGTCCAACTCTCACATCCATATATGACCCACTGGAAAAACCATAGCCTTGACTAGATGGATCTTTGCTGACAAAGTAATGCCTCTACTTTTCAACATGCTATCTAGGTTGGTCATAACTTTCCTTCCAAGGAGTAAGTGTCTTTTAATTTCATGGCTGCAATCACCATCTGCAGTGATTTTTGGAGCCCAGAAAAAATAAAGTCAGCTACTGTTTCTGCTGTTTCCCCATCTATTTCCCATGAAGTGATGGGACAGGATGCATGATCTTAGTTTTCTTAATGTTGAGCTTTAAGCCAACTTTTTCACTCTCCTCTTTTACTTTCATCAAGAGGCTCTTTGGTTCTTCACTTTCCGCCATAAGAATGGTGTCATCTGCATATCTGAGGTTATTGATATTTCTCCCGGCAATCTTGATTCTGCCTTGCGCTTCATCCAGCCCAGCGTTTCTCATGATGTACTCTGCATATAAGTTAAATAAGCAGGGTGGTGACATGTATCAGTACTTATATATTTTTTTATTGCTAGATAAAGTTTCACTGAATGGATATTATATTATAATACATAGTATTTATCCATTCATCATTGGATTAACATCTGAGCATTTTGATTTTGTGTACTTTGTTACTATTTTGAATAGTGTTGCCATAAAGAATCATTTACTCATTTTTGTGTCAGCAAATATATATAGATTACACACACATTTTTTTTTTCCTCATGAGTATGTTCCTAGGGTGGAAATGCTAGGCAGTACGCTAACTCTATTGCTTAAACTTTGAGAAACTTTCAGGCTGTTTTCCAAAGTAGCTTCATCATCTGACACTCCTACCAGCATTTTGTAAGTTTCCAGTTTCTCTACATCCTCGCCAATGCTTGTGATTCTCTTCTTTTGATCATAGCCATCCTAGTAGTGGTGAAGTGGTATCTTACTGTAGTTTTAGTTCACATTCCCTCAGGGAACCAGTTACTTATTCTCAGTCTCTGCTGCTGTAGCAGGGGTCCCAATGAAGCCTTCCCTGAATTTCTTGTCTAGCTTCTGATAACTCCGTTGATTAAAGTGTCTAAAAACCTAGTCAGTAACATTACAGGTTAATATATTCCTAGATGTGTGCCTTTCACTAAATAGCTCTTTGCCCTTTGGCAAAATCATAAATAAATCCATATTTTGGCCCCCTGCCTTCATTCTTCTCACTTTGTTGCAGCAAAGACATGTGCTGCTCTAAAATGTCCTATATCTGTTAAGGCTCTCACCACGTAATAAGGAAAGGGATAACATTATGTATTCTTAATGGACCCATTCCACACTGTAGTGAAATAAAATTCATCTATTCCACTCACTCTTCATGCTCATGCTCAGTCAAGCGTGCTCAGTTTTGACTCTCTGCAACCCCATGGACCGTAGTCTGCCAGGCTCCTCTCTCCGCGGGATTCTCCCAGCATGCACACTGGAGTGGACTGCCACACCCTCCTCCAGGGGACCTTCCTCACCCAGGGATCGAATTTGTGTCTCCTGAGTCTTTTGCATTGTAGTCGGATTCTTGACTACTAAGCCACCAAGGAAGCCCATTCCACTTACTCTTACTTCCCGTTGAAACAAAACTAAAAACTAGCAAGTGTAGCAAGAGCAGCAAGTCAATTTTTTCTTTAACTCCACATTCAATCCCTTTCTCCTCTCAAGTTCTTTCCAAGTAACCACCTTTCTGAATAAATGGCTATACACTTAAGGAGGTACTGATGAAAATATTATTACCAAATCATTATTTCAGTCAATACTAAGTAATTGTAAATACATGGATTTATAGCTAATAGAATGGACATTAGTTATGCTAAATATAAAATTCCAAATGCTATGTTTTTCATCTTTATGAATATGGGATGAGAGTGAAGCTGCTCAGTCGTGTCTGACTCTTTGTGACCCCATGGACTATACAGTACATGGAATTCTCTAGGGCAGAATACTGGAGTGTGTAGCCGATCCCTTCTCCGGGGGATCTTCCCAACCTGGGGATTGAACTCGTGTCTCCTGCATTACAGGCAGGTTGTTTATCAGCTGAGCTACCAGGGAAGCCCAATGAGATGATAGAGACAATATTTATTAACATACCAGGAGGAGAAGAACTTAAGGACATTTAATGATGATGAAACCAATGGGAATCCACATGGAGTATGACAACCAGAATAACTGATTCTTAGACTTTATTCAAGTTCAAAGAGTAGAGTGTTTTACACAAAGGAGGTTCTGGTCACATTGTACCCATACTTTGTTAAACCAACTGGATTATTGTGAGCAATTTAGGGCACTTCTCTTTAAGAGAAATATAAACAAGCACATTTAGAAAAAGAGAGTGAAGAGTTATCACAAAACCATGTTTTATAAGAAACAGTTGAGGCAAATAAGATTGTGTTCAAAAGAGAAGACTTTGGTAGGAAAGAAAGTACAAAGATCATATAGCTGTTTTTGTGAAATTATGGGGAAAAGTAAATGAATAGTTTAATTCCATTAAATTCAGATGTGTAGGAAAAATTATTTACTTTCCTTAATTTAAGTTCCATATTAAGCCCTTAATCCTGAAGAGCAGGGCAATTTTATTTGCATTCAATGTGGAAAACCATAATATATCCTACGTTTGTCAAAGGCTTTGTTTAGGTTCTAGGAATTTTCATGGTTTTAAGGTACTATAGAAGGTGGGAAGACCCTGATGCTGGGAAAGGTTGGTGGCCAGAGGAGAAGGGGATGACAGAGGATGAGACAGTTGGATGGCATCACTCACTCAATGGACCTGAGTTTGAGCAAGCTCCAGGAGATGGTGAAGGACAGGGAAGCCTGGTGTGCAGCAGTTCATGGGGTCGCAAAGAGTTGGACACGACCGAGGGACTGAACAACAACAAGGAAGTGGAATATTTTATATTGTGATTCTTGAGTGACCTGACTATCTAGGTAGCCCTGCAACTTACCTTGTCCCATTTGATCTTGAATCTGAAAGCATGATGGACCATCACTGAGCTGCGGTTCTTTTCCAAATGCTTGGCTGCCTCAGCTCCGATAGCTCTTTCAGCTACATCTGTAAGATGCTTGAAGTAGCAGCTGAATCCCTCAAATGGCTGGAACACAACGGTTTCTGCAAGGCTATGGATGATTCCATCTTTCTAGTCATACCAGGCATTTATTCCCTTTCTATAAAGCTGTTACTTTCTTGTACTCTAAGCCTTGAAATAAGTAAAACATAGATTCCCTTCTTTTTTTCTGATCTGGGATGCTTAATCCCATTTGATACTTAAAGAAATGGTTCTTTCAAAATTTCTTAGGCAACATATTTTAAATAATTTAACTTATTAGCTTTGAGATTTACTTGATTTATATAAAATTGTTAATCTTACGTAATTGAAGTGCTCAATACAAACTTTTTTTTTTTTTGGTTTGCAAAACTAAGTTTGATGCAACAAAAGTTGGTGACATACTTGATTTCTTAAATTTTATTAGTACTCATTTTTATGACTATTTATATATATTTTGAAAAAAATACTTCAAGTAAATATTCTAATGGCAACATTAAAGTGTACAGTTTAGCTTGGCTTGTGATTTGACTAGATTAGGTTCTTGCTGATCACAGCATTGATCCAGAATGCCACACTTGGAGAAAAGAATTGTAATGAAAGTGAAGAAAGTTTTGCTGCAGAACTTAACAAATAAATTGACCACTTTCTTTCAAAAGAATGTTTCATGAATACAAGTAATGATGTTATTTATTATGCCCTAAAATCAATGTGCTATAAAGTTTATTACTTGGTAAATTAGGGTAATTTAGCTTTACTTATACACTGTAAAGTGGATTGATCAGTTTTGGTACTGAGATTAAAAAATGCCTTGGACAAAAATTGGGGTGGAGTTGGTGATGGACAGGGAGGCCTGGCATGCTGCAGTGCATGGGGTCACAAAGAGTTGGACTTGACTGAGTGACTGAACTGAATTGAACTGGACAAAGTTGCACAAGGGTGGTAAGTTGCAAGTTCAATGAACACCCATTCTAACCGCAAATAGGATAGAGTTAGTGCCAGGATCAGTGAGGCAGGAAGCAGTGAGTAAGCAAAGATGGGCAACACTCTTTTGGCCTTAATGTTGAAAATGGCGTGTAGTAAACCCTTACCTCAGCAGCATAATTTGCACTGACATTGGGAAAGATGGTCATACAAAGGAACCAACGTTAACACTGAGTGTCAGAAGGCACAGTGCTGGTCAAGAGTGAGCAGTATGTCATGAAAGATTAGCCTCTGCGTGACACCCACGGGGACAGTTGAGTGGATAATAATAGATTCACGGGGAGACAGTCCCAGGAATGCCTGAGATTCTCTTTCTTGCTAAATCAGTAGCTGGAGGCCTGGAGATTATATTCAGTTTACAGGAAAAATAAATAAATAAATAAATAAACAGGGCTTGGCTTTCAGAACTCTGACTTTTCTTGAGAGTGAAGATCTGTTGTTACTCATGACAGTAGACAAAACATGTTAATTTCTCACAATCCACCTAAATTAATTATATCCTGAAGATAAAGTTAATATTGTGCTTGCTTTGAACCACGTGATTTGTGCCTTTTAACTTTTTTCTTGCATTTTCATTAACCTATCATATAAATATGCCTTAAAAACTTATAATTATGTACTAAAATATTTCATGTTGTAATAACAAGTATGATCTGGGTGTTTTCAGAAGGTTACTGTTGAAGATAAAGCCAGATATGCTTGAATGACAAAGGTGAAAGACATTCTGAAGGTTGTAAACTATAGGCTAAGTGAAAAGACAGCCTTCAGAATGGAGAAATTATAGCAAATGAGGCAACTGACAAGGAACAATCTCAAAAATATACAAGCAACTCCTGAAGCTCAATTCCAGAAAAATAAATGACCCAATGGAAAAATGGGCCAAAGAACTAAACAGACAGTTCTCCAAAGAAGACATACAGATGGCTAATGAACACATGAAAAGATTCTCAACATCACTCATCAGAGAAATGCAAATCAAAACCACAATGAGGTACCATCTCACACTGGTCAGAATGGCTGCTATCCAAAAATCTACAAATAATAAGTGCTAGAAACGGTGTGGAGAAAAGGGAACCCTCTTACCCAGTTGGTGGGAATGCAAACTAGTACAACCACTATGGAGAACAGTGTGGAGATTCCTTAAAAAACCTGGAAATAGAACTGCCATACACTCAGCAATCCTGCTGCTGGGAATACACAGTTAGGAAACCAGAATTGAAAGAGACGTGTGTACTCAAATGTTCATTACAGCACTCTTTACAATAGCCAGGACATGGAAGCAACCTAGAGGTCCATCAGCAGATGAATGGATAAGAAAGCTGTGGTATATATACACAATGGAGTGTTACTCACCCATTAAAAAGAATACATTTTAATCAGTTCTAATGAGGTGGATGAAACTGGAGCCGATTATACAGAGTGAAGTAAGCCAGAAAGAAAAACACCAGTACAGTATGCTGCTGCTAAGTTGTTTCAGTCATGTCTGACTCTGTGCAACCACATAGACGGCAGCCCACCAGGCTCCCCCGTCCCTGGGATTCTCCAGCAAGAACACTGGAGTGGGTTGCCATTTCCTTCTCCAATGCATGAAAGTGAAAAGGGAAAGTGAAGTCACTAAGTCATGTCCGACTCTCAGCCACCCCATGAACTGCAGCCTACCAGGCTCCTCCGTCCATGGGATTTTCCAAGCAAGAGTACTGGAGTGGGGTGCCATTGCCTTTTCCAATATCTCCTAGAAGGACCTAATTCAGTTTTTGGACAAGTTGCCATCCACCTCCCTGTTTTTATGGAGTGGAGGATGATTTTTTTTTTCTCATTATACATGTAAAGAGCTTTATACAAATCTTATCCATAGTAAGCACACAATAAAATAATAGCTGTTGTTATTGTAATAATTAGGGGAAAAAAGTGAAAGAGTAACAAAACCAAACATATGAATGAAATTGTCAAAACACAATACATGTACCCGTAATTCCATTTATGTTAAGTTGCTAGAGTCGTGTCTGACTCTTTGTGACCCTACAGACCATAGCTTCCCAGGTTCCTCTATCCATGGGGATTCTCCAGGCAAGAATACTGGAGTGGGCGGCCATGCCCTCCTCCAAGGGATCTTCCTGACACAGGAATCAGACCTGTGTCTCCTGCACTGAAGGCAGATTCTTTACCACTAACTCCACCTGGGAATCCCAATTCCATTTATAAGAAACTCTAAAAAGGGGAAAAATCTACTTTTTAGTGGCAGTTTCAGTGACTATGAGTGTGTGTAGTGGGTAGGTGGTATGGAGAGTTGCCTCAGTGTGGGGCATAAGGGCTATTTAGTGCATAATAGAAGTGCTTTTATAACTTGATTGTGGTTATATTTGCAGAAATATATAAATTTTAATTCTAAATTGGTTTATTTAATTGTATGCAAACAATGTTTCAGTGAAGTTAGGAACAAGAAATCACTGTACTTTTTTGCTGTCTCATAAATTATTCATTTCTTATCTAATATTTATACTGAACATCTAATCGCTTGTGTAAAACATTTCCTGTTTAGATATTTTCATTCAAAGTATTACATTACCCAATACTCTCAAGTTGCATTTAAAATTTATATCCACACAACTATTGCTAATTATACATTTCTATCTATCTACAAAATTGGCATCAACTCCAAGCTATTAGATGTGTAATTATCTAGTTTTTATGGTCAGATTCTAATTTGCATAGGCACCGTGGACATGTAATCTTATTACTGTCAGTTATAGATTTCTCCCAACGTTTTTCTTAAGTCACCGTTAAAGCATCTACTTTTGTGAGAAATGCATGATGTCTACTCTGGTATTACTTAATATTAATGAAAATATTTTATATACTATATATTAAATAGATAACATATTAATATAAAATTAATTCATTACAGCATGTCATACTATTCTTTTTGTCAGTAGAAGACATAATTTGGAGTATTTCTTATGGACTAAGGGTAAAAAGTACTTTTGGATATACAAATTTATTACATCCTTATCTTATTGGGCTTCCTTGGCTCAAATGTTAAAGAAACTGCCTGCAGTGTAGGAGACCTGGGTTTGATCCCCGGGTCAGGAAAATACTCTGGAGAAGGAAATGGCAACCCACTCCAGTATTCTTGCCTGAAGAATTCCATGAACAGAGCAGCCTGGCCAGCTATGGTCCATGGGGTTGTGACTAACAGTTTCACTTTCCTGAGCTTTGCATCTAAACTGATAAGTACACAATAAGACATTATTAACACATTACATAATGTTTGCATTTTGAAATATGGCACAGTGCAGAGATTAGGTTAATAAAAATGTGCCTTCTGTAATTATCTTCCATTTATTAGCCTAAGAATTTGTTTTTCATGCTGGTTTTTTTTTTCACTTAGCATAATTTCCTCATCAAAATAGTATTTTCCAACCACACTTGCCCTTCTGTGGAACTATTGTCAATGATATTATCCATTGTCCCTACTGCTCTATATAACTTGAGTTTCACCTCAGAAACTCCTATTATTTCTTAAAATTTCTTTGATTTTATATTTGTATCACTTTTCTGTCTTCTAGTTTTATTGTGATATAATTGACATTCTATGGTTTCCCCGATAGCTCAGTTGGAAAAGAATCCACCTGCAGTGAGGGAGACTCCTAGTTCAATTCCTGGGTCAGGAGGATCCCCTGGAGAAGGGATAGGCTACCCACTCTAGTATTCTTCAGCTTCCCTTGTGGCTTAGCTGGTAAGGAACCCACCTGCAATCCAGGAGACCTGGGTTCGATCCGTGGGTTGGGAAGATCCCATGGAGAACGGAAAGGCTACCCACTCCAGTATTGTTGCCTGAAGAATCCCAAGGACTGTATAGTCCATGGGGTCACAAAGAGTCGGACACCACTGAGCAAATTTCACTTTTCAATCGACATTCAGCACTAAGTTTAAAATGTACAATATAATGATTTGACTTACATATATCCATGGAATGATTATCATAATAACTTGATGAACTTGAATTATCTTCCCATATAGATAAAATATTAAAGAAATAGAAAAAACATTTTCCTTGTGATGAGAACTCTTAGGAATTACTCTTACCTTTCAAATGTAACACATATAAGTATTATATTTAGCATGTTGTAGATTAAATACTCAGTATGTATTCATCTTAAAACTGGAAGTTTGTACATTTTTCCTGCCTTCATTCAATTCCTCATCTCCCAATCACCTTCCTATGGTAACCACAAAATATATATTTTTCTGTAAGCTTGTTTTTGAAGTATTATTGACCTGCTGCACAATGTTGGTTCCTGTTACACAAGATAACTTCTATATATTTCAAAATGATGATCACTATAAGTCTAATTATGATATGTCACCATACAAAGATATGGCATGGTTACTAAATATATCCTTTAACACCGTACATTTCATAAGCATGATTCATTTATCTTGCAACTGGAAGTTTGTACGTCGCTTCTTCACCTGTTTCTTTCCTCCCCACCACTCTCGTTCCCTCTGGAAACCATCCATATGTTCTTTGTTCCTATAATTCTGTTTCTGTTTTTTTTGTTTGTTCATTTGTTTTGTTTTTTAGATTCCATATATAAGTGCAGTCGTATGGTATTTGTCTTTCTTGGTTTGACTTATTTCACTTAGCATAATACTCTCTATGTCCATCCATGTTATCACAAATGGCAAGGTTACATTTTTTATGGCTGAGTGATACATAGATATCATATAATATATATATATGCATTTATATCACATTTGCTTTATTCATTCATCTATTCACGGGCATTTATGTTGCTTCCGTATCTTGGTTATAGTAAATAATGCTGTGAACAATATAGGTGTGCATATATCTCTCATAATAAGTGCTTTTGTTTTCTTCAGACAAATAGCCAGGAGTAGAACCGCTGGATCATGTGATTGTTCTATTCTAATTTGCTGGGGACTCTCATACTGTTTTTTCATAGTGGTTGCACCAATCTACGTTGCCGCCGAGAGTGCAGAAAATTTCTCTTTTGGTCACATCTTCATCAAAGCTTGTTATTTGCTATATTTTTGAAAATAGCTGATGGGTGTGGCTGTGTCTCCTCTCAGCTAGTTGCTTGTATTTTGAGGAAGTTCAATACTGGCGCCTATAGGCTGTGCGCAGGGCCAGGTCCTGAGGCTGGGAAGCGAGAGGGCGATTTCCAGAATGGCACTGGTGAGAGCCAGTGTGCATGCCATAGAAGGGGCTCCCCCAGAATGGCTGCTAGCAGGGACTGGGTCCCGGGAGTGAGCGCCAGCTGCCTCGTGCCTCCTCAGGAGATTTTCCAAGAACAGTAGGTAGGCCTGACATAGGCCCCTTCCAAGTTACTTTGTCTGCCATGGGTCCCAGAGGAGGTGAGATTTTGTGTGTTTCCTTTAAAAGAAGAATGCCAAAATGCCAAAGAATGCTTAAACCACCACACAATTGCACTCATATCACATGCTAGTAAAGGAATCTTCAAAATTCTCCAAGCCAGGCTTCAGCAATACATGAACCGTGGATTTCCAGATGTTCAAGCTGGTTTAGAAAAGGCAGAGGAACCAGAGATCAAATGCCAACATCTGCTGGATCATGGAAAAAGCAAGAGAGTTCCAGAAAAACATTTATTTCTGCTTTATTGAATATGCCAAATTCTTTGACTGTGTGGATCACAATAAACTGAGGAAAATTCTGAAAGAGATGGGAATACCAGACTACCTGACCTGCCTCTTGAGAAACCTGTATGCAGGTCAGGAAGCAACCGTTAGAACTGGACATGGAACAACAGACTGATTTCCAATAGGAAAAGGAGTACGTCAAGGCTGTATATCGTCACCCTGCTTATTTACCTTATATACAGAGTACGTCATGAGAAACGTTGGGCTGGATGAAGCAAAAGCTGGAATCAAGATTGCCAGAAGAAATAAAATAACCTCAGATATGCAGATGACACCACCCTTATGGCCAAAAGTGAAAAGGAACTAAAAAGCCTCTTGATGAAAGTAAAAGAAGACAGGGAGAAAATTGGCTTAAAGCTCAACATTCAGAAAATGAAGATCAAGGCATCTGGTTCCATCACTTCATGACAAATAGAAGGGGAAACAGTAGAAACAGTGGCTGACTTTATTTTTTGGGGCTCCAAAATCACTGCAGATGGTGACTGCAGCCATGAAATTAAAAGATGCTTACTCTTTGGAAGGAAAGTTATGACTAACTTAAACAGCATATTAAAAAGCAGAGACATTACTTTGTCAACAAAGAACTGTCTAATCAAGGCTATGGTTTTTCCAGTAGTCATGTATGGATGTGAGAGTTGGACTATAGAGAAAGCTGAGCATCAAAGAATTGATGCTTTTGAACTGTGGTGTTGGAGAAAACTCGAGAGTCCCTTGGACTGCAAGGAGATCCAACCAGTCCATTCTAAAGGAGATCAGTCCTGAGTGTTCATTGGAAGGACTGATGCTAAAGCTGAAACTCCAATACTTTGGCTACCTCA
Source organism: Ovis canadensis (assembly GCF_042477335.2). NCBI lineage: Eukaryota > Metazoa > Chordata > Mammalia > Artiodactyla > Bovidae > Ovis > Ovis canadensis. The sequence continues at coordinate 105,861,078 of NC_091251.1, forward strand.
TGTGAACAGTTGACTCATTGGAAAAGACCCCGATGCTGGGAGGGATTGAGGGCAGGAAGAGAAGGGGATGACAGAAGATGAGATGGTTGGATGGCATCACCGGTTCAATGGACATGAGTTTGGATAGACTCCAGGATTTGGTGATAGGCAGGGAGGCCTGGCGTGCTGCATTCCTGGGGTCGCAATGAGTCAGACACGACTGAGTGACTGATTTAAACTGAACTGAACTTTAAGAGTAGAAACTGTTTCATTTACCCTCTGGCTCTCCCAAAATAAGCCCCAGTGACCTTCAAAGTCAAACACTGTCAAGACTGTCTCTCCAGTGTGGGACCCCTGTGCTGCTGAACCTGATGTGGAGTCAGACTTCTCACTCCTTGGGGAGAGCCCCTGCAATGGTAACCATTCCCGCTTCTGTGGGTCACCCGCCCAAGGCACCCACTCTCCTACCCATCTCATCGTGGTTCTTCCTTTATATCTTTAGTTGTCAGTGTTCTTTTCTGGTAGATTCCAGTATTTTCCATAGATGGTTGTTCTATAAATAGTTATAATTATGGTTTGCCTGTGAGAAGAGGGGAATTCAGGGTATTTCTACTCAGGCATCTGGGGGCCAGTTCTCTTACATTGTGATTTTTAATGGTGCCATAGTTTTCTACTTTATGCAATACCATAAATTGAAAATCTTTCTGTCTTAAGATTTATTCTAATATTTTTACTATTATGAATAGAGTAACAATGAATGCACCACTTTTACCTAATAATGTTTTCTAAACAATTATAACAGGACTGAATAATAATATATAGCACATAAGAATACTATAAAATATTATAATAATAAAATATATCTTTTTTCAAATAAGTAATTGGATAATTTTCAAAGCATATAGTTTATCAAATATTTTTAAATATAAATACTAAGTTAACCTCAAAGTTTGCTTTAATTTACATTTCCCAATACTGAATATTATTTTTTATTAAATACTAATTTTTGTGACATCTTTTCCATATTTATACCCACCTGTATTTTCTTCCCCTCCTTCTTCTTCTCCCACTCATATATGTATATGAGTGTACATTATATATATATATATATATATATATATATAAACACATATACCTTATTCAATCTCATGATTCATAGATTCTGTGTTTGCAAATATTCCTGTTTGTTCAAATGTATTTATTTTTTGCTTGGTTTTTAAATTTTGTTTATTTGTATTAGCATGCACTTGCTTTATGATTTTGTGTTAGTTTCTGCTGTACAATGAAAGGTATTAGCTATAGGTGTACATATATCTCCCTCCCTTTCGGACTCCTTCCCACCTGCTACCCCCATCCTTGCCTCTAGGTCACCATAGATCGTCAATTTGAGCCCCCTGTGCTACATAGCAGCTTCCCATTAGCCGTCTATTTTACACATGGAATCAAGAATCAAATGTATTTGTAATCCTCAAATCAATGACTGCAGAGAATTTGCAGTCACACATGGTTGAAAAAAGTGTTATTACTTGCACACTCCAGCTGAAGACAAATAGGGCTGCACTCTTTTCTCCTTAGTTCAGTTCTCAAACTGTGAATAGGTTTCATAGTCACAGATTATTCAGTGCAAAGTTTTGGGCATTTTTATGCTGTTTAAAATGCCCCTCTAGCATAGTATTGTCTACTGCTTTCTTTTCGAAAGAAGGTTGTGATGCTTTATGGAGGAAATGACTAGAAAGCAAATGCGTTTAATAAACTGCATGCATTCATGAGCTGTGCTGTTGGCTGTGGGTTCAATGTTAATGAACAATAAGGTGGCATTAAACAGAAACACACCTAAAAAACAGCTATGTATTGATTGCTTGGTAAAAATGTGACCAGAGCTTTGCAAAAGCCTAATCCTATGTTTCTCCTAGAAGCAATGGTTCAGTGTGTGTTCATATGTATGTGGTATATGTGTGGGTATAGTAATTAGTCTGTATTCCATCATTTATTTCTATTTTTCTCACTTTCATGGCTTTTTATATTTTTATAGTTTATTCTTTGATGAATAGAAAAATTATTTTCTGAATGTTTCCATTTGCTTTATATATAGGAAACTTCTTTCTGTCTCATGAACTACTACATGTGTGCCCATATTTTCTTATAGTTGAATGATTTATGACATTCAACTTTTTAATACATCTGGGTTTTATTTTTTATGTAAGGTGCATAACACTGTTATTCAAGAAACCTGCTCCGTAATTAAAATGTTTCCTTTTGTTACACATGCCAGAGGCAAATGGAACTAATACCCGTTGGTCCCGTCACGTGTATTATTCCTTTTGAAGGTATGTCTCTGTTAATTAAATAAATACACCATTATTGGTAAAATATGGCTTCTCAACTCTCTCTTTCATGAAGAGTGTTGGTCAGAAGTTAACATTAGCTTTACAGCCACGAGGTAAAATATTTTAGTTTTAGCTTATTTTTTGTATGGAGATGTTTTGATTGTTATTTATTTTCCTTGGGACATTTTGTTAGTTACTTCATGGTATGGAACATTCTGAGGGCATCCTTTGCATTTTAATAATGAGACGAAGTTCCCAACAGCTGACTGTGGGCTTTTTGCCTGGGTGGTCCTAGGAATGTGACGCCCCCTGTGCTGCCCCAGACATCAAAGAATCCCTGTCGGGCAAGGCAGAAATTGACACTGGCCACGTTCCTCGGGTCTGGCTGCAAAACGTGGTCAAGAATCATTCCACTCCTCCACTTAGTGCATGGATCACCCCATCAAAACCCTGAGTTTGTTGTTTAAAATAAACAACCTAATCCATCTGATTCTCCTCTCTCCCTCCCTTATTGAGTCCTTCCTTTAAAACACCAAAGACTAGACGAAAAAGTAGTTGAGAGAAGTCTTTGAGACATGCTGCCTAAGCTCAAAATGCCAAAGGAACGCCATAGCCTCCTTTTGAATGCGAACGTCAACTTGCACGTAGCATTTGTTACAAACTGCTCTGTGTGCCATGAAACGGGTCTTAGGAGAACCTCATCAGTGTTCTATAAATGCTTCACACTATACACGCTTCACAGAAAGTGAAAGCCCTCTTCTGTGCACAATATTGTCAGACTTTATTCTACACGTTAGAGAGGTGTTTTAGTACATTTTAGGGTTGTCTCTGTAATGAAGGGATTCACCTTCTAGTGTCCGCAGTCCTTTGGATCTTTCCCTGAACAAGGAACAAATAAAGGAAAACACTTTAGCTAGAGATCTGAAACTCCACAGGGCAACAAGTTCTAAACAGAAGCTGAAGACCGGATACACACAGTACAATTCTAGCTTTTCTCAGAGGAGAAAAAAAAAAATGTCACCACGTAATTAAAATAGATTATCTATAACTGAAAATTAACGAGATAGCTCATAAAGTGTCAGAAAGAAACTATCTGCTATCTTTGAATTGGCTGATTGCCATAACTTGTACAAGAAATGTATTTGAACCTTGTTTGCTTTTTGCATTTCCTTAGACTGAGCTTACCTCCCACAACTTTTTTGCTGTCTCCATCTTGATTTAAACTCTTTTCATTCAGACTATAAAACTGTTATTACAAAACACCACATTCTACATATTGTTGTTGTTCAGATACTAAGTCACGTCTGATTCTTTGCAACCTGATGCACTGTGGCACAACTGGCTTCCCTGTCCTTCACTGTCTCCCAGAGTTTGCTCAGATTCATCTCCTTTGAGTTGGTGATGCTCTCCAACCATCTCATCCTCTGCTGCTGCCTTTTCCCTTGCCTTCAATCTTTTCCAGGATCACCACTCTACTCAAAAAATCTATGACAGACTCCAATCACCAAGGGCAGTAATTCTCAAATATTCTGATTATATGTCACCAGGCATCATAATACTGAACTGCTTTGCCTGGCCATTCTCATCTTCCATACCTTTGAAGTGTATCCTCTTTTTAATAACCTATTCCATCTTCCTGTTATACTCACTTATTTGTTCTCATCCTTGGTAATCTGATTCACCATCTTTAGTATACCGTCTTAATTTCTTTGCACTTATTAACCATCTAAACACTAAGAGCTTCACAGTTTAATAGTTACATGCTATTGTTATGGAAATTAGACATTCTTCTCTAAACAAATTGAAACTGCCCTGGAGGTATAAATTGCATACTATAATTTCTCAATTTTAAAACATATTGTATAAGACAACGTGAAGTTAGGAAAGTGGAGAAGAGTGTGTGTGGTGATTAATGATGATGGTAAAAATTCACGAAGACATTTTACTTGTATCATGAGGCAATCATCAGTAACAAAAATGTCCTTGGGGAAATCAATTTGGATATTTTAAAATTTTAGTTTACTGCGTGCTCATCAAAGGATTTTGGTCAGAATTAGGACAAGGTATATAGAGTTCATTAAGAAAGATGATGTGGGTAGATTGAACTAGAAGAGGTTTTATTTTATTTTGTTTTTTTTTCCCGACTCATTGCTGTTGTTGGTTTTCACTAATAAAAATGCATGTATATTCTGTAAATGAGTGAGATTCCTTCAATACAAAAGAATGTAAGGGAAAATGTGTGTTTTGTCTGGTGGTAGCAGCAATTTCAGGAGTAAGGGGTAGGGTAAGAACTGATCAGTGCAGAAAACATGTCCAAAGAAGGCTATTTCTCATATTACTTGAATTTATTTTTGCCTCTTGGCCCCCATGACGTCCAGTCCTTCAAGATGCTGACTGGCCACATTCACCATAGAGCGACTGATTGAGGAAGGTTAAGGAAATACGCTCCTACCCTACCTGTCACTGGCTTGAAGCCGTGGTTGGTATTCATCCTCTCGCTCTGCTGTCAGCCAGAACTCACCTCCTGGGATCACCCAGACTTTCCTTGTCAAGTTTATTACAAGTTCCGAGTTGTTTGCTCTGGTCAGGCTGTGGTTAGTGCAATTGATTGCTTAGTTATAACTGAGCACTGAAGCAGCGATAGAGTGAATTTCATGAATTCCAGATGAATTCCTTAAAGCTCCCTGTCTGCAACAACTCTAGAATCTTGTGGTAATAGGATCATTAGCCTTTCCTATTTTCCTGTCACTGTACTGCCGTGAAGAAATCAAAACGACCCGATGCTGATCTTACCTCCAAGTTCCGTGGACTCCTTCCTGGGTTATTTCCTGGAGATCTTTCCTCTCTGGGAGCCAGGCTCTCCAATTCAGTTGGTGCTCAGGTCATGGGATTCAACAATACAAATTCTGAAAATAAGAACAATAAGAGTTCCACTGAGAATACACAGTCCTACTTCAAACTCTTGGGCTGTGGACCTGTGTACTGTAGTTACTTTGGACATAGCATCATATGTCAAGCATTGGCTCAATGTATGTCCTGTACCCCAGACAGTGCCCAGAGCTTTTGCTGGAGATTGATTATACTGGATTAATGGAAGGAGATCTTGAGGATCAATTCAGAAAATATTATCCCAATTGATGATTTTCAGTGACTTAATATTGGTGGCTTTAAATCAGCCATGATGGGAGTATCTGTACCTTGAAAACTGACAACTGTGTCTCTAGGACATTTATTTATTTGTTTATTTTTGGAAAACCAGTTGTTGGACTTTTACCAGTGTATCGCAGGCACTGCCTCTATCATGCAGTGAGTTATTCTAGAGTTGGCATCTTATCTGATCTTCATTCTACCATTCTACTAGGCTTCCTGCTTCTGAATGATATGCTATATCATAGGAGCAGTGGACCCCATGGCAAAAAAAAAAGAAAAAGATTTTTGTCCTTTTTCTTTTGGTGTAAGAGAATCACATGGTCTGCGGAAAAAAATGTGTGGAATACAAGTCTTGAAAAATCAGGAATTTCATAAGCTGTCAGACAGTGGTACTGACATGTATCCAGACATATATCAGGTCTGGTAAAGGCTTCCCAGGTGACGCTAGTGGTAAAGAACCAGCCTGCTAGTGCAGGAGACTTAAGAGATGCAGGTTTGACCCCTGGGTCAAGAAGATCCCCTGGAAGAGGGCATGACACTCCATTCCAGTATTCTTGCCTGGAGAATCCCATGGACAGTGGAGCCCAGAGGGTTATAGTCCATAAGGTCGCACAGAGGCAGATACAACTGAAGTGACTTAGCAAACATGCATGCCAGGACCTACTACTGTCTCCTTTTGAATGGAAAATGTCCAACATAACCAGCCTTCCATTAAGCGGCTAGTTGGACTCTTTGTGTGATGCTACCTTACCAAGTGCACACACGACTTTGACTTCTGCTGTTAGCAAGCTGGGGATTCAGCATCAGAAGTAATTTGGCTAGCAGTCATAAGGGGGAATCCATGCTTTGGGTTGATGGGCATATATATATATGCCATCCATTACAGATGTTTCATTTCTGTTCCAATAGTTAGACTTTGTTATGTCAAGGATGGAAGCTGCTTACCCACCTGGACTCATGTCTAGTTGGATTTTGAATACACTTCTGCCATGAGCACACTTTGAAGGTTATTGTCATGAAACCCAAAGATCTGCACACACTGTATTGATTCCCACATCCTCATTCCCATGATTCTTCCCAAAGCTTCCCTGCCTCTGATCTGTCAATCTTATTCTTTCTAGAGCCCTAAAAAGCTAAACTTTTTTCCACTGTCCAGGATTCTGTGTATAGTCATAACTCAAGCCATTTGTACTTTTTTCCAAAGTAATGGGTTGGCCAAAAAGTTTGTTTGGAAAAATGTGATGGAAAACCCAAACAAGCTTTTTAGCCAACCCAACACATACCAGTAAGTATGTTGCTTAGAATTCAGTGTCTGGGGTCACAAGGGAAGCTGAAGAATAATGAAGTGGGTAGCTTATCCCTTCTCTAGGGAATCTTCCTGACCCAGGAACCAAACCCGGGTCTCCTGCATTGCAGACAGAGCTACTAGCTAAGCTGCCAGGGAAGTCCAAATGAAAAAAAAGGAAAAAAAAAATCCCCTTTTGCCTGCTAAAATTAAAGGATTGTCTTTAGGGCAAAGTTTTAGAAATGAAGAGTGATGGAATATTCAAACCATAGCAAAGAGGCTATCTAATATGTTTGAGCTAAATAAGTAGAAGGAAGAAAAAAAATGAAAAACAGAGGTTGCAAGTTCCCAGATTACAAACAGCTTAAAATGTCAAAGACTTTTTTCTTTCAAATTTTAAATATTATATATGACAGTTCAGTTATTTTTAAGTAATAGTGCTTTATCCCCTCTATTATTCCGTATGTGTTCAGAATTATTTTCCCTTTGTTCTCTGCTTTCCTCCCTCCATTTCGCTTTCTCCCTTTCTTTTCTTCCATTTTCCACTTACTTCATTCTCTCTGAACTTCTTTTGAAGACCCTGTGGAGATTGGTGTTAAATACGTAAACAAATCTGAAAAACCTCTAACATGAAACATGCTCTCCCCATCCACCCAACCCCTATTTCTAGTAGAAGCCATGGCTCTGGATGTTAATGTCCCCTGGATTATATCCTGATATGTTTACATTGTTTCCTGCCAAAAGAATGAGTCAAAAAGACAAATAGCAAAGCTTTTCCAGTCATTCTAGATAACTTGATTCCTCAACAGACTTATGCTACCATAGTATCTTAGAGCAGGGGAGAACCTGATTGATCCACTTAAGGCAAGCTTAAAAATTATTGTCTCAAAGATACTGTTGAAATGCATCCGTGGTCCAATGGACTCAAATAATTGGTTCCATATGATAATATATTTAAAGCAAGTCTATTATGTTGAGCTTTCATTTCTCTACTCATTTATATGTTCATTGATTTTCTTCTAACCCAATCATTCACTCGTAGCTGCTAAGCTCTGGATTTTCAGACTAAACTTTTAAATAAGAAGATCAACATTTATTTTCATGTCTCCAAATATTTAATAAACCATTCGGATATCTATAAACTATGTGCCAGGCACAGTGTTAGGCAGTGGAGGTAAGTGCTGAATAAGACCCAGTTTCCCCTGTTAAGAGATGTTTAATTGGCAGTAGATAATATATACATGTGGAGTTTTGCTCAGAAGTCAGAATTGGAGTTAAAAATCTGAATTCTTGAAACTGTCAAGTACATCTTACTTTCCAAAATGCTTTCCAAACTATGTGTTTGAGAACTCTAGCTCCTTGAGACTTTAGAACACTGAAAAATCTTCCAGAATAGAAGCCAGTTAACCATGTTAGCACAAGTTATTGACTATGACTCCTCTACTCAGAAAAAGGCTGAGAAGATCTCACTAAATTGATTTTCTGAAAAACAAAATTTGAATATATAAATCAGATATAACTGACTTATATCATATGTTCTTATTAAAATAATTTCCCAGGGATATTTATAATACTGATATAATCATGAGTGCTCATATATTTTACCAAGAAAACAAGAGATACAGAGTAAATAACACATCATAAAATTTGACATGCTAGCATTTTGCAAAGATGATTCTCGCCATCTACCAAACTCTAAGTTTTCTGAAGGGTTTGACATGTTATCTGCAGAGATAAATTCTAAGCATATTCTTCCTTAAGACTTTCCTTGCAAGAACTAGAAGAACAATACGTGTAGGCAGTGCACTTTTCCCACCTCTGAATTCTCCAGATATTTCCCTAGACAGAGTCAAAGGAAAAAATCAAATAGAAAATCAATGTGGCTGCTGCAGATGCAAAAGACACATGGATCTGAGGGTCATTTGCATGATGCATCGTCTCTTTATTTTTCCTGCTTCTTCTGACCCCTTCAGACACAACATGAACCCATCTGTGAGCTGTCAAGACAACTCCCTCAGGGCCATCACTTTGTTTTTAAAACTTGGAGGTTTTATGAAGACACTGTCAAATAATATATATGTATATATATAATTGCCTGGAGCTGTGCTGACCCTGCCAGGTTTGTGAGCACAATGGTTGGACAAGAAAAGAAGTAGGGGCAGAAGTTACCATGTGAGGCATGCTATGAACACAAGGTCTCCCTGGATCCCTAACAACAAGAACCACACTAGGGCATGGGAGCTTTTTATAGCCAACTTTTATGCTCTGGTTTTTGTAAAAAATGTGTTTTATAGGTGAACCGAAGCTTATAACCAGGGAAAGAAGGTATGAAGAGGAGCTGGCGTGTACTACTTCAGCAGTATCCAAATGAAAAGAAACAAGGGAGAGACTGATGCCTTTTCCTTCGAGGCCAAAGGAGAAAAACAAAAGTCATGTTATTAGCCAGTTCTACCTGCTGGTAATAATTAGGTCAGCCTGCTGAGAAATGAAACACCGTGATTTTTAAATTGACATTCCTTAATTTTCACAGAATTGGGCACGAAACATGTACCTTCATCCAGCATGCGGCAGCCACGTGCCTGGATTTTGCCCAGGAATGTTGAACCTCTGGATGAACGGGTATGCTGGGCTTTATGGGGACTTCTGGGCACTGGTTCCTCCCTCCCGCTAGTTCTAGGTGAGTGCTTACTGCCATCAAAAAGATCTGGCCACCTGCAGCACATGAGGCTGGAGCAAGTGAAAGATGGAGCTTAGATACAGAGGTGAATTGTTTGGTTCCCCCAAATACCAACATGAAATGAAAAGTGGAAGCATTAATTGCTCAGTCAAGCTGGACTCTTGCCACCCCATGGACTGTAGCACAACAGGTTGCTGTCCATGGAATTCTCCAGGCAAGAACACTGGAACGGGTTGCCATTTCCTTCTCCAGGGGATCTTTTCAACCTAGGGATTGAACCTGGGTCTCCTGCATAGCAGACAGATTCTTCCCTGGTGTCTGCGCCACCAGGGAAGCCTGAAATGAAAAGTGGAGGGTGAAAACTTAAAAGGTATGTGTACTGAGCTAGTAATCAGCACCAAGCCAAATAGAGAAAGAGCGAATCTGGAGACTTCTCATTTCTCTAAAGGAACATCTTCCTGAAGACAGTAGGGGAAATATAAGTAGCCAGCCAGGCTACTCTGTTCATATGATTCTCCAGGCAAGAATACTGTAGTGAGTTGTCATTCCCTCCAACCAGGGACTGAACCCATGTTTCCTGTGTCTCCTGCATTGGCAGGCAGATTCTTTACCGCTGAGCTATCTAGGACATGGAGATCTTAAAAAGAAAAAATTAAGAGTCCTCTCCAAAACCGTGAACTTCCTGATGTTCAAGCTGGTTTCAGAAAAGGCAGAGGAACCAGAGATCAAATTGCCAACATCTGCTGGATCATGGAAAAAGCAAGACAGTTCCAGAAAAACATCTATTTCTGCTTTATTGGCTATGCCAAAGCCTTTGACTGTGTGGATCACAATAAACTGTGGAAAATTCTGAAAGAGATGGGAATACAAGACCACCTGACCTGCCTCTTGAGAAATCTGTATGCAGGTCAGGAAGCAACAGTTAGAACTGGACATGGAACAAAAACTGATTCCAAATAGGAAAAGGAGTACGTCAAGGCTGTATATTGTCACCCTGCTTATTTAACTTATATGCAGAGTACATCATGAGAAATGCTGGACTGGAAGAAACACAAGCTGGAATCAAGATTGCCGGCAGAAATATCAATAACCTCAGATATGCAGATGACACCACCCTTATGGCAGAAAGTGAAGAGGAACTAAAAAGCCTCTTGATGAAAGTAAAAGAGGAGAGAGTGGCCAAGCCAGTAAATAAAAGCAAAAATAAACAAATGGGATCTAATTAAAATTAAAAGCTTCTGCACAACAAAGGAAACTATAAGCAAGGTGAAAAGACAGCCTTCTGAATGGGAGAAAATAATAGCAAATGAAGCAACTGACAAACAACTAATCTCAAAAATATACAAGCAACTTCGGCAGCTCAATTCCAGAAAAATAAACGACCCAATCAAAAAATGGGCCAAAGACCTAAATAGACATTTCTCCATAGAATACATACGGATGGCCAGCAAACACATGAAAAGATGCTCAACATCACTCATTATTAGAGAAATGCAAATCAAAACCACAATGAGGTACCACTTCACACCAGTCAGAATGTCTGCGATCCAAAAATCTGCAAGCAATAAATGCTGGAGAGGGTGTGGAGAAAAGGGAACCCTCCTACACTGTTGGTGGGAATGCAAACTAGTACAGCCACTATGGAGAACAGTGTGGAGATTCCTTAAAAAATTGCAAATAGAACTACCTTATGACCCAGCAATCCCACTGCTGGGCATACACACCGAGGAAACCAGAATTGAAAGAGACACATGTACCCCAATGTTCATCGCAGCACTGTTTATAATAGCCAGGACATGGAAACAACCTAGATGTCCATCAGCAGATGAATGGATAAGAAAGCTGTGGTACATATACACAATGGAGTATTACTCAGCCGTAAAAAAGAATTCATTTGAATCAGTTCTGATGAGATGGATGAAACTGGAGCCGATTATACAGAGTGAAGTAAGCCAGAAAGAAAAACACCAATACAGTATACTAACACATATATATGGAATTTAGGAAGATGGCAATGATGACCCTGTATGCAAGACAGGGAAAGAGACACAGATGTGTATAACGGACTTTTGGACTCAGAGGGAGAGGGAGAGGGTGGGATGATTTGGGAGAATGACATTCTAACATGTATACTATCATGTAAGAATTGAATCGCCAGTCTATGTCTGATGCAGGATGCAGCATGCTTGGGGCTGGTGCATGGGGATGACCCAGAGAGATGTTATGGGGAGGGAGGTGGGAGGGGGGGTTCATGTTTGGGAACGCATGTAAGAATTAAAGATATTAAAATTTCAAAAAAAAAATAAAAATAAATAAATAAATAAGAAAGTAAAAGAGGAGAGTGAAAAAGTTGGCTTAAAGCTCAACAATCAGAAAAGGAAGATCATGGCATCCAGTCCCATCACTTCATGGGAAATAGATGGGAAAATAGTGGAAACAGTGTCAGACTTTATTTTTTTGGGGGGCTCCAAAATCACTGCAGATGGTGATTTCAGCCATGAAATTAAAAGACACTTACTCCTTGAAAGAAAAGTTATGACCAACCTAGATAGCATATTCAAAAGCAGAGACATTACTTTGCTGACTAAGGTCTGTTTAGTCAAGGCTATGGTTTTTCCAGTAGTCATGTATGGATGTGAGAGTTGGACTGTGAAGAAGGCTGAGCGCCAAAGAATTGATGCTTTTGAACTGTGGTGTTGGAGAAGGCTCTTGAGAGTCCCTTGGACTGCAAGGAGATCCAACCAGTCCATTCTGAAGGAGATCAACCCTGGGATTTCTTTGGAAGGAATGATGCTAAAGCTGAAACTCCAGTACTTTGGCCCACTCATGCAAAGAGTTGACTCATTGGAAACGACTCTGATGCTGGGAGGGATTGTGGGCAGGAGGAGAAGGGGACGACAGAGGATGAGATGGCTGGATGGCATCACTGACTCGATGGACGTGAGTCTGAGTGAACTCCAGGAGTTGGTGATGAACAGGGAGGCCTGGCGTGCTGCAATTCATGGGGTCGCAAAGTCGGACACGACTGAGCGACTGAACTGAACTGAACTCCAAAACCAAGTACTTGCCTGCCTCACCAACCACCTAATTCCTTGCCTTTGATCTATCTATCTTATCCCTTCACTTTGTAAGCACACCAAATAATTTTAATTTCCTGTATACATTTGCAAATCCCTTCACAACAACACTTTAGTCATTTAAAGAATAACTGTGAATTGTAGTCCAGTCCAGCTGACAGACCAATAAAGTCATCACAACTTCTCAAATAAACTAATTTCCACCCACCTCCAGTCTTATGGTCAGCTATGGGAGAACCCAAATGAACACAAAACCCGGATCCAGTAACAGTTTGCTATTGTTCTATTTATGCTTCTCTAATGCACTTAACTTCGTAACCTAAATTTTGGTCAGGCACAAATATTTACCACTTTTCAAACAAAAGTTCTATGAACTAGTTCCAAGTTTTCTTTTCTGTTATTTTGAATGGCAATTCAAACCCTGCCACAGTAGCCACTTTCCAAAGTTCTAGCCTCATCTCCCAGATGACAATGTAAGCAAACACTGCCCCCCAGCCCTCCTCCAGCATCTGGGCACACTAGACCATTGTACTTCTTACGATTCCACCTCTTTCCCTCACCCAGGTCATATCTTTCATTGTCCCCTGAGTTGATTTAACAAGTGAAACTTGAGCAGAAGTGATGCAGGCCCTTCTGGATAGAAATTTGAAGAGCCGTCGCATGCTTTTCTGTGTTTCTTACCTTCTTGGTTTGTGTCTTGACGGTGATGAAAGCACCAAAGCAAGACTCCTTCAGTGTTACCAGGAGTATAGCTGTCGCCTGCCTACAGCTGAGCCACACTACTCAGTGTGTCATGAGTGAGAAACAAACATCTGTGTGTGTGTGTGTGTGTGTGTGTGTTAAGCACTGAGATTTTGGAATAGCTTGATATCAGCTTAATGTGTCTTAACTCTACCTTCTGACTCTCTGATTCATTCAGTGTAAATTAAGCTCTTCTTGCCTTTGTTTAGTATCAGTGTTTCTGTATTACAAGTAGGACATTGGTATTATTGTAGGACACTTTAAAATTGGTTCTATACATGTATCTCTGAAGTTATTATTTATGGAAATTAAAGAAATATTTGATTCCACTTGTAATTCTAATATCAAATAATGACTTGACTATAACAGTGAATAAGTGACATTTAATTTAATGAACAAGGACGGTTAAAAATTTCTAGGATCTTCTTTCAAATCTCTATTTGGTCCTTGATAGAAAAAGTTTTTTCTCTCATTAAAATGTTGATTTTTTTTTTTACTGGTATGCAATGCTTAGAGTATCAACAGAATTGGCTCAGCACTTGAACATTTTGAGTAAATTGTTTCATGATTAAAAAGGAAATTATGACAACATCTAATCATAACCTATTATTAGTTCAGTAGATTATCTGCAAAGAAATGAGAAAAAAAGAATTCCAGAAATCTAAAAAACGTAGCATTTCAAGGTATAATCTATACCCTGCTCTTCACCTTCCTAAGTAACATAAATGCATAATGACCTTTTGGTCCAGAGAAGCATCGTGACATTTTTATCATATTTGCCTTTATCTGACATTAGATCTGTTTGGACCAAGAAAATATATATATCTCTATTTATTATCTCACTTAAGAGTATCCAGTTAAACAAGAGCATCTCAACTGATTCCAAATCTGAGAGCATTATATGAGGTGACTTTTTTTTCTTGTCTCCCTATAGTTTGCATAGAAAAACAAATCTCAAGGATCAGTCTTTAAGACGTGTTCAACACTGCTATGACTGTACCCCTGGGGTCATGTCAAGAAAGTATTGTTGCTTGTAATTAATAAAAAAGGCAATCTATCAATGTACAGCTATTAAATCTGTCAATATATAGTTATTAACCAACATTTTATAAGGGACATTTCTGCAGTTATATATATATATATATATACTCCCCGTTTACTACCTGTTATGGGCTGAACTATGGGCTGTTTGGCTGTCTCTCCCAAAAACTGTATGTTGAAATCCTAACACCAGGTCCTTCCAAAGGTGACTTTTTTTTCAAAATAGAGCCTTTAAAAGTATATTTAATTAATACGAGGCCAAATTAGAGGAAGGTGGGGCTACTTATCCAATGTGACTGATGTCCTTCTAAGAAGATACCCATAGGAAAGACAGAAGCACCCTGGAAGAATACCAGGTGATAATGAAGGCAGAGATTGGAATTATACAGCTGCAAGCCGAGAGATATCAAAAACTGTCAGCAAGCCACCACAAGTCAGGATGAGGCAAAGAAAATTCCCTACAGGTTTCAGATGGAGCATTGAACCCCAGATTCCAACACTGTGATTTCAGATTTACAGTCTCTAGAACTGTGAGACAGTAACTTTTTATTGTGCTAATCCACCTCTTTGTGGTTCTTTGTTATGGCAGCTCTGAGAATCTAAGACACTCCCTAACCATTTAAAGTACCTGAACCAATGCCATTCTTCCAAATCATCCCACCCTCTCCATCTTCCACAGAGTCCAAAAGACTATTCTATACATCTGTGTCTCTTTTACTGTCTCGCATACAGGGTTATTGTTACTATCTTTCTAAATTCCATATATATGCGTTAGTATAATGTATTGGTGTTTTTCTTTCTGGCTTGCTTCACTCGTTATAATAGGCTCCAGTTTCATCCACCTCATTAGAACTGATTAAAATGTATTTTTTTTAATGGCTGAGTAATACCCCATTGTGTATATGTACTACAGCTTTCTTATCCATTCATCTGCTGATGGACATCTAGGTTGCTTCCATGTCTTGGCTATTATAAACAGTGCTGCAATGAGCATTGGGGTACATGTGTCTCTTTCAATTCTGGATGGGGAACACGTGTATACCTGTCTGTGGCAGATTCATGTTGAGGTATGGCAAAACCAATACAATATTGTAAAGTAATTAAACTCCAATTAAAATAAATAAATTTATATTAAAAACAAAAAAAATTAATAATGACCATAAACCAATTAAAAAAATAAAATAAATTTCCTGAACCAGGGAAACATGAAGTCAAAGGACCCAGGAAGGACAGGAACTCAAGATGAAGATCTCATAGCTGCCTAATGCGTGGTGGCTTGGAAAGCATTAGGCAGGGATGGAGGTGGTGTTGCTTCTGCCTGACAAGGTTTTACAAGGTTTAGAACTCAGAGTCACCCTGTCAGAAAAAGAAACCATGGATAAAGGGCCATGTGGCATGAGGCTGGAACCTTTAATCCTGAGGGATTCACCTGCCTCTCAAGAGCTCTGTGTGACCCATCTATGTGTTTTTCCCCTTCAAGTGCAGGATTATCCACAATATTTACAGCTGTTCCATAACGCAAAAGCAGCATTCATTTAGCAAAGTAAACATTCAAGAGAGGACTTGGAAGCACAAGCTCTTTTGCATTTTTACAAAAGATGAATTCTTTTTTTCTTTTTTTGATCTTTCAAGAAAATTGCAGACATATATATTCTAAATATTATCTAAATCAAAAACTTGATCTCTCATTTCACATTTGGTTTCAGCCAGTCCTAATCATCCATTCAGTTTCAGCCAGTCCTAATCAGCTCAATATATTAATTTCCAGAAAGCATTTCCTAAAATGACCTTAATTGGAACACAAACAACCTTAAAGATAATGAGAAACTGGGAAGAAAAGGAGGTCAGATGTAGATAAAATAACAAATCTAAAAAATAAGACCAGATGAGCTCTGTACAGTTTCCTTTAAACAAATGTATTATTAAAGGAAATGGCTTAATATGCAAACTCATTAAATCACATTCCCATGTCATTTTTTCCCCTTTAAATAACTCTTTTCTGAATCAATGCAAACCAGCACTTAAGCTGTTTCCTCAGAGTACGTTTGATTTGTAAATACAGGCAAAGGAATAAAAACAACAAAAACATCCTATTAAAATGCAGACTAATTGGCAAAATGCCCTCTGAGCTCTTTCAACGGGTTTAAAAATCTCAGCCAAGCATCTGAATTTATGGTAGTTTTATCTTTCATCACTGTTGTCAGGTGGCTTTCATCTGTATGCCCAGCATTCAGCTCTCTACAGACTTTCGAAGTGTAAATCAGCCCTTGAACTTGGTCATGAGAAGACATTTGACATGGAGTGTTCTAGAGAGACTAAATATGTCTCTCTTATCGAATTGTTTGCTCTGAATTGATATTGAATTCTTCTTCTTCCAGTCACTCACAGGCTCGTTTCAACTTTGTTTTTCTAGCCTCTCCCCATCCTTGACTGGCAGGTATATTAGCTAAATTTGTCAGACTGGTGGCCTGTCCCCCAGAGCAAACCAGGAAGGGCTGACCTCATGTTCACAGCATGCGCGGCCAACACAGCCTTCCCCATCAGTGCGCGCCTGTGAAGACCAGGAGGGCTCTCAGCTGCCTTCCTGAGTGAGCTTGATGATCAAGTTTATCCCATCAGGAAGGAAAGCGTTAGTCAGAGCCCAGTTGCATGGCTTATGTTGAGAGTGAACTTTCTGACATTTCAAATCTGCCATATCAAATTAAGCAGAATAAAGCCGGCTGTTTGCTGGATTATTTATACCATCACAGGAAACTTGGAATGACTTATTAAAGAATGGAAATATTTCTCTTTCTTTAGCAAGAAGCTTGCCTCTGCCAAGATACACAGCAACTGGCTGGATATGAGAATGGTGCAAGAGAGTTCCCACTTCCAAGGTTATTAAAATATACCTGGGCTCGTTTAAAAGCTCCACCGAGCATGAGGATGAACACTGAGGCTGCTCCCCTGAGCTGTGTGGGCAGTCCCTGTTACATGCACATGAAAAATAAAAGGAACAGGGGCATCTGATTTTGCTGAGAGTATTGCTGACCATAAGCTTTGGACAAAGGTGTTTATCACCCTAATAAGCCCCAAGGAATGCTGCCGGAAGGGTGACTCTGAAAGTGGTTTTAGCGTCCTTGCTCATTTACTGAATTGAGCTGAGTCCAGAAATCGCTGATGAAAGCCAGCAATGGAATTTGGCAATATAAGCTCTGTATACGTGAGACTTTTTTTTTAGTGTAATTTTTGTTTTTCATTACAAGACAATATTGGTTCCAGTAAATAATTTGAGGATGTAGCCATAGATGAAGCTTTTAGGCACTCAGAATCTTACCACCCAGAGATACCAAGTATGGACAATTATGTATTTTATATACAATTATGTACATAATCTTCCAATTATGTACCTTTATCAGTCTTTTTGTTTATGAAAAATAACATTTACACTCACAGATTGTCCAAGGAAAAAATATATTGTCTAGTAATATGTACTTTAAGTAAATCAGTATGTGTGTACTAATACACACAAGCACTCTCATACATATACTTTTAAACACATAGGTATGTGTAGATATACATAAATATTAAAATATACAAATGCACACATCTATATATCTATTTTATATTTTTATTTATCTTTGAAAATGTAATATCTAATCACTTGAATGTTCCATATTTACACAAAGTTTTTCTTTCTTTTTTCTGACTAAGTTGTTTGGAATTATTCCTTTTTACCAGTACAAATAATGTTAAAATGAATATTTTCATATAGAAAGCTTCCTACTTTGAATATTGCTTTAGGGTACATTTTTAAAGGTGAATTTAATTGGGTCAAAGAAAATCAACACCTTCAGGACTCACAGTTCACATTTCTCAACTGTTTTCCTGAAAGTTTGTACCAATTAACTCTCTCCTAGGAGTGTAGGTGGTTACCCTGAATAGCAAATTTCAAGGTTACAAATCAAGAGTTCCATACTGTCTCCTCAGACAGCTTGAACATATTTTTCTTTCCTATGCAAACCTCAAAATCAAATCTGTAAGACAAGTTGCTATGCTCTGTTCAGTAACAGTATAAAGACTATAATCATAGTGCACAAAATATGCATATCTATCCAGTCCTGTGGTCATGTATGGATGTGAGAGCTGGACTGTGAAGAAGGCTGAGCACCAAAGAATTGATGCTTTTGAACTGTGGTGTTGGAAAAGACTCTTGAGAGTCCCTTGGACTGCAAGGAGATCCAACCAGTCCATTCTGAAGGAGTTCAACCCTGGGATTTCTTTGGAGGGAATGATGCTACAGCTGAAACTCCAGTACTTTGGCCACCTCATGTGAAGAGTTGACTCACTGGAAAAGACTCTGATGCTGGGAGGGATTGGGGGCAGTAGGAGAAGGGGATGACAGAGGATGAGATGCCTGGATGGCATCACAGACCCGATGGACATGAGTCTGAGTGAACTCCGGGAGATGGTGATGAACAGGGAGGCCTGGCGTGCTGCGATTCATGGGGTCGCAAAGAGTCAGACATGACTGAGTGACTGAACTGAACTGAACTGAATCCAGTCATGATATTTGTGAGCCTTAAAATATCTTTTTATGGCTAAAAAGTTTTCTGCTTTGTCTGATTATGTTATAGGGTTGATTGTTTAAGGTTAAGTGTTAATTTTTAAACAGGTACGTTAAAATGATGTTTGTTTATTATTCTGAGTACTCACATACTTGCTGATAGAGACAATATATAAAGTTGTACAAAAAGCAGGTCAGTGTGTTGATGACGGGGGGTCTTCCATCTGTCATCCTTACTAACCAAGGGTGCCTCGTCTAGGTAAAAAGGGGAGAGAAAGCACAGTTACAACTGAAAGCTGCATGCAGAGTAAAACCAAAGGCAGGGGACAGTGGAAGAAAATAAATATAAGATAGATAGATAGATAGATAGATAGATAGATAGATAGATGATCAAAGCAAAGAATGAGACAGGAATATGGTAGTAAAAAACACAGCATAGCAGGTGGAAAGAGAGAAGGCATACAAGAGGGAGGGGGCACTGTGCTCTACAAAGTGCTTCTGGCTATTTCTTTGTGATAAATTTGTCTTTCCTCATCTCCTGGGAGGAGCCATATGGATTAGGAGACAACGTAAGGGCATGGTTGTCTAGAGGTAATTCTGAGTGACTTTATGAATTTTTCTCCTTCCTCCTCCTCTTCCCTTATTTTCTCTCCCAGCTCAGCCTTATTTCTTCCACAGAAGGGAGCATGTGTATCCATTCACCTGTATTTCATAGCACTATTTTGGGAATGATAGATTTGAAAAATCAACTCTTGAATAGGTATTCTTTTCTGTACTCCTTCAACATCTGGATTCTTTCCTTTCTCCATTCTTAAAAAGAATGAGATTCTCCTGGACAAGGATATGTCGATGGGCTTCTCTGGCAGCTCAGATGCTAAAGAATATGCACATTCAGTAGGGCTTTCCAGCTGGCGCTAATGGTAAAGAACCCACCTGCCAATGCAGGAGACTTAAGAGACACGGGTTCGATCCCTGGGTCAGGAAGATCCCCTAGAGGAGGAAGAGGAAACACTCCAATATTGTTGCCTGGGAGAATCCCATGGACAGAGGAGCCTGTCAGGCGACAGCCTGTAGCATCACACAGAGCTGGACACGACTGAAGCTACTTAGCATGTACACCAGGCTTTCCTGTCCTTCACCATCTCCCGGAGCTTGCGCAAACATGTCCATCGAGTCGAGGATGCCATCCAACCATCTCATCCTCTGTCCTCCCCTTTCTCCTCCTGTTTTCAATCTTTCCCAGCATCAGGGTCTTTTCCAGTGAGTCCTGAATTACCCAGGCCTTAAGTCTGCCTTTGCATGTCTCTTTTTTAAGCTTGACAGATACAATAGAGAACTCCCAGTTAAATTTGAATTTCAGTAAACTTGATTTTCTTTAGGAAACATTTGCTCTGGACGATATTTAAGACATGTGAGGCATATTTGGCCTACTTTCTGTTTGTGAACTTGATCTTGGGAAATCTCTCCTCCCTGTAGCTTTTTTTGTAGCCCACCACTGATGTCAGATGCTCATATCCATAAATGACTGAGACAATATGGGGAGCTCTTACTTACAAGGTTTATTAACTGCATAGACTTAGATTCTGGAGGAGGAATGGCTGAACCGAGAAACCATCTCATGATCACAGCCAGACATTGATCCATGATCTCTTGTACACTATTTTGTTACTCTACCCTAAAAACTGGAGAAGGAAATGGCAGCCTACTCCAATATTCTTGCCTAGAAAATTCCATGGGCGAGGGAAGCTGGTGGGCTACCATACGCTGGGTCACTAAAAGTCAGACATGATGAACTGACTGAGTACCAATAGGCAACACCTCTAGACAGTCCCCAGGATTCCTTTCAGAGAGAATCTCCACGGAACTCATGCGGCTGTGCCTCCAATGACTGTTTACTTCATTTTAATGTAGTTTGTCTCGTTTTTAAAGTCATTAGTGTCCTTGCCTGGAGAATCCCAGGGGCGGTGCAGCCTGGTGGGCTGCCGTCTATGGGGTCACATAGAGTCGGACAAGACTGAAGTGACCGAGCAGCAGCAGCAGCATCACCTTGGAAACAACCTCAGTGCAGAGGAACTAGGCTTAGAAAATGTTCAGTTTAATCTCTTGAAGCCTTTTTTCCATTAGGTCAATAGTCAGCTCTGCCTTTAGCTGCATTTTCATATGTGGTTGTAGGAATGTAAACGTTTTTTGGTTCCTTTCTCCTTATTTTGTCTTCCTCTCTAGAAAGTTTGAGTGATCTCTGCTCAGACTGTTATATTTACTGGACTTCTGCTCTATTGCTACTAACCCCAATACCCTTTCCTCTTCTGTAACACAGATTTCCCTCTTAGTAATGCTGCCCACTCAACAATTTTTTTCAAACCTCTTCTTATTCTACTTGCTGCAGATAAAAACAAATTCTTTATCCTGAATTTTATCCCAAATTTATCCTGAATCTTTATCCCAAATTTCTTTATCCTGAAGAAGGATCCTGCTATTAAGAAAATGGCCAAGAATAGGTTAAAAAATGTAGTATCAATTTCCCAGTAGGTATTTGATTTTTCTACTAACCTCAACTTACTACTGAGCAACCTAGAAAAGTAGTCTTTCAGTTTTATTTATTCCTCTATGATTGGAGGGTGGTACTGGTTTTCTAGTATCTGGCATTCTCTTCAAATCACTTTCATAGTTGATTTCCACTCTGGCAATTGCCAGGGCCAGAGTTTCCAATAGAACGTGTTGTTTGGCCCAGTTTATGATCTGAATGAGAAGCAAGATTCTGACTTCAAAAGCTAAAGTTCCGCTATAAGCCAAATAGGGACATTCTCTTGAATTTCAAAGAGTAAGTATTCCTTTTTCCATTCAATCCACCATCTTAGACTAGAATTTGAATTCAGGAAATACCTTATTGGAAAACCTGGTAAATAATTTGAGTAGAATATATGTTTGTGATTGATTATTTTTTTTACAGACAATTAACTGACCCTCTCGCTCTTCCCACCAAAAAAAGAAAGAAAAAATCCTGGGATATTTTCAGCTCTGTCTTTTGTTGTTGTTGATTTTCTTAGTTTTTAACTGATGGTTTCAACTGAAAAAGTCAAGTTCTCACACTCAACCAGGTTGCAAAAAGGAAAATTAAAATGGGTCATTTATATTTGTCCATATTTTATAAGCTGCTTCTCTGAATTGCGTTATTTTCTCTAAAGAGTGTTTCTGGTTTTCATTACTTATTGTCTAAGCATCTGTGTCTTCTGTCACTATCCACACTTATCTAATTACCATTTTAGATCTTATAAGAACAGTATTTTTACCAGGTTTGTTCTTCTCTAGCCCTATTTTTCCCATATTGTGAAAATAAGATGACAAGTACCTTAAAGACAATTTTGAAAGAAAATCAATAATACATTCCCAGCATCACAGCAAAAACTCTGCATTTACCTATATTCGTTTTTGCCTTTTCAAACAAATATGCACATAATATTTGTCATGGTTTACGAAATTTAGTGAATGTTTTTGTTTTTGAAAATTTTACTTTATGTTTAAGGATTGCATAAGAATAAAAATGTGAATGTGTCTAATATAATGTTGATCAAATAGGTATTTAAACAGATCTTTGAATCTGTAACTCTAAGTAAACTTTTCTGTAAAGTGCATAATATCTAATCAAGCTGATATTGAAAACTCAAAGTATATTCAAAATATAGTCATTGTAGATTTTTTCCTTTTCCTTTTCTTTTTTTAAATCATAGATAGTGAGCATTCATAATTTTAACAATAGTGAAAGTTGCTCAGTCATGTCCGACTCTTTGCAACCCCATGGACTATACAGTTCATGGAATTCTCCAGACCAGAATACTGGAGTGGGTAGTCTTTCCCTTCTCCAGGGGATCTTCTCAATCCAAGGATAGAACCCAGGTCTCCCACATTACAAGGGTATTATTTACCAGCTGAGCCACAAGGGAAGCCCTAATTATAGATAATGATGTAACAAATTTTAGTACATTTTCTTCCTATGAAATTTTTGAAACTGGAATTCCTATATCAGAAGATCTGAACACTGAGCTTCCCAAAGATTATACCAATTCGCAATACCATCAAAATAATCACAGCATATAATCATGAAATTATCAGATTTGTTTCCGATAACTTTTAAAAATTATTAAAAAATAACAACATAACATTTATTTTTATTACATATGTCTTTCTTTTAAGTGTTGCATTAGTATGGAGGCCAAACATGTTTCCAATATTCTAGGTGCAATTTCCATCCTTCTTTTTTTAAAAAGTTTACATTATACATTACCAGATTTTATGGTGGGGGTAAAAAAATACTGTTTAGTAGATCCTAGAGAGGGTTGCAGGGCTGAAAGCTCCATTAGAAAGGACTCAAAGAACTTAGAGGACACCTTGAAGGCTGAAAGTCCTTGAGTGGATGCAGTGCTACCAATGATTTTGCCAAGAGAGCAGATGATTTTAAAAAAGAAAAACAAAGTAAAATTCCAATACTAAACACGTTTCTCCTGATACATTAGTCCATTCATTTCTTGCTGTCAATGATTTTTTTTTTTTTTAACTTGAATCATTTAGGAAAGCTATAATACTTTTTTCAGACTCTGCCTTATTAAAACATTTTTGGTCAAAAGCAACAGTTGGACACTAATTTTAGTCTAAGAATGTTAATGATCACCTTGCCTTCAGAAAGGAAAACAAATGGATAGATAAGTAAATAAATAAATACACATCTTATAATTTCTTTGTTAGGAGAGGGTGGCTGTGGCTTTCCTAGTAAATAAAGGTGATTTTACTTATTAGCTTCCTTCTAATGTCGCTTCCTTTTTCTTCCTCTTTTTTTTAACCGTCAGTTAAAAGACTCAGAAGATAAGGAACAAATATATATGCATAAACTCTATTTCAGATGCTTATCAGAAAATGATTGATCACTGAAACAAACTGAAATTGAATACTTTACAGGGAACTTAAGCAAATGATGCTGCTACTGCTGCTGCTGCTAAGTCGCTTCAGTCCTGTCTGACTCTGTGCGACCCCAGAGACAGCAGCCCACCAGGCTCCCCCATCCCTGGGATTCTCCAGGCAGTGAGTTGCCATTTCCTTTTCCAATGCATGAAAGTGAAAAGTGAAAGTGAAGTTGCTCAATCATGCCCTGCTCTTAGCAACCCCATGGACTGCAGCCTACCAGGCTCCTCCATCCATGGGATTTTCCAGGCAAGAGTACTGGAGTGGAGTGCCATTGCCTTCTCCGAAGCAAATGATAGCCGTTTATTATTTTGAACAGAGGAATTTGATAAACTAAGCCACCAAAAGGATACAGATATTTCAGGAAATACTATGTTACCACCCCACACTTTACTTAATGATTAACATGTGCCTGATTCATGCTCACAATCAATCCGTTTGTGTATTAATAAGCTCATTCTGTACCCTTACATGTGATGCAAAGCAGATTTTTTCTTTCTTTTGACTTCTAACGAGGCATGACAAGCAAAGTACAATAACTGAATTCTCCAATATCTCCTGGTCCGCGGAGAACAAAAAGCAGCATTAGATGAAATAAATTTAAGATGGAACAGGAATTGGTTGCAAAATAGGGTGTAAAACTTTACTTAAAAGCTATTTCTACGCGTAGCATTTTCTCTGAATACTGTAATAGAATTCTAGTTGCAATAATGGTTTGCTTACGGGCAAGCAATTAAGCACCTGCAGTCACTCCACAGGATGTAGATTTCACATGCACAGCTATTGTATAAATAAACAAATAGAAACTCACATATATAATGGCAAAGGCAAACACAGCTCAGATCTAAATTTTAAAAAGGCAGTTTCACACATTTTGGAAAATCATTTGTTTCTGTGTATAATTGGATTCAACTTAGCATTTTCATTTCCCAAATGACTAGTTAACAATATCATCATTATCTTTACAGTCTTCTACAGCAACTTAATCATAACAGGGCTATCACGAGCAACTGCATTAAGGTAAGTATAAAAAACATATAAGCAATGCATATGGTAAACATAAGCATGAGATTTTTCAGACGTAGGTGGGAGTTTATTTCATGACAATGCATTCCCTCTTCATTCTTTTGGTGGTCTCTCCTGGGAGAGCAGAATTATTGCCTCGGGGTATCTCATATGTTCTCTAGATCTTGAGTTGCCCCTTGCTTTAATATGTCTTGTGTGGCGTATGTAGCCCTTTGCAATTTATTCAAATTCAAAAACAACTGATATAGAATCACAACTTTGCCATGTACAACTCAGTGACCCTATTAAGCTGCATTGGCTTTCCTGGGGGCTCAGATGGTGAAGAATCCACCTGCAATAAAGAAGACCTAAGTTCAATCCCTGAGTTCAGAAGATCCCCTGGAGGAGAGCATGGCAACCCATTCCAGTATTCTTGCCTGGAGAATCCCCATGGACAGATGAGCCTGGTGGGCTCTAGTACATGGGGTTGCAGAGTCAGACAAGATTGAGCAACTAAGAACAGAAAAATTAAGCTGCATCACCTTTCTAAACTTGAATTTCTTCATGTGAAAAATCAAGATATAAATAGTATTTCCTTTCTAAGTGAGTGTGAAGAATCTCTACTTAGACAGTGGAGTAAAATTGGACACTTTCTCTGAGTTTCAGCTACCACTTAAAGAGGATCGCCAGCCAACAGTAAACTGCTTTCACTCTGGGCAGACTGGTCTTTTTCTAATCTGTGCCCTGGACCAAAAATATCCGGATCTCAACATTCTGCACCAAGGTCAGGCAATCAGGCTAGAACCTACACCTGATTTCACCAAGACCCATGAGTAGCAAAGGGAATTAGTTCATCAAGTTATATGACACAGTCTTTTAAGCCTTAAGGAAGAACCAAATGGTGCAAAGACAGGAGATTATTGCAAACAGTGAAAGAAAGAAGATGATGTTTTCATTAATTTAGAAACCATGACATATCAGTATAGTTTAGTCGCTCAGTTGGGTCCAACTGTCTGCAACCCCATGGACTGCAGCACATGCTAGGCTTCTCTGTCTGCCACCAACCCCCAGAGCTTGCTCAAACTCATATCCATTGAATCGGTGATGTCATCCAACCGTCTCACCCTCTGTTGTCCCCTTCTCCTCCTACCTTCAATCTTTCCCAGCATCAGGGTCTTTTCCAGTGAGTCAGTTCTGCATATCAGGTGGCCAAAGTTTTGGAGTTTCAGCTTCAGCATCAGACCTTCCAATGGATATTCAGGACTGATTTCCTTTAGGATGGACTGGTTTGATCTCCTTGAAGTTCAAGGGACCCTCAAGAGTCTTCTCCAACATCACAGTTCAAAAGCATCAGTTCTTCAGTGATCAGCTTTCTTTATAGTCAAACACTCACATCAATAGATGACTACTTGAAAAACCATAGCTGTGACTAGACAGACCTTTGTCAGTAATGTCTGCTTTTAATATACTGTCTAGGTTGGACATAGCTTTTCTTCCAAAGAGCAAACGTCTTTTAATTTCATGGGTGCAATCACCATCTGCAGTGATTTTGGAGCCCAAGAAAATAAAGTCTGTCATTGTTTCCATTGTTTCCTCATCTATTTGCCACGAAGTGATGGAACCAGTTGCCGTGATCTTAGTTTTCTGAATGTTGAGTTTTAAGCCAACTTTTTCACTCTCCTCTTTCACTTTCATCAAGAAGCTCTTTAGTCCTTCTTCACTTTCTGCCATAAGGGTGGTGTCATCTGCATATCTGAAGTTATTAATGTTCTCCTGGCAATCTTGATTCCATCCTGTGCTTCCTCCAGCACAGAGTTTCTCATGATGTACTCTGCATACACGTTAAATAAGCAGGGTGACAATATACAACCGTGATGTACTCCTTTCCTGATTTGAAACCAGTTTGTCGTTCCATGTTCAGTCCTAACTGTTGCTTCTTGACCTGCATACAGATTTCTCAGGAAGCAGGTCAGGTGGTCTGGTATTTCCATCTCTTGAAGAATTTTCCAGTCTGTTATGATCCACACAGTCAATGGCTTTGGTGTAATCAATAAAGAAGAAGTAGAGGTTTTCTGGAATTCTCTTGGTTTTTCAATGATCCAGCAGATGTTGGCAGCTTGATCTCTGATTCCTCTGGCTTTTCTGAATCCAGCTTGAACATCTGGAAGTTCATAGCTCATGTACTGTCAAAGAGCTTTGACTAAGCCAGTCAGCAGGCTTCACCAGGTACTGGTGGGCCTGGTGACGTCTGTTCAGGCTTCAACCATGACATACAGTTCAAAGTATATTAAGGTGTTCCAAATGGCACAATGGTAAAGAATAAGCCTGCAATTCAGGAGACAAGGGAGATGAGCATTTGATCCCTATGTCGGTTGGGATGATGGCCTGGAGGAGGAAATGGCAACCCACTTCAGTATTCTTGCCTAGGAAATTGTGTGGCTTTTGGAGCTTGGAGGGTTAACACTCCGTGGGGTCGCAAAGAGTTGGACATGGCTGGGCACACAAGCATATGCTAAATTGTCCAGGTTGCATTGTTCAAGCAGTTCCCAGCTCTCAGGTTTTAGGAAAACTGTGAGTGAAAATAAGATTGAAATTGTAGAGCAGTAAAATCCAAGGTTTTGGCAACCAGTTTGTCTGAGTTTTCTTACCACAGTCATCATTAGTTTTGAGACTTAAGGAAATTTCCTTGCCCTCTCAAAGGTCACTGTCTTCATTGCTAGAAGACTAATAGTGATAGTAGCTACTTCGGGGTCTTGGGGCATCAATCAATAACTCGGCAGATTATCTGGCATGAAATTAAGTTCCCAGTAAGCCTTGTTAATATTAATATAGGTAAGATATGAAGTGAAAGTCTCGCAGTCATGTCCGACTCTTTGCAACCCCATGGACCATACAGTCCATGGAATTCTCCAGGCTAGAATACTGGAGTGGGTGGCTGTTGGGAGCCAGCATGAGGAACTCCGCCCATGGCAAAGGTCATGAGGAAGGAAGCTTGGCATACGCAAAGGCGTGATCACTTTACGGGGAGCTCTCCCGCATAACCATTTCTCTCAGAGGAGTTAACTTGCAGCTCCAGTTAATAAAAATTCCTAGGCATGACAAGAGTGTTTCAACTTACGAACTTTGAAGGTTCTCTGGCCTGCCTGATCAGGCTAGTCTGGCCGCATGTGATTGTTTACAGCCTCCCAATTGTGAGAGGCACGGGATGTTTTAAAACTTTCTAAATACAGACTCTTTTAAGAAGTTAGAAGAGCATTAGTATAGTATTAGTAGGTTAATTAGGAATTATATTGGTGAAGGGGTTTTTCATTTGTCATGCCAATAATTACTGCTAATTCCCTGCCCTGGGTGTGACAAGGATGTCTCAGGTCAAACCTCTCTGCTGACAGACTAGCTTGTGTGACAGCCTCTCAGCCATAAACAGCACAGAGAGTTTGGAGTATTAGCATAGGGCTTTTTTCATTGATGAGTCAATGATTGCCATCAGGCCTCCATATCCTTAAGCACCTGGGAATATATTAATCAATGTATTTGGAATATAGAAAAGGAAATATAGTAGTTTTTTAATGTTAGCAATACTAGACTTTTTGAGTTAATGAATTTTCTCTTTTATTATAGACCACTGTACTTTGTTATAAATCACCATGTCCTTGCTATGTAAAAATGTAACTTTTTCACTATCTTAAGACAAAATAGATCTTAAGGGAAACATTGGTGAAGGGTTTACATTTGTTGAGCCAATATTTGCTGCTAAATCTCCATATTCCTGCCCTTATAATGAATATAACTAGCATATAGGAGAAATAAGTATTAACCTTTAAGATTAATCATGTTAAACCTTAGGTTAAGTAAATTCCTTTCTTGATTGTAACTCACTACACCCTCACCCTATAGAAATGCAACTTTATTTGGAGGGTGGCGCCTGATTTAAGAAAAAATCACCCCTGGAAAAATGAGTTTTCTGGTTAACTGACCAGTATCAGAAAGGGCCATAAAATGTCAGCAGACCTCATGGCCAAAAGATGATGAAACTCATAAGACCTTTGTATAATTTTATATGAAGCACCTGATTGTGACAAGGGTCAGGTCTGCTGACCCCCGCCATGACTCCGTATTCATCCCTATGTATAACAAAAAGGTATATAAACAAACCTGAAAAATAAAGAAATCGGATCAGTTTCTGGAAAGACTGATTCCCCTGTGTCGTTTCTTTCTCGCTCCCCGTTTTCCTGGCTGAATTCCCATCTGAAATGTGGGTACTCACCAAGCCTGCTAATTCTGCCTGGGCTTCTGAGATCGGACTGGGGAGGCCTCAGTGCCTCCTCTCCTTTGGGAGAATGGAAAGATGCCTGTGGCCTACGTAAGTGGTGATTGGTATTTATGTAAACCAGTTATTCAGCCTCTTTTCTCCACTAATTCTCCTACTACACTATCTGTTTCTAATCTCCCTCTATATCTGTAATTAAATAAGTTTTTTCCAGGACACCGACTCCGTCCCCACCTTCGAATTACCCTGGATCCACCGGGGCTGGACCCCAGTAGGTGGCCTTTCTCTTCTCCAGGGGATCTTCCCAACCCAGGGATTGAACCTAGATTTTCCACATTGCAGGTGGATTCTTTACCAGCTGAGCCACAAGGGAAGCCCTTATGGAAAATATGAAGTTAACAGCATGGGAGAGGGCAACAAAAGAGGGCAGTAAAACTGAAGGTCTCTAGAAAGATCAACACTGGATTCTAAAGATAAATTAGTACTATTGCAGAGTAGTAATCTAATCAGTTCATTTTCTTATCAATGTTGGAATGCTCTTAAGTCTGCCCAGTTTCCCCCAAAGATATTTATCAAAATCTATCCAAGAAAACTTTTTTTGAATTTCTTAACCTTGATAAAAGAATTCCTCTGATTCACTGCATTATAATTAAGGCCATATTTATAAAGGAATAAGATAAAAATTATGTATATAAACTATACATCAGTCTCATGTTAGAATAAAGTCTATGGTTGGTTATGAGTGTGTCATGTTTAATAGACTCATTTTACATATTTACTATATAGTATAAAATCTTGAATTTATTCTGGATAAATATGATGTTTGTGGTCATTTCTATACTGTACTAGGTCATTATTCTTGTTTCTGTTAAATATAAAATTATTTCTAAAGGAAATCTCAGGTCTATACCTTATTCATATGATTTTGCCCTATTGTGAATTTCAAGCATACAACCCAAAGCAGACATGGGATCTTACTTATTTCAGAAGTCTTGGTTGTAGTTTTACATATCAAAGTTATATGCTGAAAAAGTTCTTTTCTTTTCTTTTCTTTGATAGTATGTGTAAGATAATACTTGATAAAATGAACTGTATTATTCAGAAAACATACAAATCAATGACTTTAAAAACCAATTTAAGGTTTACCTCCCGAACAGATATTTCTCTATGCTGTTCCTCACTTAAGGGCTAGCTACAGTGCCCTTTAAGCAAGAATCTGAGCAATCTCCTCCCAATAAATAACCATAACAGTTGGTGTCGATGGGCCTCTTGTTGTCTTTTCTGCTTCCCCAAGGAATTCAACAAAAGCAGGGAAGATTAACGAGGGAAGTTGGAAGCTCATATTATATCACATTCACTCAAAAACTTGCCAGGTTTAAAGTCAAATTAGGAATTGCCGTTAAACCTTGAAAAGTTGGTTGTAAAGGATAGGGTAGCAACTAAAATTTACAGCAGAATAAAATGTTAGAATCCTAATAAATGTCCAAGAAGAACATACACACTAAGAGAGTAGACTCTTTCCAAGGTTATCTTGGATTTCATGGAAACATTTCTATTAAGTCCCCACATAAAAAGTGGGAAAAGAAAGATATTGCAACAATTCACAGAAGAAATTGTATTCTGTTTAAATCACTGCAGAATTACCTACGATTTCTAGTCAAGTGTAAATTCTAATCATGAAACTCTGAGCATCATTGTTAGTAGAAATGGAATGGGAAAATGTATAAAACCAACAAATAACATAGTGTATCCAAAACAAGTACCATATCCAGAAAGACTTAGCATTTTTCTGCTAGTTCATTTCTTGCCAACTCCCATGATTTTTAATGAATTCCAGAATATCGATCCATACCTATCTACCCTATTTGATATTAGCAATAGAATGGTTAAATGGTAACCACACTAGTTAAATGCAGCAAGAGCACCAGTTTGAATGCATTACCTAGAGTCAATATTTCAATTCTATCAATAATTTCAATAAAGAAAAAGAAGAAATATCTATTCTCATTGTCAAACCAATCAGAAAGCTTATCCCACATCCCACCCACTAAGTTCCAGAGCAATGTATGCTCTCTTGTGATAGGTGGAAACTAGGGTGAATCATAGATAGAGTAAGGTAAATGTAAAAGTGTGCCCAGTCCCCAAAATAAAGTAGCTGCCTTGGACATTTTTCAGAGCACCCTGCAAGGAAGTTTGCTATATCTCTGCATTGGGCAGGTCTTGTCTAAATAGAAATCAAAGTGGCAAGAGTTATAGAAATTGATGTGATGAGAACTGAAAAGTATTTGAGGTTGGAACTCTGAGCAATTGTTGGATAAATAATTTAAAACCTGCGGATAGTGATAAATGTCCTGACTCAAGCATGTGACCTTTCAGCAGAGCGGGGCAGAGACACACTTTTGCATCTCAGTGAAGAGCAGCAAGCTGGCGATATTTCAGCTGTGACTGGCTATCGATGAAGAGATGGACATTAAAAACAGAACTGCACTTAGCTGTGAATATGCAGCCTAGAATTTGTTTTCTGGCAGGCACTAATTCAACTCATTAAAAATATTAATTCTGATGACGCTCATAACAACCTATGAGATAGGAACTGTAATAACTCTTGTTTTGCAGATGGGAAAACAGAAGCACAGAGTGGTCAGGCAACTTATTCAGAATGCAGAGTCAGGTCACAGCGTGTTCAGGATTGAGAGCCAGGCACTGTGTCTCCAGAGCTGAGGCCTTGCTGCCAACCACAGTGACTGAAACTGAGAGAGAGAGAGCAAGGAATGCAGGAGCGAGTGAGTCATTCTGGAGCCTTCTTGAAGTGCCTTCGGGGAACAAAACTGCCTGGAAGGGCAAAAAGGACCTTCAAGAGTGAAAAGACCACTAAGACCACTGAGAGCAACTAAGACCACTGTGGGGAGCCCCATGACGACAGCGAAAGTGAGTGTCCCACCTGCGGGATGAGAGCTCCGAGGCAGTGGCAGGAGTTCTGCAGAAACAAGAGAGCACTCCATACAAAGGGGTCAGCCTTCAACTCCACCCAGCCCAGGGGATGCCACACTCACAAAAGTGAAATCCATCACCCTCCCTTCAACTCCTCTTCTGCATGCAGACACTTCTCTCCTACCAGAACACTAAGAACATTCCTCTTTCCACAGACCAACTTCAGAGAGCGTCTGTGCTCTAGTCTAAGTTTGATTCTTCTCATACAATCCTCTGGTTCAATCCCCTTGCAAGGAGCAGTCAACCCTAAAGGAAATCAGTCCTGAATATTCTTTGGAAGGACTGATGCTGAAGCTGAAACTCTAATACTTTGGCCACCTGATGCGAAGAGCTGTGATTGGAAAATACCCTGATGCTGGGAAAGATTGAAGGTGGGAAGAGAAGGGGATGACAGAGGATGAGATGGTTGAATGGCATCACCAACTCAATGGACATGAGTTTGAGCAAGCTCTAGGAATTGGTGATGGACAGGGAGGCCTGGTATGCTGCAGTCCATGGGGTCACAAGAGTCAGACATGACTGAGCAACTCAACTGACTGACTGATACAATCCTCTGGTTATCTTATATTAGGCATTCCCAAGAATACGGGGGTGGGTAGCCTATCCCTTCTCCAGTGGATCTTCCTGACTCAGGAACTGAACTGGGATTCCTGCAGTGCAGGTGGATTCTTTATCAGTTGAGCTACCAGGGAAGCCTGATATTAAGTAGTAGAGCTAAATATTTTGAATTATTGCTCCAATCCCAATCCAACACTGCAAGAAAAAAAAAAACGTTTTTTCTCCTTTCCTAATCTAGACCATCCTTTAGTGAAGATAGTTTTCTTATTAGGTTGGGGAGGAGTTTCTCAGAATACTCCTCTGTGAGAAGATGGTCCTTTTCCTATTTGAAACCTAACCCCATAGGCCAGGTCACTTCTGCTGTCTTTTTGCATACATATGGCCACTCTATTCACTCCACTTGGGTTCTTATGATTCATATCAGGTTGCCTCCCATGGACACGTGTACCTCTGCACACATGCTATCCAACACCCTGCACTAGGCTTCCACTGAAACAGGAGGTAAGGGGGCAGGGCACAACATTGAAAATAATGACATAGCCATCGTTTTCACTGTTGTTCAATTACTTAGTTGTGTCCAACTCTTTGTGAACCCATGGACTACAGATCACCAGTCTTCCTTGTCCTTCACCATTCCCTAGAGTTTGCTCAAACTCATGTCCATCGGTTATGCCATCCAACCATCTCCTTCTGTCAACCCTTTCTCCTCCTGCCCTCAATCATTCCCAGTGTCAGAGTCTTGACTTTTCTCATCAGGTGGACAAGAGATTGGAGCTTCAGTTTTAGCACCATTTCTTCCAATGAATATTCGGTGTTGATTTCCTTTAGGACTTGACATGTCCCTTCTGGACATGACAGAAACTAGTTAGAATCAACAAGGTTGAAGGTGGTGAAAGATTCGACTTCCAGTGGACCTTGAGTCTCATTCTATGTTCATTGTATTGCAGTACATTAGCATCCAAATGGCACACCCACCAATGACATTACAGATCTGAAGCCAATCACCAAAAGGCCAAAATGTGGGCAGTGGTCATGTTTCTGGAAATTCCTGCCCCTTCTCTGAAATAGTTGGAATAATTCTCTCACTTGTTAGTGTATGAAATTAACCAGCCCATTAATCTATAACCACATTGTATTTTAGATCTCTCTCTCACCTTCTGAGATGGCACACCTGTCTGTGGAGTGTTCAGTTCAGTTCAGTTCAGTTCAATCACTCAGTCGTGTCCAACTGTTTGTGAAACCATGAATCACAGCACATCAGGCCTCCCTGTCCATCACCAACTCCTGCACCTCACCCAGACTCAGGTCCATCGAGTCAGTGATGCCATCCAGCCATCTCATCCTCTGTCGTCCCCTTCTCCTCCTGCCCCAAATCCCTCCCAGCATCAGGGATTTTCCCAATGAGTCAACTCTTTGCATGAGGTGGCCAAAGTACTGGAGTTTCAGCTTTAGCATCAGTCTTTCAAATGAACACCCAGGACTGATCTCCTTTAGAATGGACTGGTTGGATCTCCTTGCAGTCCAAGGGACTCTCAAGAGTCTTCTCCAACACCACAGTTCAAAAACATCAATTCTTTGGCTCTCAGGTTTCTTCACAGTCCAACTCTCACATCCATACATGACCACTGGAAAAACCATAGCTGTGACTAGACAGACATTTGTTGGCAAAGTAATGTCTCTGCTTTTCAATATGCTATCTAGGTTGGTCATAACTTTCCTTCCAAGGAGTAAGTGTCTTTTAATTTCATGTCTGCAATTACCATCTGCAGTGATTTTGAAGCCCCCCAAAATAAATTCTAACACTGTTTCCACTCTTTCCCTATCTATTTCCCATGAAGTGATGGGACCAGATGCCGTGATCTTTGTTTTCTGAATGTTGAACTTTAAGCCAACTTTTTCACTCTCCTCTTTCACTTTCATCAAGAGGCTTTTTAGTTCCTCTTCACTTTCTTCCATAAGGGTGGTGTCATCTGCATATCTGAGGTTATTGATATTTCTCCTGACAATCTTGATTCCAGCTTGTGCTTCTTCCAGCCCAGCGTTTCTCATCATGTACTCTGCATATAAGTTAAATAAGCAGGATGGCGATATACAGCCTTCTCTTGTTCCATGTCCAGTTCTAACTGTTGCTTCCTGACCTGCATATAGGTGTCTCAAGAGGCAGGTCAGGTGGTCTGGTATTCCCATCTCTTTCAGAATTTTCCACAGGTTACTGTGATCCACACAGTCAGAGGCTTTGGCATAGTCAATAAAGCAGAAATAGATGTTTTTCTGGAACTCTCTTGCTTTTCCCATGATCCAGTGGATGTTGACAATTTGATCTCTGGTTCCTCTGCCTTTTCTAAAACCAGCTTGAACATCTGGAAGTTCATGGTTCACATACTGCTGAAGCCTGGCTTGCAGAATTTTGAGCATTACTTTACTAGCATGTGAGATGAGTGCAATTGTGTGGTAGTTTGAGCATTCTTTGGCGTTGCCTTTCTTTGGGATTGGAATGAAAATTGACCTTTTCCAGTCCTGTGGCCACTGCTGAGATTTCCAAATTTGCTGGCATATTGAGTGCAGCACTTTCACAGCATCATCTTTCAGGATTTGAAATAGCTCTACTGGAATGCCATCACCTCCATTAGCTGTGGAGTGTTTCTCTATAAATAAATCCACTTATCTATTACTTTGTGTCCAAATTCTTTCTTTCTGAAGCAAGAACCTCAAATTCACAATCAACACCACAACCCCCAAACAGAGACTATTCTTCCCTCACTGGTCTGTCGGCCACACTCTGGGCCATGATGGTCCCACTGTACTCTTCTGAGTCAACCTTGCTGGCCAGAACTCATGGCTTTTCAATGATAATTGTTCAAAAAGAAGATAAAGAGAAAGAAGAGGAAATGAAGAGGAATATGAAGAGACAGAGACTCCAGTCAATTATTCTTCATTATATTCATGGGTTCTTTGAAAATTAAAGTTTTATTGAACTCAAGAAAATAATTTTTGGTACACATTCTTAAAAATCTTTTTATAACTTCCATAGGTAGGTAAATCAATCATATACAGTCACAACATCTAGGTTTGCCTAGCAATTTTGAGAAAAGTGGATGAACAATTGAAAAAGCAAATCAACTCCAACCAGTTGAAATTTCATAAACTCTTTCATTGTTCTTTGCAAGATATTGTAATTCCTGTTCAAGATGGTGCATTTAATGTTTATATCCCTTAAGGAAAAGTGATATCACTTAAGGAAAAATGGACCCAACCAATTCTGTGGTCTTACAGACACCTCCCCTCTCTGAGATTTAATTTTACTGTTTGTAGATTGGTGATCTCACAGACTTTTCCATCATTAACATTCTTTGATCAAAGAACACCTAAAAATACATTTATTTTCCTCCTTTAGTCTATTATTTTGCAAGTAGGCTTATTGTCCAGTAACAATGCGTTCCTTGTCTTACTAACTAAAAGATCCATTAAAGAAAACACTGTGACCCAAAGCACAGGCCACCTTACAATTCCATGAGAAAGCTTTTAAGCACTAAATTTCTATAAGTAGTATTTACTTTAACTTTCCATCTTTCATGGAACCAGACGTGCCCTCTGTCTCCTAAATTCTCCATCACCCATGAGAACAGTTTTATGTGGTCATATTTAATTCTTTAATGTAAGGAAATAAGGGGAAAATTTTTGGATTCTGTTTTAATCTTGTGATTGTTTTAAAGTTTGTGCTTCACTGTGGCCTAATATTAGGTTCATCCAAACTGCAAATTGAGTTACATTATTTGTAGTGAGGAGATCATGAATTATTTTAAAGACGTAGCCTCAAAGAGGCACAGTTATTAGTGTAATGGAAATTCGAAGCAAAAGCAAGTCAAATTGCTTCTGAGAGTAGATGTATTTATGGCACAGATTTTTGTAGCAGAAAATAGAGTCCTCTTCAGAGTGGAAGTATCTACTTTGCTTTAGATTGGGATTTTCCAAGAAGTAAACTGTTATCTCTGTGGATAAGCTTGAGAGGACATGAAGAAAGGAACAGAGGGCTTACCATTTATAATTGAGCAGCCTCACTTTTGGAGTCAATCACAATACAACTGGGGCACAGATAATTCAAGGGGGTAATAATCCGATGGTCCATATCTCAGCCAGAGGTCAGAAGCTGTTGTTGGATGTCCATATACACTTAAATAAACAGCTCCCAGCATCCTGCAGTTCTTTCACTTAGAACGGCATATCATTTTGTCTTGTTCTTAAATCATTTGTATTCAGTCTATTTATTCACCAGACTTAAATTTGAATAAATATTTCAGAGGCAAAAATACATCAGTGCCTTCCCCCTGTGAGTGCTGCAGAACTTGATATGACTTCCGTGTTCACAAGCTAACAATTGGCACTGTCTTGTTTCCTGAACTGGAGCTTGGAATTTGGGAAATGTGTGAAACTAAGCAAAATGGAATGGGGGTCAGGCTTTCAAAATAATATCGGTATGTATTGGAACAAAGTGATGTTTCATGTTATAAGGAGGAGCAAAATATTTTTCTTTCTTCGTTCCTGTTCCAACTCCTCTAACTGCTGATTTGAATGCAAACTCCTTGATACATTTAGTGGAACAAAAGGCAGCAGGGGCCTGATCTCTGGAGCCTTTCATGGCCAGACGAGATAATTAACTACCCCGAACACTTTCAGAGCATTGTAGTATATTTTATTCAGTGATGGTTTGGATGACCCAAAATATCCCTTCTAACCTCTAAGTGGATGCATTTGCTTTCTGTGTGTGTGTGTGTGTGTGTGTGTGTACTTTAAAACAAATGGAGATATTGTTAAAAAAATTATGTACAATTTTTCTTTAATAAAACTGGTCAGAGCTTGATTTAAAAAAATCTTGTAAACGATAGTTTCAGTCACTTGTAAAAAAGGCATTATTACTTATTATGCAAAAATTAATAAAATACTGTGAGTGTACTCAGTGTCAAATGTACTGTTTGGATACCTTTGAGCATTTCTCTGCTTCAGAAAAAGCCAGGAAGTTTTGAAAGAACAAATACGAAGTCCCAGGCCCAACTTGAAATTATTGTATTATAACCTCTATGTACACATCCTAGAATGAATACTTCTCTCTCTCTGAATTCTGATGTTGAGCTCTAGGTGGTTCTACTGCGAATAGAATCACACTTAAATGATTTCCCAGAAGCGAACTCTAAATTATGTTTAAAAACACAAACTAGCTTAAGCAGAAAGGAAAACTCTCTGCCTCATGCAGTGACACTGTGGGAAGTCTGAGGTAAAACTGGTGCTAACCCATCAGAACAAGAGATATAAACACACCCAAGATTTCACTCTTTCTCTCACTGTTGCTTTTCCCTGAGGTTTGGCTTAATTTTCTCCCTTGGCAAATACGTTTTGTTTTGTTTTGTTTTCCCTCATTTTCTCAGATACTCTGCTGACGCTCTAAAGCTGAGAGTCAGCACACACATCCTCATGGAACTTGATAAGCAGAGAATGACCCTAGCTGTGGGTCTGGCATCTCTCTGTGGCTGCGTACTTGCTGAAATGAGAAGCTTGAGAGCTGCCTAGTGGTGCCACTGGGTACTCAGAAGGAGAGTTGTCAGGAGAAGCTGACATACATCCCTAGGAGTTTGGTACATGAACCAGAGTAGTGGCTTCTTGGTGCTAGAAGACTTCAGAAGGCTAGGGACTGGCTGGTACAGAGAGGGGTAGACTAGAAAAAATAAAAAATAAAAAAAGTGAGAATGTTGTCGCTGTTGAGTTACTAAATTGTGCTCGACTCTTTTCAACCTCATGAACTGTAGTCCTCCAGACCCCTCTGTCCATGGGATTCTCTAGGCAAGAATACTGGAGTGGGCTGTCATTCCCTTCTCTAGGAGATCTTCCTGACCCAGGGATTGACCCCACATCCCCTGCATTGACAGGCAGGTCCTTTACCACTGAGCTACCAAGGAAGCCAGAAAGTAAGAAAGCGGTTGTTGTCATTGTTCAGTTGCTCAGCAGTGTCCAACACTTTGTGACCCCATGCACAATAGGACACCAGGCTTCCCTGTCCTTCACTATCTCCCAGAGTTTGCTCAAACTCGTGTCTGTTGAGTCGGTGATGCCACTGAACCATTTTATCCTCTATCACCCACTTTTCCTCCTGCCCTGTCTTTCCCACCATCAGAGTATTTTCCAGTGAGTTGGCTCTTTGTATCAGGTGGCTATTGGAGCTTCAGCTTCAGCATCAATCCTTCCAATGGATATTCAGGGTTGATTTCCTTTAGGAATTACTGGTTGGATCTCCTTGCAGTCCAAGGGACTCTCAAGAGTCTTTTCCAACACCTCAATTCAAAAGCATCTATTCTTTGGCGCTCAGCCTTCTTTATGGTACAGTTCTCACATCCATACATGACTAAAGCGGAAAGGGGGATCCTGGATTCTTCACTCCCACAAGATAGAATGGGAGAGATCCATGATCCTCCCGTCTGTGAGGAAACAGGCTGGAGCAAAGTTTCTGGCACCTCGCTTTAGAGGGCTGCTTGACCTGTGGAGAGAGGGCTACCAGCACAGAAGAGGAGCAGAAGACTCTCACACGTCAGTTATACTGGGCAGAGTCCTGACACAGCTCACGCACAGGTCGCAGGAGAATGCTCGTGAGACAGAAGGCGTTACCAAACAAGAGAAGAGGAAGGTGATGCTCGTTAAAGAAAAAGGCATTTTTCTTGTTCGCCAATCTTTCATCACCTGGCCTAAAACTGGAAGGAGTGGGAGAGAAAAGGCTGTCGGTCAAACATGACCTGAGAGCAAAAGGAAGAGCATTACGCAGAATGCTAACAGCGCCTTCCAAGCTGGACTTGGGCAGGCTTGTTAAATTGAGCCGAAAGTCACGGAATTATGGAGTCTGACTGAACTGTCGTAAAAAGAAGTGAGAGGGCGGGGGTGAAAATTAGGCGGAGAACAGTTGAAGGCAGTGGTGGAAAAATTGATGACTCCTTGTTCAGTGCATTCCAAGGTGCTGACTGTCCCAGACACGGGTCGTAAGCACATAAATGACCCTCACCCCAGCTCTCAGAAACCTTGACGCTTAAATCTTTGATGGCCACCAGCAGAGGGGATCTCTGTCTATTCCCGTAATTTCAATTAAGAATGTCCTCGAAATGGATTTTGATTGGCCCACCCTCAGTCAAATGTCCACTTGAATGCATGGTGGGTCTTGTATAGATGAGCAGCCTTCTTCAGTGTTACACACCAGGAATTGGAATAAATTCCTTAAAATGAAGAAATGGCTGATTCTTAAGAAAGAAAGAGCTCTGAGAAGATGAAAGAATAAATACATGCTTTCATTACACACTCTGGAAGAGAAGACTTTAACTACTATAAAGAAGTTATTTTAATACATAACACTCCTGTGATCAAAATTGTTCTTTTATTTCAGTTCAATAATACTTTCCTCTGGTCTTCTTCCAAATCCTTTTCTCCAACTTTTTTTTTTTTTTGCTTGTCTATTGAGACTATATTTATTGAAACAAATTGAATTATTTTGTTAGAATATAATGTATGTTGAGGAAACCACTTATTTTCTCTACCTTTAAGACTTTTTAAATTCATGAACTTGTTCTTATGATTTATATGAATCTCTTTAATTGTTCTTGGGACATATTTACATATTTTTTTCCTAGAAAGTAGTTTCCCGTCAAATCTTAGGGCCATGAAATAGATTATGCATAATGAGAGTATATATGTATGTATATTTGTATATGCATATATTTACATGCTTGCACATATACATATTTAAATATATATACAAATGTATATACTATCATATCTTTTACATAATAAGCACAAAGTTAGATCTTAGGATTACTATAGGTTATATACAAAATATTAAATTTTTAGATTTTCTGTTTCTTGATTTCAGATAAAGGAGTTTTAGGTAATATCAGTAAGAGAATTGCTTAGAAGTTTTTAAATCTGTTTTAATGAAGTACAATTAATTTACAACTTCATGCTAATTTCTGATATACAACAAAATGATTCAGTTATACATGTATATGGGCTTCTCTGGTAGCTCAGCTGGTAAAGAACTCACCTGCAATGCAGGAGACCTGGGTTCAATCCCTGGGTTTGGAAGATCCCCAGATAAAAGGAGCATCTACCCACTCCAGTATTCTGGCCCGGAGAATTCCATGGATTGTATAGTTCATGGGGTCGCAAAGAGTCGGACATGACTGAGCAACTTTCACTTTCATACATGTATGTACATTATTTTTCATGTTATTTTAAATTATGGTTTATCACAGGATGTTGAATATAGTTTCTTGTGCTATAGATGGCCTTGTTGTTTACCTATACTGTATATAATAGTTTACATCTGCTAATCCCAAACTCCCAACCCATCGTTTCTCTACCCTTTTCCCCCATGACAACCATGAGTCTGTTCTCTATGTATGTGAATCTGCTCTTGCTTCATAAATAAGTTTATTTGTGTCATATTTTAGATTTCACAGATAAGTTATATATTTACCTTTCTCTTAGAATTGCTTAGAAATGTCTCTTTCTTCTTTGTTCTATTTGATATCATTTAAATTTATTAATTCCTTTATTGTATATCAAGTATTGGCTTAAAAAATACTTTGATAAGTGGATTCCCTTGTAATTAATTCAAGCCATGAAATCTGACAGTAAGGACTATATGAGGATTACCTGAGAATAGTAACAATCTCCTTTCTCCTAACACATGGCTGAAGTTGGGAGTGATGATCACTATTTCTCTTTACAGTAAGTCTCTTGCATGTGAACCTTCAAAAGAACGTTCAGATATGTGAATGTACCCAGAGAATGGATGGAAAGAAACAAGAGAAAGAAGTAACTGAAGAACCAAAGAGATTCATGATGCAGGAAATGGCAAGGGGGTTTTCTTTATGTCGGCGGCATTATGAGCTTTTGAGGCGCAGGGCCTGAGCGAAGCAGGAAGGCTGCAGCAGCCGTTCAGAATTCAGTCCAGTACTAGCATGCTATCTGTGATGATGAAAAAGGAGCTACTGCCCAGATACCTCTGGATTGTTTTTCCAAGAGGGTGGATAGAATTGAATCCATCCAGGAACCTGGACCAGTACCATCAATACCAAGTATGAGTGACTTTGCACTCCCCCTCCGTCCCCTGTTGCTGACGGCTCTCCAGCTCTACCATCTCCCACCCCCACCCCCAGTCAGGAACACTTCTTGGCTGCTCACTTGATGCCATCCCCTGTATGCCAGCTGTTGTACTGTTCTACTGTACTTTCCAGGGTCCTGTACTGTAAGATTAAAAGTGTTTCCTTTTCTTTCTGTGTGTGTTCTTTACATATTACTTGAAAAGTATTTTAAAGCTCTTACAGTACTATATAGCTGATTGTATTAGTTGAGTATCTAGGCTAAATTTGTTGGACTTAAGAATGAATTGGACTTATGAATGAGCTCTTGAAAGGGAACTCATTTGTATGTAGGGGACTTACTGTGTTTTAATTCATGCTGGGCTCATCCACTCCTGTTGGGAAGATTTTCTTGATATCACTCATTCTGTGTTTGCTTTCAAAGGAAGTGCGTTGTCTAGTAATAGCTCCTCTGTCACTGGTAAGCCCTACCTTCTTGAAAGCAGATCTCAAACATTCATCTCTTCATACCATTTCTCCCAGAGTGGCTGGAAAGAGACACTGATTTTCTCAATTGCCACCTTGTCCAAACACATCATTTCAGGGAACATTCCCACTGTCCTCACTCACACTATCTTTGAACTTCTATCATGTACATTGTAATGATTTATGGTCAGCTGAATTTAATCAGTATGCACTCTTCAATTGCATCTACTTGCAGCGTATATAGTTTGATAGACGCTGCCAACTGGGATTAAACTTCTAGAATGCAGGAAAGGAGACATTTTTAACATTTTCTATCCATTTTGATATAACTCCTAGCATAGTACCATGTGCAGAGAGGTCCTTGATAAGTTGTTGGGAATATTCCTGAGCTCAGTAATTTAAATTCAGGGCTCCAAAATCACAGCAGATGGTGACTGCAGCAATGAAATTAAAAGACGCTTACTCCTTGGAAGAAAAGTTATGACCAACCTCGATAGCATATTCAAAAGCAGGGACATTACTTTGCCGACTAAGGTCCGTCTAGTCAAGGCTATGGTTTTTCCTGTGGTCACGTATGGATGTGAGAGTTGGACTGTGAAGAAGGCTGAGCACCGACGAATTGATGCTTTTGAATTGCGGTGTTGGAAAAGACTCCTGAGAGTCCCTTGGACTGCAAGGAGATCCAGCCAGTCCATTCTGAAGGAGATCAACCCTGGGATTTCTTTGGAGGGAATGATGCTGAAGCTGAAACTCCAGTACTTTGGCCACCTCATGCGAAGAGTTGACTCATTGGAAAAGACTCTGATGCTGGGAGGGAGTGGGGGCAGGAGGAGAAGGGGACGACCGAGGATGAGATGACTGGATGGCATCACTGACTTGATGGACATGAGTCTGAGTGAACTCTGGGAGCTGGTGATGGACAGGGAGGCCTGGCGTGCTGCGATTCATGGGGTCACAAAGAGTCGGACACGACTGAGCGACTGAACTGAACTGAACTGAACTAGAGTCATAGAATGATAGAGCTGTGTGTATCTTTAGAAATCAAACTTCACTTCAGATCTTTCACTTTCAGGAAAGAAGATAAGGACTATAAACATTAACTTCCCTAAAGCAAACAAACAAGATACTTAGAAAGAACCTGCTCCAGAAGTGGAACTAAGGCAGAAATATTTCACTTCCATCCCAAACTCGCTTTCCCCTTCACTAAACTATGCCAGCTCTTCAATTTCTAGACTCCTAGTTAGTTTTGAATATATCCAGTGGAGGAGAAAATGAAGCAATTTGTCACTTGCCTTTGTTGGATTTATAACATAAACACCTAGATGCTGTGGTTGAATCTGGAAGGTGGATAAAACTTCCAGGGGACCCAACTCTATAAATTTGCACTGAATGAATTATAGTGAAATGATGTTTGTTTCATTAAAGACCAAATTTATTTTCTCAGAGGAACCACTCTCCCCGTAGTGTGTGCTCCAAACAGCCAGTGGACTCTCGATGCTTTCTCCGTGCCGCTTCTCAGAGGACAGTCACAACATAACTCAGGAGAGTGAGGTAATATTTCAGTGTCTTCAGAAATAAAATTGAGTGTCCCTGATCATACCAAATTGAGCAGAGGTGAATGTGTCTTCCAGACCTGCTGGACCTACGCATTTCTGCTTTTGGCCTCTGTCTTCTGTTGTCTCCATCATCCACTCGTTTCTATCCTTATTCATGGCCAGTTTCCTTGATCTTTCCACTTCACCCTCTTCCAGGTCTACTCTTCAGCCCCGCTGTGCATCTGTGCATGCTAAATCACTTTAGTTGTGTCCAACTCTTTGAGAATTTATGAACTGTTATCTGTCATGCTTGTCTGTCCATGGGATTCTCCAGGAAAGAATACTGGAGTGGGTTGCCATGCCCTTCTCCAGGGGATCTTCTCAACCTAGGGATCGAACCCACATCTCTTACGTCTCCTGCATTGCGGGCAGGTTCTTTACCACTAGCATCGCATGGTAAACACCCACACCCAGTTACTCTCCATTAAAAACTCAGATCCTTACTCTTCTCTATTTTTGTTTCTTAAAACCTTGTCACTTGACTGATCTACAAATATCTTTAGATTGTAAGCTCCCTGAAGGCAGGGATTAATACACCCTTGTTTCTGGTGTCAGCACAGAGCCTGTCCCCCAGAAAGTGCTTAATAACTGTTTTTTTTAATTTGATGAATAGCTAATATATCATGAAAATTAAGGTATGTGGATATTTAAGAATAATCCAGGAGGGCATGTTAATGGCTTGCTATAAAGCATTGGTTCCTGATAGAAGGGATTTTGAGTTCTCTGTACCATGCTAAA
The DNA here is from genome assembly GCF_042477335.2 of Ovis canadensis. Taxonomy (NCBI): domain Eukaryota; kingdom Metazoa; phylum Chordata; class Mammalia; order Artiodactyla; family Bovidae; genus Ovis; species Ovis canadensis. Next base: position 105,905,604 of record NC_091251.1, read on the forward strand.
AGATAAAAAGTATTATTTCAGTGTGGGGTAGTTTGGCTATAATTTCTCCAATAATATCACATAGGTGGTGCCCATAACCCTGATAACCCTGGTGGTCCCCATTCCAGTAATAAAGAGTCAGAAATAACATCGTTAGTCAGGGTCCCCAGGGTTGGTTCTATATATGATCCACTTCTCAAGGCAATATTGATTTTTTTTTCCCTCTCATTTCCTTAACTAGGAGCTTGCAAAAAAATCCAGAATCATTGGGCAGGAGAGAAAGGACCCTATTGATCATTTACTCCCAAAGATTACTACTTGGCTTTTGTAAACCATGAGTCCTGTAAAATTTCATAGTATTTCAAACCCTAATGGTGATATAAGCTAACAAAATGCTATTTTTTTTTTAACATTTTGTATCATATCACAGTATAACCAATTAGGAGCTTCCCAGGTGGTGCTAGTGGTAAAGAATCGGCCTGCCAATGCAGGAGACACAAGAGATGCGGGTTTAATCCCTGAGTCAGGAAGATCCCCTGCAGTAGAAAATGGCACCCCAGTCCAGTATTCTTGCCTGGAAAATTCCATGGGCAGAGGAGCCTGGTGGGCTATAGTCCATGGGACTGCAAAGAGTCAGATACAACTGAGTGACTGAGTACATACGGGATCACCAACATGGTCATAGTTTCAGGAGTGCAGCAGAGGAACTCATCCACACATATGCATGAATCCATGCTCCTCCAAACTCCCCTCCCATCCAGGTTGTCACATAGCACTGAGCTGAGTTCCCTGTGCTATCCAGCAGGTCCATGTTGGTTATCCATTTTAAAGGTAGCAGAATGTGCGTGTTAATCCCAAACTCTCTAACTATTCTTCCCCACCTTTCTTACACCTTGAAAATGTCTTTCCTTTTGCCTGAACATCTGATAAACTCATGTGGTAAGGCTTCTGACACTAGTTTTTCGTTTTTTGTGGTTTTTTTTTTTTTTTTTTTTTTTTTTTTTTTTTGCTCAACAGGTTTGACTGGTAGTCCTAATTTTTTTATATTAAAATAAAACCATAATATACATCTTATAACTCAATAAATGAATATTTGTAACAGGAACAATCCCAATTCTGACTCTATTGGGCAGAAGGTGGGAATAATATATATGTGTTTATTGGTTGTGGGAACTTTTGGAAAATGGAATAGGTAAGACTCAGTTCAGTGCTGATTAGAGTGGGGTCTGGAGTCCTTAAGTGACTGGCCTATTGTGCCAGGGCAGCAAACAGTAGCACCAGGATTTCCTCCTTCAGGCCAATAAGTCTCTCTCTTTCATAAATCTGCTTCTCAACATTCAAGAAACACAGTGTGAGCTATTTCTCAGACCAACTCAACGTGAATGCTCTCTCTACATGTAAAATATTGCAGAGACTTTCTACAGTTATCTCATATAAGTAGGCCACAGTTGTCTGAACCTTGATGATTTTAGAAACACGTCTAAACATTCCTACGAGGTGTGTTCTTTGTTGCTCTGTGACCCAGTGATGGTGCTGGGCTTTGATACTGTGAGGAGCCTGCAGAGACAAATGGCTTAGAGCTTCTTGGGCTCTCCAGCATGCACTTGACCAGATAAAACATGTTTGTGATACAAGTTAGACCTTAACAGTCTCCCTGCAGGGTTACACTCCGCTTTTTCCACTAAAAGGAAAGAGGAGATTTTAGATATAAATGCACATTAAGAGTTGAAAAGATTTTGAGTGAACAGGAGCAAAACAGGTTTAGTAATATAACAAAACCCAGTCAGCAGTGGCTTCAGAGATGTACACACTGGATGATCTAGACTCAGGGATCTATACACATGTCAGACGTGATTTTCAAATACAAGGTCATTACAAAAACTGCTCTATAAAATTAGCTGAAACCCTAAAGGTCACTCCACTTCATACTTGGTAGATGATACTTTTGGTGATGACTGAAAATGTATTTCTTAGTCGCCTACCCGTGCAGGAGATGCAAGTTCAATTCCTGAGTCGGGAAGATTCTCTGGAGAAGGAAATGGCAACCGCCTCCAGTATTGTTGTCTGGGAAATCCCATAGACAGAGGAGCTGCAGTCCATGGGGTTACAAAGAGTCAGACATGACTTGGTGACTAAACCACCAAAATCAATCATAAAGATCTCAAAAGGAGAATTACAGTCTGTTGTATTACTCAAATAGTCAGTGCGTGCGTTTATTCCTCGCTGAACTCTAACAGCCACTGCTGCTCTGAAAACACCTTTGATCATGTCGTTATCATAGTCCCAAGAAATACTGATTGAATCCACATAGTCAGAGGCAAGATATTGAACAACAGCCTGCCTTCTACTAAATCAGACATTTATGTTTGGTTTCTGGTTGGATTTCTTTCACCTGAGCAGTGTCCAGCCAGAGACAGGGGCTCAATGAAGTTATTTGAATTGTCCTCCATAATTTAAGAGCAATTTTGTGTAAGAAAAAATAAATTGTTTGAATTAAATCAATGATTTGTTAAGAGGAGTCTCTGAACTTACCACTACCAACACCACCCCCACCCTAACCACCACCCCCACCCCCATCAACTAAATGCACCTTTGTAATGAGATTGTGTTTCTACAGCAGTTGGTCCCTAGAGTGATTGAAACTAAATCTGCTTTGTTCTCCAAATCATATTTTGAAGTCCTAACCCTGGTTCTTCAGAATTTGACTTTATTTGGAATTTGGATTATTCAAGATATAATTAGTTAAGATGAGATCATTAGGATGGGCCCTAATCCAATATGACTTGTGAAGACATAAAAAGAGGAAATTTGGAAGCAGACATCTACACAAGAAGAATGCCATGTGAAGCTGAAGGCTTCTATAAACAAACAAACAAACAAACAAGCCACCTGAAATTCTCAGCAGACTAACAGAAGCTAGGGGACAGAAACAAAATGAATTTTCTCCCAGTGCCACAGAGAATCCTTTCTATCTGAAGCCTTAGTCTTGGGCTTCTGGCCTCCAGAACTGAGATACAACATATCTGTAGTTCTAAGCCGTCTAGCTTTTGGTACTTTGTTAGAAAATCAGTACACTCACTGATGCAGGTTCTGTACTTAAAATATAATTATGCATTTGGCATTCCTCTATACATCTTAAGAACAAGTAAGTAACTTGTACCTGGCTTATCTCAAGTTCATATGGGAAGCCCAACTGTTGGATACTTTCCAGATATGTCAGTACTTCACCTATTTTATAAACAGAGGTTCCACTGATGACATTGTTTGCATCCGTCTTAGTCTACTAAGATGACATAGCTTTTAGGACAACATACTGCCTTTTCATATGCCTAGATGTTCTAGTATAAATGTGGTCCCTCTTGACTATACAAGGAAAATCTCATTCTCCTGGAAAACACTGAATTTAGAATCATGCCACCAATCATTTTCTACACTCTGTATTTCCCAAATCTTGTGTCAAATAACAGAACTGTAACTCTCATTTTTTTAAATTTAGCTATACATCCTCATTTTGTTCATATTCTATCTAGAGTACATAAATGGCATTAACAGCTTCCTCAGACTTCATCCTTACATTGCAACATGCGTCTCTTTGTGAAGAAATGCCCATCCAGTCTCATTTTTTAAACCAGAAACTCAGTGCTTAACCTTAACCTGATGAGTAAACTAAGTTGCCTTGGTTCTAACTGTCTTTGCCACAAATAGACTGTATGACTTTGTATAAGTCACTTGAATGCTAAGTGTCTCAGTTTCAGTTTTGTTTTTTTCTTTATTTTTATTTTTTGCTACGCTGTTGCATGTGGGATACAGTTTTCACACCAGGATGGGGACTGTGCCCCCCTGCACTGTAAGCATGAAGACTTAGACACTGTGAACCCCCAAGGTTGCCCTGTTCTCAGTTTCTTTGGCAGTAAAGCACATGTAGAAAGAATTGTGCTCAGGCACAAGAAATCCAACCAGCAACCAAACATGAATTTCTAATTTAGTAGGAGGCAGGCTGTTGCTGAATACCTTGCCTCTTACTATATGAATTCAATCAGTATTTCTTGGGACTATGAAAACAACATGAACAATGATGATTTCAAAGGGGCAGTGGCTGTTAGAGCTCAGTTCAGTTCAGCTGCTCAGTCGCGTCCGACTCTTTGTGTCCCCATGGACTACAGCACGACAAGATACTTCAAAGTCAATTCTAACTTCAAATATTTGAAATGTATTTATGAGTAGCTTATTTATCCATTCATTCAACAAATGAATATTGATCACCTACTATATGAACAGCATGTATATAGAAGGACCCTGCCTCTCCTAGAGTTGGCATTCCAGTGGAAAAGACATACAGCTGAGACTGAATGACTGACAAGATGAGGGCTGGGTAGGATGAGTACAGGCTGAAGGGGCAGCAAATGCAAAGGTCCTAAATCAGGAAGGAGCTTGCTTATTCTAGGAATCACAAAACAGCCCATGCCCCTAGCCACTAGGACACACGTTAAGCTGGGACTGGAAAGTTGCAGAGTACATCATGAGAAACGCTGGGCTGGAAGAAGCACAAGCTGGAATCAAGATTGCCGGGAGAAATATCAATAACCTCAGATATGCAGATGACACCACCCTTATGGTAGAAAGTGAAGAGAAACTAAAGAGCCTCTTGATGAAAGTGAAACTGGAGGTTGAAAAAGTTGGCTTAAAGCTCAAAATTCAGAAAACGAAGATCATGGCATCTGGTCCCATCACTTCATTGCAGAAAAATGGAGAGACAGTGGAAACAGTGGCTAACTTTATTATTCTGGGCTCCAAAATCACTGCAGATGGTGATTGCAGCCATGAAATTAAGACGCTTATTCCTTGGAAGGAAAGTTGTGAACAACCTAGATAGCATATTCAAAAGCAGAGACATTACTTTGCCAAGAAAGGTCCGTCTAGTCAAGGCTATGGTTTTTCCTTTGGTCATGTATGGACATGAGAGTTGGACTATAAAGAAAACTGAGCGCCAAAGAATTGATGCTTTTGGACTGTGGGGTTGGAGAAGACTCTTGAGAGTCCCTTGGACTGCAAGGAGATCCAACCAGTCCATCCTAAAGGAGATCAGTCCTGGGTGTTCATTGGAAAGACTGATGCTAAAGATGAAACTCCAGGACTTTGGCCACCTCATGCAAAGAGTTGACTCACTGGAAAAACCCTGATGCTGGGAGGGATTGGGGGCAGGAGGAGGAGGGGACGACAGAGGATGAGATGGTTGGATGACATCATCGACTCAATGGACATGGTTTGGGTGAACTCTGGGAGTTGGTGATGGACAGGAAGGCCTGGCGTGCTGTGATTTATGGGGTCGCAAAGAGTCGGACACAACTGAGCAACTGAACTGAACTGAACCACGTAAGACTGTGCAGGTTTTTGCAAGAGTTTGAGCTCTCCTTTTAAGTACAATTGTAGCCTCTGAGGAGATTTTAAGTTGGAGAATTATATGATTGTATTTATTTCAGTCATGATTAATGTCTCATTCACTAAGGCAAATGAATTTCTAGAGAGACAGTAGATTTTTTTTTCTTTCTCTTTTGTATTCTTAACTTTCTATTTTTTCTTCATTTTCTCTGTTACTTTATTGAATTATAAATCTATTTCTTTTCCTTGCCCCCCAATTTTTATTTATTTATTTTCTTTTTGCCTTCACCAAACAGTACTTGAGCTATATTATGGCAGAAATTATTTCAACTGTGCGGAGGAAAGAGACCCCACTAGGGGTCACTTCTGACCCATCGATGACTCCTTGACTCTGCAATGTTGCCTTGGGGTTACAGCCAACTCACGAGTCACTTTTCCTCCTGTCTCCCTTCCCGGAGACACGTTTTCCACCTTTATGATACCCTTACCCCCTGAGGATCCAAATCAAAGGCATTGTGGTCCATATCCTCCCTGGACCGCAGCCACCGCAGGAGCCAGGCAGGCTATCAAAACAGGCCTGCCCAGGTGTTCCCCTGTGCTTGGAGTGAACCGGTGCTCCTGGGGACTTGGCTCTCTGACAAAGGTGGCATCACTCCTTAAAGAGGAATGTCACCGGAAAGGCTGTGATTGTGCGTGGAATGCCTGGACTGTCTGTCTGCCTCTTGTGAGTGGGCTGCCTGTGGGTCCAGGAGCCAGGCTTCCTGGAGCTTCCTTCAATTGTCTTCCCACACAGAGGTCATTACCGACTTAAAGACACAACAGCCGTGGCTTCAGCCCTCTGATGAAAGTGAATCTTCCCCTGATTTATTTCCAACCTGCTTGCTTTTGCACTGACAGTTTTATTAATTGGAGGATTTTTATTATTTTACAAGGTCAGTTGAGTCATCAAGGACAAGTGGGTCCCTTTGGTACTCTTCCTCTCTTTACATCTGCATATATTAAGCAATGTCTTCACACACTGTCTATATGCAAGCACCTATCCCTCAAACCTGAAGCGAAAAGGTGAAATTAACCTTTATATGCATCTCACTTACAAGCTGACTGCGGAGTCTTTGGAAAGATCAAGAAAGGAGCAAGTTTGCTTCTGCTAGATAAATTAATGAACTGAATTTGGTAAGCCGTAGGATATTTTCTTCTATTTATTTTCCCTAGCTTTTCTAAAGTTAAATACATCTCTTTAGGAAAGCCTTGGCCAACTTGTCATTGTTTTACTTGCCTGGCACAAATGAATGCATTTGTCTAATTAAATATGTTATCCTCTTTCATATTATATTGTTTCAGAGTCTACTATACACTGTCACTATTATCTTCCTTATATTTTACTTTACTATTTATCTCATTTTATGAATAAGAATTTTGAGTTTCACTAAGGTCAAAGACTTTCCCAAAAATTACATGTCTAGCATGTAACACATCATGGGCCAGGCCCAACATCTCTTGAACTTAGTTCAAATTTAGTATCCTTTACAATACAACGTGCTCTGCTAGGACCAGAGAGTAAATATTTTAGGCTTTGTGACCCGTATGTTCTCTGTCACAGTTATTCAACTTTGTTGCTTTAGCATGAAAACATCAAAGACAATACATAAATGAATGAGCATTGCTTAGTTCTAAGAACATTTTGTATTTGGACACCAAAACCTGACTGTCTTTTGATTTTCATGTGCCATAACACATTATTTTCCATTTATTTTTTTTATCTACTTACGTATCTAAAGTAAATAGTTTAGTGCCCTAAAGAAACATGTGGCAAGTGGGACCTGGCCACTAGTCTGTCATTTCTAGAACTGTCTAAGAATGGTCTTATGATTCAGACAGCTGAAGCTGAATTCGTTTGTAGCTCTTCATGAAATGAACAGCTAAACATCTCTAAAGCAATACCCATTGTTATAAATTGTCAGCCGAGTCTTAGGACCAGGGGTTCAGAGGTTAGCCATCAAGATGCTTCTTAAGGGAAAATAAAACGAAAGTTAATTTAATGCATGCAACTTAATAAGAGCATTTGAATCATATTTTTAAATATATATATATATATAATAAAGAATATGACTCGTTTTCCTACTAAAGAGTATCATACATAGATTCTATGAACTTCTCAAGAATTCTCAGAATATGTCAAAGACATATATTAAAATCCATTGTAGTCAAGTTTAACTATAATAAACCAACAAATTTTGTCTTATAGGCACAGATGAGAACATTGCATAGACTATTCAGGAAGGTAAATATCTTCCTTTTCTGATTATGTAAGAAGTTTTAGTGATTATTAAGTGTTTGCTGATAGCTAAGCAAGATAAAGCAACATATAATCTGCATAAGTACAGATCCTAGAGCTATAAAAGAGAAATGAGAAATGATCAACAAATTCTATAAAATAAGGGCTCATCATGTTTTTTTACAATTATGTAAAAGGTAAAAACCAGACAAATTCTTTCTGAATTAGCAGTTGACTGAAGCTGGAAGAGAAATTTCTAATCTCTGAATCTGGTCCATAAATGAAACATAATCAGAGGGCTTTAATCAAATTAAACTGAAAACCAAGAAAATGAAGACTATTCCATGACACTTCATCTTATTCCTTTTTGAGATAATTTTGGAGCTTAGTTTCTATATTCTACTTATATTTAACACAGAGTAAACATTTTAAAATATTAAAATAAAATATGATAATATACATTCTCTTGGTTAAGAGCAACTTCATTTGGGAGGCTGGTGGTAGGATTAAGAAAAGATGGGACTGGGGCATCCCTGGTGGCTCAGGGGTAAAGAATCCACCTGCCAATGCAGTAGAGACAGGTTGGATCCCGTTCCAGGAAGATCCCCATGCCACGGAGCAACTAAGCCCTGAGCCACAACTGTTGAGCCTATACTATAGAGCCTGGGAACTGCAGCTCCTGAAGCCTGAGCACCTGAAGACCGGCTCTACAACAAGAAAAGCTACCATGATGGAAAGCTACCATGAGTAGTGCCTGCTCCTTGTAACTAGAGAAACACCCATGTAGGAACAAAGACCAGCACAGGCAAAAATAAATAAAGTAATTAATAAATGTATAGACATAAAAAAAGAACAGATGGGACTATATACTGAGGGGTGAGGAGATAAGAAAGAGCACTGGCTTTTCTGATTTCCCGTCTCTGAGACTCTCTGTATTTAAAAGAAACAGGAATGCATTAGCTTCTACTCTCTGCCATCCCAAATATCTGCCCATCTTCAAGGCTTGCCTCAATTCCAGATTCCCCCATGAAACTTTCCTAATTATACATGTTCATGAATCTGATTTTGAATCCATGTAACATGTATTTAAAGACCATAAAGGTCGATGTAGATTAATTCTTTCAGTATTTTCTCAAAGTGATGTGAACTACTTAAGGTCCAGGATGACAGCATACCCTCAGAATGCACCTCTGTGGTGCCCCCACAGTAGGTCACTCTTGAAAGACTGCTTCTTCTTTTTTCTTCTTTCTTCTTTTTTCACATCTTGAAGGAATGAAAAACTACCTGTCATACTATCAGTGGAGGATAATCTTCCCCGACCTCACAAACAATCCTCACAGAACTGACTTATGGGGTTGGATTACCAGTATTTTAGATTCCCCACTGCAGAACTGAAAATACTACTTGTACTTGTACTAAGTACTATTGATAAGTAGATGGGATATGCGCTTGCTTCTTTGAGTCAGAAAATATATGACGATTTGTAGGGAAAATGTCAAACTTTGATTCCTTAGAGTAGCAGCATCTGTTTTAATCCTCTCCCAGTCTGTAACTCTTTTTTTCCCCAGCCCTGAAGACCAGCACCATATAACCTGGCAGACAAGAGGGTATCTGCAGTCAGAGTCTGACTCTATTTTTAAGATAACTCAGTGGGAACTCAGGATAAGTCAACAAATTCACACCTTCCAACCTATTCAGCTTTTGCATCCAGGTGTAGCACTGCTATTTTACATCTTACAAGTTAAATGAATGGCATAATGATCTCTCTATCTCCCACGGTTTTGTGTCTCATGATTCCTCGAGATTAAAACCTATTTTACTTAAGCAAGAAATTACATCAACATAACTTAAAATGAAGATGTGCATACATATAATAACCAGAGTGAAAGTGATAATCACTCAGTTGTGTCCGACTCTTTGTGAACCCATGTCCTATACAGTCCATGGACTTCTCCAGGCCAGAATACTGGAATGGGTAGCCTTTCCCTTCTCCAGGAGATCTTCCCAACCCAGGGATTAAACCCAGGTCTCCCTCATTGCAGGCGGATTCTTTACCAGTTGAGCCACAGTTAACATTTAATGAGGGCTACTCCTTGGAAGAAAAGTTATGACCAACCTAGATAGTATATTCAAAAGCAGAGACATTACTTTCCTGACTAAGATCCGTCTAGTCAAGGCTACGATTTTTCCTGTGGTCATGTATGGATGTGAAAGTTGGACTGTGAAGAAGGCTGAGTGCCGAAGAATTGATGCTTTTGAACTGTGGTGTTGGAGAAGACTTTTGAGAGTCCCTTGGACTGCAAGAAGATCCAACCAGTCCATTCTGAAGGAGATCAGCCCTGGGATTTCTTTGGAAGGAATGATGCTAAAGCTGAAACTCCAGTACTTTGGACACCTGATGCAAAGAGTTGACTCATTGGAAAAGACTCTGATGTTGGGAGGGATTGCGGGCAGGAGGAGAAGGGGACGACAGAAGATGAGATGGCTGGATGGCATCACTGACTCGATCGCCGTGAGTCTGAGTGAACTCTGGGAGCTGGTGATGGACAGGGAGGCCTGGCGCGCTGCGATTCATGGGGTCTCAAAGAGTCGGACACGACTGAGCGACTGAACTGAACTGAACTGAACTTGATGCTAGATGTTATGCTAAGCAATTTATTTCTCACAACAGCTCTGTAAGATAGATACAATGCTATCACTACGCACTCTTTCATAATGAGTAAATTGAGGCTCAGACAGGCTAATTCAGGTTACTGACATGAGACAGATTTTAAGGGGCAGATTGGGTTTAAACTCAGGATGACAGATTCTATTGCCTGTATAACTTACTCATAGAAGAAGTCATGGAAATATTTAGAGATGAGGGATAAAGATACTAATAGTGAGCCATGACATGTAAAATTACATGGAAAAATAGTTATCTGCTTGGAAAGGATGCTTTCACATGGATAAAGTATGCAGGAAATGAAATTAGTGTTTCTGTGTGACATTTTACTCATTCAAAGCATGCTCATTGAGCACATACTATTATCCAGCATCATTGGCCAATAGTGCCAAAAAATAGTATTTTTCACAAACTTTTTCCTTGTGGACTGTTTAGCTTACCTTCATGCTCTTGCTGCTGCTAAGTCACTTCAGTCGTTTCTGACTCTGTGAGATACCATAGACTGCAGCCCAACATGTGTTTCCACTCCTGTAATTCTCCAGGCATGAACAGAGGAGTGGGTTGCCATTTCCTTCTCCAATACATGAAAGGGAAAAGTGAAAGTGAAGTCACTCAGTCATGTCCGACTCTTCACGACCCCATGGACTGTAGCCTACCAGGCTCCTCTGTCCATGGGATTTTCCAGGCAAGAGTACTGGAGTGGGGTGCCCTTGTGTTCTCTGTTACTTTCATGAGGCTGTATGTAAGGTTTCAAGGCCATGTTCTCTGTGATATCAGAGTTGTAGAGTTGGAAAGAGACTCAAATACCATCTCTCCTTCCCAAACCTTCATGATCTGTAGGCTCAGCAATAGCATTGGGTTGCAAGGCAGAAAATGTATTGAAATTCAAAGCAATGCTGTGTCTTGCCATGTTCCAGGCAGTGATGGGATCCTAAATCTCATGACCTGTGGAACCTATTTCTCCCACTTACTATTGTTGCAGGCTTAACTGAGACCATGAGGGCCCAGCCTTCACACCTGTTTTTTATGTCACTTTAGATGTCCCAGTTCACTCTGCTTTGTGGTCTTGGATCCTTGTCTGTGACTTCCTTGTATCACTTCTGCTTCGTATCTCACTCCAAGTTCCAGCTCTAGCCATCTGTTTATCATATTTTTGACTTTTATGACAAGCAGAAATGGAAATATGAGTGGAGGTACAGATAATATTTGTTTTATAGTGAAAAATAAGAACACTAGTATGAGTATTGTGATGTAAGCTTAGAAAGTAAAGACAACCAAAAAATTGCTCACTCACAAGCAAGTTATCACTAGAGCAGGTAGAAGATATGGTCTTTAGGCCTCTTTCCAAGTTTACAAAGTTATGTCCTAGAGGATCTGTAACCTCAGCAGAGACTTTCAGAAAATAAAAGTTATAAGAGAGCAGAGCCCATTTGTATTCTGTTCATCATCAGATAATTTGGGGTAATCCCTGGGAATCTATGTAAGAATACAAGTCTGGGAGTTATCACTCTCATGGAAGACAGTCAAGTAAACCAAGGGACTTTTGATCACTATCTGTTAGTCATGCTCCCTAAGGGTGATGTATCCCCAGCGATTCTGTGCTACCCTATAAGCATGCAGTAGGATCTAGAAACCCAAAAGAGCTTCCAAGAAAGACGTGAAGGTGCAGCAGATGAAAATCTAACCAATGCTATTGAAGTGATGAAAGTAATGTTATTCAGGGGGGAGTGAGGAGTATCTGCTATAGACCCTAGTGTGAGGACTGTAATCAAACCTTATTCTTATGAGTTATCTCTCTGAGGAATAGAGATTATTCCTGTATACTAATTAGTGCTTGAATTTTGACCATAGATTGTCAAGTCTTTGATTATTACACTTGCTTACCTGGAGAATTCTTCATAGATACTTAATTTTTATTTTTAACTCCTTACCTCTTCTACTAATGTGAATTTATGGCTCCTATATTATTCAGGGTTCAACCAGAGAAACAGAATTAACAGATTTGGTGTAGGGAATTGAGTATGTGATGGTGGGGCCTGACTAGGTCAATCTGAAATCTGTTAAGCAGGAAGGACTTATCTGGAACTCTTAAAATGAGCTGAAACTCTAGTCCAAGAGTAGAATTTCCTTTGGAAAGCCTTAGCTCTGTACTAAGGCTTTCCATAAGATTAAAGCAGGCCCACTTATTTTATCTCTGATAATCTCTCTTATTTAAAGTCAACTGATTATGGACTTTAATCACATCTCTATAACATCATCACAAAATGTCTAGATTACTGTGTGATTGAATAACTGGAAACTATAGCCCAGCCAAGTTAATATTTAAAGCTGACACAATCCAATTTTAGGTGTAACTTGCAAAACATGGCGTTCTTCAAGCCTGATTCTCTGCAGAGTGTGAACATTTCTCCTTTTTTTTTTTTCCTATAAAGGGTCACTTTTCAGTCTTTAGGAAAATAATTCCGCAGAATAAAAATGCATTACTGAGAGGTAATAAGGTTAAAGTTGCAGGATAAAGGAGCTTGGATTTGGAGTCAGTTTGAATTCAGGGTGATTTGGGGGCAAATTCTTGGACCTCAGATTCTTCATCTGTAAAAAGAGAGGCTAATAATTATAGGTATCATATAAACTGTCTGGGAAAATCTACTAAGAAAATGCCAGTTTGCCTGAGTTAGTCCCAGAGCATTCTCAGGACAATTACTAATAATACCCTTTTACCCTCTAGTGTGATTCAGTTGGGAAAAGAAATAAAATTGTCCTCCTATTTATGTTCCACTCAAAAAACTGAGGTTGTTTTAATGGCAGCACATTTCCATTGGACAACAGTCGTTTACACGTCTGATTTATTCTTACTGCAGAGCACAGACATGAAGACTAACGTTGAAAGTTATAAAACGCCATTCTTAACTCAAGTGAAGATACTCTCTAATTTTTGTAATATCTTTTCGTGTTATTCCTACAAACATTTGCAACTTCTCAGGTTTTATCTTTGCCAAGCGAAATATCCTCAGCGTTTTCCAACTTTTTCCATAAGATGTGACTTCCAGTGCTTAGATGATCCAAGTAATTCTTTCTGGAACCATCCACAGGTTTTCAGTGTCACTCTTAAATATGGTGCCAATATCTTAAGACCAGGTGTTTTCTATTCAATTCAGCTATATTTAATTGCACAGTTGGTGCCCGTTAGCTAGGTTCTACCCATGCATTAATTTAATCCACCAGTGCAATTAGCAATAACAGTGCTGGCTGTTCTGAGCTTGCAGTCAACTAAATTCCTGAGTCTTTTGTAGAAGAAATATTGAGCTAGTCACCGCTGTTCTCTACTTGTGTAGCCTCAATAACTCCCAAAGTCAACAAAATTGCTTCCCTCACAGAAAGAGTGACTAGATTTAACATCCAATTATCAATGCTAACCCATGCATGGTCATCAAAGTCATTAATTGAAGTTTTAAAGAGGACAATGAAACACTCAAGTTTCTCTCTAGTTTAACATTTATATGCTGCTGCTGCTGCTGCTAAGTCGCTTCAGTCGTGTCTGACTCTGTGCGACCCCATAGACAGCAGCCCACTAGGCTCCCCTGTCTCTGGGATTCTCCAGACAAGAATACTGGAGTGGGTTGCCATTTCCTTCTCCAATGCACGAAAGTGAAAAGCGAAAGTGAAGTCGCTCAGTCATGCCCAACTCTTAACGACCCCATGGACTGCAGCCTACCAGGCTCCTCCATCCATGGGATTTTCCAGGCAAGAGTACTGGAGTGGGGTGCCATTGCCTTTTCCGATTTATATGCTAGTCATCATGTTTTGTAAGTAGTTATTCAATCACCTATTAATACTATAATCTATATTTTGACAACTTATAAACAATATATCAAAATTCAAATATTTGGTCATGGTTAAGGTAGAATTTCGGAGAAGGCACTTTCACTTTTCACTTTCATGCATTGGAGAAGGAAATGGCAACCCACTCCAGTGTTCTTGCCTGGAGAATCTCAGCGACAGGGGAGCCTGGTGGGCTGCCGTCTATGGGGTCGCACAGAGTCGGACACGACTGAAGCGACTTAGCAGCAGCAGCAAGGTAGAATTTATCTGTGGCATGCATCTAATTTGCCATCAATTATGGATAAGGTAACATATGGCTTTGAAGTAGACAGATCTGGACTCTAATCTAAATTTATCTACTTAATAAATGTGTGATTGGACACCTCATTTAATCTAAATGTCATGAGTCTCTTCTTTAAAATATGGTTGTAGGTATGCATTATTTAGCACATAGAAAATGCCCAGTGAAATACTTGTTTCATGTTTGGGGATAAATAATTGTAATTATTGTTATTGTCATCATTGTTGTTATTATCATCACCCTGGAAGCTTGAAGCAACCATATGATGAAGCTCTTTAAAATCCTTCATTTGATAACACAAACAATTGCATTCAAGAGACATTGAATGAAGACATTGATGTAGCGACTTAGATTGCTGGGATTTCTTTTGCATGTTTATCAAGAGAAAATGTAAATTGTATTCATTGTCTCCACTTTCTCTTTATCCATTTATTCCTCCCTGGCCTGAAATACAAATGACATTGTCACAACTCTTCTGAAATTTTTCTCTTAAAATATTTCTTCTGACTTCCAAGTGAGAATCCGAAGCCTCCCCTATGTCTTTTTACAATTTGATCTCTTAACTGTGTTTCACATCAGTGGAACCTTTCCACTGCTAGAAACTTTCTCTTTTGATGTCAATGACAATACCCTCTCCTAGTTCACGACTCTACTCCTTGTCTGTTTCAGTTTCCTTCATTGGCTCTGCTTCCAGTAGAAAATTTGGCTCTGCTTGACTACCCTTCTCATCACGAGTTACTTTATTTTTACAGGCCCAACAACAACTTTTATATTAGTTATTCACGCTTCCATCTTTGTAAACCTGATTTCTTATTTCAGAGATGTGATTTGTTTCCTAAAAATCCAGGTGCTTTTCTGTACCCTCTTTGAATTAGGGAGGGCCATCTAACTACATCTGGCATTGGCTATAAGTTGAAGTGACAGATTTCACCTCTGCACCAAAGCATAGCCAAGAAATTATGGATCATCGTATTGTCTCTTTCCCTGATACAGGGATGTGAGAGATCTTGTGTTCTGAATGGTGAAACTATATAATACTAGATTTGTATCAGCCTAAATCCTTGAGCCACGGTACAGAGAAGAATCACTGCTCTACGAATATAAGTGCGATCTATGAAGTGTGAGTGAGAAATGTGTTAAGTCACTCAGGCTTAGGGGTGATTTTTATAATTATATACTTATTTTAGGTTAGCAGATCTGGGCCAGTTTTCTTTAAAATATCTTCCATTACACATTGTGACCTCCATTTTCGTCAGTATGCTAGACTGTTGATCACTTCAGTTTAGCTCAGTTGCTCAGACATGTCCGACTCTTTGTGACCTCACGGACTGCCCCATCCCAGACTTCCCTGTCCATCACCAACTCCCGGAGTTTGTTCAAACTCACGTCCATTGAGTCGGTGATGCCATTCAACAATCTCATCCTCTGTCGTCCCCTTCTCCTCCCACCTTCAATCTTTCCCAGCATCAGGGTCTTTTCCAATGAGTCAGTTCTTCATATCAGGTGGCCACAGTTATTGGAGCTTCAGCTTCAGCATCAGTCCTTCCAATGAACATTCAGGACTGATTTCCTTTCGGATGAACTGGTTGAATCTTCTTGCAGTCCAAGGAACTCTCAAGAGTCTTTTCCAACACCACAGCTCAAAAGCATCAATTCTTTGGTACTCAGCTTTCTTCATAGTTCAACTCTCACACCCATACATGACTACTGGAAAAACGATATCTTTGACTAGACAGACCCTTGTCAGCAAAGTAATGTCTCTGGTTTTTAAAATTCTGTTTAGGTTGGTCTTAGCTTTTCTTCCAAGGAGCAAGCATCTTTTAATTTCATGGCTGCAGTCACCATCTGCAGTGATTTTGGAGACCAAGACTACTGATAGTCATCACAAATGACAACATCCAAAAGAAATCTACTCATGTATGTTTTTATCTGGATATTTCTAATGATATAGCATGTATTGCCCTTTCTGAAAAATATCTCAGAAATGCCCCTACTTTCTTCTTGCCTCTTCCAACATCCTGATTAGAATGGTTGTTGTTGTTGTTGTTTAGTTGTTAAGTCATGTCTGACTCTTTGCAGCCCCATGGAATGCATCATACCAGGTTTCCCTGTCCTTCAGAGTTTGCACAAACTCATGTCAATTGAGCCGGTGATACCATCCAACCATCTCATCCTCTGTGTCCCCTTTTCCTCCTGCCTTCATTCTTCCACAGCATCAGGGTCTTTGCAGTGAGTTGGCTCTTCACATCAGGTGGCCAAAACATTGGAGCTTCAGCTTCAGCTCAGTCCTTCTAATGAATATTTGGGGTTGATTTCCTTTTGGATTAATAGGTTTGATCTCCTTGCAGCCCACGAGACTCTCCAGAGTATTCTCTGGCACCACAATTTGAAATCTACTGGAAAAACCATAGCTGTGATTGAAGTGAAAGTGAAGTCGCTCAGTCGTGTCCAACTCTTTGCAACCCCATGGACTGTAGCCTATCAGGCTCCTCCGTCCATGGGATTTTCCAGGCAAGAGTGCTGGAAAGTGGATTGCCATTTCCTTCTCCAGGGGATCTTCCCGACCCAGGAATTGAACCCGGGTCTCCCGCATTGCAGGCAGACGCTTTACCGTGTGAGCCACCAAGGAAGCCCTCAATCATAACTGTGATTACATTTACCTTTATCAGCAAAGTGATGGCTCTGCTTTTTAATATGCTTTCTAGGTTTATCATGACTTTCCTCCCAAGGAGCAAGCGTCTCTTAATTTTATGGCTACAGTCACTATCCGCAGTGATTCTGTATCCCAAGAAAATAAAATGTCATTGTTTCCACTATTTGCCATGAAGTGTTTAGAATGGTGAAATTGAAAGTGTGAAAGTGTTAGTCACTCAGTTGTGCCCCATTCCTTTGTGACCCCATGGACTGTAGACCTCCAGGCTCCTCTGTCCATGGAATTCTCCAGGGAAGAATACAGGAGTGGATTGCCATTCCATCCTCCATAGGATCTTCCTGACCTAGGGTTCAAACCTAGATCTCCTGCATTGCAGGCAGATTCTTTATCATCTGAACCACCAGAGAAGCCTATTTAGAATGGTAATAAGCTCCAATGCTGATTATTATCTTAGCCCATTATTTCCAATATTTCCCGAATCCAAACCATCTTTCTCTAAACATTTTCCCTTATACAAATGTGCTTAATCACTACTCATGGTCTACAAACAGAAGACCTTCTCAATCTGCTCCTTCTGTGCTTGTATAATTCATAAAAATCTACTTACAGATACTGTGATTTAGTCATGTTGGATATTTATAAATCTTTATGTACTTTAAACCTGAAAGCGTTTCTTATGATATTTTATTTTAACTAAAAGTACTTAAAATTTTTTATCTGATCCTTTAATTTCAATGCAAGTTCTGAGTGATGATTCATGAAACCAGAATAAGGAAGCAATTAATTTTGAATAAGGATATTGGAGAAGGTTTCACAGAAGCAGTTATACTTATGACAATCCTACAAGCAATCTGACTTGTGTTATGTCATACATATTTTATCTTTCTGTTTGTGATGGTTAATTTTATGTGTCAGTTTCATAGGATCACAAATGCCCATATATTTTGGCTAAATATTATTTTGGGGTGTGTTTGTGGGGATGGTTACAGATGAAATACGCATTTAAAATATATTTATTTGGCTGCACTGGGTCTTAGTTGCAGCGTGTGGGATCTTTGATCTTCATTGCTACTTGGGAAATCTTTAGTCGCGACATGTGGGATCCAGTTCTCTGACCAGGGATGGAACCTGGGCCCCCTGCATTGGAAGCACAGAGTCCTAGCCCCTGGACCACGGTTTGTTCTCCCTGATTTGGAGGGGCATCGTCCAGTGTGCTGAGTCTGAATTAAACAAGGGGCTAAAAGGGGAAGAGCTCAGATCCCCCTGCATGATGGCTTGACCTCCAACAACTATCTTCTCCTGCCTTCTCCCTTCTGCACTCAGGACTTCAGAATCCCCTGGCTCTCAGATCTTTGACTTGGACTGAATTACACTGTCAAGTCCCACTTGAAGATAGCAGACTGTGGGGCTTTTCAGTCTCTGTATTTGAATGATCCAATCTCTTACAATAAATCTCATATACAAAATTTCCTATTGTTTCTGTTTATCTGGAGAGCCCTGACAAAGTCACTATGATCATCCCAACTAGACAGGAAAATCACTAAGGGAAAAATCTTGTTATTTTTGTCTTTTTCACTCACACTGTACCTAAAATAATGTCTTTAGATGAATGTTTTATAACTGTTGTTTGAAGTGAAGAGAGCATTTCTGTTATCCTATCCATATCTCTATTATCTTTGTCAACTACTCCCCAAACACCTACTTATTGAGTCTTTCAAGAATCCTTGAGATGCTGACAACAAGATTACTGGTTTACGAGGTTCAGAATTAATCTCTTACTACTTTATTAAGATTTGGTATATTTGCTTATCTCTGGCATTTTATAATACCTTGAATTGCTGACAGCGTATCAGTAATCCTAGCCACAAATAATTTTAGTATGTAACTGACTCTTGAAATTTCAACTCATTAAAGGTACCTGTTGCTCTCTTACAAATATCTCTCTAATCCTCGGGATTAAGTTCCTCTGAAGTATTTGATTTACCTTTCTCATTAAGAGGACCATTCTCTTTAAAGGAAAAGAGAATTGAAATTTCAGATAAATCCTGCTTTCTCCATACAATATTTTTTGTTATCTATTATGCTCCCAAAGCAATGATTCTAGTCATACCATGTCTTTATCTCACCATCTTGCTCTCTCTCCTCTTTTCAACCTACTTATACAACTTCATTTGACTATAAAGACCTTACACTTTTAGCCTAGCAATTCATATCTACAAGGCAAATCCGACGAAGTTTACCCTCCCCCCAAACTGGGCTTCTTTGGTGTCTCAGAGGTAAAGAATCCTCCTGCCAAGCAGAACATGTGGGTTTGATCCCAACTCTGGGTAGGGAAAATCACTTGGAGAAGGAAACGGCAACCCACTCCAATATTTTTGCATGGGAAATCCCGTGGAAAGAGGAGCTTAATGGGCTATAGTCCATGGGGTCCCAAAATTGTTGGACATGAATTAGCGACTAAAACAACAAAAACAAGTGTATTTTCCAGGTAATATATATGAGTAAATGTAGATATAGTTTTATATGCATATATAAATATGCATGTATATTTTCCATTAGTGCTACTATACATCATTTATAAATTGTTCTTTGGAGTATTTTTATTTGAAAATATATAATATATTGCAAACACTGTGTATTGTTGACAAAAGTAGATTGATCCTTCAGTTTTTAAAATTAATTTTAGTTTTTAAAATTATATAACAAATTGTCTCTTTTTGATATACAATCTGGAAATTTGAACACATATAGATCAATGTAATAGCATAATAATCAGGACACAGACTAGTTCCATCAGCCTACAATGCTCTCGCCTACTTCTCATTTCCATCACACCTGATCCCCACCCCTAACTCTGGGCAGCCACGGCTGTGTCCTCTACCACCTGAGCTTTGTGTTATCAAGAACAGCATTCCACTGGAAACACATGGCATTTAGAGACTGACATCTTTCACTCAGCATAAAGTCACTGAGATTTAGTCAGATTATTGGAGGCATCCATAGTTTGTCATTTTTATTACTGAATAATATTCTACTTAATAATATTAAGTGAAGTATAATACATATATATTCCACTATATATATATAATTCCATTCCATTCCATATATATATTATATACATTCCACAATATATATTATATATATTATATATATAATATAATAATATTAAGTAATAATATTACTTAATAATATTCTATAATAGCAGATGTGGCATAGCTTCTTCATACACGTACATCTGTTGAAACTTATATACACTGTTTTCACTTCTGGGTGATTACGGATAGAGCTACCATAAACATTCAGGCATACATCTGTGGGTGACTAGAAATTTTCATTTCCCTAAGTTGAATATCCCCATAAATCATTGTCAGGTCATATGGTATAGGAATAAGAAACTGCTTTCCAGAGTGGCTATAGCATTTTGTTTTAACATCAATGTCTGAGAATTCTAGCTGCTCTCCATTCATCTCAGTACTTAATATTACCCCTTTGTAAGAAAATTAATTCTAGAAAAATTAGCTGCTGTAAAACATTCATAGAGGTATTTATCATGATTTTAATTTCCAATTTCTCTAGCAACTTCAGTTGTACTTTTAATATGCTTACATGCTATCTCTATATCCTCTTTGGTAGAGTATGTTCAACGTGTTGTCTATTTTTAACTGGTTTGATTTTTTCCTGTTGAATTTTGAGAGTTCTTTATAAATTTTGAGTACATAATTTTCTTTCTTACAAGTGATTTAGAAATACTTCCTCTTAGTTGATGGCTTGCCATTTCAGCTCCTTTTTTCCATGGAGGAAAAAAATGTCGTTTTCTTATGTTTTCAGTTCAGTTCAGTCACTCAGTCATGTCCAACTTGTTGCAACCCAGTGGACCGCAGTGCACCATGCCTCCCTATCCATCACCAACTCCCAGAGTCTACTCAAACTCATGTCTATTGAGCCGATGATGCCATTCAACCATCTCATCCTCTGTCGTTCCATTCTCCTCTTGCCTTCAGTTTTTCCCAGCATCAGGGTCTTTTCAAACGAGTCAGCCCTTCTCATCAGATGGCCAAAGTATTGGAGTATCAGCTTCAATGTGATGTTCATGTATTAATTTTTTCTTTTATAAATTTGGGTTTATTTTGTGTCTATCTCTGTGTAGCCCAGGGCAAGAAGCATTGCTCCTATGTTTTCTTCTAGAAGCTTTATAATTTTAACTTTTATATTTATCCATATGATCCAATTTGATTTAATTTTTATAAGGGAGTGAGATTTAGATCAAGGTTTCTTTTTGCATAAGCACATTTGAATTTTTATCAAAATTTGTTGAAATGATTATTCTTTATCTATTGAGTTGCTTTTGCAATTGCCTATGTTTTTATGCGTTTACATCTGGACTCTTTTCTGTTCCATTCATCATAGGACCATTTCTTCACAAACCAGCGTGTCTTAACTACAGTATTTAAAGCTAAGTCTTAAAATTAGCTTAATTCATGAAAATGTATTCTTTTCAAAACTGTTTTAACTACTACAGTTTATTTGAAAGTCCAGATAGATATTGAACCAGCTTGCTTTTATATAGGAATAACTATATATATATATATATATAAAATATATGCATGTATCTAATGTAATAATGAACGTGTCATCTTCTGGAATTTTGATTAAAAATCATGTTAACTATCGATCAATGTGGAGAATTGGCATCTTTACTATGTCAAGTTTTCCAAACCACTAGCAGAGCAATTCTCTCCATGTATTTAGATCTTCTTTGGCCATGTGAGACTCAGTCTGGTGTCTGGGTGGTTGCCTACCTGCTTATTCAATCTTCTAAGTTTTATGCAACTTAGAATGAGATTTACTCATGCACAGCTGTGGGTTATCTCAGGCATTCAGAGATTCCTTTACAGACATGCTTTCCTGAGCTCTTCCCCTTTGGGATCTTCTTGGTACTTATCAGTTCCCTGGGAATTCTCTTTTCAGTCCTCCAGTTTAAGACAGCTGGCCTTTAGTTATATCACTTTGCTGCTCACTTTTGCAGAAGACTTTATAGCAAGGAGACAGAGAGAGAAATAAAGCAGCAGGGATCCCCCTGACTCTTCGGAAATCAAAGCTCCTGGAATCAGGGAAGATGGTTTTTCTCACTCAAGTTTGTGTTCCTCTGAGATCCAGATGGGCCTTTTACCAACTTCCAGGGCATTGCTTGGAGGGTAAGATGTGAAAGAATGGAAAAAGCAAAGCAAAATAAATAACAACAAAAGCAAGGGATTTCTATACTCTCTCACCACTGAAAGTTCCTTTTCTTGCTCCTAGAGCCAAAACCAGGAGATCTTCCCTGGAGCTCTGTCTGCACATGAGTTTCTGGCTGTTGGAATTCAGGCTACAGAATAGGAGAGGTGGGGACAGAGAGGTAAACCCCACTCCATTTCAGCAGTTCCTGAATTCTGACTTTAGCCCATTTCTTTTATTATTTTTTTGAGTTCTTAAATAATTCTTTCACATATTCTGTTCAGATTTTATAAGTTGTATCAATGGGAGAGATAGCTTCCCTGGTGGCTCAGAGGTTAAAGCATCTGCCTGCAAAGCGGGAGACCTGGGTTTGATCAATGGGGGAGATGGGGTAGAGAATGCTGACTCCACATACTAGATACCTGAATTTCCCATTCTGCATTTTAAATTACTGAATAGTATTTTGCCTTATGAATTTACCACATTCATATAATCAGTCTCAATTTGATGAGAATTTAAATTATCTCTAAAGGTTTACTATTTTTAAACACTTCTAGACAGCTCTGAAACCTACCTTTGTGCAATTATGTGTTTATTGCACTCTTATAAGGATAAATCACTAGAAGTAGGCTTTCTGACCCTGTGTATGTCACTTTAATCACAGGTATACACTGCCAAATTGTTTACCAGACAGGCTGAAAATTTGATTCTTACCTTAGGTCTATCCTCTTCTTGCCTTTGCCAACAGTGAGTACCATTATTTACTTTAGTATTTGCTACTTTAGGACTAGAAATATATTAATATTTTATTCTTAATACTTTGGTCATTAATATTTAAGTTTTTTCTGTTATATTTTCCTTTTATCATGTGCTGCTTATGCTTTTGTCCCATTGATCTCCCATACTAACATATAATAATGAGTTGCTTACAATTATTGAAGAATATTTAATTGTTGCTACATGTCTTGTATTTTTTCCCTGAATTATAACTGTTTTTAAAATTATTTAAAATTTTGGAGTTGGAGAGAGAGATAAATTGGGAGTTTGGGATTAACATATACATATTACTGTATACAAAATAAGTAAATAACAAGGAGTTGCTCTTTAGCACAGAGAGTTATACTAATATCACAATAACTTGTAACAGAAAACAATCTGAAAACGTATATTTATGTGTATATATATAACTGAATCACTTTTGTATACACTTGAAATTAATGCAACATTGTAAATTAACTATACTTCAGTTAAAAAAGAACAGAAAAATCTGCTTACCAGGTGGCTCAGACGGTAAAGAATCTGCCTGCAATGCAGACTTGGGTTTGATTCCTGGGTCAAGAAGGTTTCCTGGAGAAGGGAATGACTATCCACCCCACTATTCTTGCCTGGAGAATTTCATGGACAGAGAGCCTGTCAGGCTACAGTCCGTAGGATCACAAAGAGTTGGACACAACTGAAGTGATTGAGCACACACGAACATACATCATGCACGCTACTTCAACCATCTACTGAGGCAGGAAAACATTCAATTGGAATTTACCCTGGGTCTCCTACATAGGAGGCAGATTCTTTATCATCTGAGCCACTAGAGTAATGATCACATAGTTGTCCTGGGATAAAGGCAAAGTTGTGGCTTTCATTTTGATATCACACTCAGAAAAGCCTTCCCTCCATCAGCTCACTTGCCTGGTATTCAGAAACTTTAATGGGTGCTTCATTTCTGTGCACCTCATGGCAAGACAGGGTCCTCATATTTGGCTGTGGGGACATTGTTTGATTCCACTCCAGAGTGCTTGTATGGCAACAAGTAATTGCTTTCTTCCAGAAATGCTATAA
Source organism: Ovis canadensis (assembly GCF_042477335.2). NCBI lineage: Eukaryota > Metazoa > Chordata > Mammalia > Artiodactyla > Bovidae > Ovis > Ovis canadensis. The sequence continues at coordinate 105,929,725 of NC_091251.1, forward strand.
AGTTTACAATGGTTCACCTAATTGCACAATTAGGCACACTGAAGTTGGCAGTTTATTTCTTGACATACACTTTCCCCAAACCACCACAGCAAACTGTAGAGGAAAATACCCATTTAGCTTTGGGTCTGGAAATTCAACTGCGAATGCCAAGACTCTTATGCCAAGACATTAAGCCAATCCCAAGTTCACTTTGGCTTTGTATCCTGGTCTGGGGAGGGGGCCATGAAATGCACCAATGTATTTATAGGCTGGACAGATTTACTATTGAAAAATTTCCATAATGTGGTCTTTAAAGTTATATTTACAAAAATAAAAAGCAAAAGTGATTTTCCCTTTGGAATTCCCTAAGTCAAGGGAAATATTCATATGGCACAGCTAAGTATTCTGCCATGATTAAAAGTGAATGCATACCAAAAGTAAAAAAATTAGCAAATATCACTAGGGAGGAACTTATCTGGAGCTTCTCATCACAGAATTACTGTTCTTCTTGAATCAAAGATGTTACCTTTACCCTTCAGTTTTGCCATTACTGGTCACACAGCTTTCAGTTTCAACTAAAGCCAGGCTTTGACTAAAATAACAGTGATATTACCTGTAATACAGGAATTAAAAATGTTTATTCACTGAAAATATTCTTTACCAGGCCATGGCAATTATTGCTATGTTTATTTTACCCTTGAGAAAAATGTAACCAAATTAACCTAAATAATGTCTTGGAAATTACTCATATCTGAGTACTTCTTTGTTCCGGATATTCTTTGCAGCCTTCAATAACTTCGTCCATTCATAGTTGGGTTGAGACTGACTTAGAAGAAAAGTCAAATTTCAGTCTTGCACACCGAATTCAAAACCATATTGAAAACAAATGTGACCATTTGCTAGAATAACAACTTGGTATTATTTTTTCCATATGCATTTTGCTCTTTAATTTCCCAATTCCTCTATCCCTAAAGCCCGAAGTTTGCCATGTTTGACTTTATTAAGCATATAAAGAGGTTGCCTCAGCTTTGTGAAATGAAAATTTAGAACATTGCACAGGTGGCTGAGGAACTGCCAGAAGCATACCAACACAGGGCTGGTCCAAGAATTGGGAGGATCAACTTCTGGGATGTGAAAACTTCTGTGAAATGCCATTATTTTTCTTTCAGAAAACATAGTGAGGCATATGTGAGATGTAAAAGTTATTTCTTTCCCTCTGATCACTTTGAATATCAGCAGAGAAGACTATAAAATTATGCAGAGGTCATTTTTGCCTTGATGCCAAATCTCCAGGATTGATCTTCCAACACCCATAATTGTTCTCAGAGCCCTCATTCTGCAAGCCACCTGACCCCAAGTTTCATAGAAATGTGCTTGTGCTCACATGGCTTTGAATACTATGTGAGGTGTAAACTAGCCTTGCTAACATGTTTGCTGACCCTTAAGGGATGTGTGTTTAATAATAAGCCACTTTTAATGTCCATGAAAATCCTTCAAAAGCCAAGAGAGTAAACACTGAGTAATCCGTATAAAGCAAGCTTCACTAATCTGTGTTTACAAAATAATGTCACTTTTACTTTTTCTAAATGACCTCATTTTTGTCACTATGGCTCTGCTTTTAAAAAGAATAGAAATTACGGTTTTCTAGAGTGTCTTGCAATTATTTTTAGGATGTTACACACTTACTCCCTGAGGCTTCCCTGGTGGTTTAGATGGGAAAGAATCTGCCTGCCAAAGCAGGCGACATGGGTTCAATGCCTGGGTTGGGAAGATCCCCTGGAGAAGGGAATGACTACTTGTTCAGCATTCTTGCCTGGAGAATCACATAGGCAGAGGAGCCTGACGGGCTACAGTCTATAGGGTCACAAAGGAATGGGACACGACTGAGCAACTGAGCAAAACTTCCACTTCTACTTGCTCCCACAAGTAAATCCATTATCTGAAATCCACCCTGGCATCCAGTCTATTCTTCATTTCCTGCCTGACTTGGTCTACTCACTGCACCAAGACTTATCCTAAGCCTGGCAAAACATTTTTGATTCCATGCAAATATTATTGAGCAAGCCCTCACTGACTGACATACCTAGAAGCTAATACTATGGTGCTAGATTTAGGGAAAAGAAAGGGCCTTATTGTGAAGTCAGCTTGTAAGAAGACAGGAGGCAGGATTCAGTCCTATCTCCCTCATTCAAGGTTTGGGGTAAAAGATAAAGGGTTAGAGGAGATTCATGCTTGGAAGCTGATTAGTCCATATAAGCTACTCCTGGCTCTGGAAGGCAGATTTTTCCTTCTTAAAGAACAGCTCATTTCATGAAGGGCTCCTGTGGTGACGTTTCTATTCTTTCATTTCCCTACAGGAAAGGTCCTTAGTTCCCAGGTCATCCTGGGGACATGGATTCCCATCTAACATATGGGGGGGGGTGCCATCTCTGTAAAGTAGCTCGAGATTTAATTAATCAATCAATGAATTTAAGGAAGCAAAACTAGATTAAGTTGGTCCATGTTTTACATGCTGTTTCACAAAGCTAGTGAGAAGAGCTTCCTCTTCAACTCTGTGACTTGAAGCAGGTCACATCCTCTACAGTTTCTCAAAATCCCTCAAAAGCCATGTGACTTTAAATTTAAATAAAAAACTAAAAAAAAAAAAAAATAAATTAGGTAGTTAGCTTACTTGAGGGGCTTCCCTGGTAGCTCAGACAGTAAAGATTCTGCCTGCAATGTGTGAGACCTGGATTCAATCCCTGGGTCAGGAAGATCCCCTGGAGAAGGAAATGGCAACCCACTCCAGTACTCTTGCCTGGAAAATTCAGTGGATGGAGGAGCCTGGTAGGCTACAGTCTGTGGGATCGCAAAGAGTCGAACTTGAAGCTCACTAGCTTCCTTGAGCCTAATGTGTAAAATGGAGACCATGATAGTACTTACTTCATAGAAACCATGAATCCATCAATTATATGTGTTAAAAAATATGGGCAAAGGACAAATCTGTCCTGTACTGAAATGCCTTTTAGATATTAGTAACATAGTTTGCTTGTGAAATTCACAAATCAGTGACAATCACTCAAGAGAATGTAGTGAGTTTTAGCTATGTGTACTTCTGTGCTTTGAAAAGGAAATGAGTTAAAATTCAGCTGTTCTTGCTGTCATAATCAGGGGGGAACTCTAAAATATTGCTAGGAAAATATGTCTTGAGGTTTTTTGGCCTTCACAGAAATCGAGATGGTACAAATATAGCAGACATGTCATTCTTATGAATTTTTCTTTTTAATCATGCTCATTCAAGAGCATGTTTTCATGCTTTTTTTTTTTTATGTGTATGACCTGACTCTAAATGCTGAGCTACTAGGTTTTAGTTAATGTCATGAAGCTCACTCATCTGCTCTCTGAATTCTTCCTAAAGCAAAGATATATTCAGAAAAGGATAGTATGTTTGGGAGCACCATTTATTACCTCATGCTACAGAAATTAGGTTGAGCAAAATTTTGTCAAAAATTATAGTCAGTAGATCATTGAAAGAGTAGAAACCTACTAATTAAGAAGCAACCCTGTCATTAGGAAAACCTGGATAAACTTGGATGAATTACATGTATTTATATTTGGGATTATGGAGGTTTCCAGTGTATACATCATTTAAAGCCGTGTTATCAAGGATCTCACTTGTTAACTTTGGACACCTGATCAGTAATTTGCAAGTAACCTAAAATACTCATGTTGTCATTTTCAGAAATTCATATTAACTGAAATTTTAAACATGGATTGATCTTGATGGGAGAAATCAGAAAGAAAGACTGAGAAAGAAAAAGAGAGAAACAAAGGAATAAAGGAAGGCAAGGAAAGAGAGAGGAAGTGAGAAAGAAAGAAAATAGAAAGAGAGAGGAAGAGATGGAGTAAAAGAAAATGGCTTTCAGGATGGATGTAGGAGATCTGTAAAATAATAAGGGAAACTAGTTTCAATCTGATAATGAATAGAAAATTTTTTTTAAAAAAGAGGATGCTTAAATGAATAAAAATATTAAATGTTTTATTAGGAACTACCTATGTAAGTCAGTATAAGAAATATGACAGTGGCCAATGTGAAATGCTATAGAAAATAAACCGTAAACTTTCATTTCTGTGTGTGTGTGTGTATGCTTAGTTACTCAGTCATGTCTGACTCTTTGCAACCCCATGCACGGTAGTCCTCCAAGGCTCCCCTGCTCAAGGGATTCTCCAGGCAAGAATATTGGAGTGGGTAGACGCTCCCTTTCCCAAGGGATCTTCCCAACACAGGGCTTGAACCCAGGCCTCTTACATTGCAGGCAGATTACCATTTGAGCCCTCAGGGAAATCCTTTTCATTCTGTCATCTAGAAAAACAGCAGAATTCAAACCTGCAAAATAGGGCTTCCAAATAGAAACATTGATTTCCAAGAGTTATACTGGTAAAATCAATGTAAATTCGATTCTGCTAAACATAGGCAGGGCTTCCCAGGTGGCACTAGAGTTAAAAAACCCTACTGTCAACGTAGGAGACATAGGAGAGGAGGGTTCCATCCCTGGGTTGGGAAGATCCCTTGGAGAAGGCCGTGGCAATCCACTCCGGTAATCTTGCCTGGGGGGCTTCCCTAGTGGCTCTTGGTGGTGAAGAATCTGCCTGCAATGCAGGAGACCTGGGTTCTATCCTGGGTTGGGAAGATCCACTGGAGAAGGGAATGGCTACCCACTCCAGCATTCTAGCCTGGAGAATTCCACAGACTGTATAGTCCATGGGGTCGCAAAGAGTGGGACACGACTCAGCAACTTTCACAACAAAAACAATCCTGCCTGGACAATCCCCTGGACAGAGGACCCTGGTAGGCTACAGTCCATAAGTTGCAAAGAATCAGACATGGCTCAAGTGACTTAGAATGCATGGAAACATAGACAGAAATCCTTCAGGGCTGAGTATTTCCCAAACCATAGCCATTAAATGAAAAGGAAAGTCAGCTCTGGAAGATTTAATTGGCTGACATTTTGAAGAGAAACACATATCAGCAAAAGAAGATGACCTATGTCGAAAATGCTGACCCTTGAAGAAGTACTTTGCCACTTTTGTTTTTAGCTCCCAAAGTGGGAGAACTCCAACCATGACAGACACCTTTGGTAGGCTCGGAACTGTGTGAACTATTTTTCAAGCCTCTCCAAAGGATTTATTTATTTTTTTGCTTTTTGATACAAACAGGACAAAGCTTAGGAGAGCAGCCCAATGGAAAGACATAGTAAATTAACAGATCCATTTTAAGGTGAAAATAGTTTTATTTTGCCCTTCTGCAGTTAGTATTAGAAATACTAACTAAAATAAATTAGAAATTACTAAAAATTACTAAAAAACATAATGGAATGAATGGCCCTTATATATGCCATTATTCAGAGATAATTACTATGAACACTTACTTTATCTTTTTGGCTTTTTCTACTATGTATGTGTGCTTGCTGTCATATATTACACAAAGAAATAATGCTATATATGTTATATGCCTTACCTTCAGATTTAGCTTTAAAAGATTTCTAAATTTTTAAATTATTTTCCTGAATGTTATAAAGATATAGAAAGTGTAGTGAGCTCCCAGGTATTGATACCAAGACTTAAGTAAGTATCAACCTAATCATCTTTTATCCACACCCCACCTACTCATCACCATCCCCAAACGAGTCATTATAAAAATTTGCAGATATTATGTCCATTTATTTGAAAGTATCTCTAAAGATATGGATTCCTTTTTTAAAATAACAAAACTATTGTCTCATCTAAAAAAGCTAATTAAAAGTCCTTAATATAATTAGGGATTCAATGTTTGTCCATGTTATCAATTTTTTTAATTTATTTTTATTGTGATCCAAATCAGTTCCATATTGGATAATGTATGTCTTAAATTCTTTTTAATTTATTGCTTTCTAATTTCTCATTCCTTTAATTTTTGCAATTCATTTTGCTGATTATAACCCTGTGATATTATTCAATATGTTCTTCAGGCCTTGTATTTCCAGTAAATTAAAACCTATAGAAGCAATCAGGTTTAGATTTAGCTGTATACAAATTTTACCTACAATCATTTTGATGATTATTTCAATTACTTTATAGGTTTTTGCTTCTATAAACATCAATGTCATAAAATTTCTAATGCGTATATCTTTGTATGTTTGTTAAATTAGTCACTAAAGCAAATTCTCTGAAGTTTTATTGTAGAACAAAAAGGGCATATATTTTTGAAACATTTGTTGGTGTGCGTTGTTACATCAGCATTCAGAAAAGCTATGAAACTTTTGAATGAATCACACTTGACATATCTGAAGATCTATTTCCTCACATTATTTTTTTTAAATATGGCTTTTAAAAGGTATTTTCAGGTAAAACAGTGTTTTTATTTTTCATTTATTAACTTGAATTTTTGTCACTGGTGAGTTTGACCAACTTGTTTACAATGTAATGTCATGTTTAAAACTAGTAAATTGATATCTCCGTTCCTGTATCATCCCCTTGTATGATGATTAGCCTGACAGCAAGATGAAATCTGAAATATTAAATTGAAGGAGGGGGTGGTTACTATAAACTTAAGACCTGATTCTGTTATACAGCAGTTTGATTAAATTACAAATCTTATAGTACTTGCATACTTGATCTTTCCTTGCTTCAATATTAGCACCATGGGGATGAAGTAGGAAAAGTAAATTTTGATTGTATGAAGATGTCTTTAATTCTATAAACTTGAAGCCATATATAGAAACCAAAGAGCTTAGCATTTTTTTCTCTCAGACCAATCTTTATAATTGTTTTTTTTCTTTCTTACTAAACCGAGACCACAGAAGCTTTCTGATTTTTCATTATTCTTGAAAAATTCTTAAATGCTTCAACTGGAATATAATTTGCTTTCGCCAGCACCATGCTTTGTGCCTGAGAGATAATGTCTTTCTTCATAAAACGTCCTTGCCTCTGGAGTGGTCTTGAGTAGAGCTTCAGAAAGTGATCATTTTCACTCTTACAGGAAAGTTTCCCAGCAGAGTACCTTCCCTTGTTGGATTTCATTTTCCTTGGCAGCCTACAGGGATGGTGTCAGGATAATATATTAGGCTATCTCATATTATCATCTTGGGAGTTTTGCTATTCTTTTGGTATTTTTCTGACAAATTAGCAGTTAATGTAAGACGGTGGCATGAATTACAGGGAATTTTTTTTTTTCTGTTTTCGTTTCAATAATAAGTTTGAAAACCAATTGAAAAATTATTTTAAAAAATAAAATTCTCTTTTTTTTTTTAATTAATTCACATGTTCCTTATTTAACAAGTAAGTTTCATGCTTGGGTAGAAAGCAATGTAGGGCTTTCCTGGTGGATCTGGGGTAAAGAATCTGCCTGCCAATGCAGGAGATGCAGGCTTGATTCCTGGGTCAGAAAGATCCTCTGGAGAAGGAAATGGCAACCCGCTCCGGGATTCTCGCATGGGAAATCCCAGAGGAGCCTGGAGGGCTACAGTCCACGGGCTCACACAAGAGGTGGACATGATTTAGTGACTAAACATCAACATAAAGCAACATATATAAGAAAATTCCCTACAGGAAGACATGTGTACGCTGCCGCCCTTACACAATAAATCGTAACATATTCTGCATGGGTGGAAAGAGCGGTGCGCTGTTAGTCTCATTCTCTGAGGGCAGAGATGTGTTATTATAGCAAATGTCGTAGCGTGTTGTTTCCCCTCTCCCCTAAATAAATATATTTCGAAGTCCTAGAGTTCAGGACATGTGTTTGTGAGCTTGAGATAGGATCTTACAGATTGGAAAAAAAAAAAAAAAGATGGAATGAGATCATTAGGGTGGACTCTAGCCCAACATAACTGTTAGTCTCATACAAATAGGGAAATTTGGACACAGACAAGGATGTGCAGGGGAAGTACCACGTGAAGACAGACAGAAAGAGAGAAAGCAGGCAAGCCCATGACGACGGAAGCAGAGACTGCAGTCCTGCGTTCACAATCCAAGGAAGGGTGGGAGCTACCAGAGGCTGGAAGAGGCAAGGAAATCACTGCCCCTGGAGGCTCAGAGGCAGTAAGGCGCTGCCAGGAGCTTGGTTTTGGACTTCTAGCCTGCAGACCTAGCTGGAGGACGTCTCGTCCACATTTCTGTTGTTTCCAGCCATGGAGTTTGTGGTCTTCTGTTATGGCAGCCACAGCAATTTAATGCATCATGAGAAACGCTGGGCTGGAAGAAGCACAAGCTGGGATCAAGATTGCTGGGAGAAATATCAATAACCTCAGATATGCAGATGACACCACCCTTATGGCAGAAAGTGAAGAGGAGTTAAAAAGCCTCTTGATGAAAGTGAAAGAGGAGAGTGAAAAAGTTGGCTTAAAGCTCAACATTCAGAAAAAGAAGATCATGGCATCTGGGCCCATCACTTCGTGGGAAATAGATGGGGAAACAGTGGAAACAGTGTCAGACTTTATTTTTGGGGGCTCCAAAATCACTGCAGATGGTGATTGCAGCCATGAAATTAAAAGACGCTTACTCCTTGGAAGAAAAGTTATGCGCAACCTAGGTAGCATATTCAAAAGCAGAGACATTACTTTGTCGTCTAAGGTCCGTCTAGTCAAGGCTATGGTTTTTCCTGTGGTCACGTATGGATGTGAGAGGTGGACTGTGAAGAAGGCTGAACATCGAAGAATTGATGCTTTTGAACTGTGGTGTTGGAGAAGACTCTTGAGAGTCCCTTGGACTGCAAGGAGATCCAACCAGTCCATTCTGAAGGAGATCAGCCCTGGGATTTCTTTGGAAGGAATGATGCTAAAGCTGAAACTCCAGTACTTTGGCCCCCTCATGTGAAGAGTTGACTCATTGGAAAAGACTTTGATGCTGGGAGGGATTGAGGGCAGGAGGGGAAGGGGACGACCAAGAATGAGATGGCTGGATGGCATCATGGACTCGATGGAGGTGAGTCTGAGTGAACTCCGGGAGCTGGTGATGGACAGGGAGGCGTGCTGCAGTTCATGGGGTTGCAAAGAGTCAGACACGACTGAGCGACTGAACTGAACTGAACTGATAGTTGATATAGTTGGAATAGAAGTTGGAGGCGAGGGTTTGGGGATTGATCTTAACTATAAAAAGTTGACTGAATTGTCACTTTCTTCAGAAAGGGCTCTTTCATGGCTGCTAGGATAGTTTACGAGCAAATCCTGTCTATCTCCCTGGCGTATTGTAAATTCCATTTACAAATGTGGGAACGCTTGTTTTGTAGCCATCTTTGTTTCCCTATGAATGCTGTAAGAACAAGGATCAATTTTGTTTACTCGCTCCTTGTTCCTTTCTATTAAGGAGCAATGCCTGTCAGGATTGTGCAGTGTCTTCCAAATAAGATTAAAATGCACCTTCCAAATTTCCCATTCACACAAACACACACTCCACACACACATACACTTATGTATATGAATGGATACTTTCAGAATTCCATCAAGTTAACCAAAATGAATACGCTCAGAATGCCATCAAGTTAACCAAAGAACTTGCCTCTCTATGAAATCTACTTTCCACGTAAAAACCAGCTGGGTGCACCTTGTCTCCATAAACAGTCTTGCTCGAGAAACAGTGTGAAAATACTATACCAAGGAAGTAATTATTATTTCACTGGCTAAACCACTATAAAGTAAAATGATTGCAGGAAAGGATAGATTTCCAATTAAAAAAGCAAATAAAGGTATGATTATTCAGTTATATTTTTATCAGAAACTTGAAATCTACCTTTTATCTTGAATAAAAGAGTAAAAAATATGTCACTTATGGAACATGAATAGTCATTCTGTTATAAATCTATCTCATAGTTGAAAAATTGGCTCATTCTTTCCAAGAAATTAGTTGCTTCTATTCCTATGTTATAAATACAGATCTCTTCTATTCCTATGTTATAATATAGTTTAGGGCACAGTTCTTTCACCTTTTTGATTTTGCAAGACTAGTAAGGGTTTCCTTAAGGGTACTCTTGCTGAACTCTCTGTCCTCCCTCTATTTTATGATCACTGCTATGCATGGACTCAATTAGCAGTAGATAATTCATCCTTAAAATAGCATTAAGACCACTGTGCATTTCATCATTATGTTTCCCCCAATAAAGCTTTCATATTTGAACTTTGCTTTTCTTATATTAACAAATAAATAAAAAATGAATAAGAATTAGCTGACTTTCCATGGCATTCTAATGAGATGGAAGATAATTTTAAAAATAAGTAAAAATCTTAAAAGCAAATAGCTTACAACAATTGTCAATGCATTGTACTGTTTAAACAGAGCTTCTTGGAGTTGCCTGTTGCTGACCTCTTCTACCAGCCATGGGTGGGATGGGAGGTGCTTGGGTCTTTGTCAGTGAGCCTCAGAAAGTATGTGTTTAATCCTGAGCTCTGCGCAGTGACCTCCTGGTAGTTACAGCGCAGTATCTGGCTGCTAGCAATGATGAAAGAGTTGCCAGTGGGACTCTCCAGTCCTGCCAGCTCGGCAGTGATGATGACTGAGGTCAGTGAGAGGGGAGAGAGTCTGGACTCCCAGAAGCAGCTGTCGTCAACCCAGAGAAGTCAAAAGCAATCTCTTCCAACCAAATCCCTTATCAGAAATTTCCTTCAAATCCAATGATATGTTCTATCTCACAATTTACAGTGACATGGCAGTTTTATATTGATAATGCGCCATTGCTTTTCTTAGAAACCAAAAGCTCTCTGCAGCTGCCAAGATGTCCTTAGAGAAAATCATAGCTTTTCAATGTCTTCTTGCTGCCTTCCTAAACATTTATAGCATAAACATTCATGTTTAATAGTCATGAGTGGTGGTAAATCATCATGAAATGACCCTGTCCCTGGTATTTCTTTATGTGACTATCAGCTTCCATTGATGAGTAAATCATTCATTTAATACCTTATCCCAGTCTTTCTGCCAAGTTTATAATCTTGCCTTGTTTTTAACTTTTCAGAGTTTATTCCAGACTTCACTGTTAGCACTTACTTAACAACAACAACAAAAAAATTATTGAAGTGTAATTGCTTGACAGTGTTGTGTTAGTTTCTGCTGTACAATGAAGTGAATCGGTTATAAGTATACATATATCCCTTCCCTCTTGAATCTCTCCCACCCATCCCCATCCCACCCCTCTAGGTCATCTCAGAGCACCGAGCTGAACTCCCTGGGCTATACAGAGTGTTCCCAGCAACGATGTTTTATACATGGTGAGCTTCCCTGCTGGGTCAGTCAGTAAAGAATCGGCCTGCAATGAAGGGTTCCATCCCTGGGTCAGGAAGATTCCCCTGGAGAAGGAATTGGCGACCCACTCCAGTGTTCTTGCCTGGGAAATCCCATAGACAGAGGAGTCTGGTGGGCTACAGTCCATGGGGTCGCAAGAGTTGGACACGACTTAGTGACTAAACCGTCACCACAGGGTGTATATGTCAATCTTACTCCCAATTGTTAGCTCTTACAGGAACAAATATAAGTGAAACAAAAGTTATTCTTTAAACATGATTCAGAATCTTATGCATGTATGTATATGTATATATATATAGAGAGAGAGTTTTCAAGGTCTTTAGCACTCCACAGTAACGCTTATTGTCACACATAACTGAGAGTTGATTTTTTCATGCTGGGCCAGGGCCCAGGAAGGATTAGTTCCACCAGATTAATGTGTTTTTCTTTTTTCTTGTGAAGCCAACCTGAACCATCACAGGGGAAGTCAGGGAGTTTCTATAGTCCTTGGATACATCCTTCCTATGCAGAAAGGCCAGGATAGCTTCTAGAATAGGATACACATGTTTTAAGGATTCTTGGAGGGAAAGGTAAGCATGCATTGACAAACCCTGGGGAAACTTGAAATCACAAACAAATTGGGGGTTTTATTTTGACTTCCTGCAAAGAGCTGAGCTATCTGCTTCATTAAGAAATATTTATATGGAGAAACAATCCAAGTGACCTTGATAGGGAATGCCACATGCATATGGTAAAAATAAACAAAACAATAAACAAAAAGGATTAGATGATCCCATATAGCAATGTGAAGATTAAATGAAGTGTTAATTACACAAAGCAAAGCATGGAATATCTATAGTATAATATGATGTTTTGTTTAAACACACTTGAAGAATAAAAAGTAGATAGTTGGATATTTATGTGGTGGTATATGAGTTTATTTATTAGTAAATTAGTATTTCCTAAGGAGGAATGGGTCGTCCAAAGAACCTGCTAACAAGGGTTAATTGGAATAAGAAGGAAAGAAAATTTTCCTTAAAGAAGAGTTACTGGCTATGTTGTTCACATTTTACAAGTGTGCGTGTGTATTTTGTTTACATACAGCAATGTCATTACTGTGACATTACAATGTCGTTACTAAACATTGAGATGATACCATTTGGGGAACTGTTAGCATGTTTTTAGCCTTTTAACCTCATATGTAAAATAGCAACACATAAATAACAACAAATCTTATGATGAAGTTATATAGAAAGTAGCTGCTTAACCCTGGAAATAAGGTTCAAAGTTCTCCAATATTATAAAATTCTTTCATATATAAGCAACTTCAGTCATAATGAAGACTGAATAGAATTCAACTCTACTCTGGGAGTCAAACATTATTATTTCTATCTAGATCCTTAACTTGAATTTGCTTTCTTAGCCTTTAAACATAGAACAGAGCATGGTGATTAAAATAGAGAATAATAAAAAGTGTAGGACTTTAGAAGGTAATACTTTGTGAAGACAGCTGGCATTTCTTTAATTTAGTTACTGCTGTCTCCTCACTGCATAGAATGCTGCCTGCCAATTGTTAGATTTTCACTGAAATAACTGTTGAATGAATGAGTGCATGGAAAAATAAGCTATGTATGCACTGTGGAAAACAGTTCAGGTTTTTCTTTGCCTTTACAATTTAAGACCATGAAAACCTCATAATTGCATCCCATGTAAAATACTTCAAACTGAGGAAGTGCGACAATGAAAAAAAAATCAGAATTAATTGTATGTTTGTATGAAATGTGCATTTGAAAATCAGTTTATTACGATGATGTTTTGCTAAGATTTAGGTATGCTAACTATCATATGATTAATAACTACTTTGAGTTTAAAAACACTACACTATAAATGCAAAACAGTGGCTGAGTTTATTTTGGGGGGCTCCAAAATCACTGCAGATGGTGATTGCAGCCATGAAATTAAAAGACACTTACTCTTTGGAAGGAAAGTTATGACCAACGTGCTGCTGCTGCTAAGTCGTTTCAGTCATGTCCAACTCTGTGCGACCCCAGAGAGGGCAGCCCACCAGGCTCCCCTGTTCCTGGGATTCTCCAGGCAAGAACACTGGAGTAGGTTGCCATTTCCTTCTCCAATGCATGAAAGCTAGACAGCATATTAAAAAGCAGAGACATTACTTTGTCAGCAAAGATCTGTATAGTCAAGGCTGGGTTTTTTTCCAGTAGTCATGTATGGATGTGAGAGTTGGACTGTAAAGAAAGCTGAGCACTGAAGAATTGATGATTTTGAACTGTGGTGTTGGAGAAGACTCTTGAGAGTCCCTTGGACTGCAAGAAGATTCAACTAGTCCATCCGAAAGGAGATCAGTCCTGGGTGTTCTTTGGAAGGACTGATGTTGAAGCTGAGACTCCAATACTTTGGCCACCTGATGTGAAGAGCTGACTCACTGGAAAAGACCCTGATGCTGGGAAAGATTGAGGGCAAGAGGAGAAGGGGACAACAGAGGATCAGATGGTTGGATGGCATCACCGACTCAATGCACATGGGTTTTGGTGGACTCTGGGAGTTGGTGATAGACAGGGAGGCCTAGCATGCTATGGTTCATGGGATTGAAAACTCACTCGGCATGACTGAGTGACTGAGCTGAACTGAATAGCTTCTGTTTTAGGTGCATTTGAAATTAAAAAAATAAAAAAAAAAAACACCATGGACTTAGATCTATTTTTGTTCAGGAATTTAGTACAACATATTAAACAACTGTGTCACCCATGATTTTTGCAACCATTCTTTTCATCCAGCTATAACATGTAGGCTAAAAAAGTAGCTCAATGATATCATAAAAAATGAGAAGCAAATTATTTATAAATCTGAAGTAATATTCCAAAATCAAATCACTAATCATGGCTTAAAAATTATAGCTTTCCAAATGACAGATATGACAATGTCCGTCACACTAGTAAAACATATATCAAATAACATTTGTGTGAATATCAAGAATATGTAAGAAGGCATAAGATATACAGATGATTGTATACAAACTGAATTACTAAAGCAGATAAAATGATATCACTAGTAGCTATTATTTCTTTGAAAACACAAGGAGAATATTAAGCTAACACATTTGAAGTCTGATGTAAAAACAGGCAAATTTCAGACTGGTTGGGTATATTTTGCAATTATGAATGCACTCAAAAATACTGTCTAATATATTTCCACAATTTAAGTACTTGTTACTTAATGTTCTAGCTAGACATCCAAGATTTACTAAAGGCCTACATTCTTTTTTTTTTTTTTTCCCAGCCAAGAAAAATATCAACCTCTACTATGCAGCAGTTTATCCTAATAGATTTGGCAAGAAAAATGAGGTGTGTTTCTTGGAGTAACTGAGCAAACCATGAAGCACAGCTGTTTTCTCTCTGCTGAGACAAATTATCCCTGGTGTACTCGTTCCACAGGACCCCATAATGTGTAATCCCATCTACCTTGCTTAGTTCAAATCCAAGGAAGGACTTTCTCCTAACTCTCTTAATTTCTAGGGAGAGTAACTGGCATTATGGAGAGTCAGATGTTTTAAGTCGCAATATTTTAGCTGTTAAGTATTTATGGAGCACCAAGGACAGCAGAAGTGTAGTCCAAAATAGGCAGCTACCTCATCAACGACTGTCTAGGGTCCAAAAGTACAAAACCCTGAGAGTACAGAATGCTTGCCCTTTCTAAGGATCAGAAAGGGTATTCCTGTTCCTTCAAATTGCAAAGACACCTCAAAGTTAAGAAAACAGCTGAAGGATTTGTGGCTTTGTACTTGCACCAAAGTTTACTTTAAACAATGATGCTTACACAGTGTATAAAATTGCTCTGGATATCTTCAAAGTGTGTACAATAAGATGAAAAGAATAGAAAAGTTGTGACAATTAGAAATATATGAAGCCACTAAATTGACGCTTCTTCAAACAACTACTTAAAAACCAATACAGTATACTAACACATATATATGGAATTTAGGAAGATGGCAATGACGACCCTGTATGCAAGACAGGAAAAAAGACACAGATGTGTATAACGGACTTTTGGACTCAGAGGGAGAGGGAGAGGGCGGGATGATTTGGGAGAATGGGAATTCTAACATGTATACTATCCTGTAAGGATTGAATCGCCAGTCATGTCTGACGTAGGGTGCAGCATGCTTGGGGCTGGTGCATGGGGATGACCCAGAGAGATGTTGTGGGGAGGGAGTTGGGAGGGGGGGTCATGTTTGGGAACGCATGTAAGAATTAAAGAGTTTAAAATTAAAACAAACAAACAAACAAACAAAAATTTCAACCTATCATGAATATTTTTGTCAATACAATAAAATAAACTGTTAGAAAACTTCTATGTAAAAAAAGACATAACAAAATACAAGCCCACTGATCAGGCACTTGAATATCCTGGCAATGTAAACTTGCTGTTAAGTTGTTTGAAACACTGTGTCTGCCTTTGTCTCACAGGAGACACATAATAAACGTTCCATAAATGTTCAGTGATCTCCAAATCACGTTGTGAGTAGTTCTACTTTATGCTGAGGTAAGAACTGATGACGTCTTATGTAATAAGAACCACATATTTTAAAGCTCATCTTGAACATCTGTAAAATTATGGTTTCAACAGATGGTCTTTCCTGCCTCTAAGATTCTGTGCCTACTATCGGTGTACCTGAAGGTAAAGGCCGAAGCTAACGCAAAGAAGCTTGGTTGTTAGATACTGACACAACCAACACTCAGTAAACTTACTACCTTAGCTCTTGAATTTAGAGATGGTCTAAGTAAACTCTTTATTCTAAAGGCTTCTTTGAAAAACACAAACTCCACCAATGTTCTCAGGATGTATAATCGCTAAAACTATTAAAATACATGCTTCTGCTGCTGACTGCTAAATTGATTCAGCCATGTCCAGCTCTTCGTGACCCTGTGGACTGTAGCCTGCCAGGTTCTTCTGTCCATGGATTTTCCAGGCAAGAATACTGGAGGGGGTTACCATGCACTCCTCCAGGGATCTTCCCCTCCCAGGGACTGAATCCCTGTCTCTTTCTTATGTCTCCTTATTGGCAGGCGGGTTGTTTACCACTAGTACCACCTAGAAAGTTCAAAAATACTATATATAGATAACTAAGAACCCATCTACCATCTACCCATCTCTCTATAGCACAGAGAACTGTGCTCAATATTCTATAATGGCCTATATGAGAAATGAATCAAAAAAAGAGTGTATATATGCTTATGCATAACTGATTCACTTTGCTGTACACCTAAAAGTAACACAACATTGTAAATAAACTATATTCCAATTTTTTTAATCCTACATGTCACATGAAACTTAAATTAACATTAGCATTTCAATGAGAGTTGCATTTAGTTGCAAACTGATCTGGTAACTACACAGTTTTTGCCTAATAATCATCATATTTCCAGACAGACAGCATGTTATTTAATGTTCTGTTGTTATAACAGAATATTAAACTTCTCAGGCCATAGAAACTAGATTTATGTTTAAACACATATCCTAAAGTAATTAAATTCCAGTGTTTGAACAGTTTGAAAAATGAGAAAAATCAGCACTTTCTTAGGTTATAAGAGTTCAAGAGCAGAAATGATAAACCAAGGAAAGCAGGATACATTAGGAGGGAAACAGGTCATTATCTATACTTTCGGATATCAGGTTTAAGCAGTAACCCCTGCTAGGTAGGCACCAATTAATGGTTCTACATATAAAGTAAAAATACCACATGCTATTATATGTAGCATTACTATTTATTGTTCAAAGTTCATCCTAGTCTGACGTAATGCAATAAAAAACATATCTATATGTTTTTCTAAAAGTCCACTTCACATGAACAAAATTTCTTTTGTAGAAGCCCCAGATGTAATCAGACAAAAATGTTTAATTTATTTTGGGAGTTAAAAGATTAAGTTACAATTCTTGTAGCAATACAGAAGTTACAAACCATAGACATAAATGCTAAAAGCTGCCTTTTGAAAGAGAAGAAAACTTATTTAAAAAAAATTGTTTTAACTCATGCCCATGAGTTAAAATTAGTTCATGGGCTTTCATTGAAGAAAACTGTGAAATAAGTGATAAAGGTTGTTTGAGTAGTTCTAAAGTGAAGTTATTTTTCCTGAAAGGTACCATGTAGATTATGTTCTATGTAGGATCTGCACTCACTAAAGTATACTGAGCATTTTAAGATTTCAGAGTCACTATCAGACACTGCTAAACGAAATACAGTTTGAAAATGAGTGTTATAGCTGTAAAAATAGATAAAAGAGTAAGATTATAATGATGATAGTGATATGTGCATATTTAAATAGAAATGATAGTATCTTAAAAGATATGGAAGATAGCAATGGATATGAGTCAGATTTGTTTTTAAAAACAAAGTTGTTATTGCTGATTAATTGTAATATAATCATCAAAACAAGGAAAGGGGGAAAGAGATTGACATGGCAATGTAAAAATTAATTAGAAGATCTCCACACCTTCTGGAAGCTATGTGCTACATTTCTAGCCTGGAGAACTGTTAGCAGATTCCATTTACATTCACAAACCTTAGCACACTCAAGAGGAAACTGAAAAGAAACAACCCAAAGAGAGTACCAGACTGAGGAGGACTGGCAAAAGTGTCATCTGGGTGTGATTCTTTTCTCACCATATTTTCAGCTGCACTAATTTCAAACTTTGAGGATATGCTTACGTCACTTGTGATGACAGAGACCTGCCCATTCCCAGTACCATTCAATTACATGACCTGCAGGGCATGAGAACTGAGCTAGATCACTACAGTCTGCCATGTAAAGATAAAAATAAAAAAAAATGAAATATGTTAGATAAAAGGAAAACGCACAGACCCTTTCCTTTAGGCAAGCCTCACCTCTCTATTTTTGAATGGTGAATTAGAAATGAAGACCATTATGGAAGTTTCCTGAGAAAGATGAACATACATGCAGATTGCCACCACTCATAAAGCAGGTGAGTTTTCACGCTATTCAGGCCTTCCATTTTCCAACAAGTGGAACATTCATGATGAAAGGCCATGTTACTAACTATAGGCCTGTCTTACCTCCCCAATCTCAGTCATTCCAATAATAAGTTCAATGCTGTTGTGTAAATTTAAGCATTAATCTTCCCCAGTATTTTGTGACATTGGTTGGAAAAGCGTAGATGGGAATTAAAATAATCTCTTAAAATTCCTATCAAATGTGTAATTCTCTTAGATGAGGGCATTTTCCCTATTAGGAATTCAGAGCTACATATTCTGAGAGTTATAACTAATATGAGTCTATCTGCCACTTATAGGGAGAAGGAAATGGCAACCCACTCCAATATTCTTGCCTGGAGAATCCCAGGGATGGGGGAGCCTGGTGGGCTGCTGTCTATGGGGTCACACAGAGTTGGACATGACTAAAGCGACTTAGCATGCCTGCATGCATTGGAGAAGGAAATGGCAACCCACTCCAGTATTCTTGCCTGGAGAATCCCAGGGACGGGGGAGCCTGGTGGACTGCTGTCTATGGGGTCACACAGAGTTGGACACGACTGAAGCGACTTAGCAGCAGCAGCCACTTACAGACATGAATAGGTGAGTAGGACAAAGCTTCGGGAATTGTTACATTCCATGGCAAACTCAGAGAGCTGTTAAGAGTGTTCTAGAGACTTCCCTGGCAGTCAAGTGGTTCCAGCTTGACCTTCCAATGTAGAGGGTGCAGGTTCAGTCCCGGTGGGGTAGCTAAGATCCTACACACCTTGAAGACAAAAAGCCAAAGCATAAAATGGGAACAATATTGTAAGAAATTCAATAAAGACTTTAAAAATTGTCTGCATAAAAAAAAAAAAGGTCTCTTAGAAAAATGAGTGTTCTGTAAAGCATTTCCAGGTCCTACATTGGAAATGCATGCCTACCCAAGAACCCAAGCATGGCTGTGCTGTACATGGGCACTGGATCTGAGACTTGAATAGGGCAGAAGGTCCCACTAGCAGGATGAGAATGAGAAAGATCATCTCCAAGTATGCACAGTTTCCAAGGATGTTTGGATTGTATGTAAATTCTTTCTTCCTAGAAATTATTTCTAAAATTCTGAGCAGGGCTAATCACTCTTTTTGAAACACACTTACAACTTGCACTAGAACTTGGAAGATCTTGGTTCCTTTGAAGATCTGCCTCTTACTGTATGTGTCACTGTAGGTAAGTTTCTTAAACCTCTTGAGTCAAGAAAATTCAGTTGTGCACACCTATTGTGCCTGTGCCGTGTGTGGGGCTGTAAGAATGCTCTGTAAGCGGCAGTGGCTCTTTCAGAGCCATGCTCATGATAAAGAGGGATTGCTGAGTTCACCAGAATGAACTGCCACTGCAAAAGGGGAAAACAAATGGAAGGGCACGGCATTTAGACAGTATGCTCAACAGCAAATAACTCAATTCTTCCTACCTGCAGTAGGAGTCAATAGAGCACAGCCTCCTGACAGCTGCCACTCCTAACATTAGCCTGTAGGTCACCCAGGGTCCTGGAGCACGTAGGTGTAACCTAGCCCATATCAAGGAGAGGAAACACGTGGAGAGCATAGCACTGTGCCAGACTAGAAGCACTAATCAGGTGGTGATTCATCCTTCCAGCTCCCCCACCCAGCTTCCTCATCTCTGCACAGGCCAGTGATATATTTAGAAGGCATTTTGCCTTGAAAATAGTGATTAACACTGTGTTCCACCAAAACAAACTTCTCTATCTTTGTTCTTCAGTACTCTATTTTCTCTTCTTTTGTTCTTCTCTGATTCTTACTTGATCTATTTCTTAGTAATTTCATAGTCCCAGTCAGGATACATGATACCTAGCATTGCACTTCCTTGAGATGGCAAAGCAAGGAATCCTTGTCTTCTACCCTCATGTAAAATCTGACAAGTTAACAGAAAGAATCAAGAGGAGAGAGGGGTTTTAAGGTCGATGATTTCTCAACCAAGGGACTATGGAGAAACGTCACACATCACATACGCCCCATATACACACATTTCCTAGAATGTATTCAACAGAATGTAAAATTAGGAGATTGTCATTTTAATATCATCTATATAGGAAAATCTTATGTTAGCTTACTTAAATAAATCATAGTATTTTAAATGAATACAGTGGAAAGAAAAATAAAACAAACGAGAATATTGCTATATATAATTAAGACTATTTTAAGGCATCAGTTGTGATCCATTCCCTAAGTCCAACTAATGGTACAAAAGAAAGCCTCATGGCATCCAATTGTTCATTTGCAATTTACATCAACACAGAGACATTAACTCAAAACAGGGATCAGCTCCATAAGCTGCTGATCAAAAGAGGCCTAATGACTCAGCTCTGGAGGCTTGTGTTTGTGGTCTGTGACCCTCTTGGTGTACTGAAAAGAAAATGTCTGTGAGATGTACCAAAGCAATGCCAACCAGCTGACAGTTTGATTGTGTTTGAAAGGAGAGTATTTGAGGCGGGAGAAACTCCCTGGTTCACAGCCAGTTGCTTTTATAAATACAGACACACACCAGGCACCAGACTCTAGTCTTGTGCACATAAGCACAAAGAGAGGCTGACTGCTGGGAGTGCAATCAGCAAGAATCAGCTCAGAAGTCCTCCTCTGTTTAATCTGGGCTGACTTCCTGTATCAAGAAGGACAGAGTGCATTTGGCTGTCTGTACCTTTATCAGCAATTGTTTCCCTTTGGGTGCTTTGATTGAGCATACATTCCCACTATTTGATGGTCCTGAACTTGAGAATGTAATCCAGATTCAATTCATCTTGTTCATTTTCTCTGGTAGGACTAAGGCAGGATCACAATTTGCTATAATTAGCTACTGAAATACAATTTGCTCAAGTTGACTTTTAAAAAATCTGTTGCTATTAAATGTCTAGGATTCAAGATTGCTTTATTCTGTTCACAGCCTTTCGTGTCTCCCACCTCCCTTTCCCCAGGTGATCAGGAAGCAAATGGCCAGAAAACATTTGCAACAAGCAGAGTCTAGGGTTAGTCCCCAGGCTTGTATTACAGTACCACAGAAGGTCACAGCATGTTTGCAGGGACTCTTACAAGGAAGGCTTTGTTCTATCACTAGATGCTCAGAGAGGAGAGGGCAAGGGAAGAAAAGTAACAGAACAAGCCTGCGACCTATTTTCCAGGGTACGGTGTATGTGAGTGAGGTGGGCTGAGTCTCCATAGTTGCTAGAATGGACTGCCATGCATGGTGAGCCATTAATCAGGGTTGAGGTTGTGTCTGTGCCTGATACGTCATTTCAGTGGTGTCTGACTCTGTGCAACCCTATGGACTGTCGCCCACAAGGTTCCTCTGTCCCTCGGATTCTTCAGGCAAGAATACTTGAGTGAGATGCCATGCCCTCCTCCAGGAGATCTTTCTGACTCAGGGATTGAACCTGAAGCTTTTACATCGCCTTCATTGGCAAGCAGGTTCTTTACCCTTAGCGTCAACTCGATAGCCCAGGGTTGAGGTTAGGGTTAGAACACGGCTCTGTTAAAGGACTTTACAGATAATGATTAACCTGAGTTGCCTTTTAGCATTTAGCCATCTCTTGCTGTTTGGGTTGCTGCCGTTCCACTCTCACAGGTGATTCCATGGAGGCAAATGAAAAAAAAAAAAATCACAGCAGCACTTTCATTTAGTGGAAATGCCTTGTGCTTATGCATGTTTCAACCCTCTCCTGTTAATGGGTATCAAGACAGAAACACTGCAGAACATTTGGGTCATGGGTAAACTGAGGGCTCATCTTAAGTGTCACGATTTTTCATCACTGCATGAAGAAAACAGGAAAATATTCCTCAACAGATACTTAGAATGAAGGGTTTCAAAACAAAAAGAAGTGAAAACTTAAATTCATTGTTTTTCTTATGGGCAAGCCCAACATTTTCAACTGCAGCAGTAAGATACATTCACCCAGCACCTCTGAGGGAGGAAGAGGGAGAAAGTCTACGCATGCAAGTGTGAGTATGTGTGCCTCTTAACCCAGACAAGTCAAGCTCACTTCTTTTTTAACTGAAAGCATAAAATCACACGCAAACTCCCTCTGAAGGCTCACCCAGGCAGCCCTGTCCCACCCTGGCCATCAGGGTTGCCTCTGCCCGCTCAGCCTTGTGACAAGCCGCCTTTGTGTTTGAACAACATTCAGCAGATCTACAGTTGGCCCCGCGACCTTTCTCTCCTCTCCCTTTCGTCTTGACTGCTTCCAAAGAATGATTCTTCTGTACATGGCATGCCAGCAGGGGCTAGGCAACACCTGTGTTTATTTAACAAGCTGATGGCTTGCAGTTTCCATTTGTTTCAACAGAAATGGATCTGAAAGGGGTTAATGGTGCCCGGTAGCACTATTATAATGAAGATACTACCAGTATTTTCATAACAAACTGGAGATTTTCAAACACAATCTGGAAATGCTTTATGAACAATTTAGAATCTAATACTAGAGTTTACTTTTTAAGATACACACACACACACAAAATTATACTTTTGTTCTAATAGGTGGTTATCAGGATAACTGATCATCATGCTTCTTACTTGCTTACTTAAAAAAATAAAGACATTCATTTTTATGTCAGATAAGATACATTTCTTATTTCCATGTGATTCACCAACAAGGGAAATTATTTATATCTCCATAAGGCATTAGATTATTAGGGCACATTGTCTTCAAGTATTCCCCAAAGTGAGTTCTCCAGTAATAGGATGTAAAATGGAATTTTCTGTTATCTTAGAATTTTGACTAGTGCCCAAAGATGGAACCCATGGCTTTCAAGTATCACCACATTTTGGGGGGCCCATTTTTCAGTATATGTTTTTTTTTGGAGTTTAGTTGCTTTATAATTTGTGTTATTTTCTGCTGTACAGAAAAGTAAATCTGCTATACAGGTACATATATCCTCTTTTGTCACCCCAGAGCATTGAGTAGAATTCCCAGTTCTATAACATGGGTTCTCATTAGTTATCTATTTTATACCTTGCAGTTTTTATATACGGGCTTCTCTTGTGGCTCAGCAGTAAAGACCAGCCTGCCGATGTAGGAGAGGCAGGTTCAATCCCTGGGTTGGGAAGATTCCCTGGAGAAGGAGATGGCTACCCACTCCAGTACTCTTGCCTGAGACATCCCATGGACAGAGGAGCCTGGTGGTCTAAAAAGGGCCAGACACAACTTAGTGACTAGACAACAACAGTGTTTATGTGTCAGTCCGAGTCTCCCAACCCACCTCACATGCCTTCTCTCATCTGGGTGTACACAACTTTGTCCTCTGCCTCTGTGTCTATTTCTGCTTTGCAAATCGGTTCAAGACAGAAGACAGACATATCTATGAGACCTATTAAGAAAGAACAAAGCCATCTCTGACACTTTTACCCAGAGCAGAGATTCATCAGGGTAAATGTTGCTCCTTTTGAAGATTGTTGAATGTTGGTCAGACAAAAGTGAAGTGGCTTTGCTTTCATTTTGAAAGTGAAATAAGGAGGGCTTCAGTGAAACCACTGTAAGAAAGAGGGACCGCATGCCAGAACAATCAGAAGTGCTCTTTAGCTGTAGGGTTGCCTGAGGTTGCCCTACACTGCTGCTCACTTTGTAAGTGCCCCTTGGAATCTGAAGGAAGGAAAGTATCTTTTACTCTCATGTGAAAATATTCATTATTTTTATATTTGTCTTGAACTATTGTTGTTGTCTAGTCACTAAGTCGTGTCCAACTCTTTTGTGACCCCATGGACTATAGCCTGCCGGGGTCCTCTGTCCATGAGGTTTCCCAGGCAAAAATACTAGAGTGGATGGCCATTTTTCTTCTCTGGGGGATCTTCCTGACCCAGGGATAGAACCCGTGTCTCCTGCATTGAAGACGGATTCTTTACCATCTGAGCCACCAGGGAAACCCATTTTGAAGCACTGCATGTAATCAATACATTGGAGTATCAGACTGAGGTGCTTTCCATTTATTTTGCCTCAAAGGGCATGAACAGGTGGAGAAGTTATCAGGAGTTGTTGGCTGGAGCAAGAAGAGGGGATGGACTGACCCTGAAGCCATTCTTTCATGCCTTCCCACTGTGAGCCTCTGGAATAATTGAAGCTTAAATGGGAGAAAGCAGGAGATCCTTAATTGAATGTGATATGAGGGTATAAGTGCAATGAATATTTTAAGGTCATAAATTAATACAATTCTAATATCCAAAAGTGGCAAGAAAGTGTTGGGATTGCCTTATACACTCCCAATACTGGGAAGCAAACCCAACAAATTCCTTGAAAACCGATGCAAGGACAAGTTTCCATTCAATAAACCAGTTCCACTAACAAGCCATAGTGAAAATTTATCTATTTAACTTAAATACAAGTTTGAATATCTACATGTATATGTGCTCAGTCACTCAGTTGTGTCCAACTCTTTGCAACCTCCTGGACTCTAGCCCATCAGGATCCTCTGTCCCTGGGATTTCCCAGGCAAGGATACTGGAGTGCGTTGTCATCTCCTTTCCTAGGGAAATCTCCCTGATTTAGAGATCAAACTCCCATCTCTTGTGTCTCCTGCAACAGCCAGTGGATTCTTTACCACTGTGCCACCTGGGAATCTCCTGGGAATATCTTAATATATATATATATATATATATATATAATGATTATGATTATTATTATTATTTTTTTACAAATCAGTCTTCTTAAAGTAACTTTGCAAATAGCTCTCAGCTTTCTGGGTCTTCAGCTTCAAATTCAAGCAGAAG
Source organism: Ovis canadensis (assembly GCF_042477335.2). Taxonomy (NCBI): domain Eukaryota; kingdom Metazoa; phylum Chordata; class Mammalia; order Artiodactyla; family Bovidae; genus Ovis; species Ovis canadensis. The sequence continues at coordinate 105,954,677 of NC_091251.1, forward strand.
TTTTGAAGCCAAACAGAGTACTTTAGAGAAACTGTCAGAAACAGATGCTATCAAGAGGGATCATCTTATTATTTTAGGATTCATAAGAAAGATGGTAAGAGTGACAATCATGAAATGAGATAAATCTGAATTTGAGTTTCTGCTCTTATATTTACTGTATGTTTGTGGGCCAGTTAGTTAATTCTTTGCATTTATTGGTCATCCATACAATGAAAAATAACAAAATCTGTTGAAAGCATAAAATGCAATAACTTATAAAAAATGTCTCTTTGGTAATGGTTTGACACAACGTTTCATTCAACCTTTCTTTCCTTTTGTGTTCCTTCCTTCCTTTTCTTCCTTCCTTTATGATTTTCCTGTTCATTTTCAGGAATGGTTCATTCTCTCTCCCTTTCCTCTGATGCTTCATCCTCTGCATTAACCATATTTCTGTCTTTTCAGCACATACCCGTCTACTAAATCCTTCCTGTGGCAGAGAAAATGAGTTTGTCTCTGTCAGAAGGAAGTGTCTGCAGTTCAAATATTTAGACCAAGCATTGTTACCTGTTTTCCTGAACCTACTGGACATCATATCTGGTTGTAGTCCTTAGAACCTGCTTTGTTCCAGTGATGAAACCCCTCCCCTAGATCCCACGTGTGAGTTCAGTGAGAAACTTCTTACATTAAATATAAGCCTATATTTGTTGAGAATATTCAGAATAACAGCTTTCTCCAAGATCAGACCCTTCCTTGCTCTTATCAACCCATTCCTTGGGAATAAGAATACTGGCATTAAACTTGCACCTCCCCTCGATGAAAAGTGCTGCACTTCCCTGGATGTTGTTCATGGCATCACAGTTAGAGATAATGAGATAAGCATAGGCCAGTTTGTCTTTGTGGGTTCGTCTTTAATGTGGATCTCAGCACATCCTCACACAGGTCCAAGTTCTGTCCTTGACAGAGCAATAGAATGTCAAATCCAACCCTAAGCAGAGATGATTGCCTTGCATGGATAACTTTGCCAGCTCACTTCGTTGCAAAAGCTCTTATCCCTATAATAAATTCCGATTCCACAGCCCTTATAATGGTTCTGCTTCTTCATTAGAACTCTGACCAATACATACGTTCTATGGAACTTTTTATACATTCATTTCTAAGCATTTTATCTTTCTCTTGCTGTGGTGAATGGGTTTTTGCATTTTTGGATAATCATGGTTTTAATTTTTATCTTAAAGCTTTGCCTTTGAAACTTTTTTTCAATGAAGGAATCCTAACAGAGAAAGAAAGTAAAAAAAAAAAAAAAATTAGCACTAAAGCATTTGTGGGATATCAACAAGATCATAAGGCCCTAGTGTGCTTGAAATCTTCCTCTGAGGTTTTAATTTATCTTAACTTTTCATTCAATTTATAGCATACCATATATATTTAAAATTTTAAATGTGTTCTTCTCTCCAAGTCTTTAAATAAAATACAATTTCTGGGAACATGTATGCCTACTCTGTGGTTGCTAGTACTCAGTGGCTGATGTGTTAAGCCCCAAATATGCTGTAGATAAGATTTGGAGAAACATTTCTTTAAAGCAGTTTTATGATTTGTCTAAGGTTTTCCAAACTTTTATCATCACATTATCTGTAATGTGTAATACGTTCTTGTAGTCATAATTACTCAGAAAATTATCTGCATCTTTATCATCATGGAGCAGCACACAGATATTGGATATTCAAATTGAGTTTACTGAGTTAACTTTCATTAAAGAATTTTTTAGACTTAGCTTTAGACTTTAGTTTTTTAGTTTGCTGAAATCATTCCAGGTCATTTTTTTTTATATAAAGCTACTGAGTTCTCAAGCAATTTTGCAATTATAGTACATTAATCATTTGAATAAATAATCTCATTTTCACAGGAGACAACACAAAAACCAAGGTTATATTTTACAGAACATTAGAAACTCATAACTGGTAATGGATAGAAGAGTAGAGCCCTTAACTGAATTATCCAGGTTCAAAGCAAAACAAATAAAATCATCAGCACTTGAGAACTTATTTTCTAGCAAGGAGGAGTTCAGAGACTGACGAAGGGTCCACATAAGACGTGTGCTCAGTCGCTTCCGTCATGTGCGACTCTTTGTGACGCTATTGTCCATAGCCTGCCAGGCTATCTTCATCGGATTCTCCAGACAAGAATCCTGGAGTGGGTGGCCATTTCCAACTCCAGGTCCACATATATAGTAACTGTCAATATTGCTGCAACTCTTAAATCTCAAGAAAACAAGAATTTCTTTGCCTTTTTGAAAGTGGTGTCTATTGGACATCAGAAGAAGCCAGTCTGGAAATAATTTATGATCATGAAAAGGTTCAGACACAAACTAGCTAAAACTTTTACATTTTTGATGTTTAATACTTTGAATCTACTATTAATCTCTTTTTTTTAAACAAACTAACTTATATAGCTTAGTAGCCAGATCAAATATTGAACTGTAGAATCAGTATGATCAGTATGTGTGTCTCTAGAGTTCACTTTCATATCCAAATATAAAAAGAATATACCCTTAAAATATCAATATTCTTTCAGAGAGATAGTAATTAGGATTGTTAGAAGTGAGATGAAAAGAGAAAGAAATATAATAATCCATTTGAGTTAATAAAATAAAATGGCAGTATGGCAATGAGCTCAAAAGTTAGAACTTATGAAGAGAAGAATAAAGATTAACCACATGCCTTTAACTTACATTAAATATTTCAAAGCAAATGTTGTCCTTTGAGAAAATACTGCAGTTCCTTTGTTAGTTATGAGACTGAAATTGAAGAGAGAAAAAAAAAAAAATAGAACTTAGCCTCTGCAATCCTGAGGCTTGGTGGGGGAAAGAAAGGAGATGGAAAAAACAAAACAAAACAAAAAATACAGTTAAAAGATATAGATAGCCTAGCAACATTCCTAACTTGGAGGTTTAACTTCGCCAAAATTATGGAGGAGGTTATTTGGTAATGAGGAAATGATGAGAATGGGGGGATTCTTTTTCAAATTTAGTTACATTCTTTTTTCAAATTTTAGTTACAAGAGGTTTATCCTCCCAAAAATTATGGAGGAGGTTATTTGGTAATGAGGAAATTATGAGAATGGAGGGATTTTTTCAAATTTTAGTTACATCTCAGGATTTCTCTGAGGTCATATAAAAAGGATCAGAAAAGTTAAATAAACAAAACAGCTCGGTCAGATAGAGAGAAATCTATTTGTCTCTCCCATGCTTCAGTCGGGCTTCCCAGGTGGTGTAAAGATAAAGAATCCTTCTGCCAATGCAGGAGACACAAGAGACTCAGATTTGATCCCTGCATCAGGAAGATCCCTTGGAGAAGGAAATGGCAATCTGCTCCAATATTCTTCCCCGGAAAATTCCATGGACAGAGGAGCCTGGTGGGCTCCAGGCTATGGGATTACAAAGAATTGGATACAACTGAGCACACACACACACACACACACACACACACACACACTTATGCTTCAACTATTTCTGTATGAAAAGACCCTGTGTTAAAATCCAGGAGGTCAAACAAGGGGACCTCTATTCAGGAGCATGGTGACCTTACAGCAAATACTATAGGATGAGTCAGGAGCAAAGATGAGGAACACACAGAGTCATCAGAGGAGACGGCAACTTCAGGGAGGAGGCAAGGAGGCCAGACTAGCAGGAAGGGGCCCCTGGATTCTGACAAAATTAGGAAAGAGTGTAAGTCAATTAATCAGAGATATCAACAACAGAAAACAGGAGGATGCTCAGAGGCAAGAAGCGACCATGATATACCAGCAGACATCATGTGTATAGATTTAGCTTTTCAGGTTTTTGCCATAATTCACTATCAGATGGTAACAGAATTGTGAGGAAGGCACTTTACATAATCTCACGGTTTGGTGGGAGAGCATGGGACATCTGTGTTTGTCCACAAGGTTTTATCCCAGGGAAGACCCCCTGGGGTGGGCATGCATGGCAAGCCACTCCAGGATCTTTGCCTGGAGAATCCCATGGACAGAGGGACCTAGCAGGTCACAGTCCACAGGGTCACAGAGAGTCAGACAAAACTGAAGCAACTTAGCATTACACACATAACCCAAAGCAACAGAATCAAACCTTTGAATTATAGATCGTATAAATATTACATATAAATGTTTTATCCAGATTGAACTTTTATTAGCTATCACTTTTGTAGCTTTTGTTCCATACTATTCAGCCTTTGGTCACCTAGGGACCATCAACATATTTTCAGAAAGTAAAGAAACAGCATAATCTATGTATAGCTTCATAGATTGTAAGTAAGTTTTAAATTAGAAAGTTTAAATGATAATAAAAATTAAGCTCTTTTAATATATTAAGTATTTCAAGACATAGTATTTAAATTGTGTCAAGAACATATATTTTTACATCAATTGCATATTTTTAAATACACCTTCTATTATTTCAGAAACAGGTTTAATTGCTGAAATCAAGGAGAAAATACGTTAGTGGACTAACGTAGACAGTTTTTCTTGTAATCTCTTTGAATCATCTAGACTTAAGTCATCCAGCCTAATGGGGTAGAACTAGTTTTAGACTTCAGATTTTGGCTTATTGATTTGTGATCCTTAAAACCTGGCCTTCATCAATAGTATAAGTCCAGGTCCTTCCATCAGATCTATGTTCTATACAGTGGGAAAGAAACAGGAAATGGAAACCACATCTCTTCCTTTTAAGAACATAATCCAACGTCTGTATACATTCTTCCTCCCATGCTATTGGCAGGAAATTAGTCACATAGTTCATTAGCTAAGAGGCAAGCATAAAAATCTTTGCCTAGGCAAATGTGCTAAGGAAAACTTGGATATATTATTACTAATGGGAAAAAGGACAGGGTGGATATTGGTGAATAACTGGCAGTTTCTGGTGTGCCTGCTTATAAATACATATAGCTAATACATATTACATGATTAAATGTGTTTTACCATGTATCTGGATAAGTAATATCCACAGAATATGGTAGAATTTTTTAATGTTTGGTTTGATTTGTTAATCGATTGACCCTTTCCCCCAATGAAATTATTCTTAGAGAAGACAACTCTGCCACCTCCCTATTTTCAAAAAGAGAATCAAATGTCAGATGAAAAACTGTACACAGTATAGATTATATAATCCTATCTGGTATAAGTAGGTGCACATTATAATGTGTACTGAGGCAGGGCAGATCTCATTCATTTTCAGATGTTTGCAAAAATCTGTGGCATGTATTGTTGGTAATAGTACAACTAAAGTCATATTTTTACTCTGGAGAATAAGTCTTAAATCCACAAGTGAATCTTTTCTATTTCCCTAAATTTCAAAGATATGGTGGAAAGATTACATTAGGAGAAAAAAGGAGATTCATAACAATTGTAATAGTCTTCATAAAAGATATTTAATAAGTGAGAGTTTCAATACTATGCTCAAAATATGCCCCGGAAGAGTTGACGTGAAAGATAAGGGTTTTTCTTAAAGAAATATGGAAGAATCCTCACAGTCAGAAACAAACAAAACATAAAAGGGGCCTGGTGAAATTATTAGGGAAATTCTAATTTCAAGTAGCTGTTGATATGTGATCCCTTATGATTATATAGTAGAAATGACAAATACATTCAAGGTATTAGATCTGAAAGACAGAAAGCCTGAATATCTATGGACAAAGGTTTGTAACACTGTATAGTAGCAGGTGATCAAAACCATCCCCAAGAAAAGGAAACTATAAAAAGTCAAAATAGTTGTCTGAGGAGGCCTTACAAATAGCTAGGAAAAGAAAAGTAAGAGGCAAAGGAGAAAAGGAAAAATATACCCATTTGAATGCAGAGTTCCAAAGAAGAGCAAGAAGAGATTAAAAAAGCCTTCTTAAGTAATCAATGCAAAGAAATAGAAGAAAACAATAAAATGGGAAAGACTAGAGCGGTTTTCAAGAAAATTAGAGATACCGACGGAACATATCATGCAAAGATGGGCACAGGAAAGGATAGAAACAGTATGGACCTAACAGGAGCAGAAGATATTAAGAAGAGGTGAGAAGAATACACAGAAGAACTGTATAAAAAAGATCTTAATGATAACCATGATGGTGTCATCACTCACCTAAAGTCAGACATCCTGGAGTGTGAAGTCAAGTAGGCCTAAGAAAGCATCATTGCAAAACAAAGCTAGTGGAGGTGATAGAATTCCAGCTGAGCTATTTCAGACCCTAAAATGTAATGCTGTTAAAGTGCTGCAATCAATATGCCAGCAAATCTGGGGAACTCAGTAGGAGCAACAGGACTGGAAAAGGGCACTCTTCATTCCAGTCTCAGAGAAGGGCAATGCCAAAGAATGTTCAAATTGCATTCAAACTACCACACGATTGCATTCACTTCACATGCTAGCAAGGTCATGCGCAAAATCCTTCAAGCTAGGCTTCAACAGTACATGAACTGAGAACTGTCAGATGTACAAGCTGGAAGTTTGTATGTAGAAAAACCAGAGGAACCAGAAATCATATTGCCAACATCTGTTGGATCATAGAAAAAGCAAAAGAATTTCAGAAAAAAAAAATTACTTTGGCTTCTTTGACTACTCTAAAGCATTTGACAGTGTGGATCAGAAGAAACTGTGGAAAATTCTAAAAGAGATAGGAATGCCAGACCACCTGACCTGCCTGCAGAGAAATCTATATGCAGGTCGAGAAACAATAGCTAGAACTGGACGTGGAACAACAGACTTGTTAAAAATTGGGAAAGAAGTACATCAAGGCTGCATATTGTCACCCTGCTTATTTCACTTATACACAGAGTACATCATGTGAAATGCTGGGCTGGATGAAGCACAAGCTGGAATTAAGATTACCAGGAGAAGTATCAATAACCTCAGATATGCAGATGACACCATCCTTATAGCAGAAAATGAAGAGAAACTAAAGAATCTCTCGAAGGTTAAAGAGGAGAGTGAGAAAGCTGGCTTAAAACTCAACATTCAAAAAATGAAGATCATCGTATCCGGTCCCATCACTTCATGGCAAATAGATGGGGAAGCAATGGAAACAGTGACAAACTTTGCTTTCTTGGGCCCTAAAATCGCTGCAGATGGTGACTGCAGCCATGAAACTAGAAGGTGATTGATCCTTGGAAGAAAAGCTGTGACAAACCCATACAGCGTATTAAAAAGCAGAGATGTTCCATTGCTGACAAATGTCCATATATGTCAAAGCTGTGGTTTCTCCAGTAGTCATGTATGAACGTGAGAGTTTGACCATAAAGAAGGCTGAGTACTGACAAACTGATGCTTTTGAACTGTGGTGTTGGAGAACTCTCTTGAGAGTCCCTTGCGCTGCAAGATCAAAGCAGTCAATCCTAAAGGAAATCAGTCCTAAATATTCACTGGAAGGACTGATGCTAAAGCTGAAGTTCCAAAACTTTGGCTACCTGATGCAATGGGGTGGCTGATTGGGAAAGGCTCTGATGCTGGGAAAGATAGAAAGCAGGAGGAGAAGGGGATGACAGAGGACAAGAAGGTTGGATGGCATCACCGTTGGATGGACATGAGTTAGAGCAAGCTCCAGGACATGGTGAAGGACGGGGAGGCCTGGCATTCTGCAGTCAATGGGCCACAAACAGTCAAGCATGACTGAGTGACTGAACAACAACAGGAACAAATGTAATCTAACTACTAAGAAAAGATTCAAAACTTCATATGACTTATATAATTACGACATATGAAAGCATGCTATACCACTGAGGAATGAGTCAAATGCCAGAAACCAAACCAGTTACTTAAACAAAAATAATCTTATTTAAAATGATTAAGTAGCAAAAGACGAAACCCTAACTTGGCTGAAAAGACGAAAATATGCAGAAATAGCAGAGCAAGACAGCAGCTGCTCTTACTAAGGCTGATGGAGAATGTCCATAGTAGGGAAAATATTTGAAGAAACATCCCACATGATTGAAAGTTCTACCACATTGGAGAAGGCATGGCTATGACTTAGTGACGTCTGACAGGCAGGGACTTGTGACGATGAGGCTCTTTGTTGAGGTGATGACAAAACTCACTAGGTAACCGACTTTTGGGATTCAAGCAAGACTGGATTAAAAGCTATCCACTGGGATGCCAGTGATGATTGCAAGGAAGTTCCCTTCTGGGCACTGGCAATAATCATTGACGGGCATATGGCATTAAGTCTCGCACACACCACTGGCCAATCATTGCCCATTGGCCTCCAAGGCATAGAAGTGAGAAGAAACGCCCCAACCAAAAGGAGAGCCTTCTTCCTCTTCTAATTTCCCTCTATTGCCCTCTACTGCCAGTTAGCATTTTGCCAGCTGGCAAAGGAGAAATGTTTACAATATTCTGTTCTGCGATCACAAAGTAAATATAAGAAAGATGTATTTAAGCTGAGAAGCAATGATCTTATAACTAGCACAGAAGTTAAAGTTCTTTTTGTTTTAGAGGAAAAGCTATACTTTGTGATTAACTACAGGAAGTGATGGAAAAATATTCTAAAGTGTGTTCAAATTTTAAATATAAGGCTTCTGCTTTCAGCTCTGAATTTTAAAGAGCTTAGGAAATGTCAGTCTTGTACTTAGAAGAAGAAAAATCTGGAGAAACTGAAAGCTGTGACATTTCATTGACAGAAAACTGAAGTCACAGGGCAAGCTACCACCCTGAGTCTGGAAAGGTAAGCTTATGTAAGATGACATAGTCAGGTTTTATTTCCCTATAACAGAAGTTACTAGAAGTATAAACTAGCAGGAAATTTAGATAGCAAGTTTGATGATTTTCTTGGGTCAGAATGAGGACTCCTTTGAGAATGAGACATTCCTAGGGATTGAAGTCTGCGGTGGGAAGGGTGGAAGTTTTTACCTTAAGAAACCCACCGGTTTCTCAAGGTGAAAATCCAAGAAAATTGTCCCCAGGGCTTCAGCAAGGGGAAGGGAAAGGTAGCTAAAGTAATCACTGTGAAACATATCTAGAACCTTCTCTATAAAAAAGGCTTAGTATCCAGAAGACAGATTGCCCGAGCTGGGAGAAGGATAATGTAAATGGAGATATGGGAATTCTAAAGTAGAATAAGAAATAAGGTCTATGAATTAATAAACATTAAGGAAAATGAAGTGTCTAATTGTCTTACCTTTAGAGTCAACACAGAAGTGAGTTTGAACAGAAACTCAATAGAAACTTTAGCTCTATAGCTCAATAAAAACTTTCAAAATATAAATGCAAAGGAAAAGTAATATGAAAAATCAGATGGGAGCATTGAGAAGTTATGGAGAAAGTTCAAAAACTGTAATATACACAACTGGAATACCACAAGGAGAAGAGAGAGACTAGATCTGAAGAAATTTTTTATATTGACGATGGCCAAAGCTCTCCCAAGTGAATGACATACATAAAATTACAGATCCAAGAAAGTGAGAATATACTACCAGGGTAAATATCAAAAATAAACATAGCTCAGTACGTGATAGTCAAACCACAGAGTCAAAGATAGAGAATATCCTGAAAAAAATAAGAGGAATAAAATAGCATAGTTGTAGATAAATAAGGAAAATTGCAATAACTTTCTTGTTACAAACTACACAAGGAAGATCATGGAATCAACTATAAAAATAATTTCAAAAAACTAGGCTTATATACCTTGTTAAAGTGAAGTTGTTCAGTCGTGTCTGACTCTATGCAACCCCATGGACTGTAGCCTATGAGGCTCCTCCATCCATGGGATTTTCCAGGCAAGAGTGCTGGAGTGGATTGCCATTACCTTCTCCAGGGAATCTTCCCGACCCAGGAATCAAACCCTGGTCTCCCGCACTGCAGGCAGACACTTTTACCATCTGAGCCACCAGGGAGGCCAAATACCTTGTCAAAGTATTCCTCAAAAGTAAACGAGAAAAATCCTTCTCAGGCAAACAATACTTGAAGATATTCATCACCAATGGACCTGTCCTGCAGAAAGGTTAAAAGAAGTTCTTCTTCAGGAAGAAAAAAGTGATGTAAGTCAGAATGATAGATCTGCATAGAGAAAGGCAGAACATCAGAGGAGGAATTATTTAATACAAATTATAAAATACTATTTTCTTACTTTTAATTCACTTGAAAACTGGCTTTTTAAAGTAATACTATTAATAGTATATTGGGTGATAGTAACGTGGATATGTGGGATGAATGCCAGCAATGACACAGGGGGAGAAGAAAGGAATGGAGACTTTTCTAAGTACTTGCACTAAGCGTAAAACAATATAGAGTTGTTACAGAGTGGATGCTGATCTGTTAAAATGCATAATGCAAGCTCTAGAGCAACAATTAAAACCACTAAAAAGAAAATAGGTGTAATTGATACACTAAGGGGGGAGATTAAATGAAATCATACAAATGTTCAATTAAAATTAAAACGAGAGAAGGCAGGAAAAGAACATAAAAAGTGAACAAAAAACAACTGCAGATGTCCATCAGCAGATGAATGGATAAGCAAGCTGTGGTACATATACACAATGGAGTATTACTCAGCCGTTAAAAAGAATTCATTTGAATCAGTTCTGATGAGATGGATGAAACTGGACCCGATTATACAGAGTGAAGTAAGCCAGAAAGAAAAACACCAATACAGTATACTAACACATATATATGGAATTTAGAAAGATGGCAATGACGACCCTGTATGCAAGACAGGAAAAAAGACACAGCTGTGTATAACGGACTTTTCGACTCAGCGGGAGAGGGAGAGGGTGGGATGATTTGGGAGAATGGCATTCTAACATGTATACTATCATGTAAGAATTGAATTGCCAGTCTATGTCTGACGCAGGATACAGCATGCTTGGGGCTGGTGCATGGGGATGACCCACAGAGATGTTATGGGGAGGGAGGTGGGAGGGGGGTTCATGTTTGGGAACACATGTAAGAATTAAAGATTTTAAAATTAAAAAAAATAAAAACTAAAAAAAAAACAACTGCAAAGTTATAAATATGAATATGAAAAGTTATAAGTAAGAATAAAGCAAAGTTATAAATATGTTTGATATCAATAATTCTATTTCAGTAATCACTTTCAAACTGGAAGGTGTCATTACACAAAGTATAAGATAGAAATTAACAGTGCATTAAAAACACTCCTATAGATGAAGTAGGTAGTGATAAGGACCTACTACATAACTCAGGGAACTACATCCATTATCTTTTAATAACCGATTATGGAAAATAGCTGGATAGATAGATAATGTGTAACTGAGTCACTTTGCTTTACAGCTAAAATTAGCATATTACTCTAAATCAACTATGTGCCTGCTAAGTGACTTCAGTTGCATCTCTTTGTGACCCTATGGACCTTTCCAGGTTCCTCATGGGATTCTCCAGGCAAAAATACTGAGGTGGGTTGACATGCCCTGCTCTAGGAGATCTTCTTGACCCAGAAATCCAACCCATATCTCTTACATCTCTGCATTGTCAGGCAAGTTCTTTACCACTGTGCCACCTGAGCTAAGAACAGTAATCCTAACAACTATTAGGTTCATCTTATCACAATTTCAGGCAAGAATACTGGAGTGGGTAGCCATTCCCTTCTCCAGGGGATGGCCCCAAACCAAAGATCAAATCTGGGTCTCCTACATTGAAATATCTAACCAGTAGTCCTCTGGAATATCAAGATCATCAAAAGCAAAGAAGTTTGAGAAATCATCACAGTCATGAGAAATCTCAGGAAATCTAACGACTAAAAGTAATGTGGAATACTGAATGGCATTCAGGAGTGTAAAAATAAAAGTATAATATAAGGACTTTCTTTAATAATAATGGTGTTAATATCGCTTCATTGTTAATTATGAACCAATATTAAAACTAAAATGTACCATGTAAGTCTAAGCTGCTAACAATTGAGGAATCCCCTGTACTACTTGCACAATATTTCTGAAAATTTCAATCTTTTCTAACAAAAAACATTATTAGACAGCTAAGAAACTCCTTATCAAGTCTTGACAAACAATAATAAAATATGTAAGTTCTAATAGATGAAGAATTGGAATTGGGAAAATACTGAACATAGAAAACTAAATGAAGTTAGAAAAATTCCTTTCAGATAAAATGAAAACAAAATTTAAGTGCTTTGTATCAAAAACCCTTGGAGGGTGACCAAAGTTATGCTCAGAAGTAAGTTTATAGCCTTCATGAAATTAATTTCATGAAACAACAGTAAAACATCAAACTGCAAGAAAATAAGTGATAGCAATCAATGCAGGTGAAAGCTTGTGCAAATTTCCACTTTAAAATATATTGTTGAATATAATAAAAATTGCTATGATATGGCAAACAATTCTACTAAAAATGTCTATTAAAATATGGACAGTATTTGATCAAATAATTTTACTTTATATATAAGAATTGTATTAATGCATAATGATTTATGAATAGAATATATAATTAAGAATATCAATAGCAAAAATATTGTAAGCAAGCTAAACTTTCTCTAATATTGAGCTTAATTTTGGTGCATTCAGCAACAATCCTTTAAATTAATATTCAAGTGATAATACAAAGCAAGAATAAAATAAGCTAGAGCTATACTTATTGATATGTAAAGTTTTTATAATATGTCAGTAAAAGAAAAAAGAAAGTTTCAGAGCATTTTTTTTTTTAAATGATACCTTATCTGGCTAAGAACAAAAGAGGAAAAAGGAAGAGATAAAGAGAAAGGAGGAAAAGAAAGACCTTCTTTAGATATGTATTTCATGAGTATATGAAAGGTGAAATGATACAAAACATAAAGATGAAGAAGAGACTGCATCTGCCTGTATAAATATTAGGTTGATTAAAAAGTAATTGTGGTTTCAGGTCACGAATTTTAATTCATTAAAACAAGGCTCAAACATGTCTTTATTAATCAAAATAGGAACCATTACAATCAACACATGGCAACCCACTCTAGTATTCTTGTCTGGAGAATGTGGATTACAGTCCAAGCGGTTCACAAGGAGACAGGACTCAAGCAACTGAACACACACATGTACAATCAACACACATTTGTCAATGAGAAAGAAGTTTGCTTATTCCTGTAGCATCAAAATCTGTGCTTCAAGATTTGAAGAACTCTTGGAAAGCTTTTTCTGCCTGCTGATGGCTGTGAAAGTGTTTTCTCTATAAAAAGTTGTCAAGATGTTTGGAAGAAGTGGTGGTTGGCGAGAGGTCAGGTGAATACAGAGGATGAGGCAAAATTTGCAGCCCAATTTGTTCAACTTTTGAAGCTTTTGTTGTGCTACCTGTGGTCAGGTGTTGTCATGAAGAACTGGGCCCTTTCTGTTGACCAATGCAGGAACTGATCAGCTGCAGGAATTGCATTTTTCAGTGCATTTCATCAGCTTGTTGAGCATACTTCTCAAAGGTAATGCTTTTGCCAGGATTCAGAAAGCTGTAGTGGATAAGAAGGCAGTGGATAACCAAACAGTGACCGTGATGGGTTTTTGATGAAAGTTTGGCTTTGGAAGTGCTTTGGAGCTTCTTCTCAGTCCAGTCACTGAGCTGGTTGTTGCCAGTTGTCATATAAAATCCACTTGTCATCCCATGTCATGATCTGATTGTGAAATGGTTCACTGTTGTTGCGTAGGATAAGAGAAGACAACACTTCAAAATGACATTTCTTTTTTTGGAGGGGGAGGTCAGCTCATGAGGCACCCACTTATCAAGCTTTTTCACCTTTCCAATTTGCTTCAAATGCTGAACTACCATAGAATGGTTGACACTGAGTTCTTCAGCAACTTCTGTAGTTGTTAGTGAATCAGCTTCAATGATGGCTCTCAGATGGTTGTTGTCAACTGCTGAAGGCTGACTGCTATACTCTTCAACTTCAAGGCTCTTGTCTTCTTTACAAAACTTCCTGAACCACCGCAACACTGTATGTTCATTAGCAGATCCTGGGCCAAATGCATTTTTGACGTTGTGAGTTGTCTCCACTGTTTTATGAGCCATTATGAACTAAAAAAAAAAAAATAGCTTAAATGTACTTTTTGTCTCACACCATTTCTATAGTCCAAAATAAATATTAAATAAGCAGGAAGCAAAATTAAAATAAAATTTAAGTATTAGCAAAAAAATAAAGCAAGAAATGTGCATTAAAATGATGCATAACATAACCACATTTATTTAAGAATGCATTCCAATATCAAATGGCAAAGTTCAACAAAGCAAAACTGCAATTACTTTTGCACCATCTTAATATATAAATAAGGCAAATATTGCTGTCAATAAAATTCTTTTAATAATGTGAAAAAAATTTAAACAAACTAAAATTTCATCTCAAGAAGATAGAAAAAGAAAAGAAATTGACTAGAAATGATGTATGAATCATGGTAAAAGAAGAAATTAACTGAATAGGAGATCAGCTCTGCTCATTCTCAATTATATTGAGAATTTAAATATGAAAACCATGTATATCTGTATATATAATCTATATTTTGAAAAAACAAAGAAATTTAAAACAAATGGGAAGATATTTTTTCCATATAATTGCTCTGATGGAAACATTGGTGTCTATATTTATTATCTTCTGTGTTTTCTTATATATTTAAGATACTTCAAACTAAAAATGTTTGAAAGTTTAATAATTTTTGACAAACAGATTACAGCTATACATATTTTCTGTTTAAAGTTTTAAGTTACATAAGCAAGTAAAAAAAAAAAAAGTTTTTAGGCTAATCAAGTTTCTGAAATAACTACCATGAGCACTCTAGGGACATATATTTAAAACAGTCATTCCAGAGGACAATTTGACAATATTTAGCAAGTTGTATACAAAAGGGTATATATTCAAACAAGTATGTCTTTTGCTAAAAATATATTTGTATGTGTGCTGTGTGCTTAGTCGATCAGTCGTGTCCAACTCTTTTGACCCTTTGGACTATAGCCAACCAGGCTCCTCTGTCCATGGGATTATCCAGGCAAGAATCCTGGAGTGGGTTGCCATGCCCTCCTCCAGGGGATCTCCTCAACCCAGGGATCAAACCCAGGTCTCCTGTATTGTAGGAGGATTCTTTACCAGCTGAGCTACCAGGGAAGCCCCTAGAAATATATACTAAATAAATAATCACCAATGATTGAAAGTGTTAACTATATTGTATTCAAAGCAATTTTGAATCTAATACAAACTAAAATAAAATCTTCAAATAAATCTTATAAGATTAGTTAAATGAATCATAGTAGAATTTTAAAAGACAGCCATGAATAAATTCTAAACTATACAGCAGTAATTTAAAATGTAGAAAAAGTTACAGTGTATTAATTTTTAAAATAGCAATTATAATTGAAAATTAAATCTATTTGTTTACTTATAAATATATATCATCATGTGATGTATGTTTAAAACTCTTTCTCTCTGTCTGTCTTTATATCCTTCTCTCTCTCCATTCATTTAAAAGGCATGTCTATGAAATACTCAAATTGCCAACTTATTTGGGTAAATTAAAGGCCTTATAATTTTTTGTTCACATCTATTTTAATCAGTTTTCAATATTATTTTCTTTGTGATAAGAAAACAGTTAAATAAAAGAGTAACTTTATTATCTTATGTGAAACACACAAAATGTTATATATAATAAAAACAAATAAACAGCTCAGTGTGTAAGCCATGGAGTTAATCTCCAAATTGTACAAATGAGATGAACTTTAGGTCCTCTCAAATCTCTACCTGTTAGCAATTCTTTCAATCAAAACTGCTCCATTCTTTATTTCTAACCAAGAGTTGCTGAGCTATGGGAGAAAGAATCCTGTAACTATGCTAACTGAATCCATGGAAAATACCTTCTCTCTCCACTCAGCGCTTCTTGGTAACCCTTTTATTCACTCTTGGTTGAATCCCTATACAGTTCCCAGAGGAGCTATTCCAAAACATACTCAATTTACTCAAGCCCCTGAAATCACCCTTGCCTCCCTCATTCTCATCAAATGATGCTGTCATCTATTTCACTCAGATTAAGCATGGCAGGTTTGAACTTCCTAACCCTCTGTAGCCAGCACTTGAGGGAATAAAGACATATAGAGGAGCAAATAGAGGAGCAAAAGTAAAAAAAGAAAAGGTAAGCGTAAACACAATGGGTAACGTATTAGACTAATATCTACTGTATCCACTGCTCAGCTCTATTTTCCAGCTGCTATTCGTTTTTCCTGCTTCTGTTTCTTTTCACTTTATATTAAAAATCTCCCCCCAAACCTCAAAGGTAAAGAAAACCATTATAGCAAGTTTATTTTTTTTAATTAGCATGAAGCCATATCAAAAGAATCATAATAAAAAGTATAGAAGTGACTTAGAGAATGCAGACATACATCAAAAGACAACCATTTGTTCAAATATTGTTATCACTGATGATGATGATGGTAAGATTTACTGAAAGCCCTTTAGTTTAATCCTCTCAACATCACAAAAATGCTATAGTCCTCTCTTGGTACAAAAGAAGAAGCTGAGATTTTATTTTCTTATTTCTTTGCTCAAAGTAGTGTTTGTTAAGTGATGGAGTGCAAGAGTCAAACTCAGTTCGTCTGACCCCAAAACTCATAAGCTTATCACAAGTCTACATTGACTCACTAATCACATATTCACACCTAAATTTGATTAAGACCTTCCTTAAATATAATCAATTTGAGTAAGGAAACCTCACTTGTACTAGCTGAAAAAGATGTTTAGAGTGTCTTACCAAAGGGTGGAAAAGATATTTAATGAAAGGACGGGTAGTGAGGAAAAATCCCCAGGATTACAGAAGGAAATGTCTGCATGATCTACAAGCAAAGCGGGAAAAAAGGAAGAAGCAAGAAAGAAATAAGTGGGTTATAAATAATTTAGCAAATGCTTTGGAAATGAATTTCAGTCAAGGCATTTTCTATGCTTTTATTCCGTTCTTTCTGCCTTAACGGTTTTCCTCATGCTTAGGATTACTCTTGTGCTTACGGATCTGGAATTTCTATTATCCATTATCCTAAGTTTTGGGTAATGTCATCCTTGTGTATGTTGTAAATCATGAATCTTAATATATGTTATAAAGTATATTTGTCTATATGTTCCTAAGAAATCAAAGCCAGAAATCTGTGTCTAAATGGGTTATGCATTTGTTATTAAGTACAGATTTAAGGTCTGTTAAATAATGTTTGACATATGTCATTTCTCTCACCGTTCAACATGCTGTCAATTAGCTTAAAAATCCCACAGACTCCTGCATATGGCTTCCTATTATGAGATGCTCATTTCTTCCTCAAGCCGATTGCTCTCTTTAACCTGGACTTACTACATTTCGATTTAAACGTTTTTATATACATATCTCTAGTCATGTTTCCTGAATTAAAATTATAAATACCAGACCTTTTTACTTGCTCTCCTTGAAACCTCCTATAAATTCCAATTTATTCACTTTGATGTTTGGCAGATCCGCTGATTCCTTTCATCTGTTGTGTGAAATGATGAACAGAGCACTGGTGTAAGATTCTGAGGACTTGGGTTCCAGTTACATTTTGCCACCAAGTAGCTGAACTTGGAACAATTACCTCACTTCTCTTGGACTCAATTTCCTTGCCTCTGAAGAGGTATTATACTGAATGAGTTGTAACAATTTGATTCCCACATTCTTTTCTTAAAAGCCATATACTAGAATATAATCTCCATTTATATTTTTCAAGAAAGGAAAACTAGACTCAGAATCAAGACTCAGCTCAGGCTTTTTTTTTTTTTTCCTGCAAGAAAGCCCTGTTTGGGTTTTGCCTCCTTGGCCTGTACTTCCAAATCGCCCTAGCCCTTAATTGGGCTTTAAATTATTGATATTAATATATGTTGCTATCTCTGACACTAAAGTAGAAGTTTCTGAAAAACACAAGGCTGTATCACCCACCCCCTCCATATATCCGCAGCATGAAACACAGCACCTGATTGCTCCATCCATGTATGGATGTGAGAGTTGGACTGTGAAGAAAGCTGAGTGCTGAAGAATTGATGCTTTTGAACTGTGGCGTTGGAGAAGACTTTTGAGAGTCCCTTGGGCTGCAAGGAGATCCAACCAGTCCATTCTAAAGGAGATCAGTCCTGGGTGTTCATTGGAAGGACTGATGCTAAAGCAGAAGCTCCAGTACTTTGGCCACCTCATGCAAAGAGCTGACTCATTGGAAAAGACTCATGCTGGGAGGGATTGGGGGCAGGAGGAGAAGGGGATGACAGAGGATGAGATGGTTGGATGGCATCATCAACTCAATGGACGTGAGTTTGAGTGAACTCTGGGAGTTGATGGACAGGGAGGCCTGTCATGCTGTGATTCATGGGGTCACAAAGAGTCGGACATGACTGAGTGACTGAACTGAACTGAACTCATGAACATACATGTGTGTATGTTTACTTTAATTTTGTGGTAAATATTACCAGCTTTGTATCAAAGTTTGCATTTACTGGTATACCAAGAATTTTATCTTAGATTTTGTTGATTATTAGTATTTCTTTGTAAAATCAGCAAAATAATTTAAGCTTTTGTATAATATTGTCCTCTTTACTAAATAGATTATCAACACTCTAAAAACCTGTTTATTACTTTTATTTGAAACTCATCTCTTGCTTATAATAAATTATTACTTTTGGTAAACTATAAAAATTATTGGTATTATTTCCCTCTCAATAGCCAAAAATGTCTATTGATTTCACTGCTCATATTTATGACTTATGTTTCATTTTCCATTCACTTTATGTTCCAGTTTTCCCAATCATTCAACATATTTACAGTGATAAAAGAAAATACATAGCATATATGTCCAAATGAGGAATCTATAATTTCTTTCCTGTTTTCCTGAAATGTTCTAAAACATCTTTTCATTTAAGATGCCATAACTTTTGCATATATGTCATTTGCATGGCATATAAAGAAAAAATAAAATCCATTGTACACGTATTTCATACATTCCCCCAATTTTAACATGTTCTTGACAGAAGAGAATTTCATTTTGATTGGCCACCATACTCTCCCCTAAAATTTTACACATCAGATACTAGAAAAATTTTGCATGGACTGAATTCTAGTTTCATTTATTTCAAATATTTGTCTATCCCATTAAGTAGGGCCTCTTCCAGGACTTGAAGGGGATCTTAGAAATTAGAATCCTGAATCTTGAGTTTCATGAACTTCAGAGGGAATCCTTGGTATAAAGTTAGTGCTAAGAAACATGATAAACACAATTATTGCTTGTTATTAAAGGGTAGAAAGAGTGCATTGCACGCTAAGCAGGTCTAAAGAGGAAGTGTCAGCCAGAGAGAAACCTGAGCATTGTGCTTTTCACTTACAAAGACTCCCTCTGGGGGTTTTGGTTAAATGGAGTCTCCATTTATTATGTCAGTCCCCACTGATGTCTACTATGCACCCAGGCAATTCTTTAATGTGGCGATTGGAATACAGCCCCCACCCCACAGATGGCAACAGCAAAGTGTGTGCTCAGCCATGTCTGACTCTTCACGACCTCTTAGATGTAGTCCACCAGGCTCCTCTGTGCATGGGATTTCTTAGGCAAGAATACTGGCATGGGTTGCCACTTCCTCCTCCAGGAGATCTCTTCTCAAGGGGCATCAGAAGCCAACTCATTATTCATGAGAAGTAGTTAAAAAAAAAAAAAAGAAAGAAAGAAAAGAAAGAAAAAAACAACACAAGCCCATTGAATGAGAGGTGCTCTTAAAAGACAAAGAAAAGTACATTAGCCAAATCTTTAAGTATCTTCTACTACTTAATCCATTTCTGTTTTCCTTGGCATTGACAAGTTGAAGGATTAAGTATCTAATTTCAATTATTCTATAAAGATTTGAAAAGACACCAAGCCACCAAAACTGAAAGTATTTTAAAAAAGAAAATCTCCTGATGTACATGACACACACACACACACACACACACACACACACACACACACACAAAGTTGCTCAGTCGTGTCTGACACTTTGCAACCCTCTGGACTGTATATGGCCAGTCTCCTCGATCCAGTGGGATTCTCCAGGCAAGAATACTGGAGTAGGTTACTATGCCCTCCTCAAGGGGATGTTCCCAACCCAGGGATGGAACCCAGGTCTCCTGCTTTGAAGGCGAATTCTTTACTGTCTGAGACAGCAGGGAAGGCCAATGCAAAGGACAATTGATTTAAAAGCATGATAAACTCATCATTATCTTTTAGTCATAAATAAATTTGAACTTCAAACTCTACTTTTTTTATATCTTCACAGGGTTTCTTACCTACCCCAACTCTCCAACAGTTTTCCCCACTTCATAAATGTAGCTAGTAAATGATATGAAACTAGATTCCCTGAATGATCATATTTGCTATGTGCTCAATCGTGTCCTACTCTTTACAGGCCCACAGGCTCTGGCTCACTAGGCTCCTCTGCCTATGTAATTTCCAGGCAAGAATACTGGAGTGTGAGGCCGTTTCCTACCTCAGGGGATCTTCCTGACCCAGGGATTGAATGTGAGTCTTTTGCATTTCCTATATTGGCAGGAAGATTCTTCACCACTAAGCACAGCACTATCACCTGGGAAGACCTCATACTTTCTATATTTGTAACACACATCTAGAAATGTTTAAATAACTGATTTTAAGAAATTAAAACAATTCATTTAAACCTTTTTTTAAACAAATCACAATTCTTTTAGTATAAATTCAATTATAGATTTGTGTCTGTGTGTATGTGAGGTGCATCTGATGCTTTAAAAAAAAAAAAACCAAGATTTTAAAAGCTACTTTAGCCAGTATACATCAATCTCAAAATTTTGTAATATCATGGTAAATGAATGGAGAAGTCTAGAAAACAATTTATAAATTTCTTCAGTAATCATCAGAGACAGGTTTTCTGCTATTAAAGGCAATGCAATTTAAACTGAGTGGCCATAAAATATAGGCGGTTTTTCCCATTGTAATACAGAGGAAATAAATGTATGTTACATTCCTTCCCCACCCAGAACATGGACATAGAAATGGAAAAACAATTTAAGCACTAAACTTTCAACAGTAAACCAAACATAATGCTGTCCCTTAATTTATCTGCAAGCCTCCAAAACTCTGATCACAGCCAAATTCAATGGTGTGTTTAACTGCTGAAGTCTGTCAAGAGATACAAAACAAATTCCTGAAAGTATTCATTCTATTCCCGGAGCATTTCCTCTGACACATGGGAGATTTTAGTTTTCAGTCTCTGGAGGCTGTCTTCCTATCAGTACTGGCCCACACTTATACACGTGCACACGCACCTACAAATAACAGTATTTATTGGAGCTAACTCACATCTTTAACTTAAATCTCTCCTCCCTTGCTGTTAAACATAGCATGGCCACCCACGATGCTTGTGCAATTCCAGAAGTTTCCTACTCATTTATGCAAGATCCTGGAGGCAGAATTCATGGGGGATTAACACTCTAAAGCATCCTTTCACCATGAATCTCAAATCATTTTGCACATTTTAATTCATTCTTGGAAAGCCACAGAGAGGAAGTCAGCTGCCATGCCTGTTTTTCAGAAAAGTTCCCTCAAATAAGGAAAGATTCAGGAAGGCTGGGTATGTTTAATTCAAGCATACCAAATGAAACTCTGCGCATTTAAAAAGATGAATTGTTGAAATTTTAGCTTAAAAATTACTATTTAAAAGAAATATCATAAAAACCCCAAAGAGGGTTGTAATCAGCTGTTTCAAGTAAAGTATGCACTTTGACAAATAAACATTTTATTTAAATGATGGTTGATACAGGCAAAAAGAAGAAAGCCAAAACAGAGATGAAATCTGTTTATGATTAAAATCTAAAACGCATATATTTTCATTTGGCTTAGAACATAAGGGTCAATAAGTTCTTTTCATTATATGTATGAAAAGTATATAATACATTGTAAATATAAGTGAAATCTAGTATATTTGTTTTATCCTTTCTCACATTCTGTATTACAAAAATAGATTTTCAAGTAAAACAAAACAAATATATATATTATATAAGGTATCTAATATATTGTGGGGTAAAATGATCTTTATACTTTCTGAATGGTATTAGAAATTTTGTTAAATATATGAGGATGTAACCTTAGGAAATTAGACTATGAATGTCAATATCACAAATGGAGAACCTGCAGAAAATGATAAATAAAATAATTATATTTGAATAGATTTGCAATTGTAATTGGGGCTTCTCTGACAGCTCAGTAGGTAAAGAATCTGCCTGCAATGCATGAGATCCCAGTTCAACTCCTGGTTCAGGAAGATCCGCTGGAGAAACGATAGGCTACCCACTCCAGCATTCTTGGGTTCCTCTCGTGACTCAGCTGATAAACAATCCATCTGCAATGCAAGAGACCTGGGTTTAAGCCCTGGGTTAAGAAGATCCCCTAGAGAAGGGAGAGGCTACCCACTCCAGTATTCTGGCCTAGAGAACTGTAATTAAAGACTTTTTTTTTTTAGAAGAGAAATTAGAACTTTATTCCTAAGTAACAAGAAAAATTTTAAATAAATAGGATACATCTGTGTATGTTTGTCGGAGAAGGCGATGGCACCCCACTCCAATACTCTTGCCTGGAAAATCCCATGGACGGAGGAGTCTGGTAGGCTGCAGTCCATGGGGTCGCTAAGAGTCGGACTCGACTGAGCGACTTCACTTTCCCTTTTCACTCTCATGCATTTGAGAAGGAAATGGCGACCCACTCCAGTGTTCTTGCCTGGAGAATCCCAGGGATGGGGGAGCCTGGTGAGCTGCCGTCTATGGGGTCGCACAGAGTTGGACACGACTGAAGCGACTTAGCAGCAGCAGCAGCAGTGTATGTTTGTATGTGTGTGTGTGTTTCACAATCAAGGCACAAACAAATTAAATTGTAGCATAGAAGAATTATTCAGTTCAGGTAATTATATGTCATGATTTTAGATTGTCTTTAAATATGGTCATACAAGGTTATATGGCATCAGTTATCCTTTCCTGATCATGATCATGTAACCCTTCAATAAAAATTTGAGACTAATTAAAATAATCAAATTATATAAAAATATAGCATGTTTCAATTAAATAAGTGTGTGCATGTATATATATATATATTTTCCAATGGGTTTTAGAATATTTAAAATTGTGCAACTATTGCCACAATAAACTTTCAAAAATTTTCATCACCTCAGAAAGAAATCTTGTACCCTTTACAGCCAATAAATGTATTTAAGCTGGTTTATGTGTATTCCCACTTTTTAAACTCTTGATTTGGACCATTCAAGTGTTCTAGTTGTACATTCTTTGAAATTCCATCTTTTATTGAGCAAGAGGGTTTTCCCTGGTGGCTCAGCGGTAAAGAACCTGCCTGCCAATGCAGGAGATGCAGATTCGATCCCTGGATGTGAAAGATCCCTTGGAGAAGAAGGCAATCCACTCCATATTCCTGCTGGGAAATCCAATGGACAGAGGAGCCTGGTGTACTATAGTCCGTGAGGTTGCAAAGAGTGGGACACGACTTATCGACTAAACAAAGACAAATGAGCAAGAGATGGGGGGCTGTCTTAACAAAGGGATTTCTTTCTATTTCGGCATCGTCTTTGTTTAAATCTTGCTTTCATCCTGTACAAGACTGGCCTCCCTGGAAAATTACCTAAACTCTTTGTGCCTCAGTTTTCTCATTTATAGAATGGGGGTGAAGTAAGTAACAATAGCAACTTCATCACAGCATTATTGGAAGAACTAAATAAGAAATAAAAACTATTTCAGCAGTTCCTAGTATATATATTCTGTCATTTTCATCAATGAAAATAGTTTTAGGCTGTGATATATCAAGATAAAGTGTTTGTACTGTCAGGTTTCAGTAATATCAGGTAGAACTGGAAAAGGGGAAAGTCACCTGTTTCGAATTTATGGATTTTTAAATGTGAAAAAGAAATAATTTTCTCAGTAGGATATATGAAATAATTCAATGTTCTTTTTGAATTATGTAAATCATGCTGAAAGTGGATAGTAATTGCAAAGAGCATTTTTATGCCCTACAAATTAGTTTATTACTCAGAAGCACATGAAGGATGACTTTTAAAGATAGAGGTATGTATTCAAGATGCAGATAAATGCTGGTGTGCGGAGAATGTGTGAACCAACAGTAAGTGGCTAGTCATAAAGCCAATTGCTAGAATTATCCTCAGGTGGATCAAATTAGCTTCACCTGACAGGGTGTCAGACACTGCTGGAATGCCCATGTTCGTATGTCTTATCTTGCCTTTGGAAGCCAGAAGATGTCTCAGTGAGGCCCTACCCACAGCAGACAGGACAGTGTGCCCTACCCCTCTCCGCAGTTCACACTAGCATGAACTCACTGAACTTTGATTGAACTTTCCTGCTCAGTCAAGTACATTTTTAACACAATCTACACTGTTTAAGCCTCATTTGCATTTCAATTTACAATCTTGCCATTTAACAGAAGTCCTTAAAGATAGATTTTAGGGCAGCAGCTAATCTGAAAGGTACATGACTCTCATTCTGCTAACCAAAGATATGCTTTCTGTTTCTGAAACATCCTTAAGAGAGGAAACAGCTGAGCATCTTTATTTGATTGTATGTTTCTGAATTGTCTTCTCTTACAGTAACAACAAAAAAAAAAGCTACTAGTGTATTTCTTGAAAACTTTTAAACTTTTAATTTTATAGAGAGAATTATTTATCCTTTCAACAACATATAACCAAGAGATATGGCCAATGTTGTCCATCTCCAAGAAACAGTGTTTTCACTGAAAGACTGACCAATAGTGCATTTTTGCAGACTTGGCTCTGACAGATTATATGTGAAGGCAACTTTCTTGTCAAGTAAAAGCATAACATGCCTAAGAGATTTACAAATTTTTATTTTTCAAAAAAGGATTCTTTGCATACCAAAATACAGGCTTCCATTAACCCAATTATAGGGAAGATAAATCTTAGCAGGGCAATTATTTCTTGAAGTTCAGATGGCCACACATAAATTCTTTCCTTGGATTCAGCACATTTTTTAGCTATCTGCTAGGAACATTAAGTCCTTCACTATAGACCAGCATTTTGGGGAGGAAATGGGGGTATTCTTTTTTTTTTTTCCCTCTTCAAATGTATTTCAAATTTATTGTGTTTGGATAGGCTTTTTGGAGTAACTGCCACTTTTTCCAAAGTGCTCCTGGAAACTGACTCTTAATTAAATATAAATTGTAAAGAATAGAAGTATTCTATAAAGGATATAAAATTTTAGACTTGGATTTAAGCAGTACGCTGTGAACAGAATTCTTAGGCTGAATCCATTTGCTGAATAAATATTGCATATAGTATGTTCAAGGTACTATTGAAGGCATGTGAAAAAGACAGGACTGTTTTCTCTATAATTTATAGAACTTTAGGGCAGAGAACAGTAATCATTATTATTTACTGAATATTCACTAAGCATGTGACATTGTGGGTTATAAAGGTAAGACATCCAGCTGAGTATAAAACAGCATTTGTAAGGTAGACCTTAGTGTAAGTCAAATAATTTTATTGTGCACCTACTTTGTAACAAACGAACATTAGTGGTGGCAGTTTACAAGATCTCTGCCTTAATAGGCCATATGCTAATCAAGTACTTTAAGAAAGAAGTAAACCATCTTCCATGTTATAAACTTCAGTGAAGGGCAAGTCTATTTCACTCTGTGTGGATGAGGTAGCATTTGAAGGAAGATTTGGGTTTGGAAACACAGATATTAAAGGAGAAAATCAAGACCTTTGAGTTAGTTTCATCTGGAGGTCTAGAGAGAGTTTATTGGTAAGAAGAACTTGTAAGTATAAGAAACTTTTGTTAAAAGATTGGAGTTTGCATTTCTTATTCTTAAATTCTTTTAAACTATTAATTCCAACCCAGATTAATATAGAAGTATTAAAATAATACAATGAAGAGATTTTCACTACATTTATAGACTCATTGAAACAAAGAGAGAGGGGAAAATAATTCAAGTAAAACAAACCCAAAATGTTTTGAGAGATTGTCAACCTGCAATTACTGCTGCAGAGCTGTCCATATGCCATCCATGTATATTCACAAGGTAGTCAAAATAGGTCTGAAAATCTGGTGTGGTTTAGCAATTGCTAGAGCAAAAAGGGCTATGAGAGCATGATGGAATTGTTTCCCTTTCCCTTTTTTATTCAAAATAATGCAGTTCTGATGCCTAGGGTATCACCGAAAAGATGATGGGGGATGTATATACCTGCAGTCAAGGATTCAGTAGCTGATAGGCACTTGATGGCCCCCTCAATAGGTATTCTTTGGTCATCGAGATTGTTTGCTGCAAATAAAGGGAAGTATTTCGTCTGAAATAAAGGTAAAAAATATCTGGATTTCGTTGGGCATCATCTGTGTTTTTAACAACTATTTCTTGGGGTATCTGAGGCTTTTCAGCTTCCCCTCAATTTTCATGATTGTTCTTTAATTGACCTTCAATTAAATTCTTCTAAATAGCAACTATTGGGAAGAATGGAAACAACAGCTAAAGGAGACACCATCTTCTTTCTCCAGTGATATCTACATTTCAGTGGCAAAATGATTCCCATCTGTGGTGTTTCCTTTCTAAAGAGTTGGAGGAATCACTGGAATAGACATCCTTGTATAATTGCAAGTGTTAGTACTATGATAATTGTTATAATTGGTATTATTAAAATGACGTGATTCTCCTACAGCAAGGAATGAGTTTCTGAGTAATGGAAGTGATTTTATAATCCAATGGGGCAAAAGTCATTTAGCTGTCTACCCTAACTCTCTCATCACGAAAGAGGCAACATATAGAATCAGTCAAACCTCTCAACATAGAAAAGTTTTGCAAAAATGTATCATCATTGAATTGATATTTTCATGATGTTTGTTTCATCATGTTTGATTGTCAGATGACAGTTTTCCTGTATCATTTATTTTTATTAGCATTATTTTTGAATTATTGTGAGAGCAAGAACACACACACACCCACAAATGTGAAACACAACTCCACAGAACGAGGTAGTGCATGCTTGCAGAAACTTCTTGACTTATTAACAGCCAATAATCTCTAAGAGAATAAGATTAAAATCTAGGTTTCATCTGGCCATGTTAAAATTATCCCTGAGGCTCTAAGTTCTTGTGGTAGGATTTATGCTTCTTATATTTCAACATAAGTAAATTTCAGAGACCTTTTCAGTCACTTGTAAGTACTAATAGTCCCCATTCTTATAATAATAAAGAGCCCAGTTTCTGTGCCCACAAGATAATAAGGGTTTATGGGCTTTTGTAGATTTGTGGTATAGAAAATGTAGCTGCCTTTAATTGGCAATAAAACAGTTCCCTCCTAGACACAGTTCCTTCAACTGAGGTTAAGAGAAGCAGCAGCAAATACCTGAAGGGAAACATGTAGATAAACAGAGAATAAACTAGAACAGGATCCATATTTGAAATCTGTTATCAAATGGCCTCTCCAGGTTTGGTATGGTATTCTTTGTAGCCTCGCTGAACAAATGTGATCATATAAATTGAATATTTAGGAAAACGGGGGATTGACTGACAAGAGAATCACACCATCATATGAAAACACCTCTGTATATCTTCCTTTAAAAGATCAGTTTTCAGGACTTCCTTGGTAGTACAGTGGTTAAAACTCCATGTTTTCACTGCTAGGAGCACAGGTTCAATCCCTGGTTGGGGAAATAAGATCCCATAAGCCTTGTGCACCCCTTCTCCCCCAAAAAGCTCATTTTCACCATCCATTCATTAAAGCAGCATCATGTTTGTCACTAACATTTGCATGAAAAGTGACCAAAAGTAGCATTATTTTAAAACAAAAGAAGGTCCCTACAGAATAGCAAAGTTCATAGCTCTTTACTTAGAGGGAGCAATTTTGAACAGATACACATAATATTATGTTGACTTTCCAAGTGCATGTTTCTTTTCATTTATGAGAAGAAAAGAGTACTTTTCTAATACCATCACCAGCAATTACATCATTTTATTAGTCCATCAATAACGATAGGGGTAATCGAGTATCACTTTGAGACAATCTACGGTCCATCAAAGAATCAAGAGAAAAGCTCGTAAACTGCAGACATTTATAGTCTTTTCTTTGAGTAAGCCATTTAGTGAGAATGTGCATTAAACTCCAACTCCCATCATTTGTAGAATCAACTGGCTTATCCATTAAAAAAAAAAAAAAAAGTTCTCAAAATGCTTTGGCATTTTCTGTTTCCCTAAATATTTGGCAGTGCATCAGAATGCATTTCCTCAAAATCTTTCTCCTCCTTTGTTTTTCTTTCTGCTTGAAAAGTTGACACAAAAGACCTTTCTGAGTACTTTTATCCAAACTGCATGCATGACCATCGCAGGGTGATACCATTTTCTTGAAGACACATTGCCCTGGGCAAGTCAATTGAAATTTGGAAGGAAAAAAAAAAAAAAAGAAAGAAAAGAAAAATCAACAAAAAGATTGGTTTGGAAATTCAGCTTATGGAAAATATACACAAAAGGGTGATGTTCTATCTTCCTTTTGTTCCTTGTTTTCATAAAATTAAGAGTTGCTAAATGAACTGTGTAAAGAAAAAAAAAAAAAAAGAACACCATCATGTTAGTCTTTAGTAGCTCTTTCCCATTAATAAATTATATTTTCTTCCATGTGCAATTTTATCTGTGCGTAATTTTTAGTGTAGTATAGTTGCTTTACAATGTTGGGTTAGTTTCTACAGTACACTAAAATGAATCAGTCACACACATACATATATCCCTTCCCTTCTGGATTTCCTTTCCGTTCAGGTCACCACAGTGCATTAAGTAGAGTTTTCTGTGCTATACAGTATGCTCTTGTTAGTTATCTATTTTATATGTGGTCTCAACAGCGTACACATGTCGATCTAGAAAAATGGTGTAGATGATCTTATCTGAAAGCAGAAACAGAGCTACAGTCCTAGAGAGTTCATATATGGATACCAAAGGGAAAGACAGGGGGACACAGGGGAGAGGAATTGGGAGCTGGGACTGTTTCATTAATAAATTCCTATAAACTCCAAAGAAAGTGAAAACAAAACTAAAGCCTGAATTGAAAGACAATATCAGTATCAGTTCAATCACTCAATCGTGTCTGATTCTTTGGGACCCCATGAACCGCAGCACGACAGGCCTCCCTGTCTATCACCAACTCCAGGAGTCTACCCAAACCCATGTCCATTGAGTTGGTGATGCCACACAACCATCTTATTCTCTGTTGTCCCATTCTCCTCCTGCCCTCAATCTTTCCCAGCATCAGGGTCTTTTCAAATGAGTCAGTTCTGCACATCAGGTGGCCAAAGTATTGGAGTTTCAGCTTCAGCATCAGTCCTTCCAATGAACACCCAGGACTAATCTCCTTTAGGATGGACTAGTTTGATCTCCTTTAGGATGGGCTGGTTTGATCTCCTTGCAGTCCAAGGGACTCTCAAGAATCTTCTCCAACACCACAGTTCAAAAGTATCAGTTCTTCTGTGCTCAGCTTTCTTTATGGTACAACTCTCACATCCATACATGACTACTGGAGAAACTATAGCCTTGATTAGATGGATCTTTGTTGCCAATGTCTCTGCTTTTTAACAACTGAACCATTAATGTCTATATC
Source organism: Ovis canadensis (assembly GCF_042477335.2). Taxonomy (NCBI): domain Eukaryota; kingdom Metazoa; phylum Chordata; class Mammalia; order Artiodactyla; family Bovidae; genus Ovis; species Ovis canadensis. The sequence goes on from NC_091251.1 coordinate 105,984,231, forward strand.
GCTTTTGATTTTTAGTTTTTTTCTCTCTTGGGAAGTGATTAAATCTATTATTGTTTAGCACTTTGTGTATATCACAGATTACAGTCTGTAAATATATTAACTGATATATACCTTATGGACAACAAAGACTCCTAAGTTTTCTTAATGATGCTTTGCCTGTGTGTACTGCTCAGATAAAAGAGGTGAAGTTATAAAGCTGAGTTAGTAAGCAGAGTTCAAGGCCAAGCTCCCGCTTTCTCTGCTAGACCATTCAGAATCATTCTCCTGTGATCTTTTGCACCATTCTACCTTCATCCTTCTCACCAACAAACACTAGCATCATTTGCTCCTCATCTTGCTAAGACACACAGGACCCGTTTCATTTGAGTTACTCAGAGAATGGCTTACTAAAAGAAAAGACTGTACGTGTCTGCAATTTACTAGCAGCATAGTGATAATTGTATTTTGGGTCTGTCCACTCTTCCCCTAAGCAACTCAAATTTCATGAAATCTTTTTTTAGTAGCAATTCCTTTCTGTTTAATGTTATCTGTTCCTATCTTCCCTTCATCATGACCCTGCCTAAAACTAAACTGCACATTTTCTGATCTTCCTTAATTGTGAATTAATTTGTCTTCACAGAATATACCAGACTGTTTCTGTCAGTTAAACCATTTCACCATAACCAGAACACCTCAGACTAAGGTTTCTAGCCTGCCACAATGCAGGCTAGTTTTCAGTGTAAATTTAGGTGAGACACTGCATCTCTGAATTTCTGGGTTCTCACTTGCAAAATGATTTTAAGATTTACCCTGTGCTGCCCAGTGTGATTGTTCTTCTACTCACCCGTGCCTCCTTCTTCTGGACAAATAGACATAATTCCTATGCATTTCACTGGAAGCCCTGGGGATAAGTTGGAGAAAGGAATGGCATCCCACCCCAGTGTTCTTGTCTGGGAAATCCCATGGGCAGAGGTGCCTAACAGGCAACAGTCCATGAGGTCACAAAGAGTTGGACCCAACTGAGTGACTAAGCACACACATGCATTAGAGATAAGAGAAGTTCTGAGTGAAAGTTCTTGCAAAGGCACCGTGATGTCCCATTTCTGGAAATGGAATTCATAGAATATAACGAGACATTGTTTCTTTGTTTTCTGCATATTTTAAAAAATAGGCTATTAGGATGCTGGAGGAAACAAGCTTACATGAAGGAATCTGGTTCTTCCCCTAGACTCTCTCCTTTTCTCTGTACCGCAACCATGCGGGGCTTCCTTACTGTAAATAGAAGCCATCCCATATGCTGTTGCATTGAGGTATTTCAAGAACTCTTCCTCCTTCATCTTGGCCATTCCCCAGAAACATCATGGCTCACACTTTTTTTATTTCCCATTATTTAAGCTCTTTATTTTATTATGATGTACTATGATGTACTATATTATTATTATGTACTATATTATCATGCTTTTACTTTAAAATCACTACAGCATTCCCCTCTTTCATCACTGGTAGCATTTCTCCCTTTTTTTCATGATGTCTATTGTACTGTTGATTTTGTGTATTGCCTACCTGCCATGCTGGCATATCAGCTCCAGTCAGGGAAGGTTTTAATTCTGTGTTGTGATTAGAAAAGGTCTGAACATGTGAGATGCTCAGTAACAACATGTGGACCATACAAACAAATTAGATATATCTAAGTGAACAACTTGATGTACTAAGGAAAGTTCTTCTAGGACTAGGAATCTTTACTGCAGCCTTTTAGATTCAACTAAACTCAATAACTTGGAGAAGGAAATGCTAAGCCACTCTAGTACTCTTGCTTTGGAATTTCCATGGACAGAGAAGCCTGGCAGGCTACCTACAGTTCATGGGGTTGCAATGAGTCAGACACGTTAGTGACTAAACAACAACATCACAAACTCAATGGATTGCTTCAAACATTTCAAATTGAAAAAAAAAAAAAAATGAAGCATTGGACACATATTGCCTGATGAATATTTTTCTTCTTCCAAAGATAAAAAGTTTGAATTTAATTTAAAAACATTCAAGTAATATGAGCATACAACTAAAAATAATTCTGCTAGCTTATAATAGAGAGGGGATATGCTAGTTAAATTCACTGAAGAAGCAAATAGACCACTTAAAAATTATTTGTGTACTCATTATAGATTTTCTGTCAACTTTTGATTCTATTCTAGGGTAATATATCTATTTCTTCAGGTATAAGATTTAAGGAAAATACCCACACCAAAAGCCCCATTGTGTTTCTCTAGATAATACTTATCTTTCATGATAAAAATGATCTCTAAAGATTTTTATACTCATTTATGCCTGTACATTTTGAAAATTGTTTGGTTTGATTTTTTTCTTAAAAAAAAAAATCACTCTGCCTGTAATGGCACTGTTGCTAATGGGATCTTCACACTAATTCCATGCACAGAAGGAGAAGAATGAAATGGAAATAATGACTCATGATGGTAATTTGTAGCTCAATGTGAAATCTCTTGGCAGGATATGTGTTCCTGTATCCCATAAACAGAGTTAAAAGCTGCATTGTACTCATATCCAGAGGGACCTAACTAATGTATTAGCAAATTACAATAAAAGGAAAAATGGAAAAAGAAGGCTAATATTGGGAGCTTAGAATCACCAAAATCAGAGGAGAAGTGCCCGTTATATGTTGGTTTCTAGACAAATGGGTGCTAGAGCTAGAAAACAATAGGCAAATTACTTGAATATAGTAATAACTGAATTTTGAAAGCAAATTAATCTAAATACCCCTTTTAAGCCTGAGTTACTTACCATTAAGTGTAGTACATTGTAAGGTTTGATGCCCTGTGGTTTCTTCAGTTGCTAAAGACGTAATGTGCTTAAAATCAGTAGGACATATTGGTCTCATTGTGTGTCTAATCCATGACTACAGAAGCTGATGGCATTAATATTAAAATTATATTTATTCATTCAGCATGGTGTTGTGTACAGGTGTGAACAGAATGTGTCTGAAGCACATTAATAGAAAAGATGGAAATATAATGTTATATATCATAATGGTATTTATTATTCTTCCCCAGTCTCATAACTCATGCTATATTGCAAATAAGGATGCTCACTCATTCCTTGTTTGAGCAAACACGCTCAGATTGTATTAGCTACAACACTGGCTGGAGAACTGGGCTGATGGTAGATGTACTCTTTTTTCCTATAAATCATGGACATTCTCACATATAGCTTCCTTTCAATATTTTTCATCTTTGCAGTCATTAAAGTGAAAGTTGAAGTTGCTCAGTTGTGTCCAACTCTTGGCGAACCCATGGACTGTAGCCTTCCAGGCTTCTCCATCCATGTGATTTTCTAGGCAAGAATACTGGAGTAGGCTTCCATTTCCTTCTCCAGGATATCTTCCCATCCCAGGGATTGAACCCTGGTCTCCCGCGTTATAGGCAGACGTTTTACCATCTGAGCCACCAGGGAAGTATCTTGCAGTCATTAAAGCAGTCCAGAAAATATTTGATTCTTTCTCTCTTTCTGGACTTTTTGCACCAGAAGAATTTGTTATTGACCATGTGTCTGAAATTGACCAATTTATTTCAGTTCAGCTCAGTTTCTCAGTCATGTATGACTCTTTGTGATCCCACAGACTGCAGCACTCCAGGCCTCCCTGTCCATCACCAACTCCCAGAGCTTACTCAAACTCACGTCCCTTGAATCAGTGATGCCATACCACCATCTCATCCTCTGTCATCCACTTCTCCTTCCACCTTCAATCTTCCCCAGCATCAGGGTCTTTTCAAATGAGTCAGTTCTTTGCATCAAGTGGACAAAATGTTGGAGTTTAAGCTATAGAATCAGTCCTTCCAATGAATATTCAGGACTGATTTCCTTTAGGATTTACTGGTTTAATCTCCTTGCACTCCAAGGGACTCTCAAGAGTCTTCTCCAGCACCACAGTTCAAAAGCATCAATTCTTCTGCACTCAGCTTTCTTTATAGTCCAATTCTCACATCCATACATGATTACTGGAAAAACCATAGTTTTGATTACATGGACCTTTGTTGGCCTGGTAATATCTCTGCTTTTTAATATGTTGTCTAGGTTGGTCATAACTTTTCTTCCAAGGAGTATCTTTTAACTTCATGGCTGCAGTTACCATCTGCAGTGATTTGGGAGCCCCCCCCCCCCAAATAAAGTCTCTCACTATTTTTCCATCTTTTTGCCATGAAGTGATGAGACCAGATGCCATGATCTTAGTTTTCTGAACGTTGAGCTTTAAACCAACTTTTTCCCTCTCCTCTTTCACTTTCATCAAAAGGCTCTTTAGTTCTTCTTCACTTTCTGCCATAAGGATGGTGTTTTCTGCATATCTAAGATTATTGATATCTCTCCCAGGAATCTTGATTCCCGTTTGTGCTTCATCTAGCCCAGCATACTCTGCATATAAGTTCAATAAGCAGGGTGACAATATACAGCCTTGACATACTCCTTTTCTTATTTGGAACCAGTCTGTTGTTCCATGTCCAGTTCTAACTGTTGCTTCCTGACCTGCATACAGATTTTTCAAGAGGCAGGTCAGGTGGTCTGTGTATCATATATATATAGAAGAGATGGGTGTCAGGGTAAAGAACTTTAGAGTTAGCATGGAGACTACTCTTGTGATCCAGTGCATACCATTCCATTTGCAAGGCAGAGGATCCTGATATGATCCCTGGAAGAGCTTCACTGGTAGCTCAACTGGTAAAGGATCCATTTGCAGGCAGTAGACCCCAGTTCTATCCCTGAGTTGAGAATATCCCCTGGAGAAGGAATAGACTGACACTCCAATATTCTTGCCTAGAGAATTCCATGGACAAAGGAGTCTGGCTACAGTCCATGGGGTCACAGAGAGTTGGACATGACTGAAACAATGAGGCACAGCAGCACAAGGAAACCAAGATCCCACATGCGGGGGTCAACCAAGCCTACACACAACTAAGACCTAATGGAGCCAAGTAAATAACTATTAAATAAAAGGGGGTAGAGAGAGAGAGTCAGTTCATAGTATGCCATTTGCAAAGGATTCTTTTTTTTCAGTCTAGGTCCTGAAGAATAGAAAAGAGAATATGGAACTGAGAAACTTTCAACTTTTGATACACACAGCATGAGTGAAAAATAAACATTTCTTAGTTTAAGTCAATGATGCACTAATATTCTCTAAAGTATGGTGGCACTAGTGATAAAGAATTTGCATGCCAATGAAGGGGACTCAGGAGACACAGGCTCAATCTCTGGGTCAGAAAGATCCCCTGGAATAGAAAATGACCACACAATCCAGTATTCTTGCATGGAGATTATCATGGACTGAGGAGGCTGGCAGGCTACAGTTCATGGGGTCACAAAGAGTCAGACGTGAGTGAGCACACTCACATGCACTAGTATTATTTGTTGCCTCTGCATAACTTAGCTTATCCTGAATGATGCACTTAGTTAAATCAGAGCATTTAAATCTTGCTCAGAAGTTTCTCCAAATCCTATAAGTCCCCATTCCTTTCTTGCCTTCTCTTCTATTATTCCTGCGCTTTGTTCTATTTTTGAGGCAAGAATATATAACCATCACTACTGTGAAGAAGGCTGAGCACCAAAGAATTGATGCTTTAGAGCTGTGGTGTTGGAGAAGACTCTTGAGAGTCCTTTGTACTGCAAGGAGATCCAACCAGTCCATTCTGAAGGAGATCAGCCCCGGGATTTCTTTGGAAGGAATGATGCTGAAGCTGAAACTCCAGTAATTTGGCCACCTCATGTGAAGAACTGACTCATTGGAAAAGACTCTGATGCTGAGGGGATTGGGGGCAGGAGGAAAAGGGGATGACAGAGGATGAGATGGCTGGATGGCATCACTGACTCAATGGACTTGAGTCTGAGTGAACTCTGGGAGTTGGTGATGGACAGGGAGGCCTGGCGTGCTGCGATTCATGGGGTCACAAAGAGTCGGACATGACTGAGCAACTAAACTGAACTGAACTGAACCATGCATATAGAGAGTTGGACTATCAAGAAGGCTGAGCAGAGAATTAATGCTTTTGAACTGTGGTGTTGAAGAAGACTCTTGATAGTCCCTTGGACTGCAAGGAGATTCAACCAGTTGATCCTAAAGATCAATCCTGGGTGTTTAAGGACTGATATTGACACTGAAACTGATATTGAACTGAACTGAATCATGCATATGAGCTGTATTAATAACACACCAATGGCTATTGTAGGTAATTTTACTTTTTTATTAATTAATTAATTGTTTTTATTTCTTAATATTTTTTCAGATTTATCAAGGTATAGTTAATTCATCATTAACTAAACATAATTAAAGTGCACACAATGTTTTAACATATATATGTGTATATATGCACCTTTGAAGTATCACCATCAACATAATGAATATCATTGTTATCTCCCAGAGCCTCCTTTTGCTCTTTAAAAATTTTTATTGAAATATAGTTGATTTATAATGTGGTGGCTTGTGTCAAGTGTATAGCAAAGTAATTCAGTTATCTTTTTAGATACCTTTCCATTATGTGCTATTACAGGATATCAAATATAGTTCCCTGTGTCAGTAAATAGATTTATAAATCCCCATGAAAAAATTGAGATAGTTCAAAAAATTACATCACAAATTTGAAGAAAGCTCTCCATGTTGATTTCTTTCCCTAATTAAAAACCTCTAAACCATCACCTTTCAATGTCTGTAAGTCTATATTTTTTCCAATTGAATGTGTTTTTCTGCTTTAATAGATGGTTAAAGTAGCAAGCATAATGTATGCTCATGTGTGCTCATCACTTCAGTCGTGCCCAACTCTTTATGATCCTGTGGACTGTAGCCCGCCAGGCTCCTCTGCTCATGGGATTCTCCAGGCAAGGGTACTGGAGTGGGTTGCCATGCCCTCCTCCAGGGGATCTTCCTGACCCAGGGACCAAATCTGTGTCTGCAGTGTCTCCTGAATTGCAGGCAGATTCTTTACCACTGAGTCACAGGGGAAGCCACAGTGTATGCACAGAGTTTGAAAATACAGTATTCTTATTATAATATAGTCTATTTATATCAATTCATTATTTCAATAATGCTTGCTGTGTGCCTTCTGCATTCCAAATATTTATGTACATTTCTGGAAATAAGACAGCAACCAAACTAGATACAGCCTCTGCCTTCCTGGTATAGGCATTCCAGAACAAGTGAGACCTATGTCAAGTGACGCCAAAAATTGTAGCAGGAGAAGGGGAATAATAAGTCTCCATAGTAAAGCATGGTAGAAGGAGTAGAATAGATATTTTATAAAATGATTTCAGGTAAAATTTCTCTGAATAGGTGACAGTTCAGCCAACTTTCACAGAAAAAAACTTTGGAAATTCTGAAATTTTGGAAAGGCACAAATGAATATATAAAATGAAATAAATTCAGAAAAGTAAAAAAATTAAAATTAACCATTCTTCAATTACTTTTAAAACATTTTTGGATTAACATCAAGGGATTTAGGAAACATTTTGTAAATAATATTTGTAATTTTATAAAATTTGAACTTTTATAAATAATATATCATTGACAGTTTATTTTTCCATTCTTAGTAATAATTTTATTTTAAAAAAATCTGGAATGCATGCTAAACTATTAACACTATGTTTCTTGAAGGCAGAATGATGAGAAACTTTTGCATTGTGCTTTTTACATTTTTATATTACTGAATATTTTAAATCAGAGAATTCATAAGGCTTGAAACTATTCTTCTGCAGGGTAATCACCAATGGCTCTATAGTATTCTATTATACAGCTAATTAGCTAAAACAAAATTTATTTTATTAAGCCACTGTTATTGGATATTTAATCTCTCCAGATTTTGGTGAATAATTAGATTTTAATGATTTTCATGACAAATATATAATATACCAGCTACATTATAAGCCAATTAGACTTTCATGGACTAGCTTGGCAATATATAGTTTTGTATTCTATGGGAAAATTGTATTATGCATTCCAAACCATTTATATAAAGAGTAACATTATAGCATAATCCATGTGCTAATTGTGTGCCTTCTCTACAATTAAATAGTTTTGTAACTTGAGCTGCTCCTATGTGTTGCTAGACAGTATGGAAGCGATATTCATTCACACTTAAGTGGCCAGGTGACTTGGGCATCATATGAAGCAACGGGTGCTATTTTTCCTTAGAACAATTTATAGCACTAATAAAAAATTTGGACACTCAAACCACCTTCTGGGGGTGAGAGAGAGGGTTCAACTGGAAAAAAAACACATCAAATAAGTCCATGATTGAGAAAACTATATGATGTACGAGTCTCAAGGTAGTAGGCAATATTCTGTGATAACTAGTTCTTCACCTAGGCTGACATGATCGCTCATCTTTGTGTTCAGACACATCTGGAACTATTTTCACACTGTGCTTATCACACTTCACTGAGACTTCACTGCTTCAGTGTCTCCCAGATATCTTCCAGCATCTTAAAATTGGCGACCACATATTTTCGCTGTGAAAACACTGCATGTTAGCCCAGGATCCAGCTTATGTTGTCTCCTCAAGAGATGTTTAGTCAACTGAAATAAGATTGCTTGAGAAATGCCACAGGAGAGTATGAATACCGATATTAGAATATTGTAGATACTTGCCCAAGCAAAAGCAAAATTTGAATTGAAAAAAGAAAGAAAGAAAGAATGGCATCACCAGGTCTGGAGAAACGCATTCTCTACACTCACATTGGAATTCCTTTCAGTAGACAGGACCACAGAGAAAGAGTGTTGGAATTATGCCTGCAACATTGATAAAGAAATAAAGTGACTTTTGTCTCTTCTAACAATAATATCTTCCTTTTCTCCATGAAGAATAGTCCTATCTTATATATCAGTATATTAACAGGAATGGAGTTTGAGCTGCTGCTGCTACTAAGTCGCTTCAGTCGTATCCGACTTTGTGCGACCCCATAGACGGCAGCCCACCAGGCTCCCTCGTCCCTGGGATTTTCCAGGCAAGAACAGTGGAGTGGGTTGCCAGTTCCTTCTCCAATGCATGAAAGTGAAAAGTGAAAGTGAAGTCGCTCATACGTGTCCCACTCTTAGCGACCCCATGGACTGCCACCTACCAGGCTCCTCTGTCCATGGGATTTTTTCCAGGCAAGAGTACTGGAGTAGGGTGCCATTGCCTTCTCAGAATGAAGGTTGAGAGGGTCTCTTAATATTAACTTTGCGTTCCCAGCAGCCATACTGTGCCCACCATTCATATGAACTGATTTTTCAGATTTCTTTATCACCTTTAATTTTTCCAGATGTAAGTAGTAAGAATGATAAAAGGGGATGAGGGAAAAAATGGAAGGTTTGGGGCACTAACTGAGTGAAATCTCTTTTATATTATACAACCTAAGGGAACCATAGAGCTTCCAGGTGGCTCAGTGGTAAAGAACGTGCCTGCCAATGCAAGAGATGCAGGAGACATGGGACTGATCACTGGGTCGGGAGATAGTCTGAAGTAGAAAATGGCAACCCAATCCAGCATTCTTGCCTGGAAAATCCGATGGACAGAGGAGCCTAGCAGGCTATCCTCTATGTAGCCACAAAGAGTTGGACATGACTGAGCATCTTAGCACACAAGGGAACTATGAGAATAAAACTCTCAGATCTCAAGTTCAGTCAAGCAATTGCCAGTCCCCATGTCAATGGGCAGAACTGTACAGCTGTGTTTGCACAGAGACCATGTTTCTCAAGGACTTTTTTTGTTCAGTTGCTAAGTCATGCCTGATTATTTGTGAACCCATGGACTGTAGCATGTCAGGCTACTCTGTCCTCAACTGTCTCCCAGAGTTTGCTCAGATCCATGTCCATTGAGTCAGTGATGCTGTCTAACCATCAAATCCTCTGCTTTCCCTTTCTGCTTTTGCTTTCAGTCTTTTCCAGCATTAGAATCTAGATGACGCCCAGTGAATGACTGATGGTAGAGGCAAAAACATGCCTGGAAAATGAGAAATTCTTCCAAAAGATTTTGGCTTGATGACTCCCCAGTGAAATTTTTGTGCTTTCCTTAGACTGCACAGCAGCTTAAGGACATTTCAATCCATCTTCTTTCCTTCCCTCTATCTCTCATTCAGGGTAAGTTCAGTTTAGTCATTCAGTCGTGTCCGACTCTTTGTGACCCCATGGATCGCAGCATGCCAGGCCTCCCTGTCCATCACCAACTCCCAGACTTCACTCAGGCTCACGTCCGTCGAGTCAGTGATGCCATCCAGCCATCTCATCCTCTGTCATCCCCTTTTCCTCCTGCCCCTAATCCCTCCCAGCATCAGGGTCTTTTCAAATGAGTCAGCTCTTCGCATGAGGTGGCCAAAATATTTGAGTTTCAGCTTCAACATCAGTCCTTCCAATCAACACCCAGGACTGATCTCCTTTAGGATGGACTGGTTGGATCTCCTTGCAGTCCAAGGGACTCTCAAGAGTCTTCTCCAACACCACAGTTCAAAAGCATCAATTCTTCGGCACTCAGTTTTCTTCACAGTCCAAATCTCACATCCATACATGACCACAGGAAAAACCATAGCCTTGACTAGATGGACCTTTATTGGCAAAGTAATGTCTCTGCTTTTCAATATGCTATCTAGGTTGGTCATAACTTTCCTTCCAAGGAGTAAGCGTCTTTTAATTTCATGGCTGCAATTACCATCTGCAGTGATTTTGGAGCCCAAAAAAATAAAGTCTGACACTGTTTCCACTGTTTCCCCATCTATTTCCCATGAAGTGATGGGCCCAGATGCCATGATCTTCGTTTTCTGAATGTTGAGCTTTAAGCCAACTGTTTCACTCTCCTCTTTCACTTTCATCAAGAGGCATTTTAGTTCCTCTTCACTTTCTGCCATAAGGGTGGTGTCATCTGCATATCTGAGGTGATTGATATTTCTCCCGGCAATCTTGATTCCAGCTTGTGCTTCTTCCAGTCCAGCGTTTCTCATGATGTACCCTGCATATAAGTTAAATAAGCAGGGTGACGATATACAGCCTTGAGTACTCCTTTCCCCATTTGGAACCAGTCTGTTGTTCCATGTCCAGTTCTAACTGTTGCTTCCTGACCTGCATACAGGTTTCTCAAGAGGCAGGTCAGGTGGTCTGGTATTCCCATCTCTTTCAGAATTTTCCACAGTTTATTGTGATCCACACAGTCAAAGGCTTTGGCATAGTCAATAAAGCAGAAATAGATGTTTTTCTGGAACTCTCTTGCTTTTTCCATGATCCAGCAGATGTTGGCAATTTGATCTCTGCTTCCTCTGCCTTTTCTAAAACCAGCTTGAACATCAGGAGTTCACGGTTCATGTATTGCTGAAGCCTGGCTTGGAGAATTTTTAGCATTACTTTACTAGCATGTGAGATGAGTGCAATTGTGCTGTAGTTTGAGCATTCTTTGACATTGCCTTTCTTTGGGATTGGAATGAAAACTGACCTTTTCCTTTCCTGTGGCCACTGCTTAGTTTTCCAAATTTGCTGGCATATTGAGTGGAGCACTTTCACAGCATCATCTTTCAGGATTTGAAATAGTTGAACTGGAATTCCATCACCTCCACTAGCTTTGTTCGTAGTGATGCTTTCTAAGGCTCACTTGACTTAACATTCCAGGATATCTGGCTCTAGGTGAGTGATAACACCATTGTGATTATCTGGGTCATGAAGATCTATTTTGTACAGTTCTTCCATGTATTCTTGCCACCTCTTCTTAATAGCTTCTGCTTCTTTTAAGTCCATACCATTTCTGTCCTTTATCAAACCCATCTTTGCATGAAATGTTCCCTTGGGATCTCTAATTTTCTTGAGGAGATCTCTAGTCTTTCCCATTCTGTTGTTTTCCTCTATTTCTTTGCATTGATTGCTAAAGAAGGCTTTCTTATCTCTTCTTGCTATTCTTTGGAACTCTGCATTCAGATGCTTATATCTTTCCTTTTCTCCTTTGCTTTTTGCTTCTCTTCTTTTCAGAGCTAAATAAGGCCTCCCCAGACAGCCATTTTGCTTTTTTGCATTTCTTTTCCATGGGGATGGTCTTGATCCCTGCCTCCTGTACAATGTCACGAACCTCATTCCATAGTTCATCAGGCACTCTATCTATCAGATCTTGTCCCTTAAATCTATTTCTCACTTCCACTGAATAATCATAAGGGATTTGATTTAGGTCATACCTGAATGGTCTAGCGGTTTTCCCTACTTTCTTCAACTTGAGTCTGAATTTGGCAATAAGAGTTCATGATCTGAGCCACAGTCAGCTCCTGGTCTTGTTTTTCTTGGCTGTATAGAGCTTCTCCATCTTTGGCTGCAAAGAATATAATCTGATTTCAGTGTCGACCATCTGGTGATGTCCATGTGTAGAGTCTTCTCTTGTGTTGTTGGAAGAGGGTGTTTGCTATGACCAGTGCATTTTCTTGGCAAAACCCTATTAGCCTTTGCCCTGCTTCATTCTGTACTCCACGGCCAAATTTGCCTGTTACTCCAGGTGTTTCTTGACTTCACGGTCAGACCTGCACAAAACCTTATGGCTCTTCCAGCCTTTCTGATTCTCTTGCCATTTCCTTTCACTGGCATTTCTCATAATAACATTCTTGTGCACTTAGCCCTCTCTGGCAAAGACTCGAGGAATAAAATACAGCAGCATGCTATAATCACTTATATTTTACATCTCAATCTATGTACCAATCATCCATCTATCCATCAGTCTATCTAGTTGTTTAAATGTATCCATTGACTAGATTGTAAATATCTTGACAATGCCTGGTTTATCATATGCAGCAATTATTCAAAGTTGTGTATTAGTTTTTTAGAGCTTCCTTAACAGAGTACTACAAACTGGATGACTTAAAACAATAGACATGTACTCTATAGTTTTGGAGGCTAGATGTCTGAAATTCAGAAGTCAGCAGAGCCACAACCTCTCTGAAAGTTCAGAAAATTCTTCTTTGCCTTTTCCCGGTTTTGTTGGTTTCCAGCAATTTTTGGTGTTCCTTGACTTGAAGATGCCTCGTTCTAATCTCTTCCTCTCTCTTCACATGGCCTTCTCTCTCATGTCTCCTATCTCTATTTCTAAATTTCCCCTCTTTTATAACGTCAATGCTCATTGGATTACGACCTACCCTAATCCACAGTAACCTCGTTTTAGCTTGATTGCACAAGTAAAGTTCTTGTTTCCAAATAAGGTCATATTCACAAATACCATCAGTTAGGGCTTGAATCTTTGAAGGACGCAATTCCATCCACCATGTTGTGTGACTTGGTTTTACCACAATTGCTGATGTTGACCCAACTGCTACAGCTGGTGCAGATTCCTAAAGAAATCTCTGCTATCCTGTTGCTAACAGCTCACTTTCTCAGTTGAGCCCGGTGACCCCCAAGGTCCCACAAAATCAAGCCTAATCACTTTTAATTTAGACTAAACCAACTCTATTCTATTCAAACACAGCTTATATAGCAGTGGCATGTTAAACTGACAGTAAGATTAATCTGTCCTTCCTGAACTCATCTGCTGTGAAATTCTCTCTCTCTACTTCTGTGCATGGTCTCTACAAACATGAGGCACACAAGAAGATAGCTGGTCTGTTTTCATGATGCTCTCCTTTTGATGCTCCCATTTCTGAGTCTTATCAGTAGGGTTTAAAGATATTCAAGGTTTAAGGTACACAGGGATTCAGGAGGCTGGGGCAATAGATTTTTATGGCTCATGGGCCACATATAGTTTTTTTCTAGGCATCAAGAATGATGACCTTTACTATAGGTCATGTTAGTTCTCAGTCATGTCCAGCTCTTTATGACACCATGGACAGTAGCTTGCCAGGATCCCCTGTCCATGGATTCTCCAGAAAAGAATACTAGAGTGTAGCCATTTCCTTCTCTAGGAGATCTTCCTGACCAAAGGATCAAACCCACCTCTCTCACACTGCAGGCAGATTCTTTACCATCTGAGCCACTGGGGAAGCCAAAAAGACTGATTACTGATGTGAGCTCAGTTGTGTCTGACTCTGCAACCATATGGACTGTAGCCTGCCAAGTTCCTCTGTCCATGAAATTTTCCATGCAAGAATAATGGAGGTGGTTGCCATTTCCTCCTCCAGGGGATCTTCCTGACCCAGGGATCGATTCCGAGTCTCTTGCATCTCCTTGCAAGGCAGGCAGATTCTTTACCACTGAGCCACCTGGGAATCCCACATAATCTTTCTAATCCAAAACTCTGTGGTGCCTTTCCAAGGATTGAGACAACATGTACACACAAGGGTGATAAATGTTAAACTTACAAGGAGAAAAAAAATAGTTAATTCAATTATATTGGACTTTATACTTTAATACGTGTGTCAGTATCTATATGTCTGTCATTATTTCATGGAGAAGCCTTCTGTCACACGAAAGATATCATGCTAATTGACAAAATACAAAGAGAAGAAAAACATGTTAATTTTAAAGCCCTGCTACATGCATGGCACTGATTTTGGTAGGTCTGTCATGATTACTTCTCTATTCTTGATATTTCAACTATGTCTGACACATAGAAGCTGTCAAATAAAAAAAATATGTGTTGAATGACTGACTGACATAGTGCTGTATAAAGACAGATGATAGCAACTGTGACAGCCTGGGGGAATCAGGAGAGACTGACTCTTTGAACTTGACCATGAAGGGTTCATGTCATCAGCAAAGGAATGTTAGAGGTGTGTGTGAGTGCCCAGTCACTTGGGTATGTCCCACTCTGTGACCCAGTGACTGTAGCCCACCAAGCACCTTTATCCAGGGGATTTAAAAGGAAAGAATATTGAAGTGGTTTGCCATTTCTGATTCCAGGATATTAGAATCCTACTTTACGAGGAAGCAGTTTTTCAGCAGATTAAGGTGATTCATATATCAAACAACATGAGAAGACTCTCATAAGAGCTAGGAGGATGACTTGCAGAGTAAACACTATTGAAATTCAGAAAATGAAAGGATGACGGTAAGCTAGATTAATGAAGGAATGATTACCTGGAACTGAGTGAGACCTCTCTCTCTCCCACCAATGAAGGAAGAAGGAATTTAAGTAGTGTAAAGATTAGACACCCATACAGTAAGGGGCACAGAGGTTGGAGCGCATACATTTGACTGGAGTCAGCAGTGCCTCACTAAGTGTCCCGAGGTGCATGGTTTGCGTAGTCACGTGTGGGAGGTATGCGACTAAAGTGGGAGGTATGGTTGAACTTCATCCTAAGTGGGCTCCGGAAGCCTGCAAGGGCCAGGTTCTCAAGGGGGTTGTCGATGCACACCTGTTAGAAGTGCCCCCAAACTCAGTCTCTCCCATGTTCACGAGGAAGTCATTGTCCACCACCTTATTTAACACTTAGTTTATCCCAACTCTATTTAGAAAGATGAAAGATGGACTGAGCTTTACTCTTTACTCACCTGGGCTAAAATTTTTGAAAAACAAAAATCAAATCAGGAATAATTTTATAAGACACTTCACTCTTTTACAGAAAAATTCATATATATAGATAGAAAGGCATAGAGATAGATACAGAGCTAGAGACGGATCTCCCAAAGCACCATTTCCAAAACAACTCAGAGAATTCTATGGCTAGGAAAGAAATGCTGAATTACATAGTTACGGGGGCTTCCCTGGTGGCTCAGTGGTAAAGACTCCACCTGCCAATGCAGGAGACACGGGTTTGATCCCTCATCTCGGAAGATCCCGCATGCTGCAGAGCTACTAAGCCCATGCGCCAGAACTATTGAACCTGTGCTCCACAGCCTGGGAGCCACATCTCCTGAGCCCTTGCACTGTGACTACTGAAGCCTGAGCGCCCTAGAGCCCACGTTCTGAAACAAGACAAGCCACCTCGACAAGAAGCCCTCTCACCACAACAGGAAAGTGGCATACAGCCTTCCTTTTACTTGCCTCTGGTTTATACATGCTCATGTAAACATAGGATACATATTTATATATACAATGTATGTTTTAAATATATAATAGGTATATATACACACGTGTATATATACACTCTCTGTATGTTTATATTAGTATAATATGTATATGAGTGTGTATAAAATAGGAGAGAAAATGTGTATAAAAAAACAAGGGTATTCACAATTTATCAAAATGGATCACCTATGAAAATCTAAGCTGATCTGGATTTAAGTTAATTTTTTTTTCCTTTTCTTTCTTCCCTTCTTTCTCTCTTAAGGTCCAAATATGTTCTTTAAATGTTTAAGAAAGAAAATGTTAAACTCCCATAAATCTAAATACGAGGGGAAAGATATCATAATGCTTTATCTTCCGGGCCGAGAAATATGACTATGCTAGCAGTATTCCGTGGGCTTGGCTTGTTTGCAACAGCCAAACAAGTTCCACATGTCTTTTTTGTTCCATGTTCTATCAAATGTTTCTGGATTTCCTTAGAAGCTGCTGAACTGGCTCAGTTGCCTGGGTATGCAGAATGGTTTTTGATTTCTTCATTGAGACTCATATTTAAACCCCCAGGACTGGCTTGACTGTTGTGGGTTTGTTATCTAGATCAATGACTAGCACACTGAGAAGTGGTGAAAAGGCACGGCCTTTGGGAGAGTGTAAGTGTTCATGTCTCCTTTGGGCAGCAAACCCCCAGAGTCAGTGCACATCTCAATGACGTACCAATTACATTCAGAGTGTTTTTTTAAGAAGAAGAATTAGAGAAATATAAATAAAACCTTTGGTATTTTGCAGAGGAAACATTATAAACAAGTCAGTTGGCAGTATCATGGTAGAAATCATATCTACACAAAAATTCTACATTAATTTTTCTTTCAAAAAATATATATCAAAAAAAGAATAGGATTCAGACTCATACTTTATTAAAACAATGAGGCACCATCAATTAGAGTTTATTAGCTCTAATAAGAAATTAGAGAAGAAAAATGAAAGAAAATGAGAAGAAATTTTATTTCAAAATGTGCTTTGCTGATGATAATAAAAATGTCAACAATATTAAAAGGGTAATCGTTAAACAAGGCTTTCAGTAACTAATTAATTTTAAAAGATCAAACTATGTTTCTTTCTCCTGTTAGATAACCTAAGTACCTCATTGTCTGTCAAACTGTAAAAAGGTTGCTGGCAAATTACTGTAGTTCTCCACCTGCCAATTAAATAAAAGTAACTTTTCAGGGTGATACAGTTTCTGTGGTCACGGGTTATCATACCTGAGGAAATAGGACATCTATGGTGTTTTCCACGGAACATTAATGTGTGCCCTATTTGTAGAAGAAAGAAAATGAAGAACTAGAAAGCAAGTGAGATGAGTCCTTGAGACATAAAGAGATTGAGTATTCCACTCTATTTGCTCAGGCAAGCCTCAGCTTTCTTAGGTGAAAGGTAGAATCTGAACTAAGTACTCAGCAGGTTAAAAGATTGCCATGATGAAGGAAAACGCTTTAATCTGTGTTTTGCTAGCATACATATTGTTCAGAGAGTGAGAAAATGTTTAAAAATGGCAGGTTTGTTGTTGTTGGTTTCATCACTAAGTTATGTCCAACTCTTTCGGGACCCCATGGACTGTAGCCCACCAGGCTTCTCTGTCCATGGGATTTCCCAGGCAAGAATACTGGAGTGGGTTGCCATTTCCTCCTCCAGGGGATCTTCCCAACCCAGGGATCGAGCTCACATCTCCTGCATCGGCAGGAGGATTCCTTACCACCAAGCCCCTAGGGGAGCCCAGCCATGACAAGAACTGATTACTGAGTCTCTGAGCACTCCGTTGCCCACAGGTTCCCAACGTGTACTTTACTACTTTTAACATTCTCAACAATAATTAATATTCTCAACCAGGAGAAGTGTTTATTGTCCTCATCTTATAGATGTGGAAACTGAGTCACAGACTAAGCTATTCCTGAACTGTGTAAGAGTTCAAACCCAGTTCTTTCTAGTGCCCAAAACAATACTTTTCTTTTTGGCATGCTATGCAACCAGGGCGCATAAATAGTAGTGAAAAGTGAATCAATCAGTTCAGTTCAGTCGCTCAGTCGTGTCCGACTTTTTGCAACCCCATGGACTGTAGCACGCCAGGCCTCCCTGTTCATTACCAACTTCCAGAGTCCACCCAAACTCATGTCCATTGAGTCGGTGATGCAATCCAACCACCTCATCCTCTGTCGTCCCCTTCTCCTCCTGCCTTCAATCTTTCCCAGCCTCAGGGTCTTTTCAAAGACCTTTTCAAAGACCTAGTCGATTCTTTGCATCAGGTGACCAAAGTATTGGAGTTTCAGCTTCAGCATCAGTCCTTCCAATGAATATTCAGGACTGATTTCCTTTAGGATGGACTAGTTGGATTTCCTTGCAGTCCAAGGGACTCTCAATAGTCTCCTCCAACACCACAGTTCAAAAGCATCACTAATAATATGCCTAGAATATTCTCTCTGAAGCCAAGCTGTGTTAATGTGGACTAGGCTGACCAAATGTAATTATTTGAGAGTCATATACATATAACCTAAAGCAAACAGTGACGACAGAAATAGTAGATGAGTTTTCAATGGTTTAAGCGTTTTGTTCTTTGAAAGGGAACAGATGAAAAAAAACAAAATAAACTCATTATTTAACTTGGCCAGAATAAGTAAGTCATTAGTCTAGTGATATGAAAATCTCAGTTTTGAGCTCTCAAATTTTTAAGTTAAAAATTTAACTTTTGTTTTTTTTTATATCATCATGATAATATTTCAATAATTGTTGACTTTTTAAAATGTGATTTGTGAAGTATCTTTCTCAACACAGTGGTATGGTGGGGCATAACCAAATGTATGCCAAACTGATTTTAACCCTGAAAAGAGCTAGGTTTGAATTCTTTCTTAAATGACTTGTGACTTAATTTGTGACTCAGTTTCCTCAGCCATAAGATGGGAACAATACCATTCATCTGATATTCTAGGGAGACAAAGAAGTTAGTCACAGACAAAGATCTTAAATTTTATTTTAGTATATGTGCTTTTCCTGTATGATGCTAAATCCATATCGTCATATTGTATATATCTAATCATAACCCAAATTGTTCTGTTCACTCAACTTCTGAATATTTTGCTGACAATTTAGCTTATACTAGCCTCACATTAGGACTGGAAGAAAAATACGCCCTTCCTTGAGAAACTCCTGCAATGTTACGAAAACATGAACAGGACAGAAGTTGTAAGTTAACTCTGAAAGTGTGCTGATAAACTTTGAATTATTTATCTTTGAAATTTAAAACATGTGTGCATAGCTGCTTGTTGGACAACTGCTCTAAATCTTCAGTCCAGTATCACTGAGCACTGCCCTTGGTGATTCAGAGAAATTAAAAGGCAAGGTTTCTGCTTACTGGAAATAAGTCATGAACTGGCTTTGCATGTCTCTATTTTGGTCTGGCATACACATTTACTGGAAGGTCTGATAGTAACCTCTGAAGAAATTCAGAATAAGGAAATAATGTGATATTATTATTTCCATTTCAGAAATTGGTCTAAATGGCATGATAATGATAACTTGTTGAAGCCATTAGTGTATGTGTGTGTCTGTGTGTGTGTGCACATGATTACAGACACACTATATTCATCAATATTGATGCATTAGTGTATATTTCTAGGATACACACAAGTATACATTTCTGAATACCATGAACTATAGATTATATCTATACGAGGAGAAAACAAAGAAGCACCTAACCTTTTGAAAATTTGGACAAATTAGAAGCTAGATACAGTTTAAAATTTTAAATAGAAGTTATTTTACTTGTTTCAGTTTTGATTTGTTCCTTTAGCCACTAGGTCTCATCTAACCCTTCTGTGACCCCATGAACTATAGCTCTCCAAGCTCTTTTGTCCATGGGATTTCCCAGCAAGATTACTGGAGTGGGTTGCCATTTCCTTCTCCAGGGGATCTTCCAGACCCAGAGACTGAACTTGCGTCTCATGTCTCCTGGGTTGGCAGGTGGATTCTTTACCATTGAGCCACCAGGGAAGCCCCCTTCATTTTTGATATTGGGGTTAAATAGTTCCATGCTCAGGCTTCCCTGGTGGCTCAGGCAGTAAAGAATCCACCTGCCATGCAGTTCTGTACTCAGACAGACTCGTGAACACAGTTATATTCAAGGATCTTTCTGATACTTAATGGCCCCTTGGTCCCTATCATCACCAATTAGACTATAAGAAGAGTCAAGTGTGGAAAGTCTCTTAACATATAAAATGCTATTTCCCTGACTTCTTAGGCTTATTTGGCATAAACGGAAATTTTGCCCACCACAGAAATAAAAATGTCTCGAAAGGCCCACGCTCATAGATCTTTAAGTTTCTAAAATAATTGCATCTTTTTGTTATGTTTCCTAGAAAAGCTAAGCGTTACACTTATTATCTTTGGTTTCTTTGAGCTCTTGGACCTTTAGAAGTGAACATGCTTGGGCAGCAATAATCAACAAGCCGTGCCAGAGAAAAAAAGAGCAGGACAAGATGAGAAGGCCTTTTCTTTATATGCTCACATCCCAGCCATTGTCCTCTGTGATCCTTCATCTGTGTTTCAACCATGGGACAACTGCTGATAAATTCTAAGCGTCCTCTACTTGGATAACCAGTTCCAGAGAAAATCCAGGTTGTTAAAATATCCTACAGAAGTCCATCCACAGCTGGATTTCATGAATTTTATTACAGATTTCTAAGTATCTTTTCTGAACAAGCAATATCATATGGTTCACTTATCAAAATGAGTTTTCAGGTATGGGAAAAAGTGAAAGTGAAAGTCGTTCAGTAGTGTCTGACTCTTTGTGACCCCTAGGACTACACAGTCCATGGAATCCTCCAGGTCAGAATACTGCAGTGGGTAGCCTATTCCTTTTCCAGGATCTTCCCAACCCAGGAATCAAACTGGTGTCTCCTGTATTGCAGGTGGATTCTTTACCAGCTGATATACCAGGGAAAGTGAGTCACAGTAGGAAAAGGAAAGAAGGCCTAGACCGAAGATTCAATCTTACGTTTACCACAAAAATCAAGATCTATCTAAAAATTCTTTCCTCAGTTTCTGTGAATGTCCCATATTTTACTCCTGATGCCCATACAGGAAGGGCAGCCACCATTTTTGAGTATCTATTTGCAACATGTACTATGATTATGTATGCTACTAGCAATGTGATTTTGTGATTTTCAGATGGGAAAAAAGTGAGACTGAAGTTCGTAAGAGAACAGGTTGAAGTCAGCTTATTTGACACTGGGGTCTATGCCTTTCCCTAAATAGCAGTTATTCCTTACTATATTTTAGGGTATCAGCCCAATGTAGGACTCAGAAATGATTCCTTCTGCTTTAGAGAAGACAATCCAAAGAAGTGTATATTGACAAAGAAATGGGACTCTCAAAGTCAAATAGCTAAACATCAATATGTGATTTCCTATTCCTCTGTCTAGTTACCTCTGAATTTTAACTCAATTTCAGAATTCAGAACACATTCATTTTAAAATTTTCTGATCTCTTGAATCAAGATTGCTGGGAGAAATATCAACAACCTCAGAAATGAAGAAGACACTGCCCTATGGCAGAAGAAGAAGAGGAGCTTAAGAGCCTCTTGATGAAAGTGGAAGAGAGTGAAAAAGTTGGCTTAAAACTCGGCATTCAAAAAACTAAGATCATGGCATCCAGTCCATCACTTCATGGCAAATAGATGGGAAGCAATGGAAAGACTGACAGATTTTATTTTCTTAGATTCCAAAATCACTGCAGATGGTGACTGCAGCGATGAAATTAAAAGACACTTGCTCATTGGAAGAAAAGCTATGACCGACCTAGACAGCATATTAAAAAACAGAGACATTACCTTACCAACAAAGGTCCATATAGTCAAAGCTATGGTTTTTCCAGCAGTAGTCACACATGGATATGAGAGTTGGATGATGAAGAAAGCTGAGTGCCAAAGAATCGATGCCTTTGAACTGCAGTGTTGGCAAAGACTCTTGAAAGTCCCTTGAACTGCAAGGAGATCCAACCAGTCCACCCTAAAGGAAATCAGTCCTGGATATTCATTGGAAGCACTAATGCTGTAGCTGAAGCTTCAATACTTTGGCCAAATGACCCCTGTAAAAACACTGATGCTGGGAAAGATTGAAGGCAGGAGGAGAAGGAGACAACAGAGGATAAGATGGCTGGATGGCATCATCGATTTGATGGACATCCTGATACTTAATGGCCCCTTGGTCCCTATCATCACCAATTAGACTATAACAAGAGTCAAGTGTGGAAAGTCTCTTAACATATAAAATGCTATTTCCCTGACTTCTTAGGCTTATTTGGCAGAAATTTTGAGCAAGCTCCAGGAGTTGGTGATGGACAGGGAGGCCTGGCGTGCTGCAGTCCATGAAGCCACAAAGAGTCATACATGACTGAATGACTGAACTGACTGAAGAGCTCCTGTAGGCTGTGATGAACACTCTAGGAGTCATTGTCTGTAAAGTTAGGAGGCCTTTACTTAATGCCCTTTACAAATCCTGCCCCCCCGCCCCCACAGTTCCCACAAAGGGAACTCATATACACCTGTGGCGGATTCATCTCAATGTATGGCAAAACCAATACAGTATTGTAAAGTAAAATAAAGTAAAAATAAAAGTTAAAAAATAATAACACTAAAAATAAAAATAATACTTTAAAAAAAAGAATAAAAGTGGGCAAACTGGAAAAAAATAAAATAAAATAAAGGCAATCAATATTATTTATGTAACTCGTAATAAAAGCATTTATGATAACTTTGTGTAATTTTATTGCTATTTAACAAGGGATACATTTAGGAAAAATAATTTCTTATAATGGCTCACTGCTGGTATCTAGTGAGGTCTTAGATGTGCCGTATACATTTTCAAGCCCTCAGTGTTCTTGCCAGGGGAATGGAAACCATCGTAGATGCCTCATCTGCCTTCCCAGCGCTGGCCTTATTTGCCCATTTGACTCTCACTTGATAATCTCCCATTTGATTATTTCATAAACAGAAGGGGGAAAATCAAATGCTTTCCAGAAAGTTCATCATATGTTAGCACAATCTCCAGGGCCACATTCATCCAATTCAGGGTGCTATGTGAGAGCCTAACCACCAAGGAAAAGTCAGTTGACAATTCGGGTGTTTCCATTGTCACCTCCCTAAAGTGGGTATGGCAACATCTTTTGTTTGTAGTGTAGGAATTAAATGAAATAAGGAAATTTAAAAATCCCCTAGAGGAAGAAATAGCAACGCACTTCAGTATTCTCGTCTGAAAAATCCCATGGACAGAGGAGCCTGGCAGACTTCAGTCCAGGTGGTCACAGACTCAGACACAGCTGAGCATACACACACTTCATATGAACCCCAAACCTTAAAATATGTTTATTTCTTAGCTGTTTTAATGGTTAAAAAAAAAAAAAGACTGAAGAAATTTAAGACTGTCTTTCTTTATCCATGTGTATTAGTTTACTGCTGATTCTTTTTTTCATGGCTATAATCATTTACATGGTGCTTCTTAACTTTTCCATGACTCAGCTATTTTTCCTAACTTTGATGTAAAGATTTCTCTCTTTTTTTTTAGTTATTTGCTATTTTACATATGTTATCCTCTTTCTAGACAATTAATCAACATGAACTCCTGCTGCTGCTGCTAAGTCGCTTCAGTCGTGTCCGACTCTGTGTGACCCCAGAGACAGCAGCCCGCCAGACTCCCCCGCCCCTGGGATTCTCCAGGTAAGAACAATGGAGTGGGTTGCCATTTCCTTCTCCAGTGCATGAAAGTGAAAAGTGAAAGTGAAGTTGTTCAGTCGTGTCCGACTGTTAGCAACCCCATGGACTGCAGCCCACCAGGCTCCCCAGTGCATAGGATTTTCCAGGCAAGAGTACTGGAGTGGGGTGCCATTGCCTTCTCCGAATCAACATGAACTAACCCTCACCAAAATATGTATGCTATTTTCCCTTGGGTTTCTTGATGGCTGTTGCTCTTGTCTGCAAATTCTGCAGAAAGATTGTTTTTCAAGATTCTGTATCCATAGCAACAATAATCAAATTCTCTTCTTAAATTGGAAGACTATCACTATGCATATCTTTTGCATCTGTAAATATTGGCTTTATTCTATCTTTCCATTTATTTCTAATTTTGTAGCAAAATGCTTGGCAAACAGTTTGATGTGTAGGTGGTTTACTATTGGTAAAAATTACAGTAAAGAATTCAAAACCATTCTGTAATTTGTCTTTTGCACTTTGAATGAGAGCTTTGCTATATGCTTTCAAAAAGAATCTTCTAATCTAGTTTATAATTACATGCAATGTTCACAGAGTAATGAGTTGACATTAAGAATTAAAGCCAACCAATCTGCTTCCTTAGTCAGCACCTTTACTGCAAACTAACAGACTAAGAAAGGTTTTGTCCATGCCTCTATTCACACACTTGTTCAATCAAAACTTTTGTTATTATGGAATACAGTCAGTGATTCTCCATGGAATTCAATAAAACATTCCCAAGTTAAAGTCCACTTGCCATTTTCCTTCAATAGCTACTCCACTCCTCCATACACCAACCTCCATAATTATCTCTCCAACCCCCAAAATAATCAAGTATAAATATTTAGTATTATCTATTTTCCTGAAGTGAATGAACTATTTTCTCCTCCAGGCAATAAAACAAAATTATAATTGATATTTTCCATAATAGGTGATTAAGAAGTGATACTTGTCATAGGTGTTTTTGTTGTTTTTTGTCTCTAAAATGTCAACAGATCATATTTATATACTTCATTTCCATTTTCATCAGAATATTTAGTGTTGAATGATTGTAGTCCAAATTTTTTCTTATTCCTTCATTCCTTTCTTTCTTCTTCCCACTTTCCTTTTCTAATTCTTATTTTCCCTTTCTTTCTTTTTCTCCTATGGCTCTCTTCTTTCATTGTTCCTCTTTCTCTTCCGTTAATAATTTTATTTTCTTTGTTTCTTGTGAGGATGTGTGCTGTGTGTGCATGAATGTGTTTGCATTTTGATCACAGCAACATAAACACAAAGATTTTCTAAATTAAAATAAACTAAATTAAGCGTAAAATAGTGAACTGACTCTTTTTGTTAAAGCATATTGTGTACTTTGTACTATGTAAAAATTTTACCATTTGTGTTATTACTAAATGTCTTAAATTCAAGTGTTTATCCTTCAGACTGTATTTGCAACAGACTAGACGGGCATGTATGGGGGCGGGATTGGAATGAATTATATGTAAAGGGGATTAAGCATTTGTCAAACAGCCAAAAAACTCAAGTAATCTCTCCTGAACTATGGTTGGAGATTTCTTTTTTTTTTTTCCAAATTAGTTCTCATTTAAAAAAAAAAAAAAAAAAAACTCTCAAGGAAATTCCAAAGTACCCACTTATCCTCTTGTCTTTCTGGAAGAGGATTAACAGTCTGAAGGAAGTAAATGAAATTTAGTCAGCTCCATAAAAGAACATAGCTGGAATTTTGTTCTCACAGCATAACATCACAAAAGCAAGGACTATTGTCTAATCTCACCAGCTTTCTTTAAAGAAGCATCCTAAAGAATTTCTACTTTCACTAAATTGTTATAAAAGGTGTTTCCACCTGCAGAACCTCCTCACTCCTGCTATAAATCACCTAGAACTGGACATTGCCTAGGCCTAACAGAATAGTTTAAGCAGCAAAGCCAGACATTTCTTACCCGATTTCCTGAAAACTCAGACTTCACTAAGGTTTGGCTTTCTTTCATTCCAGCCTGGTGAAGTTCCAAAAACTTTTAGATTTATATCACTCATTGAAGACAAAGTGGCAGCATATCAGATTTTTCTTCTCTAGAGAAGAATGATTTCTAATTAGGGGCTTTGCAACTGTAAACCACTTGGAAAATATTTAGGCCAGCTCCTACATTTGGCGTTTTTCCTTCTGCTGAGATCAGGCTTCCTCACTTTAGGTGAATAAACTCTATCTCTGCTCATGAGTGAAGGCTCTACTCCAAGGTCGGGGACTTCGAACTCCCCTCACTATAAAATGTGACCCCAGTCAAGCTCTTCCCAGGAATGCTTTGCTATCTTGATCAAATTTTCTCCTATGTGTTAGGATTGTCAACAGAGATATATATCTCAATTCTGGCTCTCCACATGTATCCATCTTATCTAGAAATATGCACAAGACTAATAGTTTATCCACATCTGTGGTTTAATATTTTTCTTTAAAAAGTCAATGGTATGTATAAATGGAGAAAATGTTTTATAGTTTTAGAGGGAAGATAATGATAATTGTAGCTGATATTTATCGATCACTTGCCCTGTGCTTGCCACTCTATTGTATGCTATAGCAGTCTACTTTAATTTGAATCCACCTAACAGATCTCTTGGGGCTTTCCAGGTGGTGCTAGTGGTTAAGAACCTGCCTGCCAATGTAGGAGACAGAAGAGACCAGGGTTTGATCCCTGGGCTGGGAAGATCCTCTGGAGGAGGGCTTGGTGATCCACTCCAATATTTTTACCTGGAGAATCTCGTGGACAGAGAAACCTGGAAGGCTACAGTCCCTAGGATGGCACAGAGTCAGACACAGCTGAAGCAACTTAGTAAAACAGACCTCTAAATTAGGTGTCATCCTTCTCATTTTCTAGAAGGGAAAGCTTAGATTTAGAAAGGTTAGGGAATTATTTTCAAGTTTTCCAGCAAAAGAAAAGTAGGATTAGAATTCAAATGCAAATTATTGGGTCAGAAGGTTTGACCTTAACAATTTCATCACATTCCCTTCCAAAGATTGAATTGTAAATGAAGTTGCTTTGCAATATCTGAGATTATGTGGATTCAACCTTAGTCAACCTGAATGAAAAAGAAAAGATAAAAGAGAGAAAACGTAGAGTAATTTTGAAAAATATTGTCCTCACTGACACTGAACTCATTTAAGAGGCCAAAAGTAGCTATTGAAGGAAAATGGTAAGTGGACTTGAACTTGGGAATGTTTTATTGAATTCCATGGAGAATCACTGACTGTATTCATAATAAAAAAAATACAACACTATCACTTTATATGATAAAGCAATATCAGAACACAAAATATTTCAAATTATTTTAGGAATATCTGACAAAAATATGTAAGGCTTACTGTTATCTCATTGTTTTCTGCAAAATGCATGGTGAAACATGCAGTGAGAAACTATCTCCTCCCTTACTTAGAAATATGAAAAAAATTTCAAGATAGCATGGAAAAGAATCTATTTTAAAAAAGGTATCTTCAAGGAACCACTTACATGCTTAGAAGCATAAAGTGTCAAAAGCATAATTCTGAACCATAATTTTTCTGGGTGAGTGGTGAGGAATTTCCACATTCCTCTCTTAAATATAACAGAATACCCAAGAAATGATAGAAATATTCTTAGTTTTTTTTGCTCTCTTTAAAATTTTTGTCTCTACTTTGAACTTTTCCATTCCTTTCCATGAAATAAGATCCATTAAAAAGTATCTGATATTATAAGCACTTAGCAGTTATAAAAAGTGAAATTATCTCATTTAACAGTTTACTCGGATGTTCCTAGTTGGTGGGCAGCATTTTTTTTTCTTTCTATGCTTCCTGGAGCCACTTCAATTTGCTGTTTTTGTTGTGATAGTGTCAGCCGCACAGCGTACATACTCAGGTATACATTCATATGCATGGACACCTCAGGAAGGAATAGATTCAATTAGCTTATATGAATAAACTACTGTGACTTTTATGATGCAAATATATCCCCACAATTCCTTTGTGAATATATTTCAAATTGTAGCTCTTAATCATACTTGAAAAGTGAAAGTGTTAGTCCCTAGTGACCCTCATTGGACAGCAGCCCGCCAAGCTCCTTTGTCCTTGGGATTCTGCATTCATACCATGGTAGCTGCATTATTACTCTCAAATATCTACATATTAATAACCGCTGATAAATATCTAATGTGTTTTAAAAAAAGGTAAGTTGAGGCATTGTCAGACTTACCAAACTTGAAATCAATTTTCACTTCTCTGGCAACATGGCTGTCAATTTATTTTTTGTCTCAAGGGTATTTGGTTTGAATGAAAGATCCAAGATTCTGCCTAACTTGCCTGTTCTTAATTGTTCTATGGTGATGATGGGAATAGGAGAGAGCAGGTATTCATGATAGCCACAACTCTTTGTCATACACTGTAAAAGATAAAATGAAGATTAGCAATTGACTATCAGGACTAATGTAAAACAATACAGAGTATCTACTAACACTAAGAGCCCTTTGCAAAAAATGTGCGAATTCTGTTTGCATATAAGAATTTTAGGTAGCTAAATTTCATTAAAGGACAGTAAGTTACAGATTTCATTACACTTAGAAATCTTGCAAGTTTTAATTTCATAATTTAGGAGGATACTAGTAAAGTTATTTAAATGGTATAAAATAAATATCTATTCTCTGTGTCATTTCCTCATATGATATGAAAAGGGACTTCTAAATTTTTTGCCAGTTAAATTCATCCAGCCAACCTCAGGCTGCATTTTCTGAAGAATGGAAATTTCAGGATTATGCGAGAATTGATTATGAATCATTGACATCTGGTAAGCAACATGCCTTTGACTGTGTGGATCACAATAAACTGTGGAAAATTCTGAAAGAGATGGAATACCAGACCACCTGACCTGCCTCTTGAGAAACCTATATGCAGGTCAGGAAGCAACAGTTAGAACTGGACATGGAACAGACTGGTTCCAAATAGGAAAAGGAGTATGTCAAGGCTGTATATTGTCACCCTGCTTATTTAACTTATATGCAGAGTACATCATGAGAAACACTGGGCTGGATGAAGCACAAGCTGGAATCAAGATTGCTGGGAGAAATATCAATCACCTCAGATATGCAGATAACACCACCCTTATGGCAGAAAGTGAAGAGGAACTAAAAAGCCTCTTGATAAAAGTGAAAGAGGAGACTGAAAAAGTTGGTTTCAAGCTCAACATTGAGAAAACGAAGATCATGGCATCTGGCCCCATCACTTCATGGGAAATAGATGGGAAAACAGTGGGAACATTGTCAGACTTTATTTTTTTGGGCTCCAAAATCACTGCAGATGGTGACTGCAGCCTTGAAATTAAAAAGACACTTACTCCTTGGAAGGAAAGTTATGACCAACCTAGATAGCATATTCAAAAGCAGAGACATTACTTTGCCAACCAAGGCTAGTTAAGGCTATGGTTTTCCTGTGGTCATGTATGGATGTGAGGGTTGGACTGTGAAGAAAGCTGAGTGCTGAAGAACTGATGCTTTTGAACTGTGGTGTTGGAGAAGACTCTTGAGAGTCCCTTGGACTGCAAGGAGATCCAATCAGTCCATTCTAAAGGAAATCAGCCCTGGGTGTACTTTGGAAGGAATGATGCTAAAGATGAAACTCCAGTACTTTGGCCACCTCATGCAAAAAGTTGACTCACTGGAGAAGATCCTGATGCTAGGAGGGATTGGGAGCAGGAGGAAAAGGGGACGGCAGAGGATGAGATGGCTGGATGGCATCACCGACTTGATGGATGTGAGTTTGAGTGAACTCTGGGAGTTGGTGATGGACAGGGAGGCTAGGCGTGCTGCGATTCATGGGGTCGCAAAGAGCTGGACATGACTGAGTGACTGAACTGAACTGAACTGAAGCAATATGAAGACATTGGATTTCATGGAGAATTTTTTTAAAAAAGTGAAAAAGGGAAAAAGAAATTGAAAAATAATATTTATGTTTTTCTAAGTAATATATGTTAACACAACCCTTGTCTCTTTTCACTGCAATAATTACAAGTTGAAAAAAAAAAATAGAGAAACATATCAACTCAAATCCGAGTTTGTTATGAAAAGCAGAAAATTCAACCAGTCTATACGTTGGATAAAACCCCGATGCTGGGAACGACTGAGGACAAAAGGAGAAGGGGGACACAGAGGATGAAATGGCTGGATGGCATCAGTGACTCAATGGACCTGAGCTTGAGCAAACTCAGGGAGACAGTGAAGGACAGGGAGGCCTGATGTGCTGCAGTCCATAGGATCACAGAGTCGGACACAACTTAGCGACTGAACAACTTTAATCAGATTCTGATACACAGCTCTTTCTCCTCCAAACTGCTTTTTAAAAAATAATCCTTAGAATGCAGATGCTACCAATTAACATTACTAATAACGAAATAAGAACAGCACAAAACACTGTATTATCATGACTGACTGAATTTTGACTTATAAATTCAATCAAAAATACTGATTAGTATCCTCAAATCAGTAAACCAGGATTAATTTGTATTCTTTTTATACCTTATTTAAGTGTGATTGACTCAAATGCTCTTATTCACGGGAAAAAGTTATATGGGTGACCATTACTAGAAATTGGATTTAAAGATTAACTCTATTTCTGTTAATAAATAGAAAGGTAAGTTTAAACATCAAGCTGATAACATTCATGAGATATGTTGACAATGAATATATTATGAATAATTATGGCCCTTTTATTAATTAATAAAGTGAAGGAGCAGAGACATTACTTTGCCGACTAAGGTCCATCTAGTCAAGGCTATGGTTTTTCCAGTAGTCATGTATGGAAGTGAGTGTTGGACTGCGAAGAAGGCTGAGTGCCAAAGAACTGACGCTTATGAACTGTGGTGTTGGAGAAGACTCTTGAGAGTCCCTTGGACTGCAAGGAGATCCAACCAGTCCATTCTGAAGGAGATCAGCCCTGGGATTTCTTTGGAAGGAATGATGCTAAAGTTGAAACTCCAGTACTTTGGCCACCTCATGGGAAGAGCTGACTCATTGGAAAAGACTTTGATGCTGGGAGGGATTGGGGGCAGGAGGAGAAGGGGATGACAGAGGATGAGATGGCTGGATGGCATCACTGACTCGATGGACGTGAATCTGAGTGAACTCCGGGAGTTAGTGATGGACAGGGAGGCCTGGCGTGCTGCGATTCATGTGGTCGCAAAGAGTCGGACATGACTGAGTGACTGAACTGAACTAAACTGAAGGAGCATGAGTAATGCCTGTTATCAAAGAAAAGAATTAGATTCAGTTCTGGGAACATGAGGATTGCCACTGAATATAGTCCAAAATTTTATATATTAAAATTTTTCTAAAAAAGAAAGGAAGAAGGAAAGAAATTGAGAAAGAAGAAAGAAGAAGATCCCCTGAACAAATGATTCTGTCTGCTTTTTGTTTTATGTACTAGTTCTTTCAAATATCAAGGTTACTGCTTTCTTTCTCCAATATTTATGGAAAACTCGTACAGTTCTAGCTGCAAAGCTGTAAAGATTTGAAAACACAATATAAAACTTTCCAGGTTTCTGTATCACTAAGACACAGACACAAAGAGTTCAACTTGTTAGAGTAGCAAGTTCTGCAGTGTTGAGAGTTAGAATACATCTGCATTGGTCTAATGAAAGATAAATAAAAGAGATATACCACGTAATTTTCCAAACACTAGGGATAAAATAAGGTACTGATGTTCCCAGAACAGGCAAAACAGAATTTCAGTCCTAAAGTTTATTAGGTATCTGTCCTAGCAGTTGGAATCCTTTGGGATCATGAAAATATACTTTAGCAGATAACCTGGAGGAAAGTAGCTTTTTATCTCATAAAGCATTTTAAGAGTTTAATTAAAGGAATAGATGTCAGAGGGAGGCTCTGATTGGCAGTGTCTTTTCCTCTATGGACTTTTTGCACCAGAAACTAAGAAGTTTATTTCTGGGGACTGTTCATGGTACTTGATGACAGTTTAAAGATTTAAATTTTTTCCTACTTTTTCCAATCCAGGTTGAGAAAATTTAATCAAATTTCTTTGCCCGTCCAGGCACAACTGTAAATAAGAAAAATATAAATACCATCTCATTTTTTAAAATTTCCTGGGTGAAATAGTTGTTTTATTTTTTTTCCAGTACTCATGCACAAATGTGAGAGTTGGACCATAAAAAAAGCTGAGCATCAAAGAATTGATGCTTTCAAGTGGTGGTGCTGGAGAATACTCTTGAGATTCCCTTGGATGGCAAAGAGATCAAGCCAGTCAATCCTAAAGGAAATCAAGCCTGAATATCCATTGGAAGGACTGATACTAAAGCTGAAGCTCCTTACTTTGGCCACCTGATGTGAAAAGCTGACTCATTGGAAAATACCCAGATGCTGGAAAAGATAGAAGGCAGGGGGAGGAGGGGACGACAGAGGACGAGATGGTTGGATAGCATGACTGACTCAATGGACATGAGTTTGAGCAAACTCCAGGAGACAGTGAAGGACAGAGAAACCTGGCGTGTTGCAGTCCATGGGGTTGCAAAGAGTTGGACACGACTTAGCAACTGAACAACAAGAATTAAGGCAGTATAACATGAAACTTCTCCTCCATTGATATAAAAGTTTTAGCAAGTAAATAGTTATCATAAGATTAAGTAAACCTGGTTCAATAGGAAATGTGATGTCAGGATTAAAATTTAACTCCTATGTTTCAGTATCTTCGAAATTGGTAAACTCTTTTTAGATGTTCCTTAAATAATAAAAGCACAAGCATGCTTTTCACAGAGCACTTTTCTTTCATATTCTCCCTGTAGAAAATAAATTGTTACCAGTATTTTTCTGCATTATTTCCTAACAGACAATATAAATCATCAAAATAGTGTTCTTGAAAGAACCGTGTGATGTCCAGAGAGATTATGAAGCTCTCTATGTCTGATTTAAGCACTCTTGAGCAATAAGAATATGAATAAAACTACTAAAATCTTTGTGTTTCAGTTTGAATCTCTAAACTCATGAATTTCAAGTGATATGAAATTGGTCCAAATAACACCATGGCTAGTAAATGGAACTCTTATTTACCCTTGGAAGTAAAATAAAGTTTCAGCATGTTCCTTAAAAAAAAAAAAAAAAAAAAGCACTGCTATAAAAAAAAAAGAAGCAGAAAAATATGACCAAAAAAGCCCTCATTTTTACTCACAATAAACAACTCTAATGGATGTTTGTACTCAATCCTAAATACCTGTGTACTTGATTATATTTTAAGCCTAAGAAACACCATCTTAAAAGAGAAGCAGACACAGGAACTTGGAAAGAACACTTCAACCTGTGTTAATGGCTGATAACCACTGTCATTTTCCATTCATTTGATGGTGTATATGTTGTACAACAATTTGAAATAATGAGCAAATTTTAATTCAGTGTCAGTCATATTGATCTACCTATAGAGAAGTCAAATTTAATGTTCTTTGTGGCCATAATTATGTTCATTTAAGAAAGAAAAGCACTGACATCTGGCCAAAAAACATTAAACAGGTAAGTTATAGGCATCTAATCAACACCAACCTCAGTTTATCATAAATAAAATGAAGGATTATTAAATCAACATCTCTGCTCATTATTTGGCATGTTAATGGTATGTTATATTTTTGAGACTGGAAAGGAATACTCTCAATGTGAAAAAGGGGTGAGGCAAAACTAAATAACAGAGAAGGAAATTTGGAATCAGAAGGGAACGTTGACCCCCGGGATTTACTTGATAAATCAGTAACCATCTATTAATTCACTCTGCCACTTTGTCCTCCTACTTTAAAATATGCTGAGAGAACTTTTTACTAGGAAAAATATATTTTTAAAGATTTTTTTCCCATTGAGCATCGAGTAAAAGAGAATTGCTAAGTCATTATGACATTTTAGTTGCAAGGTCTACGTTCTGGAGTATACAATTTAATTCTTGGGAATTTTTTAATCTGTATTTCTTTCTCCCTAGAGCCCCCCAAAAGAGGGCTTAGACAGAGTGAATGAATAAATCGGTGTTTAAGCAAGGCATTTACATATACACACAAAATTATTATTATAGAAATTATCTAAAAATTGAAAAAATAATTACTGAGTTTTTCTCTATGATCTGCACATTTCATGAATAACAAGGTTTGGAATAATCTAAGCACCCTTATAAACTCCCTTTGCTCTGGGGCAAGAGGCCTCTGTCCATAATAAGCTGTATATATAACCTAGCAAGACATGTGCAGTTCTCTGGAAGATGAGGACAGTGGTGGCACAAGGGTGATGAGGCTAAGCTTGAGATGACGAGGGCCCTAATGAATTGTGGACTATCTTTCATCTAAGTAAAAGAATCAAATAAAATCCTCACTGAATAAATTTGGAAAATGATTTTCTGAAAAAGTGAAAATCTGTTGTGTGCATATGATTTTTAAGTTAAATCTCCATCCTGTAAATACCCGCATATTTTGCTGCAGTTTGTGGAGTGAACCACAGTGTGCATCAAAGTCAAGAAAAAGTTAAGGACTAAGTTGTTGAAATTTTAAAAGTACTTAATCCAGGAAAAAAGGACACTTAACCTTAGAAAATTTGGTTCTGTGGGTTTCATGAGTGAAATGAAGCAGAATTTGCCAGTGATAGAATATTTCCCAACAGAGTACTGAATGAGCTAAAAATACTCACATATTATTTTTATAATGCATTATAATTACATATCTATTTCATACACATTGTTTCACTGATGCAATATCACAATTAGGTGGTTTTTTTTTTTTTAATCCCCACTTTAAAGATGGGAAAGATTGAGGCTTTTTTATTTTTGTTACAAAATGGGATACTTTGAAGATACTTGGTTTAGAATTTTTGTCTTAAGTCTGCTGTAAATCTAGATGATATTCTATTCTGCTTCTGCAGAAACACTCATGATATAGAGGCACATGCAGACTTATAGTTACAAGAATGTATCCATGTTCATCTTCCCTATAGATTAGCTATTTTCCTTTTGACTCTGAGTTTCAATCCCTCATCATAAAATTTAGGAATAAAATAACTACATAAAACAAATTTAAATGATATCAGATACTGTAAGATCTATGAGCACATACTGCATACTTTGGAATAACTTATAATATTGAATTAAAGATTTTAAAATTTAAAAAATAAAAAACTAAAAATGAAACACATTACGCACTCAAAAAAAAAAAAAAAAGAAGAAGAGAACATGGATTCTCCCAACAAATTGATTAGACCATCAGGATGGATTCCATTATTCTTTACAGCTCCATTCATTTCTGTGGCTCTCAGAAATTGAACCTCAGTGGTCTTTTCTGATTTCCCCTCCCTAAAATCAATGTATTATATCAATCACACAAAACCTATAGCCCTCCAAAACTTCCCGGTTCTGAACTCTTATCAATTTTATGATCAGCAGATGCTACTACATAACAGATTTTTTTTTCTCAGAACTTTCCCTTCACTTCTATGTTGTTGTTCAGTTTTGTCAGATTTCTCTTAACTAATACACTAACCCAACCAGAAAGATTCAACCAGTCCATCCTAAAGGAGATCAGCCCTAAGTGTTCATTGGAAGGACTGATGTTGAAGCTGAAACTCCCATACTTTGGCCACCTGATGTGAAGAGCTGACTCATTGGAAAAGACCCTGATGCTGGGAAAGATTGAAGGCAGGAGGAGAAGGGGACAACAGAGGATGAGGTGGGTGGATGGCATCACTGACGCTATGGACATGAGTTTGAGCAAGCTCCAGGAGTTAGTAATGGACAGGGAGGCCTGGCGTGCTGCAGTCCATGGGGTCACAAAGAGTCAAACACGGACCTGGGTCCGATCCCTGGGTCAGGATCTCCTGGAGAAGGAAATGACGACTCACTCCAGTATTCTTGCCTGGAAAATCCCATGGACAGAGGAGCCTGGTAGGGTACAGTCTATGGGTTCTCAAAGAGCTGGACACAACTGATTGACTTCACTTTCACTTTAAGACATCTAATCTCCTCTTAAAATGTATATGATTTATCTGAATCCATGGTCAGTGTCTCCCGGGTCAGCAGGCAAAGTTAGTCAGGTTTAGCTACGGATGGCCATAGGCAACAGTGACAAAGAGGCTAAGTCAGAGGAGATTTTTTTCTTTTTTTTTTTTAAGAGATCACACTATTGATAATGGAATCTAAAGTACCCAGAAACTTCTGAGTGAGTCAGTGAAATGGAATGGGCTTTGTAATTACAGAGACTTCATTTTCAGAACCAAATATAGGTTTTATAGTTCCTTAATCAGTTGGAAGCTCTTTAAAGGGGGGCTTAGGCCTTCCCTGCTGGCCTTGGAGAAGCAAGCTGCCATGAGCTCTATAGAGGGCAAGGGCAAGTTCTGCCAACAGCCACATGATCTTGGAAGAGCCCCTGAGCTTCTGGGGAGGTACCCCAGGTACTTCCTTGATCACAGACTCATGCAACCCTGCATGGAGACACCAGCCAAGCAGTACAGGGATTCATGATCCATCACAACTATCAGATGATAAATATGTTTTGTTTCAAATGTATATATGTGTGTAACCTGCTGCACAGCAGAAAAAACTAATATAACTGTCAATGTTTCCATAATAAGCTTTATTAGCTAAGATACTATTCGAATTCTGTCTTCTGTCTTCTCACTTACATATTCTCTTCCCATGCTCACTCAGTGACACCTCACAGTTCAATGAGAGAAAAAAAGGGATGTTAACAGAGTTAAGCTATTATCACATCTACCACAAGGCTAATCATTCTACCTGCATTTTAAGACATCCTAGTGGCTCAGACAGTAAAGAGTTTGCCTACAATGTGGGAGACCTGGGTCCGATCCCTGGGTCAGGATCTCCTGGAGAAGGGTACAGTCTATGGGTTCTCAAAGAGTTGGACACAACTGATTGACTTCACTTTCACTTTAAGACATCTAATCTCCTCTTAAAACGTAGGAAGTATCCATCATCTGATGAGTAGTTACCATTCTCTTCTTGGCTTATCTTTCATCATTTAATGATGTTCAAGTATCTCTGATTTATATATGTATATGTATAGATGCATGCATATAAATATATATATATGTATAAATCACTGCATGCATTAAAATGTATATATACACACATCTAGTATATTACCCACATATATATACATATATATATGTGTGTGTGTGTATGGCCATGCGTATATATACTTAGCAAGGAATATATTATACTATATTATACTATCTATATATTACATGTATATGTTACATGCATATTTCTTCAAAGAAATGTCTATATCCACTATTTCCATTTTAACCTACTATCTATCTCTCTAAACTTACATTCCACACCCACTCAACTAAAACTTCTCTAGACCAGGTTGCCAAAGACTTTAGTCTTTTTGTGATCAGTGGGAAATGTGACTTCATATTGTTCTACCTCTTAGAAGCACTTGGCAATAATGACTATTCTTCTTCCCTACCTTCCCATTAACAATTTTAAAATAGTCTCCTCTTTGGGGACCTCATGAAACCAAATATCCTGGGTTTGGTGAGCCTCATTAGCTCGTCTGCCTTTGTTAACTCTCCTCTGTACGTAGCTGCCGGATTTGGAAGTGACTTCAGGCTCGGTCCCAGGTTCTCTCTTCGTGTCTGCCCTTCACTTTGTTCTAGATAATCTCATTAACTCATATGAATTTGTTACCATGGTGAAAGTCCCAAAGCAACATTCTCCAGCCCTACTATTACATTTAAGATTCACACTCATATCCTTAAAACTTTTGACGTCTATGCCTATCTGGCTCCTGGATATCTCAAAATTCTCATGACACTGTTAACATACCTTTTACACGTACACACACACCAAGCAGTAGAAACTACTGCAAAATCAAGTATCTGTCACTTTAGCCACATCAGAATAAAGACAAAAAAATAATAATAATAAAATAAACATTTAAAAATATAAAATTTAAAATTACATTTAAAGAAAGTGGTTTTATTTATGAAGCCCCTCTTTCTTCAAGCTCTTGTCACCTAGAAATAAATCTCATATCCATCCAATTTCATTCATCACTGCCCCATCCTATGATAGCACCTTCATATATAACCTACACTGACCTTCCTATTTCCACTTTTGGTTATTTAGCATCATATTGTTGGAATGTATTACTTGTGAAGATAAATTCTGACCTAAAACAATGATCTGGATTTCAATATTTGTCTGTTTTTCTCCAAATACACTATGAGACTATAAAGCTCAATGTTTGTTTCTGAAAATAAAGTCACTATAACTATAAAATCCACTCAGTAGCCATATAATGAAAAAATAAATCCATAGAATGATGCAGTTATGTTGCTCATTTATACAAATTACCTCTTCTAATCTCCATAATAACCTCAGTGTGCTAATCATTTTATTTTTCTCATGTTAAAGATTAAGAAATAAGCTCCCATTTGTAAATTACTTGTAGAAGCACACCAAGACCTCTGTCTCTTGGATCCATGATTTACTCATTGAAACTGAAAAGGGAGTCTGAGAGCAATGTCCATGTCATCTTTGTAAAAGGAGGTGAAATAAAACACTTACATTAGTAATATGGGGCTGCCTGGGTGGCATTAGTGGTAAAGAATCCACCTGTCATTGCAGGTAACACAAGAGATGTGAGTTTGATCTCTGGGTTGGGAAGATCCTCTGGAGTAGGGAATGGTAACATACTCTAATATTCTTGCCTGGAAAACTCTGTGGACAGAAAAGCCTGGTGGACCACATTCCATAGGGTCGCAAAGAGACCAACACACCTGAGCGACTGAGCACATACTCGCATTAATAATATACATCTACACTTACTGGAGACTTCTTCAGAAATATAAAGAAAAATACAAATGGTAATGTAAACAAAGTCAGCTCACTTTTCTCAGCTGAAAACTGAAATATACTTCGAGCTGAATCGAAACCAAAATTATGAAGCAAATAACTCTTTTACAATCCTTATCAGCCTTCCAGTCCTTCATGAGATTTTTCCTCAGTGCAATTTATGCCTTGTATATTTCTCCTCTCAAAATGTTTGCTCTAACCTACCCTAACATGGGATCATTCCAGACTCCCTTCTCCAAAACAGATTGAATCCACTCTGTATGTGTACATGTGTGTAAATTTATGTTTTATTAACTCCAAATTCAATAGCTGAGATTTTCAAGCAAGCTACTTTACCAGGGGAATAACTTTTATTATACCAGTTTTAAGGTATTAAAAATGATAGAATGGCTCTATATATGACTAATGGAAGCTTGTCAGTTATAACGATTCTTGTGAGCAGAGTTTTAAAGAAGTTCTATATGACCTTTTTAAATGTCTAGAATATTGGTTATGGGTACAATCATTTCTACCCTGGCACAGTCATTGATTTTTCAAGTATTCTGTTATGCTAATGTAGTATCTCTCTTGTTCTCTAAAGTTATTCTAAGAAGTACTTGAAACAGTGATGAACAAAATCAGTCTTCCATCAAGTACTCAGTAAGAGAACTTAAGAGAAAGATAGGGAAGGTAAAGGGTTCATGATTTCATGATAAAAGAAACTATGCTTTCCATCAGAACTGGAGCAAAATTCATTCCTAAAAGCAGATGATAATGAGATCTTGTGCTGAAAATCTGTAAGTTAAAAAGGCAATTAGCTTGTCTATCTTATTCACCTACAGGGGCAAAAACAATTCAGTTCTCACTGTTAAAATGGATTGCAGTCATATTGAATTTGAAAACCTGACTTTTTAAATATTTATGAATTTCTAAACCCTGCACAAGAGTAGAAAAGAGGGCACATATAATTTAGAAAACTTTCATTCAGCTGAATGACTCAATCATAGGATTTTTATTTCATTTGAAACATGGGTTGAAATATAATATTTACTATCTTGTTTACAAAAAGTAGCAAAATAGAAACATCTAAAATGAAAAAGTTATATTATATCGTTTTAAAATAGAATGTAAGACCAATTTCTTGATTTATTCTTTCATTAGAAAATTCCAAATTAGAAATTCTCTTAGAGAAATGTGCTTTGTATCATGTATTCTTAAAGTCATTCTGACTGTAATATAGATGGTAGGATTCTCACACAGATCAGAGAGAACGTTTTGTGATGTAAACTCAAAGCTAATCACTAGGGAAACATGATTGTTTAATATTATTCATCCTTGGATAAACATGTTAGTCAAGTACAAAAGTTCGTATGCTAGAATATTTAAAGAAACCATCTCCTCATGGGAAATACTGATACAAAGCCCTACAAATGATGCAATTTAGCCAACCTAAATCCCTAATATTATATTTGGGGATAAAGTTCGTATCCCCAAAGGTCATGCTTTGGGGATAAAGTTCGAATATTTTGTTGAAATCATATTGATCGTTCAAATAGGTTTCTAGACTTAGAGTCAACAAACACTTCCTGTAAAGATCCCACTAGTTAATATCTTCTACTTTGTAAGGCCATATGATTTCTGCTGCAACTCTAAATTCTGCCACTGTTGTGAACACAACATAGACAATGCCCAAACAAATGAGCGACTATGTTCCAGTAAAAGTTTATTTACGAAAACAAGCAGTGGGTTAGTCCTGCTTAAGGCTACTGTTACCAAGCTCAAGCTCGTACTGCTTACTACATGAAAAACCAAATAAATCAAGAAGTTTTGAGGCAGGAATGTTTATTTTATTTGGAAGATCCAGCAGACCAACATGGCTTTCATCTGGATACTTTATTTGAAAGCCAGCAGATCAGGATAGTGGACTAGTATTGTGTCCCAAAGAAACATCTTACGGAGTTAGAATTCAGATTTCTTTTTATATAAAAGTCTTCCCTTGTGGCTCAGCTGGTAAAGAATCCACCTGCAATGTGGGAGATCTGGGTTCCATCCCTGGGTTTAGAAGATCCCCTGGAGAAAGGAAAGGCTACCCACTCCAGTATTCTGGCCTGGAGAATTCCATGGACTGTATAGTCCATAGGGTCGCAAAGAGTGGGACACGACTGAGTGAATTTCACTTGTACCAAAAGGGAGAATTGTGGCTGGTTGTTGTAAACATGTTGGTACTGGAACTCTTTGTTCTGGCAGTTGTCCACACAGGTCTGATCACAGTGTTCCTATAAAACCTCCAATAAGACAGCTATTATTTTCTGTTTTGCAACTTTTAATCTCCATATGAATAAAAGAGCATTATACCTTTGAAGGTCATGTCTGGGAGGCAGAGCTTTGCTAATGAGTTATCATGCATATATCAGGCTATAGGAGTACAGGGCCAGGATGACTAAGCACAGCAGCTGAGCACACGGGTTAGACCTAAGGAACAGATCCTATATGGAGTCAGGTTTCTTCTCTATTACACCCCCGCTAGTTATTTTTTAAAATGCATATACCTGCAAGGTTGGGAAAGAAGAAACTTGTGTAAGCTTTGGTCAACCTTAGCTGTCACCTTGATTTCTGGATATGGAAAGAAACAGAAGAGAAGTTGATGAATGATAAAATACCAATAAGTGTTTTGAAACAGGTTAGAGGCTAACTGACCAGTTATTTTTCATCCAAAGTTTTCTTACTTAATTTCATCCTCTAGGATGATAATCTTACTTATCTTTGACTACATAGCGTGATAGAGAACTCAGTACTTGGAGTGACATGTAGATACTGGGTTCAAGTTTTGGATATTTCTAAGTATTAGACACTTCTCACATAGAAATATTAAAGCTTGATTTCTAATGAGCACTGCTTTGTATTTTAGGCTTTTTCCTCTCTGGTGTGACTTTCAACAGCACTTCTACTTCCCTATTTAGTTAACTACTACAAAGCAAAGAAAGACATCTTTTTTTCTGTTTTTTTTTTTTTTTTTTTTTAAGTAGCCACCCATCTTTGTATTGAGGAGTTTACTATTTTTGGTGTAATGCCAATATCAAATTATTAACATTATAAACATTAAATTATAGAGAAGTTAGATAATTTGAACTTCAGTAGCAACACAGCTCACAGTGTTTGGAAATGATTTGTGGTAAATGACTAGTGTTTTGGTACAGACTTTCCTACAATGTTCCGGTTCAGAAATATATAGGCTAATTTTAAGTACTTAGCATTTTTAACATTAAGGGCATATTATTGGGTAAATGATTTTTAGGCATATTTTGTGAAGATGATTCCCAATAGTTAAAATCTGTTTCTTGAGCATTAATTATGCATTAGACAATGAAATAGACATCAAGGGTAGAAAGATGTACTAGGGATGACTCATCAGTTCAGTCGCTCAGTCGTGTTCGGTCTTTGATATCCCATGAATTGCAGCTCGCCAGGCCTCCCTGTCCATCACCATCTCCCGGAGTTCACTCAGACTCACGTCCATCAAGTTGGTGATGCCATCCAGCCATCTCATCCTCGGTCGTCCCCTTCTACTCCTGCCCCCATCCCTCCCAGCATCAGAGTTGTTTCCAATGAGTCAACTCTTCACATGAGGTGGCCAAAATACTGGAGCTTCAGCTTTAGCATCATTCCTTCCAAAGAAATCCCAGGGCTGATCTCCTTCAGAATGGACTGGTTGGGTCTCCTTGCAGTCCAAGGGACCCTCAAGAGTCTTCTCCAACACCACAGTTCAAAAGCATCAATTCTTCAGCGCTCAGCCTTCTTCACAGTCCAACTCTCACATCCATACATGACCACTGGGAAAACCATAGCCTTGACTAGACAGACCTTAGTTGGTCTTAATTGCTCATGATAATTATATGTACATATGTGTGATCCTTTGGGAATATCCCTGCCCAGAGATTATTTCACAATGATAGCTTGCTCATTTCTTTGTCACCTTTTTTCTCATATCACATTCTTTGTCATTTAAAAGATGCTTCTATTACGAATTTTACTCTTTTATAGAAACTACATTCTTCATTTCAGATAAGCCTTTCTTCACATTGCTGTGCTTAGTGACTCAGTTGTGTCCAACTCTTTGGGACCCCGTGGACTGTAGCTCACTCTCTCCATGGAATTCCCAGGCAAGAATATAGAAGTGGGTAGCCTATCCCTTCTCCAGAGGAACCTTCCTGACCCAGGATTCAAACCAGGGGTCTCCTGCAAGCAGCTGAGATACCTCAGAAGCTTTTCTTCACATTGCCTGTAATCAATTTTAAGAAAATCTAGTAAGATCAAATATTTTTCTAGAAGTCCCCACCCTACTTTGTCTGTAAAATCAAGCATAATTTAGAAATACTTTTTGCCAGGATTGACAGCTTGCAGCTCTGAATATACAATAAAATTTTACATTGGTGGGTATACATATTTTCATTTCTCTTTCTTGGAATTTTATTGTTAGTCCTTCAACATCATCAGCTCTCAAAAGCCTGTCTGATTTTCTAGATTTTGCTAATTTTATTTTGTTTACTCTAATGTCAAATTCAGAACTGAAAATGTCTGATGAATTGCTTGTGACTTACATTTATCATACAATGCTAATGGGCCAGAACTAAAGCATGACTAAAGAAATTATGCAACCTAGAGTCAAAGAGGATATGCTTTGTCTACTCTTTCCTAAGTATGGAAAAAAAACAAAGCAAAACACCCAGACCATGTTATCTGCAGAAAGGAGAAGGAAATATATGATGGGGAGGTGGAGATATTAATATTGGGCAAAGATAAGCTGCTAAGTCAAAAATTTCACATTTTTAAATTTAAAGTCTAGCATTTCCAGAAATTTAAAAAGTGGAATATAATTTGTAAATTTGATTTATTTTCACTATGAGAGGAAACAAAAATGACTATTTTTAGTTATTTAACTTGATGCCACTATAGGCATCATAGCTTTCTCTGCTTTGTAAAGGTTACTGTAAATGTGACGCTCATTACTGAGACAGTATAATGAAGTATTTTTTTTTAAAGACTGTATATATTTAATTTTGCCTAAATTCACACGTTTGGTTTCTCCTGTTTCTTAACTTTTACTCCCTAGTTTCATAAAAGGTTGTTCCCATAATCAGTGAAAAAAGAACATATTTAAGGCAAAATAGCACCTTTTTGCACTTTCACACTTTTCCTTTACACACTGAATTCTGAAGATATTTTCAGATGAAATTTGTACTCGAAAGAGAAGCCCTGCACTTCCTTTCCTTGTGCGTGTGTGCATCTTTCACACGCAACCTGTTCATTTATTATCTTTTGCTTTACCTGTACTGAGTGAACTCTATTAAAGCAGAAATTCCATTCAGTAAAACTGGAAACTTTTTTTCTATTCTAGTTTCAAATGTTCTCCGAGAGCCATAACATTTACCATTCACAGCTTTAAGTCTTATAAACCAGAAGATAAAGCCTGCGTGTGTTTGTCACAAATTCAAAGAAAATAGATCTTTCTCAGTAGGCACTG
Organism: Ovis canadensis; assembly: GCF_042477335.2. Classification (NCBI taxonomy): domain Eukaryota; kingdom Metazoa; phylum Chordata; class Mammalia; order Artiodactyla; family Bovidae; genus Ovis; species Ovis canadensis. Next base: position 106,028,267 of record NC_091251.1, read on the forward strand.
TTAAGAGCCATTCCTCAGTAGAAGAAACACATTTTCAACCCATTTGTGCCACTTAGAGACATTCCCTTTTTTTCCTCCTTTTTGAAAGGAGTCTCTAGCTGTGCCTCATTATAGTGTGAAGCTGAAAGAGAAGTGAACAAGAGGGAGGGCTGAAGAGAGACGGAGATACAGAATCAAAAGACAAAATGCTGTGCTGTTAGAAAAATAAAATAAAACAAATTACCCCTTCCATATTAGAACCAAACGCTTTTAAAGCCTGTGGTGATTTTCAGCCTTGACTGCTACTATTCACACCAGCAGGGGTATAAGCATTTGTGTCCCAAAACAGATACACGTGCACAGACAAATCCTGCATAACATTCACCAAGAGCTTACGTTTACTCAAACCAGCCCACATTTTGATCCATTTATGTTCCTATATCAGAACTGAAGGATTTATTTATTTCCTGTCTTCATAAAAAGACTCTTTCCTCATTACAACAGAGTTTGCGCATTCTAGAAAGCATAATAAATCATACATGCACTGACATTTTTGTTGCTGGAGTACTTTTTTTAAACTTTTCCTCACAAGCTGTGAATGAAAGTAGCTGTTGATTTTTCTTTTTTTTTTTTGATAGCAGGCTATGATCTAAAACAGGAAAATAAATAGTTTACTCAGTCTCTGTAGAAAACTTCAACTGCAAATGTGTAATTATAAAGTAAAATATGTTCTTTATTAGCAAGTTAAATCATTCTACTTAAACATTTAATAGATTGATTTTCTGGTTTTAAGACAGGTAGAAACGTTAAATCATGATTAGATGATCAAAAAGTTTAAGATGAGAATTTTAAAAACTGGATTTCTAATTAATTAAAAAAATAATTTCTCTAGATGAACAGAATTAGAATTGTAATCTGTACTTTTATTATGGAAGCTGTCAAATCTTTTTATATGTTAATCAATTCTTAATGTAGCTGTTAAAAGAAAATGCTTAAAAATTGACAAAAACAGTAAGGCTTTCCTTATGTTGTATTTCCTGATGTCACGAATAAGTTGCTAGTTTGAGATGGTAAAGACTAAGCTACATTCTAGTATTTCTGTCTGCCAGTGAGCCGGATAGTTGAAGTCCTCATAGATGGATAGACTTGAAAGGACACTTTGAAGAATTGTATTCAAAATGCCCTGCTTTGTAACATGAAAAAAAAAAAAAAAAAGACACTCTTCATCCTACCTGTTTGAAAAAAAAAAAAATGATTGAATAGATTTTAGGAAAAATATGAATTGATCAAAATTGCTAGTAATAAAGTAAAATTCAAAAACTCTATCAGTTTACTACAAGGAAATGCATCTGAAGGGAGAAGAGCTCTTCCCTTGGAGGCCATCACATGAATACTCAGACCTCTCAGAGACCCTCTTTAGATGATGACTGTGAGTGCTCCAGCTGGGTGGACAAGTACCATAAAGTTCTGTATCACAGACTTAAGAGCACTATTTCTGACAGCATCATCATTAAATTAAGAAAGAGGAATGAATAATACCAAGTGAAGTTCAGATGTCACAGTATTCTCATGGGTTGTCTTTATCCTCAGTGTGTACCCACCTTGAACAAAAGAGGCATCTAGTCATACCCCTGGGAAAAAAAAATCCAACTCTTAGAGTCAAATGTTAGTAACACAGATTTTACTGAAAATTTTGTGAAGGGAAGGGAAGATTTATATTGCAGACCATGAAACAAAATTTAAAATTTATTATTACTACGTATTTTTTCCCCAAACCTTTCTCCAAGTATTAGAACCTTCATCAATTATTTTTCTTCCTCCCTTACAACCTGTTTAAAATTCCATCCATCATCTCTCACAATTTAGCTGGCGCTTCCAGTTTTAAAATCTGTTATAGCAAAACATTGATGATTTTGAACTGTGGTGTTGGAGAAGACTCTTGAGAGTCCCTTGGACTGCAAGGAGATCCAACCAGTCCATTCTAAAGGAGATCAATCCTGGGTGTTCTTTGGAAGGAATGATGCTAAAGCTGAAACTCCAGTACTTTGGCCACTTCATGAGAAGAGTTGACTCATTGGAAAAGACTGATGCTGGGAGGGATTGGGGGCAGGAGGAAAAGGGGACAACAGAGGATGAGATGGCTGGATGGCATCACTGACTCAATGGACACTAGTCTGAGTGAACTCTGGGAGTTGGTGATGGACAGGAAGGCCTGGCGTGCTGCAATTCATGGGGTCGCAAAGAGTCAGACACGACTGAGTGATTTAACTGAACTGAACTGATAGCAAAACATTAACCCCGTCATTTGTTACTTGACTCTCCAGTATTTGTGGCCATCCCTAGTGGCTCAGCTGGTAAAGAATCTGCTTGCAATGTGAGAGATCCGAGTTCCATCCTGGGTTGGGAAGATCCCCTGGAGAAGGGAATGACTACCCACTCTAATATTCTGGCCTGGAGAATTCCATGGACTCTGTAGTCCATGGGGTCACAAAGAGTCAGAAACAACTGAGCAAGTTTCACTTTCTTTCACTTTTCCACTCATCCTAGAAGGAAACTTGGTAAGCCAAACTTGCTCCTAAAATTCAAACTACTTAACTCCTTTCTAATTTAATGTTTTTAATGTTAATAATTTGATATTGGCATTATACCAAAAATAGTAAACTCAATAAAAATACAAGTGGCTACTAAAAAAAAAATGGAAAGAAAAGAGATGTCTTCCTTTGCTTTGTAAGAGCTCAATAAATACTGAAATAGAAGTGCTGTTGAAACTCACACCAGAGAGGAAAAAATCTAAAATATAAAGTAGTGCTCATTAGAAATCAAGCTTTAATATTTCTAACTGTGAAATGTAAAACTGTTCAGAAGCCAGGAGGATGTTAGCAAACATTTGGTGAATAGATGGAGAAAGATTGTAAATTCTGCCTTTTTTTTTTTTTTCCATTCAGTTTTGTGGATCACTGTTTATTCATTTGCATTTGCTCTGCATTTAACAAGATGCATCAAGCACTTCAGGCATGCTCTAACTCCTCTGGAAACCAAGATGAAAACTACATTGCCCTGACCTTGGGTTTGTAAAGCTAGTTTACAAGAGAGTAGAAGAATGTGATTTATTCTGCTTGAAGAAATCAATTAGTTATTAGAGCTGAAACAGTATGAGACCTTAACCTGGTGATTGATTCAGACTTTAACAGGAGGGCAGGTCATAAAGGAACACTGGAAGAAAAACTGAAGACAAAACAACATTATGAGTTACAAGAACTGCAAATACATTGATGCATGCAGAGCAAAAATTCTGTGAGCACATACTTCAGATTTAGACCCTTTTGAGCTACAACTAAACAGCTGAATGATGAACAGTCTCTAATTCTCAGCTGACTCCTTTCTATAATTGGGGTAATCATGACTGTTTTCTCATTATGAGATGCTTTAATTTATGCACTTGTCACAGTGTTTGGTAAACTCAGTGGTCAATAAATATTAGTACTTATATACTCGCCTTTTCACTTTTAATTTTTCTTCTTCCGAAGGTATTCCTCAAGATGATTCTTGGACTACAGAGAGGGAGAAATGTTATAAGAAGATTTTTTTTTTTTGTGCAAAGGAGATTTAAGAAATAGTAAGTAGTATTTGTAGAGCTATAATTTGATTGCGTTAGTTGCTCAGTCATGTCTGACTCTTTGTGATGCCTTGGACTGTGGCCCACCACTTTCCTCTGTCCATAGGATTCTCCAGGCAAGAATACTGGAGTGGGTTGCTGTTTCCTTCTCCAATACTTTGATTAATTTTGTACAAATTGATATTTTACTTATGTTGCTGGAAAGTTTTGAGTGGCATCTCTCTCTCTCTCTCTACACACACACACACACACACACACACACACACACACACACACACATACACATTTAGAGTAAAGAAAACATTGATTAGCCATAGGAAAACTGAAGCCCGTGGCTTCCCTAATATTACTCAGATTAAATGTTGTCACATATTAAATGTAGAAGAATTAATAATGACATAACAGATGATTGACTATTTTGGTTACTTCTAAAAGCAGAGAAAAATAGTTCTTGAGCTATGTTTTCTTTTGAATGATCCTTTAGCTAGTATTATCAGAATGAATAATAATCTAGAGAAGTAAGAAATTAAATACTGCAGAGCTATTTCTCAGGCTCTTAATGTATCATTTATTTGTACTGTTACCTTTTGTAGGCTATGTATTAAAATTAAAACAAATGGTACCAAGGGATTTTTGTTTCAACATTGTACTCTGAATTTTTCTTTTAACTGAATATAGTAAATCTACTTTGCTTAAAAATATTTATTGAAGAATATTCGAGTTTAATCAAGATGGATTGGTTAGTGTGATGGAGCTGGCCATGCTTTTCTCAGACTTAGGAGAATTATAAACAATCATCATTCCATGCATACTAGATGATAATTGGTTAGAATTGCTTCCATCTACTTCCTAGTGGACAGAAGTCTATATATAACAATGTCATCTGATTATGACCATCTAGTGACATCATGTGCCAATGAAGCTCTATAGGTCAAAGTGAAATATTTACATTGACTCTGATTCACCCTTTAGTGAAAGAAAAGCTTGACTTTGGTGCACTTGAAGTGAAGTGAACTGAAAGTCTCTCAGTTGTGTCCGACTCTTTACGACCCCATGGACTGCATAGTCCATGGAATTCTCTAGGTCAGAATACTGGAGTGGGTAGCCTTTCCCTTTTCCAAGGGGTCTTCCCAACCTGGGGATTGAACCCAGGTCTCCCACATTGCAGGCGGATTCTTTACCAGCTGAGCCACATGGCAAGCCTTTGTGCGCTTACTGGTTTAGAACTTCTGGATTCTTCTTGGTGGGTCATGTTAAAAGGAAAAAAAAAAAAGTAAATTTAATGATGACCCTTGTAAATTTAAGATATGTATAAGGTTTTCTTCATTTTCTAAGAGCTTATGCTTGATTATATTTCTTCCTCTGGATCATTTGGTTAGTGTGAATGAGAAACATTGCCTACCATATCGGTAAACAAAGGCTGCTGCAGCCATCAAGCTGCTACAGCTGTCCCCAGTGGTGAGCCCAGAGGGCATTTAGGATGCAGACCAAAGGACTGCCAGTGCCAAGCTCTCAGACACTGCAATCATCCCCAAGGGAACACCCTGAGGGGTCTCAGAATATGAATGAACAGGATTCTGACCCTGGATAGCTAAGGTACATATCAAAGAAATGATTTCAAAGAGCCCAGACTCTTGCATCTTTCCATACATATGAAGTGAAGAGTTAATTGCTTAGTTACTGTGTGACAGTTATGTTTGACTCTAGTAATGACTACTTGACTCCAGGGGATCGTGGATCATCCTGACCCAGGGATCGATTACCTAACCCAGGTCTCTAGCATTGCAGGCATGTTCTTTACATCTGAGCTACCAGAGAAGCACTCCTATATATATATAGAAAAGTGCTAAATATGTTAACTTGAGATATCTGCTTTTCTTTAATTAGCAGTTATACTTTGATGTTCCAACCAGCTGGTCTTTGTTGCAAAAACTCCTATATATCTTGCTGCTCCCTTACCTCTTCAGAGTAGTCCCCCAGAGCTCTTTGAATAGTTGTCTTACAGGCTTAAATCCTCAGAAATTTCACCAAATAAAGCACAATTCTCACCTCTTATCCCATGCATTTGTCTTCAGTCAACATTAGAAGTAGAATAAACTTTAAATACAATCAACTTATTTTGTAAAGTAGTCTTTGGATATAACTTTGTTTATTCAATCTCCTTATGAGTCCAATAGCTTTTATTCACAAATTTCATTAAAGAATTCAAAGCATTTCTTTTCATTCTTCTCAAAAGCTTTTTGTAAACAATTCATAAGAAGCTTGAAATACTTTTCTGATATAAACATTTGCAGTTATTTAACAGAATTGTAAAAGTTGTAGAAATTGAATGATACAAATGTGATATTTAAAAATTCTGTTATGGATGTCAGAAAAATGTTATACATATTACCCCATTTCCTAAAAGCTGCAATTATCAATACTTCCTTTTTACATTCTCACTGAGGATTATTAACAACCTGTGACCATATTATGTGTAAAATTCATGCAGATCATCTTGACTTTCATTTATATAAAGTGCTTTTATCTCAGATTAGAGCTTAGGGTATGTATTATGCTTACATCCATTATATTATGAATGTGAACATAACAGTTCAATAAAGTGTCACTTTGAACATTTCTTCTTTGCTTTGAGTATTTCCATTGTTCATGTATAGCAGAAAATTGTCAAGACTATTTTTCACGTTAAGTATGGTAACGGAGTCATTAAAAAAAAAAATGCCCTTGGAAAGATATGTGAGACAAGACCTTAGCATTGAGATATAGAAATACAGCAGAAATAATGTACAATGTGCTCAGTAAACCAATTTACACCAGTATTTTAACCACACAATTGGAACAAATGGTAAAGGCCAGGAAATTCAACAAATTGCTAAACAAATATTAAGAGTATGAAACATGATTACCAACATGAATATTAATAGCTTGTGAAAGATAAGAGAAAACTAAGAGCCACTGATATATCTAGTGACTGGAGTCCCCTTTGCTGATACATCGTGGGGTATTGAGTTTGCAGCAAGGGGCAACCGCCACCCACATGGTAGAGAGACATAATGAAGCTCGTGAGAGTTTGAAAGAGTTGTTTAATAGGAAACCTTGTGAAAGAAGAAGTAAAACCAGGAATCACGTGCAAATGTGAGTGTGTGTGTGTGTAGGAATATGCAAGCAGTGAGGAAGTGCTCAAGTTCAGAGAGAAGTAGAGAATTGGTTCCAGAGATTCTTCTGAGTTGATTGAATCTGTGTTTCCTTTTGATGCAGATTTATCTTAAAACCTTGCTCAAACTTTTCAAAGTGTTAAGATGCTAGTCCCTGCTTCTTGAAGTGCTCCCAACACCAAAATGTTCTTAGATACCAGAGTAAATGTTTTAGGTGCTCAGCAATGTATATGCATAAACATTAGAGACTCTAATGGATGCTAGAAGATGCTAATGCAGTCTGGAAAATGCAGAATAAAAGATAGGCTTTAGACCCCAGCTTTGTTTGAAGATGTCAGTGAAAAAGGGTTGATTGCTCTGGTTTCTCTCCAGCACTAAGGTGAAAAGAGCAGTCTTCTGGACTTTCAAGGGATGGAGAACTCAGTGAAAAATACAGGTAACTTACAGGGTCACCCAAAAACAAAGTAAGTTTTTCTAGTGGATCTGAAATGAAAACATTATCAGAAAGAGGGTCAGGAGTGGACCATGAAACAAGAGGAGGAGAAGTTTAATTTAAAGTTGCAGAGATGCTGCACTGTTTATTGCATTTCAGAGGCAAGGTTTTTATTCTCAGAGCCCAAAGTAATTAATATATTAAATAGCAAGTATGGGTGAATGATTTCCTGTCATAAAGAATAGAAAAGCAGGTAAAATATTCACTTTGTAGGGAAAAAGCTGACAAACACCCCCTCATCCAGATGATTAAGTTCAACATAAATGTCATAAATCACACTGGTCCTCTTGATAGGATATGATGAAAGGGAACACTACCTGTCTAGTGTTCCACCCAATAACTCATAATTCTGGTCATATTATGAGAAAAACTTCAGTCCAATTTTGGTAGAAAAATATCCTACAAAATATCTGACCAGTACTCCTCAAAATTTTGAAATCAGTGAAAACAAGGTAAGTTGAAGAAAGTTACAGTCATGAAGATGGCCAACATCTGTTGAATCATAGAAAAAGCAAGAGAATTCCATAAAAAACATCTATTTCTGCTTCATGGTTTACTTTAAAGCCATTGACTGTCTGGATCACAACAAACTGGAAAATTCTTAAAGAGATGGCAATATCAAGCCTCCTTACCTGCCTTCTGCAAAACCTGTATGCAGGTCAAAAACTAACAGAACCCGACATGGAACAATTGACTGGCTCCAGATTGGGAAAGAATACATCAAGGCTGTGTACTATTACTCTGCTTATTTAATTTATATGCAGAGTATATCATGTGGAATGCCAGGCTGGATGAAGCACAAGCTGGAATCAAGATTGCTGGGAGAAATAGCAATAACCTCAGATATGCAGATGACACCACTTTTAAGGCAGAAAACCAAGAGGATCTAAAGAGCCACTTGATGAAGGGGAAAGGGAAGAGTGAAAAAGGCAGCTTAAAACTCAACATTCAGAAAACTAAGATCGTGGCATCCGATCCCATCACTTCATGGCAAATAGATGGGAAGCAATGGAAACAGTGACAGACTTTTATTTTTGTGGTCTCCAAAAGCAATGCAGATGGTGAAATTAAATGATGCTTGTTCCTTAGAAGAAAAGGTATGACAAACCTAGAGAGCATATTAAAAAGCAGAGACATTACTTCACCAACAAAGTCTGTCCAGTCAAGGCTATGGTTTTTCCAGTAGCCATGTATGGATGTGAGAGTTGGACTATAAAGAAAGCTGAGTGCAGAAGAATTGATTCTTTCGAACTGTGGTGTTGGAGAAGACTCTTGAGAGTTCCTTGGACTGCAAGGAGATCAAACCAGCCAATCCTAAAGGAAATCAGTCCTGAATATTCATTGGAAGGACTGATGCTGATGCTGAAGCTTTAATACTTTGGCCAACTGATGAGAAGAGCTGACTCATTCGAAAAGACCCTGATGCTGAGAAAGACTGAAGGCTCAAGGAGAAGGGGACAACTGCCAGGAGCCAGCGTGAGGACCTCCGCCCATGGCAAAGGTCATAAGGAAGGAGGCTTGGCATATGCAAAGGCGTGATCAAGCCTCAGGAAACCCCCTGTTCCCGAGCATCTACCCCCAAAACCAGAGTCTACCTACTTTACTGTTTCATGCTCTCGCCTACACCTCTGACTTTATGGGGGGCTGTTCCCCATCGATTTTCTTGGAGAAGGAGTAAACGTGCAGCTCCAAGTCAATAAAAATTCCTGGGCATGACAAGAGTGTTTCAACTTATGAACTCCTCTGAAGGTTATCTAGCCCACCTGTATAGGTTCCTCTGGCCACATGTGATTGTTTACAGCCTCCCAACCTGAGAGGCATGAGATGTTTTAGACTTACTAAAGGCAAATTCTTTTGGGAAGTTATAAATTATTAGTATAGTGGGTTGGTTAGAAATTATATTGGTGAAGGGTTTTTCATTTGTTGTGCCAATAATTGCTGCTGATTCCCTGCCCTGGGTGTGATAAGAGTGTCTCAAGTCAAACCTCTCTGCTGGCAAACTAGCTTGTGTGACAGGATTATCCATACTCCTCCCACTATGCATATGATTGTTTACTACCTCTTAAACATAAACAGCAGAGAGAGTTTTGGAGTATTTTAAGAGTCTTAATTAGCATAGGGCTTTTCTCATTGTTGAGTCAATGATTGCCGCCAGGCCTCCATATCCTTAGGCACCTGGGAATATATTAATCAACGTATTTGGAATATAGAAAAGGAAATATAGTAGCTTTTAAAGTTAGCAATACTAGACTTTTTGAGTTAATGAATTTTCTCTTTTGTCATAGATCACTGTACTTTGTTATAAATCACTGTGTCCTTCCTATGTAAAAATGTAACTTTATCACTATCTTAAGAATAAATAGATCTTAAGGGGAACATTGGCAAAAGGATTTTCATTTGTTGGGCTGATGTTTGCTGCTAAATCTCCTTATTCCCTGCCCTTATAATGAATATAACTAGCATATAGGAGAAATAAGTATTAAGCTTTAAGCATATAGGAGAAAAAAGTATTAACCTTTAAGATTAATCATGTTAACCTTGGGTTAAATAAATTCCTTTCTTGACTGTAACTCACTACACCCTCACCCTATAGGAATGCAACTTTATTTGGAGGGTGGTGCCTGATTTAAGAAAAAACACCCTTGGAAAAAATAAGTTTTTAGTTATCAGAAAGAAAGGGTCGTAAAATGTCAGCAGGCCTCATAGCCAGAAGATGATGTAGAACCCCTAAGAACTTTTTTTATGTAAAGCACCTGATTTTGATAAACGTCACGACTGCTGACCCCCGCAGGACTCTGTATTCATCCCCATGTGTAACAAAAGATATATAAGCAAACCCAAAAATAAAGAAATCAGATCAGTTTCCAGAAAGACGGATTCCTCTATGTCGTTCTTTCTTGCTCCCCATTTTTCTGGCTGAATTCCTATCTGGAGCGTGGGTGCTCACCATGTCTACTTACTTGCCCTGGTTTTCAAGCCCATGCGAGAAGGAGCCCAAGGAGGGGCACCTTCCGATATTCAAGTGGCACCAGTAGCCCAACAAATTGGTGGTGCAAATTTCTTGTCTTGGAATTTTATTGGTATCCCACGTAAACCAAGTTATTCAGACTCTTTTTTTCTCCTACTCTTTTCTGGCCGAATTCCCATCTGGTGCATGGGTACCCACCAAGCCTGCTAATTTTGCCTGGGCTTCTAAGATCGGACCAGGAGGGCCTCAGTGCCTCCTCTCCTTCGGGAGAACAGGAAGACGCCTGTGGCCTCGTAGGTGGTGATTGGTATTCCATGTAAACCAAGTCATTCAGCCTCTTTTTCTCTGCTAATTTTCTAATCCCTCTCTATCTGTAATTAAATAAGTTATTTCCAAGGACGCCGACTCTGTCCCCACCTTCAAATCACCCTGGATCCACCGGGGCTGGACCCCGGCAGACAACAGAGGATGAGATTGTTGGATGACATCACTGAATCAATGGATATGAGTTTGAGCAAGCTCCAGGATATGTTGAAGAACAGTGAAGCCTGGTCTGATGCAGTCCATGGGGTCCCAAAGAATCTGACATAACTGAGCAACTGAATAGCTTCATGAAAATTGTAAGGGACACTAGATGTAGTGTGGTACACTGGATGTGATCCAAAACAGAAAGCAGAGACTGAGATAATACAAAGGGATCCAAATAAATTATAAAATTTAGGTAATAATTATGTACCAGTATTGGTTGGTTCATCATAATAAATGTACATACCAATGCAAGATTGGGCTTTCCAGATGATGCTAATGGTTAAGAACCTGCCTGCCAGTGCAGGAGATGTAAGAGCTGTGGGTTAGCTTCCAGGGTTGTGAAGATCCCCTGGAGGAGGAAGTGGCAACCCACTCCAGGATTTTTGCCTGGAGAATCCCTCAGACAGGGGAGTCTGGCAGTCTTCAGTCCACAGTGCTGCAGAGTCGGACATGACTGAAACGACTTAATATACGATGACTTATAAAAGAAAAAGCTGGGTTTAAAGTATATGAAAGCCCTCAGTACTCTCTTCACATGTTTTTCTGTACATTTAAAAATGTTCTTAAAAATGAATTCTGTTTTGAAAAGTCATTAGATAGTATAACTCATTTGAGATGGCTGAAAATCAAATGACTGATCAGAAATGATGATTTGGTTGTCATGGGACCTCATGCAGAATGCCAAACTTGTGAACATTGTTAGGTAAAAAATAGACTGAGGAAATCCCAGGTTTAAGATTGCTGAGGGGATTTTAAAGGGGATGGACTACAAAAATAACACAGCAACCTATTTAATTAAATATAATTTATATTTGTGTGTGTATCATAGTATATTAGTTGCTAGTCACATCCAACTCTTTGCAACCCCATGGACTGTAGCCCACCAGGGTTCTCTGTCCAAGAAATTCTCCGGACAAGAATATTGGAGTGGGTTGCCATTCCCTTCTCCAGTGGATCTTCCCAACCCAGGGATGGAACCAGAGTCTCTTGTATTGGAGACAGTTTCTTTACCAGCTGAGCAAGCAGGAAAATCCAATTAAATATAATAATACCCAATGTAACATAGGTTTGAACTGTGCAGATACACTAACATGCAAATTTTTTTTTTTTTCGATAAATACTACAGTAGTACTACAAGGATCTTTGTGGTTGATTGAACCTGTAAATGCGGAACCCCTGCCCTGGATGATGAAGGAGCCAACTGAAAATGCTGGGCTTCCTTAGTGAGACAGATGGTAAAGTATCTGCCTACAGTGCAGGAAACTCAGGTTCGATCCCTGGGTGGGGAAGATCCTATGGAGCAAGGAATGACAACCCACTCCAGTATTCTTGCCTGGAGAATTCCTTGGACAGGAGATCCTGGTGGGGTACAGTCCATGGGATTACAAAGAGGCTGACATGACTGAGTGACGAACACTAACTGTGAATTTATATGAAGATTTTCAATAACACTTCTTTCCTAACCCACACATAGTTCAAGGGTCAGCTGTAGTATTAGATGATACCTAACTTGACACTTTTTGGGTGAAATGTATAATTTCTAAGCATAGAGAATATCTCACATATTTATATAACAACAGCAAAGCAATTTAAAGGAAATAACCCCTCAACTTAGGTTTCTTTCAGACTACAGGTCTCAAACATCTCTTTTCTTAGCCCTTTTACTTTAGAAAACTTTAGATTCTTCCTCTGCCCCTTTAAGATTTAAAATTTTTATTTTATTTTATTTTTTACTTTATTTTACTTTACAATACTGTATTGGTTTTGCCATACATTGACATGAATCCACCACGGGTGTACATTTTATCACCCAAGAATGCCTTCCCAAGGCCTTAACAACCATACCTTGAAAACATAATCATCAACTGGAGGACAGACTGCCCTCTATTCTGGAGTCTTCACGTGTGGATGGGGTCTAACCGATTTCCTAATACGCTCCAATACTTTTTTTGCTAGTTCATACCTGTGGTTAAAATCTCTCTGGCCTTTTGCTTCTGTAGGGTATAGTTCAACCTGTCTTCACATTTGCAATAGTCCTAAATAAAACTTTCTTTGCTTATTTATCTGCTCTGGTTCAATTCTTCATTTAGAGAATATGAATAAGATTTTAAGAAGATATGATGAATTGTTGAAAGCAAAAGATACTGAATATAGACTTAGGTTCAGCTATAGTTACATATTTGACTATGAATATCAAATAAAAGCATTTGGAACCAAGGGTAATGGCACCCCACTCCAGTACCCTTGCCTGGAAAATCCCATGAGGTCGCTGAGGGTCAGACACTACTGAGCGACTTCACTTTCACTTTTCACTTTCATGAATTGGAGAAGGAAATGGCAACCCTCTCCAGTGTTCTTGCCTGGAGAATCCCAGGGATGGGGGAGCCTGGTGGGCTGCCGTCTATGGGGTCGCATAGAGTCAGACATGACTGAATTGACTTAGCAGTAGCAGCAACGACTTTGAAAAAAATCATCAAGACCACATACTCAAAAAAGGAACCTTAAAGAGATGTTTCAGCAAAGCAAAAAAATTATTTCAAGAACAAATGTAAATGTAAATTAGAAAAAAAAAAGTTAATTCTAAAATATTATTGATAATGCTTATAAAAATACTCTAACAGTTATATTAACCATAAAATAGATTAAATATAATACAAAAGTTTAAATGCAACCTAGGAAAATGTCAGGTAACTTTGAATGCACTTGGGAGATGAAATAAAGAAACAGAAAATTGTTTTAATAGCATATTAATATGAGAATGACAGGGAACATTAAGAATTGCATTTCTTAAAAATATAAGGTTGGCCTTATACAGACAATATAAGGGTAACAAAAAATTTTTAAAGCCTCAATTTTACAAAGGAATGACAAAGGAAGAAATGAAATGAAACAACCTATTAAGAAATGAAAATGAAGTAAACAGTCTTTTGTTGAAAACAAGAAAAAAGATAAAGAGAATGAGTAGAAAATAGAAAAACATACAAGTAAGTAAAAGATAAAGCTCACAAAACACATTGGCAATGGGAATGAATAGCCAAGTCAGAGAGGGATTATAACTGTGACCAAATATATGAAAGCATCTTTGCTTTAGTAATGTTGTCATAGTTCAGTTGGTATGTTGTGTCCGACTCTGTGTGACCCCATGGACTGCAACATGCCAAGTGTCCTTGTCCTTCACTATCTCCCAGTTCAGTTCAGTTCAGTTGTGCAGCTGTGTCCAACTCTTTGCAACCCCATGGACTGCAGGACGCCAGGCCTCCCTGTCCATCATCAAATCCTAGAGCTTATTCAAACTCATGTGCATGGAGTTGGTGATGCCATTCAACCATCTCATCCTCTGTGATTTCCTTCTCCTCTGGCCTGCAGTATTTCCCAGCATCAGGATCTTTTCCAATAAGTCACATCAGGTGGCCAGAGTATTGGAGCATCAGATACAGCATCAGTCCTTCCAATGAATATTCAGGACTGATTCCCTTTAGGACTGACTGGTTTGATAACCTTACAGTCCAAGGGACTCTCAAGAGTCTTCTCCAACACCACAGCTCAGAAGCATCAATTCTTTTGTGCTCAGCTTTCTTTATACTCCAACTCTTACATCCATACATGACTACTGGAAACCCAAAGCTTTTTTTTTTTTTTTTTTACTTTTATTTTATTTTTTAATTTTTATTTTTACTTTATTTTGCTTTACAATACTGTATCGGTTTTGCCATACATTGACATGAATCAGCCACACGTGTACATAAGTTCCCAATTCTGAACCCCCCTCCCACCTCCCACCCCATATCATCTCTCTGGATCATCCCCATGCACCAGCTCCAAGCATGTTGTATCCTGTAATATGGTAATGATAACCCTGTATGCGAGACAGCAAAAGAGACACAGATGTATAGAATGGACTTTTGGACTCTGTGGGAGAGGGAGAGGGTGGGATGATTTGGGAGAATGGCATTGGAAACCCAAAGCTTTGACTAGACAGACCTCTGTTGGCAAAGTGATGTCTCTGCTTTTTAAAATGCTGTCTAGGTTGGTCATAGCTTTTCTCCCAAGGAGCAAGTGTCTTTTAATTTAATGGGTGCATGCACCATCTGCAGTGATTTGGAGGCTAAAAAAAATGAAGTCTCTCACAGTTTCCATTGTTTCCCCATCTATTTGCCATGAAATTGTGGGACCAGATGCCATGATCTTAATTTTCTGAATGTTGAGTTTTAAGCCATCTTTTCCACTCTCCTCTTTCACTTTCATCAGGAGGCTCTTTAGTTCTTTACTTTCTGCCATAAGGGTGGTGTTATCTGCATATCTGAGGTTATTGATATTTCTCCCAGCAATCTTGATTTCAGCTTATGCTTCATCCAGCCCAGGGTTTCTTATGATGTAGTCTGCATATAAGTTAAATAAGCAGGGTGACAATATACAGCCTTGACTTACTCCTTTTCCTATTTGGAACCAGTCTGTTGTTCAATGTCCAGTTCTAACTGTTGCTTCCTGAGCAGCACATAGGTTTCTCAGGAGGCTGGTAAGGTGGTTGGTTTTCCATCTCTTGAAGAATTTTCTCTTGAAGAATGATCTAGTAGGGAAATCCACTAGATCGTTCAAGTATGACCTAAATTAAATCCTTTATGCTTATACAGTGGAAGTGACAAAAAAGATTCAAGGGAATAGATCTGATAGACAGAGTGCCTGAAGAACTACTGATGGAGGTTCATGGCATTGTACAGGAGGCAGTGATCAATACCATCCCCAAGGTGGGGGGGAAATGCAAAAAGGCAAAATGGTTGTCTGAGGAGGCCTTACAAATAGCTGTGAAAAGAAGAGAAGTAAACAGCAAAGAAGAAAAGGAAAGCTATACCTATTTGAATGCAAAGTTCCAAAGAATAGCGAGGAAAGATAAGTAAGCCTTCCTCAGTGATCAGTGCAAAGAAATAGAGGAAAACAATAGAATAGGAAATACTAGAGATATCTTCAGGAAAATTAGAGACACCAAGGAAACATTTCATGCAAAAATGGGCACAATAAAGGACAGAAATGTTATGTACCTAACAGAAGCAGAAGATATTAAGCAGAGGCAGCAAGAATACACAGAAGAACTATACAAACAAGATTTGCATGACTCTGATAATCACGATGGTGTGATCACTCACCTAGAACCAGACATCCTTGAATGTGAAGTCAAGTGGGCCTTAGGAAACATCACAAGAACAAAGCTAGCGGAGGTGATGGAATTCCAGTTGAGCTCTTTCAAATGCTAAAAAAGTGATGCTGTGAAAGTGCAATATGCCAGCAAATTTGGAAAACTCAGCAGTGGCCACAGGACTGGAAAAGTCAGTTTTCATTCCAATCTCAAAGAAAGGCAATGCCAAAGAATGCTCAAACTACTGCACAATTGCAATCATTTCACATGCTAGCGAAGTAATTCTCAAAATTCTGCAAGTCAGGATTCAACAGTATGTGAACTGTAAACTTCCAGATGTTCAAGATAGAATTAGGAAATGCAGAGGAACCACAGGTCAAATTGGCAACATCCATTAAATCATTGATAAAGCAAGAGAATTCCAGGAAAACATCCACTTCTGCTTTATTGACTATGCCAAAGTGTTTGACTGTGTGGATCACAATGAACTGTAGAAAATTTTTCAATCGATGGGAGTACCAGAGCACCTTACCTGCCTCTTGAGAAATCTGTATTCAGGTCAGTTAGCAACAGTTAGAATTAGACATGGAACACCAGACTGGTTCCAAATCTGGAAAGCAGTATGTCAAGGCTATATATTGTCACCATGCTTATTTAACTTACATGCAGAGGACATCATGAAAAATGCTGGGCTGGATGAATAACAAACTGGAATCAAGACTGCTTGGAAAAATATCAATAACCTCAGAAATGCAGTTGACACTACCCTTATGGCAGAAAAAGAAGAGGAATTAAAGAGCCTCTTGATGAGTAGGAAAGAGGAGAGTGAAGAAGTTGGCTTAACACTCAACATTCAGAATACTAAGATCATGGCATCCAGTCCCATCACTTCATGGGAAATAGATGGGGAAATGATGGCAACAGTGACAGATTATTTTTTTGGACTCCAAAATCACTGCAGATGGTGCACGCAGCCATGAGACTAAAAGACACTTGCTCTTTGGAAGAAAAATTATGACCAACCTAGACAGCATATTAAAAAGCAGAGATATTCCTTTGCCAACAATGTCCCATCTAGTCAAAGCTATGTTTTTTTTCAGTATTTATGTATGAATGTAAGGGTTGGACTATAAAGAAAGCTGACCACTGCAGAATTGATGCTTTCAAACTATGGTGTTGGAGAAAACTCTTGAGAGTCCCTTGGACTGCAAGGAGTTCCAACCAGTCCATCCTAAAGGAGATCAGTCCTGAACATTCATTGGAAGGACAGATATGGAAGCTGAAGCTCAAGTACTTTAGCCACCTAATGCAAAGACTCGACTCATTATAAAAGACCCTGATGTTGTTAAAGATCAAAGTGGGAGGAGAAGGGGAAGACAAAGAATAAGATGATTGGATGGCATCACCGACTGTATGGACATGAATTTCAGTAAGCTCTGACAGTTGGTGATGGACAGGGAAGCCTGGCGTGCTGCAGTCCATGGGGTTGCAAAGAGTCAGACAGGACTGAGTGACTGAACTGAACTGAACTGAAGAATTTTCGATTCTTTGTTGTGATCCACACAAAGGCTTTCGCATAGTAAGTAAAGAAGTGGATATTTTTCTTGTACTCTCTTGCTTTTTCGATAATCCAACAGATATTGGCAATTTGATCTCTTGTTCCTCTGCCTTTTCTAAATACAGCTTGAACATCTGGAAGTTCATGGTTCACATACTGCTGAAGCCTGACTTGGAGAATTTTGAGCATTACTTTGCTAATGTGTGAGATGAGGGCAATTGTGCGGTAGATTGAACATTCTTTGGCATTACCTTTCTTTGGGATTGGAATGAAAACGGACCTTTTCCAATCAAGAAAGACTCCAAGATGCAATACTTGGGCACAGTCTCAAAAATGACAGAATGATCTGTTTGTTTCCAAAGCAAACCATTCAATATCATAGTAATCCAATTTTATGCCTCAACCAGTAATGCTGAAGAAGCTGAAGTTGAACAGTTCTATGAACACCTAGAAAATCTTCTAGAACTAACACCCAATAAAGATGGCCTTTTCTTCATAGGGGACTGGAATGTAGAAGTAGGAAGACAATAGATACCTAGAGTAACAGGCACATTTGGCCTTGGAGTACAAATTGAAGCATGGCAAAGATTAATAAGCGTTTTGCCAAGAGAATGCACTGGTCATAGCAAAGACCCTCTTCCAGCAACACAATAGAAAACTCAACACATGGACATCACCAGATGGTCAATGCTGAAATCAGATTGATTGTATTCTTTGCAGCCAAAGATGGAGAAACTCTATACAGTCAGAAAAAAACAAGATTGGGAGCTGACTGTGGCTCAAACCATGAACTCCTTATTGCCAAATTCAGACTTAAATTGAAGAAAGTAGGGAAAACTACTAGACCATTCAGTTATGACCTAAATCAAATCACTTATGATCATACAGTGGAAGTGACAAACAGAATGAGGAATTAGATCTGATAGACAGAGTACCTGAAAATCTGTCTCCCAGAGTTTGCAAACTCATGTCCATTGAGTCAGTGAAAATAGCAAATTAAAACAATGTCAACATTTGACAAAAGGTAAAGTAAATAAAAGATAATTTTCTACTCTTGTTCATAGCATAAGTGACAGAATGACACTTCCATGATTTTTCTAATGGTTGTAAACTGATATAAAGTTTGTGCAAGACAATTTGTCAAGAGTATGTCAAAATTTATAATGTGTCTATTCTATGTCCCAGCAATTTCCTTTCTGAGGATCTAATATACAGAATTTTGTACACACCTGCACAAAGTTATTGATATTGTTAGTCAGAGTATAAAAAATGGAAATCACCCTGTTTATTAATGAAAGCATCACCTTAATTCTTTTGTTTACCTATAAAATATGGCATAATACAGTTGCTATACATAATAAAATAAATCTTCAGCTTGATATGATGCAATAACTGTATGGTCGCTTTTTAAAGCAGAATGTATAACTAATTTTATATTTGGTTCTTATTTTTTAACAATTGTTCTTATTCATAGATATACACCCACAGAAACACATGCACACAATCATATGTACATAGAAAGACAAAAAAGATTTAAGTCTAAATACCAAATGGTTGATATTGATTAATTGTGGTGAGATTTATATGTTTGGGAAAGCATTAAGATGCAAGTCTTTTTATATCTGAATTATTTTATGACACTAACATTTTTATAGCTAAAAGATGAAAAAACTGCACAATGGTAAGCTCATTATAACATAATGAGAACATTTATGTATATACACAACATAAATGCTCTTGTGCTCTTTCTGCATATAACGATGGCATATTGACCTAAAGACGATTTCAAAGCTGTATTATGCATTATGTAAAACATTGTATACATTAGTATAGAAATTAATATGTCATATGAAGCATTGTTTTATAGGAAGTTACTTCTAAATTATTAGACTAAAGATAAAATTTTGGTTCATACAACATATAATAGTTCATCACTCCATGATTGAAGTTATTTTCAAAATGTGTTTCTCTCAACCAAGTTCATGTAATTCTGGATTTTTTTTTCTTTTTTAACTTATCTTTGTATAATGTTTATCTACTTTTTTTTTTTTTTTTTGGTGAGGGAGTATCTTATGGGTTCTTTATATACTTACGCTCTCACCTTTTACTTCAAAGGAAGAAAATGCAATGCTTCTTTCTTCAAACATATTATGAAGAACAGGTAATTTATTATTTTGGACAAGGACCTTCTTCAGGTTATCCACTCTGATTTCACACAAAGTGCTTGCTCATTGTTTTTGTCTGTTTACTAAAGTATAGTTGATGTGCAATATAAGTTGCTGCTGCTAAGTCGCTTCAGTTGTGTCTGACTCTGTGCAACCCCATAGATGGCAGCCCACCAGGCTCCCCCATCCCTGGGATTCTCCAGGCAAGAACACTGGAGTGGGTTGCCATTTCCTTCTCCAATGCATGAAAGTGAAAAGTGAAAGTGAAGTTTCTCAGTCGTGTCCGACTCTTCGCAACCCCATGGACTGCAGCCTACCAGGCTCTTCCATCCATAGGATTTTCCAGGCGAGAGTACTGGAGTGGGATGCCATGTTACATGTGTACAATATAGTGATACACACTTTTTAAAGGATATACTCCATTTATAGTTATTATAGAATATTAGTGATATTCCCCAATATATATGATAGATTGTGCAATGCATTCTTTTAGCTTATTTTATACATAATTGTTTGAAAGTTTTAGTTCTCTATTCCTTTATAGCACCAAGCCCCTCCCCTCTCCCTACTGGTAACCACTGTTTGCTTCCCTGTAACTGTGAGTCTATTTTTTTACGTTTTCACTAGTTTGTGTGCTTTTTAGATTCTACAAACAAGTGGTATCGTACAGTATTTCTCTTTCACTGTCTGACATTTCACATGGCATAGTACCCACTAAGTCTATCCATGTTGTTGCAAATGGCAAATTTTTTTCTTTGTATGGCTGAGTAGTATTCCATTGTGTGTATGTATTTGTGTGTGTGTGTATATATATATATATATATACATACATACATACATATATTTTTTATTTTTAAATTATTTTTTAAATAAATTTATTTATTTTAATTGGAGGTTAATTACTTTACAATATTGTATTGGTTTTGCCAAACATCAAGATGAATCTGCCAGGGGTGTACACGTGTTCCCCATCCTGAATCCCCCTCCCTCCTCCCTCCCTGTACCATCCCTCTGGGTCGTCCCAGTGCACCAGCCCCAAGCATCCAGTGTCATGCATCAAACCTGGACTGGCAATTCATTTCATATACGATATTATACATGTTTCAATGCCATTCTCCCAAATCATCCCACCCTCTCCCTCTCCCTCAGAATCCAAAAGACTGTTCTATACATCTGTGTCTCTTTTGTTGTATTCTTTATCTATAAATATATCTATATATGTCACGTCTTCTTTATCCATTAATTTATTAATGGACACTTAGTTTGCTTCCGTACCTTGGCAATTGTAAATAACGCTGCTAAAAACGATAAGGTGCATCTATTTTTTCAGCTCGGTATTTTCAGTGGAATTTCTGGGCCATGTGGTGTTTCTATTTTTAATTTTTTGATAAACTTCTATACTGTAATCTACAGTGGTTGCACCGATTTACATTCCACCGACAGTGTACAAGCATTGTCCTCTTCTCTACATCCTCACCAATATTTACTATTTGTATTCTTTTTAATGGTAGCAATTTGGTCAGGTGTGAGGAGCTTTGATTTGCATTCGACTAATGATTACTGTTCCTGAGCATTGTTTTATGTGAATGCTGGCCATATGTGTGTCTTCTTTGGAAAAATGTCTATACAGGCCTTTGCCCATTTTTTAATTGGGATGCTTTGTTCATCAGTGTTGGGCTGTAAGAGCTGCTTATGTATTTGGTCTATACCATTTGCAAATATTTTCTTCTCTTCAGTAGATTTTCTTTTCATTTTATAGATAGTTTCCCTTGTTGTGCGAAAGCTTTTAATTAGGACCAGATGGTTTCACGGGTGAATTCTACCAAACATGTAGCAAAGAGTCAACAATTATTCTTCTCAAACTCTGCCAAAATATAGCAGAGGAATTAACACTTACAAATTCATTCTATGAGAGCAGCATCACTTGATTCCTAAACCAGACAATGATTTCACAGAAACAGAAAATCATAGGTCAGAATGTCATTGATAAACATAGATGTAAAAATCCTCAACAAAATATTAGCACACTAATCCAACAATACATTAAAAGGATCATACACCACAATCAAGTGAAATTTATCCCAGGATAAAGGATTTTTCAATATTCACAGTTCAATCAATTTAATACACCACATTAACAAATTCAAGAATAAAAATTATATAATCATCTCAATAGATGCAGAAAAATCTTTTGACAAAATTCAACATCTATGTATGATAAAAACTCTCAGAAAGTGGTCATTCAGCTAACATAACAAAACATAATAAAGGCCATATATGGCAAACTGACAGCTAACATCATACTCAATAGAAAAAAGTGAAAGCATTTGCTCTAAAATCAGGAATAAAACAAGAATGTCCACTCTTGCTCTTTGTTTGAATTTTATTTCATTCAAAGCATAGAAGATTGAAGCTTAAAAAGACAAGAAAATTTCTCTTCTTTCCCCCTTGGAATTGCTTTTTGGATCCCTTGTGTCTTTTATGGAATTTGAGAATATGAGTCAAAATTCAAAACACCACACTTTCTTGTGCTCTTAGCAAAACTCTCACCAGAAGTATTTGAAGCTTTGACAGTGGGAAGCTACCCATTTATACTGTCAGCCTTATTGAGAAAAATGAAAAAAAAAAAGCCTTTATTCAAAGAAGAAACTATATTTGCCACCAAACATTATTTTTATTCTTTATCCAAAAGTGCTAAGTCTAATGTGTCCTCTCATGTCTACGCCTATGAGAATATAGTTTTATCTATTAACTCCCTCAGAAGAAGCCAACTGCAAGGTTATATGCAGCCAGCCACTAACCACAGTCCAAGGAATTCTAAGGTACAAACTATGTGGTGGGAAAATTACAGGTGTTCAATGTTGATAAAAATGCAATCCCAGGGGCTTCTCTCTCTACCTCCTAGAGAAACAGGTTTTTTTGTTGTTGGTGGTGGTTTTTTTTTTTTTTTTTGTAATTCCAAATTATTTCTAAAACCAGCAGAGGTAGGATTGTTGCCAAATATTCAAAAAAATGGTTAAAGTAACATTGTGAGAAACATTTTTTAAATTTATTTATTTTAACTGGAGGATGATTACAATATCATGATGGGTTTGGCCCTACATCAGCATTATTGGCCATTGGCATACGTGTCCCCTCCATCCTGTAAACCCCCATCACCCTCCCCACCCCATACCTCCAGGTCATCGCAGAGCACTAACTGTGTGCCTTGCATCAAGCATCAGACTCCCACTGGCTACCTATTTTTTTAAGTATAAAAGATAAAAGGAAAATTCTTCTCAACACTTTCCTAAGGGAATAATTATTAATGGTTTGGTATGAAAAATCATAGATTTCTATTTAGGCACAGACAGATGGGCAGATTGACAATCACAGTCATAGAGTAGTAATACTAGTGATCAGAACTTAAACACAGTCAAGGGAGCAGGGAAAGGTGGATCTGAAAATCCTGTAAACCAATCTGTAAGGTGAAAACAAGAGCTCTTACCCCAGTCTGCATTTGGAACAAGCTGCCTGGAAGACTGTAGATTGTTTATTTGAGAATCTTAAAGGCCCAAGAGAAAACATTCACATAGAGGTAGTGTCATTTTTTATGGCTGTCAATGGAATAAAGAAAATTATTTGTTTGTTGTTGTTGTTGTTTTTTTTTGGAGGGGTGCTAGTTCTAGAAGGTCTTATAGGTCTTCATAGAACCATTCAACTTTAGCTTCTTTGGCACAATCATATATGGATATGAGAGTTGGACCATAAAGAAGGCTGAGCATCGAAGAACTGATGATTTTGAGCGGTGGTGTTGGAGAAGACTTGAGAGTCCCTTGGACTGCAAGGAGATCCAACCAGTCCATTCTGCTGCTGCTGCTGCTAAGTCGCTTCAGTCGTGTCCGACTCTGTACGACCCCATAAATGGCAACCCAACAGGCTCCTCCGTCCCTGAGATTCTCCAGGCCAGAACACAGGAGTGGGTTGCCATTTCCTTCTCAAATGCATGAAATTGAAAAGTGAAAGTGAAGTCGCTCAGTCATGTCTGACTCTTAATGAACCCATGGACTGCAGCCTACCGGCTCCTCCGTCCATGGGATTTTCCAGGCAAGAGTCCAGTCCATTCTGAAGGAGATCAATCCTGAATATTCATCAGAAGGACTGATGCTGAAGGTGAAACTCAAATATTTTGGCCACCTGATATGAAGACCCAACTCATTAGAAAAGACCCTGATGCTGGGAAAGATTGAAAGCAGGAGGAGAAGGGGACAACAGAGTATGAGATGGTTGGATGGCATCACCAACTTAATGGACATGAGTTTGAGTAACCTCCAGGAGTTGGTGATGGACAGGGAGGCCTGGTGTGCTGCAGTCCCTGGGGTCACAAAGAGTCAGGCTTGACTGAGCAACTGAATGGCAACAAATGAATAAAAAGCATTTATTGCTTCCCACTCCACTTAAATCTTGTAGACAACTTTGCCTAAGCTCCCTGAGATACCGATAAACTTACGTTGACTTATGGTTAATTATGAGCATTAATTATCTCACAATATTTGAGGAAATTCTTCACTTGAAAAACATAAAATTAACAGAGAAAGGGACTACAGGGGAAACAAATAAAGAAGAAAATATCCAGTCAATACATTTGTAATCAGTATTTTCAAAGACTAACAAGAAAATAGTGTACCCATTTTTAAAATCAAATTACAGAATATTATATAAAAGAATCAGAGGTAAAAAACAGGATATAGATTTTTTTATGACTGCAAAAATAAATAAAAATTCTATAGAAATGTTGGAAAATAACTTAGAAGATCTCCAAGCAGGTAAAGGAAAAACAAAGGGGTGAGGAGAAATTGAAAAGATGATTAAGGAATAATCTAGCAGTCACCATATCTAACTAATATAAAAATTTTAAAACTACAGATGAAAATAAGAATTTTAAAATATTTTAAAGATGCATAAACCTTTTCTAGAACTGGGGGCATGAGTTTTTAGGATATAAGGGTTGTTAGTATTGTATTCAGCACACTGAATAAAACACATGTGGACATACAGACACCCAGCAATATAATCATTAACAAATATTAAAACATCAGATGTAGCAGCTACTCTATAAAACATGGTCCTCCAACGACACATGCCTGCCATTACTCACAGGATTTGGTAGGATTTGGTATCCTACCATTCCATCTAGTCCTACAACAAGAAGAATGTGGCAAATGTGATGTTGAAGGACTTACAAGGCTAGGTAGGAAGACCATCTAAATTCTGTCTTAGACTCTTCTTCCAGGTTCAGTGACCACACAATAAAATTTTCATGGCACTTGCGGAGTCCCCTCTGATAAACATTCCCAGCTGATCTACCAACTGATAAACAGCATCAACTGCAACCCATGCAAATAAGCCTTCTTGGACATTCTATAAAATTAAACTTCCAGGTGAATTTATCTGCAGTCACTACCTAATTGCAGCTTCATGGGGAAGAGCAGGGAGTTTCAGACCACTCACAGGATCATGAAGGATGACAATAAATTACTGTTCTAAGGTGTTGAATTTGGGGATGTATTTGGGTTCCTATGTCAATTTCAATGTAATGGAGCAGGAATGCTCCTCACCTATTATTAAGCAATCCTTGGACACTGAGAATTTAATTCAGTTCCAACACTATCTGTCTACCCAAAGAAAGTGTCAGACTCCACAGGTTGGACATTTAGTCCTATAAGAATGTAGAGATTCCAACATCCTCTTCCTTGGGTTTGATTAATTTTCTGGAGAGACTCATAGAACTCAGAGAACATTTTACTTACTAGAGCACCAGTTTATTATAAAAGAATATAATTAAGGAATGGACTTCCCTGGATCAATGGTAGAGAATCTGCCTGCCAATGCAGGAGACGCAGGTTTGATCCCTTGATCAGGAAGATCCCCTGGAGAAGGAAATGGCAACCTACTTCAGTATTTTTGCTTGGGAAATCCAAAGAACAGGGAAGCCTGGTAGGCTACAGTTACTGGGGTTGCAAAAGTGTTAAGTAAGTAAGTAAATGTTGCTCAGTCGTGTCTGACTCTTTGCGACCCCATGGACTGTAGCCTACCAGGTTCCTCTGTCCATAGGATTTTCCAGGCAAGAATAATGGAGTGGGTTGCCATTTCAAAAGTGTTGGTCACAACTTAACAAAACAGTAGCAATGATTAAGGGACAGACAAACAGAAAAGCCTGGCATTGGTGACTGAGTCCACCTCCTGCCTCCCTTGCCAGGAGGTCAGTTACTGGAAATAAAAGTTTGCAACTCTCCAATCACAGTCCTCAGCCTTAGGTGACCTAGGAACATCCTCAAAGTCACTTCACTAAGATAACAAAAGGCATCTTTATGGCTCTCATCTCTTAGGTAATTCTTTGTGCCAGAAATGGAACTGAAGACCAAATATATGTTTCTTATTAAAAATTGCAATAAGAAAAGATGAGTGTTTATTGCAGCAATATATGGCTGAAATGCCAAAATACATTAAATATTTTGAGAAAAAAAGGTAAGAAAGATGAAAACACACAAACGAACAAAAAATAAAAACTATGAAATACAGAACACTTAGAAACACATTGGCACTGTTGGGAATCAGAATAGCAGTAGACTGATCAAAGGTAACTCTAGGAACAAAAAGATAATGAGATAATGTCTTCAAATTTCTTTGTAAAAATTATTTTTATCCTAGAATTTTATATCATATAAACTAGTAAAAAATGTGAAAGCTAAAAAGAAAATGCAAAACCTGTTTTAGGAACACAAAGTTTCAAAATATTCACTTCTCAAACATGTCCAATGAAATATTTAATTAAGGGATACATGGAGTGGGAAAGGAAAACAACCAGGACACTATATATAAGTCCGAACACCAAAACACTCTGGCTGGACTAAAGTATCACCAAAGCAAAGATTCAGGAGATGAAGGATATCAGAAATAAGATCTATAGAAAAGGGGGAAAAAACCAGCTAATGAATATCCTGAAACCATCTTGATTTTAGAAGGAGTACTGATAGGCTTATGATGGCTGTTTTGGACTACTTGGGCATTGTTGTTATCATTAATCTCTCTAGCCATGTCCTCATGAACCACAATGCCAGGCTTCACTGTCCTTCACTATCTCCTGGAGTTTGCTCAAATTCATGTCCATTGAGTCGAAGATGCCATCCAACCATCTCATTCTCTGTCACCCCCTTTTCATCTGGCCCTCAATATAATGATAAGTTCATAGAAAAATACTTATGTATGATTAGATATAAATACTGACTACTAACTGAAAAATAATTTTGATATAAATACATATGGAAGAGATCAAAAGAGAGGTAGAGATGGAATAACAGAGTTAAATCCAATTGAGTTTTTGTCCTTTGACAGAAAGTCAGTAATGAATATCTAACACTAAGCAGTCCATATAGAACTCATGTAAACTTCAAATTCATAACTTAGAAGTAAATGACAGAGGGCATGTTGTAAACAAAGATGAAAGTGAGTGCTTCTGTGACTCTGGGGGATGCAAGAAAGTTGTGATAGAAAACAGTTTCTGCTGTTTTGTTATGCAATATTTAATAGTAATTGGCTTTATTAACTTGTGCAAATTTTATTAAAGGTATGACTTAGGTGCCTAGAAGAAAAATCTTTAAACGTAAAAATCTTTGAACTGTCCTATGCTTTAAATGCAAATAAATACCCAAATGTACAAACTAATAACCCAAGGAAAGAAGTGCATGAAAGAGTCATTTGATGCAACAACATATTGTATCAAACAATTTTTAATATTTGTCCATCTGATAGGTAGAGAATAGAAACAGAATGTTTAACTTAATTTACATTTGCTCCATCATTACTGAATTTGGACATTTTTTTTCAATGTTTACTGGCAGGTTTTCACCAGAAAATTTCTGGTTAATTTCATCTTCTGACTTTCTATTGAGTCACTTATCTTTGGGGGCACACCTGTGAGTGTAGGTGGAGGTTTTACTTCAGTTCTCAATAGCTTCCTATTCTGTTTGTGTTTTTATTTCTTAACAGATATATAAATTCCCACTTTACACTAAATTTTAATTTTTCTAACTTTTTGACTAAACCTTTATTATTTCTCATTTTTATCTCTTCTCTTCCAGCTACCTGGAAGTCAAATACTTGCTTGCGATTCTTGCAGAATGAATCAAACCGCTACATTGCACGGTGTCCATAAGAGAAAATGACGCATAGGTGGAATACATCCATAGAAAAATTAATATGATAAGTTTGTAAGTTGCTCCCTTGCCACTGTCCCATCTCAGTCCTATTCCCTTTTACCCTGCTTGATAGGCATAGAGGGAAAAATGAGCAAATCCATCCTATAAGACAAAACAGGAGAATGAACTATTTATCTTCTCAGTCTTTTTTAATTATCATTTTTATGGAGTGTAACTGCTTAACAGTTTTGTCTTATTTTCTGCTGTACATCAAAGTGAATCAGCCTTATGTATATGTATGGATATCCCTTCTCTCCAGGACCTCCCTTCCACACCCTCAATCTCACCCATCAAGGCAATCACAGAGCACTCAGCTGAGTTCCCTGTGCTTTGCTACACGTATAGCACTATCTATTTTACACAAAGCAGTGTTATTTATGTCAAATCTAATTTCCCAGTTTACACCCCCTCCTGACTCCCCTCACTCATGTCCATACATCCACTCTCTACATTTGTGTCTCTATCCCTGCCCTGGAACTTGGTTCATTTGTACCATTTTTCTAGATTTTACATATATGCATTAATACACACTATTTGTTTTTCTCTTTCTATCACACTTCACTCTGTATGATGGATGCTAAGTCCATCAACATCTCTACAAATAACCCAATTTCATTCTTTTATATCTTCTTACTCTTTTTAATCAACAACATTTCAGAAAGCAACTTTCTTAGAAGGCACTTCTTTTTTAAAAAATAAAAATTTGTATATATTTAAGGTAAACAACCTGATTCGTTGATGTACACATAAATTTTCAAATGATTCAGTTCAGTTCAGTTCAGTCGCTCAGTCGTGTCCGACTCTTTGTGACCCCATGAATCGCAGCACGCCAGGCCTCCCTGGCCATCACCAAATCCCGGAGTTCACTCAGACTCATGTCCATCGAGTCCATGATGCCATCCAGCCATCTCATCCTTGGTCGTTCCCTTCTCCTCCTGCCCCCAATCCCTCCCAGCATCAGAGTCTTTTCCAATGAGTCAACTCTTTTCATGAGGTGGCCAAAGTACTGGAGTTTCAGCTTCAGCATCACTCCCTCCAAAGAAATCCCAGGGCTGATCTCCTTCAGAAAGGACTGGTTGGATCTCCTTGCAGTCCCAGGGACTCTCAAGAGTCTTCTTGAACACCATGGTTCAAAAGCATCAATTCTTTGGTGCTCAGCCTTCTTCACAGTCCAACTCTCACATCCATACATGACTACTGGAAAAATCATAGCCTTGACTAGATGGACCTTAGTCTGCTTTTGAATATACTATCTAGGTTGGTCATAACTTTTCTTCCAAGGAGTAAGCGTCTTTTAATTATGACTGCAGTCACCATCTGCAGTGATTTTGGAGCCCCAAAATAAAAAGTCTGACACTGTTTCTACTGTTTTCCCGTCTATTTCCCATGAAGTGATGGGACCAGATGCCATGATCTTCATTTTCTGAATGTTGAGCTTTAAGCCAACTTTTCACTCTCCTCTTTCACTTTCATCAAGAGGCTTTTTAGCTCCTCTTCACTTTCTGCCATAAGGATGGTGTCATCTGCATATCTGAGGTGATTGATATTTGTCCTGGCAATCTTGATTCCAGCTTGTGTTTCTTCCAATCCAGCATTTCTCATGATGTACTCTGCTTATAAGTTAAATAAATAGGGTGACAATATACCGCCTTGACGTACTCCTTTTCCTATTTGGAACCAGTCTGTTGTTCCATGTCCAGTTCTAACTGTTGCTTCCTGACCTGCATACCGGTTTCTCAAGAGGCAGATTAGGTGGTCTGGTATTCCCATATCTTTCAGTATTTTCCACAATTTATTGTGATCCACACAGTCAAAGGCTTTGGCATAGTCAATAAAGCAGAAATAGATGTTTTTCTGGATCTCTCTTGCTTTTTCTTTTTTTTTTTATTTTATTATTATTTTTTTTATTTTATTTTTTTTTTAATTTTAAAATCTTTAATTCTTACATGCGTTCCCAAACATGACCCCCCCTCCCACCTCCCTCCCCACAACATCTCTCTGGGTCATCCCCATGTACCAGCCCCAAGCATGCTGCACCCTACGTCAGACATGGACTGGCGATTCAATTCTTACATGATAGTATACATGTTAGAATTCCCATTCTCCCAAATCATCCCACCCTCTCCCTCTCCCTCTGAGACCAAAAGTCCGTTATACCCATCTGTGTCTTTTTTCCTGACTTGCATACAGGGTCGTCATTGCCATCTTCCTAAATTCCATATATATGTGTTAGTATACTGTATTGGTGTTTTTCTTTCTGGCTTACTTCACTCTGTATAATTGGCTCCAGTTTCATCCATCTCATCAGAACTGATTCAAATGAATTCTTTTTAACGGCTGAGTAATACTCCATTGTGTATATGTACCACAGCTTTCTTATCCATTCATCTGCTGATGGACATCTAGGTTGTTTCCATGTCCTGGCTATTATAAACAGTGCTGCGATGAACATTGGGGTACATGTGTCTCTTTCAATTCTGGTTTCCTCGGTGTGTATGCCCAGAAGTGGGATTGCTGGGTCATAAGGGAGTTCTATTTGCAATTTTTTAAGGAATCTCCACACTGTTCTCCATAGTGGCTGTACTAGTTTGCATTCCCACCAACAGTGTAGGAGGGTTCCCTTTTCTCCACACCCTCTCCAGCATTTATTGCTTGCAGATTTTTGGATCGCAGCCATTCTGACTGGTGTGAAGTGGTACCTCATTGTGGTTTTGATTTGCATTTCTCTAATAATGAGTGATGTTGAGCATCTTTTCATTTTCTAACACCGTACACAAAAATAAACTCAAAATGGATTAAAGATCTAAATGTAAGATCAGAAACTATAAAACTCCTAGAGGAGAATATAGGCAAAACACTCTCAGAAATAAATCACAGCAGGATCCTCTATGATCCACCTCCCAGAATTCTGGAAATAAAAGCAAAAATAAACAAATGGGATCTAATTAAAATTAAAAGCTTCTGCACAACAAAGGAAAATATAAGCAAGGTGAAAAGACAGCCTTCGGAATGGGAGAAAATAATAGCAAATGAAGCAACTGACAAACAACTAATCTCAAAAATATACAACCAACTTATGCAGCTCAACTCCAGAAAAATAAATGACCCAATCAAAAAATGGGCCAAAGAACTAAATAGACATTTCTCCAAAGAAGACATACGGATGGCTAACAAACACATGAAAAGATGCTCAACATCACTCTCTTGCTTTTTCCATGATCCAGCAGATGTTGGCAATTTGATCTCTGGTTTCTCTGCCTTTTCTAAAACCAACTTGAACATCAGGGAGTTCATGGTTCACATATTGTTGAAGCCTGGCTTGGAGAATTTTGAGCATTACTTTACTAGCATGTGAGATGAGTGCAATTGTGCGGTAGTTTGAGCATTCTTTGGCATTGGCTTTCTTTGGAATTGGAATGAAAACTGTCATTTTCCATTCCTGTGGCCACTGCTGAGTTTTCCAAATTTGCTGGCATATTGAGTGCAGCACTTTCACAGCATTATCTTTCAGGATTTGAAGTAGCTCAACTGGAATTCCATCACCTCCACTAGCTTTGTTCATAGTGATGCTTTCTAAGGCCCACTTGACTTCACATTCCAAGATGTCTGGCTCTAGATTAGTGATTACGTCATCATGATTATCTGGGTCATGAAGATCTTTTTTGTATAGTTCTTCTGTGTATTCTTGCCACCTCTTCTTAATATCTTCTTCTGTTAGGTCCAGACCATTTCTGTCCTTTATCGAGCCCATCTTTGCATGAAAAGTTCCCTTGGTATCTCTAATTTTCTTGAAGAGATCTCTATTCTTTCCCATTCTATTGTTTTCCTCTATTTCTTTGCATTGATCACTGAAGAAGGCTTTCTTATCTCTTTTGCTATTCTTTGGAACTCTGCATTCAGATGCTTATATCTTTCCTTTTCTCCTTTGCTTTTTGCCTTTCTTCTTTTCATAGCTATTTGCATTTCAAATGATTACTATAGGATTTGTGTATATGTGGTGATAATGCTTAAGATTTACTCCCAATACATTTCAAGTATATGATACAACATTAATAACTAAAGTCACAATGTAACTGGCTTTCTTGAACTTATTCATAAATAACTGGAACTCTGTATCCTTGGACCACCATCTCCCATGTTTGGTTTTTGGATGCAAGTTTTCCATGCCTTTTCCTGTGCAGAGAAGAGGGAGAAAGCTTTCAAAGTGACAGACTTTGTGCTCCCCATAGAACCAAGAATTAGAAAATTCTCTATTCCCTTCCCTGAGGTTCCTCCCATATGGACTCAGGTAAGAGTGCTCATATTGGCCTTGGAGGGGAGGGATGGTAGTGATATTACGTGCTTGCTTGATATTTAGTCACACTAATAAAAATCTGCTCCCAAATGTGAGATCCCTTTTTAAAATGTTGCTTTACTCCCATTTGTTACTACCATTGATCCCTATTTTGGTACTGGATGGCAAGTAGAAATTTTCCATTTAATATAACATTGAATACATAATTTAAGTGTGCAAACTCAGTGTCAAAATGTTAAATATCTTTTATCCAAGGGCATTGCCTTTGTTTGGGACCCTCTCCAAACAGGCCCTAAAATTAGGATTTGGGTGCTGCTTCTTTTAGGAGTCACTTCGGGAAATCCCAGGAGGGGAGTGTCCATGTGCGCTCAGTAGTATTCAACCTTCTGTGGCCCGGTGGACTGTAGCCCATCAGGCTCCATGGGGTTTCCCAGGCAAGATACTGGAGTGGGTTGCCGTTTCTCTCTCCAGGGGATCTTCCCGACCCAAGAATTTAATCTGCCTCTCTTACTTCTCCTGCAATGGTAAGGTGGATTCTTTACCACTAGTGCCACATGGGAAGACCAAGGGGAGCATAAATCAGCCCAAATATAGCAATCAAATTTTCATTTCTGTGTGGCTTATTGCTCTGGGCTCCCACCACTGGAGACCCTCTGTGGACTCAACCACATGCCCCTCATCTTTGTTCCACTGTGGAACAGGGATGCGAAATGACATGCTCCTCTTAATGCTGTTTGCCACTCCTTGTTAGACCTGGGTGGATTCCAAAAGCATTAAATTGCACCTTCTACAGGGTTGGCTTTCCCATTTGTTTAGCAAGTTTCCAAGGCACCAGCAAAAAAACAAAAAGGATCTGGTATGTAAAATATAAGATGTTCTTAGATTTCAATAAATTCCCCGCTCCACCTGTTGGTGAACTTAGAGGTAGACTGAGAGAGTCTGGGTAGAATTACAACAGTGTCAGCTGTAATAAAGCAATAGCCTTGCAACCAGGTTTTTTCTGATTCCAAATCCAGTTGTCTGTGTTAAATTTCAATTACAGGAGAAAGACAGGTAGTTTCCAAGGAAACCTCAGAAGCACAACAATACAGAAGAATTCAGTCTTCCAAGCCTTTTATTTTTATTTTTGGTTTTCTTATTAGCAATTTAAATTTGAATAGTTCCTCTGTCCATGGGGTCGCACCAACGACTGAGAGACTTCACTTTCACTTTTCACTTTCATGCACTGAAGAAGGAAATGGCAACCCACTCCAGTGTTCTTGCCTGAAGAATCCCAGGGACGGGGGAGCCTGGTGGGCTGCCTGCCGTCTACGGATGGGGTTGCACAGAGTTGGACACGACTGAAGCGACTTAGCAGCAGCAGTATGTATTTAATTACCCAAAGTCCTGAATGGAAGGAAATAAACATTTCTTGTGTTAAAGTTATTTCGCATCTGTGGAGAAAGTGGAAAATTGACTAGATTGTCTTATGTTTCAATTCAACTAATCCAAACTGCTAAGGATTGTTGTTAAATTATCATAATATATGTTAGGACAGTTACATTGCAGTGAGTTCATAATTTTAGGCTACTATCCAGCAGGAAAAATCTTGGAGAAGTTTTGGCCATTGATAAAAGCATTTTTTTATACTTCTTCATACCTGAAGGTGTCTCTTTCTCTATTCATTGTCAAATAAGAATGTTCTGTAAGTAGCTTTGAAAATATATTTCATAATTGAGTGAACATATTCCATAGATGATATATCTACTGATAACTGTAGGATATTTATTAGACCTAAAAATATAGAGAGAGTTAACCAAGGTTTGTGCTCTATCTTTCTACTAAAAGAATTGTTCTGGTCCCATGAAAGAGCCAAAGAAACAAAAAAAAAAAAAAAAAAGAAGAAGAAGAAGAAGAAAGAAAAGAAATGTAAACTGTGAGTACACACAGGAAGAGGAAAGAAATAATGATAACAATGATGGAAACAAATGGAGAGACTCCTGACCTGGGTATCTGAGGCCTTCAGAGACAATCAAGAATAATTGAAGAGTTTATGATGATGATTCCTAGGAGAATAGAGATGGAGAACAATAAGAGACCTTCCTGTTTATGATTCTCCTGATCCATAAACATGAAGACACCTCTTGTTATGAAGTATCCTTTGACAGTCATGTTTGTGATGTTCTGATCTTTTGTAAACCACCTACAATATTAGTGTAATGTAGATACATATATTTTCTGCTCATTATAACTTGTCAAAAGGTGTTTGAGCTCTTAAGAGGCTATTGGAAATCTAAGTCACTTAGTGTCTCATGATTTCTAAGATGTGCCTAATTAAGTCTAAGTGGGAGATACTAAACAGTGAAGAGGATCCTTGAGGGTATTTCAAAAATAGATAAGGGATTCTTAGACCAGGAAGTGAGTAAGTTCATTACCCAAACTGAGGAACAGATAGAGGAACTGCATTTGATGATAGACATAGGGAGTAGGTCTAGCATAATATTTATAAGGAGAAAACCATGGTTAGATTTGTAACATGGAATATGAATGGGAGTTTATACAAACCCAGAAGAATTTATAAAATAAAGGATTCTCTTGCCTCAGAAAGCAAATAAAGAAAAAGAAAAAAAAAGATTGAATTGTGAGCCAAAGCAAGAGACAAATTAAAAGGAAAACAGAATCTTTTTTGTTGTTTTTGTTGCTGAGATAAAGAGATAGTGAGATTCACAATGGATTCTTAGATAGATTAAGCAGGGATTAAGGAAATGGCAACCCACTCCAGTACCCTTGCCTGGAGAATCCCAGGGACAGAGGAGCCTGGCAGGCTACAATCCACTGGGTAACAAAGAGTGAGACATGACTGAACAACTAACACACACAGAGTTAGATTGATTCATTTATTCACTCAAAGACATTAATTAAGCAAAAATGTGAAAATTCTTTATCAGTCAGATCCAAAAACTGAGGAACCTCCAAGATATCTTTTCAATGATGCATAGTTAAGTTCCAAACTGATTTCATTTCTACATTTTTGACATGTAAGTGGCTTATACCTTGATAAAGCTTCATATACTTAAATAAAATCATTTTGTTTACTCAAATATATTAACCTAAGAGAGTATTGCTATAAATAACTAATTTCTAGCAAAGAGAGAGTCTACACTTTTGTAAAAGATCATTTCCATTTGCATTATCTATTTTATTAATAGGTCAATTCAGCTTAACCATTCTTCATAATTGGTTGAATTGAACTATATTAAATGATTTCTATGTTTCAGGCATTATGCTAGGCTAGGTACTATTGATTTTGCTTGAAGATTAAATTATGGTATTTGTTCTCAAAGCATGACATACAGAAGCAAACAGTTTTTACATAATATAATATGCTAAGTGTAATTATAGAGATATGCACAAGATATGATGATATCAAACACATTGTGAGGTGGGTCAAAGTAACATTGTCATCACATTTCAGATGATGAAATTGAAATTCAAAATATCAAATGACTAAGGCAGAATCACGCTGATAATGAAAAACTGCTTGGCAAAGACAGTAGAAGGAACATCCTTCTGAGTACAAGTGTTCTTCATTGGATGAGTAATCTGGCCTTCCCTAAAAGATTTATTAGTGAGTTTTGGTGGATCAGAGAAAATAATAGGAAAACAAGATAACTTGAATAGAAATTCTGCCACCTCAACCTTTTTGAGTATAGCTTTTCTCGAGTTTCTTAATATAATTTTTATTTCTCCATACTAGAACTGCAGTGGAGGGGAAAAAAGCCATCACAGAAGTCTTATTTTTAAATACTTCTAGACATTTCTTCCCGCTTCCCTGGTGGTTCAGTGGTAAAGAACCTGCCTGCCAATGTGGGAGATGTGGGTTTGATCCCTGGATTGGGAATATCCCCTGGAGAAAAAAATAGCAACAAATTCCAGCATCCCTGCCTAGGAAATCCCATGGACAGAGCAGTCTGGTGGGCTACAGTACATGGGGTCACAAAAAAGTCATATATGACTTAACAAGTAAACAACAACATACTTCGTCCTCTTCTCTTTACGACAATTTACATCAGGCTGGAGGAAAGAAAATAAATGCAGGCAATATATCTGTTCATAGTTCAGTTGTATTCTAGTTTGTACTTACATACTTCATCTGATTTGTACACTTGTGCTCTAGCAATTATGGATTCTGACACTTTTACTATGGAAGAAAAATGTTTCAAAAGAACAGCTGTCGCTTACATAAGATAAAAAGACGTGGTATCTTAGCAAATGTTGCCACCAAACTTCTTACCTTGGTTATTTGACCCATATTTGGCTTTCTTTTCTTCCTATGTTTGTCTATTCCTCTATCCCCTAAGGCTCTTTGTTGAAAGATTTCACTAAAGAAGTTGATTCAATTCAGTTCAGTTCAGTCGCTCAGTCGTGTCCGATTCTTTGCGACCCCATGAATCGCAGCACGCCAGGCCTCCCTGTCCATCACCCAGCTCCCGGAGTTCATTCAGATTCACATCCATCGAGTCAGTGATGCCATCCAGCCATCTCATCCTCTGTCGTCCCCTTCTCCTCCTGCCCCCAATCCCTCCCAGCATCAGGGTCTTTTCCAATGAGTCAACTCTTTGCATGAGTTGGCCAAAGTATTGGGAGTTTCAGCTTTAGCATCAGGCCTTTCAATGAACACCCAGGACTGAGCCCCTTTGGAATGGACTGGTTGGATATCCTTGCAGTCCAAGGGACTCTCAAGAGTCTTCTCCAACATCACAGTTCAAAAGCATCAATTCTTCAGCACTCAGCTTTCTTCACAG
The DNA here is from genome assembly GCF_042477335.2 of Ovis canadensis. Classification (NCBI taxonomy): domain Eukaryota; kingdom Metazoa; phylum Chordata; class Mammalia; order Artiodactyla; family Bovidae; genus Ovis; species Ovis canadensis. Next base: position 106,065,175 of record NC_091251.1, read on the forward strand.
TCCAACTCTTACATCCCTACATGACCACTAGAGAAACCATAGCCTTGACTAGACAGACCTTTGTTGGCAAAGTAATGTCTCTGCTTTTTAATATGCTATTTAGGTTGGTAACTCTGCTAAATAATAACAGTAATGAAAGTATTTGGTTTCCCTGGGAATAAAAATAATTTCAATTTCCCTTTTTGATTGAAACATTTTGTTTTGAAACTAATTTCACTTTCTGAGTTGAAACAAATTCTAAGCAAAGGATTGCTTAGTTAGTTCTTTCTCCTAAAGTACCTGATAACCAAAACTCCAATATCCAAGAAAGACAATGATGACCTTTCTCTCTGGGACTCATGTCTGGATTTGTTTTGACAGCCACAGAATGGAGAAAATTATGTTGTACATGGATAATTCCACCTAGGACAACTTCCAGGGTCTGACACTAGATTTAGGAACACTTGAATATCAAATCTTAAATAATAAGTCTTAGCAACCAACAGCTGGAAAGCTCCAAAGCCCTGTTTTGACTTTTTAGAAAATCATCTCCAACACTAAAATAAATGTTTGAGAATTATGTTCTCTCTGGGGAAAGTGAAGAAAAACAATTTCAAATAAAATATGAAGATACCTTTGTCTAAAATCTTCCTGGAAGTCTTTTCCTGCTTCTGTGGAACATGATTCAGGGCTTTAGTCAGTAACATGATGGATTAACTTAATTCAGGCAGGTCCTGTTCTCCCAACAAGCCACCCTTGGGTGGTTACATAAACTCACATTTAAATAAATATAAGTTGGAAGTTTTTACTGGAGATATTCGTTCTTGGAGTTGGGTATCTCTTTGCAACTCCATGAACTATACAGTCCATTTATTTGCCTAGGAGATTTATAAAGTATCATATCTTAGTGGGAGGTAAAAATGGTTTATTGTCCTGTCAGTGACTGGAAACCTGTGTTAAAATAGAAGTTTCTTGAGGCTGCTATTCTTTGAGTGTTCAGGGAAATGTTAATTGGATGGAAACTGGTATCATAACTCAGGAGCCTAAGCCGATCCCAGCAATTGCAGATGTCTCTATTTCAATGGAGAACTGACATACAACTTGAAAATAGTATCTTAAGAGCTATCATATCAGGTACAATGAGATCTGTAAAGAAGTATAAACCAGTTCCCTGTCTCTTCAGTTCAGTTCAGTCGCTCAGTCGTGTCCGACTCTTTGCGACCCCATGAATCGCAGCACGCCAGTCCTCCCTGTCCATCACCATCTCCTGGAGTTCACTCAGACTCACGTCCATCGAGTCTGTGATGCCATCCAGCCATCTCTTCCTTGGTCGTCCCCTTCTCCTCCTGCCCCCAATGCCTCCCAGCATCAGAGTCTTTTCCAATGAGTCAACTCTTCGCATGAGGTGGCCAAAGTACTGGAGCTTCAGCTTTAGCATCATTTCTTCCAAAGAAATCCCAGGGTTGATCTCCTTCAGAATGGACTGGTTGGATCTCCTTGCAGTCCAAGGGACTCCCAAGAGTCTTCTCCAACACCACAGTTCAAAAGCATCAATTCTTTGGTGCTCAGCCTTCTTCACAGTCCAACTCTCACATCCATACATGACCACAGGAAAAATCATAGCCTTGACTAGACAGACCTTAGTCAGCAAAGTAGTGTCTCTGCTTTTGAATATACTATCTAGGTTGGTCATAACTTTTCTTCCAAGGAGTAAGCGTCTTTTAATTTCATGGCTGCAGTCACCATCTTCAGTGATTTTGGAGCCCAAAAGAATAAAGTCTGACACTGTTTCCACTGTTCCCCATCTATTTCCCATGAAGTGATGGGACCAGATGCCATGATCTTCATTTTCTGAATGTTGAGCTTTAAGCCAACTTTTTCGCTCTCCTCTTTCACTTTCATCAAGAGGCTTTTTAGCTCCTCTTCACTTTTGCCATAAGGGTGGTATCATCTGCATATCTGAGGTGATTGATATTTCTCCCGGGAATCTTGATTCCAGCTTGTGTTTCTTCCAGCCCAGCGTTTCTCATGATGTACTCTGCATGGAAGTTATTATTTATCACCTTATTGGAGGGTGACAATATACAGCCTTGACGTACTCCTTTTCCAGGATGTTACAATCTTTGTGAGGAGACAACACATAGAAAAGAGTAATATATAACAGAAAAAAAATCTTACGTAGGGCATGTTACAAGTACAGCAAAACATGAGAGAAAGAGGAATTCTTATAGATTCAGATGTGGAGGAAAAGACAGAGAAGTGAAGGTTGAACTTGAGCAGATGGGTTTTCTAGTTTGTAGGATCTTCAAAGCCAGACTCACTAACCAATTTATACTCCTTAGCAGTGAAGAATCATTTTACAATCTTAAGTGAGAAGTTGATATTGAAAAAAAAAAGTGTACATATGTGTGTAACTCATACATGTACCATATACATGTTTGTATAGATATATGTGTTTACTATACATACACATACTATATATATATATATATATATATATGGCATATGCTATTCTAATATATAGTAATATATAGTGAATATAGTGAAGTCGCTCAGTCATGTCTAACTCTTTGCGACCCCATGGACTGCAGCCTACCAGGCTCCTCTGTCCATGGGATTTTCCAGGCAATAGTCCTGGAGTGGATTGCCGTTTCCTTCTCCAGGGGATCTTCCCATCCCAGGGATCAAACCCAGGTCTCCCACATTGTAGACACACACTTTACTGTCTGAGCCACCAGGGAAGTCAATATATAGTAATAACATACATATATTTATAGTGTATATCTAATTATATAGGAAGGGAGAAAGGGAGAGAGGGAGGGAGGGAAGGAAGGAAGGGAAATAAGGGAAAAAATGAAAAATCTTGCAACAGTCATTAAGCAGTCTAGTAGGAAAAATAACTGAAGCCCAACAGATAAATTCAAAAGCTATTAAAGCACGTTAGCGAAAGAGATTGATAAAAACCTAAATCAAGATGGTGGCAGTAAGGATACCTGCACAAGCTGACCCTTTAGGCCATTTTATTCCAATGAATATACTGTTTGAGTGAGCATATGAATAATAGAATTCTAATTCTGTATTGAAATATATAGAATATATAGAATATATATGTATGTGTATGTCATATGTTTACTGTATGTAAAACTAGGAATGCTGTATACTATTGAGAAAGAGCTGATTTTCTGGGCAATATGCAGTATTATAACCATCAGGCATGCATTTAAAGTTCACAAACAGTGTCATCACTTATTATTCTCCAAGGTGTGCCTAGAAACAAAGGTAATTTTTTTTCAATAGCATTAAGAAGAAATGATCTTTGCAATTAAAAACATACAATATTCTTTTTTAACATTTTATTTTGTAATAATTTTGGACTTACATTAAGTTACAGAAGTGTACAGAGAAGTCCCTGATATCCTTCACTCAGATTCCCCCAGTTTAGTTCAGTCGCTCAGTCGTGTCCAATTCTTTGCGACCCCATGAATCTCAGGACGCCAGGCCTCCCTGTCCATCACCAACTCTTGAGTTCACTCAGACTCACATCCATTGAGTTCATGATGCCATCCAGCCATCTCATCCTCTGTCATCCCCTTCTCCTCCTGCCCTCAATCCCTCCCAGCATCAAAATCTTTTCCAATGAGTCAACTCTTCGCATGAGGTGGCCAAAGTACTGGAGTTTCAGCTTTAGCATCATTCCTTCCAAAGAAATCCCAGGGCTGATCTCCTTCAGAATGGACTGGTTGGATCTCCTTGCAGTCCAAGGGACTCTCAAGAGTCTTCTCCAACACCACAGTTCAAAGCATCAATTCTTTGGCGCTCATCCTTCTTCACAGTCCAACTCTCACATCCATACGTAACCACAGGAAAAACCATAGCCTTGACTAGATGGACCTTAGTCGGCAAAGTAATGCCTCTGCTTTTGAATATACTATCTATGTTGGTCATCTTCAAAACCAGGAAGGTCATCTGTCCTTCACTATTTCCCAGAATTTGCTAAAAATCACTTCCATTGAGTCGGATGTCATCCAACCATTCTCCAGTGCAGAAGACGTGGGTTCCATTTGGGGTTGGGAAGATCCCTTGAAGAAAGAAATGACAATCCAATCCAGTATTCTTGCCTGGGAAATTCCATGGACAGGGGAGCCTGGCAAGCTATAGTCCATGTGGTCCCCAAAAGATTCAGACATGACTTAGCAACTAAACAAGAACAACAATGCACTGTGTAACCCCCATGAAAATCAGATTTCTGATCTGTTCTAATTCACCAAAGACAATGTTTTTTAATTACCCCTTTATAAGCATATTCTCCCCCCAACTCTAATCTTTAGCAACAACTAATCTATTCTCCATCACTGCAATATTGTTGTTTAGAGATATCGTTCACTTTATATTAGAGGAAAAAAGATTAGAACCGGTAAATTAGACCTTGCAAGAGGAGAATTTGAATGGCAAGTTCCTTTGAGCTATAAGGCTAGTCCCAAGACCAGTCAAGGTCAAAACGATTGTTTTTCTCCTTTTTCTTAAAAAGTGCTCTTGATTAACTTTGGCAAGAAGTACTTTCAGAAATTGTGTCGTAAGTAATGATCCTAGCCTTCTGCTCTTGACTATAAGATTGCATGCCTTTTATGTTTAATCATCAATCAATATATGTGAAACCATATATGTGGGGGATGTGTCCATGTGCATATGTGTGTGAATATTTATCCTTTTGTTTCTTGATAAAATTTGGAAGACATGAAATGCACCATTTAGACTGTTATAAACCTTTCAGGTGATTTTTTCTAATTTCCTCTCCACTTTTCTAACTGGAAAGATTGAAAAGTAAAAAATCTACAATTGCATAGGCCCTTGTACTTAAATCTTAGAATACAAATGTGTTGTTGATGTTCACTTGCTAAGTCTTGCCCAACTCTTTCAACCCCATGGACTGCAGCATGCTTCCCTGTCCCTCACTATCTCCCAGAGTTTTCTCAGATTCATATCCATTGAGTCTGTGATGCTATCTAAACTTCTCATCCTCTGCAATCTTTTTTCTTCAATCTTTCTCAGCATCAGGGTCTTTTCCAATGAGTCAGCTCTTCACACCAGTTGGCCAAAGTACTAGAGCATCAGCTTCAGCATCTTTCCTTCCATTGAATATTCAGGGTTGTTTTTCTCTAGAATTGACTCTTTTGATTTTCTTGCAGTCCAAAGGACTTTCAAGGCTTCTCCAGCACCATAATTTAAAGGAATCAGTTCTTCCTACTCAGTCTTCTCTACGGTCCAACTCTCTCATCCATACATGACTACAGGAAAAAAATCACAGCTTTAAGGTACAGATCCTTGTAGCCAAAGTGGTGTCTTTGCTTTTTATTACACTGTCTAGGTTTGTCATAGCTTTGCTTTAAAGGAGCAAATATCTAAGTTTCATGGTTGCAGTCACCATCCTCAATGATTTTAGAGCCCAAGAAAATATAATCTGTCATTGTTTTCATTTTTTACCCATCTATTTGCAATGAAATGATGGTGCAAGAGGCTATGCTCTTATTTTTTTGAATGTTGAGATTTAAGCCAGCTTTTGCACTCTCTTCTTTCACTATCAAGAGGCTACTTAGTTCTTCACTTTCTGCCATTAGGGTGGTTGTTGCTGTTGTTCAGTCACTTGGTTATGTATGACTGTTTGCAAATCCATGGACTGAGGCATGTCAGGCTTCCTTGTCCTTCACTATCTCCCCAAGTTTGTGCAAACTCACGTTCATTGAGTCAATGATTCCATCCAACCATCTCATCCGCTATCACCACCTTTTCCTGTCCTCAGTCTTTCCCAGCATCAGGGTCTTTTCCAATGAGTCAGCTCTTGGCATCAGGTGACCAAAGTATTGGAGCTTCAGCTTCAGCTACAGCATCAGTTCAGTTCAGTTCAGTCACTCAGTCGTGTCCGACTCTTTGCGACCCCATGAATCGCAGCACACCAGGCCTCCCTGTCCATCACCAACTCCCAGAGTTCACTCAGACTCACGTCCATTGAGTCAGTGATGCCATCCAGCCATCCCATCCTCCATCATCCCCTTCTCCACCTGCCCTCAATCCCTCCCAGCATCAGAATCATTTCCAATGAGTCAACTCTTCACATGAGATGGCCAAAGTACTGGAGTTTCAGCTTTAGCATCATTCCTTCCAAAGAAATCCCAGGGCTGACCTCCTTCAGAATAGACTGGTTGGATCTCCTTGCAATCCAAGGGACTCTCAAGAGTCTTCTCCAACACCACAGTTTAAAAGCATCAATTCTTCGGTGCTCAGCCTTCTTCACAGTCCAGTTCTCACATCCATACATGACCACAGGAAAAACCATAGCCTTGACTAGATGGACCTTTATTGGCAAAGTAATGTCTCTGCTTTTCAACATGCTATCTAGGTTGGTCATAACTTTCCTTCCAAGGAGTAAGCAACTTTTAATTTCATGGCTGCAATCACCGTCTGCAGTGATTTTGCAGCCGAAAAAGAGAGCTACAGCATCAGTCCTTCCAACAAATATTCAGTGTTGATTTCCATTACAATTGACTTGTGTGATCTCCTTGCTGTCCAAGGGATTCTCAAGAGTCTTCTCCAAGACAACAGTTCAAAACCATCAATTCTTCGGCACTCTGTATTCTTTCTGGTCCAATTCTCACGTATGTACATGACAACTGGAAACACCATCAGTCAGTCAGTTCAGTCGCTCAGTCGTGCCCGACTCTTTGAGATCCCCTGAATTGCAGCACACCAGGCCTCCTTGTCCATCACCAACTCCCGGAGTTCACCCAAACTCATGTCCATCAAGTTGGTAATGCCATCCAGCCATCTCATCCTCTGTCTTCCCCTTCTCCTCCTGCCCTCAATCTCTCCCAGCATCAGGGTCTTTTCCAATGAGTCAGCTCTTCACATCAAGTGGACAAAGTATTGGAGTCTCAGCTTCACAATCAGTCCTTCCAAAGAACACCCAGGACTGATCTTTAGAATGGACTGGTTGGTGCTTTATCTATATAGACATTTGTCGGCAAAGCATGGCTCTCCTTTTTAATACACTCTCTGCTGCTGCTAAGTCGCTTCAGTTGTGTCCAACTCTGTGCAGTCCCAGAGATGGCAGCCCACCACGCTTCCCTGTCCCTGGGATTCTCCAGGCAAGAACAACGGAGTGGGTTGCCATTTCTTTCCCCAATGCATGAAAGTAAAAAATGAAAGTGAGTGTCTAGGTTTGCCTTAACTTTACTTTCAAGAGCGAGTGTCTTCTAATTTCATGGCTGCAATCACCATCTAAAGTTATTTTTAAAGTCCAAGAAAAGAAAAGAGGCTTGCTTATCTCTCCATTTGACATGAAGTGATGGAACCAGATGCCATAATCTTAATTTTTGACTGCTGAGTTTTAAGACAGCTCTTTCACTCTCCTCTTTCACCTCATTAGATGTTATTTAGATTCTCCTCACTTTCTGCATATCTGAGGTTGTTTATGTTTCTTCCAGCAATCTTGATTCATTTGTGTATATTCTGCCTGGCATTTTGCATGATGTACTCTGCATATCAGTTAAATAAATGGGGTGACAGTATATAGCTATGTCGTACTCCTTTCCCTATATCGAACCAGTCAGTTGTTCCATGTAGGGTTCCAATTATTGCTTCTTGACCCGCATACAGGTTTCTCAGGAGACAGGTATGATGGTCTGGTATTCCCACCTTTTTAAGAATTTTCCATAGTTTGTTGTGATCCACACATGCAAAGGCTTTTGTGTAGTCAGTGCAGGAAAAGTAGATGTTTTTTTCTGGAATTCCCTTTCTTTTTTCTATGATTTAATTACATTTCACCAATTACCAATGCATACGAAATTTCAAGACAGAAGCTAATTGGAAATCCTCTTCTGGTTGTTATTTCAGCTTGCTGGCAAAGTTTTGAAATATGAATGGTTGAAGTCAGTTGTTGCAACATGACATAACATTTAGATTTACCTGTGAGCTTTGTGATTACACAGGGGCTTCCCTGGTGGCTCAGACTGTAAAGAATCTGCCTGCAATGTGGGAGACCTGGGTTCGATCCTTGATTTAGGAAGATCCTCTGGAGAAGAGAATGGCTACCCACTCTAGTATTCTTGCTTGGAGAATCCTATGGACAGAGGAGACTGGTGATTCCATATTTCTATATTTTTCAAAATGATCACCATCATAAATCTAGTTAAAATGTCACTATACAAAATTATTAGTTACTGACTATATTCTGCAAACTATACATTTCATACCTGTGACTTATTTATTTAGTAACTAGAATTTGTACTTCTTAATTTGCTTTTATACCAAGTGAAAAATTCAGACAGGGAAACAAACACGTCGGATTATACTTACCTGTGGCATCTAAAATACAAAACAAATTAATAAACATAGTAAAACAAAAACAGAGAACAAAGAGATGGTTACCAGAAGGGACTGGTACAAAGGGAGGTAAGAAGTGAGTAAGAGAGATTGAGGAGTATAAGCTCCAGTTGCAAAATGTATTTATTGTTTCATTTCCGGGTCTATCCATGTTTTCACAAATGTCAATATTTCAATCACTTTTATTGGCTAACATTCTACATATATATATATATATATATATATATATATATATATATATATATATAAACAACACACTTGTGTTGACATGTTTTCCCTAAGAACATATCTCCCAGTATCTGCTCTGATTTAGTGCTAACTGCCATGCAGAATTACCCTTCTTTGACAATAATTTGTCTTTCAGAATTTCTGTGCTCCCTGCTTTAAAACCACATTCATTGTCATCATATCCACATTGTTCATTTATTTAGCTTTTCCTTAAGTTTGAACACTATTTGGCTTACTTCTCACAGAGACATGCGCGTTATTCCCATCATCATCTTCCTTTCCTTTCCCAGGAAATTTCTTCAAGCCCAGTAAAAGTTCCGTGTTGCTCTCTTCATCAGCAGGGTAGTTAGTATGTGTGGATGTGCAAAGGAAAGGCCATGCTCTGACATTTCTCACCATAATGATGCCGTTCCTAGGGCTTTCTCTCTCATGGTCTTCCTAAAAAAATGTCTAACAGTAAAAGATTGGATTTATCATTTCAGAAAGGAAACACAATTTAAGTTCTCATGAAAGCTTAACTTTTACCATATAGGCAAGAAAACTCTGTCAGTTCCAGGAGAAAGAGGAAAACATTATGCACCTGCCACAGTTTGTAGACTTTGCCAGAGAGGACATGATAAACCACAGTGTCCAAACCTTCTCTAGCCAAGAAGTGATCAGGAACTATAAATGACTTCTTTTTTTCCCCCATGGTTACTGTTTAAGAATTTGAAGGGTAGCCACTTTGCAAATGGTCTAGGGTTCATAGAAATTTTTCTGATGAAAATCTGTCCTGTTTCACTAAAAAAGAGCAAAATTAGATATCTTCAGTCAGTTTTAATCCGTTTATGTATGATGAAGGGAACATACAGGATGATCAAGAGTAATGGGCTTTATGTAAAGCTCCAGGTGATGTAACCCACAGGTACATTGAAGGCAACATTTGGAGGGAGAAGAAAGCATGTAACTCTCAAGCTATTTCTTGCCACTGATTGTAAAGATGGTTTTAAGATATGAAGGCCATTGTACATATAGTAACATGAAGTGGATAAAGATCTATTTCATCCTGACTCTGCTATCTTGGTAATGGTTTGCATGTGCCAGAGAAGTCAGTTAGTTTATACATCTATTGATCTTGGAGTAAGGAAGCCTAATCAATTAAATTCTGAGTTGTTAGCATCATAGAAAACATCCCAACATTTAAATAGAAGAGATATATGAGCTTTGACAAATCATTTTATATCTATGATCTATGAGATCCTTTCCAATTCTGAATCTCTGATAATTTTAAGCCAGTTAGATGTGTGATTCCAGAGCCAGCAGTAATGGCATTAACTGGGAGCTAGTTAGAAATGCAAAACCATAGACTCCTGTTCAGACTTACTGAGTTAGAATCTCTGGGGGAGGGAAGAGAGAGGAATCACTTTTAACAAGCTTGCCCGGTAATTCTTATGAATCCTTAAGTTGATGAGCACATTTGGTGACAGGTGGAAATAAGTAGATATATATAAATATAGTAAATATATAGGCTATAGGGAACATCAGAAAGTTCTAAAGAGAGATTGGTTTTCTCTTTGCGGATGGAAGCCACTGTTGGATGCCTTTCTTGTTATGATGAAATACATTTTGGCCAAATCTGACTAGAGGTGACTGGTTCTCTTTCTCTTTGTCTTGAAACAGCAGTGGTGGCACTGGAGTGTAGTCTTCACTCTGACTCCAGAAGAACCAAAAAAAGGTGAAAAAATGTGCTAATAAAATCATGCCAAGCAATTCATGTTCATGAGCATGCAGAGTATTTTCCCTACTGGACACTCTGGCAGCGGGGGTGTCCACCATGAACCTGCTGAAGTCTTCTGGTTCCCAAATGCGTGAAAATCCATTTTACTTTATGACACCCAAGATCACACTACAGAATGTATTACACTGCCAATTCTCTAGACTACATGGGTTCCTGCAAGGAAAAGGCCTTACTGTTATAACAATACTTACTTTCCTAATGCAGAAGGAAAACCCATGCTTCAGATAAGAGTTTCCCTTGGTGCTTATAACATAGACTTTACTGTATCTCTGGCCATATTAAAAAACAGTGGAGACAGAAGAGAATAGACCAGGAAAACACCAGGAGCAAAATAAAAAGATGATGTCCTCCATAAGGCAAAGCAATGGGACTCCAGCAAGCACAGTCAGCACAGCTGAAACCAAGGGGAAGACCCACAGTCACACCACTTAACACCTTTTGGTATGTTTCTTGTAGAATCTGTTTACTTAATCAGCAATTGAAAAGTTTATTTTAGCCGAAAAAGAAATGTCAGCACCTAAAATTTTAAGAAGGCGGAAGCAATAAAGCCTTATTTCTCTAGGAGGTGCCCATAAATATTTATTGAACACATGAATAAGTGAATGATTGACAATATGTGTAATTAAGCTTTGTCAAATACAGAAAGCAATATGGACGAATGAGATTTGGTTCCAATTATTCAAGAAGAACAACTGCTTTCATTTTCCCAATTGATTGAGCAAACAGAGACTTGAGAAGGAGTGAAGCTGTAGAGTCCGAATGTTCTGAATGAGAAGATGGCGTACCATCATTCCAAAGAGACTCAGTACTGTCGTTACACTGTGCTGTGCGTCGTCACTCAGTCATGCCTGATTCTTTGAGACCCCATGGACTGTAACCTGTCAGGCTCCTCTGTCCATGGGGATTCTCCAAGCAAGAACACTGGAGTGGGTTGCCATGCCCTCCTCCAGGGGATCTTTCCAACCCAGGGGTCAAACTCCAGGTCTCCTGCATTGCAGGTGGATTCTTTACCATATGAGCCACTAGGGGAGCCTAAAAGGACTAGAATGGGCAGCCTACCCCTTCCCCAGGGGAACTCCCCAGCCCAGGAAGCAAACTGGGGTCTCCTGCACTGCATGTGATTTTTCACTTGCTGAGCTCCCCAGGAAGCCCCTGGTGTTACGTTAGTTGTGTTCAAATCTTGGCTTTACCATTTGCTAGACAGATGCTTTAACCTCAGTAAGTCTATGCCTTTTTTCCATGGATTTTTTTAAATTAAATAAGCTAATGGATATATATATACACACACACACACACACACATACATATACACACATATATTTAAATTTGACAAGATACTTGTAAGAGTTCACTTGAACACTTTGTTATGATTAATATTGTCATTATTAAAGATTGTATGCTACTGTGTAATTTGTGGAAGATGACTTGTCTAAGAGATATAACAAATACTACATATTTCTCCTTACCTAATATTTCAGTAGTTGGCCAGGGATAAGGGGGAGAATTTAATGTAATAAGACCCTTTTTCTTGACCCTGTTGCCCACTTGACAGTGAGCTCTAAATATTTTAGGAGTTGAAACTCCAGCAAGGCTAAATCTTGTGACTTTGAACAGTAATCAAGTACCCCTACCAGGATCAAAATTTTTCTCCTCCACATACTGAAAAAAAAAAAAAAGAAAGAAAGAAAAGAAAAGGTTTTTATGTTTTGAATAAGAATAAGGGGTCAGAACAAAGAGGACCTAATCAGAGAATACAGACTGTTCAGATTAAAGGGAAAATCATGTATCACAAAGGGGCAGCAAGTTGATTCCTGCAATGCACCCAGTATCGTATGAAAGATAGAGCTCTGGACTGAATGAACAGTCAGATAAAGGGAGGAAGGAGGGAAAGTGGAGGGAAACAAGAAAGTGAAGAAAAGCAATCAGAAAGCAAGCTTTAAGAAAAGCAAGCAAACGAGAAATTCTAGCCTAAAAGTAAATAGTACCAGGCAGTTTCCAGAGTGTATAGGAGAGAAGTGACCCCTCCTTAACAATAGGATTTATAAAAATGTGGTACTTAGAGGGAACTTTTAATTAAGTATGTAAGCAAAGGATTATTTTTCTTTTTTGAAGAAAAGCAGTCAGGGCTCTGATACAAAGAGGTGACATTCCAGCATAGAAAGCTGTGATATACAGACAGAATAAGAGAGACAAAAGGTCATCAGAAATTGAACAGAGGAGAAACAGGACCAGGACAGCAGTTTTAAAAAACTCAATCATGTCATGGGAAATAAGTTTGGAATTATTGTCAGAATAGTGTGACATACAAAATGATAGTCACAATAGAGTCTAACAATTATGAAATAACTACATGGCACCCCTTCCTTGAGGTGGGTTCATTCATTCTTGACTAATTTTCAGTTATGTGAATCATTCCATGTTAAAGAAACCTTCCCAACAATTTTATAGATGTGTTTCTTGATAGGGTCTTCCCTGGTGGCTCAGTGGTCAAGAATCTAACTGCAGTGCAGGAGACCAAGTTCAACACCCCTAGGTCAGGAGGAGGAAATGGCAATCCTCTTCAGTATTCTTGCCTGGGAAATCCCATAGAGAGAAGAGCCTGGCAGGTTATAGTCCATCAGGTTACAAAGAGTCAGGCAGCACTAGCAACTAAACTTCAACAACACATCTTGGTAGGGGAATCCTGTCTGAGAAAGACCAGTGTGAGCTGACTAGAGAGGGTAGGATCTACTAGGAATAACCCCTTAAATAATAGCATCTTAAGCAATGGCACCCTGCTCCAGTACTGTTGCCTGGAAAATCCCATGGACAGAGGACCCTGGTAGGCTACAGTCCATGGGGTCGCTGAGACTCGGACACGACTGAACAACTTCACTTTCACTTTTCACTTTCACTTTTCACTTTCATGCATTGGAGAAGGGAATGGAAACCCTCTCCAGTGTTCTTGCCTGGAGAATCCTAGGGATGGGCGAGCCTGGTGGGCTGCTGTCTATGGGGTCATACAGAGTCGGACATGACTGAAGTGATTTAGCATAGCATAGCATAAGCTTATTTTTAACCTTGTTCTGTTTTTTAACTACATACTATATTTCTCCTGGAGACATTCATCTGTTGGCCAAGATTAACATGTCCTTTTCTCTGCAGGCCTTCAATTCCACTGCACTGAAGTAGTTATGATAGCAACAATCAGACTTGCTGGTGTTAGGAAATGCATCCTAACGCTATCTCAGGGGATAATTTGCTAATTCTTGTTAATAGATGAAGGACAACCTAATACTTTTCGCAAATACACTTTGTGTCAGGCTTTGTGAATCCTATGAATTATACCATTTAATTCTGGCAGGTGTCCTATGATTTGAACTATCCCTTTATAATAGATGAAGAAACTGAGGCAAATGTAGACTGAATAAAATGTCTGAGATCGCAGTGCTGCAAGAGGAAGAGCTGGTCTAAGACACCCACTGAGCATATGTAAGTTTAGCTCAGTGTATAAATTGCCTTCTTAACATTTTTCACAAAATTGTACTTGATAGCTTTTACAAAGTGGACAAACTCATGGGTTACAGCCTGGAATCAGGGTTTCTTCAGGCTTCCTATTTGCTGGAAAAAAAAGTAACGCTGTCACTAGGTGCAGCATCCAAGCAGGCTCAGCAAGTGATAAACCTTAACGCAGCCGTTTACAGCAGTCTTCATAAGTGTCTGAATAACATTCGAATTGATCCTTGAAGCTTTTCTGGCTAGTGTATATAAGCTATTCCTAAAAAATGCATGACTTTGAGCAGACATATAGCCTAGCTTCCCACTGGAATCCAGAGCTGAAGGAATAAGTTTTGTAATGTAGTCTGAAATCAAGAAAGTTGATTCCTCCAGCTCTATTTTTCTTCTCAGGTTTGCTTTGGCTATCCAGGGTCTTTTGTGTTTCCATACCAAAAAAAAACAAAAAGAAAAAGAATAGGCTTTACCTATTCCCAGAGGAGATCCAAAGGTAGAAAGGGAGAATTTGTAAGATATGTGGAAGTATAAATAAATTTACTTACAATCATCATCATCACCTTCACAATAATAATAACATCGGAAAGCATATCCTCAAAGACCAACATTTCAGAAGATGCCTGTCTTCCCAATGCCTGAGGTTAATAAGGCAGTAGTTCCTGTCCCCAACTTCCTAGCTCCAAAATCTCCTAGCAATTGACATTCTTCTGAGAAAAGCAAACATACTCATGCGTAAAACCTTTAGCCCTTGATGTTTTCAGAAAGCAAATTAATCCACATGGTAGATTAAAAATATAAAAGGGAAACTTGAGGGTGGTGCCTCTTGGTGATGGCAGGAATAGCAATTTGATGATTGAAGAATGTATAAGTGGCCTGGCAGCAGGGACAGGCTGTGAGCTCTGAGCCCCTCTGGGTTTGCTGGCTGTGGGAGTCCTAATTACGAGCATAATAGATAAACTCATCATAGCCGCAACAAGCTACTTAAGTCGGTCCTGCTAATAACAGCCAATTAAGTTTGCATTATGAAATGATTTCTAGAATTGAAGGTAGGTGGACTTTTAATTATGGTTGTTTGAAAACATTGAAGATTTTGAATCAAGGGCTTGAAGTATTATCTTTGGTATGTGGTAATAGTTTTGATCTTTCTAAATTGTTCTCTGTACCTAAAATGGCAAATCACTGAAAAGTGGGGTCACATTGTTATGCAACTTGAGTATAGATGAGTGTTATGTGTTTATATTATTTCTTCCTCCAGACATTCCATTATTTCTGCTTAATTTTAATCAAGACACCAAATGGCCTTTTATCTTTTTTTTTCTTCCCCCTGCATGAATTCTAACTACCTAATATTTGTTTTTGAATTTAATAAATGCCTTCTTCTCAACCCCTTACAGCTAAGTGTTTGAACTAGTGGGTTGGTAATGAAGATATATAGAGATAAAGCAGTAACAGAAACATTGGAATTACATAGATTAGGTCTGCTGTGTCTAATGATGTCTGTAATGCTTTGATTTCCCTCTAGCTGCCTCTCGAAGTCTAAGATGAATAAATATCAAACAACTGAAATCATAGTGTAAGATCACAGGAGAAGAAGCCTCAATTTCACCAGAGGTCTCACACCGTAAACACTATTTCCAACCAATACACATCCGTTGCTTTCCACAGGCACATTTTGGAATCCCTCCATTTAGTTATTTGTGCTTGTTTATTTGATTGGTTGTTTTGCCCTGTTGTAATGCAAGATTCTACATTTAGATGCACATGGAAGACAGGAAAGTCTGTTTCTCTGTAGATGTTTAATAAGAGCTTTTGTTGATAGAGTGGATTTAGATGTAAATCAGTCTGCTAGTCCACAGCAGTGGTTCTCAAACTCTAGCATAATGAGAATCTCCTGGAGGATTTGTGAAAACAGGGATTTCTGGGCTCCAGCCCCACTGTTTAACATTCAGTAGGTCTGGGGAGGGACATGTACATTTTCTATAGAGTTCACACTTTGAATCCCAGATCTGTTGGCACTAATAACACAGCAACAGTGAGTAATATGATACAAAAACACATGGCGTATTTCGTCAGGACCTAAAGTCTCATTTCATTCACTTTAAGAATATGATTCTACATGAAGAAAAAGGAGCCAGGTCTGTGGTTCCATTAATATGGGCATCAGATATTGCAATATTTCCAAGAACCAGTCTAACATGTGAGAGAGAAGGTATTCTGTGATAGTAGCCAAGGTCTATCTGTTTGCCTAAATTTCAGTAACATTAATGCTGTCTTACATACTATATCTGACCACTTAGGTTTTATTTTTATTATGACTACTATTATAGCTACATCATCATGAGGAACAACAAAGTTAATATTATTTTCATTAGTTCAAAAGGTAAATTTAGCACTCATTTTCATTCATTTTTCCCTAAATCTTCAAACCCCAGGTCACTGGGTCATGTTAGACGTATCATCTATCTAGGAAAAATGAAGTTAAGAACACAAGTATTGGACATAGCAGACTTTCATCACCGTTCTTAAAAAAAAGTCACATTTTGGGAGAAATATAAGATTTCTGACCAAAGTCCTTGCGAAGTTAGAGGTACAAATGTCCAATAAGGTCAGAGTCTGAAAGGAATCAGAGCAGGAATAGAGTCACAGATCCACACATTCCAGACAGCAACATGATCATAGAGGAAGCCAAGACTGACTCACGAGACTGGCAAACAAATAAACACATTTCATCTGGGGCCAGTTGTTTCAGGGATTTTATGGTTTATATCACGTTAATGAACCAATCAAATTTGTTTTAGATACCTATGCATTCCTCAGTATAGAGTTCAAACCCCTGAAAGCCCGTCTCTTACTTTATCTTTAGCAAATGTCTCTGTTGTATCAGTTTTCTGCCTATGCCTGCCATCCCTGGAAGACTTTGTATACTTAAGTCCTTCTGAGATGGTAACTGAAATTGGTGGACTAACAGAGATTACATGGTTTAGAACAAGAGTGTGTGGAGATGAGATCATCTAATTTTGTCAACTTACAGATGAATATATTTAGGTGAAGATGGATGAATGTCATACAGCTAGTTAGTGACACAGATGTCAAAGGAGTTCTGTTCAGTTCAGTCGCTCAGTAGTGTCCGACACTTTGTGAATCCATGGGCTGCAGCAGGCCTGGCTTCCCTGTCCATCACCAGCTCCTGGAGTTTACCCAACTCATGTCCTATTGAGTTGGTGATGCCATTAAACCATCTCATCCTCTGTCATCCCCTTCTCCTCCTACCTTCAATCTTCCCCAGCATCTGGGTCTTTTCAAATGAGTCAGTTTTTCACATCAGGTGACCAAAGTATTGGAGTTTCAACTTCAGCACCAGTACTTCCAATGACTATTCAGGACTGATTTCCTTTAGTATGAACTGGTTGGATCTCCTGGCAGTCCAAGGGACTCTCAAGAGTCTTCTCCAACACCACAGTTCAAAAGCATCAATTCTTTGGCGCTCAGCTTTCTTTATGATCCAGCTCTCACATCCATATTTGACCACTGGAAAAACCACAGCCTTGACTAGATGGACCTTGGTTGGCAAAGTAATGTCTCTGCTTTTTAATATGCTATCTAAGTTTTTCATAGCTTTTCTTCCAAGGAGCAAGTGTCTTTTAATTTCATGGCTACAGTCAGCATCTGCAGTGATTTTGCAGCCCAAGAAAACAAAGTCTCTCACATTTCCACTATCTCCCCATGTATTTGCATTAAATGATGGAACCGGATGCCATGATATTCGTTTTCTGAATGTTGAGCTTCAAGCCAACTTTCTCACTCTCGTCTTTCACTTTCATCAAGAGGCTCTTTAGTTCTTCTTCACTTTCTGCCATAAGGGTGGTGTCATCTGCATATCTGAGATTATTGATATTTCTCCCAGCAATCTTGATTCCAGCTTGTGCTTCCTCCAGCCCAGTGTTTCTCATGATGTACTCTGCATATAAGTTAAATAAGCAGGGTGACAATATACAGCCTCGACATACTCCTTTTCCTATTTGGAACCAGTCTGTTGTTCCATGTCCAGTTCTAACTGTTGCTTCCTCACCTGCATACAGGTTTCTCAAGAGGCAGGTCAGGTGGTCTGGTATGCTCATCTCTTTCAGAATTTTCCACAGTTTATTGTGATCCACACAGTTGAAATCTTTGGCATATTCAGTGAAGCAGAGATAGATGTTTTTTTCTGGAACTCTCTTGCTTTTTCGATGATCCAGTCAGTTCAGTTCAGTTCAGTTACTTAGTCCTGTCCGACTCTTTGCGACCCCATGAAGTGCAGCACACCAAGCCTCCCTGTCCATCATCAACTCCCGGAGTTCACACAAACTCATGTCCATCGAGTGGGTGATGCTATCCAGCCATCTCATTCTCTGTCGTCCTCTTCTCCAATGGATGTTGACAATTTGATCTCTGGTTCCTCTGCCTTTTCTAAAACCAGCTTGACCATCTGGAAGTTCACAGTTCGTGTACTGTTGAATTCTGGCTTAGAGACTTTCAAGCATTACTTTGCTAGCGTGTGAGATGAGTGCAACTGTGCGGTAGTTTGAGCATTCTTTGGCATTGCCTTTCTTTGGGATTGGAATGAAAACTGACCTTTCCAGTCCTGTGGCCTCTGCTGAATTTTCCAAATTTGCTGACATATTGAGTGCAACACTTTCACAGCATCATCTTTTAGGATTTGAAATAGCTCAACTGGAATTCCATCACCTCCACTAGCTTTGTTCATAGTGATGCTTCCTAAGGTCCACTTAACTTCTCATTCCAGGATGTCTGGCTCTAGGTGAGTGACCACACCATCGTGATTATCTGATAAAGGAGTACTGAATTACAATTCCCTCCATTTTACACTTTCTCTTATTCCATACAACATCTTAAGGAGTTAGTTTATTCTAAAAGATTCCTGTCAAGTCTGCCCTTATTTCGAACTCTGGATATTTAAAATTGACCTACTTGTTAAGTGAATTACATTGTGTATTAGGACTCTGCTTCTCAGTGGAAAAGAACCAATAGAACTTACAGATATAGACATGCAGCAGTTGATAGAGATGTCAATAAAGAGAAAGGTTTATTTTAAGGAATTGGCCCACAGGATTGTGTGGCTGGAAAGTCTGAAATTTGTAGAGCAGGACAGGGTTTGGATGTTCAGAGTAGATTTGATTCTGTGGTCTTAAGTCCAAAATCTGTAGGGCAAGACAGGAGCTTGGAAATTCAAAATGAGTTTAAATGTTGCAGTCTAGAAGCAAAATTACTTCTTCATATGGAAACCTTAATTTTTACCCTTAAATCTTTCAATTGAGTGGATAAGGTCCCCCCACATTATCTTCACACAAAGTAAATAAATTGTAAATCACATACAGAAATACCTTTACAGCAGCCTCTAGGCTAGTATTTGACCAAAAAAAAAAACAAACAAACAAACAAAAAACTGGACACAATAGCCTAAGCAAGTTGACACTTACTATGAACCATCACACACTGGTTTACTTGTGATTCCTAAATACGCATTTCTTTCAACAGTCTGCGACTTGAGATCAGGTTTATTTAGAAAGCACCAAGTTGACAACTGTCCAAGTTAAGCAATGTTTTGCAATCTAAGCTTCCCTGATATTGTGATCAGCACAGGTGTGATTGTCCTCTTCATTAATTTTCATACCTTTGAGTGACGACAAAACTCTAAAGCCTACATACCTAGAACAGGTTTAGACAGATACACAGTGGGGGTTCCTAACTATCTCAGTATGTAAAAATAGTTTGTAAATTGTAAAATGCAGCTCACCGTTCAATAACTTTTAAGTCACCTTCAAGCAATCGGTTATTAGCTTAGTTGCTTCTCTTTCTATTAAAAAAAAAAAGACAATTTCTGATTTAAGGATAAATTTACATTGGTCATCTGAGACCACAAAAATAAAGCTTGAAATTGCCTGGAATTTTCCATATAAATTATAAGAAGATTACCTCAACCTTTGCTTACATTAACTTATGCTTAAAAATGAAAGGTTTCCTAAAGGACGTTTAGTTCTTGCACAGACTCATGCATGTAGACTACCGTCACATCTAAAACTCTGGCCTTGCCCAGACCCCGCTCTTTCTGTTGCTTCCTGACATTCATCCTAACTGTCCCTCCACTCTTATTCCTTTCTTCAGAATTTACAACCATAAACTCTGTGTGACTAGCAAAAGTGAGTGCAATTTAGCAATTATGAAAAAATAGTCCCTTCTATTCACTGGGATTGTATAATTTTTTTTGCTTGTTTTGTACTTTACTAAACTGTGAAATACTATAATGTATCTTCATTGACCTGCTTTGTACACTTTTAACTATATGAGATTTAACTATGTAGTTATAGTTCATTTATTTTCAGTTCTAAATGGAATGTTGTTATACGGCTTCATTTCTATGTAGTCAGTCTTTTCTCAGTGAGTGTTTGGGTTGTTGCAGCTCCTTGGTATTGCAAACAATCCTGTTACACACTTTTCCTGGGGAATATTCTCTTGAATAAACTCCCTAATGATCTTGATTGGATTGCTCATCTCTACTAGTCCTTTTCTTATAAAAGAAATTCAAAAGCTCTCTTCTAAAATTTATGAGTCACATATCTGTTGGTATTGTTTGGTTCAAAGACATAAGCAGATACAACCATTAAAAAAATCAAAGTATGTTTCAATATATTGAAATTTTCTGGGAGGTAAATTTCATGTTAAGAAATGCACAAAAGATCTGAAAATTATGGTCATAGTTTATTTTAAGTTTAGTGAATTCAATAACTTACTGGAATTTTAAAAATTTAATTACCCTAAATAATAGCATGGGTTTGTTTTGATTTCTTTTATTTCACTTTGCTTTTAAATGCTGAATCGATGAGTGTACCCGAATGTTGAGATCTCACACCTTCTATGTACTGCCGTGTGTAACTGCATTGCTTAGAAAACATTACTTATTCTTGAAAATCTAGATCAAGTATCATGACCCTGACGAAGAGTCCCATGATTCTGCTGCTGTCCGGTGCTTAGTCACTCAGTCCTGTCTGTAGCCTCCCAGGCTCCAGGGGATCTTCCCCATCCAAGAATTGAACCAGGGTCTCCTGCATTGCAAGCCGATTCTTTACCAGCTGAACTACCAGGGAAGCAATCTCTGCCCCCCATGATTCTACCACTACTACTACTAAGTCGCTTCAGTTGTGTCCAACTCTGTGCAACCCCACAGACTGCAGCTCACCAGGCTCCCCCGTCCCTGAGATTCTCCAGGCATGGTCGCTGGAGTGGGTTGTCATTTCCCTCTCCAATACATGAAAGTGAAAAGTGAAAGTGAAGTCACTCAGTCGTGTCCGATTCTTAGCGACCCCATGGACTGTAGCCCACCAGGCTCCTCCATTCATGGGAGTTTCCAGGCAAGAACACTGGAGTGGGGTGCCATTGCCCATGATTCTACTTATTGCTAAATCACTCTCTACTCAGTTTCCCTGACATTTTCCCCTGGAACAGCAGTACATCATCGAGAAAAGCTATAGAAGATTAGGCACCTACTATGTGTCAGGTACTTGCTCAGTATTTAGTCTTCATAAAAGTCCAAAGGAGTTAAGATAAAGACCTTCATTTTATAAATTAAAGATTAATTGTTAAATTATGTAAAGGACCCAAGACCCTGCAATTTGTAATATGCAAAGACAGGATTTAACCCTCTTATTAGTTAGCTAATTAAATTTATTGATTCATGAAGACGTTGGCTAGAACTAAACAAACTTTTTATTTATCTGTTTATCCCAACCCCAAGTGAATCCTGTGGCATAAAATAATTAATAAAATGTGAGTGACTGAATAAATGAATGAATAAGGAGATAAAGTATTTTTGATAAATTCAAGTCTTTTATTTGTAGAGAATGCAAAATGTTAAACCACAAAGAGGAAAGAACATTAAATTTTTAGTTCCCCTATGCATCTTACTTCAAGATTTCCTCTAGAGGCTAACAACTTTTTACCTCTCTCACCAGGTTAAAACACAACTATTTTTTTATTGTGACTAATGGGGAGGTTATCATGATATTTGATGGAAAAAGTCAATTAATGAATACATTCTGTGAAATACAATGGCTAGAGGAGATATCTAATACCAGACTTTACTCTTTTGCAAAGTATATATATATATATATATATATATATATATATATATATATATATACATACATATATATATGTATGTATATATAAATATACATTTAGCAAAATATAATTAACATAAAAGCCATAAATGCTCACCAGAAAGTTTTGGCAGGTACTTGGATGAATTGCCTGATGTGCCTCTTAATCTTTTGTAAGAGGGTGGCTCTTTCTTCCTTCCTGTCTACAGCTCTGTGTAGGTAAACCTCCACAAGTTTAATGTAGTGTCCACCTTCTCTGGTGTATTACTGTTTCTAGATGTGGGTTTGACCCCTGCACCATGAAGACTCCATGGTGGAGGACACAGCAGCCCACAACAGTATTCTTGCCTGTGAAATCCCATGAACAGAAAAGCCTGGTGGCATAAAAACATATAAAAGACATACAAACTTCTATGATTATCATTAAATGAGTAAATATTCTTTCAAATGTAATACATTTAGCCCATAAAATCTCAAGTCATATGCACTGTCAGAATTATAACTTTGTGTTAGAAAGAAAAATGTTAGTCGCTCAGTAATGTACAACTTTGCAATCCCATGGACTATAGCCCACCAGGCTCCTCTCTCCACGTGGATTCTCTAGGCAAGAATACTGGTGTGGGTTGCCATGCTCTCCTCTAGGGGATGTTCCTGACCCAGGGATCAAACCCAGATCTTCCACACTGCAGGCAGATTCTTTAACTTCTGAGCCACCCAGGAAGTTATTATGGGAAGCTAAATTTTATTGAGCAGATTTCAAAAAGGTAATGGAACTCAAAATAATTTTTTTTAAATTTGTGCCAGTTATTTTAATGTCATTAGTTAATGAGGGAAACAATAAGTCCTTGTTATTTAGTCACTATGTTGTGTCCAACTCTTTTGCAATCCCATAGATTATAGCCCACCAGGATTTTCCGTTCACGTGATTTACAGGCAAGAATACTGGAATGGGTTGCCATGCCCTGCCCCAGAGGGTCTTCCTGACACAGGGATTGAATCCACATCTGGAAACAGTAAGGTACCATAGATATTTCAGAAGGAACCTCAAAGAACCTACACAATCAAAAATTGTGACAATGAATTTATGACAATCAGTCAATTTCTATAGGGCAATATTCAACAACATTATACCAGAGAGAACTTTTGCATTTGTACGAACTGGAATTACTTTCATTATTATCAGGTCTCTACAACTTGAAGAGTTTCAAATGGCTCAAGAGCAATGAAAAATGAAGTGTTATAAAAGGTAAGCTATACAGGATATTATTGTTGTTGTTCAGTTGATCAGTCATATCCAACTCTTGTCAACCCCATGGACTGAAGCACACCAGGCTTTCCTGTCTTTCACCATTTCCCAGAGCTTGCTCAAACTCATGTCCACTGAGTTGGTGATGCCATCCAACCATCTCATCCTCTCTCGTCCCTTCTCCTCCTGCCTTCAATCTTTCCCAGCATCAAGGTGTTTTCCAAAGAGTCAGTTCTTCACATCAGGTGGCCAAAGTATTGGAGTTTCAGCTTCAGCATCAGTCCTTACAATGAGTATTCTGTACTCTAAAATTTTTGCCCATTTCAAAATATTTCACAATATGTTCTGATACTTAACAGAACTTGAAAATGCTTTTTCATAAACTGCAGACAGTTGACTCTGTCTGGGATGTAGGATGTCTGATCAAGGTTCCAAGAAAGTGAGGTTACTTTTCATGAGAACAAGAATGGACTGTACATGGCTTCTGAAGTGGAGTGTATGAGAAAGAGAAAAGGGAGCAGGTGAATGGGGAAAGTTGTAATGCTCCCTATGCACCCCCCACCAACTTTTCTGAAGTCTGAGCAATAAAGCAACTAAACTGACAGCATTTTGTATGACTGGATTTTAGTGACAGTTGGTAGAAAGAAGAATTCTCCTTTGTGTTGTGACAGTGTAGTACAGGGCCAGCATATGACAGCCCAAAACAGGAGCAGAGGGGGTTTTGAGATAAGAACCTGGAGGAGCTGGAGACTTACCTAGGGCATTGTGGAGGCAATCTTGTCCATAACCATAGGATCAGAGAGTTGCTAGGTCAGTGTTCAGTTCAGTTCAGTCACTCAGTCATGTCTAACTCTTTGCTACCCCATGGACGGCAGCACGCCAGGCTTCCCTGTCTATCATCAACTCTTGGAGCTTGCTCAAACTCATGTCCATTGAGTCAGTGATGCCATCAACAATCTCATCCTCTGTCATTCAGTTCTGCTCCTGCCTTCACTCTTTCCAAGCATCAGGGCCTTTTCAGATGAGTCAGTTCTTCACATCAGGTGGCCAAAGTATTGGAGTTTCTACTTCAGCATCAGCCCTTCCAGTGAATATTCAGGACTGATTTCCTATAGGATTACTGGTTTGATTTCCTTGCAGTCCAAGAGACTCTCAAGAGTCTTCTCCAGCACCACAGTTCAAAAACATTAATTCTTTGGCACTCAGCTTTCTTTATGGTCCAGCTCTGACATCCATACATGACTGTTGGAAAAACCATAGCTTTGACTAGACAGACTTTTGTCGGCAAATCAATGTCTCTGCTTTTTAATACACTGTATGGGTTTTTCATAGCTTTTCTCCCAAGGAGCATGTGTCTTTTAATTTCATGGCTGCATGCACGATATGCAGTGATTTTGGAGCCCCCTAAAAATAAAATCTTTCACTATTTCCCCATCTATTTGCCATGAAGTGATGGGACAGGATGCCATGATCTTAGTTTTCTGCATGCTGAGTTTTAAGCCAACTTTTTCACCCTCTCCTCTTTCACTTTCATCAAGGGGCTCTTTAATTCTTCACTTTCTGCCATAAGGGTGGTGTCATCTGCATATCTGTGGTTATTGATATTTCTCCTGGCAATCGTGATTCCAGCTTCTGCGTCATCCAGCCTGGCATTTCTCATGATGTTCTCTGTATATAAGTTAAATGAGCAGGGTGACAGTATACAGCCTTAACGTACTCCTTTCCTGATTTGGAGCCAGTCTGCCGCCCCATGTCACACTGTGTTACATATAAAATGTTGAAGGCAATAACTATCATAAAAGTTATTTTGAATAATGAAAGCATGCCTGCCCTTTACAGTTTTATTGTTTTTTAATTGGGGTGTAGTTGCCTTATAGGGTTGTGTTAGTTTCTGCTGTACAACAAGGCAAATCAACCATATGTATACCTACATCTCCCCCCCAGTCCCACCTTTTCCATCCCTCCCATCCCTTCTAAGTCACCTAAAGCACGATAGAGCATGGAGGTGAGCTCCCTGTGCCATGCAGTAGGTTCCTACCAGCTGTCTCTTTCACACACGAATGTAAATACGTCAACCCCAGTCTCCTGGTTCACGCCCCAACCCTGTGTCCTCACAACACTTCTCTGCATGTGCATCTCTCCCTGCCCTGAAAGTAAGTTCATCTGTACCAGTTTTCTAGATTCCTCATGTGTGCATTAATTTTGAAATGATTACTTGGAAAATAGTTCCTGTGCTTCTTACAGATGATATGTTTAGTACCCATCAATTCTCATTGAATATTAATATCCTCCCTAGATGGCATCACCGACTTGGACATGAGTTTGGGTGAACTCTGGGAGTTGGTGATGGACAGGGAGGCCTGGCATGCTGTGGTCCATGGGGTCGCAGAGTTGGACATGACTGAGTGACTGAACTGAACTGAACGACTTCTCCATTTTCTACCTAATCCTGTTGCATTGGTAATGTCTTATTTCTCTTCTCTGCTTATCTAATATCTTTCAAACAATTTATGCCAGGACTTGGTTACAGTGGTGCCTTTAAATTTTCCTTTGTCTGAAGATGTCTTACACCTAGAACAAAGCCACTAACAATATCGTTGTGCTCTCCTCAGTTAGACCACAATCTCTTGGAAAACACAGAACAGTACATTTGCCATCTGTTTTTGTTCTTCAGTAAGATTTGCTCCTTTAAGGAGCATATTATGAGTTCGTAATAAAGGAGTCTAAAATAAATGACAGGTATAGTAAAGCAGTTATAAGTTGTATCACCTGAAGCCATTTATATTAATTACAACATGATTGAGGCTTTGCTCACATGAATTTGAGTCAAGATCAGATTAATTGACATTCCAAAATTGTCTGTTGAGTGATGCTGATGTACTGGACATCGTCATATTCATATCTCAGTTAATTATTTTTGTTTTTCTGGAAGTATAATTTCCAAGAGGTGAAAATAGATGCAAAGTTAAGAAAATCTTTTAGTGGTCATGCAATTATTGAATGCCAGTGTCAGACCTCTAATCAACCTGTCTAATTTTTTATAATATTTTTATTGTGTCACAGTTATCTGCCAGCTATGTCTGGGTTAAACCTACATAATTCAGTGGAGATCTCAGGGCATAGTAAAGTGGATGCAGTGCACAGAATCAGCCACCATCTCTCTATTTTTCTATTCTCGTCTTTGTTTTTTTCTTCAACATACCTCTTCTTTCCTCCACACAGAAGACAGTGTAGATGAAAATAAAAGCAATATTTTAATTAGATATATATTTGACCTTAAACAAATCAATACATTTGTAATATTGTTACCTGAATAGTTTCAGTATCCTTAGACATCAGTGATTTCACAAACTTCAGGAATTTGGTCATAATCTGGAGATGCTACAAAAGTCCAATGTATTACTTTTATTTTTTCTCATTTTCACTTTTATTTTTTCTTTGCTGTCATTTATATCTTGGGTCTTCCAATGCCACTGAAATGAGCTAGTACATCTGTGGACACTCAGGATTTAAAGAGTGTAGATGATGATCTAAATTAGCCTTTGGATTGTCTCAGCCTCGAGACCGAATTGAATGTCTCTTCTCATCACTGAATTTTACAGGATGTATTCATTTAGTTGACTTCTTCCATCAGTTGTCATGATAACTTTCCCATTCTCATGATGAGGAGATAATTAGGTGTTAACTTGGTGTGTAAGGTAAAAAGCTGCCAACTGCTAGACAGAAGCTTGATATAGGATGTGTAGAGACCTAGAAATTAATGTTCTCATCCGATTGAGGCTTAACACTTTATAAATCTTTAAGAATTTACTTTGAAAAGGCATATGAATTCAAAACGCTGAACAAAAGCCACTTCAAACATTTTATGTTTAAAGGAGAAACTGTTTTATTAACATAGAAGCATTTTCCCTTAATAAGTAATTGTTTCGATATATCAATCAAACTGTGTAATCAGTTACTCTAAAATTCAAAGTAGAAATCAAGGTAATAGACTGATACATAGGAAGGAAGTAAAATCTGATTTGAATTCTGGCCCTGCCAACTGTAAGCTCTATGGTTTAAGGAAAATTAAATTCGGCGGGGTTGGGGGGGGGGGGAGGCGCTCAGTTTCCCCATCTGTAGAAAGTCATTTAGCACATTAACCATTAGAGTTCAGCTGTAAATTGACAGGCTGTAACAGGGCTCTCAGCCCTCAGGGGTACATAGTTTGTCGTGTGCATGAATAGCCAGGGTTCTGAATGATCCGTCTCTGTAATTTCACCCCACTTAGTGTAAGTGCTTCTTCTTTTCTTTCTATTCAAAGACCCTTTGGGGCTTCCCATCTATCTTCTCTCTACTCTGTCTGCTTGATAAATTTTCTTTCGTTTTTCCCTTTTATTCTAATTATCTTTTTTTTTTCTCCTCAGAGTACTATTTTTTATTTCCACATTCATGCTTCATCTTTTTAGCTAACACTTTCCTCTGTCATTATCAAAAACAGTTTAAAAGGAAAAATCACATTTTTGTTCTCTGTCAGTGTGTTTGTGTGTTTGATTTATAAGAAATGGCCTTCTGCTGTGTGTTCTTGACACCCAACTTTACATATTTACTCAAAATGTTTATTTTGAACTCTGAAAAGCACTAGAACATGCATTACTAAGTAGAGTGAGTGTATTAATTTTCTATTGATACATAACAAATGACCAAATATTTAGTAGCATAAAACAACCCATATTTATTATCTCATAGTCTCTCTGAGTAAGGAATCCAGGCATAACTTGGCTAGGCTCCCTGGAAGGCTGCGATCATGGTGTTTGCCAAGAATTGATTCTCATTCTCATCTGAGGGCTTTCCTAGGTCATGTGGGAACAATCTGTTTCCAAGTTCATGTGATTGTTGGCAGAATTCAGTTTCTTATAGGCCACTAGACTGAGGGTCTAAGTTTCTTGCTGGCTGCAGGTCAGAGGTCTCCCTCAGCCCTTTGGCACCTGGTTCTATTCAATCCACAGCTCACAACACAGTGGCTTCCTTCTTTCTTTATTTCATTGGGGTATAGCTGCTTTACAATGCTGTGTTACTTTTTGCTGTGTGACGAAGTGAATCAGCCATACGTATACATATAACCCTTCCCTCTTGGACCTCCCTCCCACCCCATCATCCTGTTCCACCCTTCTAGGTCATCACAGAGCAACAAGCTGAGCTCCTTGTGCTATCCTGCATAGCAAGATCTTTTGAGACCCTCTTCCTAGAATAATGAAAATAAAAACAAAAATGAACATATGGGACCTAATGAAAAGCTTTTGCTCAGCAAAGAAAACCATTAAAAAAAAGGAAAAGACAGCCTCCAGAATGGGAGAAAGTATCTGCAAACAAAGCAACTAACAAGTGATTAATTTACAAAACATATAAATAGTCCTTGCAGCTCAATATCAAAACGAACAAACAAACCAATCAATGAATGGGTAGAAGACCCAAATATACATTTTCCAGAAAAGATGCATGCATGCATGTATGCTAAGTTGCTTCAGTTGTGTCTAACTCATTGCAACTTCATGGACTGTAACCTGCCAGGCTCCTGTGTTCATGGAATTCTCTAGGCAAGAATACTGGAGTGGGTTTCCATGCCCTCCTCCATGGAATCTTCCTGACCCAGGGATCAAACAGGTGTCTCCTGAATAGACAGGCAGATTCTTCACCACTAATGCCACCTGGGAGGCCATAAAGAAGACGTAGAGATGGTCAAGAGACTATCAAATGTATCAGAAGATACTCAATATTATTTTCAGGGAAATGCAGATCAAAAATATTAGGTTGGTGTAAAAATAATAGCTGTTTCAGACCCTGAATTTTAAAACATCATAAATAGGCTTAAGCATATCTTTATTAATCAACTAGAAACCATTACAATCAACACAGTTTTGCCAACAAGAAATAAGCTAGTTTTTTTCCTGCAGCAAAAAAAAAAAAAAAAAAACCCTGTACTTCAGGATTCTGCACACTTTTGGAAAGCATTTTCTGATTCTTGCTGGTTGTGGAATCATTTTCACTGCAAAAAGTTGTCAAGATCTTGACAAAGTGGTAGTCAGTTGGTGAAAGGTCAGGTGAATATTGCAGATGAGGCAACACTTTGTAGCCCAATTTTTCAACTTTTGAAGCATTGGTTATGCAACAGGACATTGTTGCAGAGAAGAACTGTGCCCTCTCTGTTAACCAATGCCAGGCAGCAGGCATTGTAGTTTTTAGTGCATATCATTGATTTGCTGAGCATATTTCTCAGATGTAATAATTTTACCAGGATTCAGAAAGTTGTCATGGATCAGAAGGGCAGCATACCAACAGTGACCAGTACCCTTCTTTGGGGTGAAAATTTGGCATTGAGAATTGCTTTGGAGCTTCTTCTCAGTCCAAGCACTGAGTTAATCATCACTGTGCATAAAATAAGAAACAGTAACACTTCACAGTGATGATTTTCTTGATTTTCCGTCAGCTCATGAGGCATCCACTTATCGTTTTTCACCTTTCCAATTTGCTTCAAATGCTGAACTACCACAGAATTGTCGAAATCAAGTTCTTGATCAACTTCTCATGCAATTGTAAGAAGATACGTTTCAATGATCCTCTGAATTGGTCGTGATTCATAATAGCCAGCCATTATGTTCCTCGTCTTCAAGACTCTATCTTTGCAAAACTTCTTGAACCACCACTGCACTGTATGTTCATTAGGAGTTCCTAGGCCAAATGTGTTGTTGATGTTGCAAGATGTCTCCACTGCTTAATGATACATTTTGAACTTGAATAACGAAATTGCTCAAATTTGCCTTTTGTCTAACATAATTTTCATAGTTGAAAATACATATAAAATAAATAGCAAGTAAACATAAAGCAAGAAATGTGCATTAAAAGGATGTATAACATAACCACATTTATTTAAGAATGTACTCCATTATCAAATGGCAAAATTTCACAATGAAAAACCACAGTTACCTTTGCATCAACCTAATACAAAACCTAACAGTTTTCTTTAAAGGCAGCACAGGACAGGATCTCCCCGGGAGACACATGCTACAATCACATTTAACATGTTTACTTACACCTAATGTTCCTCATTATTTGTGATGCTGAATATGGTAATTTAATATGCTGTTGCACATCAGATGTTGTCATTTTTTATAGCAGTATTTCTAAAAATATAATTTACATATAATTATATGTGGAAGAAGCACAAGCTGGAATCAAAATTGCCAGGAGAAATATCAATAACCTCAGATATGCAGATGACATCACCCTTATGGCAGAAAGTGAAGAGGAACTCAAAAGCCTCTTGATGAAAGTGAAAGTGGAGAGTGAAAAAGTTGGCTTAAAGCTCAACATTCAGAAAACAAAGATCATGGCATCTGGTCCCATCACTTCATGGGAAATAGATGGGGAAACAGTGGAAACAGTTTCAGACCTTATTTTGGGGGGCTCCAAAATCACTGCAGATGGTGACTGCAGCCATGAAATTAAAAAACGCTTACTCCTTGGATGAAAAACTATGACCAACCTGGATAGCATATTGAAAAGCAGAGACATTGCTGCTTTGCCAACAAAGGTCTGTCTAGTCAAGGCTATGGTTTTTCCAGTGGTCATGTATAGATGTGAGAGTTGGACTGTGAAGAAGGGTGAGCATCTAAGAATTGATGCTTTTGAACTGTACTGTTGGAGAAGAGTCTTGAGAGTCTTTTGGACTGCAAGGAGATCCAACCAGTCCATTCTGAAGGAGATCAGCCCTGGGATTTCTTTGGAGGGAATGATGCTAAAGCTGAAACTCCAGTACTTTTGCCACCTCATGAGAAGAGTTGACTCATTGGAAAAGACTCTGATGCTATGAGGGATTGGGTGTAGGAGGAGAAGGGGACAATAAAGAATGAACAACAGATGGCTGGATGGCATCACCGACTCAATGGATGTGAATCTGAGTGAACTCCGGGAGATGGTGATGGACAGGGAGGCCTGGCGTGCTGTGATTCATGGGGTTGCAAAGAGTCGGACATGACTGAGCAACTGAACTGAACTGAACTAATCACATAATCCAGTTGTCTTTGCCATATTATCTTGGTAAGAAGCAAGTCACAGGTCTTGTCTCAAGGGCAAAGGATTCTACAAGAAAACTAGAAAGGCACCATCTGTCCACCTCAGTAAATAAAGGTAAGACTTCTAAACAGCTAAAGATTATTAATCCTATTTCTCTTTTTCATTGATTGATGAAGGCTGTATTATTGATGAACTTATAAATCATATGAAATTGCATGAATTGTATTAAAAGAAAGCAACAGGTCACTAAAAGTCTTAAGTAGTAGGTTAACAGACTTCTGCCTTTAAGTAGAGGCAGTGGTTACTCTCTGGAGAAGGCAATTGCAAACGAAATAAACCATCAATCTATGTAAAAGGCAATGTCACATTGGATTAGGGAGTGGTTATGTAACTGACAATCTGTGGATGAAATTGAGATGCTGTTCTGAAAACAGAATTGGGAGGGCCTGGTTAAAAAAAAAAGAAAGAGAGAGAGAGAAAATTTTGAAAATAACCTCTGGTGTGGAATTGGATGATGCCCGTTTACTGAGACTGAAATCACTGAAAGAGGAGTTTGCTAGATAGAGTCGGTTAGTTTGGACTGTGGCAAAACCTCACCCTATAAAATTTAATTGAAGGACTACGGTTGTAAAAGTAAGAAGAGAAGGTTGAGCATATTCCCAGATAACAGGAGCATTTAGGTAATTGAAGGGAACAGTATCAGGGAAAGGAATTAGAACTGGCAGTCAAAGGGAAGAGAAAATCGATATAATATGACATAACTGCATGATAGTTGTCAGAACCACAAAATTCTGTAACATGACAGATATAAGTAAGATAAGCAATGGAGAATCCTTTGTTTTATCAGTAAAATCATTTCAGTGCACTCCATCAGTGCAGGTTTCTTTTTTAATCTTATAGGTGTTTGGGCTTGAGGGCCTTCTGAGTTTATTTGCAGGCACAGAAAACTAATATTGCAAATTAGTTCCTTAAAGGGCTGTCTACTTTTTTTCTACTTATGGTGAAATTTTGCTTTAGGACAGTTTCATCCAGCACTGAATCCTGAAGAAATACAATCTATATTGGCATCTTGAAAAGTTGTAAATGCTGCACAGCATTTTAGGAAACAGAACAATTGAAACACAAATTATTTGTTCCTTTGGAGATTTATTTGGAATCGAAGCTGCCATTTGTTCTGTAGTGACAAGTCCAGCTCTGGCATTTCTCTTGGAATTCTCTTTGCAAGCTTTTTCTAAGCAACAGCAATTGCAGGATACGACATTCCTGGAGATTAATGACTGCCTGGGAGGGGTTGTTCTTTGGTCCGTTAACCCTAACCAGTCATTAATTTCCATGAAAGATCCTGCATGAAAGTTATTATTACTAATATGAACTGAAAATGAAAGAAACATACAGTAGGTGTATTGATTTCACCCTGCCTTTCAGGATGATGCAGTCATTTCATCTGCATAAGGATCTTCAGAAAACTGAAGGTCCTGCATGGAAACCAATCACTTTGCTGTTCTTGGCAATCCCATTTTGCCTACATTGAAACAATTAGCTTAAAAGGAAATTAAGAGTGCAGAAGTCCCCAGAAAAAATCAAAAAGTCTTGATCCAACCAACAAATGTTGGTTATGTTAAACACAGTAGATTGCCCAGTTTGACAGAAACAGTTCTGTAAGAAGTAGATTTTGGTTTTAACTTACAAAAGGTACACAGCAACTATTTACTCTCTTAAAATATTCTAAATTAACCTATAAAGATTAAAGTAACATTTTGTCCCAAATATATAGTGCTTTTAAAGACACTTTTCACAAAACTTACTAATACAAATCATTATGACAAAAAAAAAAAAGTGCCCTAAACGGCAAAATAGGATCATAATGTTAAATCTTATAAATATACTTTGAATTTATTTTCAGACTAGCAAACATTTCAAAATTCATTTGATAAAACTCATGAAGAAAAAGTTATGTAATATTTTACACATGTATGTGAGAAACAATGACAGTTAAATTGTTTTTGAAATATCATGATATATTTATTTCAATGAAATTCAATCCTCATCTTTCATCTTACAGAATATTTTATACTTTCAGTCTTTTCTTTACAAAGTTGTCATTATATGCTATAATGATAATTGCCAGACAAACCGTTTTTAGCAGTATATGCTTTTATCTTTGATGAAATGAATAGAAAATTTAACTAGGAGATTTGGCATAGAGTCATATATATATGCATGTACTTGGTATATTTGTAGTATATATATATATATATACACATATAACAACAAGGTGTGCACAGATATATTACATACATATATGTGTTTATGTGCACATATATACACACACTCTCACATGAGCGTATGTGTACATATAAGTATATGTTTATATATACTTATACATATGCCCCTGAAAATGTGTGTGTAATTAATAACCAATTTTCAACACATTCAAGCTACAAATTTACTGAAGGAATATTAAGTTATGCATCACATCACCTTTTGACTTTATAAATAACATAAATTTAAGTCACATTTGCATTAATTTATTATAACTGATAATAAAAAACAAGCCTATTCAGTAATTTATAATAAAATATAGTCACATATTATCTCTATAACTTAATACTTCATCATCTGTCTTATAAAATATGTTTATATACTTTCAAAAATGTTTATGTTTATTTCCATTGAAATGTATAATAAATTGTTCCCTTAGAAAAAGTGTTTGTTTTATCTGATTAGATAAACAATAAAGATTCCTTTAGATCTATACATCATTCCTATATTGAATAACCTATATCTAGAATATTAAGTATTGACCAAAATTATTTAAATTTATGATAGCAAAATATTTTTCAAAGTATATCATGATGTTAAAGGTATATTATAAAACTCTAACTATATCATTATTAAGTTATTAAATGGGGTGCTCTAAAGTGAAAGAGTCAAAGATATAATTAAAGGATATTTGATAAAAATCTTATAAAGCTTTTTTGATAGAATTTTCAGAATCTGAGAACAGAAGTGTCATTACTGAATTGGTAACAAATTATTTTGCAAATAATATGGATTCCAATCTGCTTTCAACATTATTAAAGGAGAATCTCATCAATTATCTCTTGATAGATCATTACAAATATTTTTGATGATAAATCATGCTCATTATTTTGGCTTATAACTTGGAAAAAAGTTCAAAAACTTGATTGAATTGTTATAACAAATTCATTCCATTTTGATCTAATAATCTGCATCAATAAGTTTTATCTGCATTTACATCTATGTAAATAAAGAGTAGTCTCATTCTAAACACAAATAGTAAGCCACCATTGGCTATATTAACAAATGAAGTCAACAATATCCACGTATATAAAGCAGTCCAAGCTTATTAATGATGCATTTGAAAAATAGTCTTCCTTTTCATATTTAATCATAATTTATCATTTTAACATGTTTTTCATCAATTGTAGTAATAAAATTATATTTTAAAAAATTTTAAATTTGGCATCATTATTTCACATAAATTTAAATTTCAAATTATGAAGATTTTTATGCAGAAAGATATGACAGAATGATCACATAAAAGCTTTCCATTATTAATAACTATCACAATAGGAGATATTTACAAGAGTATATAAAATAAATTTAGTTCAATAAAAGAAACAGATTATATTATTATTTAAAAAACACGTATGTATTCAGTTCAGTTGAGTTCAGTTCAGACCCTCAGTCGTGTTCTACTCTTTGTGACCCCATAAGCCACAGCACACCACGCTTCTCTGTCCAGCACCAACTCCCAGTGTCCACCCAAACCTATGTCCATCGAGTCAGTGATGCCATCCAACCAGCTCATCCTCTGTCATCCACTTCTCCTACCCTCAGTCTTTCCCAACATCAGGGTCTTTTCAAGTGAGTCAGCTCTTCCCATCAGGTGGGCGAAGTATTGGAGTTTCAGCTTCAACATCAGTCCTTCCAATGAATACCCAGGACTGATCTCCTTTAGGATGGACTGGTTGGATCTCCTTGCAGTCCAAGGGACTCTCAAGAGTCTTCTCCAACAACACAGTTCAAAAGCATCAATTCTTCAGCGCTCTGCTTTCTTTATAGTCCAACTCTTTTATTTTTTTATTTTTATTTTTTTATTTTACTTTACAGTACTGTATTTGTTTTGCCATGCATCAACATGAATCCACCACGGGTGTACATGTGTTCCCAATCCTGAACCCCCCTCCTACTTCCCTCCCCATACCATCTCTCTGGGTCATCCCAATGCATCAGCCCTAAGCATTCTGTATCCTGCATCAAACCTAGACTGGCGATTCATTTCTTATATGATATTATACATGTTTCAATGCCATTCTCCCAAATCATCCCATCCTCTCCCTCTCCCACAGAGTCCAAAAGACTGTTCTATGCTTCTGTGTCTCTTTTGCTGTCTCGCATACAGGGTTATCATTACCATCTTTCTAAATTCCAAATATATGTGTTACTATACTGTATTGGTGTTTTTCTTTCTGGCTTACTTCACTCTGTATAATCGGCTCCGGTTTCATTCACCTCATTAGAACTGATTCAAATGTATTCTTTTTAATGGCTGAGTAACACTTCATTGTGTATATGTACCACAGCTTTCTTATTCATTCATCTGCTGATGGACATCTAGTCTGCTTCCATGTCCTGGCTATTATAAACAGTGAGGCGATGAACATCGGGGTACATGTGTCTTTTTCAATTCTGGTTTCCTCCATCTGTATGCCCAGTAGTGGGATTGCTTGGTCATCAGGCAGCCATGACCAAGTGGGCTTTATCCCAGGGATGCAAGGATTCTTCAATATCCACAAATAAATCAACATAATTCACCACATTAACAAATTGAAAAGTAAAAGCCATATGATTATCTCAATAGATGCAGAGAAAGCCTGTGACAAAATTCGACATCCATTTATGATAAAAACTCTCCAGAAAGCAGGAATAGAAGGAACAGACCTCAACATAATAAAAGCTATATATGACAAACCCACAGCAAACATTATCCTCAATGGTGAAAAATTAAAAGCATTTCCCCTAAAGTCAGGAACAAGACAAGAACTATTCAACATAGTTCTGGAAGTTTTGGCCACAGCAATCAGAGCAGAAAAAGAAATAATAGGAATCCAAATTGGAAAAGAAGAAGTAAAACTCTCACTGTTTGCAGATGACATGATCCTCTACATAGAAAACCCTAAAGACTCCACCAGACACTTACTAGAACTAATCAATGAATATAGTAAAGTTGCAGGATATAAAATCAATGCACAGAAATCCCTTGCATTCCTATA
Organism: Ovis canadensis; assembly: GCF_042477335.2. Classification (NCBI taxonomy): domain Eukaryota; kingdom Metazoa; phylum Chordata; class Mammalia; order Artiodactyla; family Bovidae; genus Ovis; species Ovis canadensis. Next base: position 106,101,778 of record NC_091251.1, read on the forward strand.
TACTAATAATGAGAAAGTAGAAAAAGAAATTAAGGAAACAATTCCATTCACCAATGCAACAAAAGGAATAAAATACTTAGGAATATATCTACCTAAAGAAACTAAAGACCTATATATAGACAACTATAAAACACTGATGAAAGAAATCAAAGAGGACACTAATAGATGGAGAAATATACCATGTTCATGGATAGGAAGAATCAATATAGTATAAATGAGTATACTACCCAAAGCAATCTACACTTTCAATGCAATCCCTATCAAGCTACTAGCGTTATTTTTCACAGAGCTAGAACAAATAATTTCACAACTTGTGTGGAAATACAAAAAACCTTGAATAGCCAAAGCAATCTTGAGATAGAAGAATGGAACTAGAGGAATCAACTTGTCTGACTTCAGGCTCTACTACAAAGCCACAGTCACCAAGATAGCATGGTACTGGCACAGAGACAGAAATATAGATCAATGGAACAAAATAGAAAGCCCAGAGATAAATCCATGCACCTATGGACACCTGTCTTTGACAAAGGAGGCAAGAATATACAATGGATTAAAGGCAATCTCTTTAACGAGTGGTGCTGGGAAAACTGGTCAACCACTTGTAAAAGAATGAAACTAGAACACTTTCTAACACCACACACAAAAATAAACTCAAAATGGATTAAAGATCTAAACGCAAGACCAGAAACAATAGTCCAACTCTTACATCCATACATGACCACTGGGAAAACCATACCCTTGACGAGATGGACCATTGTTGGCAAAGTAACATCTCTGCTTTTTAATATGCTGTCTAGCTTGGTCAAATCTTTCCTTCTGAGGAGTAAGAGTCTTTTAATTTCATGACTGCAATCACCATCTGCAGTGATTTTGGAGCCCAGAAAAATAAAGTCAGCCACTGTTTCCATTGTTTCCCCAACTATTTGCCATGTAGTGATGGGACTGGATGCCATTCTTAGTTTTCTGAATGTTGAGCTTTAAGCCAACATTTTCACTTTCTTCTTTCACTTTCATCAATAAGCTCTTTAGTTCTTCTTCAGTTTCTGCCATAAGGGTGGTGTCACCTGCATATCTGAGGTTATTGATATTTCTCCCAGCAATCCTGATTCCAGCTTGTACTTCCTCCAGTCCAGCGTTTCTCATGATGTACTCTGCATATAAGTTAAATAAGCAGGGTGATAATATACAGCCGCAATGTACTCCTTTTCCTATTTGGAACCAGTCTATTGTTCCATGTCCAGTTCTAACTGTTGCTTCCTGATCTGCATATAGGTTTCTCAAGAGGCAGATTAGGTGGTCTGGTATGCCCATCTCTTTCAGAATTTTCCACAGTTTATTGTGATCCACATAGTCAAAGGCTTTGGCATAGTCAATAAAGCAGAAATAGATGTTTTTCTGGAACTCTCTTGCTTTTTTGATGATCCAGTGGATGTTGGCATTTTGATCTCTGGTTCCTCTGCCTTTTCTAAAACCAGCTTGAACATCTGGAATTTCACGGTTCACGTATTTCTGAAGCCTGGCTTGGAAAATTTTGAGCATTACTTTACTAGCATGTGAGATGAGTGCAACTGTGTGGTAGTTTGAGCATTCTTTGGCATTGCCTTTCTTTGGGATTGGAATGAAAACTGTCATTTTCCAGTCCTGTGGCCACTGCTGAGTTTTCCAAATTTGCTGGCACATTGAGTACAGCACTTTCACAGCATCATCTTCCAGGATTTGAAATAACTCCACTGGAATTCCATCACCTCCTCTAGCTTTGTTCCTAGTGATTCTTTCTAAGGCCCACTTGACTTCACATTCCAGAATGTCTGGCTCTAGGTGAGTGATCACACCATCTTGATTATCTGGGTAGTGAATCTCTTTTTTGTACAGTTCTTCTGTGTATTCTTGCCACCTCTTCTGTGTATTCTTGCCACCTGCTTCTGTTAAGTCCATACCATTTCTGTCCTTTATTGACCCCATCTTTGCATGAGAAGTTCCCTTAGTATCTCCAATTTTCTTGAAGAGATCTCTAGTCTTTTCCATTGTGTTGTTTTCCTCTATTTCTTTGCATTAATCACTGAGGAAGGCTTTCTTATCTCTTCTTGCTATTCTTTGGAACTCTGCATTCAAATGGGTGTATCTTTCCTTTTCTCCTTTGTTTTTCTTCTCCGTTCTTTTCACAGGTATTTGTAAGGCCTTGCCATACAATCTTACAATTGTATTCCTAGTTATTTATATACTTGCTTTAAAGACTTACATTCTTATAAAAACCTATTTGTAAATTTATAGCTTATTTATTCATAATTGCCAAAATTGGAAGCAAAGAAGATATTCTTTAATAGGTGAATGCATAAAAGATTACAGTATGTCCATAGAATGGAATATTTTCAGCAATAATTAGAAATGAGCTTCCACATCACAAAAAGACGTTTAAGAAGTTTAATGTTTAATAAGTATTTCTAAGTGAAAAAAGCCAGTGAAATACCAGAGGTAGTACAAATTATATGATATTCTGGAAAAGATAAAACTATAGTTGTTGTAAGAAGGTCAGTGACTGACTTAGTTTCTATGAGTGAGTGAGTGAGTGAAGTCGCTCAGTTATCTCTGACTCTTTGTGACCCCATGGACTATAGCCCACCAGGCTCCTACATCCATGGGATTCTCCAGGCAAGAATACTGGAGTGGGTTGCCATTTCCTTCTCCAAAGAGTTTCTATGGAAAAAGGCAAAAGATTGCAAGATGAAATATGCAAGGTTATTTTTAGGGTGTAGAAACTAGTATTCTGAATAATACTTTATTTTTTGAAACATATGGAGATACATCACACAGAGGGAAGCATAAATGTATGGAAAGTTTTGAAAAACAGACAAGGTCAGATCTCAGGATGGAACCCAGAATGTGAAAAAAATTTAACTATATTATAAATGAAATGACTTCATTGAAAGGAAAGGAAAAGTGAAGTTGCGCAGTCATGTCTGACTCTTTGTGACCCCATGGACCATAACCTACAAGGTTCCTCTGTGCATGTAATTTTCCAGGCAAGAGTACTGGAGTGGATTGCCATTTTCTTCTCCAGGGGCTCTTCCCGACCCAGCGATCGAACCTGGGTCTCCCACGTTGCGGGCAGACGCTTTCAGTCTGAGCCACCAGGGAAGACCTCACTGAAGGGGTCCGGAGAATAGGTGCTGACCTAAGTAATCTTGCAAAAGATTAGAGTCTGTAAAACTAAAGGCAAAGGAACTACATATAAGAAACCTGTTCCAGAGAATGAAGTTGTTGATGACAGGAGTATGAGTTAACAAGTTTGATATTGCTTGATTTGCGTGCTGGAAGTGAACCAGATGCACATGTATGGCAGACACACACATGGAAGCATGCATGCTCCCACACTGTCGAGTAATTGTCAGAGTTGCACAGGAAATGATGGAAAGACGCCCAATGGCCAAAGCTGGAATAATTACAAGATAAATTTTAGAAGTCTTGAATTTTAGCCTGAAGTATAGAATAAATATCTGTGTGTCAATTTTGATACAAATATACGATGAAATAAATAAAGTCTCCTCTGTAAAAGGAATCCAATTATATATGTAGATATTCTGTTCTTAAGAAGGGAAGCATAGCTTTCCAGTACTGAGGTATAGGCTATATATATAAGGCATAAGCTCTATGACTTTGTTGTGAAGAGGACAAGGCAGAAATGAGAACAACAGAAAAACTATGTAGTGGAGAAATCTGATAAGCCCTATCTCAGCTAGGTGAGCATCATCAACATTAACTGTGATAAATCCTATTTACATTGCCCTTGCTAGGATGGGACCAAAATCACACATCATCTGTCTTCTCCTCTGGTCCCAAAACCATAACTATTGTTTTTCTTACTATGACAAAAAGAAAAAGTAAAGTGGGAAAAATTCTACCAAACACCTGACCAGTATTCCTCAAAGCTATCAACATCACTGAAAAGTAAGTATGTGTAACTTACTCCCAAGAGGAGCCTAAGGAGACATGACAAGTAGATGTGATGTGGTAAACTGAGCAAACTCTTGGAACAACAACAACAAAAATAAGTAAATATAAAATATTAGTAGAAGCTCAGAATGGTGTATATGGAATCCTACTATACTCTCAATTTTCCTGTAAACCTAAAACTGTTCTAAAAATAATCTACTTGAAAATAAAGTAGGCGATAGAGTCTTGCTTGTATATCCTATAAATTTTTAGTCTTTGAGCTCTTAGAATTTTTATTTACATGTAAAAAAAGAATAAATTAATTAATTAAACAAAAATAGCTAACTAAACAAATAAAACCACAAAAGAACTATACACAAAAATCTTCATGACCAAGATAATCACTACGGTGTGATCACTCACCTAGAGCCAGACATTCTGGAATGTGAAGTCAAGTGGGCTTTAGGAAGCATCACTACCAACAAAGCAAGGGGAGGTGATGACATTCCAGTTGAGCTATTTCAAATCTTGAAAGACAATGCTGTGAAAGTGCTGCACTCAAGATGCCAGCAAATATGGAAAATTCAGCAGTAGCCACAGGACTGGAAAAGATCAGTTTTCATTCCAATCCCAAAGAAAGGCAATGCCAAAGAATGCTCCAACTACCACACAATTGCACTCATCTCACATGCTAGTAAAGTAATGCTCAAAATTCTCCAAGCCAGGCTTCAGCAATACATGAACGTGAACTTCCAGATGTTCAAGCTGGTTTTAGAAAAGGCAGAGGAACCAGAGATCAAGTTGTCAACATCCGCTGGATCATCAAAAAAGCAAAATAATTCCAGAAAAACATATATTTCTGCTTTATTGACCATGCCACAGCCTTTGACTATGTGGAACATAATAAACTGTGGAAAATTCCAAAAAAGATGGGCATACCAGACTACTGGACCTGCATCTTGAGAAACTTGTATGCAGGTGAGGAAGCAACAGTTAGAACTGGACATGGAACAACAGACTGGTTCCAAATAGGAAAAGGAGTACATCAAGGCTGTATATTATCACCCTGCTTATCTAACTTATATGCAGAGTACATCATGAGAAATGCTGGGCTGGAAGAAGTACAAGCTGGAATCAAGATTGCTGGGAGAAATATCAATAACCTCAGATATGCAGATGACACCACCCTTATGGTAGAAAGTGAAGAAGAACTAAAGAGCTTCTTGATGAAAGTGAAAGAGGAGAGTGAAAAAGTTGGCTTAAAGCTCAACATTCAGAAAACAAAGATATTTGAATCCGGCCCCATTACTACATGGCAAATCGATGGGGATACGGTGGAAACAGTGGTTGACTTTATTTTTCTGGGCTCCAAAATCACTGCATATGGTGATTGCATGAAACTAAAAGACACTTACTCTTTGGAAGGAAAGTTATGACCAAGCTAGACAGCATATTAAAAAGCACAGACATTACTTTGCCAACAAATGTCCATCTCGTCAAGGCTATGGTTTTTCCAGTGGTAATGTATGGATGTGAGAGGTGGACTATAAAGAAAGCTGAACACTGAAGAATTGATGCTTTTGAACTGTCTTGTTGGAGAAGACTCTCGAGAGTCCCTTGGACTGCAAGGAGATCCAACCAGTCCATCCTAAAGGAGATCAGTCCTGGGTGTTCATTGGAAGGAATGATGTTGAGGCTGAAACTCCAATACTTTGCCCACCTGATGGGAAGAGCTGACTCATTTGAAAAGACCCTGATGCTGGGAAAGATTGAGGGCAAGAAGAGAAGGGGACAACAGAGGATCAGATGGTTGGATGGCATCACCAACTCAATGGACATGGGTTTGGGTGGACTCCGGGAGTTGGTGATGGACAGGGAGACCTGGAGTGCTGCAGTTCATGGGGTCGCAGAGTCAGACACAACTGAGCGACTGAACTGAACTGAACTGATGGCAAGGATTTAGCTTTGTTAAAAAAAAAAAAAAAAAAAAAAAAAAAAAAAAAAACCTGTTAAACTCTCTTCTAAAGTGACTGCATCATTTCATTAATGTATTTCCATCAGCAATAAATTTGAGTTCTGGTTGCTTTGAATTATCATCAGCATTTCTTACTGTCAGGTTTTTTTGTTTTTGTTTTGTTTTGGATTTTAGTTATTGTAATAGGTAGGCAATGGTTTCTACTTTAGTCTTAATTTGCATTTCCCTAATGACAAAAGATTGAGAAGGAAATGGCAACCCACTCCAGTGGGTTCTTGCCTGAAGAATCCCCGGGATGGTGGAGCCTGGCGGGCCACCATCATCCTTTCAAATGATCTTACACCTCTGTATTTCTTCTTTTGTGAAGTGTCTGTTCAGGTCTTTTATTCATTTTTAATTGAATTATTTGTTTCCTTATTGTGGAGTTTGAAGAATTCTCTGTATATTTTTAATATAAGTCCTTTATTGGAAGTATCCTTGATAAAGAAAATGGATGACATAGTTTTTCAAACGGTAGCTTATCAAACTTACTTTGGTTATTTTTTAAAACTGGTGTAGCAGCTAACAGTTAAATTTTCTTCTGTTATTCAAGTTTATTTCAGAAAAATCTATTAAAGTGTGACTTCACTGGGGTTCCCTTCAAGGTAACAAGGGGAGTTTGGGAGTAAATGGAGGTTCTTAGAAAATAGTTTGTGATTCTCCATCACAAAGAATTTACCCTCTTTTGTGAGTCACCCTTTGATCCTAAGGATTGAAGAGACTCCTGATCATAAAGATGATGTATAATGGATAATATTTCATAATCCACATTCATCACTCTTTTTATTATTACCACTAACTTTAGAAAAGAGGGAAGTATTTCTTCAGGGGAATGGAAGGATACACAAGTAGGCTGCAAATGGAGAAATAAGAAGATAATCTGATTTTAAAAAATTAAAATGCCATCATTTCCATCACTCCAACTTAAATACCTGCTTCACATGAATATCAGTCTTCCATAATTCAAGGACTAGATATACAGACTGAAAGTAAAAAATCTGCACATTAATGAACATAAAAGTTGTATTTTCCTTCATCATATTCCACATGTTTATCATGACAAAATTTTATTCAAATGTGTTATTTTGAACACTCCACATGGAGACATGTATTTAATAATCTATTTTTGTCAGTAATTATGGTTAGGTATTGAGAACTCAGAACTGCATAAGGAAATAGATTCTAGATGACAATAAAATTCAATGATACTTGCAATCACACTACTTTATATATTACTGTCAACAATACCAGGAAGAGCAGGAAAAGTAATGATATTCAAAGGAATGATGCATACAAAAGTGAAATCTAACAGTTACCTCTTAAATGTCAGTGTTTCAATAGGCAAAAATTACATATTTTTGCACTGTTGTAATTGAATAATTTAATTAAATTAAATAATTGCAGACCTCATCTTACAAACTCAAGCAATTTAAAACAATGTGAAGAGGCATATAATTTTTCAAATTAATTTAGAGGGTAAGTGAGCAAATATTTTGAACTTCACTGACTCATCATCATCAAAGCAGTGACCACCCCACCCCAGAAGACCTTCCTCTGATATATCAGAATGCTAGACCTTGACTATTCAAGAGGCAAGAATGAATACATTTCTTTCCTTTTTTGTCTTGCCTTTGGATCAAAGTTATAATCAGATTATAGCATATGCTAAGTCTTTAGCTGGAATTAGTACTTCATTATGAACAGATAAATTTTTATATTGCTTCACAAGCCACTAATAACTGGTGATGAAATGGGTCATATTTATAGTTTCTTTTTTGGGGATTGGTAGTGAAGAGCTGAAGAAGTTAAGAGGAATTATTTTGGAGCATTAACCCTCTGTTCAAGGGAAACAGCTTGATCCTGAGACTCAGTTTAAGGGCCTGGAATCAGGACAGTGGAATCCTGAATGATGACCATGTGCAAATGTTACATGCAAGTGAGGCATTACTGTAGATTAAGATATGAGGTCTTCCAAATGGAGTCTGTCTCTTCAATTAGAATTGTGATACTTTGCATAGGCTACATTTATTCCCTGATTATAAATTGCATTGCCAATGTGTTTATGTTGGTTATCTCTTCTTATTGTAAGTTAATAAGAGGTCATTAACTTTATTTTCTGCAATATGTGCATCATAGATATTATTTAAATATTTATTTTTGAGTGTATCCTTTCTATTACTCAACATTTTACTATGTGAAAGTCATAGTACTTGACTCTCAGAATTTAATGATATACTTACTCTCCTGAAAACATTCATACTATAAATAGAGCATTAATGTAAAATATAATCTTAGAAATTGGAATTTAGTCATTCTATCATAAGACAATTAATGTACCAACCCAGCACTGGTAACTATGCTAGGACTGAAAGCTATAAATGAAATTAAAATCTAGTCATATATGTCAAGCAGATGATCGTCTGGAGTGTGTGTGTGTGTGCGTGTGTGTGTGTGCGCGCGTGTGCATGTGCATGTTCATTTACTTAGTTGTTTCCAAGTATTTTGCAACTTCACAGACACTAGCCCACCAAGCTCCTCTGTCCATGGAACTCTCCAGGCAAGAATACTGGAGTGGGTTGCCAGGGGATCTTTCAACCCAGGGACTGAACCCATGTTTCCTGAATTGCCTGCATTGGAGGTGGATTCTTTATGACTGAGCCACCTGAGATTAGTCTGACAGAGGAAATAGAAATGCAATCATTCCAGTACAATCAGGGAAAGAGACAAAGGAATAAGTCTATTGCATTTAAAACAATATGTGCTATACTTGATAAGCTCATATTACAATACTTCTGGGTAACTTTAAAACATTCCCCATGTGCAGATGGACAATTCTGATAATTCATTGGTATGTGAACAAGGGTCTTTAACGCAATGTGAAAATATCCTCCTTTTTGTAATAGTTTCTAGATTGTTTTAAAATATTTTATACAAATATAAATAATTGAGTTGTATGGCAAGGAAATATAATGATTGGCATATTTTGAAACATTATTAAAATATTATTATTTTTCAGTTTGTTTATTTTGTTGGAGCAGAAAATATGCCAAAGTTCCTATGATTTTAAACTTAGATTTTCACATTCTTTTATAATAATATCTATATAGAACTTGATAATAAAAAGCACAAGTATATTAGCTACATCTTAACTCATCAAGTCCAATTTCCCATTCATTGTATACCATTAAGAAAGACAAAAGGCTGATGATTAAATTTTGAGATAACATTGGTTGTAAAGGCCCAGATACATTGGTTGTAAAGGCCCATCCCCATTTCAGAAATGTTAGTATATGAAACAATGTGCATCTCAGACATAAAATCTGGTATGTCTTTTCTTTTTCCTTCTTCCTGAAGATTGCTTGTAAAATTCATGGCTCTTAGAGTCCAGAAAATGTGGTAAAGTGAAGCCTGTCATTAGTATGCCTGTGACATAAAGTAAATTATTCAACATCTTTGAACCTTAGTGTTTTTATTAATTGAGTAATAAATAAAATTGGTATAAATTAATACTTTGCAGATAATTAAATATGCATGGTAAATTAATTCAGATTGATGGTTCTCTCCCAAAACATCAGCACCAAAGAAATTAGGGAAATAGAATGAAATCTAAGGAAAGACATGAATAAGCCACAGGGATAACAGAAGTCTTTTCTGAACGAATGTGTGGTTTCTTGTGATTGAAGTGGGAGGGGCCTTTCACGGAGAGGTTTCCATCTTCCTCTTGCCCTTACTCCTTCTCCGTGCCTTCGGAAATAAACACGTCTTCTCACACACACACACACACACACACAAAAGCCAAGGCTAATGTCAAGACCATTGACATAGCTTTCTACAGGGTGATTTCTGGGACACACAAAAGCCCAAATCTCTGAAGATGTGCAGAAACAACTGAACGTGACTACCCTGTGTGATTATCTCACTAGCCTTCCACTATTTTTTTTTTTTTTTAAACACGAGACGTGAGCGGCTCGAGGCGACGGGGGCGGAGGCTGCGACTCGAGCTGCGATCGATCGTGGGACCGGGCGCGAGGCGGCTGCGGCTCTAGCCTTCCACTATTAAACCCACAGCACAATGCATTACAATACTAGGAACACCGCATATTACTGCTTTTGCTAGAGGCAAAAAGACAAAAGCTATTTGAGGGGAAGGATTGAGAGTCTTGAGGCTCTCCAACATGGGGACTACTTCTCTTTCACTAAAATCATCTGAGGTGGCCAGCACTGGGATATAGAACATATATGCATTATGAGACAGAGAGCTGAGGCCTCTTAGGAAATAAATATAGGCTCAAACAGAAGTGTATATACAGTTTAAAAACTGTTGGATAAATAAGAAGCAAGAGATATTACCAGTTAAAAATACAGCAAAAATGTATTATAAAAGAGATAAAAGAATAAATAGGCAACATTTCATAATCATTCATAGCTAATTATTAAGTATAAAACATAATGATGAAAATAAAGAACACATGAGATAAAATAAATTCCATATTGAATGAAGCTGATTAAAAAATTACTGAATTGGAAGATCTGATTGAATACTTCCACTGAACAAAACATAACAAGATAAAAATTACAAATATAAGAGTTAAAGTTATAAAAATGGAACAAAAATTGTCATTATACAGATAACTGAATCCTTTAAAGAGACAGAAATAAAAATGAAAACAAATGACATATTTGTAGATATAATGAAGATTGTTTCTAGAATTTAAAAAAAAATCAAGTTGAAATAAAGTATAAAACACTAAACTTCAGAAACAAGAATAAATTTAAAGAATTCCAAAAGGTTTAGAGAAAAAGAACAGACTACTGATAAGAAAAAAAAATAAAGTTTGCCAGCAGACTCTTCAAAAGCAACAATGGATTATAGAAAGAATATATTATTTTTTAAGTACAGAAGAAAAAGTACTGTAAACTGAGAATCTATTTAGGCAGATTACCATCCAGAAATAAGGATATATTAGAAATATATCTCAGGTATGTAAATTCCCAGGTGGCACTAGTAGTAAAGAACCCGCCTGCAAATGCAGGAGATATGAGATGTGGGTTCTATGCCTGGTTGGGGGCGACCCCATGGAGGAGGGCATGCCAACCCACTTCAGTATTCTTGCCTGGAGAATCCCATGGACAGAGGAGCCTAGTGGGCTACAGTGCATAGGGTCACAAAGAATAGGTCATAACTGAAGTGACTTCAATAACCTCAGATATGCAGATGACACCACTCTTATGGCAGAAAGTGAAGAAGAACTAAAAAACCTGTTGATGAAATTGAAAGAGGAGAGTGAAAAAGTTGGCTTAACATTCAGCTCAACTTTCTAGCTCAACGTTCAGAAAACTAAGATCATGGCATCCGGTCCCATCACTTCATGGAAAATAGGTGAGGAAACAGTGGACTTTACTTTTGGGTGCTCCAAAATTACTGCAGATGGTGAGTGCAGCCATGAAATTAAAAGATGCTTACTCCTTGGGAGGAAAGTTATGACCAGCCTAGATAGCATATTAAAAAGCAGAGATTACTTTGCCAACAAAAGTCGGTCTAGTCAAGGCTATGATTTTTCCAGTGGTCATGTATGGATGTGAGAGTTGGACTATAAAGAAAGCTGAGAACCGAAGTATTGATGCTTTTGAACTGTGGTGTTGGAGAAGACTCTTGAGAGTCCCTTGTACTGCAAGGAGATCCAACCAGCCCATCCTAAAGGAGATCAGTCCTGGGTGTTGATTGGAAGGACTGATGTTGAAGCTGAAACTCAAGTATTTTGGCCACCTCATGCGAAGAGCTGACTCATTTGAAAAGACCCTGATGCTGGGAAAGATTGAGGGCAGGAGAAGGGGCGACAGAGGATGAGATGGACATGGGTTTGGGTGGACTCTGGGTGTTGATGATGGACAGGGAGGCCTGGCATGCTGCAGTTCATGGGATTACAAAGAGTAGGACATGACTGAGAGACTGAACTGAACTGAACTGAACTGAAATGACAGCACATAGCAGATATACATTCTCAGAATCTAGCTACTCAAAATTTGCACTAGGAAGATTAGTTTGGAGGCAATGTTAAAAAAAAAAAAAAGGTTGATCTAAGAGACACTGCTGATCTTAGACATGTGTCTTAGAGACACGTGAGAATTCGGGATAGTCACATTTCTTCCTTAAACATTTATAAACTTAAAATTTGAGTAAGATAAAATATAAACAAAATTGTAAATTCTATGTAGAGTCAGCTATAGTTAAAAATTTAGACTTTATCAATACAATCGGAATTATGGTGAGTCTCAAGTCATTTGATACTAGGCTAAAATGAAAGTTTAGCTGGCAATCTGTAACACTGACATAATTTATAAGAGCGAAGACAGTTTGGAGTAATTGAAATTAGAAAGTGGGATGGACTAATACTGTCCAACCATACAAACAATTACAATAAACGTAAAAAAGACCAAATTTGTTGACTGAAATTTCGAGCTGGGTTGGATTTGAAAAAGAAGAAAATAAAATATAGTTAAATGATATTCCACAGGAAATGGAATAGAACAAAATAAAATAGTAGAGTAAAAACATCAAGAAAATTGGTTGCATTATAGTATATCAAGTTAAATAGGTTTAAAGACAAAAGTATCAGTAAACATTTTCACTATATTATGGCATAAGGTTTCAGTTCACTTCAGTTCAGTCGCTCAGTCTGTCCTACTCTTTGCAACCCCATGGACCGCAGCATGCCAGGCCTCCCTGTCCATCACCAACACCCAGAGTTTACTCAAACTCTTGTTCATTGAGTCAGTGATGCCATCCAACCATCTTATTCTCTGTTGTCCCCTTCTCCTCCTGCCTTCAATCTTTCCCAACATCAGGGTCTTTTCAAATGAGTCAGCTCTTTACATCAGGTGGCCAAAGTGTTGGAGTTTCAGCTTCAACATCAGTCCTTCAAATCAACACCCAGGACTGATCTCCTATAGGATGGACTGGTTGGATCTCCTTCCTGTTCATATATAAAATTATAAATGGTATATAAATATATATATGTATTCATATGTATGTGCCCAGTCCCTCAGTCATGTTTAAGTGTTTACAATGACATAGACTGTAGCCCACTAGGCTCCTCTATCCATGGGGTTCTTCAGGCAAGTGTGGTGCCATTCCCTTCTCCAGGGCATCTTCCTGACACATGTATCTTACATCTCCTCCATTGGCAGGCAGGTTCTTTACCACTAGTGCCACTTGGGAAACACTATCTATTTATTATATCAGATCAGTTCAGTTCAGTCACTCAGTCGTGTCCGACTCTTTGCAACCCCATGAATCGCAGTATGCCAGGCCTCCCTGTCCATCACCATCTCCCTGAGTTCACTCAGACTCCCGTCCATCAAGTCTGTGATGCCATCCAGCCATCTCATCCTCTGTCATCCTCTTCTCCTCCTGCCCCCAATCCCTCCCAGCATCAGAGTCTTTTCCAATGAGTCAACTCTTCACATGAGGTTACCAAAGTACTGGAGTTTCAGCTTTAGCATCATTCCTTCCAAGGAAATCCCAGGGTTGATCTCCTTCAGAATGGACTGGTTGGATCTCCTTGCAGTCCAAGGGACTCTCAAGAGTCTTCTCCAACACCACAATTCAAAAGCATCAATTCTTCAGTGCTCAGCTTTCTTCACAGTTCAACTCTCACATCCATACATGACCACAGGAAAAACCATAGCCTTGACTAGGCGGACCTTATTCGGCAAAGTAATGTCTCTGCTTTTGAATATACTATCTAGGTTGGTCATAACTTTTCTTCCAAGGAGTAAGCGCCTTTTAATTTCATGGCTGCAGTCACCATCTGCAGTGATTTTGGAGCCCAGAAAAATAAAGTCTGACACTGTTTCCACTGTTTCCCCACCTATTTCCCATGAAGCGATGGGAACAGATGGCGTGATCTTCATTTTCCGAATGTTGAGCTTTAAGCCAACTTTTTCACTCTCCTCTTTCACTTTCATCAAGAGGCTTTTTAGCTCCTCTTCCCTTTCTACCATAAGGGTGGTGTCATCTGCATATCTGAGGTGACTGATATTTCTCCTGGCAAAGTTGATTCCAGCTTGTGTTTCCTCCAGTTCAGTGTTTCTCATGATGTACTCTGCATATAAGTTAAATAAGCAGGGTGACAATATACAACCTTGATGTACTCCTTTTCCTATTTGGAACCAGTCTGTTGTTCCATGTCCAGTTCTAACTGTTGCTTTCTGACCTGCATACCGGTTTCTCAAGAGGCAGATTAGGTGGTCTGGTATTCCCATCTCTTTCAGAATTTTCCACAGTTGATTGTGATCCATAGAGTCAAAGGCTTTGGCATAGTCAAGAAAGCAGAAATAGATGTTTTTTTTCTGGAACTCTCTTGCTTTTTCCATGATCCAGCGGATGTTGGCAATTTGATCTCTGGTTCCTCTGCCTTTTCTAAAACCAGCTTGAACATCTGGAAGTTCACTGTTCACGTATTGCTGAAGCCTGGCTTGGAGAAGTTTGAGCGTTACTTTACTAGCATGTGACATGAGTGCAATTGTGCGGTAGTTTGAGCATTCTTTGGCATTGCCTTTCTTTGGAATTGGAATGAAAACTGACCTTTTCCAGTCTTGTGGCCACTGCTGAGTTTTCCGAATTTGCTGGCATATTGAGTGGAGCACTTTCACAGCATCATCTTTCAGGATTTGAAATAGCTCAACTGGAATTCCATCACCTCCACTAGCTTTGTTCGTAGTGATGCTTTATAATGCCCACTTGACTTCACATCCCAAGATGTCTGGCTCTAGATGAATGATCACATCATCATGATTATCTGGGTCGTGAAGATCTTTTTTGTACAGTTCTTCCATGTATTCTTGCCACCTCTTCTTAATATCTTCTGCTTCTGTTAGGTCCATACCATTTCTGTCCTTTATCGAGCCCATCTTTGCATGAAATGTTCCCTTGGTATCTCTAATTTTCTTGAAGAGATCTCTACTCTTTCCCATTCTGTTCTTTTCCTCTATTTCTTTGCATTGATCACTAAAGAAGGCTTTCTTATCTCTTCTTGCTATTGTTTGGAACTCTTCATTCAGATGCTTATATCTTTCCTTTTCTCCTTTGCTTTTTGCTTCTTTTCTTTTCACCGCTATTTGTAAGGCGTCCCCAGACAGCCATTTTGCTTTTTTGCATTTATTTTCCATGGGGATGGTCTTGATCCCTGTCTCCTGTACAGTGTCACAAATCTCATTCCATAGTTCATCAGGCACTCTATCTATCATATCTAAGCCCTTAAATATATTTTGCACTTCCACTGTATAATCATAAGGGATTTGATTCAGGTCATACCTGAATGGTCCAGCAGTTTTCCCTACTTTCTTCAAATTGAGTCTGAATTTGGTAATAAGGATTTCATGATCTGAGCCACAGTCAGCTCCTGGTCTTTTTTTTGTTGACTGTATAGAGCTTCTCCATCTTTGACTGCAAAGAATATAATCAATCTGATTTTGGTGTTGACCGTCTGGTGATGTCCATGTGTAGAGTCTTCTGTTGTGTTGCTGGAAGAGAGTGTTTGCTATGACCAGTGCATTATCTTGGCCAAACTCTATTAGTCTTTGCCCTGCTTCATTCCGCATTCCAAGGCCAAATTTGCCTGTTACTCCAGGTGTTTCTTGACTTCCTCCTTTTGCATTCCAGTCCCCTATAATGAAAAGGACATGTTTTTTGGGTGTTTGTTCTAAAAGGTCTTGTAGGTCTTCATAAAACCATTCAACTTCAGCTTCTTCAGCATTACTTGTTGGGGCATAGACTTGGATAACTGTGATATTGAATGGTTTACCTTGGAGATGAACAGAGATCATTCTGTTGTTTTTGAGATTGCATCCAAGCACTGCATTTCGGACTCTTTTGTTGACCATGATGGCTACTCCATTTCTTCTGAGGGATTCCTGCTTGCAGTAGTAGATACAATGGTGATCTGAGTTAAATTCACCCATTCCAGTCCATTTTAGTTTGCTGATTCCTACAAAGTCGACATTCACCCTTGCCATCTCTTGTTTGACCACTTCCAATTTGCCTTGATTCATGGACCTGACATTCCAGGTTCCTATGCAATATTGCTCTTTACAGCATCAGATCTTGCTTCTATCACCAGTCACATCCACAACTGGGTATTGGTTTTGCTTTGGCTCCATCCCATCATTCTTTCTGGAGTTATTTTCCACTGATCTCCAGTAGCATATTGGGCACCTAATGACCTGGGGAGTTCCTCTTTGATATCCTATCATTTTACCTTGTCATACTGTTCATGGAGCTTCAAGACAAGAATACTGAAGTGGCTTGCCATTCTCTTCTCCAGTGAACCACATTCTCTTCACCATGACCTGCCTGTCCTGGGTTGCCCCGCAGGCATGGCTTGGTTTCATTGAGTTAGACAAGGCTGTGGTCCTAGTGTGATTAGATTGCCTAGTTTTCTGTGAGTATGGTTTCAGTGTGTCTGCTCTCTGATGCCCTCTTGCAACACCTACCATTTTACTTGCATTTGTCTTACCTCAGGCATGGAGTATCTCTTCATGGCTACTCCAGCAAAGCACAGCCGCTGCTCTTACCTTAGATGAGGGGTATGTGTATATATATATATATATATACATATATATATATGTGTGTGTGTGTGTGTGTGTGTGTGTGTGTGTAATTGCCAAGAATATATACAATTATAGACATAGATGCACCTCATAAAACAGTATTCAAGTATATAAAGCAAAATTTGACAGAACTACATTCATGGTTCTATTCGTCATTTGGGCTTTGTTGATAGGTCAGTTGGTAAAGAATTTGCCTACAATTCAGGAGACTCTGGTTTGATTCCTGGGTTGGAAGATCTACTGGAGAAGGGACAGGCTACCCACTCCAGTATTCCATTGTGGCTCAGTTGTTAAAGAATCCACCTGCAATGTGGGAAAACTGGGTTCAATATCTTTGTTGGGAAGATCCCCTGGAGAAGCGAAAGTCTACTCCAGTATTCTGGCCTGGAGAATTCCATGAACTTTATGGTCCATGGGGGTCACAAAGATTGAAGGATTGAGCGAGTTTCATTTTCACTTATTGGTCATTTGCGTTTCTTTTGTGAAATGTATGTATGTTTATATTTTTGTCCATTTCTTCCTCTGTTGTATTACCTTTTTTTTTTTTTCAGCAGATTGCTAGATATAGGTCTTTGATATTAGTAGTTCCTCAGCTATAAATGTTACAGATGAGAAGATATTCAGTCTTAATATTAATTTGGAAAACACAAATCAGGATGATTTGTCATTTTATAATTATTCAACAGGCATTGGCAAATGGTAAGCCTGATAATATGCAGGTTTGTAGAAAACAAGAATCGACAGACTTTTAACATGGCAGGAAGTGAAACCCAAGGGATCAAACCCAAGTCTCCCTCATTGAGGGTAAATTCTTTACCTCTTGTGCCACAAAGAAAGCTCTAACATGGAAGGTACAGGTGCACATTTGGAAAAGGATTTCACATCATCCTGAAAAGTTCTATGATCACACATTTTACAAGCCAGTGTCTCCAATCTAGATAAAAACTTTTGCAAGATTCTCACCAGGACACTTGTTCAAGAAAGTTATAAGAATAATACAAAACATGAAAATAATATGCAGGCGCATCGATAGCATAATGAATAAATAACCAGTGTGTGATACATTAAACCAGTGGTTTTAAACCTCTAAAGATTTTGGTCTGCAGGAGACATTTGGCAATGTTTGGAGATGCACTTGGTTGTCTGAAAGTGGAGAATGAGACTTGTGTCCAATAAAGACAAAGGGGTGCTCCTGAGGATTACTTAATGCACAGGACAGCCTCTCAGACCAACAGATTATGTTGTCCGATATTTCAGTTGTTCTGCCAAGGTCGACAAATCCTGTGTTAAAACAATGAAATATATACAAAAGAGAATGGATTAATTACCAAATGTTAAGGACCTTACCAGTGTTAAGGACATGCCACAAGATGAATTAATCATGATGAGGTAATATGGAATGACAGAATTACAAACCCAAGGATTTCTTACTGTATGGTATATTTTTGGATAAATTTAAGAACATCCAAAATCAATAACAAACATGTGTATATTAGTAAAATGTTCATGAAAAACAATGTTAAATAAAACCAGGAGTATTAGGAACATACTAAAAAGATACATCAGTTGTGAAGGGGGAGAGAATGGGAAAGCTACCATGAACGTTGTTCTCATTTTCAGTGATGGAACCACATGTGTTTACGGAAGAGAGAAAGCCATTCTGAACCTATTAAGAGAGGTTGCTATAAAACCAGGGTTGTGACAAATTCCAGTTCCAATTGTTAGTGTTTCAGTGCTCTCTCTCCCTCACTTTCACAGCAAAGCCACATATCTATACACTCTTCTGCTTAACCTCAAAACACAAAAACACTAACATCAAGAGTGGCTTTCTGGCTTGGAAACAAATAAAATAATAGTGAGATATTAGAGTCCTTCAGCCTTGACGGCTATACCAAATCACTCTCCTCATTTTATATTTGTTAATTTTTTTCATCATTCTATTTATTTTTTCTCAGTTTCAGTTCAGTTCAGTCGCCCAGTGTTGTCCAACTCTTTGCAACCCCATGAACTGCATCACGCCAGGCCTCCCTGTCCATCGTCAACACCCAGAGTCCACCCAAACCCAAGTCCATTGAGTCAATGATGTCATCCAATCATCTCATCCTCTGTCATCCTCTTCTCCTCCTGCCCTCAATCTTTCCCAGCATCAGGGTCTTTTCAAATGAGTCAGCTCTTTGCATCAGGCAGCCAAAATATTGCAGTTTCAGCTTCAACATCAGTCCTTCCAATGAACACCCAGGACTGATCTCCTTTAGGATGGACTGGTTGGATTGCCTTGAAGTCCAAGGGACTCTCAAGAATCTTCTCCAACACCACAGCTCAAAAGCATCAATACTTCAGCACTCAGCCTTCTTTATAGTCAAAGTCTCACATCCATACATGATTACTGGAAAAACCATAGCCTTGAGTAGACAGACCTTTGTTGACAAAGTAATGTCTCTGCTTTTTTATATGCTGTCTAGCTTGGTCATAACTTTTCTTCCAAGGAGTAAGCATCTTTAATTTCATGGCTTCAATCACCATCTGCAGTGATTTTGGAGCCCAGAAAAATAAAGTCAGCCACTGTTTCCACAGTTTTCCCATCTATTTGCCATGAAGTGATGGGATTGGATGCCATGATCTTAGTTTTCTGAATGTTGAGCTTTAAGCCAACTTTTTCAATTTCCTCTTTCACTTTCATCAAGAGACTCGTTAGTTCTTCTTCACTTTCTGCCATAAGGGTGTTGTCATCTGCATATCTGAAGTTATTGATATTGCTCCCAGCAATCTTGATTACAGCTTGTGCTTCTTCCAGCCCAGCGGTTCTCATAATGTACTCTGCAAATATAAGTTAAATAAGCAGGGTGACAATATACAGCCTTGACGTACTCCTTTTCATATTTGGAAACAGTCTGTTGTTCCATGTCCTGTTCTGACTGTTGCTTCCTGACCTGCGCACCGGTTTCTCAAGAGGCAGGTCAGGTGGTCTGGTATGCCCATCTCTTTCAGAATTTTCCACAGTTTATTGTGATTCACAATAAAAAAAGAAAATAAAAAGTCAAAGACTTTGGCATAGTCAATAAAGCAGAAATAGATGTTTTACTGGAACTCTCTTGCTTTTTCTATGATCCAGAGGATGTTGGCAATTTGATCTCTGGTTCCTCTGCCTTTTCTAAAACCAGCTTGAACATCTGGAATTTCGTGGTTCACGTATTGCTGAAGCCTGGCTTGGAGAATTTTGAGCATCGTTTTACTAGCATGTTAGATGAGTTTATTTTTTACCTTTTTTTAAAGGATTTTTTTTTTTTATGTGAGCCATTCTTTTTAAAGCCTTAATTGAATTTGTTACCATACTTCTTCTGTTTTTATGTTTGATTTGATTTTTATTTTCTCCACAAGGTGTGTGGGATCTTAGTTCCCAATCAGGGATCAAACCTGCCCCGCCTGCATTGGAAGGAGAAGTCTTAACCACAGGACTGCCAGGGAAGTCTCCTAGTTTGTTTATTATATGTAGATTATATCTGGAAACATATACAAGCTAGTAAGCTGACCAACTAGTACCTAGAGGTATGTCAAGCATGTTTTCCTTTTAATATTTTCCAAGCTAACAATCTGATAAAGAGATTAAAAGTATGTTGACAGTTTGCTTTTCCAACTAAAAGCAAGTTCGTTTACCAGAATTTATGAAAAAAAAATTTTGCCCAAGAGGCACTCATGCATTCATAAAATCCATATACCAGCCTTGGCTAAACAGACTAGGGAGCACAAAAATCAGGTTGATCACCATCCAGCAGAGGAGACAGCTGTCCATTGATAACACCCTTGGGATGATTCAGACTTAAATTTTATTCGCTTTATAGCACCCAAAAGATTATTGTATATTTATCCTTTGCAAATAACTGAGAGTGATACAATTCTGAAAATGAGACTAGAAGTGTGGTATTATGTCCTGCCTTTATTAAATCCCTGGCTTCATTTTTTGGAGGGCTGAAGGTGGGTGGTAAAATTCAGATACAGTTGCTAAATCCTACAACCACACAAATGAGAAGTGCCAGATGAATATGTGTATGTATGTTCCAGATACAAAAACAACCAAATAATGATACTAACATTTCAAGAATGAGACATGGAGGCCTTTCTTTTTGCAACAGAATAAGAAATCTTTGAAGTTAGAGTGCTTCAGAGGCAACCACTTCCAGTTTCCTTTTATTAGAGATGGAAAGAGAGCATTACATACATTAGACTATTGAATGAAGTCTGCACAGTGTCAGGATCAGAAAAGGTTATTACCTATCTCTTCCACTTATGAGTCAACAATTAAAATATTCCAAGTGTTGTGACTTTAGATATCACCCTTGCTATTTTCTCTATGTGACAGCATCCATAAAGAAGGCTGAGTGTCGACAAATTGATGCTTTCAAACTGTGGTGCTGGAGAAGACTCTTGAGAGTCCCTTAGACTGCAAGGAGATCAAACCAGTCAATCCTAAAGGAAATCAACCTGAATATTCACTGGAAGGACTGATGTTGAAACTGAACCTCCAATGCTTTGGTCACCTTATGCAGAGAGTCAACTCATTAGAAAAGATCCTGATGCTGGGAAAGATTGAGGGCAAGGGGAGAAGGGGTCAACAGAGGATGAGACAGCTGGATGATATCACTGACTCAATGGACATGAAAAGCTTTCAAGAGCATACTTTAGTGGGAAAAAGAAATTACTCCCTGCTAAGCAATTTTTTTTTTTTTTACAGTGACTGGGGAAAACAGAAAAGTTTTGGATGTTCCTGAACTTAGAGTCATGGCTTCATAAAATTTATTTATGCTTGAAATAGGATTCTGTCATTTAAGTTGTTTATTCTATTCTCAGATTCCATCCCTGCTAAACAATAGAAAAGGCTACATATTAAATAAATAAATACAAGAAAAAGCAACATATAACTGAGTTTTTTTGCAACTGAGCTCAACTTTTATTTTGATAAACAGAAAAATCAATCCAAAACTGAGGTGAGGGAGTCTGTTAGGAGAAGCCACGCTCTGATAATTACCAGAAGCTCAGAGATGTTCACTTTTGTGAGCTATTGTGGTCCACAGCACCGAGGGCAGCATCTTGAATAGGATAAGAATAGTTTGGGGGTTATAGGAAGGAAGGTTTCAGTTTTGACAGAGAAACTTTTAGTTTACCATCCAAGGAAGGGTTGTCTATGGAAACATCTCCATACATGGAGATGTTCAAGCGGGGGCTGGAAAAATCACATATTTGCCAGAATTGCTGTCCAGGGAAATTAAGTAGTTAAAGGGAAATTCTGAGACCCTTTGACTTCTTCCTGCAATTTATTTTCCTTTCTCATGAGAAACAGATGGGATAAGAAACTATTGTCTGGTACACTTAAGCAAAGCACTGTATCTTTCTGTCCCAACAATAAAGGTATCTATTCACATAATATCTGCAAACTTTCTCTGAATTGACTCTCTGGTTAGAATTCAAACACATTTTTTAATGCTCTTGCTGCTGTGTTAATCAGTGGGGAGAAACACTCCAGTGTGTGTGAAGAGCTACATTAGGTAAGGCAATTTTGACTGGATGTGATGCTGGCTCTACGAGGTTTTCCCAAATGGAATGTAATTCACAGTCGGGAGGTCTCCATACAAACCCAAAATGACAGTCCCTACAGAGTTTTGGTCCAGGCTTCTGGCAAAGTCTTCAATGTCTGTCTTATCCAGATCCAAATCACCTCTTATCTTAGTTCCAGAACTGTTCAAACTTAAAGAAACTTGCTCTTGGCAGGGGCTGTAAGACTCAAATTTGGGTAATGGGCTCTGCTAACTTATAAACAAAATGCGTTCAAGAAAAAAAAAAAAGGTCATTAGCTATGTATAAAGACAAAAGAATCAACTCTCTTACAAGAGAAATATATGATCACATTGAGCTTCTCAGACTGGGGAAGTCTGTAGCTTTTGAACTTTCTAAATTATTTCTAGCATCTCTTTGAAAAAAATGTATTAGTTTCTTATTGCTGCTGTAACAACTTGCCCCAGATTTAGCACCCTAACATATAACATTTATTCTTACAGTTCTGGAGGTGAAGTGTCTAGAGCAGGTCCACAGGGCCGCTTCCCTTTTAGAAGCCCTGAGGGAGAAGGCTTCACCTTGCCTTTTCCATCTTCTAGAGGAGGCTTCCATTCCTTGTACCCCGCCTCCCCCTCCTCTGTCTTCCAAACCATCAGCCCAGCATCTCTCTCCTCTCTGACCTCTGCCTCCACCTTCTTGCTGTCACTTGGACTCATCTGCTTCTTTCTTACAAGGATTCTCCTGGTAACACTGCATGCACGTAGATACTCCAGGACCATCTCCTCATCTCAAGATGATTAACTTAATCACATCTACAGAGTCCTTTTTACCATATGAGTTTCAGTGGTTCCAGGGTTTAGGAAGTGGACATCTTTGGCACCTCATACGTGAAGAGAGGGCATTATTCAGCTCACCACACAACGCCTTTTAAAAGTGATCTTTTTCAAGGAATAAATTTGAGTGAGTTCTAGTGAGGTGGATGAACCTAGAGCCTGTTACACAGAGTGAAATAACACATACCCTATAATAAGGCATATATACGGAATCCATAAAATGGTACTGACGAACCTATGTGCAGGGCAGAAGTAGAGATGCAGACATAGACAGCAGACTTGTGGGCACAGTCGGGGAAGGAGGGAATGGGGTGCATTGAGACAGCAGCGCTGAAACATACATTACCATGTGTCAAATAGCTAGCTAGGGGGAAGAACACCCCAGTGTTCTGCAACAACCTAGAGGAGTGGGATAGGGTAGGGATTGGAGGGAGGTTCAAGAGAGAGGGGCATGTGTAAACTTATGGTTGATTCATGCTGTTGTATGGCAGAAACAAGCACAGTATTGTAAACCAATTATCTGCCAATTAAAAAACTGCTTTTTAATATTTTATTTTTTCAATATTGAGCTTTAATTGGTGCAAGATAAAAGGTTAGATTACCATTGTTAGATTACCAGTGTTTAGGAAGCTATTAAGGTGTAAAGTATGTCCCCAATGAAACGGAACTGAATTCGAGTGAGAAAATAAAATATTAGTGACTAAATATAGCACTTGGAGACGGCAATGGCACCCCACTCCAGTACTCTTGCCTGGAGAATCCCATGGACGGAGGAGCCTGGTAGGCTGCAGTCCATGGGGTCGCTGAGTTGAACATGACTGAGCGACTTCATTTTCATTTTTCACTTTCATGCCTTGGAGAAGGAAATGTCAACCCACTCCAGTGTTCTTGCCTGGAGAATCCCAGGGACGGGTGAGCCTGGTGGGGTGCCATCTATGGGGTTGCTCATACTTTCTAAACCTTTGGGGGAAATGTAAATAATCCACTTGGCGAGGGAGCCCAGCATGGAAGTAAAGGAGTCTAAGAAGAAGGGGCTACATTTAAGTTATTGAGTGTGACGAGCTATAGGGAGACTAGGAAAACAAGAATTTCATGGTGAGGACAGCATATCACAACTGCCTTCAGGTGCTGTTCTGCTACTTAGTTATAAAAGTGTGATGAGAAAGGAAGAAAACAGGCTAGAAAAACACATTTTAAAAAAGTTTAAATTGTGCATGTCAGTATGCACCCCTTTAGCCTCTTATGCAAGCTTTTCTCATGCTTCTTACACAGTCTGTTGCAGAAAGTATCCAAATTGAGTTGATGTAAACCATGACAAACACCTAGACATAAATGAGAAGAGTCAGCCCCACACAAAGTGCATGTGTGCACAGATTATATAGTACTTTTAATTTGTCCCCCAGGAAATATTGCGAAATAAGTGCATTTATAGTCCCTGACTGTTAGACAGATATGGATATGTATATGGTAAACATCAGAGAGGAAAGGAACATTTCTGTAACATTTCACATATGTTTCTGCAGAAGCAGTAGTTAAGCATCTTCCCGTGGTAGTTACCAGTGTTTCACAAAACCAGTTGGTCTATGTGTGTCCATAAAGCCAATACTAACCATTCACTGTTTGCTAGTTGCAAGCAAATTGTAAGATGTTTTAATATCTGGTCAGTGGTCTGCGATCAGAGAATAAGGACTTCATTAGTTGCCTATGCTGTATAAGAAATTACCAGGAACGTTGAGGTTTAAAAAGAGCACATATTTGTCATCTCACACTCTGTGTGCAATGGAATCTAGCACAGGTTAAACGGGTCATTTGCTTAGGTGTTCAATTATGCGATTTGTTAAAAATGTGCATATTGACTTTTCAGTTGACCAAAATATACTTGTCATATGTATTTGTTCTTAGTGCATGGTTTCTGATTCACAGCTCTCAGAACTCTTGGTATTTTCTAGTGTAGAGAGTGATAAAGTTGTCTCTGGTTATGTTAACTAGGTGACTTTTGGTCAGCCCCTAGGGATGTGGTTTGGTTGCCAGTGGAGCCAACCACGAGATTAGCAGGTTGGAATTTTCAGTTCCCACCTCCTGACGTCTGAGGACAGGGGTGGGACTAGGGCGCAGGTTCAACCTCCAATGTCCAGTGACTGAATCAATCTTGTGTATGTGGTGAAACTTTCATGAAACAACAACTCAACAACAAAAACAAGCATCCAGGGTCCAGAGGGCTGGGTTGTGAACATGTGAAGGTGCTGGGAGAGTGATACACTTGGGCCAGGCATGGCTCCAGCTCTCTCCCTAGGCCTTGCCCCATGCATCTCTTCAGTCTGGCTATTCCTGAGTTAGAACATTTTATAATAAACCTGTGATCTAATAATAAGATGTTTATCTAAATTCTGTGAGCTGTTCTATCAAATTGATCAGATCCAAGTTGGGAGTTGTGGAGATCTCTGATTTATAGTTGATCAGTCAGAAGCACAGGGAACAACTTGGGCTTGCAAGTGGCATTTGAAAGGATGGGATAGGGGGAGCGACAGTCTTGTAGGACTGATCCTTAGCCTGCGGTACCTGATGAGATAGCTTCAGAGTGCTGTCTACCAGTAGACAGTGTCAGGATCGAAGTAAATTCTTGGACACTAACCTGGTATCAGTGGAGTGACATCCCACTCCCTTTGACAGGTTCTATTCATTGGAGATAAGTTGCCCGTCTTACACACAATCCAGATGAAGGGATTGTTCAAGGACACTAAGAGCTGGCATCATGGAGCCACTTTAAATTCTGACATCCACTGGGAGGGGAACTTACACATGGCAGAGAACATAAAATCCTAGTACCACAGCTCTGATATCTAATTAAAGATTTTGTATAATTTCTGTAACTTGAAAAAAAATATGTTGTTAATGATCCAAATGGAGGTTGCTTATTGTGGCTAATTCTGTATGGAGACTATACTTTCTGTGAGTCTAGCCATGCATTTAGGGAGTGTAAGCACATATTGAGAAGGAAGAATTTCAGGAAGAAAAGATGATATCACTCAGGTGGATTCTGAAGCATTAACTTGATAAACTAAGCTTTCATTCTAACGTATCTTGAAAGAGAAATACCATCTTCAGCTGTTCATATATTTTCTATCTTAATTTAATGGTAGATTTGATCATCAGGTTCCAATAGACCAGGCCAGTATGACAGCATGAGGCATGAGAAAGAGGAAAAATCAGAAGTTTCAAAGTGTCACAATCATGCTGTGTTTTCCTAGTCTTTACATAGATTATGATATATATGGATATTTATTCCTCATGATCTCTAAGGAAACTTCCAGGCCAGATATAAACATGATTATAACTCAATATATTTATTTGCATAAGAAATGAATCTAATGGTGGGGAATGAATGTACTGCGGAGAGGCAAGCATATTAGCTGTAATTGGGATTAAATACAATCAAGTAAATTCTATTTCTGCTAGAATCCTTAATGGTTACAAAAGGATCAAAAAGGCAAAGTGTCTAAGCCCAAACTAGGGAATCAAGAACAGCTTCAAAAGGTGAAGAGATGCAAAATGGTCCAGCTGATCATTCTGAAGAAAGCAAATCAATTCATTTAACACTTGTGTCTGTTCTTATGGACTGGCAGATACTACAGCTCTAAATCCTAAGCACAGAATAGGTTCCCTTATCTGTTTTTGTTTGTTTGTTTGTTTGTTTGGTTTTATTTGTAGAGATCATAAAGTGGAAATGATGCTGCTCAGTCATATCTGACTCTTTGCAACCCCATGGACTGTAGCCTACCAGCCTCCTCTGTCCATGGGATTTTCCAGGCAAGAGTACTGGAGTGGGGTGCCATTGCCTTCTCCAGGGGATCTTCCTGACCCAGGATCAAACCCTGGTCTCTGCATTGCAAGCAGACGTTTTACTGTCTAAGCCACCAATCAGAGAGGCATCTTAACAATCTCCCAGTGGCAAACTAATGCTAAACTTTTCAATGGATCAAGCAGTGGAAACCGTTATTTAGAGGCAGGATCCTGGAAAGAGTGAATTTTAAGAGCAGAACTTCACTACACTGCTCTCTATTGTTCCTGCTATTGTTCAGTTGCTCGGTTGTGTCCACCTCTGTGTGACCCCATGGACTACAGCACATCAAGCTTTCCTGCCCCTCACTGTCTCCCACAGTTTGCTCAGACTCGTGTCTCTGATCAAACTGCTCTGCTCACCAGCTTCTCAAATGCTTTCAGGCAAGGTCAGAGAAGCATGTGAAATATTTTGACCAGTAACCAAAACTTGAACATCATTCAGTTCAACAATATACAATTATTTCTAACATTCTTATGCTAATTGTTATACCCTCTAGTATTAGTTTACATAGACATGAAAAAGAAAGTAAAGCGAAAGTTGCTCAGTTATGTTCCACTCTTTGCAACCCCATGACCATACAGTCCTTGGAATTCTCCAGGCCAGAATACTGGAGTGGATAGCCTTTTCCTTCTCCAGCAGATCTTCCCAACCCAGGAATTGAATCCAGGTCTCCCACATTGCAGGCAGATTATTTACCAGCTGAGTCACAGTGAACTTCTACTGTGGCTGCCTCCGGAGTTCAATATCCAAACAATATACAGTCATTCATAAAGACAGCAAGCCTTTTTTAATGGTCTTGCAGAAGAATAAAAAGATCTGGGCTTCACAGATTTATAGAAAGCATTTATTGCTTAATACAATGTTATATATTCTCAGTAGAAGATAAAGTCAAAATGATAATTAGTTCCCATCCCTACAAATTTTCCACAGTGTGATTCAGCAGAAACAAAGAACCTTGAAGCTCAATAAATATAAGGTAAATTCATAAAAAATGTTCCAAGTTCTAACTGACTTATTCACTATGAGAAAGAAAAAAAAAACATATCAAAAAGAATGTGTATATCATATACCAATTTACAACACAGTTTTATTAACTTAAACTTTAAAATTTCTGAACACACAGTTATTCCCCTTTGAGGCACTTGGCCAGGCAATGCACTACCCCTGAACTTGGATGCTGATGGTTTTGTTCACTGAATTGAGAAGCTGATTTCCTCATTTAATTAGATAAGCTAAAGCCATCAAAAGTAGGGAGGCTAGTCATTTTCAACTTTAAAAGTTTTACCAGCAGCATTTTACTGTTAAATTTGTTTACCTTAATTGTATCCATAAAGGTGTTTTAGGAAAATTCCAAAGGTAGAAAGGAGGTATTATATTATTTCCTGTTTTATTTTCCTTATCTCACTCTATACTTACTGGCAGCTCATTACTGACATAGTTCTGCTTGGTATTTAGCCATGTAGGGCGCAATAAATCTGTGAGTTGTAAAGATTGTTTGGAAAGAACATGAAGAATTTTGTAAATTTATTGGGACAGGCATAAAGTGAATATCCTCTTAAATACTTTGGAAATGACCAAGTTTTATTACTAAAGGGGAAGGAGAGAACAAGAATGAGCCTTGGGTAAGCAGAGAGCACCATAAATCACATAAGATAGCTCTGTGCTTTTATCCTTGAGTCCATATGTTATTCTCAAAGAAAAACAATGTATAACAATATAGCATTATTTTGCACAGCTTTGAGGAGGTCCTTGGAATTCCCTATAACAGTTAAGTAACACCACTTGTAAATTTAATGTCAATATATTTGTAGCTTTTCTCTAAGTTTAATTCAGCTCTATTTAAAACTTAAATTAATTTTAAACTTTTTAAAGAAATATTCTAATTTCAAGAATCATGAACAAGGAAAATTAAAAATGCTTTATTCATCAGAAATTAATATTTTAGTGTCTTTTTTAAAGCATCTTATTTCAATAAACTACCAAGGCTTTGTGAACAAAAATACTAAAATCTGTATTCCTGTGATTTGTGTAATTGATATTCATCATTGGCAATTGTTACATATGTATACATATTGTTCATATATGCACTTTAGGAGTATTAATTGCACTTCTTTTATAATGTTTACCACATGTTAATCAACACAAGTTATCAGATACAACGGGAAACTATTTGTGCTTATCAGTAATATTTCTGTTTTTCCTCCTTTAGACACAGAGTACGAGCAGACTTTTCTCCTCTCTTCCAGTGTCCATGTGCTTTGTCCATGTGCTTTGTTCTAGTTGGTGATAAAAGAACAGAAGTAATGTGCATCCCTTAAGAAAAGAAATGTCTGATTCTTTATGTGCATTTTTCCTATCATAGCAACTAATGACATTTCAACCCAAGGCATGGTAGACATTTTAAGTCT
This sequence comes from Ovis canadensis, assembly GCF_042477335.2. Classification (NCBI taxonomy): domain Eukaryota; kingdom Metazoa; phylum Chordata; class Mammalia; order Artiodactyla; family Bovidae; genus Ovis; species Ovis canadensis. The sequence continues at coordinate 106,130,962 of NC_091251.1, forward strand.
TGAGTAAGGAAGTCATGGGTCAGAGTCCTTTGTCAGCCTGAGGTGACCATGTTGTGAGACTGAGAATTTGTAAACCCTCTTCACTTTTAAGGCTTCCTTGGTAGCTCACTTGGTAAAGAATCTCCCTGCAATGCAGGAGACCCAGATTCGATCCCTGGGTTGAGAAGATCCCCTGGAGAACGGAACAGTTACCCACTCCAGTATTTTTGCCTGGAGAATTCCACGGACTGAGGAACCGGGTGGGTTACAGTCCATGGGGGTCACAAAGAGTTGGACACAATTTAGCAATTAACACACAAACTAAGTTTAGAAATGTTGGTGCACTCAGTGTGTAGTAACAGCCGGAACTTTTTTCTGCCTTTATACCTGAAGGTGCAAAGGGGGACACATTGTTATCAGAGCCTGTGGAGAGCTGGGGTCATGTCAAAAGGGACCAAGCTATAGGAGCTGTTCTCAGGGGTGCAACTTCCAGAATTGCAAGTAGCAAAGCAAGGAGGGGAGAGGGAAGGAACTACACCACATCTTCACATCTCCTTCTTTTTACCCTACGTCGGCTGGCCTCTGTTTGCTATTGGTTGTACCCAATTGGAGGAAGATGGCCAAGGAGTCCTAGTGACACAGTCCATTGTGGTCAATCCCCAAGACAAGAACCAACAAACAATGGCAAATGATGGATCAGAGAGAGCAAGAGGACAGTGGAGAAAAGCTGGCAGAGTCACTCTTAGGTGACATTTGAACAAGATTTGAAGGAAATTAAATAGGTGGCCATGCTCATCCCTGGAGGACTAATTCTTGCAAGGAGAATTAGTCAGTGTAAAGACCCTAAAATCACAGTCCTAATAAGTTTGAATCAGAGATCAAATGGCCAACATCCACTGGATCATTGAAAAAGCAAGAGCATCCCAGGAAAACATCTACTTCTGCTTTATTGACTATGCCAAAGACTTTGACTGTGTGATTCAAAAAAACTGTGGAAACTTCTTAAAAAATGGGAATACCAGACCACCTGACCAGCCTTCTGAGAAATCTGTGTGCAGGTCAAGGAGCAACAGTTAGAACTGGACATGGAACAACAGACTGGTTCCAAATCGGTAAAGGAGTACATCAAGGCTATATGTCATCATCCTGCTTATTTAAGTTATGTGCAGAGTACATCATGAGAAATGCTGGGCTGGAGGAAGCACAAGCTGGAATCAAGATTGTCAGGAGAAATATCAATCACCTCAGATATGCAGATGACACCACCCTTAGGGCAGAAAGTGAAGAAGAACTAAAGAGCCTCCTGATGAAAGTGAAAGAGGAGAGTGAAAAAGTTGGCTTAAAACTCAACATTCAGGAAACTAAGATCATGGCATCCAGTCCCATCACTTCATTTCAAATAGATGGGGAAACAGTGGAAACAGTGAGATACTTTATATTTTTGAACTCCAGAATCACTGCAGATGGTGAATGCAGCCGTGAAATTAAAAGATGCTTGATCCTTGGAAGAAAAGCTATAACCAACCTCGACAGCATATTAAAAAGCAGAGACATTACTTTGCCAACAAAGGTCCGTCAATACAAGGCTATGGTTTTTCCAGTAGTCATGTATGGATGTGAGTTGGACTGTAAAGAAAGCTGAGGGCTGAAGAATTGATGCTGTCAACCTGTGGTGTTGGAGAGGACTCTTGAGAGTCCCTTGGACTGGAAGGAGAGCCAACCAGTACATCCTAAAGGAAATCCGTCCTGAATATTCATTGGAAGGGCTGATGCTGAAGCTGAAACTCCAATATTTGGCTACCTTATGCAAAAAACTCACTCACTGGTAAAGACCCTGATTCTGGGAAAGACTGAAGGCAGGAGGAGAAGGGGATGACAGAGGATGAGATAGTTGGATGGCATCACCAACTCAATGGATATGAGTTTGAGTAAACTCCAGGAGTTGGTGGTGGACAGGGAGGCCTGGCATGCTGCAGTTCATGAGGTCACAAAGAGTTGGAAATGACTGAGCAACTGAGCTGAACTGAACTGGGACAGAGTACATGGTTAAGAGAGAAATAAGAAAATAGGTGAAAAGTAACAGCAAGCCATTTAGTGTCTAATTGGGATTTGAGTTCTATTCTGAATAAAATGGGGAATCAGTGCAGAGTTTTTCAAGTCCTGGGGCCAGGGACAGGGTTGTCAGAATATTACATTTTCTCTCAATGGAGGGCTGCCTCTAGCTTGTTGAGTAATTCACTGATGCTTTAAAAAACAACAACAGAAAACATCTTTTAAAACGTCAGAAACTCCACCCATATACAAATAACAGCTGATAAACAATAAAAATTTCCACCATGTGTCTTATAATTCAACATCACAATCCCTTCTCAAAAATCATTTTTTTATGATTCAATCCTTTGTTGAGAGGCATTGGTCTCTGGAAATCAGTTGTTAAGTTCTGTCCTTTCGCAAGTTTTTCTCAAGAGCCTCATAATGGAGGTTTGTTGATTGTATATGGATGGTAGTTAATTTATTTATCCTAGTCATTTAGACATAGTAAAACACTGAAGTTAATGTTATTCAAATATTTTCTAGTTCCTGAATCCATCTATTGTGCTTATTGGGTATATATCGCATCCGTGATACCCAGGAAACAGGAGAGCCAGAAGGGCCGATTCTGCTTAAAAGTAAAATAATACTTTCCCAAGTCTTTCTTCTCTTCCTTGCCCCTCTATTCCTTCCTCTTTTGTCACCCTCTCCTTCATTTCTTTTTTCCTAAATACTTTTGATGATTGTCAATGTGCCCAGTGCAGTGCTAGTCACTGATGGGCTCCATAAACTAACTGGACAACTAGTCCATTTGGGAAGTTGGCAAATGGCATAATCCAGGTTAGACTGACCACTCTTTTACATTACTATCAATATTTTATTTATAATCACTAAGAATATAACCAATCTTTGTCTAAGTCCACAAGCCTGGTAAATGACCCTGAAATAGCTCCTATTAAATGTGAAACAGACCATATATATTTTCTGAAGAGGTCACAGAAATTGACCTCTACCAATGCAATTGAGGTTATGCTTTCAAATCCAAGATCTGCATTGCTCATGGGCCAGCTTTTCATGTAATTAAGATTAAAGATGAGAGGCAGAAGCTAGATTCTTTTTCAGAACTATTACTACACTTTGTCTGCCATTACAGAACCCCACAGACTGAGTGACTTAGACAAAGGTTATTTTTTCATACTTCTGGGGGCTGGAATTTGAAGGTCAATGTGTCAGCATGATTGAGTTATGGTCTGTCTCTCTTCCTAGTTTGCAGATGGCTGGTTTCTTGCTGTGTCCTTATATAACAAAGAGAAGATGCCCTAGTGTCTCTTTCTCACCTTAGAAGGGCAGCAGCCCTATAGGGTTGGGGCCCCACCCTTGCAAGTTCATGTATCATCTGTTCACAGGTCTTGTGTCTAAATATAGTCACATTAGGGGTTAGGGGTGGAGCACACCAATTGAGTAATGGTGGACACAGTCAAGTCAGTAACACTGAGCAATAGGCTAGTCTCTCCTTTCATTTTCTTGTGTCTACCATTTTAACATTAATATACGTTGAGGCCCATTAATCAGGTTTGTTGGAAAAGCAGTAATTCATAGCATTTAATGGAGACTCACCAGATTCATAGTGACCTGAGGTCAACAGGACATACACCACATTTTCCCAGCTCCAATTACTGGATTACTCACTCCACCGAGAATTTACAGCTTTTCAAACCTTTTTTTTGAGTCTCTATTTTCACTATATTTCCTCCTCCTTTTGAATACTGACAAGGACTCATTCAAACTGCTAAGCCCTATACACAATAGAGGGCTAGCAATGTTATGTCCAGAAAGCTCCAATATTACTCTAATTGTTCCTCATTCATTCCTTTGGGGTTAACTATTTGTAAAACGATAGTAGCTTTCAGGGGCTTCCCTGGTAGCTTAGCTGGTAAAAAATCCACCTGCAATGCAGGAGACTCCAGTTCAGTTCCTAGGTCAGGGTAATCCCCTGGAGAATGGATAGGCCACCCACTCCAGTATTCTTGGGCTTCCCTGGTGGTTCAAATGGTAAAGAATCCACCTGAAGTTCAGGAGACCTGAGTTCGATCCCTGAGTTGGGAAGATCCCCTGGAGGATAGCTTGGCAAGCCAGTCCAGTATTCTTTATGGAGAATCCCCATGGACAGAAGAGCTTGACAGGCTACAGTCTGTGGGGCTGGAAAGAGTCGAACACAACCAAGTGACTAAGCATAGCTCAGCACAGTAGCTTTCATATTCTTTCCGCATTCATTGCACTCTTGAGATATTTTGACTTCAACATGCATTTAATTTATTAAAACTTTCTTGAACCTGTTACCATCCACTGAACCTGCTTCTCCATACTGCTCATAATTAGACAGAAATGCAAAGTGGGTCACCAAAAGGATAATTAATAAAAAATGATTATAGTATTTATTGTTGTTCAGTCACTAAATCACATCCAACTTTTTGTGACCTCATGGATGGCAGCACACCAGGCTTCCCTGTCCTTCGCTATCTCCTGGAGTTTGCTCAAATTCAAGTCCATTGAATTAGTGATGCCATCCAACCATCTCATTCTCTGCCCTCAGTCTTTCCCGGCATCAGGGTCTTTTCCAGAGGTATTGTCTAATTTAATTAGATCACCAAAAGGATAAAAATAAAAGATAATAGTGTAACATATACTGATTTTAAAAGAGTAAACTCTGATGTCAAACTAAAGCTTACTATGGTTAAACACACTGAAGGGGAAAGAAATCTGAGAATACAATTCAGAACTTTAAATATCCGCAAATTGGTTCAATTTCACTAAATTCCTGGACTTTTGCCTTAAACTAGCTCAATGGGAGTTGATAACTTATTGTCTCTTATGCTGTCAATCATGTTATATAAGAAATCTACAATGGTGAGGCTGGGCTGGAAGAAAAAAGAGCTGGCAAATTGCCAGGTTTAAACTTTCAAAAAACAGAGGGAGAAAAATCTACTTTAACAATAGCATGTCTGTCAATCCAGAAAATGTAGGTGCTGAACTCAGGAAATCAAAGAACTGTCTGGTGAAAATATGTTGGTCCCCAATGAAGGTTGAACCTGTAACAGAGATGAAGCAGAAACTCTCCTGTTATCTCCACTTACACACAATAAGCAAAATCAAATAAAGTATTTCCATGCCTGAAGACAGTTCCCGATGCTCATAGAAAGAATAGTAATTTTCTTGGACAAAGATACACGCACTTGATAATTGTACCCAAATTTGCAGGACCAGACATTTGAAGTTCCAGGTTCCTTGACTTAAATCTATTGTTATCATTGGGAAAACAAGTAAATAATTAAATGCCATTTTGGAGAAACTTTTCTCAAGTTTTTTTCCTTATAAACAAATAAAAACATACCTCTCGTTGTCCAATGCTCTCTTCTTTAATAATAAACATTTGATTTAAAACAGTGCCTCTCATCAAAGTGGTCAAACCATTTTATACATATGTCAATTCATCATAGAGACCTCTATGCATGCATGCTTAGTCACTCAGTTGTGTCCTACTGAGTCCATGAACTGTAGCCTGCCAAGCTCCTCTGGTCTATGAAATTCTCCAGGCAAGAATACTGGAATGGCTTGCCATTTCCTCCTCCAGGGTATCTTCCTGACTCAGAGATCAAGCTGGCATCTCCTGCATTATAGGTGGATTCTTCACCACTGAGCCACTGGGGAAATCCAATAGGGACTACACATAGTCATTAAAAACATAGTGCTCTACAGAAGTTTGAAAACAAACAAAAAAGCATTGCACAGTCAATTATTTTGTGAGTTTTCTATTGTATCTGATTTACAAAATAAAAATTTGACCTGCAGTTAGTTTTGATCTTCAAGTGATCAATTGTAAGATGACATATGATTTCTCCTAGAGAACATTAGCTTAAAAGAAGAACAATTTATAACATATTTCCCATTCATCCCATCCATTTCCTAAGCCAAGATGCATGACTACACTTACCCAACCTACCAATTCTCTCTTAGCTTTATATAGTTAGAGAACATCAGGAGAATAGGGGCAAGGTATACAGACCTCTGAATGTAGCATCTTCAATTTACCACAATGTGTTGCCACATTTGTGTCCTATGAATAACAGTGTATGTTCATTTTTATGGTTAAAAAAATTGTTTAAAAATCACATATGAGCACTCCCAGGTACTTCCTAACTTAAAATTAATCATGGTGAGTCTTTCTACTTAAAAGAGCACCCTCATTCCAGCTAGAAAACCAGTATGAGACAATTATATTTCAATGATATAGTTAAGAAGAAACCTAATTAAAGAAATGAAAAAAAAATAAAATGCAAATAAAATAAAACAAATCAGTGTTTGAGTTGTTCAATCTCTCAGTTATGTCCAACTCTTTGGGACCCCATGCACTGCAGCACACAAGGCTTACCTGTCCATCTCCAACTCCCAGAGCTTGCTCAAACTCATGTCCATCGAGTTGGTGATGCCATCCAACCATCTCATCCTCTGTCATCCCCTTCTCCTGTCTTCAATCTTTCCCAGCATCAGGGTCTTTTCCAACAAGTCGGCACTTCACATCAGGTGACCAAAATATTGAAGCTTCAGTGTCAGTCCTTCCAATGAGTATTCAGGATTGATTTCCTTTAGGATTGACTAGTTTGTTCTCCTTTCAGTCCAAGGGACTTTCAGGAGTCATATCCAATGCCACAGTTTAAAAGCATCAGTTCTTTGGTGTTCAGCCTTCTTTATGGTCCAAGAAAGAGAAAAACACATTTGTTTTTTGAGCTAGATTAACTAAGGCTTTGAGAATCTACCAGTTAATATGAAAGCAAATTTGAGTGTCTAGGATCTGAAGCAGCATAATTCCATTTAGCAAGTTCATAGTAACTAAATTCCCTTACCCTATGGCTTCATAGACCTGCCTGGAATAGCTCATCTAGGTGAAGGTTACTGCATGTTAAGATCCACACAACTCATTTGGGACACACTGACATTTTTTTTTCCCTTTCAAGTGCTGTTAATCTAATGGAATGAAAATATAGGATAATAGAATTATATATTTCTAATTAGAGTGATGCACCTAGGAAATCTACGAAGACCCCAAATGTTTGCTAACAATTGAACTACACTTTCATTAATTAGTTTGCATTAATATAAGATTAGAGAGAGGCTATATTTCTTTTGTCCTTTCAACAAAAATGGAGACCCATGACCTTATTCTTTTAAATTGGCATACTAAGTAATTACATGTTGAGTTATCACATATTGAATCTTTGCAAATGGCCTTTAATAATTATCTACCAAAAGATAACTTTAGTCTTGGAAAATTTTATAAAAATAATTACTTATTTATTCTGCATTTATAATATAAATTAACAGAATCTTTAGCATACAAGTTAGAGGAACTAGTCCTCCTAAGTCTGCAATTACTTTTGCGGTGTGAATATCATCAACTGTATCAGTTCAGTTCAGTTCAGTTCATTTCAGTCACTTAGTCGTGTCCGACTTTGCAATCCCATGAATCGCAGCACGCCAGGCCTCCCTGTCCATCACCAACTCCCGGAGTTTACCCAAACTCATGTCCATCAAGTCGGTGATGCAATCCAGCCATCTCATCTTCTGTCGTCCCCTTCTCCTCCTGCACCCAATCCCTCCCAGCATCAGGGTATTTTCCAATGAGTCAACTTTTTGCATGAGATGGTCAAGTGTATCAAACTCTCCTTAAATCTTCATTTTCTGCTTTGCAAATTGTAAGAATAAGAATGTGTAGTAAAGCCTGATTTAATCTTCAGCAAATCCTTTTATACACCTGACAGGGCACACACCAGCGTGGTAAAATGTAACTATGCAACTAGTTTATGGTCAAGGAGGTGTTGGCAGATATTATGAAAGCCAGTTACTGGAACTGTTCATAAAATCTTCTCATAAACAATACTCCATTCACTCTTCTTTCTGTAGGAACTCTGGAAATGAACTGAAAATGACAGAGCTTTAAGACCTAAAACCAGGGATTTCTAATGTATAGCTGATAACATCTATTCATTTAGAGCAGAAATCTGTTTTGAACTTTATGTGGCTAAATGCATATTGTGTTGTTCTATTTTGTTTTTTCCTATTATAGTAGTTACGAGTACCTCAGCTAATATAGATTGTGTTAACTCTTAGATCCAAAATAATCCTTTAATGTTGCCATTTGACTCTATGGTTAAAGTCTATAGCTGACTGTACATAGCTGAAAAAAAAAACATAATTTTACTTTTATATATGCTTTAGAATGTCAGAAATAAATATTGTATAAAATGTATTCTTCATTCAATTCACTTATCTCACAATGAAGCAAAGCTGTCTAAAGATTTTACAATTTTTAAATATTTTTCATATATTTTCAGTGTACTTTCCGATATACAAGTTAAATCACAAAGGTAAATTTAACCAAAGTACCTCATACAATATGCAACCTTCTGTTTAGATTTTACAATTTGAAACTCGAACAGTTTTCATCTTTGTGTTATCAGTGCCTATCAGGTGATGAGGAAGGTATTTAAGCTCAAAGCAAACCTAGACTAAGGGTCATGTATTATTGATTACTGAGTAATAGATTACCCTAACATTTAGTATTTTCCAATAATACAGGTGTATTATCTTGCAGTTTCTTGGACCTAGCTCATTCTGTCCCTATATTTCACACTCTTTCAGAACCCAGCAATCAAGGTATCTATTGAGATTAGTATCTCCTGAAGGCTCAGCTATGGAAGGGTCTACTTTCACTACAAAACTTGGCAGCTTCCCAGTTCCTCAAGTGTTATCAGATTAAGGACCTCATTTCCTTGCTGGATACTGTCCGAAGTCGGCCCCTTCGGTTCTCAGCACATGGGCCACTCCCTTTTGGCAGCTTGCTCTATCAAAGCCAGCAAGAGATGGAGAGAGTCAACTAGCAACACAGAAGTCCCTGTTTCCTGTAACCTAACTATAGAAATGAAGTTCCTCAATATTGTTATTTTATATTGATTAGTAGCAGATTATTCAGGGGGTGGGAGGAAGCTGCAGATATCAGAAGGCAAGAGCACTGGGAGTTATTTAAGAGGGCACTTGCCAGAGATGATCTTTGAATTCTTCTATGATTATACCTCACAAATAGCTAACACAATTGGATGTCTTGGTTAGACTTTGATAAAATACTTTCCTGTCATTTCTTCCTTTTGGTATTAACCAGGTTCTGGAGAAAAGACAGAAAAACAAGGAAGAAAAAGAAGACAAGGAGATAGAGTAAGAAGAAAAAAGGGGAATATAGAGAAAGAAATGAACAGAAGGTGTTAACTTGTATGAACTTCACTTTCTGTTATGCAATCACGTCTATTTGAACAAAAGACATGATGGGTACTCATGTACATATTATAGCAGAACAAGCCAGTGGAGGTGGGGCAGTGCTGGAGAGACCTGGCTTAGTGCACTGAAGGATTTATAGCATGGATGCATGTATTGAAAGTTAGAAATATAAATAGCTGTGAAGAGAACAAAAACTGGCACTTTTATAGAAATCATATGGGAGGACTAGTTATGAGTAAAGTAACAATGCGTTGGTTCATGGGACTCTTGGAAGATGATCTTGTCAAAATAGGGTGTGATCATTTTATTGCTCTAACAAATATAACTTGATATCAATCTATCTGAATGATGACTTCTATGAAATAATAATGCCTGACATGTATATAGAATTTTATGACCTATTTTATAAAATAATTATTTCATTTTGTTCTCATAAGCCACCTCCTCCTCTCATATATACAGATTTGCCAAGTCACCCACTACTACTAAAAATTCTTCCTTGGCTCCACATTACAAGGAAGATGAAGCCCAGACTCCTTCACCTAACTTACAAAGCCACTGAAGACGAGCACACGCCTGCATTATCCCACTCACGTCTCCCACTTTACTCTTCCGTCTTCTCTTGTAAAACCACTCCTGTGTCTGCCACACAGACCAACCTTTGGGCATTTGTTCACGCTCTAGGTTAGAATCTCTCAGTCTCAGCACAACTGACATTTTGGACCAGATAATTTTCTGTTGTGGGGGTGTGTCCTGCACATCGTAGAAGAAATAGCAGCTGCCCTTGGCATGCATGATCGTGAGAAGCAGAAGAGTCTGCAAATATTAGCAAGTGCCTCTTGGGAAGAGGGGTAGAAACTAAACCTCCCTCGAGAAACACAAGTCTAGATCATGTTCCATGCTGCTTCTTTTCTAGAAGATTCTACTCTTATTTCTCCACTGACTGCCTCTCTGACATGTTCTTAGAAGCCATCTCCATTGAGGGCAGCCACTATGGAAAGCAGCGTGAAGGTTCCTCAGAAAATTAAATGCAGAATTACCGTATGATCCAGCAACCCCGTTCCTGGGTACACATCCAAAGAAACGGAAAGCAGAACATCAAAGAGATATCTGCAGGTGTCACGTGCTCATTCTGGCATTATGTTCAAGAGACAAGATACAGGAACAACCTAAGAAACCATCAAGAGAGGAAGGGATGGACAGGATGTGGCCCGCAATGGAATATTATTCAGCCGTGATAAAAAATAAAGCCCTTTAATTTGCAATAGCATGTATATTATACTAAATGAAATAAGACAGACAGAGAAAGAGAAACACTGCATATCATTTACATGGGGATCTAAAGAAAGCCTGGGTGGGGGGGATGTCAAACTCACAAAAACCGAGAAGTAGCTTCCAAGGGAAGAAGCAGGGCAGGGGCAGTGGGGTTTGAGGAAAACACAGTTTATTAAAAAGGCACAAACTTTCATCTATGAGATGAGCCTAAACAGAGGAGCGAATATAAAACACAGTGGCAGGTGTGTAACTGAAAGAAGAGATGCCTCCATTGGAAAGCCTTTTTTTTTCCAATTCAGCACTCCAGACTGAATTAGATGCCCACTTTTGTTCCGGTCTCTATCTAAGCCCTAGGCACAATATTCAGAAGGATTGCTTCAATCTTAGTTTCACTGTATGTTAGCTATATAACCATGAGTATGTTACTCAATCTATGATTTTCTTTTGCCTCATCTCTAGAAAAGGGGTGATGATACTAAGCATTTCACAGTATCTGACACATACCTATTCAGCACTCAATATGAGTCAATACTATCACCATTTGCCTTTGTTACTTTCTGAGTGGAAGCATGGTGAATTCTACTTCATTAGGTATTATAACATGGTTTTAAAATTCAAAGTTTATATCATGCTGTAGAGTCAAATCTAAGTAATAATTGAATTATTCATCACTTTATATTTCTGTAGCAACATGCTCACCTTGGTGAAGAATATCTTCACTTTATTAAAGGATTATTTATATCTGTTTGGATTATATAGCCAATGAACTACAGTGCTGCTAAACTTGGCTCATAGGGATAAACACTTTATTGAAACATGGATTTTATTTCTCTATTCCTTCATAGAGGAGTTGTGCTGTGAGAAGAGTTCGGTATGGGCTACTTGAGAGTAAAATATTTATATAAAGCAGCAAAAAGAAACATTTCAGAACAAACATAACAATATCCATAATTCACACTCTGCATTCACATGCTAAGGAAATTTGCATAGCAGAACTGTTTAAGTATTAACACAGGCAAAAATTCCTGAAAAATACATAAATACTTTTAAAAATGTAATTAAAAGATACAGAAAACTTTACTGAGAACTCAAAGGAAGTCTTAGGGATACACAGTCTGAAAAACAAAAAGATCAATTGGCTGATGAAAGGAGGAGTGAACAGAGGGTAGATGGTGTGGAAGGCAAAATAATGTGAAGCTGTAAGTATCAGCTTATCTGGCAATGGCATTTTGAAGATGTTATTAATTCATGGATCTGAAAGCAGGTCAGTTACCCTGGATTCAGTATTATTACCAAGGGTCTTTAAAAGACAGAAGAATGAGGTGGAAGAGTCAAAGAATGAGATGGAACAACAGAATCAGGGATCAAAATAACAAGGATAATAAGATGCTATGCTAATGGATTTAAAGACAGAAAAAGGGACCATGGGCTACAGAATGCAAGCTGCTTCTAGAAGCTGGAAAAGCAAGGGAATGGATTGTCCCCTGGAACCTCCAGGAAGGCCTTTGGTCAATGAGAACACTGCCCTGCCAACACCTTGATTCTAGCTCAGTGAAAGTCTTCTGACTTCCAGATGTATAATATAACTCTCTGTTGTGTTAAGCCTCTGAATTTGTGGTAACTTATCATAGCGCTGGAAAAAAAGGACCCTGATGCTGGGAAAGATTGACAGCAGGAGGAGAATGGGACAGCAGAGGATGAGACGGTTGGCTGGCATCACCAACTCAATGAACTTGAGTTTGAGCAAGCTCCAGGGTATAGTGAAGGACAGGGGAGCTTGGTGTGTAGCAGTTCATGGGGTTGGAAAGAGTCAGAAGTTACTTGACAACTGAACAACAACATTATAGCACTAATAGATTTATGCAATAAAGCAAATATGCTGCTGCTGCTGCTGCTGCTAAGTCGTGTCTGACTCTGTGCGACCCCATAGATGGCAGCCCACCAGGCTCCCCCATCCCTGGGATTCTCCAGGCAAGAACACTGGAGTGGGTTGCCACAACATAGATCATAAGTATATTGATGTACACTATATACTTCTTTCAACTTAGGTGTATGTTTGAAAAATTTTATTAAAAAAAAAAAACTGTTTATGGTCTTCCCATGTGGCTCATTAGTAAAGAATCCACCTGCAGATGGGGGGTGGGGGGGGCACGTGTTCAATCCCTGACCAGGTAAGATCACACACGTCATGCGCCACAATTCTTGAGCCTGTGCTCTAAAGCCCAGGAGTTGAAACCACTGAGCTGGTGTATGGCAGCTACTGAAGGCTGTGTGCCCTTGAGTCCTTGCTCCAGAGCAAAGAGAAGCCACTGTAATGAGAAACTTGCAACTAGAGAGGAGTCCCCGCACATCACAACTAGAGAAAAGCTGGCAAGGAAGACACCTGGCAGCTGAAAATTAATAAATATTTTTAAAAACTGTTTAAAAGTAAATTGAAAAAGAAAGAGAGACTAGTATATTGTAGAAATGATATTAAAATTGAGTTGGTCAACAGTAATTGATTCATTTTTTTATGAATTAATTTATTATTCATGTTCAGTCGCTCAGTCATTTCTGACTCTTTGCAATCCCATGGACTGTGGCCTGCCAGGCTTCTCTGTCCATGGGATTCTCCAGGAAAGAGTACTGGAGTGAACTGCCATTCCTTATTTCAGAGGAACTTCCCAACCCAGGGATTGAACCCTGGTCTCCTGCAGGCAGGTTCTTTACCATTTGAGCTACAGGGAACTCCTTAATTTCCCTATGTACTTTTAAAAAATCTCAGTCTTGGTTTAGAATGCTAGTGCTTGATAGATACTAATAGAGTATTAGGTAAGAATATAGACTCCAATTAGAATTGCTTACCTTGTCTGAATTCATGTGAACTAGCCTGTGGTTAGGAAAGGTGTCATCAGAAGCATAATATAGGTGAGAGACTTTGAGCTTCCAAACACTAAACTGAAATTATGAAATGCTACTCATTCATGATTTTCTGAAAAAGTCTCACAGTGTCGCTGGTTTAATGAATGGCCAGTAATCCTGGGAAGTGGAGAGATGGAATGAGCATTAGTAATTTTTTCTTGTCTTGATAAAGATTTTGGGATCAAGGACATAAGCTAAATTAGTTTAGCTTGTTGTTTCATATATACACTGCTGCTGCTGCTGCTGCTGCTGCTGCTGCTAAGTCACTTCAGTTGTGTCCAACTCTGTGCGACCCCATAGATGGCAGCCCACCAGGCTTTCCCGTCCCCGGGATTCTCCAGGCAAGAACGCTGGAGTGGGTTGCCATTTCCTTCTCCAATGCATGAAAGTGAAAAATGAAAGTGAAGTTGCTCAGTCGTGTCCGACTCTTAGAGACCCCGTGGACTCCAGCTTACCAGGCTCCTCCGTCCATGGGATTTTCCAGGCAAGAGTACTGGAGTGGGGTGCCATTGCCTTCTTCACATATATACACTGCTATATGTAAAATAGATTATTAGTAAGGACCTATTCTATAGCCTGGCTGGCTACAATCCGTGGGGTCACAAAGAATCAGACACGACTGAGCAACTAAACACACACACACACACTATAGTTCAGGGAACTCTACTGACTACTCTGAAAGCATCTATAGGGGAAATAATCTTTTAAAAAGTGGATATATGTATAACTGATTTTTTCATATTCATAGGAAGCACTGATGCTGAAGCTGAAACTGCAATACTTTGGCCACCATACGTGAAGAGCTGACTCATTGGAAAAGACCTGGATGCTGGGAAAGATTGAAGGCAGGAGGAGAAGGGGATGACAGGGCATGAGCTGGTTGAATGGCATCACAGATTCAATGGACATGAGTTTGAGTAAGCTCCGGGAGTTGGCGATGGACATGGGGGCCTGGCGTGCTGCAGTCCATTGAACATGGGGTCAACACACAGTCCACCACACAGAGAGTGAGACAAGACCGAGTGACTGAACTGAACTGATAACTGATTCACTTTGCTGTACACCTGAAAATAAAAGGACATTGTAAATCAATTACATTCCAATATTTTTTAATTTGCTATTTCAATTTTAATGGGCTTTAGCATGTTTTCTGTGCTAATCAGCCCAGTCAACTTCTTTGTATTCTTGAGATAAATACCACATAAAATCCTTACCACATAAATCTTCTTTGTATTCTTGAGATAAATACCACATAAAGTCTTTCTACTTTGAGAATGGGAATGCTAACATAATTCCACGGCAGACACTTCAGGGACCTGCCTGTATCCCCTAACCTACTGACCTGATTCCAACTAACAAAGGCTCCAGTTATTGTGCCTGAGGGCATCCTCTAGCTATCAGAGCTGCCTCTGCCCAGGGCAGGACAGACTGTAAAGCGATGGGTATTGGAAACCCCAGGATAAGTCACTGACCAGTGACGAGGCAGCTGGTGGATAACAGCTTCCTTGCTTTACCTCAGGTATAGGACTATGTTGCACCCTGACTCTCTACTGGGGTTAAACTCCGGTTTTCTATAGCAGTGATGTGCTTAACAACTCTCCCTTAATTTGGCTTCATCCCCCTCTATCTCCTTTACCTGACCTCCTATTGGTGAGTCCTATGGATTGTCTCCCAAATCCACTCTTAGAACTCTCTACTTTGAAAGAATTTAAATAGGTTTCTCATCCTCAGAAAGAGGTTAAAAAAATAAAGAAAACAAACCCACAAAGCTTTAAAAATTAATATTAAAACATAAAATTATAGAAAGCTTTATAATATACTGATCCATTCTGAACACTTGTCTAACTGAGAATTTACTCTCATCAAAATTAAATATTGCATAATATTTGCATCTCCATCCGATGGAACTGAATTTTAAAGCCACTGTTCTCTGGGAGTACTTACAACTCTGTTAGGAGCAAAAAATAAATAAATAAATAAAACAGAGGAAAAAAGAGAAGAAAGCAAAAGTCTTCAGCATTCCTCTTGACGTGGCCACTTTATCACATGGATTGAGTGAACGGAAGGCAATGTCTGGGTTAACTCTGATAATGTATGCATCTGAAATTAGTGATTTCAGACAGCAGTGCCAGGAGATTTCAGACACTCTTCGGTCCTCTGTGCATTTGGCTTGGTACACATGACAAGAGTGAGTGAGACTGAGACATCCAATCTTGTTGAAACTAATTCCACAAAGTATTGTTTGATGCCACACAATTGGGAGTACTTGATCTTTCTGTCTTAGCTGTGTGGCCAGTTTCATAGAGATGGGCCATGATGAATCACAATAATTGAATTTCATGGCTCTTTTCAGCTTCTGTCACACAGAAAATGAAGAAAAGGAAGAAAAATCACACTTTTAAATATACTTACCAAAGAAGTTTCAACTGTAGGAATAAAGACTGAAACAAATATTGAAGCTTAACAATGGTTAAGATGAACCCAGAGGAAATTGCTATTCCTAGTGACAGTTACTAGGTTACTGAGGCTGGCCCGTGAATGGAAGGCGGCCGTAGGCTTTGTTAGGAGTTAAGGGGCACCCTGATGCTGTGCTCTGTCAGAAAAATGCTGCAGTGGATAGATACAGAGGTCACATTGCTGATTCTTAACATCCCAGAATTGTCACCCCCTGTACAGAATACCACCTCATTTACCCATCGCTTTTCTTCAAATAGGCCTTTGGCTCACCTTCCAGCTTTAAATTCATGAGAGTGTAACAATAGTGTGGTTCGGAGTCATAGAAGTATTTATAATTTCAGCCTTGTTGAGCATTCCCCCTTTGTCTGGTGAGAGGAACCTAGCTTACCTTTGTGATCTCCTTATATCCCTTTTGTGTGCAGATCTGATAAACTTAACTATCACACACACACACACACACACACACACACACACACACACACAGGATGGAGATATATATATATATATATTGTTCCATAGCAACTGTATCTCAACTAAGACCAATTAGACTCTGCTAGGATAAAGCCAGAATGTGAACACTGGAACTGAGATGAGAACAACAAAAGATCAAAAGTAAAATAGAAGATGCTAATCTTCCTGTGAGAACCCTGCCTTGAAGATGCTGCTCATCTCTCCTTACAGAGGAAAGTCCAGATCGTGCTGGTCCTGGTTTTTATCCACCCGGAGCCTGGTTTACTTTACTTTTGCAAGTTAACCCACACGTTCAACAGATCACGAGAGACCAGTTCTGTCGCTAAAAGCAATAAACCCTTTTTCTCCTCATTTATTTTTCTAACTTATCACTTGATGTTTCCTTTGGTTTGAACAGTAACATAGGTTTAAAGGGCTTCCCAGGTGGCCCTCCTGGTAAAGAACCTACCTGCCAGTGCAGGAGAGCTAACAGATGTGGGTTTGATTCCTGGGTAGGGAAGACCCCCTGGAGGAGGGCATGGCAAGCCACTCCAGTATTCTTACCTGGAGAATCCCATGGACAGAGGAGCGTGGCAGGCTACAGTCCATAGATTCACAAAGAATCAGACACAACTGAAGCGACAGCCTGCATGCATACACATAGAACTTAAAAAACCACTCTTATTTTATTTTTATTATTTTTAGATAATAATATCCTAATTTTACTTCATATTTGAGAAACAAAGAGTAAAAGTCAATGAGGACTTACCTTTTTGCCAGGCGCTGTGATTAGCCATTTTCAAATATTATTTCCTTCAGTCTTCACAAAAATCTAAATCACTATGTAACTTGGCTTTTAAATATTTGTCTTATTTTATTGTTATTCTTTTTCTAGAGAAAGATAACAGGCTAATTGTAGAGTGCTAACTAGAGAAACAATCAAAAGTGCATAAGATGCATATCATATATTGGATTGGCCAAAAAATTCATTCAAGATTTTTGTTTTTCATGAAGGCCCTAATGAATATTTTGGCCAACCCAATATATGACAGATGCAAATAGATGTAGAGAAAAATATTTATTTATTTATTTCAGTTCTTCCAATGTTGTATATATTCCAGACACTGTATACAAATATTTGCATACATTACTCTCTGAGTCAATAAATTGACACTCAAAAATGGTATGTAGTTTTCCTAAAGCCATATATGTCTTACAGAGAGGAAGTTTCAGAGTGAGGCTTTGAACTCAGCTCTTTGTGACTACAAAGCCTACCACAGTCTTCTCCAGTAATTACCAAAGGGCCTACTGTAGAGTATTGTCTTCTTTAGATATTTATTATCTTTAGATTTATTTCTTCATGAGGCTTAAATATGTTTTGCTTTGTTTTATTTTGACTATATGACTATTTCAGCTTAAGGAAAACAGAGAAGAAGAAACTGTTTATAAATTCTCAACAACCTTTAAAGCAGAAACAGCTGTTGGGTTACATTGGTCTTGAGTGAATACAGACATCTCTGAGATGGATAGGCTTTAGAATTCACGTGCATTGTCATCTTACTCTTTGAGAAAACATGGAGAAAGCTGTGGGGACTAATTTATTGCATTTTTAAAATAAAAGTAAATGCCATATCGTAATATAAAGTGACAGTCGGATTACATTCACTGATGAACCTGGTTCCTGAATTTCTGTTGATAGTGATAAATAATCCCAAGGAGAGTTAAGTCCTCACCTTTGATGACTGTTTCTGAAAGCTGAATGATATACGGATCCATTTTGGGGAGAATCTACTCATAAACCCTTAGTTAAATCATTTTAATATACTGTTATGGATCTAGTTTTAAATCCCTTACACTTATAGTCTTTATATAACCCAAAACAAAGACAAATACAAGTATTAACTACAAGCTAACCTACAAAGCCAGTACATTTCAAATTAATAACATTAATTTAATTTAAAGGAAGACTTATTTTGTGGAATTTAAATTGTTGCTCATATATGAATGTGGTACTAACTTCTACGGTTATAAGGATTCTTGAATTTGTTTTGTATTTATTACATAGCCCTGGGGGTGATGCAATTTCCCCATCGTTTTTTGTATTCAAATCCCTGGGTGATTTTGATTCAAACAAGCTATCAAATGATATTTTCAATAACTTTCTTAGATATTATCATTAGTATAGCAAGCCTATGATTTTTTTTCTTTCAGTTTTCAGATATAATTGACATACAGCACTGTATAAGTTTATAATGTAAAGCATAATGATTTGACTTAAATACGTCAAGAAATGATTACCACAATAAGTTCAGTGAATATCCGTCATCTTGTATAGGCACAAAAGAGAAAAAGAAAATGTCTTTTCATTATGATAACAGCACAAGATGTACTCTCTTGATAATTTTCACATAAATGTATAGCAGTGTTAATTATATAAATCATGTGTACATTACATCCCTGTGTGCTAGCTGTGTTGATGTATGGCAAAACCAAATCAGTATTGTAAAATAAAATAAAGTAAAAAATAATAATCATAAAGAAATAAAATTTGCAACAAAAAATAAATAAAATTTTAAAAAAAGATTATGCAAATAAAGTACTTGACAGAAAAAAAAAAAAAATCTGTTTAGGCCGCCATGGGTATTTTCCAGGCAAGAATACCAAAGCCGGTTGCCACACCCTCCTCCAGGGTATCTTCCCAACCCAGGGATCAAATCCAGGTCACTTGCAATGCAGGTGGATTCTTTACCATCTGAGCCACCACGGAAGCCCACATTGCTTCCCTGGTACTTATGTAATATCTTACAACTAGAAGCCTATAACTTTGGACACCTTCATCCAGTTCTCTCTCCCTTTACCTGCTGCTATGGTAACCACAAATCAGATCTCTGTTTCTCTTTGTTTGTTTTTAAAGTTTAATTGACCTAGAAAACTCTTTTAGTTTCTGGTGCACAATAAAATGATTAAATATTTCTGTACTTTTCAAATTGATCCTCACAGTGAGTCCAGTTATTGTATGTCGCCATATGAAGATATTGCATGGTTATTGAATATATTCCCTGCACTGTACATTACGTGGCTCATTTATTTGCACTTGGAACTTGTGCCTCTCAATCTTCCTTGCTTATATCTATCCTCCTCCTCTCTCTCCCTTCCGGCCACCATGTTTGTTCTCTGCATTTATAATTATTCTTGCTTTCTTAGATTCCACAGATAAGTGAAATTACAGACTGGGATGTTTTCCTCTGACTTATTTTCCTCAGTGTAACACCCTTTAGGTCCATCCATGTGGTCACAAGTAGCAAAATTTCATTCTTTTTTATGGTTGAACAGTATTTCACATCTTCATTCTCCATTCATGTGTTGGTGAGCACTTAGCTTGCTTCCATAATCTTGACAATTGTTAATAACGCTGCCATGAACATAGAAGTGCCCATATCTTTTCGAATCAGTCTTTTTTGCTTTCTTTGAAAAAATACTCAGGATTGGAACCCTCTGCAATTTAACAGAGCTATTTGGCAACAAAAATGTTTTAAATAAAGGGGATTCAATGTCTTAGTCTGAGTTTTTCTGAAGCAAAATCTAAGACAGAAGTTTACATAGTAATGGTTTCTTTGGAGGTGTGGTTTTCTGGAGTCAGAATAAAGGCCCTTGAAGCAGAGAGAAAACATGTGAAAGTTCATCCAAACTTATGTTACTGAATTAGCCACCTCAAGGGAATTCTATATGCTCAATCCAAGAGAGTTCTAAGAAGCCTCTGGTGTGTTTCAAAATCACCCATCTCAGAAGTAAAAAGGGAAATCATTCATCACTGGTTCATCCTCCAACAAGTAAGTACTGTGACTACAAGACTGCCAAACCCTTCCTGGGGCACTCTAAGTGAAAGGAGATTTCTGGGCAGAAAGTCAGAGGACTTGCTGCGTGTTTGGAAGTTTCTGTCTGATTACACTAGTGCCAAGCAGCTCAAAGACTGTGAAACTGTCCACAGCAGTGGTGGCTGGAATAAGGTACGAGACCGAGGGACACTGAAGCCACGCGCAGAGGCTTTACCATTCGCTCAGACACTAAAATCTTAGATGATTTGGAATATTATATCTTTATATGATTAAAATAATCAACAGTCACTTAAAATTTGTCATAGAGGTCACATGGGGACACCCTGTTGAGAAACATTCTTATCATATCTTATTCATGAGTGTCTCAATTATTCAGTGAGTTTAAATATAGTTCTCAAAATATCTGTATACCAATTGCCTTACAGATGTTTGTCAGTGCAAGGTCTCAGAAAAAAGAAGAGACACTTTTTCAAAATAATAGATTCTTTTTATTGAATTCAACATACATTCTCAAGTTTTCCTTTTGTTTATTCTGCTATATTCTTGGAATTCAAAAATGACCAGACCACAAACACTAGATGTCCCAAAGTCTTGCTGGGAAAGCAAGCACCTAAACCACAAATCTTATAAAATTCCATAGCTGGCATATACTCAAAGTGATTGTGAGACCATAATGTGTGTTTTCTACATACAAAGAGCATATTTCATATAAACAATTGGTATTCAAAAAATAGGCAGCTTAATTTCAAATGTGTAGCAAGGATAACAATGCAAGCACATTACAGGAAGGGAAAAATGAAAGGATTTTCCATGACCAATTTAGGCTGGAATTTTTATTTGAGGTAGTGAGAGGGTGGAATTGTTCCTTTGATCTAATTTTCATAGTAAACCCATGCAAATTATGTTAGGTCTGAGGACTGAAAACCACCCCTTAGCTTAATTTCAGTTAAATTAGATTGAGAAAAATGGAATTGTGAGCTTTTGAATTTATTTTTAATCCATATTTTCATATATAATAAGCTAAATTTAGGAATATTTTCTATCATCATAGTAACACTGATTTTTGCCAAGATACAAATAAATGCACACACACACATACACATAAGCATTCAAATATGTATATATGTATATACACATACATACATAAACAAATGAGTATATTTGTATGTAGGGCTGTAATAAATATCA
The DNA here is from genome assembly GCF_042477335.2 of Ovis canadensis. NCBI lineage: Eukaryota > Metazoa > Chordata > Mammalia > Artiodactyla > Bovidae > Ovis > Ovis canadensis. The sequence continues at coordinate 106,152,405 of NC_091251.1, forward strand.
AGGGTGAAAGTACTCTTTTAGGGCTAGTAAACTTTTGTGCATAATTTTAAAAAAAAGAAAAAGACTAGATAAAACCATCCTGCCTCCTGGAAATGTTAAAGACTAAATCAAAAGCCTAATGAAGCAGAAGAATATTGAGTAAATTAATTCTTTAATAAGGCTCTGACAGCCAACTGCTTTCAGATATACAACAAGTCTAGACATTTGTTCTCACCATGTTACTTTACATAAATAACATGGTGTAATTACTACCATGCTCATGTTTCTTTGGTGGCATTATTTTTACATATAAAATAATCTTGATCAGGACAAACTTCTATGGCATTGTGCCTTTTGGACTCTGTGGAAGAGGGCGAGGATGGGATGATATGGGAGAATGGCATTGAAACATGTAAATTATCACATGTGAAATGAATCGCCAGTACAGGTTCGATGCATGATACAGGTTGCTTGGGGCTGGTGCACTGGGATGACCCAGAGGGATAGGATGGGGAGGGAAGAGGGAGGGGGTTCAGGATCGGGAATACATGTGCACCCATGGCAGATTCATGTCAATGTATGGCAAAACCAATACAATATAGTAAAGTGCCGGGGTCCAGCCCCGGTGGATCCAGGGAATTCGAAGGGTGGACGGCGTTGGCGTGGAAAGACTTGTTTATTTATTAATGTAAGATTAGATTAAGAAACTATAGCGTAGTAGGAAGATTAAGTGGAGGAAGAGGGCTGAATAGCTTGGTTTACGTGGAAGGCCAATAAAATTCCAGACAAGGAATTTGCACCATCTACGTTGGGCCACCGGCGCCCGCTTGAATATCTAAGGGTGCCTCGCCTTAAGCTCCCTTTCGCGCGGGTCTTAACAGCCAGGGCAAGTAAGTAGACCTGGCGAGCCTCCGCGCCCCAGGTGGAGATTCAGCCTGAAGTTAAAGTAAAGAGCAGAGAGAGCGAAAGGGAGAGAAGAAGAAAGAGAGAGAAAGACACGGGGGGAGCCAGAGTCCCAAGAAACCAGGCCGAGAGACTAGTTCGAGAAACTGGTCCGAGAAGCTGGTCCGAGAAGCTGGTCCCAGAAACTGGCCCCGGAAACTGGTCCCAGAAACTGGCCCCATCCTTTATTGTTCAGAAGGCCTTTTATACTTTTGATAAAACACGGAGATCAATGGGTAACACAAAATTATGTAGCGTTCTCAGCTCAGACTCTTTCTATACATCATTTTGTATACAAAAGGTCTCAGGTGATTTACATTATCTTCTGGCCAAGAGGCTTGTTAACACTTTTTGGCTCTCTTTCTTAATGAATGTTAATTTTGTTTCCCCTGAAGTGTTTTTCTTTAATCTGCATCTCCTTAAAGCATTAAAGTTATATCTCTATAGAACAAAGGTGCAGTGGGGTATAACAAAGAAGGTACTTAACTCAAAGATCTAATGTTGCTAATACCAGGTCTACTACTTGTTTTTCTATATACCAACTATATCTAAAAATAAAGGATATGAAAATTTGGCAGCAAGTATTGACTCAACAAATGAAACATTTAATCAGTCCTATTCTAAAGATTTTGACTCCTCGGAAGCCCCTACATTCCTAGGATGTTTTAAGCTTCCTGTGCCTCCTGCGGTCAGGAGGCCTCAAACAATCACACACGCAGCTGTACGAGTCCTGCAGGCAGGCTAGAAAGCCATCAGAGGAGTATTTGGATTGAAACACTCTTTCAAATGCGGAAGACTAAAGCCCTGAATTGACTTTTTCCAGAAAATGTCAGAAGAGTAGAAAAGCAGAGCACAAAAGCCGGCAGAGTTTTGTTGGGGTACATGCTTAGGAATTTCCAGAGGGGTCCCTGAAGTCTGAGCACGCCTTGTGTATGTCAGCTTCCTTCCTCATGACCTTGTCACGGGCGGGATTACTCACACTGGCTTCCGGCAGTAAAGTAAAATAAATAAATAAACTGAAAAAAATTAGCTGTATGGTGTACATTAAAATTTCATAGTCTTCCATGACTTCTGAGATAGCAATGCTGGGCTTATTGAAATACAGTTTCTAATTCATATACCAATGCTGGTCATCTCTGTTTTAAGTAGACTTTTTATGTAGATCACAGTGGTTTTTATTACTGTTTTTAGTTAATGTGATTTATTTGTATATTTGCCTCTCTCTATATATGTTTAAGCTTAAAAAATTAAAAAAAAAAACACAACAATTAGTTCTTAATGCTCCCTGTTTTGGTATACTCAGGCTACCATAGAAAACACCATGGACCAGGTAATTGAAACACCAAAATTTTATTTTCACACAGCTCTGAGGAATGGAATATCCAAGATAAGATGCTGGTTCCTGGTGAGTTATTTCTTCCGGGCTTGCAGGTGTTCACCTTCTCACTGTGAACTCAAGAGGCAGAGATGGCGGAGAGAGGTGTGGCATTACTTTCTCTTCTTAAAGGGCACCGCCCCATCAGATTAGGGCCCCACATTTATGACCTTTATGACCATATTTTGGGCTCCAAAATCACTGCAGATGGTGACTGCAGAGATGAAATTAACAGGCACTTACTCCTTGGAAGGAAAGCTATGATCAAACTAGACAGCATATTAAAAAGCAGAGACATTACTTTGCCAATAAAGGTCCTCCTCGTCAAGGCTATGGTTTCTCCAGTAGTCATGTATGGATGTGAGAAGTGGACTAGAAAGGAAGCTGAGTGCCGAAGAATTGATACTTTTGAACTGTGGTGTTGGAGAAGGCTCTTGAGAGTCCCTTGGACTGCAAGGAGATCCAACCAGTCTATCCTAAAGGAAATCAGTCTTGGGTGTTCATTGGAAGGACTGATGTTTAAGCTGAAAGTCCAATATTTTGGCCATGCAAGAGTCATGGAAAGAGCTGACTCATTTGAAAGACCCTGATGCTGGGAAAGATTGAGGGCAGGAGGAGAAGGGGGCAACAGAGGGTGAGACGGTTGGATTGCATCACTGACTCAAAGGACAAGAGTTTGGGTGCACTCCAGGAGTTGGTGATGGACAGGTAGGCCTGGCCTGCTGTAGTCCATGGGGTCGCAAAGAGTTGGACACAACTGAGCAACTGAACTGAACTGAACTTTATGACCTCATTTAAAATTAATCACCTCCTCAGAGGCCCTGTTTCCAGTGATAATCACACTGGAAGGTAAGGCTTTTGTCTATGAGTCTGGGAAGATACATTTCGCTTCAGCTGTGTCCAGCTCCAGCTCTTTGTGACCCTGTGGATTTGTAGCCTGTCAGGCTCTTCTGTCTGTGCAGATTCTCTGGTCAAGAATACTGGAGTGGGTTGCCCTGCTCACCTCCAGTAGATCTTCCCAACCCAAGGATCACACCCGCATCTCTTATGCCTCCTGTATTGACAAATGGGTTCTTTACCACTATCGCCACCTGGGAAGCCCCTTCAGGCCATAACACTTTCTTAAATCTAAAACGTATTTTATAGTAACTCTACAATGCTTACCTCCTGCATCATCTAGTCCAGTCAGCGATATCTCTTCCCTCTCTCTAGAGGCTCTTATTTAATACCAATCCATAACGCCAAGGATGGAGAATCTGATAACTATTAGGAGGATGCACCTGAATAACTTCCATTTATTTGGCATCGACAGTCTTCTATGCACTCTGCGTCCATTGTCACTTTCATCCCTTACCACCATTCCACGACAGGTATATTACAGCACACCGTACATTTTCTAAATAAAGAACCTAAGGCTTGTAGAGGTCAGTTGCTTTTTTCCTCGTTTGAGCCATTATATAATAAATGATATTTCTGCCCGCTCCTCAGATATTTAGAACAAAAGCTTTGGAAATGCAGTTTAGATTTTCTCCAGGAGGACGTTGATCTGCCACGCTATTACCTTTTTCACCTTCAAGCTGATCCTATCAATCTGACCTTCGTCCACTTTAAAGATGTGAGTATATATTATAAAATGCAGTGAAAATTTAATACAGTAGCTTTTGACATCTCTGTGCTGCGTTCCTAATGATTCAGTGTGCATAAAGAAACTGAGGGAGGAAGGGTGAGATTTCAGAGTAATGCCTTCTATTCAAATGCATGCTTTATGTCTAATGTGTGAAAACTATGACCCTAGATTTTCCCCAAAAGGCTTTGGTTCTTCCGTGTATTTGTTTTTAATAAGTTCTCGATGTGATGTGGTCAAGTTGAATCATTGTCAGTATCAATAGAACATGGCTAGTGGATTATCATTGCCTTGGAGAGAACTTTTTCTCTTTTCACTGGAATTTTTCCGGTGCCTCATCCCTCAGAGAAATGACACTTGCCAGCTCATTTTCCATCCTTTGTTTCCTACTTTCACCCCCAAATACGTAACAGCTGATGACCCGCCTTCTACAGCATTAGGAAACGTGTAACACACCCCAGCAGGGAGACCAAGCAAGAACTTTCCAGTGTAGGTGGGATTAAACACGAATGATAATTCGAGGTTTGAACTGAACCTTCAAGACAGATACGTCCTGGTATAAAATGAGAATAAAATGAGAATATCATCATTTTAGTACCATAAATGGAAAGTAGATGTTGTGTCCACATGAACTGTATCCTGCCAGGCTCCTCAGTCCATCGGATTTCCCAGCCAGGACAACTGGTGTGGGTTGCCATTTCCTTCTCCAGGGGATCTTCCTGATGCAAGGATCAAACCTGCATCTCTTGCACCTCCTGCATTGCCGGAGGATTCTTTACCACTGGGCCACCTGGGAAGCCCAGATGCCAGCTACTCATTTCTAAAAGGCAACTATTTTCTTTGCTTTCCAGAATTCATTCCTGTCAAAACTGGTTTTCTATGCCCTCCCAAATTTTTACTGAGATATGCTGTGAAATTTAAGTCTTGATTTAAAATAAAATTTTTCTAATCGTGCTGGATGCACGATCTCACGTACTTCCTGGTACAAGAGTTAGATTTGATTCCTAGTACTGGAGTGACCTTGCCTACCGTGTTAGGTCTACAAACCCAGGACAAAATAGCAAACAACAACAAAAAAGAAAGAAACGTTTGTTTCACGATGACTGTATTAGTCTCCTGGAGCTGCCTAACAAAATATCAAAGAGTAGGTGGCTTATACCAGGGGTCCCCAAACTCTGGGATCTAATGCCTAATGACCTGAGGTGGAGTTGATGCAATAGTAACAGAAGCAAAGTGCACAATAAATGCAATGTGCTTGAATCATCCCAAAATCATCCCCCTCCCCAGGGTCCGTGGAAAAATTGTCTTCCATGGAACCAGTCTCCAGTGCCAAAAGATTGGGGACCACTGGCTTATACAACAGAAATTTATTTTATCACAGATCTGGAGACTGGAAGGCCAATGTCAAGGTGCCACAGGGGTGATGTCTGCCTAGAGCTCCCCGCTTGGGTTGTAGACAGCTACCTTTTGCTGTGAACTACAGGGCCTCTTTGTGCATGCGTGGAAGGAACAGAGGAAGCAAACCCTTTTTCTTATAAGGGTATCTATGTCCTTCCCCCTTATAACCTTATTTAACCTTAATTGCTTCAGTCTCTAAAGAAAGCCACACTGGGTAAGGGGGTGGTTAGGTCTTCAAGGCAGGGATTTTGAAGGCTCACAGCCACTCAGGTCATAGCAACGACCAGGGATAAAATGCACATCTAGTTCATTTAGGAAAAATTCACTTTGTCAGCTCTATCCTCATATAATATTCCATACTAGGCACGTGCACTCAGATACACACATGCAATTAATTCATCCTCCCCAAAAGAAGTACCGTTAAAAGTAATTGCTTGATGTGTGTACAGTCACATGGTAATTGTGTAGATGAAACTATCTTTGTAATCCTAGCCTGCGTGTGGACTCTTAGGGATTCTGAACAGCTGTCTCTGTTTCTGTAACCCTGTGGAGGTGTGGACAGCTACATTTGTCCTTTTAAGAAGGAAATAAAATCATCATACATTTTTTTAAACTGTTTACAGCACAGATGCTTCTAATGAAGAGGTTTATGTTTACACTTGGCCTGATTGCAGGCAAATATTTGGTTTGTTCAGAAGCAGAAGGATGGCTCAAACCCTGAACGTGGGAAGGAATTTAGAAAGATGACAGGAGGCACCTTTTCTAAGTACATTTGTGTTCTAATCCTGACTTTGATTCTAATTAATAAGGGAAGATTGCTTTAGTTGTCTGCATGAAGCTTCTTCCCACTTCAGTCCTTTTTGTCTCCCACAGTGGAGTGTAAACTTCTATTTCCCTAGTACATGTGAAAATGCTTAGTGCCTACAGATATTCAGCTAACATTGGTGGAATAAATGGTGAAATAGCATTATTAATAATAAAAGTATCAAAACTGAAGATGGTATCCAATTGTGAGCTATTGTCATATAATTATTCTTTACTTGGAAAGCTTCATATCTAGTATAACAATTACCTTGTTAAACTTCAGCTGAAATAAATATACTTTTAAGTACATTTAAAAAATTATTTATTTATTTAGCTATGCTGGATCTTAATTGCAGCAACAAGAATCTTTGATCTTTAGTGAAGGCCTATGAACTCTCAGTTGTGGCACGTGAGATCTACTTTCCTGCTGCTGCTGCTGCTGCTGCTGCTGCTGCTGCTGCTGCTGCTGCTGCTGCTGCTGCGTCACTTCAGTCATGTCCAACTCTGTGCGGCCCCATAGACGGCAGCCCACCAGACTCCCCCATCCCTGGGATTCTCCAGGCAAGAACACTGGAGTGGGTGGCCATTTCCTTCTCCAATGCATGAAAGTGAAAAGTGACAGTGAAGTCGCTCAGTCGTGTCTGACTCTTAGGACCCCATGAACTGCAGCCCACCAGACTCCTCCGTCCATGGGATTTTCCAGGCAAGAGTACTGGAGTAGGGTGCCATTGACTCTCTGCTACTTCCCTGACTGGGGATCAAACCATGGTTCTATCTGCCTCCTGCATTGGGAGCTAAGAGTCTTAGCCACTGGACCACCAGGGAAGTGCTGAGGTATCTTTTAATTGGCTACTACTGTGATAGAATTCTTTAAGTAGAACATGAATTGGAAAATATATAAAATGAATCAATACTTTTACATACTATATTTTATTACTATAAAGGTAGATAGTAATACCTCAAAAGAGAGTGCATTATTTTTAAATGAGGTTCAAAATTCACACACACACACATCTGCCAAGAACTGGAAGCTGCCTTGATATAGATGAGCAGTCCAGGTAAGAATTCGTCATGGCTAAAGCTTTTCACTTGTTGCTTCCAGAGGAATGTATCAAGGAGGACATTTCCATCCTATCTTGTAGAAGCTGTGCACAGATCACTACGTTAACATTGATAGTTAGCACGGCTTGGCATGAGAATTCAGCTAACTGAATATAAGTGCTTCCTGACAGTCGTAGGGGCCGCTTTGGGGGTGTACGGCTGAGCTGTTTTCGTAGGTGAGAAGGCAGTTCTCTGAGCACGTGGTGTGCATAGTCATGTTCTCAGGGCCTCTTGGAGGCCAACTGGCTTCTCCATTTCACTGACTACCAAAGAGTTCTTTATGGAAAATTTGCCTTCCTTTGCAGAGCATTGCCTGTTTGTCCCCTCGGCTCCCTCTCTCTGCCCTTTTCCAACCTGCTCTGCGCCCTGGGAGGCTGTCCTGTGTGTTTACATCAATGGATCAATCCCCTTGCTTTCTGGTTTCCTATGGGATTCAGATCGTGCGGACAGAGCTTGAGAAAGATTGGAGGGAGAAAGGAGAAGAATTTTCCTCACACTCTGCCTGCAGGTTACTGTTCTTGGTGACTTGTTTTTTTCTTTTTAAACTTCCAAGACTTCATTTATTTGTCCATAGAAGGTAGCCCCGGGCCGACCTTTTTTTACTTTTCATACTTGAAGGAAGCTGCGACCCAGTTCTACTTCTGGGGAGGTAGCCAGACTCGTGGTAGGGGAGCTAAGTCCTTTCCTAGACATGGCCCTCTGGTGACAAGCGTGTGCCAGCTCACACGCAGACTAACCCCTCCACACAGCTTTCCTCATTTTCAGTACTCCCTCACCTACTTAACCCTTCTGGAAATAGAAATAGCCCTGCTAAAACCAGCTATGGTATGCGATCCTGTCGCTGGTTGCTTTCAACAGGCATTAAATTATCCTCAAATTTTCATTTTCATCATACCAACTGGGTTCTACTATAGTTATGACTACATATTTATTCATAATTGAAAATCAGAAACATCATTCCTATGTGCCTTCCCCAAAATGGTATATGAATTTTGGAACCAGCATGATGGCCTCAAGGAGTATCAATAATATAACTAGAAGGCTATAGTGAACTTTAAAATCTTTGCTCTATATTTTAATAGCTGTTTAAAATTAATCATTTTGTTTTCTTCTCTGGCTTCACTTTCCTCACCTATAAAATGTGCACAGTGATCATATTTAGCTCACAGAATCATTTTGAAAGAGGGCATATGTAAAATATTTAGCAAAATATTCAGCATATACTAATGATATAACAATTGTAAAGCATAGTTTTTATGTTTTTTTGACTGTGAGGGTTAATGTTATGTGTCACCTTGACTAGACCGTGGGGTTCTTGGATGTTTGGCCAAATATTTCCTTATTCTATGTGTTTTTGAGATTGTTTCTGGATGAAATTAACATTTCAGTGGGTTGAGTATGAAGTAAATTGTCCTCCCTAGTATAGATGGGCCTCATCTAGTCAGTTGAAGACCGAATAGAATAGAAAGACATAGATTCCTGCTGATTGTTGAGCTGGATGTTTGTCATTTCCTGTCTGCTAATTCTAACTGAAAAGGCAGCTTATCTTGGGGCTCAGGTTTGCAGGTTTGGGGGCTAAACTTACACCACTGCCTCTTCAGCATTCATGTTCCTCAGCTCTTGTAGATGCCCAGCATGTCAACTGCAATTCTTGGGACTTCTCAGCTTCCATAATCACATGAGCCAATTTCTTCTCCTATATTCTAGAAGTATGATCTCATGTCAGTTTCCTCAATTTTTACATTAATATCCTCATCCAGAAATTATATTTATCATGCTGAAAGCTTTATTATGTTACTATGTTTAATTCGTGAGAAAAGTACCATTCCAACTAAAAATTTATATTTCTTGACTCATAGCAAAACATCATGTAGTCAAGCAAACCATTGTTACTTTTATTACTAGTAATATTTTTTGTTATTATTGAATGAAAAGTGTTGCTCTTCCATGTTTTAATTCACTTCATAAATACTTATTGAATATCCATTAAATGCTTGGCAGTCTTCTACAGGCTGAGGTCACGATGATGAACAAGTCAGAAACAGTTCCTTATCTTATATTACTTAAGTCTTCAGAGGGGAAAAATAGACATAGCAATGAATTCATCATATCACTTCATGTCAAAGGGTTCTAAATTATAAAGTTCTATAAATAGAAGAAAATCAACAAGATGAAGAGAGAGAGGAGAGAGCAAAGTAAGATTTTAGCTGAGGCCTGATTGAACTAGAGTAGGTATGGAAATCTAAACTCCTCACTCAGCTTTTGCTGGTTAGGGTAGAGATGGAGCTGTAATATTTTTCTGAGGTATTTGGCAGGACCAGAGAAATTTTTGTGTAAAATTGCCTTCCTAGCTAGGTTGCCCTTTTCCTGATCCTTTGGCTAGAGAAAGTAGCATTTGACTCGAGAGAGGAGACATTTGGGGGCTTTTTTGTCTGCACCTGCTGATATGTGGGATATTGGCTCCTTCAGCGCCCAGTCTGGGATAAATGGCTGCCAACCCTCACACACAATTGTTAGCTTGCTGCCATTCTACATGCTGGCCAGTTATATTTCTACTTGAGAAGTGCTTTTGTTTTTCTGGATAATATAAATTGAGGTGAAGCTTGGAAAGTTGTCTAAGTTGGCCAAAGGACAGGGCTGATGGGAATCTTTTTCAGAACTGACCTCAGAGGATCTGTCCCAATTATCACCCATAATGGACCACCTCATCATATTTTCAGCTTCTCATCCCACATTTCTTTTGATCCCAACAGCCTGGTCTTAGGCTAATTTGAAAGTCATGAGACTAATTTATCAAGCTCTCTTCTTACAGCTGGAGTACATGATTAAGCTGTCCAGGGCAACAGTATCTCTTTTCATCTCTCAGTGTGTAGACTGAAAGTCAAGTGGTTCCAAATCCTCATGAAGTATGTCATTACAGATTTGTAAGTTATGGCCATGTTATTTCTTAGCTTGCTTGATGCCAGCATTAATGTTAGAATTTGGAGCTCAAAGTGTGCCCCAGGGCTCGTAGTTCACTGAGATTTTTGTCAAATCTGCGTATTTAGGACAGAGATCAACTTATTAGATGCTTCCCTATCTCAAAAAGATAGAAACAAACATAAATTAGAAAACCACAGGCTTCATCAATTTACATCTTGACATCTTCAAAGTCACTTCCCGTTTTCTGAAGTCTGTTAAATGAATTTGTTTTTTGCACTCAACCACTGGCAGATTCGGAGGGAGATTATATCTAGCTGCATTGTTTTACAGTGTCAGCCAAATTCTTAATAAGAAAATCTGTCACGTCTTGATAAATCATCTCCTCCTACTATACCAGTTTCATGGAGCAGCTGGACAACAGTTTCACAGCTGCTTCTTCCCATTGCAGAATTCAATGTTGAATGAAATTATTCCTATGGATAGTGTCCTATAGGTAACTTTCAGGAGGAAAATGCCTTCATGATCTTTACCATTAAAGCCCTTCTATTTGAAAACTGGGTGAAATTCACAGAAAACACAGTTGACTTGAGAACATCAGAAGTACTATCTTTATTAGTAGATTTTCTTTTTGATTATGCATTTATTGCAGTAAATCTTTTTCAAATTTGGCAAACCTTACAAAAGTCTGTTTCATCGTAAACATATCTGTTTTAAAGTGAAAGATGTTGGTATCCTCAGTAAACTCCATTTATTTTTCTTTTCCTCCATTCAGGTCAACATGATTCAGATTGTAAATAGAAAGCCTTGACTACATCTGGACCTCATCATTCTCAATCCCATAGTCTCCCTGGGCTCCCCTACTTCTCCAGAGTTAATTGATTATTGATTAAATCCTTTACAAATTCAGAGTTTCCTTCTGGTGCCGATGCCACCGAATCAAATCCATTCACAGAATTTTAAAGTGTGGTATGGTTTCTTTTAATTTTTGCTTTAATTGATGTAGCAAAAGAGATTATATTTGAAAAAATGAAAACCTCACAAAATGTAGTGTCCCTGCATTTTTATGGCTATGCCAGTGTGTCTTAATGGTATTGGTTACGGCATGGCGATCTTCTCATGTGGTGGAGAGCAACTAGACTGACTGATTACATGACTATTCTACTCAGGTAAAAGTAGCTTAAAATATTAAACTGTCTGTGCTAAGTAGCTGTGTTTGGACAGCTACTTTCTATTCATTTTGGTTATCATTATTTTACACAAATGTAGGGATTCACTGGTGGCTCAGTGATAAAGAATCTGTCTGCCAATGCAGGAGGCGCAGGGGACAAGAATTCAATCCCTGGGTTCGAAGATCCCCTGGAAGAGGAAATGGCACCCCAGTGCAGTATTCATGCCTGAAAAACCCTATGGACAGAGGAGCCCGGAGGGCTACAGTTCATGGGTTCACAAAGAGCCAGACATGACTGAGCATGCACATATGTTGCACACACATTGCATTATGCAACAGACGTGTAATTGTGTTCAAGTGTAGTTGTGAACAAAGTGTTCAAACAAAATAATAGCATTCAGTTGCTCAAAATACTTCATCCAACTACTTGAGAAATAGAACCAATTATAGGAATCCTGAAACAGAATTTCTGAGGTGCCACAAAAACATCTGTAACCCAAACAATTGTTCTAAGAAAACAGAACATTCATATGTAGATTCTGAAGACGTAAAGACTCTAATCTAAAGTGATGTGCCAGGTAGTACTGGGTGTGGTTAGAAAGTCACTTGACTTGGAAATTTTCACAAGAGTTCAGTGAGATAAAGTATACAAACACCTAGAATGGTCCCTGGGAAAAACTATATGCTCAAAACTATATGCTCTAAGTGAAGGCCAAAATAAGCAGAACCAACCCTGAAATGTGTTCTCTGAGAGCTGTCAATGACATCAGTTACCAGGGCTACGAGAGAATATTTGCAAGCGCCATCATCCTTGAAAAATCGACAGACTTTCCATTTGCTCTGAATCACTGCAATAAAGACAAAGCCCTTTCAACATTAGCATGGCAGGCAGCAGGTCCCTTGGCATTGTGAGCTGTTTAGAAATGCAGAAATGATAATCAAAGTTGCCAAAATGTGAACCAGTCCCAGAAATGCTTGTACCTCAGTGAAATTTCATCTTTTTGACCCAAAGCTACCCAGAAAAAATTTGAACAGGGGGAGGAGAGGAGATGAAGGGAAGTAGGTGTTTGGTTTTAGGTGAAAAGCACAACTCAAAGAGTATTCTAAAGTCAGGATTAGAAGAAAGATAACTTGTATATTTGTATATGTGCCTATGTCATTCCTTGGTGGTCCCTAATCTTGGAAAAAAATTATTTTTGCAAACCAAGATAACCTGAAACAGATTATAAGGAAATCCATCGGAAAAAAAAAAAAATACAGAGTGTCTATTATGACGTGAGGATGTCCCTTAGTGGGGCTGCCCTGGAAATATGGTGAGAGAATTGTTTGTTTTCTTGTAATTTTACACAGTTGTGTTTCTGTCTAGCTTGATCAGCTGGTCTTGTATCCTAAATCTCCCTTTCTTTGCCTTCCTAGTGAGTCATTGACCATGTGGCTCCAGCTCCCAGTCTGGCTGCTGAGGAAGAAGGAAAAAAAATAACTAGTCTAGATAAACATGTAGGCCATTTTGGGTATGAGTTTGACATTGCTGATTTTTTCTTTTAGCTCAGTCTCTAGAGAACTGACACATTTAATCGCATTCATTAAAAGCCAGGTGTACCTTCTCACTATCTAATAGACTGAGTTTCTCTGCAGGGTCTTTCAGAACTAAAATCAGATTGCTAACACTTTTATTTACATTGCATGTGCAAACACTGCTATGAATTGCTATTTGGGGGAAAGAGGTCTGTGGGTCTAAGGTATCTATGCCTGTATGTTTAAGTGCACCCAGTAATTTTCCTGGGTCTTAAACATTTTTGAAAATAATTTTTTAAATTGTTTGTCTCATGATTTTGCAGGGCAAGTTGCATATATCGCACTACTTTTTGCCTCTATGAGGAATGCTGACTTGCTTTATTAAAATATCATCCTATTTCAATGATTACATGTTATACAGAAATGTCAGAGCATGAAAATGCTTCTTGCTTTTTAAACAATATAAAATATATCATCGATGCTGTGTAAATTACTGCTTTTCTATGTGGGTCTTCTCCTCAAATTGATACAGTTTGTAATTTAGTATATTTAAGTAAGGAAAATTTTAGTATAAATATTCTAAGGCTGATTATTTTTATTTGATTACAATTATAAAAATTACCAGTGGGAGGACAGTCTTTGTTAAGGAAAACCAAATTCTCAGATGAGAAAAAAATAATAATAATTAAATCTTTACTGAACTTTGAAACAAATGAGGAAGAGTCATCTCATTTTAAAGGTAAAAGAAGGGAGAGTTCTCTGAATCCAAATTTTTCTCTTTGTGATTTTTTTCTACCAGGTAATACCTTGTACTGTGAAATGTTTTAAGTCCAGTTGACTTTTTCACTTTGCTTCTGATATATTTCCCCAGTGCAAAAGTAATGTTTTTTTTTTTAATCATCTTTGCATAATAAAATATATCAGAATTTTCAGTTGTTTCCTCATTTTGAGTCCTGGTAGGGAATTCCTCACTCCTAGGTGACAGAAGAATGCAGTCACGTTTTCTTCCATATGTTCTTCCAGCATATCTTTCACTTTGTTTTTGTTTGTCTGACTCAGTAGCAAGTGGTAGGAATCAGCAAACTTCAGGTTTAACTTCTCAGCCCCTCACCAATGCACACAACACACACATCTTACTTTCTGCCAGATTCTGAATCATTACAAATAAAACTAACTTATACTTTGGGAATGGGTTCCCAGGTGGTGCAGTGGTAAAGAATCTGCCTGCCGATGCAAGAGAAGCAATAGATGCACCCTCAATCCCAGCTCTGAAAGATTCTCTGGAGTAGGAACTGGCAAACCACCCTAGTATTCTTGGCTAGAGAATTCCATGGACAAGGAAACCTGGTAGGATATAGTCAGTGGGGGTGCAAAGAGTCAGATGTGACTGAGGGACAGAGCACACACACACACACTTTGGAAATATTCAATTTATTGGAAGTAGCCTGCTGTCTCCAGTGTATGCCCTCTGTGTGAATTTATTGTTACACTTTTCCATTTGGGTCAGGGTTCACAGCCTGATGGCAAAAACTGGCATGCCAACATGATATTATGTTAAAACTAACATGATATTATGTTAATGGGTCTGTACTTTATTTAAGGGTTTTTCCTCTCCTTTTTAATATCTGAATAAGTTTAGGTGGAGCATGGTCTTTCCACTCATGTCGTTAAGCCAGGCTAACTTACATGGTCATTTAACTGCTCTGTCTTTAAAGTTATCTACATATTTTGAAGTGCTGCTAAAGACTGTTTCCTTCTCCCTATGTTTCTGGTTTTCCCTTATTTTCTTCCCAGACAATGACAAACAAGCACATCTATCTTTATCCACCGAACACCCAATCATAAACACAAACGTACATCCACTACACTTTCATTTGAAGCTGGATTCTGTTCCAGCATTACTTGTATTAATTCAGCTCTGTGACTGCAGGTGCAACTGATGCCAAGGTCTTCTTAAAAACCTTTCAGCTGTGGTCAGTCTCATCACGTGGACCAACTGCTTCATTCTTGCCCTCTTGTAGATTTACTCCCATGGCGATTGGCAGTGCTTTGTTGGGGACCACGGTGTCCTTTGCTGTACTTACTAAGCCTTGGCAATCTTGAATTAAATGTTACCCAGGCAAATTGCTTCTGGTTGTATTACTTTAAGGCCAACATGTTGTAACAGACAGAGAATTGGGTTTAAAATGAGATTAATGTAAATTGAGAGTGAGTTTCCCCTTATTATCTTGATAAATTGGGCCAATAAATTTATTTTAAATTTAAATTCATTTTCGCCTTAATATCTTTGTCTGTTTATTGAGGACAATATACATATATTAGACTCTCTTTTTTTCATTGAGGATTAAATGATACTGAGCATATGTATAATTGTATGAGAATAGCAGCCATTCATATTATATATTATTATATTCTATTTGCTTTACATATGTTATATCGAGTCCTTACAATAACAATCAAAGCCATTTTTTGTCATCATAATTTTTTTTGCAGATGAAATGCTGAAGGCTAATTGACTTATTCTACGCCCCTATGGTATTAAACTAGATGCATTAAATTAAAAGCTTAGTTCCAACTCCTATGAACCTTCTGTCATGTCATCCTATCTTCACAAATCAGTCCTTGGCCCAGAGAAAACTTCTCCATAAATATGACTTTTCCCATTATCACAAAGATAGTATAAACAAGATCGTCACAGTGGAATTAAAAAGATTACTATAACATTAACTAGAATATGGATTCCTTGAGAAAAGTACTCTTTATTTACTCATAACTACTTCTCCCAGAATATTCAAGACAATATTTTGCATGCAGCTAGTATTCAACAAATATTTGTTGAACTGCTGAAAATTATAATATTCAGTTTTGATTAGAAACTGACAGTTATTATACTAGTGTGTGGATTTTTATGTACTTAATTCCAGAAGGAAGCTTGAGCAAGAAGAGATCTTAGTAAAGAGTGGAAAGTCATGTCAGCCATGCAGTTAATCTGTAGACAGATATATAATAACTTATAGACCATCAGCAATAAACCAAACACTGTGGAATTTGGATTCAACAACACCATGAGGTTAAAAGCCAAAATAAATATGAAATTCACATCAGTCATGGTTAGAGTAACTGCTTTGCATTCCCTTTTACTTTCCTTCAAAGCAACTGAGTAGTTCACCAGATCAGATGTTAAGAATGTTGTGTAAAGGGCAGAGAATGAGCAGGAACTGTTGTTCAGGTTGATTTGAAAAGCATTCTTTTCCACCTGGAAAAAAAGATAACCGCACACATGGTTCTACTTCTGTGATAAATGACTGTCACAATCATGGCAGCCATGAGCCAGAATTTCAGGGACAGCCAGAGTCTGTATCCACTGGGTTGCCTGTTGAGGGAAGTCAGCAAATGAGTCAGGACCAGACCAGTCTTATCGCAGAAGTCATTTCTTTATCAAATGCTGTTTAGTCACAGTAGGCTGAAGGTGATAACTATCAATCATCTCAATGAGCTGATATCACAGAGGGAAATTTGCATCCAAATAATGACACGTAGATATTATCCAATGTAATTGTGACCCTTTGCAGAACTACAGGGATAAAAGTCTCCAGGTGATATGAGACGCATTTAAATTCATACCTTTTAAACATGATACCAGTTCTCAAAAAAAAAAAAAAAAAAAGATGTCCCCAGTGTGTATTTATACAGTCTTGACAAGCAGTAAGATGACCCTGGCTTTACTTAAAGCCAACATCTTTGTAGTCTGTATGCCTTAAAGAAATGCACAGGATAGACATTTATGTGCATGTTTTGTAAAGATGTTTGCATTGAATAGAACAGCAACAGCAAGTGTGCCCTTTGTTTAATTAGCCTGATTTAACAGAAGAAGGTATCAATCAATGTTAGATGTAATTAGTTGATCAATCAAATTTTAATTAGTATTAGCTTTGTAAAAAAAAAAATGACAGGAAAAGAAAAAGACAAATAAAATGTTTTCAATTTCTGTAGTCCTTTTTCACCATAAAAGGCATCTTGTAGTCAGTAAATACATCCACAAGTATTTATGGAGACAGTCCATACCATGTTCAAGGCAGAGGATACAAAGGAATCCAAATAACTGTGCAAGGAACACAAATAGCTGTGCTCTGTGTTACTGCTTATGATGTTGTCACAGGCTTTATGAAAACAATATTGTTTGTACATAGTTAGACAGTAGGTGACATTGGGGAAAGGGAAAATGACATTTTGAACACTTTCTACATGCCAGACATTTTAGGAACTGTATTTCCTTCTCAGAAAAAAAAAGGTTGCCCAATGGAAAGCATCTCTGGATTTTGAAATGAGTGAACTATGCCCTAGCAAATGGGAATGCATTGTCTAAGACTGCATAACTAGTCGTTAATGGAATCAAACTTCAACTCAGACCTTTCCTCACTTAAAGCCCACACTGTTTGCAATGGCATCCAATTATATAGCACTGTATTATGTATCAGGCTGTGGTTGTAAAACATAAGGGATGGAAATGATAGAATGAAAAATTAAAAGTAAATATTTCTTGTTCATGAGGAAAAAATGAGGAAATTTATTTTTTGTGGCTAAAATCAAGTCCTGGTGAATCATAACATTCCCCAAAGTATTCATTGGTTTCAATTCTTTGCCTCTTTGCTTAGAGGAAATTCTAACTAAAATCTCAGAAGCAGACCTGCTCTAATACTTCACATCTATGTCTGGAGAAGATATTGGGTAAGTTTTTTGAAATCTTAAAATTAATAGGGTCTCCCAAGCAAATATATATATTGAAGTTACAATGATTACAACAAGATCACACATATATGTGTGGTAAGGTAAAAAAAAAAAAAAACACGGAAACAAACAAAAACCACATTTTTATTTTGGGAACATAATATTGTCCTGCACAAAACTGTCTGCTAACTATAGATTTAACTCAGTTTTGAATGTCTATGTAATAATTTTCTTCAATAATCTAATGAGTTAAAGTGTTAACTCACATTTTACAGACTTCAGAAAGATATTTGTAAAGACTTTTAAAAGCAACTAAAACTTTATTATAAAAATATACTTCAAATTAGAATAGTACCCACCAATTTAAAAAAATTAGAAGAGGGACAAAGGAACATAATTTCCTATAATCTTTTCATTCTTCTTCATGCAATTTATTTTATCATTATGTTATAAAATTTAACAAAGTGTTTTAATTTTTATAGAATTAGCCCAGCCCAGTCTAATATTCTGCCATATTTATGAACCATAAATTTCTTGGCCTTCATTTTAATTTCTTCTATTATAAAAAAATACTGTTAGAAATATATCTGTGCATAAAATTTTCACTTCATCATGGCCCCATCTATTCGATCATTTCTTAGGGAAGTTTAAGAAAAATGTTTACTAAAATAAAGGTAAGATGAATTTATAAAGACATGGGAACTTATTAGCTTCATGCTAACTCAAAGTAATTGTATGGTTCTATCAACAGCTTAAGAAGAGGTCAATTTTATCACATCATCCCTAAGAGATAATAAATCCTTTGTGTTTATAACTAAGTTTTTTTCTGATAAAGAGCATCTGGATAATTAGAAGTGAGATTAATAAGACTTCGGTTTGTTTTCATTCTTGCACTTTAAAATTTGACATGTATAAAAAGCTCATTATATAATTTCATGCTTTTCATTACTGATTAAGTACATTTTGACTTCCATAATTTGTGCCTTTCATCTAAGGAACTAGCAGCGCTTCTCATGCTTTACTTGTGTTATAAGTATTATATTGTTGTTGATGTTCAGTTGCTAAGTCATGTCTAACTCTTCACGACTCCATGGACTGTAGTGCACCAGGCTCCTCTGTGCATGGAATTTCCCAGGCAAGAATACTGGAGTGGGTTGCCATGCCCTTCTCCAGGGGATTTTCCCAACCCAGACACACAGCCTGTGTCTCCTGCGTAGCAGACAGATTCTTTGCACTGAGCCACCTGGCATGTGTTGATGTAAACCTGGGTGCTCATTCGCATAAGGGCAGGACCAAATTTAGCCTAAGTACTCGCCACGAGAAGCATCTATTCTAAGTGGGTGCCAGGTGCTCTCAGCTAATACCAGGAATTCTCTGCGGCTTATGAAACAAGAAGGTGAGTCTGAGTCCCATCACCTTCCTCACCCCCAATTTATTCACATTCAATGAAAAATGTATTCATCAATTACCTGCTATATTCTGAAGTTTCCCTTGTGGCTCAGACAGTAAAGAATATGCCTGCAATGCAGCAGATGTGGGTTAGATCCCTGGGTCTAGAAGATTTTTTGGAGAAGGGCATGGCAACCCACTCCAGTATTCTTGCCTGGAGAATCCCATGGACAGAGGAGCCTAGTGGGCTATAGTCCATGGGGTGGCATAGAGTCGGACGCAACTGAGCAATTAACACACACTTATTTTGAGCATTATTCTAAGCAATAGGGATATAAGACTCAAGGTCTGAAAGGGATCTGACATTCCACTGGGGATTATTCTGTGTGGATGGGACAAAAAAGGCATAAAACAATGGTAACAGCTATTAATACAGTGGTAATCTATGAGTAGAGAAATACTGGAAAAAATACATCAGGTACTAGAGACAGAGAAAGAAGGGGGAGATATTGTTTTAAATTGTGTGGTTAAAAAGTCCTTCAGAAAGATGGGAGCATCATACATTGAACTAAAGTGGAAGCAATGAAGATAGAACAAAGGTATTATTGTTGGGTTTTTTTCACTGAGTGCAGGCCTTCTTTGTGGTGATGTTCTGGCAAACTGGCTCGCTAAACAAGCAAACCAACCATAATCTGAAATAAACAGACTGTCAGATACTTCTCCAACAAAGATGGGTTTATTTGAGATCAGCAGAGAATTCTAATTCAGGGTCTATAATCATGGCGAGCTCCAAGAAAGTCCCCGAAGGGCAAGGGAAGGAGAATGCTTTCCTGGAAAGGAAAAGGAAATTTGAGAGGGCTAAAGTAAACAGACACCACAGCTATTCATTGGCTGAGTTGTTGCCAGGAAAGAAGTCTTTTTTCTTCCTGTTGTGTACTCTGCTAACATTACAGGCAGGAGACCTCCGCCTTTGGGTCTTGTAGTTCTATTTAATTAAGGTTTCTGTGTATGAAGGGCTTCTCTGGCGGCTCAGACAGTAAAGAATCTGCCCACATTTCAGGGGAACTGGTTTTGATCCCTGGATTGGGAAGATCCCCTAGAGAAAGGAGCGGCTACCCACTCTAGCATTCATTGACTTTTTTCTACAAATACTGTACTTTTCCGAGCATATTGTAGGTAATTTATAACAGAGTAGTCCCAATTTTTCTCTTCTGCCCCATGTGACTTTTTTGTCACTCTTTTCTCTTAGTATTACTAAAAGTATCCTTTAGATCAATTAACAATAAGAAGAAGATAAAGATTTTATTTTGCCACTATTTATTCTCCAACACCCTTCTTTTTTATGTAGTTTGTAACATATGTGATTTCTTTATCCCAGAATAACCTCTATTAAACATTTCTGTAGCACAAGTTTGCTGGCTATGCATTCCCATTAGTTTTTAATAGAGAAATTCTTTGCCTTTAACTTTTGAAGTCTAATTTCGTTTGCTTATAGTTTTCTACATTACATTGTTCCTCATGCTTCTCTCTATGAATTCCTTCAAGACTTTGTCTTCTGTTCACTATAGTTTGAGTATGATTTGCCTAGGTGTAGTTTTTTCTTTTTTTAAATATATATATATATATATATATATATATATATCCTGCTGGGTGTTCCCTGATCTTCTTTAATCTGTGATTTAGCGTGTGTCGTTAATTTTGAAAAGTTCCCAGATATCATTACTTCAAACATTTCTATTTTATCTTCTGGTATTTCAATACTGTGTATGTTACATCTTTTGAAGTTGTCCCACAGATGGACAATTCTTGAATGTTCTGTTTTCCCTCTCTTCCCCATTCCCTGTCTCTCTGTCTATTGGTTTGGTAAGATTCTATTGATCTTTTTCAAGCTAGTGATTCTTTCCTTGGTCATACTGAGATTACCATTACCACTGGGCCAATCAGAGGCAGTCTTCATCTGTTTAACATACCATGTTTAACATCTTAATTATAGTTGTTTTAAATTCCCTGTCTTACGTTGTTTAGGCCCTAAGTTATATCCTATTTTTTTTTTGTGATCCCTGGACTGTAAACCCATCAGGCTCCTCTGTCCATAGGGTTTTCCAGGCAAGAATACTGGAGTGAGTTGCCATTTCCTTCTATAGGGTATCTTCCCAACCCGGGGAATGAGCTCACATATCCTGCAATGGCAGGCAGATACTTTACCAATGAACTACCAGGAAAGCCCTCCCTGTCTTATAATTCTGACATTTTTGTCATGTTTGAGTCAGATTTTGGAATCTATTTTGATTCTTCAGACTGTATTTTTAACTCGCGTTTTGTCATGCCTTGTGATTTATTTTTCGATAATTAGGCATTTTTTAATGCACTAGGTAATAGGTAAATAAGTTTGTAGCAAAAGAATGCTATGTTATTAATGTTTTGACTAGGGTTTGGGCTGTCTTTAATATTTTCTGTAGTTGTGACTGCCAGAGGTTTCAAAGTCTTCCAGCGTTTCTGTTTTCTCTACCTTGTTGACTTATGACTTCTTCAAGCACCTCTTCTCAAAAATGTCGGTATACTCCTTTGAATGTGGTGGTAAGGTGTGGAGAAGTGAAAACATTTTATACTTTTATGACTAAGGCCTAGTCTTTCAGCAGGCCAGTGTTTCTGGGTACAGCCTTCACAGGTGTTTCTTTGATTTCTCTATGCCCCTTTTTGTAAGACAGGATGGATAGAGAGTCTTGACTGGGTGAATTAACATATGTAGGAAAAAAAGTAGCTTCAAGAAAATGGAAAACAGAGGTAAGCAAAACAAAAACAGCCTTTGACCACCTTCAAAGACCTTGCATAAAAGAATAATATGTTTACATATATTTAATATATTTTGTCCATACTGGATGGGTTTGCTGTTTAATAGTAGAAACAGCCATTAAGTAGATGACTTTAATGACACTTGTTTTAAGAGTAAACAAATCAGTCAGTCAGTTTGGTTGCTTAGTCATGTCTGACTCTTTGTGACCCCATAAACTGCAGCACACCAGGCCTCCTTGTCCATCACCAACTCCTAGAGCTTGCTCACACTCATGACTGTTGAGTCGACGACACCACCCAACCATCTCATCCTCTGTCATCCCTTTCTGCTCCTGTCTTCAGTCTTTCCCAGCATCAGGGTCTTTTCAAATGAGTCAGCTCTTTTCATCAGGTGGCCAAAGTATTAGGGTTTCAGCTTCAGTATCAGTCCTTCCAATGAATATTCCAGACTGATTTCCTTTAGGATGGACTAGTTGGATCTCCTTGCAGTCGAAGGGACTCTCAAGAGTCTTCTCAAACACCACAGTTCAAAAGCATCACTTCTTCAGCACTCACTTTCTTTATGGTCCAACTCTCACATCCATACATGACTACTGGAAAAACCATAGTTTTGACAAGACAGACCTTCTTTGGCAAAAAAGTCTCTGCTTTTTAATATGCTGTCTAGGTTGGTCATAACTTGCCTTCCAAGGAGCAAGCAACTTTTAATTTCACGGTTGCAGTCACCATCTGCAGTGATTTTGGAGCCTCCCAAAATAAAATCTGTAACTGTTTCCCCATATTTGCCATGAGGTGAAGTGAAGAATAAACAAAGTATAATCTTTTTGGTTGATTAAGTAGCAGTTGTTTGGGAGGAGTAACCCGAGGAGCAGTGGCTGCATGGGCGCAGGAGGGCCTAGAGGACCTATCCCACGTTGAGGGTCAGGAAGGGTGGCAGTAAGGAGATACCCCTAATTAAAGGTAAGGAGCAGTGGCTATGCTTTGCTGGAGCAGCCGTGAAAAGATACCCCACGCCTAAGGTAAGAGAAACCCAAGTAAGATGGTAGGTGTTGCAAGAGGACATCAGAGGGCAGACACACTGAAACCATACTCACAGAAAACTAATCAAACTAATCACACTAGGACCACAGACTTGTCTAACTCAAATAAACCAAGCCATGCCTGTGGGGCAACCAATGACGGGCAGGTCAGGGTGGAGAGGTCTGACAGAATGTGATCCACTGGAGAGGGAATGGCAAGCCACTTCAGTGTTCTTGCCTTGAGAACCCCATGAACAGTATGAAAAGGCAAAATGATAGGATACTGAAAGAGGAACTTCCCAGGTCATTAGGTGCCCAATATGCTACTGGAGATCAATGGAGAAATAACTCCAGAAAGAATGAAGAGATGAAGCCAAAGTAAACACAATACCCAGCTGTGGATGTGACTGGTGATAGAAGCAAGGTCCGATGCTGTAAAGAGCAATATTGCATAGGAACCTGGAATGTCAGGTCCATGAATCAAGGCAAATTGGAAGTGGTCAAACAGGAGATGGCAAGGGTGAACGTCAACATTCTAGGAATAAGCGATCTAAAATGGACTGGAATGGGTAAATTTAACTCAGATCACCATTATATCTACTACTGCAGGCAGGAATCCCTCAGAAGAAACGGAGTAGCCATCATGGTCAACAAAAGAGTCCGAAATGCAGTACTTGGATGCAATCTCAAAAATGACAGAATGATCTCTGTTCGTCTCCAAGGCAAATCATTCAATATCACAGTTATTCAAGTCTATGCTCCAACTAGTAATGCTGAAGAAGCTGAAGTTGAACGGTTTTATGAAGATCTACAAGACCTTTTAGAACTAACACCTAAAAAGATGTCCTTTTCATCATAGGGGACAGGAATGCAAAAGTAGGAAGTCAAGAAACACCTGGAGTAACAGGCATTTTTGGCCTTGGAATACGGAATGAACCAGTGCAAAAACTAATACAGTTTTGCCAAGAAAATGCACTGGTCATAGCAAACACCCTCTTCCAACAACACAAGAGAAGACTCTACACATGGACATCACCAGATGGTCAACACCGAAATCAGATTGATTCTATTCTTTGCAGCCAAAGATGGAGAAGCTCTATACAGTCAACAAAAACAAGACCAGGAGCTGACTGTGGCTCAGATCATGAAACCCTTATTACCAAATTCAGACTCAAATTGAAGAAAGTAGGGAAAACCGCTAGACCATTCAGGTATGACCTAAATCAAATCCCTTATGATTATACAGTGGAAGTGAGAAATAGATTTAAGGGACTAGATCTGATAGACAGAGTGCCTGATGAACTATGGAGTGAGGTTCGTGACATTGTTCAGGAGACAGGGATCAAGACCATCCCCATGGAAAAGAAATGCAAAAAAGCAAAATGGCTGTCCAGGGAGGCCCTGCAAATAGCTGTGAAAAGAAGAGAAGTAAAAAGCAAAGGAGAAAAAGAAAGATATAAGCATCTGAATGCAGAGTTCCAAAGAATAGCAAGAAGAGATAAGAAAGTCTTCTTCAGCAATCAATGCAAAGAAATAGAGGAAAACAATAGAATGGGAAAGACTAGAGATCTCTTCAAGAAAATTGGAGATCCCAAGGGAACACTTCACGCAAAGATGGGCTCTATAAAGGACAGAAATTGTCTGGACCTAACAGAAGCAGAAGATATTAAGAAGAGGTGGCAGGAATACACAGAAGAACTGTACAAAAAAGATCTTCACGACCCAGATAATCATGATGGTGTGCTCACTCATCTAGAGCCAGACATCCTGGAATGTGAAGTCAAGTGGGCCTTGGAAAACATTGCTATGAACAAAGTTAGTGGAGATGATGGAATTCCAGGTGAGCCGTTTCAAATCCTGAAAGATGATGCTGTGAAAGTGCTGCACTCAATATGTCAGCACATTTGGAAAACTCAGCAGTGGCCACAGGACTGGAAAAGGTCAGTTATCATTCCAATCCCAAAGAAAGCCAATGCCAAAGAATTCTCAAACTACTGCAAATTGCCCTCATCTCACATGCTAGTAAAATAATGCTCAAAATTCTCCAAGCCAGGCTTCAGCAATACGTGAACCGTGAACTCTCTGATGTTCAAGCTGGTTTTAGAAAAAGCAGAGGAACCAGAGACCAGATTGCCAGCATCCGCTGGATCGTGGAAAAAGCAAGAGAGTTCCAGAAAACCATCTATTTCTGCTTTATTGACTATGCCAAAGCCTTTGATTGTGTGGATCACAATAAACTGTGGAAAATTCTGAAAGAGATGGGAATACCAGACCACCTAACCTGCCTCTTGAGAAATCTGTATGCAGGCCAGGAAGCAACAGTTAGAACTGGACGTGGAACAACAGACTGGCTCCAAATAGGAAAAGGAGTACGTCAAGGCTGTATAGTGTCACCCTGCTTATTTAACTTCTTTGCAGAGTACATCATGAGAAACGCTGGACTGGAAGAAACACAAGCTGGAATCAAGATTGCCGGAGGAAATATCAATGACTTTATATGTGCAGATGACACCACCCTTATGGCAGAAAGTGAAGAGGAGCTAAAAAGCCTCTTGATGAAAGTGGAAGAGGAGAGCGAAAATGTTGGCTTAAAGCTCAACATTCAGAAACCGAAGATCATGGCATCTGGTCCCATCACTTCATGGGAAATCGATGGGGAAACAGTGTCAGACTTTATTTTTTTGGGCTCCAAAATCACTGCAGATGGTGATTGCAGACATGAAATTAAAAGACGCTTACTCCTTGGAAGAACAGTTATGACCAATCTAGATAGTATATGCAAAAGCAGAGACATTACTTTGCCAACTAAGGTCCATCCAGTCAAGGCTATTGTTTTTCCTGTGGTCATCCTATGGATGTGAGAGTTGGACTATGAAGAAGGCAGAGCACCGAAAAATTGAAGCTTTTGAAGACTCTTGAGAGTCCCTTGGACTGCAAGGAGATCCAACCAGTCCATTCTGAAAGAGATCAGCCCTGGGATTTCTTTGGAAGGAATGATGCTACAGCTGAAACTCCAGTACTTTGGGCACCTCATGTGAAGAGCTGACTCATTGGAAAAGACTCTGATGCTGGGAGGGATTGGGGGCAGGAGGAGAAGGGGACGACTGAGGATGAGATGGCTGGATGGCATCACTTAATCAATGGACGTGAGTCTGGGTGAACTCCGGGAGTTTGTGATGGACAGAGAGGCCTGGCACGCTGCGATTGATGGGGTTGCAAAGCGTCAGACACGACTGAGTAACTGAACTGAAACTGAACTGAAGTCTCTAAACAATTAGAATCAATCAGAGTCATATCACGGAGGGAGGTTGGTTCCTGAGTTGTTTCGTGGAAGGTCCACCCACCAAGGAGAATCATTTCATGTGACTATTACATGAGGAACACTTATATTTAAAACATTGAAACCTGGGATATGTTTGTTTCAGTAACTAATGTCACCTAATACAATGTGTTAAATGAAACTGCTGTGATTAGTGTTATATTACTTTTTATATGGGTACATTTTTCCAAGTTCCAACTTATCTATGCAAATATCCAGTGTTATGACTGCCATTTTTCAAGATCTGTGTGATAACATTCAAGGTTGCAATGAAATATACTCTAGTGCAAATTTTCATCTGGCCACCTTCTCCATGTATGCTGTCATGTCTGACCATTGCTGACCCCGAGGACTTTAGCCTGCCAGCCTCCTCTGCCCATGGAATTTTCCAGGCAAGAATACTGTAGTAAAGGAATAAGGGAGGTGGGAGCAGGGTTCAAGGATGAAAGGGACACATGTATGCATGTGGAAGATTCATATTGATGCATTTCAAAAACCATCCAATATTGCTAAGTAATTATCATTCCCCAATTAAAATAAATAAATGTTTTTTTTAAAAATAAATAGACAAAAAATAGCATCAAAAAAAGGAAAGAAAAGGAATACTGGAGTAAGTTATATTTCTTGCTCTAGGGGATCTTTGCCACCCAAGGATGAAACCCATATCTCCCGTTTCTCCTGCATTGGCAGGCAGATTATTTGCCACTGTGCTAGTTCATTCTTCTGCCTTTCCAGTATCACACTAAGTATCATGAAGACAAAAAAAAAGGACAATTTAAAGAAACATCTGAGTTAAATTCACCCATTCCAGTCCATTTTAGTTCGCTGGTTCCTAGAATGTCAATGTTCACCCTTGCCATCTCTTGTTTGACGGCTTCCAATTTGCCTTGATTCATGGACCTGACATTCCAGGTTCCTATGCAATATTGCTCTTTACAGCATCGGACCTTGCTTCTATCACCAGTCACATCCACAACTGGGTATTGGTTTTGCTTTGGCTCCATCCTTTCATTCTTTCTGGAGTTATTTCTCCATTGATCTCCAGTAGCATATTAGGCACCTACCGACCTGGGAAGTTCCTCTTTCAGTATCCTATCATTTTGTCTTTTCATACTGGTCATGGGGTTCTCAAAGCAAGAATACTAAAGTGGCTTGCCATTCCTTTCTCCAGTGGACCACATTCTGTCAGACCTCTCCACCATGACCCGTCCGTGTTGGGTTGCCCCACAGGCATGGCTTGGTTTCATTGAGTTAGACAAGGCTTGGTCCTAGTGTGATTAGTTTGATTAGTTTTCTGTGAGTATGGTTTCAGTGTGTCTGCCCTCTGATGCCCTCTTGCAAAACCTACCATCTTACTTGGGTTTCTCTTACCTTAGGCGTGGGGTATCTTTTCACGGCTGCTCCAGCAAAGCACAGCTGCTTCTCCTTACCTTGGACGAGGGGTATCTCCTTACTGCCACTGTTTCTGAGCTTCATTGTGGGTTCTCAAGGCCCTCCTGCACCTGCGCAGCCACCGCTCGTTGGGAAGCTCCTCCCAGCTGCAGGCCCTGGCCTCCGGCGTGAGTGGCTCCTCCCAGCTGCCTCCCCTGGCCTCAGGCTCGGGGTGGCTCCTCAGGGTCACCGTCCTTGGCCTCGAGTGCGAGGTGGCTTCTCCCGGCTGCCCCTGACCTCGAACGTATGGTGTCTCCTCCCGGCCTTCCCTGACCTCAGACACAGGATAGCTCTGCCGCCACCCTGATCTCGGACGCAGGGTGTCTCCTCCTGGCCGCCACCCCTGACTTCGGATGCGGGGTAGCTCTACTACTGCAGGCAGGAATCGCTCAGAAGAAACGGAGTAGCCATCATGGTCAACAAAAGAGTCCGAAATGCAGTACTTGGATGCAATCTCAAAAATGACAGAATGATCTCTGTTCGTCTCCAAGGCAAACCATTCAATATCACGGTTATCCAAGTCTATGCCCCAACCAGCAACGCTGCAGAAGCTGAAGTTGAACAGTTCTATGAAGACCTACAAGACCTTTTAGAACTAACACCTAAAAAAGATGTCCTTTTCATTATAGGGGACTGGAATGCAAAACTAAGAAGTCAAGAAACACCTGGAGTAACAGGCATTTTTGGCCTCGGAATGTGGAATGAAGCAGGGCAAAGACTAATAGAGCTTTGCCAAGGAAATACACTGGTCATAGCAAACACCCTCTTCCAACAACACAAGAGAAACTCTACACATGGACATCACCAGATGGTCAACACTGAAATCAGATTGGTTATATTCTTTGCAGCCAAAGATGGAGAAGCTCTATACAGTCAACAGAAACAAGACCAGAAGCTGACCGTGGCTCAGATCATGACCTCCTTATTGCCAAATTCAGACTTAAATTGAAGAAAGTGGGAAAAACTGCTAGACCATTCAGGTATGACCTAAATCAAATCCCTTATGATTATTCAGTGGAAGTGAGAAATAGATTTAAGGGACTAGATCTGATAGATAGAGTGCCTGATGAACTATGGAGTGAGGTTCGTGACATTGTTCAGGAGACAGGGATCAAGACCATCCCCATGGAAAAGAAATGCAAAAAAGCAAAATGGCTGTCTGGGGAGGCCCTACAAATAGCTGTGAAACGAGAAATGAAAAGCAAAGGAGAAAAGGAAAGATATAAGCATCTGAATGCAGAGTTCCAAAGAATAGCAAGAAGAGATAAGAAAGTCTTCTTCAGCAATCAGTGCAAAGAAATAGAGGAAAACAACAGAATGGGAAAAACTAGAGATCTCTTCAAGAAAATTAGAGATCCCAAGGGAACATTTCATGCAAAGATGGGCTCGATAAAGGACAGAAATGGTCTGGACCTAACAGAAGCAGAAGATATTAAGAAGAGGTGGCAAGAATATATGGAAGAACTGTACAAAAAAGATCTTCACGACCCAGATAATCATGATGGTACGATCACTAGTCTAGAGCCAGACATCTTGGAAAGTGAAGTCAGGCGGGCCTTGGAAAGCATCACTACGAACAAAACCAGTGGAGGTGATGGAATTCCAGTTGAGTTATTTCAAATCCTGAAAGATGATGCTGTGAAAGTGCTGCACTCAATATGTCAGCACATTTGGAAAACTCAGCAGTGGCCACAGGACTGGAAAAGGTCAGTTTTCATTCCAATCTCAAAGAAAGGCAGTGCCAAAGAATGCTCAAACTACTGCACAATTGCACTCATCTCACATGCTAGTAAAGTAATGCTAAAAATTCTCCAAGTCAGGCTTTAGCAATACGTGAACCGTGAACTCCCTGATGTTCAAGCTGGTTTTAGAAAAGGCAGAGGAACCAGAGATCAAGTTGCCAACATCCGCTGGATCATGGAAAAAGCAAGAGAGTTCCGGAAAAACATCTATTTCTGCTTTATTGACTATGCCAAAGCCTTTGACTGTGTGGATCACAATCAATTGTGGAAAATTCTGAAAGAGATGGGAATACCAGACCACCTATCCTGCCTCTTGAGAAATTTGTATGCAGGTCAGAAAGCAACAGTTAGAACTGGACGTGGAACAACAGACTGATTCCAAATAGGAAAAGGAGTATGTCAAGGCTGTATATTGTCACCCTGCTTACTTAACTTCTTTGCAGAGTACATCATGAGAAACGCTGGACTGGAAGAAACACAACCTGGAATCAAGATTGCCGGGAGAAATATCAATGACTTCAGATGTGCAGATGACACCACCCTTATGGCAGAAAGTGAAGAGGAGCTAAAAAGCCTCTTGATGAAAGTGAAAGAGAAGAGCGAAAAAGTTGGCTTAAGCTCAACATTCAGAAAATGAAGATCATGGCATCTGGTCCCATCACTTCATGGGAAATAGATTGGGAAACTGTGGAAACAGTGTCACACTTTATTTTTTGGGCTCCAAAATCACTTCAGATGGTGACTGCAGCCATGAAATTAAAAGACACTTACTCCTTGGAAGAAAAGTTATGACTGACCTCGATAGCATATTCAAAAGCAGAGATATTAATTTGCAGACTAAGGTCCGTCTAGTCAAGACTATGGTTTTTCCTGTGGTCATGTATGGATGTGAGAGTTGGACTGTGAAGAAGGCTGAGTCCTGAACAATTGATGCTTTTGAACTGTGGTGTTGGAGAAGACTCTTGAGAGTCCCTTGGACTGCAAGGAGATCCAACCAGTCCATTCTGAAGGAGATCAACCCTGGGATTTCTTTGGAAGGAATAATGCTGAAGCTGAAGCTCCAGTACTTTGGCCACCTCATGCGAAGAGTTGACTAATTGGAAAAGACTCTGATGCTGGGAGGGATTGGGGGCAGGAGGAGAAGGGGACGACCGAGGATGAGATGGCTGGATGGCATCACGGACTCGATGGATGTGAGTCTGAGAGAACTCTGGGAGATGGTGATGAACAGGGAGGCCTGGCATGCTGCGATTCATGGGGTCGCAAAGAGTCAGACATGACTGAGAGACTGAACTGAACTGAACTGAAAGAAACATCATATATTAATTCATTCATGGATGTTCAGTTATGTTCAAGTCTTTGTCACCCCATGGATGGTAGCCCAAGAGGTTTCTCTATCCATGGAATTTTGCTAGAATACTGGCTGCTGCTGCTGTTGCTACTAAGTCACTTCAGTCATGTCCAACTCTGTGTGACCCCATTGACGGCAGCCCACCAGGCTCCCCCATCCCTGGGATTCTCCAGGCAAGAACACTGGAGTGGGTTGTCATTTCCTTCTCCAATGCATGAAATTGAAAATTGAAGTTGCTCAGTCATGTCCAACTCTTAGCAGCCCACCAGGCTTTTCCATCCATGGGATTTTCCAGGCAAGAATACTGGAGCAGGTTGCTATTTCTTACTCCAGGGGATCTCCCAACCTAGTGATCAAACCCACGTTTCCTGAGTCTCCTGCATTTGCAGGCAGATTCGTTACCACTGCACCACCCATTAGAATCTGGAAATAATTTTTTTAAGCTACAAATGTATAAGCTAGACAAAAAAGAAAATCAAAGGACAAATAATGTTGGCCAAGAAGAAGAGTTCATTCTGTGTGTGAAGAGAGGAAATTTTACCCATTTGAAAAGGTAATACAAAGTGTGTTTTTCCTTCTCTTCTTATCATTCACCTCATCAATTCATTCAAAACTGTTTATTAAGTACCAACAAAATTCTCAAATCTGCAATTTGAAATTTCAAAATTTGTATTAACCAGAATACTGAATAACTGTTCCTCTAATAAGCAAGTGTTGAATTTTAAAATCTCACTAGCGTTAACACTTTTCCCCTACAAATACTTATCTTGATCTGTATAATCAGCGGCTGAACTTTTTATAAAATAAACAGAATTATAGTAGACTGATAAAAATTACTGTCTGTTTATTGTAATTATGGATGATGTTAGTTATTTTATCAGTAAAAAAGTAATACACACTCTTTGCATAGATTTGGAAAATATACATATGTAATCAGAAAATATCTTATAAAATTTAGCTCAGCTCAATGTAAAAAGTATTCACCGAAAGACTGGGAAAATGTGAGTAAAATTTATAGATTCATGCTGCTATATCATAACTGCCAATGAAAACTTTAATCTGTTACTAAGAAGAAGCTTATCGAGATTAACTGACAACATTTATCATCTTGTTTTGAATTCTGGGCTCAGAATACTGTGTTATCCAAGATGAGGATGATCACGCTCATGCTTAATCACTCAGTCATGTCAGATCCATCGTGACCCCATGAACTGTAGCCCACCAGGCTCCTCTGTCCATGGGACTCTACAGTTAAGAATGGATGATAGACATCTGCAAAATGATGACTTTAGTCATAACAATAAGAGGCTTTATATATGGCTGGATTATGATGTTTCCTGCTTACATCCTCCTTTACCAAAGAAACCAGTCGCTATATATTGAGAAGAAAACTGTCCTCACCACTGTGTGCTACCTAAACTCATTTTCAAACTATTCCCAAGGACCATGGATATAAAAATGTCTTTCTCTCATAAATTCTCCAGATCATACATAGGTTCAAGTTTTGTGGAGAAATATCATAAATTCAATTTTATGCACATTGATTTCCAGGTGCCTTTGAGACACTGACGTGGAACTGTCTGCTAGTCCATCATATATGTGTCCGATGCTCAGAGGAGGGATTTAAACAGGAGATAAAATTTTGTTAGTCTTCTGAGCATAGATGAGTTTGTGTAGGAAGAATAGAGAGTAAAAGGAGAAGAGTTTTGGAGATTGTTCCTGAACAAGTTCCAATATTTAAAAGTGTAGCTGAGGAGATGGAACCCACAAAGAACACTGAGAAAGGGATGCCAGAGCAGGAAGATGTACATCTGGAAGAAGAATGTAATGTTCTGGTAGTGAAAGGAAGCATGCGCAAGTGTTAAGTCTCAAGAAACTTTCAAAAAGGCAAGAGTGATTGAACAGTCATAGTTGCTGAGAGTACAGTAAAATAAATGCTAGAAAGATGTATTCATTTGGAGACACGGAGGTACCTCAATAAGCAAACCTCATTATCTATGAGTCCTCTACTTGTGAATTTGCCTATTTACTAAAATTTATTTTGCCATTTCTGTTGTTGAAGCACTAAGTCATGTCTAACATTTTGCAACCCCATGAAGTGTAGCCCACCAAGCTTCTCTGTCTGTGGAATTTTCTAGGCCAGGGTACTGGAATGGGTCGCCATTTTCTACTCCAGGAGATCTTCCCCGACCCAAGGACTGAACCTGTGTCTCTTGTGTCTCCTATTCGTCATTCTCCAAATCAGTATTCACGCTGTTTTCACAGTCGTTTGTGGATGTGCAGAGAATGGCAAAATCCTGCTATGTGCATGCCATCTAAGCTTGTTTCAGCTCTCATATCAAGAGGGCATCCATTTCACTGTCTATTTTTAGGTCACATTTTTCTCATCTTTGCAATTTTTCAGAGGTGACTTCACTTTTCAAAATATCCTGCAATTATAGTGCTGCAGTGTTGTCTGTCAATTGTTACAACCCTGGAAAAGGTTGTGGTGTGCCTTATGAAGAAAATATATGTGTTAGATATATTTTATTTAGGAATGACTTTATAGTGCTGTTGGGTACACATTCGATGCTAAAGAATCAACTGTGATAATAAATAAAGTGTCTTTTAACAGAAACATACATTAAAATAGGTTATATATTGATCCATTGATGGAAATATTGTGACCAGAGGCTCACAGGAACCTAATCTGGGATTTCTCCTCGGAGCATGTGGTTCAGTTTTACTAGTTCAGGTTTCATGGTGACATTGTTGAACACAGTTAACAAGAATAGTGATATTCACGTGTACATATTAAAATAACTGAATAAAATATTATCAGACATGTGTACTCTAGTGACAGAGAACTCACTGTTGTCATAAGCACCCTAGTTTAACTTTGGATTTAATATTAAAAACTTTTTTTTTCTTTGAAGTATAGTTGATTTACAACATCATATTAGTTTCAGGAGCAAATTCAATGAGTCAAAAGTTTTATAGATCATCCTCTATTTAAAACCACAATGACTGTTTTTCCTCGTACTCTACAATACATTCCTATATCTTGTCCATTTTATACATAATAGTTTGTCCCTCTCAGTCCTGTACTCCCATACTTCTCCTTCCCTCTCCCCACTGGTACCTACAAGTCTGCTCCATATGAGTGAGTCTGTTTCTGTTTTGCTATATTCATTCATTTGCTTTATTTTCTAGACCCCACAAAGAAATGTTAACACGCAGTACTTGTCTTTCTCTGAGTTACTTCACTAAGCATAATACCCTCTGGTACCACCCATGTTGTGCAGATGGCAGGATTTCATTATTTTTATGGCTCCATAGCGTTCCATTTCATTGTTTATTGACATTTATATTGCTTCCATATCTTAGCTATGTAAATAAGGCTGTTTTGAACACTGGGATCCATGTATCTTTTCAAATTAATGCTTTCCTTTTCTTTAGATACGTCACTAGGAGTGGAATTGCTGGATCATAGGGTAGTTCTGGTTTTAGCTTTTTGAGGATCCTCTGTATTGCTTTCCACAGTGGCTTCTCCAATTTACATTCCCACTGGCTGTGTACTAGGGTTTCCTTTTCTCCATATCCTCACCAGTATTTGTCTTTTGTCGACTTTTTGATAACAGTTATTATGTCAGTGAAAGTTGCTCATTCAAGTCCAACTCTTTGCGACCCCATGAACTATACAGTCCATGGAATTCTTGAGGTCAGAATACTGGAGTGGGTAGCCGTTCCCTTCTCCAGTGGATCTTCTCAACCCTGGGATTGAACCCAGGTTTCCTGCATTGCAGGCAGATTCTTTACCAGCTGAGCCACCAGGGAAGATGACAGCTATTATGCCAAGTATAAGATTATTAAAGCATTCTTATTATGTACTGAAATGCCCCCCACTATTTCTTCTAATATTTTGAGTTTCACTTACTTCCTATATTTTAGTACAACTTCATTCATTTACTTTATTTTAGTATAAACCTTTTTATAGCATTTTTACTTTCTGTGGAGATTTGGAAAGCATTCAGTTCAATATTTTGTCTTTGGACTGACAAAGAATACTAGGTCACTGTAATTGGCATTTTATGTATTCTGTCGTTTTTTAGTCCAAATAAAATAATTTGTACATCTACATTTTAAAATTTCTCAGAAAAAGTGCCAAATTTACCATATGTTATTTATTTCGTACCTCCTTTTCCTTGGGTTGCTCTCAATAAAATACCAAAAAAAAAAAAAATTGTGCAGTTTATTCCTTACAGCTCCTTTTTGCTGAATTATTCTACAAAATCTAGGAGGTATGTTTGAGGAAAACTAGAGCTTAATTTGTTAATCTTTCCTTAGCGCAGTCTTTCATGTAGTTTAGGTCATCAAATT
Source organism: Ovis canadensis (assembly GCF_042477335.2). Lineage (NCBI taxonomy): Eukaryota > Metazoa > Chordata > Mammalia > Artiodactyla > Bovidae > Ovis > Ovis canadensis. The sequence goes on from NC_091251.1 coordinate 106,187,364, forward strand.
TAGACTTTTATGCTTACGGAAACATGGCACTAATTTGTGGTTAGTAAAGGTAGATTACTTTTTTCCAGCGGTTGTGTATGGATATGAGAGATGGACTATACAGAAAGCTAAGCACTGAAGAATTGATGCTTTTGAACTGCGGTGTTGGAGAAGACTCTTGAGAGTCCCTTGGACTGCAAGGAGATCCAACCAGTCCATTCTAAAGGAGATCAGTCCTGGGTGTTCTTTGGAAGGACTGATGTTGAAGCTGAAACTCCAATACCTTGGCCACCTGATGTGAAGAACTGACTCATTTGAGAAGACCCTCATGCTGGGAAAGATTGGAAGCAGTAGGAGAAGGGGACGACAGAGGACGAGATGGCTGGATGGCATCACCGACTCAATGGACATGACTTTGAATAAACTCCAGAGCTGGTAATGGACAGGGAGGCCTGGTGCGCTGTGGTTCATGGGGTCACAAAGAGTCGGACACAACTCAGTGTATGAACTGAACTGACAAGTAGATTTTTAAGATTTTGTTTTCAAATCTCCTTTCCAAATAAAAGCCAGAAGCCTGATGTGTAAAATAGATCCAAACAGTGCTGCTTGGGTTGCATAGCGGGTTAGGATGCTTGCGGCACACGACAGTGGGACCATCTATCTAGTCTCTGTGATGGTAGCTGAGGCTTCAACTCAATCTGCTTTAATTCTAGAGGTCATAGAGTGAAATACATGGTCTGAAAAGCACCTTGGAGTCAAGAGATATGGTGTCTAGTCTAGACTCTATTGTTTACCCTTTGTAAGACATACATGAATTATTTTTGTTACTGGAGTCTATAATATCACTTATGAAATAGGAATTCCAGTATCCAAAAATATGACATTTATGAAAGAAATTTTACATACTCTAGAAATGGAGATACTCTTGAGACATTTCTAGGTCTATGAGCACAGGCTTAATCTAGAATTCTTTGTTTTCCAATTATCAGTCTAACAAAGATGTGGCATAACTGCATAATTCAAAGATGTTAATATTAAAAAAAATCTAGAATCTTAGCTGATTTTGTTTTGCTTCCACTTTTTGGGTTTTGTCTACCTGCTTTAATATGTAGGTCTTTCTAACATTCAATTCATTCAAGGACTATTTGAATTTAGTTTATTACATAGTAGCTAATCAGATTTGAAGGTAGAGCTCTTTGAAAGAAATTTTGAGTAGTAAAAGCAATAAAATTCTGATAAAAAGTCAAGACTGTTGTCTAGGGAATATATATTTAGCAATGATCTCTTACTAAAATCTCAGCTGCAAATATTGTAAATAATCACAAATGAGTGTTTCCAAGCTAGATGATAAGAAAATGGGACCAAGGAGGAATTTCTTTCATAGACCATGGTTAAAAGATCAAAGAGTCAGGATACCAGTACTTATAGATTTTATATCATTTTATTTATTATGTTTTCTCATCCAGTAGTAATCTAAGGAAACATTTTGTATATTTCTATTTCTTTTAAAATTCAAATGAATAGTTGTTTGTATCATTATACCATTTAGCTTTGTGAATCTTCTTTTTCATTTTGTCATTTGCTCTAATCACCATTACATCTCCATACAATGTACAAAACCACTATTTTTCCTAACATAACATTGTAAGCAACTGTACTGCAGTAAAAATTGTTAAAAAAAGAAAACCACTACTTTTCTTTGTAAGTAGCAATATTGATGATATTTCCAAGCTGGATATGACTGTATTATTATTATTCTCTTCCCCCTCTTTCATTACACACTTAAATCCACATGATTTGTTTCAGTCTTCCAAAAGCAATCACAACAACCAAGTAAAAAAAAAGCAGGGGGTGCATTCTTAATTTTATTTCAATGATGATATATAATCTGCTATATTATGATGTATCTGTTTTCTGTCACTAGGACAAATTTCCAGCTTATTTACTATAAGGAAAACACAGTAAGTGTTAAATGTATATATATTTTTTAATTTTTCAAACAGCAAAGATCAATTTTCCTCCTTTTAAATCATTGTTTTTGCATCCATTTCCTGCAAGCATGAGCTCAGGAAGTGATAAAGTTGACACAGTTGCTGATGGATTTTTCAAGGGTTCATGCCAAGTTGTCTCCTGGTGCCAAACACAATGGACGAGGAAATATGGCACGTGACCAGAAAAATCTCATTGTTTGAGATGTTTTCCCTCTCACTAAAGCTCTAAGCAGAAATTTCCCAGAATATTTAAATCTCTCCTCACTATGATGGATGAGCCTGCAAATGTTCAGATATTTGTCTTCATGCATAGTTTTCTTATTAGCTTAACACTGAGAAACTCCAAATTGTGAAACAGTCCAAGAAATTCATGATATCTTTTTTCAGAAGAGATTAAATAAGACATATTTTTGGATGAAAAGATTTGATAAAATAGGAAAGCAAAAGTGCCTCAGTATGGCTCTCTTGAATTTGATTTCATTTAAAGTAATATTCAATCCAATTATTAATGCTGTATTACAGTTAATATTACCAGCCATGTTACATACAAGAATTAATGTTGTATAATGTGTTAAACCACAATTTTCTCTGTAGAGGCACAGAGATAATGAATCTTCTGGGTTTTGCTTCTAAGAAATACTTCACAGAATGCTAAATCATCTGTCATTTTATAGGCACAATTGGTGCCAAACTTCAAAATTTTTTCCCATCTTTAACTCCAAATGTATATTAATTTATAAGAGTGTTTTCTTCATTTACAAACATCCCAAACTTCGCTTTTTTGACCGTTCTCTTGTAGTTAACATCAATTTGCCTTGGACAGTCATTCATATTTTTCTTCTTACAGACTGGAATGAAGTTTTTATGGATACTGTAGTCAACTAAGTCAGCAGCCAATTATAGACTCCAAGAATATTCTTCAAGTTCCTTAAGGATCTTTTCAAGTGCAAAGACGACATCAACATATAATGCATGAGGTGTTTAAATGAACATTCTTAAAATCAAGTCTGTTGAGCTAAATTATTCTACTCTATTAACTGCCAGAACAAAAACTGACCATAAGCTAGAGTTAGGAAGTCATTGGCCTTTCCTGGAAGAAATAAACTACATGGATTATCTTCTTTAAGCAAGCATGTTTATTGGACAACCATCTTATAAAAGGCTAGGTCTACTAACTGCTCAACTCCTGGGTACAGGCAGTAAACAAAACAAAGCAAAATAAATAAACAAGCAAACAAATTACCAATCATGTTGATAAACTGGCCATAGGTTCTGTTGGTAAAGCTAAATCGTGGTTCAAATTCACAAAATATCCTAATTATATTATTTTTAAGTAACGGATACAAAACAAATAAGTAAGCAAGGAAAGAGAATTAAAACCTTCTGAAAAATAAGAATTTGGGGAGAAGATGATATACGATAATAGTGAATGCACTACCTCATAGAGGGCTTCCCTTTTGGCTCAGCTGATAAAGAATCCGCCTGCAATGTGGGAGACCTGGGTTTGATCCCTGGGTTGGGGAGATCCCCTGGAGAAGGGAAAGGCTACCCACTCCAGTATTCTAGCCTGGAGAATTCCATGGAGTGTATAGCCCATGGGGTCACAAAGAGTTGGACACGACTGAGTGACTTTCACTTTGCATAATAGAGTTGACTTACCAAAAAACTTTTAAGTTTATGTTTATCTACTTTCAACTCTAAATTTACTATAAAATGCATAGCAAAACTGCTGAAGTTCAAAAGGAAAAGAAAAAGAAGAGGATTGTGGCCCAACAAAGAGAATTAAAGAAGGAAGATCAGAAAAGCATATACACATACAGCCCCCACCCCACATACACACATAAACACACAGGAGTGGGGGGATGTTCTATGTTTTGTTCATGTTATGTCTGTGACTCAGATAAGGTCTTTTTGGCTGACCTCTAGCTGAACACCATGACCCAGAAATAATTGAACTCCTGTGTGTGTGTGTGTGTGTCTATGTGTGTCTCTGTGTGTGCTATGCTCAGTCCTGTCTAACTCTTTTGCAACCTCGTGGGCTATAGCCCATCAAGTTCCTCTGTTCATGGGATTTTCCAAACAAGAATATTGGAGTGGGCTGCCCCTTCCTCCTCCAGGGGATCTTCCTGACTCAGGGACCAAACCTGAGTCTCTTGCACCTCCTGCATTGGCAGGCGAGTTCTTTACCACCTACTACCAGCCAATCACAAAGGAAAGTGAAGAAGCCAGAGGAAAAGGAGAGGAAGAAAATGTTTAAATCAATGAATGTAAAACAAACAAACAAACAAACCCAACTTCCTACAAATATATAATGTTAAGTAAGAAATGAGAACATGTTAAAATGTGGGGCTAGAAATACAAACCATGGAGTAATAGCTTCTAAAGGCGATAGATTCCATTGGTTCTCTCTGGAACCCCTGTTGATCACTGATTTTCAAAGAAAGGAATTCTGTAATTCAAGGACTTTCCTGTGGCTCAGAAGTTAAAGAATACGCCTGCTATGCAGGAGCCCTGGGTTCAATACCCGGATTGGGAAGATCCCCTGGAGAAGGAAATGGCAACCCACTTCAACATTCTTGCCTGGAAAATCCCATGAACAGAGGAGCCTGGCAGGTTGCAGTCCATGAGGTCAGGAAGAGCTGGACAAGACTGAGCAACTAACACTAACACTCCCTGGGAAGCAATTGAATTCCTAGGTAAATACAAATTATGGTCCAAAGAATTGTAGAATGAGCAATCTAAGCACAGACATTAAAAAAAAAAAAAGTTAAATAATGAAACAATAAACAGACACACATCTTTTATTTATTTATTTTTTTACCAAACACACTCCCAATTGTAAGCTCCAACCAGGAAAAGGAAAACCAGAAAATCTTAAAAGAAAAGCAAAGATCAAAAACCAAAACAAAACTATTCTAGTTGGTATTGCTGGGGAGTCAAGAGATCATGCTGATATGGGCAAGAAAGTACCACACAGCCACACACAAAAAAAGGCTAAGCCTGGTAATTATTCTGGAACCTTCAAAATTCCGTGCAAATGAGTACAGCATTGTAATGTTTTACTTCACTTTAACCCAGAAATGTACCTGAAAAGTTGTCATAGGGCACAATTTTCTCCAAAGCAGTAGGTTAGATAATCTGTTGCCTTATTGTGATGCTTCCAGTTGTTTTATTTCAACGACTCCATTGGTTCAATAGTTGAAAAATATGGAGAAGATTCTCCATTACTGATAGCTGGCAGGGAGCCTAGTTACAGTGTTTAAAGTCAAGCTATATTTACAAAAAGAAGAAATAAGATCTTCTTATGAATCTTAAAACTATTTTTACTGTCTTACATCTCCAAAACAATGATTAAGTTTTAGTCATAACTCAAAATTGTTTTAAAATTAATCTAAACCCTAGAGTATCTAAATAATAGTCTTTTATCAAAATGTTTTTGGCTTCTCTACAATATGAACAGTTTTACATATTACTTAGGAGTTCTGCATTTTTCCGATGTTAATATTTATGAGTCTTCACATTTCAATGATTTATAAGTTGAGAAAAACTCTGATAAGTGAGTTGTACAGTGAATATAATATTTTTGTATGAAAAGGAAATTACCCCTTTTTTCACAAAAGACTGTTGCTTTTCAGTTTGTCCTTAGAATCAAGAAAATATTAATCTAAAGATGAAATAGCAAATTGGTAAATAAAATGCATATAAGAAATAAGTATTATATGTATTATTAACATCCACTTCACTTTTATTACTTTATATTTAGTAGGACATTAGAGTTACTTTTATTATAAAAATAAAATTAAAAGAAACTTATAACATTTAGCTAGATAGTTCCAGAAAATTTCACAACATTTTTTTGTTTTAAATTTAAGCAAAGGAATTTTTTATCTCCCAGTGGAGATCTGGGGACTTTTTCTCTAACTTAATCAAAATTTTGCTTTGAATTGTTGAACACCACTGAACTATTTATCCAGATTTAAAACCATGGCAGTAATTTCAGAGGCAGAGGAGAGTTTAAAAGTCCAGACAATGTCAAACAGTGTTTATCTTAAGGGGAATTTTTGACAGTAGTGAACATAGCAAATAGGAGAGAACACCCAGGTCAGCTTAATTCTTACTAAAAAGAAAGCTGCCATTGACTTAAAGCAGAAATAACCCCCGTCACTGCAGAATGACGCACCGGCAAAGGGATCAGACTGTAAAGGTTGCATCTGTTTGCCCCATATTTTAACTTTATTTTGGTGTGCTGACATTTGGAGTGTCTCTGATTGGTCTGGAATTAGCCTTCTTATCTTGTGAAACATCTGTACTGTATTGTTCCAAAGGATTAGCTGCCCACTGGGGATTCTCTGAAGTTAGGACAATGGAGGTCATTAAAGGTGCAAACATTTATTTTCCGGTCTCTAGTTCAGCAGGGGAAAACCGTGCAGCTGACAGATTTTTCTTTTTTTTCTTTTTTAATCCAAAGCTCAGCATTCTTGCAAATATAACTAAACCACAGTGATCTGGACTAGAGTTGTTACACTGGAATTGATGCCCACTGGAATTCAGAACAACTTAATGGCCAAGAAAGAGGAAAAAAGAAAACATGAGATTTTATGTCAGTTAGGAATCAAAAGCATACTAGAGTGTGCCTTTCAGGAGCAGTGCTTGAAATGCCTGGCAGAGTTTTATGTGGTATCACCAATTAAAATATAATTTTCTTTTTCAGTTTCTTGATTTATGACCAATATTATTTTTTTTTTTCCTTTTTGCTGGTATCCCTAATCCCAACAGCTTCCCTTTCTCCAAATCTCTTGACACTGCAGTTGTAATTTATAACACTGTGATATTTGATAAGTAAAATCTGAGAAACAATGGAGTACAGAGACATGAGCTCCCCAGTGATATGGGTTAAATTGTAGTCCTCCATATATATACATATATAAGTGTGTATGTATATAAAAGTAGTAATCCCAGAATCTCAGAATGTGACCTAATTTCACAATAGAATATTGCCAGATCTAGTTAATGAAGATGAGTCATACTGGGGGAAGGTGGCTTACTAATCCAATACAACCCATGTCCTTATAAGAAGATAATTAAGAAGATAATCATGTGAAGATAAAGCCCTCAGGAAGAAGGCAGAGATTGAAATAATGCAGCTGCAAACCAAGGAATGCCAAAGATTGCCAGCAAATCACAAGCAGCTAAGAAGAGTAAGGACTGATTTCCCTACAGACTTCAAAAGGAGCACGGCCCTGATGACCCACTGATTTTGAACTCTAGTCTGCAGAACTAGAAACAATATATTTCTGTTGCTTAAAGCTCCCCAGTGTTTCACTTTGTTATGCTACCCTAGGAAACTAACATACCTGAGGTGTGTACCTGTGTGCTCATTCACTCAGTTGGTTCTGACCCTCGGTGCCACCATCAACTGCAGCCTGCCAGGCTCCTCTGGCCGTGAAATTTTCCAGGCAAGAATACTGGAGTGGGTTGTCATTTCCAACTCCAAGGGACATTCCCTGGTATTACGCATTTAATAAATGGGGCCTTGATTTAAATTTCGTTTCCCCTGACTGTAAAAATGGTCTATCTATGCAGCCTTTTACCTTCTAAATTGCATTAGGGACATTACACCTGTAGGATTGGGGTGTTAAATGATGGTGGTGTGGACACAGCGTTAGTCAAGGTAGTGTGCTATCTCCCCATTGTTCCTGCATGTTAAAGGGTACACTCTGATGACTAATCTTCTCTGAATGGCTCACCAAATAATACTTAGCATATCACCTGTGCAAACCTGACCTATCTTTGAGTTCTATGAACTGTATGATTTAAATGCCAATTATATATTGGCAATATTTTTTGAATTGTGGATCGTGACCCATTATGGGGTGATAAAATCAACTTAATGGATAACCCTTCCCCCCAAAAAAGTGACACCTAATAGAATGAAATAGAATAGCCATTATGAAGGTCTCTTGTACACTCTCCAATATAATTTGGGGAACATTTATAGGCCTATGACTGTGTGGGAAGAAGACCTATGTGTGTGAGTGTGCACATTCTAAGTCATGATATAAAATGAACTCCTTCTTAAGGGTTGTGGAGAAAGATTTTTGAAAGCTTCAGGATTAAGCTGTATCCCATATACGACTAATACATTATTACATTAAGAATCTAGAATAAATGGAATTAATTAAATCCAATACATTTTATTTTACAGGAAGTATTAGAAATGGGTCCCTATAATGTTTATTATTTTTGCAAATGATGGAAACTTGTGGAATTTGTGGTGAGGAAAAATGTTTCCATGGCTGCCAGATTGCTTTTTCTACCAATCACAGACTTGCCAAAAAGTTTAAAATATCATGAAATTTTATATTTGCTTTTTAAAATGAGTTGTCCTAGTTATCCTAGCCGTCTGCTCTGAGAACAAAAGGGCAAGGAAACATAATAAATATTTTCAAAGCTTGATAGTATAATATCAACAAAAAGAACAAAAATAAAGTGTCTATGAAAAAGGAACTCATGTAAACAATACAAGAATTTCCAAAATAAGACACCCAGGAGCAAATAAATAATCTGCTATTGTTCTAGTGGATGTTATTTTGTTTATAATGTGAAAGCATCTCTTTGTTATTGGTTCCTTAAAGGTTATGTAGTCAGTTCCTTTCAAGGGAAAATGAGAGGTTTGGCTGCTCAGAGATATGAAATGTTTTATAAATGACAGAGTAAAAGTTAGGCCTAACCCTGGTGTCTTAATTCCATAAATTGTTATTTTGAAATCATTCATTTCTTTTTCATCCCATGGGTATAGTCAAACCCATGACTTTTATTGAAAGATACAAATTACCAAAACTGACAAGAGAAGAGATAGAAAATCTGAGTAGGAATATAATAAATGATGCAATTGAATTAGTAATTAAAATTCTTCCTTTAATGGCTCATTTGTTATGACTTAACTGAATATTTCTATGAAATGTTAAAAGAAGAAATAACAGTTCTTATAAATTTTTCAGAAAATAAAAGAAATATTTCACAACTCATTCTATGAGACTAGTATTAAAGCTAAACCAAGACCTCGCAGGGACTTCTGTGGTGGCTCAGATGGTAAATAATCCACCTGCGATGTGAGAGACCTGGGTTTGATCCCTGGGTTGGGAAGATCCCCTGGAGGAGAGCATGGCAACTCACTCGAGTTGCTAATACCAATGAATAATCTTTAAATAAAATTGAAATTCCATTCACATAGCATTAAAAATAATAGAATAAACAAAAATACAAGACCTATACACTAAATTTTATAAAACATTCCTGAGTGAAATTAGGCTCTAAATAGAGATATTCCATGTTTATGGATTGAAAGACTTGATTGTTATAATGACAATTTTTCCAGAATTTTGGTATACATTGAACTGAATCTTTATTAAAACCCCAGTAAGATTTTTTTTTCAATAAGCGAATTCTAAAAGCCACATGGAAATAAGAAAGATTCTGAATAGATATAACAATTTGTAAAAGAATATCAGAATGAAGAACTTAGACTACTTGATTTTAAAACTTACTGTAAAGGTGCTAAAATCAAGACTGAGGTAACTGCTATAGAGATTGGCTTACAGATCAATAGAACAGAATTAACATCAAAAAACAAAGTCTTACATTTATGGCCAGCTAATTTTTAACGAAGATACCAAAGGAATTCCAAGGGGCAATGTTCAAAAAATGATACTGGGACAGTATGAATCTGTTATATAAAGGGATTAGTTTAGTCCTTAGCCTCACTCCATACATAAAAATTGGCCATTGAGCTAAATGTACAAGTTAAAACTATAGTTCTTATAGAAGAAAACACAGGAGAAAATCTTTATGACCTTACGTTAGGCAAAGCATTTTTAATATGACACCAAAAATAAGAGCCATAAAAGTAAAAACAATTGTTAAATTAGATATCATTAAATAAAAGATGTATGTACTTCAAAAGACATTCAGTTCAGTTCATTTCAGTCGCTCAGTCTTGTCCAACTCCTTGAGACCCCATGGACTGCAGTATGCCAGGCCTCCCTGTCCATCACCAACTCAGGAGTTCACCCAAACTCATGTCCATTGAGTCGGTGATGCCATCCACCAACTTATCCTCTGTTGTCCCCTTCTCCTCCTGCCTTCAATCCTTCCCAGCATCAGGGTCTTTTCAAATAAGTCAGCTCTTCACATTAGGTGGCCAAAGAATTGGAGTTTCAGCTTCAACATCAGTCCTTCCAATGAACACCCAGGACTGATCTCCTTTAGGATGGACTGGTTGGATCTCCTTGCAGTCCAAGGGACTCTCAAGAGTCTTCTCCAACACCACAGTTCAAAAGCATCGATTCTTCAACACTCAGCTTTCTTTATAGTTCAAATCTCACCTCTATACATGACCATTGGAAAAACCATAGCCTTGACTAGAAGGACCTTTGTTGGCAAAGCAATATCTCTGCTTTTTAATATGCTGTCTGGGTTGGTCATAACTTTCCTTCCAAGGAGTAAGCATCTTTTAATTTCATGGGTGAGGTCACAATCAACAGTGATTTTGGAGCCCCCCAAAATAAGGTCAGCCACTGTTTCCACTATTTCCCCATTTATTTGCCATGAAGTGATGGGACTGGATGCCATGATTTTAGTTTTTTGAATGTTGAGCTTTAAGCCAATGTTTTCACTCTCCTCTTTCACTTTCATCAAGAGGCACTTCAGTTCTTCTTCACTTTCTGCCATAAGAGTGTTGTCATCTGCATATCTGAGGTGACTGAAATTTCTCCTGGCAATCTTGATTCCAGCCTGTGTTTCTTCCAGTTCAGCGTTTCTCATGATGTACTCTATGTATACTTAAATAAGCAGGGTGACAATATACAGCCTTGACGTACCCCTTTTCCTATTTGGAACCAGTCTATTGTTCCTTGTCCAGTTCTAACTATTGCTTCCTGACCTGCATACAGATTTCTCAAGAAGCAGGTCAGGTGGTCTAGTACTCTTACCTCTTTTAGAATTTTCCACATTTTGTTGTGATCCACACAGTCAAAGGCTTTGGCATAGTCAATAAAGCAGAAATGATGATTTTCTGGAACTCTCTTGCTTTTTCCATGATCCAGTGGATGTTGGCAATTTGATCTCTGGTTCCTCTGCCTTTTCTAAAACCAGCTTGAACATCTGGAAGTTCGTGGTTCATATATTGCTGAAGCCTGGCTTGGAGAATTTTGAGCATTACTTTACTAGCATGTGAGATGAGTGCAACTGTTCGGTAGTTTGAGCATTTTTTGGCATTGCCTTTCTTTAGGATTAGAATGAAAACAGACTTTTTCCAGTCCTGTGGCCACTGCTGAGTTTTCCAAATTTGCTGGCATACTGAGTGAATGAAGCACATTCACAGTATCATCTTTTAGGATTTGAAATAGCTCAACTGGAATTCCATCACCTCCACTAGCTTTGTTCATAGTGATGTTTCCTAAGGCCCACTTGACTTCACATTCCATGATGTATGGCTCCAGGTGAGTGACCACACCATTGTGATTATCTGGGTAGTGAAGAATTTTTCTGTACAGTTCTTCTGTGTATTCTTGCCACCTCTTCTTAATATCTTTTGCTTCTGTAAGGTCTATACCTTTTCTGTCCTTTATTGAGCCCATCTTTGCATGAAATGTTCTCTTAGTATCTCTAATTTTCTTGAAGAGATCGCTAGTCTTTCTCATTCTACTGTTTTCCTCTATTTCTTTGCATTGATCACTGAGGAAGGCTTTCTTATCTCTCCTTGCTATTCTTTGGAACTCTGCATTCAAATGGGTGTACCTTTCCTTTTCTCCCTTGCTTTTCACTTCTCTACTTTTCACAGCTATTTGTAAGGCCTCCCCAGACAGAAAATTTGCTTTTTTGCATTTCTTTTTCTTGGGGACGGTCTTGCTCTCTGTCTGCTCTACAGTGTCACAAACTTCTGTCCATAGTTCATCAGGCACGCTGTCTATCAGAAGTCGTCCCTTAAATCTATTTCTCAGTTCCACTGTATAATCATAGGGATTTGATTTAGGTCATACCTGAATGGTCTAGTGGTTTTCCTCACTTTCTTCAATTTAAATCTAAATTTGGCAATAAGGAGTTCATGACCTGAGCCACAGTCAGCTCTTGGTCTTGTTTTTGCTGGCTGTATAGAGCTTCTCCATCTTTGGCTTCAAAGAATATGATCAATCTGATTTCGGTGTTGACCATCTGGTGGTGTCCATGTGTAGAGTCTTCTCTTGGGTTGTTGGAAGAGGGTATTTACTATGACCAGTGTTTTCTCTTTACAACGTAGAGAATATGGAAACCACCTCTGTACAAGGTCTGTTCAATTCATTGAAAAGAATATTGCAGTTAGAAACAACTCTTTGCTCATTTATTGCAATGTTATTTCAAATCAAATCATTGAATTTATCCTCTATGCTTTGTATTATTTACAATTATAGAAATCACAACACTTGGCATGATAAATGTTTAATACATGTCCATTCAATTTTGAAATATTTTTCCTAGACTTGGGCTTCCTTGGTGGCTCAGAGGTGAAGAATCTGCCTGCCAATGCAGGAGACATGGGTTCAACCCCTAAGTTTGGAAGATCCTCTGGAGAAAGTAATGGCAACCTCCTCCAGTATTTTTGCCTGAGAAATCCCATTGATGGAGAAGTATGGCAAACTACAGCCCATGGAGTCGTAAAGTGTATAACATGACTTAACAAATAAAACAAACAAAAAACTTTTTGTACAGTTTACGTTGTTTGTATTTCTTCCACTTGAATATAGACATGCATATTATAAACATGGATATATAATATATGCATATATATAATGTGCACATATTACATTGCATGTAGTATATATATGTAGTATCTATGCTTACACATATAGAATATATATGTTAGAAGCTATATCCATTTTTAAATTTATTTTTTAATTGGAAGATAATTGTTATGCAATGTTCTGGTTCCTGCCATTAAACAGTGTAAATGAGTCATAATTATATATGTGTGTGTGTTTTTTTGTTTTACTCACTAAGTCATGTCCGACTCTGCAACCCCATGGACTGTAGCCCATGGTTTCTCTGTCCATGGAATTTCCAGCAAGAATACTGGAGTGAGTTGCCTCTTGAGTCTCTATTCCTTCCCACCCTTTAAGATCATCACAAGATGCCAGGTTGGGCTCCCTGTGTCTTATAGCAGGCTTATCATTTTACTCAAACATTTATCTAAGTGAATTTCTCCTCTTTTTGATGATCTAATAAAATGTGTTTGTCAGTCATATCCAACTATTTGTGACTCCATGTACTGTCGTCCACCAGGCTCCTCTGTGGGATTTCCCAGGCAAGAATAGTGGAGTGGGTTGCCATTCCCTTCTCCAAATGATCTTCCCATCCCATGGTCAAACCCAGGACTGCTACATTGCAGGTGGATTCTTTACCATCTGAGCCACCAGGGAAGCTGGGGAGGTTGCCATGCCCTCCTCCAGGATATCTTCCTGACTCAGGGATCGAACCCATGTCTCATGTCTCCTACACTGGCAGGCAGGTTCTTTACCACTAGCACCACTTCAATATACCCATAAAATTAAAAAAAAAAAGAATTATTATTCATTGAAAATTTATTGCATGTCAAGTGTACTATGAAATAGCTTATATGTTGTGTGTATATTATTTCATTTAATCTTTAGAGTAATTCAGGGAGGCAACTAGCATGTATGAGAAAACTGAGGTCCCCTTGAGTAGCTTGATAATTTTGGTAACTTTTCCAAAGTTGCAGACTCATCATATCCAAAAGTCTAAAAGCATATTGTCTGACTTCAAAGTCTATAACCTGAACCAAAAGGCAGTACTATTTTGATGGGATAGACTGCCCACAGGAAGTGTAGTCTTAAGCCATTTCTGAGATTAACATGCATACATACTTAGATAGGTGCCATAATAGAACAGACTTTTTAATGCTGGCTGCACTTCTGAATTATCAGGGAAACCCAGACTCCCAGTTACCTAAATGAAAGCAGAATGTTAAGATTATGAGTCCAAGAATCAACATTTTTTAGTTAATAATCTATTTTATATTTTTGAATTTTATTTTTAATTGGATGATAATTGCTTTAAAATATTATGCTGATTTCTGCAATACAATAACGTGAATTAGCCACATGCATGTAAAAATGCCCCTTCTCTCTTGAACCTCCTTCCCAGCCAGGGCCCTATCCCACCCGTCTAGACTGTCACAGAGCACTGGGTTGAGCCCCCATGTGATATAGCAGCTTTCCACTGGCTATCTATTTTACATATGGTAATGAACATGCTTAGTGCTACTATCCCCATTTGTCCCACTTGCTCCTTCCCCTGGAGGAGGAAATGGCAACCCACTCCAGTATTCTTGCCTGGGAAATGCCATGGACAGAGGAGCCTGAGGGCTACAGTCCATGGGGTTGCAAAGAGTTGGACGCGACTGAGTGCACGCACATATTACGCTCCTCTCCCCACTGTGTTCACAAGTCTCTTCTCTCTGTGTGCATCTCTATAAAGTGAAAGTGTTAGTCACTCAGCCCTACCCTGCAAATAGTGTCAACATTACCATTTTTTTCTAGATTCCATATATTTGTGCATTTCAGTGATGGAGAATAAGACAAGGTTGTCAACTACTGTCATAAATCACAGTGCATCACGAAGCACTTCCTTACAGACAAATGTGGCATTTCATTCTCAACTTCTAATAATAAGATATCAAAGTTTCACTTTACAAACTGTTTATATGACATCATTTATGTAATTAAGATCTGTGAGCAGGTATATTTGCAAACTCTGACTAAATCCAGTTTGGTGAAAATAGCTCCTTAAAATTTCTGTGTTTCTCCATAAAAAACAAGCCATAGGAATGTCGCTGATAGATGGTGATTAAAGCAGTGTTGTGTTATATCCGTTGTTAGATCATTATCAATTTAGAAAGGACTTATAGGTAATATATTAATTGCGCATGCTCAGTCACTCAGTTGTATCCAACTCTGCAACCCCATGGCCTGTAGCCACCAGGCTTCTCTGTCCATGGAATTTTCCAGGCAAGAATACTGAAGTGAGTCACCAGTTCCTTCTCCAGGGGATCTGCCTGAATCAGGGACAGAACCCACATCTCTTGCATTTCCTGTCTTCTCAGGCAGATTCTCTACTGCTGAGCACCCTGGAAGCCCCCAAATATTAATTAATTAGACAGTAAATAAATTAAATAAAAATTCTTATTCCAGAAATTCTTAGGTACGACTTTCAGAAATAAATGGAGGTAAAGCACTTGGAGTGTGTTTATTTTTAATGAAATTGATAGAATGAAATCTATTTAATTTTCAACTTTATACATTTACTCCTTTGGGTATATTTAGTAGATTTTACACTATGTTCTGTGGAAACATCTTGTGTAAATGCTGCTCCAGAATTTCTGTATGGCAGGGGTTTCCATTGCTGGCTGTGTTTGGATGTAGAGTGGGACCAGGTGACTTTTCTTGAAGGTGCTTCGGAATCACAGGCTCATGGTCTCCAGATAGATTGTAGATTAATCTGTAGGTTATTTTGGTACAGTAGGTTCTGTAATCAATCTGCACTGATTTTTGCCTAAGGAAAGCATGTCCATGAAAGATATATTTATTTGATCTTATTTAAAAATAACTGACTTCCAGTTCTAATGAGATAGAGGAAACTAGAGCCTATTATACAGAGTTAAATAAGTCAGAAAGAGAAAAACAAATACCATATTTCAGCACATACATATAGAATCTAGAAAGATAGTAATGGCGATCCTACTTGCAGGCAGCAAAGGACATGCAGACATAAAGAACAGCCTTTTGAACACAGTGGTAGAAAGAGAGGGTGGGATTATGTGAGTAATAGCATTGCAACATACATGTTACCATATGTAAAATAGATAGCCAGTGGGAGTTTGCTGTATGACACAGGGAACTCAGACCTGTTCTCTGTGATGACCAAGAGGGGTGGGGTGGGGAGGGAGATGGGAGAGGGGTTTAAGAGGAGGGGTACAATAGTAAACATGTTTACGTATGGTAGAAGCCATCACAATATTGTAAAGTAATTATCCTCCACTTAAAAGTCTGTTTTTTTAAAAAGTAATTTCAGTGATGTCACTTTCTTTAGGGTAACTAGGATGGGTTTGACTGAAGAACTAGCCAAAGTTGTTGATGCCAAAGACTCTTTCCCAGAATCATAACAAAGGTTAAGTATTCAGAAACAGAGCGTGCCATGGGATTCCAGCTTGAGCATTTTCCTATGAAAATCAGTGGATAAACATTCTTTAATCCATTTCAAAACATCAGATCTGGAGAGTGGATCAGGGTCATCAACAGAAGATGGAGTCAGAGACCGAATCTAAAAGGAGGCTGGAGTGAACTGGAAAGAATGTGTCTAAAATAAGAAGGATCATGGAAAATATTCCAGAAAAATCCTAGGTGGCTTAGAATTACTGAGATGGTCTAAAACTTTCTTGCTTTTTCATTAAATGAAATTTGAAAATCGAATTAAATAAACATAGTATTCAGAGAAATTGTTCCCTATGGGCGAAGAAAAGGGAGAGAGATGAAAAAGAAGCACATATTTACATGCAATGGCATTGCTAATGTCTGATTTGTTAGAGGAGATGGTGGGTTCCTAGTTGCTCATGTCACTATCATGCTTCATCACTTATATATATGTTACATACATTCTATATGTATCAAATATCAATATTTAATAATTAAACTCGAAAATTAAGAAATACAAACTCAGAACTTGGGAAATGCTGTAACCCTTGTTGTACAATGTCAGCAGAAATAAGAGCAGGGTCTGGAGCACTTCTACCATATAGGGACAGTTGCTGTGTACTTTGTCTTCATTTGCTCATGTAGCTTTCCTAGCAGAAGTTGGGGATGACAGCAAGCAAAGGAAAAGCCACATATTTAATGACAAGTTGAATTTTCAGCTCCGTGGGAAAGAAATTGCAAGATATTGAAAAGATTATTCAAAAAATAAAAGTTGAAAATCATCTGTTATGGCCCTTCATGCCCGACTGTTTGGAAAATCATATTCTTGTTATTCATTTGATATTTATTCAACATCTGTCACAATCCCATTGCACATAATCATTCAAACAAAACCTGGTTATTCTGATACTGGATTCTATATTTCTCAGGTTTAAACAACTATCCAGTGCTGTTTAAAAGGAGTATAAGGAGAAATTAGCATTTGGACAGCCCATCTCATGTTTGACTACTTCTGGACAAATTTAATTGACAACACTTATTTAGTTTTGTGTGACTTTCAAATCACACTGTGCTAAAGCTGATGTGGAAAGCACACATACTCAGCTCCCTAACACAATCACATATGCATGGACAGACGACACACGCAGGTGATAAAGAAGAGAACAGCGTAATACTTGGTCAACAGTATAGATCCCATCACAAGGCTTTCTACATCTCTGGGGAACAGGAATTCACAAGATGCTAGAGGAGAATTGCACAGAGAAAATGAAAACCAAAGGCAGAAATAACATCTCTGGTTTAACAGAAACATATTGTCAGTGACTATAATGCCTACTGTCAAAAGCAGCACTGGAGAATCAATCTCCTCTCCGTCCTTCCAACCAGGAGCATCACTGTTAAAACTTGAGAATAAAGTGTCTGGCTGCCAGCTGTGCTTACTGAGGTGGCTTCATCCTTCATGTGATTTGACCACACGGATGAAAGAGACTCATTTCCACCTTAACACATGTCCTACAGGGTAGGTAATACTCTGAGCCACTGCCTTGGCAGGCGTATCTTCTTCATGGTGACAGCTACCAGTTGTTGAGAGCATAGCTTGCAGCTAAAACACTGATAAAAGCTCCTTGTTATCTCTCTCTCTTTTTGGCTAAGGGAATAAGAATTCGTAAAACTGAGTAAAGTATAAAAATGATGCTCTTGATCGGCATAGGTAACTCCTATTGCTTGAGACATTATATTAATGTTTTCCTTATCGGATATCTACAACTCTGGCTCAAAATCAATGATGGGAAATTTTAACCCACTTTACCAAAGGTAATGTCTGGAGACAATTTTGATTGTCGTGATTAGGAGGGATGTGCTACTGGCGTGCAGAGACCAACGATGCCACTAAATACCCTCAGTCAGTTCAGTTCAGTTCATTTCAGTTGCTCAGTCGTGTCTGACTCTTTGCAACCCCATGAATCGCAGCACGCCAGGCCTCCCTGTCCATCACCATCTCCCAGAGTTCACTCAGACTCACATCCATCAATTCTGTGATGCCATCCAGCCATCTCATCCTCCGTCATCCCCTTCTTCTCCTGCCCACAATCCTCCCAGCATCAGAGTCTTTTCCAATGAGTCAACTCCTCGCATGAGGTGGCCAAAGTACTGGAGCTTCAGCTTTAGCATCATTCCTTCCAAAGAAATCCCAGGGCTGATCTCC
Organism: Ovis canadensis; assembly: GCF_042477335.2. NCBI lineage: Eukaryota > Metazoa > Chordata > Mammalia > Artiodactyla > Bovidae > Ovis > Ovis canadensis. Next base: position 106,205,783 of record NC_091251.1, read on the forward strand.
TTCAGAATGGACTGGTTGGATCTCCTTGCAGTCCAAGGGACCCTCAAGAGTCTTCTCCAACACTACAGTTCAAAAGCATCAATTGTTCAGGACTCAGCCTTCTTCACAGTCCAACTCTCACATCCATACATGACCACAGGAAAAACCATAGCCTTGACTAGACGGACCTTAGTCGGCAAAGTAATGTCTCTGCTTTTGAATATGCTATCTAGGTTGGTCATAATTTTTCTTCCAAGGAGTAAGCGTCTTTTAATTTCATGGCTGCAATCACCATCTGCAGTGATTTTGGAGCTCCAAAAAATAAAGTCTGACACTGTTTCCACTGTTTCCCCATCTATTTCTCATGAAGTGATGGGACCAGATGCCATGATCTTCGTTTTCTGAATGTTGAGCTTTAAGCCAACTTTTTCGCTCTCCACTTTCACTTTCACCAAGAGGCTTTTTAGCTCCTCTTCACTTTCTGCCATAAGGGTGGTGTTATCTTGCATACCTGAGGTGATTGATATTTGTCCTGGCAATCTTGATTCCAGCTTGTGTTTCTTCCAGTCCAGAGTTTCTCATGATATACTCCGTGTATAAGTTAAATAAGCAGGGTGACAATATGCAGCTTTGATGTACTGCTTTTCCTATTTGGAACCAGTCTGTTGTTCCATGTCCAGTTCTAACTGTTGCTTCCTGACCTGCATACAGATTTCTCAAGAGGCAGGTTATGTGGTCTGGTATTCCCACCTCTTTCAGAATTTTCCACAGTTTATTGTGATCCACACAGTCAAAGGCTTTGGCATAGTCAATAAAGCAGAAATAGATGTTTTTCTGGAACTCTCTTGCTTTTTCCATGATCCAGCATATGTTGGCAATTTGATCTCTGGTTCCTCTGCAGATAAAGGCACCCCCAAGAAATAAAGAACTCATCCAAAACACTGTTGCTATCTAGAAACTCTCATCTATAAGCTTCATATATCTGGGAAGTTAGTCCCTAAGGAGTCCTCTACTCACACATCAACTATTGGAAACCACTAACAGAAAGTTTTTACATAGACGCAGCTCATTCTTAGTACATCATAACTTCACAAGTTAATGTCACTCAGAGAGTCACTTCTTCAAATCTTGCTTCACAGATTTAGTTTTGAATGAACCCATGATGCCAGTAAAGATAAGAACTCTTCTTTAATAAAAAGTGAAAGTGTCAGTCGCTCAGTTGTGTCCAACTCTTTGGGACCCTGTGGATTGTAGTCCGTCTGGCTCCTCTGTCCATGAGATTCTCCAGGCAAGAATACTGGAGTGGGTTGCCATGCCCTTCTCCAGGGAATTTTCCAGACCCAGTAATTGAACCATGATCTCCTGCATTGCAGGCAGATTCTTTATCATCTGAGCCACTCAGGAAGCCAGAAAGCCAGTAAATTGCCAGACGGTGTGTGTGGATGTGTTTATTATTATTATCTTCGACACCTTGACTTTCTGACAGTCCATTATTTTGAATTAAGATTTTTCCCTTACTGGAAACTACTCAATAATGCTCTAAAAATTTCGAGACAAGTGATTCTGGAAAGTTTGTAGGCCATGGCCCCTAAATCTGCATGTCTCTTTCCTTAATTTAGCCCCACATTTCCTATGCACATGCATTTGCCTGTCCCCCGGCAACTTTCCACATGCCTGGGATTGTATATACTCCTCCTAATTGCATATCCCCTCACCCTCTACTTTATCCTAAAAAATATGGCTGTCATCCATAATTTTTCCTTCCCTCATACCAATTCATCTTCAAAATAGTCCATTGCTCCCAGCTCCCACAATTCTACCTATTTTTGGCCAATTTCATCACAACTAATTCTCCACCTCCAGTCTGGTCCACTTCCCCTAATACTGTGGCCTAATAATCTCTCTACAGTTTGAGTATTATAAGTAGATCCCTACTGACAACACCGCCTCCCATACTCGTCAGCTTTCTGATTTACCTGTTTTCAGTTCCTGAAATGCTTTTTGCTCCCTTTTGGCCTCCCTTGTTATTTTTAGTGTTACCTTTTGCTGGTTCATGCCTGCACTCCAGTCCTGGAATGTCTCTCCTCATTCCATATATTAAAAATAGGTAATTCTTTACTTGCAAATAATTATAAACTTTCTTCAATGCCTCTAAATTCCTGCCTTTGGAGGCATCTATTAATATAAATTCACAAATAGATTCAACTTCTTATTTAATAAAATCAGCTCATGTTATAGAATCAGGTGATACTAAGTGTTGGGAAGACTGTGAAACAAGGTGAAGTATCATATACTGCTTGTGAGATTATATTGATTGAATAACTAGAGAGAACAATATAGAATTTTCTAGCAATGTAAGGATGCAGATGCTGAGCCACAGCAATTCATCTCCTTGGCATATACCTCTAAAGATATTCTTATATGCTTGTTCCTGGAGATACATGAAAACTGTTCATAGTATCATTATGTGCAAAACCTCTGTGGTGTATTCGTACAGTTCAATACACTGTACCTCACTTTATTCAAAGAATGAAATTTCAAACTCTTGAGTGAATCTTCAGTATTAAAAATTGAACATAAATTAATGCTCAAAAATAAAATAATGAATAAAGCTCACTTCACAGAATATTAACTACAATGAGTTAAAAGTACACGAAATTTTGCAGTATAACTAATACATTGTTACATATATATCTATTGTTTGGGAATTCTCATATATGGAGTGAAATTATAAATGAAAGCAAGTGATTTATGAATACACAAGCCAGGATATTTATGTTTATGTGGAAAGCATGATAAAATCATAAAGGACAAGCTAAGAGTTTGAAAGTCTCTGGAATATTTTATATCTTAAGTTGTGTGATATAAACATGAAGAGTTTATTTTATTCTTTTTAAAAATAGCACATATAAAATTATATGTGCATTTTATATATTATATAGTTCCTAATAAAATTATAAACAAAAACTTGAAAGCATTTTAATCATGCCAAGAATTAAATAGATCCTTATAAACTATATGATGATTTAAAGAAGTCATGGGTCCAGTCTTGGGCAGATCTAGCTTAGATGACAGGAAAAGCAAAAAACTGTTGGAAATGATTTTGCTTCTAACTTTTTTTTAATAAAATGATCTTCATAGAGAGGCTAAGAGAAAATCTGGTGCTATAGAAAAACTAAATTAATAATAAGTGAAGAGGTTTATGAGATACACCTCAGTATATCTAATGAATTCAAATACCACAATTCATGAAAATTAGATATCAAGGAACTGAAAATAATCTTACCAAGATAAGTCATTATCTTTTTGTTCATGCTTTTATTATACCTCTTACATAAATTGAAGAATCAAATGCAAAATAATGTTCAGTTTGTCCCATGAACCATTAATTGGCCAAGAATAAGAAGCTTACATTGTCACAGTAAGAATTCAAAAAGTGTGTTGAATGAATAAATTTTTTTGAAAGTGTGGAGTCACCTAAAAAAATAAAAGAAAGCAAGAGAAGTATTAACAAAACTAGGAACAAATAAATGTATTTCTGATATGTTTTAACATTAGAAAATCTGATTTCTTTTCTCATTTTTTAATATAAATTAATTTATTTTTATTGGAGGTTAATTACTTTACATTATTGTATTGGTTTTGCCATACATCAACATGAATCCACCACAGGTATACACGTGTTCCCCATCCTGAACCCCCCTCCCTCCCCCCTCCCTCCCTGTACCATCCCTCTGGGTCGTCTCAGTGCATCAGCCCCAGTATCGTATCATGCATCGAACCTGGACTGGCGATTCATTTCATATATGATATTACACATGTTTCAATGCCATTCTCCCAAATCATCCCACCCTCTCCCTCTCCCACAGATAATTTAAGAATCTTGAAATTACTTCCTGATAAAACACAAATAAAAATGTAAAGTACTTTTCATGTAAACAGTTTAAAAAAATACTATGATCCTCAACAGGCAACAGTTATTGCCTAAGGACAGTTTGTACTGAAAGTCAATTTAGCTGGGCTTTCAAATGGGGAAATAACCCTGAAGAGACTAGTGTGTATGTGCTCAGCCATGTCTGACTCTTTGTGACCTGCTAGGCTGTCACATGGGGTACAGTCCATGGGATTTCCCAGGCAAGAACCCTGGAGTGGCTTGCCAGTTCCTACTCCAGGTGACGTTTTGCACCCGGGGATCAAAACCGTGTATCCTGCATTGGCCGGCTGATTCTTGACTAATACGCCAGCTGGGAGGCCTGGTAACACTAGAGGCAGGCTGTAATCCTTTATGCCTACTGTTCCTCTATGCATAATTCTTACTTTAAAAATGGGTGTATTCACTTAGTTATATGTTTGCATACATTATCACACTCACTGTGACAGCTTGTAACTTTAATAATGACAATAATAATAACTAAAATTTCTTTTTTCAGAATTTTCATGGGTCAGATACAGAGCTAATAGATTGGAAAAACGTCTGGTTTGTAAGCACCTACTGTTATATGCCTATTTTACAGATGAATTAATTTGATGACTTCCCAGGTGGCTCTAGTGGTAAAGAATCCACCTGCCAATGCAGGATATATAAGAGATTTGGATTCGATCCCTGGATCCAAAAGGTCTCCTGGAGTAGGGCACACCAGTGACCCACTTGACTATTCTTGCCTGGAGAATCCCATGGACAGAGGAGCCTAGCAGGCTACAGGTCACAGGATTTCAAAGAGTTGGACACGACTAAGGTGATTTAGCACGTACGCACTGTAATAATTCCTACTTTAAAGATGAGTAAATTTAGTGACACTAATTGTCTTGCTCACAAATACACAGCTAAGAAGTGTCCTAATCTGAATTTGAACCCAGGCAGCTGGCAGTGGAGTACGTGTTCTAAACCCACACATACACACGCATTAGATCTCATATTATTGGAATAATCAGTTCCAACACAAGAATCACAAAGTAATAGAAATAAATGAAAATGTCCACAAATCAACTTGAAAGTCTCAGTCCCTCACTGAAGAATGAGGGCAACTAGTTTTTCACTAAAATCTTGTATTTGTTATGTGCTCATAAAGAGGAGATGTGTTGGTATAGTTCTGAAAAGAGGCAAACATCATCCTTGGCTGAATTAATCTGAAAAAAGAATTGTTTCCCAAAATAAAAAGCCCACTTGTCATGATATTCTATACACACCTGGAATATCATGTCCAGTTGTGGATGATACATTTTTACAATTTAATACCTGGCTAGAAAGAATAGGATATAAACATGTCTAAAAAGCATATCACAGGAGGTATAACTCTAATAATTCAGACAACTTTGTGAAAGAGTTTTGATGAGACCTAACAATTTTCTCCATATATCACAGGGCCACATGGAAAAAGGAGGACTTAGACATTCCTTGCAATTCTTTGTGCATAACTGTACCCATCATTTTGAAATTACAGTAAATTGAATTTACTCTCATATGTTGAAGAAGAGTCCCTTCAGACCTCTTCAAACTGCATAAACCAGCTAAGGAGATACTCTTTTTATGAGTTGAAGTCAAAGTTGGATGAATATCAAGACTAATACAATGGTCATTTCTGCAATGAGTGGGAAGTTGGACTCAATGAGCTCTAAAGTATCTTCAATTTCTCAGATTAAATCTTATGAGAAAGGAAAAGATAATCACTTTTCTTCCTGATTTTATTCTGCACTAGCTAGATACAAATATAATTCAATTTAAAATAATTTACAACCCTTCTAATCCTAAAACCATCTTTCATACAATATGAGCCACATGGAATATGGGCAGAACAGCCTGTGTTTTTTGTTCTGAAGGAATAAATAATTTTAAAAGAATACATATGTACATCTATTCCTGCACATTCTCTACGAACAAGACAGTATTTATAGCCTGAGTATTAGATCTCTAAAAACAGTTTACACAGATTACACATTTACATTTAGCAGTTAGGACTCAGTGGTGAATCACTCATTTGTTTTTGCATTTTATATAATGCATTACCAATTTCACCCATTAGTGAGAAAAGAAACTGCAAAATGATTGAAGGTTTATGAGGGTATCACACAGAGGAGTCAGAATCTGGGTTTCATGGACTTTAATTAATCGAGCCATGTACCTCCTTGTGGGAAATGCTTATCTTCAGGAATTTTCTGTCACAATTCATCATTAAAGCAAATATGATATGCTTATCTCTTTGAAAGCCCAGATTTCACAATCCTCTCTTTCTGCTCAAGCCTCTTCCTAAAAAATCAACAATGAGTAGATTGGGTATGGGTGGGGGGAATCCATTATGTTAGGAACCCAAAAGACTGACCAGTATAAACTCAAGCATTTATACAAAACAGTTTTGGACTTCTTGGGTATGACTAAAACGGAAATTACACAGCTGACCTATTTACATCACAATGATATAGAGCAACTCAAATTAATGTTGTTGATTATTTGCTATTCACTGCACATTGAGCTAGTTCCTGGGGGAGGTGGGGTGTAAAGCCAAGGCAGTGCCCTGGAAAACTTCACTGATTGTTTGGAAATCAAACAAGAAAACATTATGCAGCTGTGGAATATAAACTACTCAGAGTTAAGACCGTCATGTGTCTTCATTAAACGGCACAGCACCTGGAATGTGGAGAGTCTTGATTCTTCGTACAAATTATCTCAAATAATTCTCACTTAACCCTGCCAACAGTAGTATTATCCCCATTGTACACAGAAGGAAAATAAATCTGAGAAAATACAATTGACAAAAGTAGAACCGAAACTCAGGTTAGCTGAATAATCTTTGCAATAAAAAGTGCATTACTAAAAGATAATTCAAATAGTATATATACACAGCAAAACTTTGACCCAGTTCTATAATCAGTTAATACTTTAATGGGGGAATTAATGCATGACAAAATAGTTAATAAGAATGGTTAAAAAATGAAGGTGTCAATATAACTTCATTAAAATTTTAAACATAAATATTTCAGGCATTATTTTGTGGCTCAGTTTTGATTTCCTTTTAGTTTCACATACAGTATATTATAATTTACTTGTTTCCTCTTTCAAGGTCAAGACTAGTGCCAATTGAAAATAATCCTGTATGAATCATGAAGATTTCTGATGGAGGGACAGAACATCTTCCTTTGGGAAGTTTCAAGGTTTCCCAGGTTTGCTGTAATACAGCTGTTCCTGCTCACTCAAAATTCCCTCTTTCAGTTCATGGTTCTTTGAGAGTTCTCCTAATTTCTGATTTCTCAATTCTTGCAGTATAAATATCTTCTAGAAGAAACCACCCTTCCGGGTTTGATTTACAGCCATTCTGTGTCAAGAAAAGGCATGTGCGTGCATTTTGCTGTGGATCAGAAGTCTTAAGCCTGCCCTGAGCACTCCTGGTTTCTGTCTGCTCTTGAATTTCGGCCTCTTGCTTCATCTTGTCTTGACATTCCTAGTTTTATTGACATTTACTATTCCACACTGATGTAATTATTCATGAATTTTCTCCCTTCCCAAGACATAAAGTGAACTGAGTTGTTCTAATCATAGCTGGCTATTTTCTATAGAAGATAACCTTTTAAGCATTATCATGGCAGGTACCAAACAAAAATGAGAATAGACGAGTCTTTTCTGGAATGTTAGTCCCAAAAGGGATTAGCCCAGGGATTCCCATTGGGGCAATCAAAACTGAAACATGCTTGTCTTGCAGGCAGATGACTTCTGAGCCATCTTGAGATGTTGCAGCACAAGGCAGCAATTATAAAAATCTAACTTTTGATGGGCTTCCGTACTTTACACACAGATCTAACGATAGAACCATGGATTCTGAAGTAAATGTGATACTTAGTATTCCACAGTGTACACTACGTTACTTGAACTGCATAGTCAGAGTAGATCTTTGCTGTCAATTCATGGCCCATGGTTTAATAGGAGGAATAATATATCTGAACACTGTTTCGCTGACTGTTTTAATTAAGAAACAGTGAAATTCATAAGCTCCTTTAGCAATGATTCAAAGTGTAATTATAAAAATGCTACTTCAGAAATTGAGGAAGATGTGGTATGGCCCTGAAGACTGTCATCAAGACAAGCCTTATAAAGCCTTATAAAGCATGCGGGTAATAGAAATTAATAGCAAGGGACACTGCAGTACTATTGCATTTGATTCAGCAATATGTAGAATTTATTTTAGTATAAAAATGATGAATTTTGTTACCTCTTTTGGTAGTGAGACTGGCATTGGAAAGAGTCATGTATAGGGTTTGGGCTTGTATTAGGGACCATAACCCCAGAGGCTTTACAACAGAGGATGTAGTTGGTAACCACAGTCATTATACACCATAACTTATAGGACTTTGATATTTACAAAAGATCAAAGTAAACTACAAGTAAATAATCATTAAAACTGTAGAGTTTAAAAATCCTTACTGAATCCTTAAACTCTGAATTAGTAGTATATTGCAATCTGTCATAATATGTTTAGCACTAATCTCACATGCTAGTTAAGTAATGCTCAAAATTCTCCAAGCCAGGCTTCCGCAATAAGTGAACCGTGAACTTCCTGATGTTCAAGCTGGTTTTCGAAAAGGCAGAGGAACCAGAGATCAAATTGCCAACATCCGCTGGATCATGGAAAAAGCAAGACAGTTCTAGAAAAACATCTATTTCTGCTTTATTGACTATGCCAAAGCCTTTGACTGTGTGGATCACAATCAACTGCGGAAAATTCTGAAAGAGATGGGAATACCAGGCCACGTGATCTGCCTCTTGAGAAATCTGTATGCAGGTCAGGAAGCAACAGTTAGAACTGGACATGAAACAACAGACTGGTTCCAAATAGGAAAAGGAGTACGTCAAGGCTGTATATTGTCACCCTGCCTATTTAACTTATATGCAGAGTACATCATGAGAAACGCTGAACTGGAAGAAGCACAGGCTGGAATCAAGATTGCCGGGAGAAATATCAATAAACTCAGATATGCAGATGACACCACCCTTATGGCAGAAAGTGAAGAGGAGCTAAAAAGCCTCTTGATGAAAGTGAAAGTGGAGAGCGAAAAAGTTGGCTTAAAACTCAACATTCAGAAAACGAAGATCATGGCATCCGGTCCCATCACTTCATGAGAAATAGATGGGGAAACAGTGGAAACAGTGTCAGAATTTATTTTTGGGGGCTCCAAAATCACTGCAGATGGTTATTGCAGCCATGAAATTAAAAGACACTTACTCCTTGGAAGAAAAGTTATGACCAACGTAGATAGCATATTCAAAACCAGAGACATTACTTTGCCGATTAAGGTCCATCTAGTCAAGGCTATGGTTTTTCCTGTGGTCATGTATGGATGTGAGAGTTGGACTGTGAAGAAGGCTGAGTGCCGAAGAATTGATGGTTTTGAACTGTGGTGTTGGAGAAGACTCTTGAGAGTCCCTTGGACTGCAAGGAGATCCAACCAGTCCATTCTGAAGGAGATCAACCCTGGGTGTCCTTTGGAAGGAATGGTGCTAAAGCTGAAACTCCAGTACTTTGGTCACCTCATGCGAAGAGTTGACTCATTGGTAAAGACTCTGATTCTGAGAGGGATTGGGGGCAGGAGGAGAAGGGGATGACAGAGGATGAGATGGCTGGATGTCATCACGGACTCGATGGACGTGAGTCTGAGTGAACTCCGGGAGTTGGTGATGGACAGGGAGGCCTGGTGTGCTGCGATTCATGAGGTTGCAAAGTCAGACACGACTGAGTGACTGAACTGAACTGAACTGAACTATATAATGAGAATATTGGGATCATGGCAAATGGTGTGAACTGTTATTTTGCAAAGGTTTCAAACACATATATTTTAAAGGCTTTTGTGTAATATAAGTGAATGCAATGTTAAATTTTTAAGGGAAAGACATACATTGAGAGATTCATTCTAAATATTAGAATTCAAGAAGCTATTTTCTCTCTGAATTAACTGAGTAAATTATTTTTCAGGTGCTGCAAAGCATATTTGTTGTTGATGAAGTTATTTTAAATTTCTTATGTATTATTTATAATAAAAACATGTAACATACCCCCATTCAAAACAGAATGTTTCTTGTTTCACATTATGTACAATAAATTAAGAAGTATATACAGGTTTTGAACTTTTATGATTTTCATTCATAGCATTTATCAAAAACTCTGAAGTAAACATTTAATCATTACACACTGTCTTTATTATTAGGAGACTAATCCCACTGCTCCCTCTGTTCTTTGTTTTTGAAAAGTGTGAGTTCCTAATAATGCTATAAGACTTAAAATTAAAAAATACAAAAGCCTACTAAGTGTGGTCAGAGTTTAATGGTATAATAAAACTCCTCTCTCTCCACCCATACATGTACACACATTTTTAAAATAATGCTATCAGTCATACATGTACATGTATGTATCTTATACATATAATGTACATACACAGATACATATAAGATATGTGTATGCCTGAGGTCCTTTGCTGTTAACCTGGGACTAACACCACTTTGTTTTCTGGCTATGCCCCAGTACAAAATAAAAAGTTTAAAGTTAAAAATAATAAAATAATGTTCCCTTTTTGACATTTATTCATCTGTATAACAGCTATGGATTAGTGGTATGTGGCCAGAATTTATGGTAATTGACATCATATTTAATTTTCAGATAATATTAATAATTTCCCATTTCTTGTGCTTAACCTACATAGTTATAATACTCCTTACTGCTACCCTTCAAGACTCTGATGATTAGGTTCACAGTTTCTAGCACCAATCAAAGGCTCTGTGTAGGAGTGTAGTGAAAGAGACTGGCTATTCCAAAGGCTTCTTCCAGATCTCGTTGATAAATTGGCACTTACTCTCCCACTCAGCAATCTTTGAAGGAAAAAAATTAATAAAACTCCCAGGCAGCACTAATGATACTAGTTATCATTCCATTTGGAATACGGGATAGAGAAGTAAATATAATTAATAATAAATTTCAATCAGCTAACCAATCACTAGCTAATATTGGAAATGTTACAACTAATTTTGTTTTTGTTGTTCAGTCGCCAAGTCATGTCTGACTCTTTGCGGCTCTGTGGACAACAGGGAGCTAGGGCCCCCGAGCTTCACCATCTCCCAGAGTCTGCCCAGATTCATGTACCTTGAATCAGTGATACAGTCCAACCATCTCATCCTCTGTCACCCTCTTCTACTTCTGCCCTTGATCCTTCCCAGCATCAGGATATTTCCTAATGAGCCAGCTGTTCACATCATAGACACAGTATTGGAGCTTCAGCTTAGAAACTACTAATAGTGGAATCATTCACACCTGATAGTAAAGTCAGTGGGTGAGAGAGGAAGAACAGGGTCCTTTGAGAGGGTAAAGGAATAGGAGGTGGGAAATGGGTTACTTGTCTATTTCTACAATTTTGAAATGGCCAGTTTCCTTCTCTTCAAAATTTCTTGAATAAAGCTGACTAGCCTCATAAATGCTTGTCCATTATTAGTAAAGTCATGGACATGTCATGCTGGGAGGCCTAATTTGATTGGCATAACACTGGTCATCTGCGGAGGAATTACCCTACCTTTGTGTTTGCTTCAGTGCTTCTCTGGCGGCTCAGTGGTAAAGAATGCATCTGCCAATGCAGGAGACTTCAGGAGACGCTGGTTCAACTGTTGGGTTGGGAAGACACCCTGGAGAAGGAAATAGCAACCCACTCCAGTATTCTTGCCTGGGAAATCCCATGGACAGAGAAAACTGGAGGACTACAGTCCATAAGATTGCAAAAGAGTTGGACACAACTTAGGGAATATACAACATCTATAACAACAAGTATTAGTTGACCATCCCAGTCTTTAAGTGGATATTTACAAATGCAGAGGAGCCTGGCGGGCTACAGTCCTTTGGGTAGCAAAGAAGCAAATAGGACTGAGCATGCACGTGCTAGACATGGTGCTTAAAAATACTGTAACACTCCATGGATGTGCTACCCAAGACACTGAATGAGTGCTAGTTTAAGCAAGGGAAGGATGAAGAGAGAAAAAGCAACTGCTCAAGGTCCCAGAGACAAAGGGAGGCATTGCCCATTTTTTCCATCTGTCATTTGCTGATTAACAAAATTACGGCAAGATCACCACAAAGCATAAAGCATTTAAGCATGTCACCTTACCCAGAGACAAAAGTCTTGGTACCTGAAGTGGGAAAAGATTAAATTTAATATCAAGGACAAAGGATGGGGCTCTAGGAGGAATCAGTTCAGTTCAGTCTCAGTACTGTCTGGCTCTCTATGACCCCATGGACTGCAGCATTCAAGGCCCCCCTGTCCATCACCAACACCCGGAGCTTGCTCAAAATCATGTCCATTGAGTTAGTGATGCCATCCAACCATCTCATCCTCTGTCATCCCCTTCTCCTACTGCCTTCAGTCTTTCCCAGTATCAGGGTATTTTCCAGTGAGTCGGTTCTTTGCATCAGGTGGCCAAAGTATTGGAGTTTCATCTTCAGCATCAGTCCTTCCAATGAATATTCAGACTGATTTCCTTTAGGACGGACTGGTTGGATCTCTTTGCAGTCCAAGGGACTCTCAAGAGTCTTCTCCAACACTACAGTTCAAAAGCACCAATTCTTTGGTGCTCAGCTTTTTTATAGTCCAACTCTCACACCCATGCATAACTACTGGAAAAACCATAGCTTTGACTAGATGGACCTTTGTTGACAAAGTAATGTCTCTGCTTTTTAATATGCTTGTCTAGGTTGGTCATAGCTTTTCTTCCAAGGAGTAAGCATCTTTTAATTTCATTGCTGCAGTCACTATCTGCAGTGATTCTGGAGCCCAATAAAATAAAGTCTGTCAATGTGTCCATTATTTCCCCATCTATTTGCCATGAAGTGATGGGACCAGATACCATGATCTAATGATCTAATGTTGAGTTTTAAGCCAACATTTTCACTTTCCTCTTTCACTTTCATCAAGAAGCTCTTCAGTAACCTCTTCACTAGGAGGGACAGAGCCTTGATAACCAGAAGACCAGGTTAAGGGTCAAAATATAAAAGCTGGTCAAGTTCCCCATCATCACTGCATCATGTCAGGATGACAGAGGCTGAGTGTCCCATACCCAAAACAGGCAAATTCCAGGTAAAGTGAGTGAAATCAAAGCACCCACAATTAATGACATGCTGCTCACACCTCTATGAGATCAAAGTCCCAACATCATAGATGTCCTGCTAGACTAACAGACAGCAGATTTTTTTTAAATTTCAAGAAGATTACATGAATGAGAAAGCAAGCACATGCAGAGAGACAGCTACAAATTCATTAGATTCTTATGTCTATGTATTAATAGTAGCCATTTATGTATTTTTGAAAATGAATTGGGGTCTGGGAGAAACATAACTGGTCTGAACACTTCAGTTGTTCCTAGTTAAATGATTTAGAAGTAAAGGCTGAAATAACAGCAAAATTTCCCATTTCGAGCTAAAAACAACAACGTAAGTGAAGCAAATTTGTAACTGATACCCCAAAAAAATGAACATAAGAAAAATATGATCTCAACCATGTGGAATTATTTTGTATTGCATCACAGATACCAGGAAAGACATTGGGATTACCTCCTATTGAGGATTGATTATACTTGCTACTTTCCGTGCATTATTCCTCTACCAGACTGTGTACAGCAGTTCATTTTTGTTTCTTTATTTTACTCATCAAACTAGTGACTACATTAACTACCTTGGTTTATTTCCCATATGATTAAGGCTATAATGCAGCTGGACAAGGAAAACTTGACAATATAAACCCAAAAAGAAAATATAAATCTAAGGAGAAATTCAAAGCAAAGGATTTGCGGATTTGGGACAGAACATGTCCACTAGTACAATACTAGAATTTTCTTTCTCAAATGATTTTATGTGAAGTTTTTTGCAATAAATCTCTGGAAATGTTGCAGTGGCTAGGAGACTGGAGAATGATACAACTGTGTTAATTAAAGCTTTGTGTATGACTCTGTGTTTTAACTGACAGAAATGCCACAAAATAATGAAAATTAGCCTAATGAAAATCCTGTCAATAAATTTTCACCATACTCTATGAAATAGGCATTACTATAATCTCAGTTTTCTAAATGTATTAATTGAAACTTAATGTGCTTAATTAATCAGATGAGGACAAATAGTATGTCACAGAGTTAAGCTCTGTTGTCAGAGAGAGCAGATTTCCTGTCCATTTTCTTATGTAATCTCAGAATTATTGTCCAGGTGTAAAACACAATGAGGACTTCCCTGGAGGCTCAGTTGTAAAGAATCTTGCCAATGCAAAGGACATGGTTGGATTCCTGGGTCAGGAAGATCCCCTGGAGGAGGAAATGGCAACCCACTCCAGTATTCTTGCCTGGGAAATCCCATGATCAGAGGAGCCTGGCAGGCTACAATCGATGGGGCCGCAAAAGAGTTGGACACAGTAAATAAACAACAAATATTAGAGATTCAAGAGTGTTGTTTACAAGGACTGTCACCCTGAGGGAGACACTTACCATCTCTGGTCCTCTGTAAGAAAATACAGTGGCTGGATTGGATAATTAATTGCTGAGGTATATGGGAGAGCACAGAGGTGTGTCAAATAACTCTATCAGTGTGTCAAATACCAAATACCAGTGTCAAATACCTCTAAGATGTCATAGGTGAATTCCTGTTCAAAAGTAAGAAGACAAACCACATGTGATTTGAGCCTCCCCAATCCAGCCCTCCGCAAAACTGCATCAAGAAAGTGTGGTAAATAAAGTAGGTCACATTATATCCCACATTGAAAGCGAAGTCGATCACAATGAATGAGACTTGGAAACCCAAGTTGTTCAAGGTTCCATTGACAATATGAGCTCAAGAAATACTTCTATCCCCAGTTGCTTGGAAATGTTATTACCAAAATCAGAGCAATTTCCAAAAAATGCTGCTTTGTAGAAGAAACATGATTAAACTAGGAATCAATCTGGCTTCAGCTCTGTAAGAAACTGAGACAGTGACCTTGGTCAAATTATCAAAAATTTTTGGGCCTCAATATGCTCATTTTCAAAATAAAGGAGTTGCAGGTAAACCTACCATTTCTCCCTTTTCTAAAATATGTTCTTATATCAATAGGTGAACACCCATATGGCAGGAGAATATAAGAAAGTGAAACCGTGTTCTATGCTCAGTCATGTCCAACTCTGCCTCCCCATGAACTGTAGCCTGCCTGGCTCCTCTGTCCTGGGAATTTTCCAGGCAAGAATACTGGAGCAGATTGCCATTTCCTATTCCAGGGGATCATCCCAACCCAGGGATTGAACCCCCATCTCTTTCATCTCCTGCATTGGCAGGCAGATTCTTTACCACTAGCACCACCTAAGAAGCCCTGAAACTGTGTGCTGGGTGTCATTAAGAAGAATATCTAATCGCTATTGTTTGAAAGCTTTGCGTATATCCAAAGAATGAAAACATCTGTCTTGTAAATTTAAGCTATTATGCAATATCACAGCTTAAAAACTGGTTCCAAGTGTTAAAACTCATCTTTAATTGTAAAACATAAAATACTTTTAATACAAAATTTTAAGAATTAGCAAACTCTAGGTTTTAGATGCTGTATTTTTTTTTAATATCACGGATAAATTTTGTGGCGTGCCACAGTCCATGGGATCAGAAAGAGAAGGACACGACTGAGCAACTGAACTGAACTGAATAAATTTTTGACAAATGCACCTGAAATCAATGGATTTATCTAAGAACCCAAAGTGAATCAGAAATACTTACAATTTAAGTTTATAATCCAGTTAGAGAGAAATATCATTGTTCAGGGACAGAGTACCAAAAAGCATTTTATGGAAACAAATTGCCTCATAGGGTCTGGCCGAGATTTTGTTTCTGAGAACGTGGTTTCTCAAGGTTTTTCTCCTATTGTCTCAATTTTTAAGGGAGTTTTATGTTTACTATTCCTTGAATAGCATCTTGAGCTATTTGGATAATGGGTGCTATATAAATCTCATAAACAAATGGCAAATGTTAGAAAATATTAAATGGGAGTACATTAAAATGAAGTTTCATTATACTGTGTTTGACTTTGACAGTATTCATAAACCTCATGTTTAGATTAAATTCATTTTCAATGTAAAACCAGCTCACCACATGTTTTGGAAATGATTTTAAAAATCCAAACTTCCCTCTTAGACTGATCACAATTTTCCTAAATATTTCAGCTTTAAGCTGCAGCTGAAAAAATTTCAGTTGCAATAACCCAAATTATTCTTTAAAGACTTAGATTATTTACACTGAATGTGTATAAATCTTCTATCACCAGGGTATTAGAAATGACGTTTTAATTTCCTAAAGTTCATGGGTTCAAGCACAAAATATGAAAAAGGATGATTTATGAAGTTGGTGGGACTAGATAAAAGCAACAAAGAGGCTGTATGGAAAACGTATGACTCTGAGAGCTGTTTTCAAATTTTTGTCAATTAATTACAGAGACCATCTAAGGTCAGTAAACATATGTGATGAGCGCCAAAGAACAAAGTCATGATTTTAACTTCCTGAGACTCAAAAATTGAAATTTTTAATGCAGGTTAACAGGTAACCTGTAGTTTGATCAGAGACTCTCTGTGTGTGTGTGTGTGTGTGCGTGTGTGTGTGTGTGTGAGAACACACATTTTTGGTGGCAGGCATGCTATATTTAGCATTCAGAGCTTCCTGGTACAGGTAACATTAGTATAGCAGGGAAGGAGGGAAATGAATTAGATATATTTGCTCAAGGGCAAAAACTAACTTTAACCAAAAATCGTAAAATTAAACACAAATCTATCGTACTAAAAAAGAATACCAAGCAAAAGAAATTTTACACTTTCAGCTACATCTTGGCTAAATTAAAGGCAACATTTTTTAAAGTCATTCTATAAAGGGCTTATAGTTTTGCAGAATTAAACTCTCATAATGACTTGAAATTGTCTTACCTTGTTCAAGATAATTTAATAATGTCCTTTTGGGGTTGCAATGTCACGGAAATCAAGTTGTAACATTATTTAGTGTTTCCTACCTTTTTGCTGAATATTTTTTCTCTTAGGGTAAAATCGATAGTAGACTGGGAATGAAAATAAATCTATGAAATTGCTTTAACACTTAAGAAAATTGAAACTTAATTGAAAAATATGAGGATATAAGCATATAAACATGTACATCCATACACATATATCAGAAACTCCCTATGAACCTATTCGTGTCTCTATGCTGGGCATCCAGTAAGGTACTTAGCAGTTAATACAAGTGTTTTTGAATAAATGTATATTGTAGATTATAGTTAAGACTCTACTTGCCCTTGTAGGTCACAGAAGACTGATCAGTAATGTAGATTTAAAGGTCTTCCAGAGGCTTTCCTAGTGGTTCAGTGGTAAAGAATCCATCTGTCAATGCAGACGTGGGTTCAATCCCTGGTCTGGGAAGATCCCACATGTAACTAAACTCCATGAGCCACAACTATCTAGCCCGTGCTCTGGAGTCCAGGAACCACCCACTGCAATGAAGAGTGGTCCCCTCTCGATGCAACTAGAGAATGATCTTCACAGCAACGAAGACTCAGCACAACCAAAAACAAATAAATTAATTAAAAAATAAAGATCGTCATGATACAAATTAATTTGACATGTGGTTAGAAGGTACACATACAGAGGGGTATATGGAGGATGTTGTATAACATGAGCAAAGATGGAGGAGAATAAAAAACCATATGTGTGAAGGGAAGTGATGCCAAGTCCTTGACTAGAAGAGTGTTTTCACTTCGTACTTTATGCCTATGTAGGGTCATATACAGAGAAGGCAATGGCACCTCACTCCAATCCCATGGACGGAGGAGCCTGGTAGGCTGCAGTCCATGCTAAGGGTCGGACACGACTGAGCAACTTCACTTTCACGCATTGGAGAAGGAAATGGCAACCCACTCCAGTGTTCTTGCCTGGAGAATCCCAGGGATGGGGGAGCCTGGTGGGCTGCCGTCTACAGGGTCGCACAGAGTCAGACACGACTGAAGTGACTTAGCAGCAGCAGGGTCATATATGGCTTCCCAGGTGGCTCAGTTGTAAAGAATCCACCTGCCCATACAGGAGACTCAGGTTCAGTTCCCGGGTCAGGAAAATCCCCTGGAGAAAGACATGCCAACCCACTCCAGTACTCTTGCCTGGAAAACCCTACAGACAGAGGAGCCTGGTGGGCTACAGTCCACGGGGTTCCAACGGGTCCCCACGGCTGAGCACACATGCACACAGAGTCATATAAGATAGAGAAACATTTCAGTTTGACTATCTGAAAAGATTAATTAGTTATTCTAGTGCAATCAAATGGACTCTTCTTTATACGCAGAGGTTAAGTGGCGTATAGAAGATACAGAATTTGGTGTTTGGAATGTTTTTATAAGATATATTTTTATCATTATTGTTGCTGTACAGAACAAAGCAAACCTTTAGAGTTAAGTGTGCCTCTATCTTATTAAATATTTCCAGATCTTTTGTTTATGGTGAACACTGTTGATGGTCTACTCAACAAACTTTCTACTTTCCCATTATTAAACTTTTCCTAATTGTATTCAAGCATATAAACTCACCCCCCGCCCCTCCGCCACATATATATTTAGACAATGTGGGTTAGTTGATCCAGACCTCTATAGGAGCCAGAATAGCTTGAAGTTCCCTTACTTCCATAAGGCTTTGTTAAAATGATTTTTTCTTTTTTTGTCCATCAAAAAAGAAACATTTTCATCCCCTGAATGACCAAGTATGTAGCAGAGAAGCCAGAAAGTGCTGCTTCAGTTTAAAAGTCACATAGAAGATCAAAGGTCACAAGGTTAAGCCAAAAGTTAAGCTTGAGCCATCTCTGAACTTCCAATATATCTATCACTATATTATATTGTACTCTTAAGTTTGTATCTGGTTCTCTGTTGCCTATGGCAGGAACCATCCTAATTCTAATGCAGAACTTTAAAACAATCCAATTAGAAGACTAAGCACAGATTATGGTTTTGTTCATATGTTATTCTGTGGCAATCTCTCATTAAACATTTATGTGCAGATTTTTTTAACAGTACAGATTGACCTTTTAGTATTCTAAAATCTTTCTATAATATGACATAATTTCTTGTTAGCCTAAGACAAACTCAATTAACTCTGAGCATTTCTGTTATTTCAGATAAACCCAACGGCATGTCCTTAGAGGAAGCTAATTGGCTTCCCAGTACAATGCATATTATACTAATTATAATATATCTTCTGAACATGACAGAATACATGTGCCTTAAATTAACTTCAATTGAATTTAGGGAGACTGGGGTGATACCTCCATATTTATATTCTTTTTTAAAATAGGCTTACTTCTCCTCAACTCTAGCTATTTATCCAGTCAAATGAAAATGCTTTTCTCTAAAGTAATCAAAGTGTCAAGAAGAAACTACGGTATTCTGTAGAGTGTAAGAGGGTCATAGAATAAAATTTTATTTAAGCATATTTCAAGCCATGAGAAAAATAAATTACTAGTTGGCTTTATTTTTGAAAAATACCTTTTCCAACATTTATTGAAACATTTGAAGGACTTTTATGGACTTCTAGCTTCATAGTAAATAAGCTGCACATTTTGCTTGCATACACTGAACATCACTTAAAGTGAAAGCAGGACGAAGTATATATATGATGTCATTTGAAAACACAGGGCCAGATTCTCCTATTTGTAGTTGCTTGAGGGTTGCCTTTGTGCTACAAGAAAGATTTCATTTACTTACCCTGTGTGTTCTCTCCCACACCCACAAATGTCCCATACCAGCTCTCTGCTTTAAAGAAGCAAAATTATATTTGATGGTGTCATAAGAAGACCAACTGTCTTTTGCTGTTATGAATTTTGTCATCAAGAACTCTCCTATGTAGGCCAATAAGATGGACTCCAACTGGAGACAGAAGGAATCGAAATCAAGCTATTCTTTCCAGATGTGTCAACTTGAGGAAAGACAGCATGACTTGCCAAAACCACAGAGCTACTTATTGTAACATTAATTCTGAGGCCCCAAATATCAGACTAGTTCAATCTATCGCTGTTACCCTAAACATCCAAACATATGAGAGAGCATAAGCACTGATCTTAAAATCATGACTGTCTTTAGTTCAGTTCAGTTTAGTTCAGTCGCTCAGTTGTGTCCGACTCTTTGTGACCCCATGAATCACAGCAGGCCAGGCTCCCCTGTAGTGTATATAATCTTGGCTCAGTGGGTAAAAAACTGGCCTGCGATGCAGGAGACACAGGAGACATGGTTTAATCCTTCTGTTGGGAGGAGGAAATGGCAATCCATTCCAGTATTCTTGCCTGAAAAATCCCACAGAGGAACCTGGTGGGCTCTAGTCCTTGGAGTCCCAAAGAGTCAGACACAACTGGGAGACAAAGTACTCATAATATAATCTGAATTATAATAGACATAGATGCTATTTCCATAATCTCCTTCAATCTTTATCAATTAGTGTGTGCTCAGTGTCTAAGTTATGTCCAACTCTTTGCGACACCATGGACTGTATCCCACCAGGCTCCTTCTATGGGATTCTCCAGGTAAGAATACTAGAATGTTGCAATTTCCTTCTTCAGTGGGTCTTTGGGTCTCAAGGATCAAACCTACATCTCCTGCATTGGCAAGCAGATTCTTTACCACTGAGCCACCAGGGAAACCCCTTATCAATTAGTACTTGGTATTAATATTATGGCAACTTTAGAAATAATGAAACTGGCTTAGAAATTAACATCAAATGTAACATATAAGAAATATGTACAAGAACTTACATTTGGATTCTGAAATTACTAAACTCAGGACTAAACTTAAACTTGTTCAGTAGATAACTTTCTCCATAAGCTTGGAAGAACAAATGATGATCTCCAATTTAACACATACATTCCCAGGTGACGCAAGAGGTAAAGAACTTGCATGCCAGTGCAGGAGATGTGCAAGACAATGGATTGCTTCCCTAGTCTGGGAAGATTCCCCTGGAAGAAGCATGGCAATCCTCTCTAGTTTTCTTGCCTGGATATTCGTATGGACAGAAGAGCACGGTGGACTCCATTCCTTGGGATCACACAGAGTCGGACATGACTGAAGCAACTTAGTATGCAAGCGCACGCACACACACATATACACATAACCATTTTCCCTGGTTAAATATCCATATTCTCAACCATTGTTTTTTTGTTTTACTCAGATAGTCTCTATTTTATTACTTCTTAGTTTTTTTTTTTCTTTCTCCTTTCCTTTCATACATTCACTGGTGCAGACATTGCAGTTTTGGGGAGTATTAATCAAGCTACATATGTCTCAGTTTCTGAACATGACATCTTTGGAGATCTCAGGTCAAAAGTAAATGGTTAAGGAGAGGATGACTGAAGTGGGAAACCAAAGTTGGGCACCCTCCCCCTTTTTTGTGCAAAAAATTTGAAACTTGGACACTGAGACTGAGTTTCTCATTAATTTCTGTTAAGAGGTTGAACTAGGAAGTAATGGAAAGTCACATGATTTCATTCCAAAGTGGAGAATGCTCTTGTTCAGAGAGAGAGAGAAATGAAGGATAGTTGCAATGCGAGAAGCAGAGTATAGAAGCTCTACATTTAGAGAGATACACAGAATAGCAATTTGTGGTCAGATGATGACTTTCTGGGGGGCACTTCAATCTATCATGCAGTATATATAGCAACCATCATGCTTTCTTTATGTGCACAAAGTCCAAATAACATTGAAAAACAGATATAAAAAACAAAATCATATGACTAAAATCAAAGAAAAGATTCCTGAGAAAAATGTATTTTTTTAATTCTCAAAAATAGTAACATTGCCTTTAGGAATATTATTTAAAAAATATACCCACTTGAATGTAGAGTTCCAAAGAATAGCAAGGAGAGATAAGAAAGACTTCCTCAGTGATCAATGCAAAGAAATAGAGGAAAACAACAGAATGGGAAAGACTAGAGATCTTTTCAGGAAAATTAGAGATACCAAGGGAACATTTCATGCAATGATGGGCTCAATAAAGGAGAGAAATGGTATGGACCTAAGAGAAGCAGAAGTTATTAAGAAGAGGTGGCAGGAATACATAGAACTGTACAAAAAAGATCTTCACCACCCATATAATGATGATGGTGTGATCACTCACCTACAACCAGACATCCTGGAATGCAAAGTCAAGTGGGCCTTAGGAAGTATCACAACAAACAAAGCTAGTGGAGGTGATGGAATTCAGTTGAGCTATTTCAAATCCTAAAAGATGATACCGTGAATGTGCTTCACTCAGTATGCCAACAAATTTGGAAAACTCAGCAGTGGCCACAGGACTGGAAAAGGTCAGTTTTCATTCCAATCCCAAAGAAAGGCAATGCCAAAGAATGCTCAAACTACCGCACAATTGCACTCATCTCACATGCTAGTAAAGTAATGCTCAAAATTCTCCAAGCCAGTCTTCAACAGTATGTGAACTGTGAACTTCCTGATGTTCAAGCTGGATTTAGAAAAGGCAGAGGGACCGGAGATCAAATTGACAATATTTCTTGGATCATATAAAAAGCAGGAGAATTCCAGAAAAATATCTGTTTCTGCTTTCTTGACTATGCCAAAGCCTTTGACTGTGTGGATCACAACAAAATGCGGGACATTCTTAAAGAGATGGGAATACCATATCACCTTACCTGCTTACTGAGAAATCTGTATGCAGGTCAGGAAGCAACAGTTAGAACTGGATATGGAAAAACAGACTGCTTTCAAATCGGGAAAGGAGTACGTCAAGGCTGTATATTGTCACTCCGCTTATTTAACTTATTTGCAGAGTACATCATGTGAAATGCTGGGTTGGATGAAGCACAAGCTGGAATCAAGATTGCTGGGAGAAATAACAAATACCTCATATACACAGATGACACCACCCTTATGGCAAAGGGTGAACTAAAGCAAAAAATAATTAAAGAGCCTCTTGATGAAAGTAAAAGAGGAGAGTGAAAAAATTGGCTTAAAGCTCAACATTCAGGAAACTAAGATCATGACATCTGGTCCCATCATTTTATGGCAAATAGACAGGGAAACAGTGGCAGACTTTATTTTTTGGGGCTCCAAAATCACTGCAGATGTGACTGCAGACATGAAATTAAAAGATGTTTGCCCCTTGGAAGAAAATTATGACCAACCTAGACAGCATATTAAAAAGCAGAGATGTTACTTTGCCAGCAAAGGCCCATCTAGTCAAAGCCATGGTTTTTGTACAGTAGTCATGTATGGATGCAAGAGCTCGACCATAAAGAAAGCAGAGTGCCAAAGAATTGATGCCTTTGAACTGTGGTGTTGGAGCAGACTCTCGAGAGTCTCTTGGATGACAAGGAGATCCAACCAGTGACTCTTAAAGGAAATTAGTCCTGAATATTCACTGGAAGGACTGATACTGAAGCTGAAGCTCCACTAATTTGGCCACCTGATGTGAAGAACTGACTCATTGGAAAAGATCCTGATGCTGGGAAAGATTGAAGGTGGGAGGAGAAGAGGATGACAGAGGATGAAATGGTTGGATAGCCTGGTTGGAGAGTAAACTTTGGAAGTTGGTGATGGACAAGGACACCTGGTGTGCTGCAGTCCATTGGGTCATAAAGAGTTAGACACAACTGAGTGACTGAGCTGAACTGAACTCATCATTCATGAGTTAGAATGAATGAGTTAGATCTAACTCTGTTAGATCAGAGTTTGGTGTACTTGATTTATTTAATTATCAATTAGGGAATGCTCACTGTGAGGAAGTATTATTAAAAGCATTGACTCCACACAAGTGAAAAAGATATGAAAATCCCAGCTGTATTTTATAGCATATTATATTAAAGTCTATGTTGAAATGAAAAGAGTCAGAGTAACCAAAATGTCTTGAAAAGGAAGAATAAGCCTGGAGCATTCTTGTTGCCCAATTTCATAATTTACTCAAATATCCAATAAATTAGACAAAGTGGTATAGTCATAGGACAGACTTATAGATCAAAGGACTAGAACTGAGAGTCCAGAAAAAAAAAATCATGGCAGTTAAGCTTAATTGATTTTTGGACAAAAATACCATGACATTGCAATGAGATAAGAATAGTCGTGTCAAAAAATGATGCTGGAGGAAGTGAATATCCATATGGAAATAAAGTTGGACCTTTATATCATATCGTTTACAAAAATTAACTCAACTCAATATGGCTATTACACAAAAAAGCCCAAGAAAAAATAAATAAATTGTGCTTCTTCAAAATTAAACTAGTTTGTGCTTCAAAGCACAAAATCAACAAAGTTAAAAATACGATCCAGATAATAGGTGAAAACATAAATCTGACAATGGACTTTTATCAAAAATATAAAGAACTGATACTTACACAACAGAACAAGAAGTAACCCACTTAAAAATTGGACAATATATTTGAATAGCCATTTCTCTAAATAAGATATAGAACTGGTCTATAAGAACAACAACAAAAAACTATGTTCTTTGCTATTAGTCCTGTTGTTGTTGCTTAGTTGACTATTTTTAATTCCCATTGACTGGAGCCCACCAGGCTCCTCTGTCCATAGGGATTCTTCAGGCAAGAATACTGGAGTGAATTGCCTTTCTCTGGGGGAACTTCCCAATCCAGGGATCAAACCCTGGTCTCCTGCATTGCGGGAAGATTCCTTACCATCTGAACCACCAGCAAAGCCTTCTATTAGTCACTAGGGAAATGCAAATCAAAATCAGTTTGCATTCCCTAGAATGGATAAAATAAATGAGAGAGACAATAGCATATATTGTGGAAAATGAGGAGAAATTTGAACCCTTATACATTGGTGGTAGAATTTTAAAATCGTACAGAAACTTTGGAATAATTTGGCAATTCCTTAAAATTTTTATACATAGAGCTTCCATATATCCCAGGAATTTATGTTACCAATACAAATAAAACATGTTCATGCAAAAACACGCACATATGAATGTAAAAGTATTTTTCACAGCAACCTAGATTTGGAAAAGATAAAATGTCTATCAAATATAAATGGACAATCAGAATATAATATGTCCAGATAATATGACAATAGTTGGTTTTCCCTGGTGGCTCAGATGGTAGAGAATCTGCCTCCAATGCAGGTAGACCCAGGTTCGATCCCTGGGTTGGGAAGATCCCCTGGAGAAGGAAATGGCAACTCCCTCCAGTATTCTTGCCTAGAGAACTCCATGCACAGAGGAGACTGGCGGACCACAGTTCATGGGGTCACAAAGAGTCAGACATGACTGAGCAACTAACACTTTCTTCACTTTCATAAATAGACAGAGTATCAAATATCCATATAATAGGATAATATTTGGAAATGAAGAAGGAATGGCTTACTGATACATGCTAAAACACAGATGAAGTTTGAAAATATGATGCTGGGACTTTCCTGGGGATCCAGTGGTTAAGACTCCTGCTGTAAATGCAGGGGGCATGGAGTTCAATCTCTGGTCAGGGAACCAGGATCCCACATGCTGTATGGCACAACCAAACAATTTTTTTAATTTAAAAAATAAAGTTATAAAAGTTAAAACATTATGCTAAATGACAGAAACCAGTCACAGAAGTCCACAGAAGTAAAGTTATGAAATGTGTAATAGGCAGATAGCACATTCTTCTTCTAGGGTCCTGGGGTGGGGGGATAGAGAGCTGCTATTAATGGACATGGGGTTTCATTTTGGGTTATGAAGTATTCTGAAATTAGATAATGATGATTGTTGCAGAACTCCATGGATATACTAAAAGAAACACCTGAATTGCACTTTGTTTTAAAGGGGTGGATTTTATGGTTTATGAATTATATTTCAATAAGGCTATATAAAAAGTAAAAATAATGAAACACCTAGTAAGTTATAGATCTGGACCATGAACCTACATGAGCTGTGTCAGAACTGTGTACCCCAACCAATATTTAACCTTCATATGGAACATGAGTTTCACATATCACATCTGCAAGTATTGATCCTTTCAGTGGCTCTATGGGTAGACAGGTAGCAATGACCTTAATATGGAAATTAAGGTGAAATGGTCTTAAGTAAATGACAGTAAAGAAGACCAAACTCATGAGTGTGTTAGCGACAAAATGAAAACCAAGTCTTTGCTTTTTAAATCTAAAACAGTTTTCTTCATCTCATTACTTCATGTCGCTGTTAAATAGATTAGCTCTGAATATATTTTTGCAGTGGTTTTTGTCCATATGTTCAGTTCAGTTCAGTTCAGTTGCTCAGTCAGGTTCAACTCTTTGCGACCCCATGAATCGCAGCACACAGGTCTCCCTGTCCATCACCAACTACCAGAGTTCACTCAAACTCACGTCCATTGAGTCCGTGATGCCATCCAGCCATCTCATCCTCTGTTGTCTCCTTTTCCTCCTGCCCCCAATCCCTCCCAGCATCAGAGTCTTTTCCAATGAGTCAACTCTTGGCACGAGATGGCCAAAGTACTGGAGTTTCAGCTTTAGCATCATTCCTTCCAAAGAAATCCCAGGGCTGAAATCTTTCAGAATGTTCATACGTTAAGAATCTTAATTTCTTGAAATTTATTTAAATAAATGATGGATTCTCTTTTGCCTTCTGAAATCTGTGCAAATGCTGAATGTTGCAATAAATTTACAGACATCTGAATAGATGTGCTAAGATTTATCACAAATTTATATTTATCACATTTATATGTTAATGATGATGGCAATATAAACTAAGCCAACTCAGTTTCAAATCTTTGGTCTTTGAATGGAAGGTTCCTAACAATTACACTTATTTAAACATGAAGTTAATAAAGAAATCAATATGTAGCATGAACATATAAAATATGTTCCACGCTAATGTATTACACCAATGTAGAAGTGTAGCCATGACCGAATTACATATTTTTCTAAATACTGATTTGCTGGCACCCCAGTATCTTTTGTATAGGGAATTTTTGGTTCATATGGAAACCATTCATTATTTTAGCAAACATCCAAAGCTCAAACAAAATCAATGGACTACACACACAAACCTATATATTATACTTATAATTCAATAAAATAGTTGTGTGCAACTATTTTTTCACATATGCAGCAATCTAATTTTGTCAAGCCCTTCCAAATATTGTTATTGATTTTTCCCCAAGTGGCACTAAATTTGGAGAAACAACATTATAATTTAGGATTTCTCCCCTTCATTGTACTAAATATGTATATTGGATGTTGCAAGACGTTATGACCCCATCAATTTCTGGTAGGTTAGTTGCTGATATGCAAATACCACCTTCATTAGCTTTTAACCCTAAAGAATGGATATTTCAGTGTCAAAAGAGAGCCAGCAATTTGAATGGGCCAAAAGGAATACCATTTCCTGGGTCATATAAGAGCAGCTTGTGAGAAATAGTAATTACTGCTTTACACCACTTGGTGTTTTTTGAGAGATGATTAATTTCTTTTGGTTTTCGCAAGAATGGAAGCTCTCACTGTTACTTGAAACCAGTCTGGAGACTTTTCAGGGATGACTAACCTTATATTTGATTGGAAATTTGCATTGTTCATTAGTGGAAATTTTTACTATCATATTTTTTATCACAATTTTAAAGTTTGACTTCATATCCATGATGAAATTTCATCTAAAGTGCATCAGAACTCAGGCAGGCTGGCAGCTTCAATGGGAAAGGCCAGCTGCCATGCAGACCCCATGTAGCTCCTCTTCCTGGGAAGAAAGACTCCACTTTGACATCGTGAGGGATAATTTCTGATGTCTCCCTGCCTATTAAATACAGCGAAACTTAGAGGCCACCTTTCTGTACATCTATTTTACAGGGGCCAACCTGCTATAAAAAATGGCATTAACCTTTCATTTCAAGTCCTTTCTCTGTCTCAGCCTAGGCTGCTGGATTGCTCACTCAGTATAAAACCATGCAGCGTGTTATTGTGGTGTCATCAGCATGAATAATGGATTCCACGCTCACAGAGATAAACCTCAGAAAGAAGAGTTAACAATTCGGCCATCATTGTTCAGGTGACATCTGAAGCACTTGAAAATGACTAGTCTGAAAATCTATGACAGTACTTTTTAAAATATCACGGATTTTGGATGCTCCGAGATGCCAAACATATCATAGGAATGAATTAATAAAATGACCCTGGTCCTTACTGTTGACTTTTCTGTTTTCCTGATACTGACACTGAAGGGGATGGAGGTGGTTGGTAGTGTGAGGGCCATATGGAGATGGCAGCTCCAGCATTAGCTGCTCTTGGGTGATTGAACCGTAAGCTAGAGGTACAACAGTGAAATTCCAAGGTAAGTTATGTTTCTCAGAAATGTCACATCTGCCTGTCACATGCGCCTCTGCTGTCTCCCTACAATCATTTGTGTCCTCCCAGAATCCTACTATCATCTTTGCATTTGTGAGGAAGAAACATTTGCCTTTTGAAAAGAAATGTTCTAGGGACGCGTCCCCTTTAAATTGAATTAGCTGAACTATTAATATGATTGCTTCATGATTCAGCATTGGTGGTTTCATGACATTCACATGAGAGAAACTTGTAATGTTATATATGCCATAGATATAGAAAAAACACTAGCTCTTACTTAAAATTAATTAAATTTGTTCTCAATTAAGACAATCTTTAAGTGGTCAGAGAAGTTTATCGACTTAATTATGGCCTGACTTTCAGTGGCAATAGAAAGACTCTTTACCTATTATGAATAATTTATTCAACCGAAGTATGAAACAGACTAACTGAAATTTAGCATCCTGTGTTGGATAGCTTCATTTTGCTCCTTCCTAATCAATTTCCTTCATTTTCTAGCATGATCTCTTCCTTAGAAGGCTAACTTGCAGGGGTTACATTAAGTTTCCTTATCCTCTAACATTTGATAGAGAAAAGTAAGAAAGTAAAGACAGAATATTTATCCTATGAGATCCCTTCTTGTGAGGTTACCTCAACCTGGCCATGTTCCTCTACTAAATGGTGACTATTCTTAAAGAGTTGACTACACAATTATCTCCTTTTAGGTTTTGCCAACCAGTCTCTCTCTGATCCTTTAAGACTGAGTGGTAACACACTGTTTACTATAAACTCTGGATTACTGCACTATTCCTTCTGATTTCCCTGTACCTGCACCTTTATAAATTGGCCATGTTGTAAATAAACCCTGTTTTATCCTATTCCCATGGTTCATCTGTTTCCTGTTGGGACATGACTGATTCCACAGCATAATTTATGATCAAATGGAGACTCGTTTTTTTCTGTACAATTTCAACATAGATATTTACTCAAATATCTAGATCTAGTTGCCTGAATATGAAAATCCAAAATATCCACTGAAATGCTTCCCTGTGTATTCTTTTTTTTTCTTTTATTTTTAGTGAATAGTCAAAGTCTGTGGTTACACAAAATGGAAAAATGCAGCCATGGGAAGTCTTTGCAATCATCATCTAGTATTATTCTTATCATGCAGAGATATCCTTTCTAGGCTGAGAACAAGATCAGACAGACATCTTAACTAACTGAACTGAGAGGAAACTTTCTATTCATAGCCCAACAAAACATGGATTCAAGGTCCTGACTTTTTCAGTTATTTTTACCAAGTAATCACCAAATGCATTTTGACCTACTGCAAATAAAATTAAAAATACCTTTTGATACCTTCTTAGTTTACTATTTATTTTTAAACTTTTCTCATTAAACTACTTTTATGAGAAGTTTCATATAATAGAAATAAACATAAGAAGACTGGTTCCAGAAATCGACTCTCTCTTGATTTGGTAACATCTCACTTGTGGTTCATTTTCATCATCATGTGCAGATTTCTTCTTTCATTACTGGCCTTATAACTTGAAGGCAAACCTTTCTTTATCCATCTCTACACAGTCCCTTAGTTTTCTGATCCAATCTTATTGCTTAATTTTTTACACGCAAATGATTTTTAAATGTATCTCTAGCATGAATCTCTCCCTGAACTTATGACTAATATATCAAACTACCTAATATAGAGCTCCATGTGGGCATCTCATAACATCTCACACTTAACACTTCCCAAACAAATCTGCTGATCTTAACTCTGCACGCTCCACTCACAGTCTTCTCTGTCTCCTTCTGGGCTCTCAGTATAAAGTTGGAACTTTGTTGACTGCACTCTTTCTTCCATATTCCATATCAAATCCATCAGTATATCCTGTTAATTTATGCAAAAAAATTGCAGAGGATCCAACTTCTTCCCCCACTTCCACTGTGGTCTCTCTGGCCCAGCCCTCCATCACCTGTTTTTCATGCTGCACGGGGCTTCTAACTGGATTCCTGCTCTCAGATCCCCACCTCTAGATGATGTCTCTCATCTCCATTGCATCCAAGGTGAGTCAAGTTAAAACTGACATCACATGCTGTCCTCTTGTTTATAATCATCCAATGACAGCTCTCTAGATGCATTTCTTAGGACAGGCAAAACCAAGTACCTCAAACTAGGTGGCTTAAAACAACAGACATTTATTCTCACACAGTCATGGCAGCTAAAGCTGGAGACAGGTTGTCAGCAGAGCTGTGTTCTCTTTGAAGACAGTAGGAAAGACTCCGTCACTGCTTCTCTCCTGGCTTCTGGGGGTCATTGGTAACCCTCAGCACTTTTTGGCTTACAACTGCATCGTTTCAGTCTTTACATCCACCACCACTCAGCTTTCTTTCCTCTGTCTACTCTGACATGAGTCCTTCTTATTCCTTTTACGAAGACACTAGTCATTGGGTTTAGGGACCACTCTAATACAGTATGAGCTCATTGTAACTTGATTACTCTGCAAAGACCCTACTTTCAAAAAAGATCACATTCGCAGGTTCCAGGTAGAAATGAATTTGAGGTGAGGGTGTTTTTCAGCCAGTATACTCCTCCATTCCATTTAGAGCAGTGGTACTTAATTGGTGAAATTTTGTTCCCTAGAGCACATGTGGCAACATGTGGAGACTTTCCTGGGGTCCACAGCTGGCATTAGCCTAGAGGTTAGAGGCCGGGACTTCGTTAGACATCACAGTGTGAGGTATTTATGCCAATTTATTTCGGTTCTAAACAAAGGTCAATAAATGAATATAATGGGAAATATGATATACAATCATTGTTTATTACTGAAATTATTAGAGAAATTAACTTTCTAGAAAATAAGATTTTTCTCTTAAGAAAATTACACTTTCACTTGTTATTTGTTAACTAATTGCTAAATAACATTTGCATCTTTCTAATTTAATTTTCTTTGTGTTTTGTTAAAAAGAAGACTGTTGCTGCTAAGTCACCTCAGTCCTGTCCGACTCTGTGTGACCCCATGGATGGCAACCCAGCAAGCTCCTACGGACCCCAAAATGGAGTCTCTTATGTTAAAGCCCATGTCATCAAAAGGAGACTTAATTACAGTTAGCTCTGTAAATTAGTTTCAAATGAAATTTTCAACCAATCAGGAATCACCTGATCAGCGCTAGTTATCTGCCTGATAGACCTCTGCCATCCATTAAAGGAAAGCAAGCTTGCAATAACCAACACTCTTTGCGCCAAGAAAAATTTACTTGTTCCTATCCGCTTCTGTCTATGAACATATTTCATTTTGTACAGTTCCTCAGAGCTCCCTTCTATCTGTTCGACTGGATGCTGCCCTACTGAGCTGAGTTTCATTCAAATAAACATTCAAATTTTTTAACATGTCTTAGTTTATCTTCTAGCAAAATCTCAACTCCAATGGTAATTAAGTTAGACGAGCAAAGTATGAACTATTTTGAAGTAGGTTCATCTAACGGGTGAACATCTCTAATAGCTTCCTTCCAGGGATTATATTCAGATAGTGCACATAATTCCTAAGAGAGAATACTATATGGATTGCAGTATGCAATTTACGTGTTAATTCTTACCCTCTCCGTCTTACTTCATCGTTCCTCCCTGCATATACCACAGCCTTTACAGATATTTTTGAATAAAATATGTGAAGTGACAAAATGGTATTTAACCTATGAGTCAAACTAGGTCCTTATAAAGATTAAAGACATTATATGTCTAATGAAATCATTTTATTATTACTCATTATGATTCATCATATGGTTATGAATTTAGTTTCATTAATTTCCCATCTATTTTAAATGTTTATTTTGTTCTGAAAGCAAATAATTTCTAAATTCATTTCCTTGTATTTCTAGCAGGTCACTGAATATTGCACTGTTTATGAAATTAAAATATCCTGAAATTTTGGCTCAGTCCTTATTTGGGGTATTCAGGTACAGATTTAATCAGAACTTGGAAAAGGGCAATAAAAACATGAAAAAAATAAAACCTGACAGACTTGATTTATGAGGTCAGATTAACATAATTACAGAGTAGATATTGTAGGGATTAAAAAATAATCCTAAAGGGAAACTATCATGAAAAAACATGCAGAACAACTACACCTGTGCAAGACAATGAATTGCATCACAGAGAAAGAGGAACAATGGATATATTTGTTAAAAAAGTTTAACACTGAACCACAAAGAAACCCGGAACATTTAGAATAAAGATCGGAAATTATAAGATAAAAGCCATGGGATATTGTGCAAGGGAAACAGGAGAGGTCAAAATATCTGTTATTTACAATTGAATGAAAATAAGAAACCATTTTGGTTTTGGTTAAAGGTTAAGACTACTTCATAAATTCTACTTTTTAATTATACACAAAAATATATATTGGAAAGCATTCTAAGCAGAAGTACAGTTATTAAATTCTGAAGAGAGAGGATATTTAAATTTCTATTAGCTTTATGTTAGATAAATATCAGAGCACACAGCTGCTGCTTTTAGACAGTGAGAAGAGAGACTAGAAGTCACTTTTTATTTTCTATTCTGTTGGTATTTTGACAAAGTCTAAAATAAGAAAAAAAAAAAAAAACAGAAATGACCTGTTCAGCAGGTGAATAGAAGGTTTCATTGGAATGATTAAAGCAAGGGCTTGTTCCTCTTGGATAAATGATCTAACAGGAATGTACAGCTTTTCTAAAAGTGATTCAAAAGAGGTGTAAATCCCATCTTACTCAATTTCTCTTAAGCTATTCAGTAAAATCTTTCCCTCTTTCTTAATCTCAAGTCCTCTTAACTGGTCTTAATTAGGTTGTCTCAAACAAAGCACAAATAAGAAAAAAAAAAAAATTGACATATGATGTACTTACGGTAAGAAGGACCAAATGAATCCCTTAGCTTGATTCATCCTCTTTCTTCCTGTCTTTGAGGCCCGGAAATCGAGTGCTTTTGCAGTTTGTGTCACCGCAGCTACGACCACGACACGCAATAATTTATGGTGTGAATTTTTGCTTGTCAGGTTTCAGTGGGCTGTGAACTATGGCAGGAACTTGGTTACCCTGAAGACATCTTCTGAGCAATCCTCTGACATTTGAAAAGAAACGGAGACTGAAATAATCTCTGCTTGAGTTTGTCCTGTGAAATTTCCAATTAAACTAGCCTTTGCCTGCTGTATTTTTTCTTTCAAATAGAAAAATATACACTTCTGTGGACCTTTAAAAAAATCAAACTGGAGGAATTATTATTTGAAATGTGAAATTAAATACTTGCTCCAGCTAAATGATCAAGATCAGTGAAATCACGGTAATCTATGAATCTTAAAGCAAATATTTAGTTTGCAGGCTGACCTAGTTTCATCACAAATGAAGCAATGGGTTAAAAGACCTCTCCTGTTCCCTGGGTCTTGTGGGAACAGCATACGTAACTATAAAGTAAAGTTGTTTTATGTCCCTCACATTGCTGAACACTTGTTAGACTTTAGGTGTATATTGTTAATTCTATTTCTCCCCTCGTTTATAGTTACTGCTCTTAATGTTCTTAAATACAGCTTAGAAATAGATTTCCTTTAGAGTAAATCTTTATATTTCTTAGCAGTTATAAATACGCATGGTTTCTATAAATGTCTCTTCTCGAATCTTCAAGTATTAGAGCAGATTAGATGTGCTCACCTTTACACACGAAATGAGGAACAAGTTCACATTTCTAGTAGGATTAGAGAGACAGCATTTGGTAAACCAAGAAAAATATTATTTCAAAATGCTCATCCCTAACTGAAAATTAATCGTGACACTGAAAATCTAGTTACCTTTCATGGAATTTAATGAAGATGTGGACATAGGTAGAATTGCCAAGTATTAGCCTTGATTTTGGCTGAAGGCTAATTTCCTGTTTATAAACTTATGCAAACATTAGATTTCAGTGTATATGAAATTCTTTGAGTTTCAAATCTGGCACAAAAATTTATTCTCTCATTCTCAGGTTTATCTCTCTGCTGGACTATTTTTTAAAGTGATAAAAGGTACAATGATTAGATTACTTCTTAAAGCTTGATAGTGGTCCAGACAGCTCAGTTTGCACAATGGTGACTAATAATAGAAACAGAGAAAATGTTAACTTAGAATGTTTTTTTAGTTCTTGGAACAAAGTTCATAAAACCTTGGGCTAAAATATTTTAATTCCTATTGATTAAGTAAGTTATTTAAGCTTTGTTTGAGTTTCTTAATGCAAATTCATTGTTCAAATAATAATTTATGAAGTGCACATAACTTTATTGAACTTAGTTTATAGGCTTTAACAAAATTAAAATATAGAAGTACAATTAGTTATAATGACTATATACATTGTGTTTCTGGTGTATTGATTTTATAAAGGTTATTATAAAATATATTGGTTGACATATTTAACAGGCATGTTTAGATTACATTTCTTAGGATTAATATCATCATGTCTATCAAGATAAACATTCTTCCTAAAGTTTATATCAGATCTGAAGTTTAGGTAATTAGATATATAATATAATGCATATATAACATAGCATTATATGCATCTATAGGCTTCCGGATGGCTCACTGGGTAAAGAATCTGCCCGCAGCGTAAGAGACACAGAAGACTCAGGTTCAATTCCTGGGTTGGGAAGATCCCCTGGAGGAAGAAAGAGCACCCTGCTTCAGTATTCTTGAAAAAGCCCAGGGAGAAAAGACTGGCTTGCTACAATCCATGCAGGCTCAAAGAGTTGGCTATTACTGAGCAGAAGGAGAAGATATGAAGAAGAGGTGGCAAGAATACACAGAAGAACTGTACAAAAAAGATCTTTATGACCCAGTTAATCATGATGGTGTGATCACTTACCTAGAGACAGACATCCTGGAATGTGAAGTCAAGTGGGCCTTAGGAAGCATCACTATGAACAAAGCTAGTGAAGGTGAGGGAATTCCAGTTGAGCTATTTCAAATCCTGAAAGACGATGCTGTGAAAGTGCTGCACTCAATATGCCAGCAAATTTGGAAAACTCAGCAGTAGCTACAGGATTGAAAAAGGTCGGTTTTCATTCTAATCGCAAAGAAAGGCAATCCCAAAGAATGTTCAAACTACTGTACAATTGCACTCATCTCACATGCTAGCAAAGTAATGTTCAAAATTCTCCAAGCCAGGCTTCAACAGTATGTAAACTGTGAACTTACAGATGTTCAAGCTGGATTTAGAAAAGGCAAAGGAACCAGAGATCAAATTGCCAACATTCCCTGGATCATCAAAAAGGAAACAGAGTTCCAGAAAAACATCTCCAATTGCTTTGTTGACTACACCAAAACTTTTGACTATGTGGGTCACAACAAACTATGGAAAATTACTAAAGAAATGGGAATACCAGACTACCTTATCTGCCTCCTAAGAAATCTGTATGCAGGTCAAGAAGCAACAGTTAGAACTGGACATGGAACTACAGACTGGTTCCAAATCAGGAAAGGAATACGTTAAGGCTGTATATTGTCACCCTGCTTATTTAAGTTTCATGCAGAGTGTCATGCAATATGTTGTGCTGGACAAAGCACAGGTTGGAATCGATATTGCTCAGAGGAATGTCAATAACCTCAGATATGCAGATGACACCAACCTTATGGCAGAAAGTGAAGAACTAAAGAGCCTCTTGATGAAAGTGAAAGAGGAGAGTGAAGAAGTTGGCTTAAAGCTCAACATTCAGAAAATTAAGATCATGGCATCCAGTCCCATCTCTTCAAGCAAACAGATGGGAAAACAATGGAAACAGTGGCTGACTGTATTTTTCTGGGCCCCAAAGTCACTGCAGGTGGTGACTGCATCCATTAAATTAAAAGACGCTTGATCCTTGGAAGAAAAGCTATGGCCAATATAGACAGCATATTAAAAAGCAGAGACATTACTTTGCCAACAAAGGTCCTTCTAGTCAAAGCTATGTTTTTTCCTAGTAGTCATGTATGGATGTGTGAGTTTGACTATAAAGAAAACTGAGCACTGAAGAATTGATGATTTTGTGAACTGTGGTATTGGAAAAGACTCTTGAGAGAAACTTGGACAGCAAGGAGATCCAACCAGTCCATCCTGAGGGAAATCAGTCCTGAATATTCATTGGAAGGACTGATGCTGAAGCTGAAACTCCAATACTTTGGCCACCTGATGCAAAGAACTGACTCATTTGAAAAGATCCTGATGCCTGGAAACACTGAAGGTGGGAGGAGAAGGGGATGACAGAGGATGAGATGGTTGGATGGCATCACCAACGTGATAGACATTAGTTTGAGCAAGCCCTGGGATTTGGTGATAGACAGGGAGTGCTGCAGTCCATGGGGTCACAAAGAGTCAGACACGACTGAGTGACTGAACTGAACTGATTCCTGTCATTTAAAACAGGAAGTCAAGTCCTGTGTTCAGCAGCAGCTCCATCCAGGTTTGCCATTATGAAGGAGAGGAGGCTGGTCACAACTTTTCTCAGGTGAGTAACAGCATCATCTCTTCAAAGTGAAAGTTCTAGACTCTTTTCTGCACCCAGCATTAAAACTGCAAATGTTTCGCTTCCCCTGAGGGCCTGAGAATTATGAGTGAAACTTTCATGTCTCGGTTTTAATTTTATCTCAGACTAAGTAGGGGCTTCCATTCACTTATTCAATCAAGAATCCACTGCATGTTAACTGTATCTGCATGCCAGACATTATGTTCCATGTTGGAAACACCAGTTACCTGATTAGCTGGCTGAATGTCCAAAGAACCACCTTTGTGCATGCACACTCACACACACACACACACACACACACACATAAACACACACACACACACATCAGTTCATAGAACAGATCCCATATCTAGTCTATTTATACTCTGGCCTTGCTTTCAAAAACTAGTGGGGGGATTTCGCTGGTGCTTGGGAGGTTAAGAATCCACCTTCTAATGCAGGGCCTTTCTTGCTTAGTCACTCAGTCTCATCCGACTCTTTGTGACCCCATGAAATGTAGCCTGTCAGGCTCTCTGTCCATGGGATTTCCCAGGCAAGAATACTGGAGTGGGTTGCCATTTCCCCCTCCAGAGGACTAATGCAGGGCACGTGTGTTCAATTCCTGGTTGGAGAACTAAGATCTCACATGCAGAGGAGCAACTGTGCTGTCTTGCCCCAACTACCAAACCCCTGTGCTCTGGAGCCCGTGAGCCACAGCTAGAGAAGCCCCTGTGTGCTGCAACTAGAGAAAGTCCACGTGTCGCAATGAAGACTCTTGCAGGCAAAAAAAAAAAAACATTTTAAAATATTGAATCGGCCAAAACGTTTGTTCGGATTTTTCCGATAACATCTTATGGAAAGCCAAACAAACATTTTGGCCAACCTAGTATTTGCAGCCACATGCTAAACTTTTGACATCCCTGCTGTTTCTTCTTCTTCCTTTTGGCAGTTCTCTGAAGTCCCTCTCTGAAGTTTCTCCAGACGGCTTCCATCCCCTGAAGGCTCAGAACGTGTTAGGACCTCTTTCCTCTGGCAGACCCTGCCTGCACCAAGGCAGGGTGTTCAGCACACTCTTCTGTAGCACTCTGTTTATCTGTCTGTCTGCCCCCTAGACAGTGAGCGACTTGAGAGCAGGGCTTCCCCTCTGATCACGGGCGTATCACAAAGGCCTGTCTCGGAGTTTGGCAGAAAATGTATTGGAAAAAAGAAGAGAAATGAAGTGC
The DNA here is from genome assembly GCF_042477335.2 of Ovis canadensis. Classification (NCBI taxonomy): domain Eukaryota; kingdom Metazoa; phylum Chordata; class Mammalia; order Artiodactyla; family Bovidae; genus Ovis; species Ovis canadensis. The sequence continues at coordinate 106,243,728 of NC_091251.1, forward strand.
AACGAAATGAATTGAAATAGACATCCTTGACAAGAGCCCATGGAGTCTCCTTGTCAGCCTCCTATGGAGGAATTCCAGCTTCTTCAGAATGCACATGTTAGGAGTAGGGGGTGAGAGGTGTCACTGTCTAAATATTAGCCTCAAACGCATTCCAATAGTGTAAATCCCTTTTTTAAAAGGGATAGTACTACCCATACAGTATTGCAAAGTAAAATAAAGTAAAAATAAAAATTAAAAAAATAAATAAAAGGGATAGTACTAAAAGCATAGTGCTTTGTCAGTAAAGGTATTATACAAATGGCAAAAAAAAAGCAAAACAAAAATATATCACCCACAATCACTACTAAACACCTGATATCTGAGACTTGGGCTGAGGCCATTTCCCAGTAGAGGTTCACGCTGAGACACTGCCAGTCTCCTGAGGCTGTTATTCAGTGATGTAGGTTAAATAGAACAAAGGGGAGGATCTACTGCCTGGAGGCCAAGATGGTGCTCTTTTAACCTGGTATCTATCAAGATAGGAAGAAGATAACACCACTTTACCTCATTTACAGTGAGCCTGGAGCAGCAGGAAGCAGAGGGGTTGAGAGTGCACAGCTCACATTGCTTCCTTGAAGCTTTCTCAACCTCAGAAACAATGCATATCTCTCTGAGGATTAGCTGGCTGAAGGGCAAAAGAATCACACAGGCTCAAACTCCCCACCACCATCACCACACACACACATGCACACACACACACAAGCAAAGGGAGCAAAGCCAAGGGAGGGAAAGAGATAGAAAGTCCTCTATTCTAAAACTGAAAACAAATTTAAACTTCTGAACTTAATAAGGTAACACTGCTGCTGCTAAGTCGCTTCAGTCGTGTCCGACTCTGTGCAACCCCATAGATGGCAGCCCACCAGGCTCCCCTGTCCCTGGGATTCTCCAGGCAAGAACACTGGAGTAGGTGGCCATTTCCTTCTCCAATGCATGAAAGTGAAAAGTGAAAGTGAAGTCGCTCAGTCGTGGCCGACTCTTGGCGACCCCATGGACTGTAGCCTAGCAGGCTCCTCCGTCCATGGAATTTTCCAGGCAAGAGTACTGGAGTGGGTTGCCATTGGCTTCTCTGAAGGTAACACTAACTGAATTCATTTCAATTTGATGTACAAAAAATGGTGGATAGGAGTGAAAATGCTAATTTAAAGAGAAACTTTTTAAAGCAGTGAAAAGAAAGAAAGTAAAGTCGCTCTGTCATGTCTGACTCTTTGTGACCCCATGGACTGTAGCCTACCAGGCTCCTCTGCCCATTGGATTTTCCAGATGAGAGTACTTCAGTGGAGTGCCATTGCCTTCTCCAGAGGATCTTCCCGAACCAGGGATTGAAGCCAGGTCTCGTGCATTGTAGGCAAACACTTTACCATCTGAGCAACCAGGGAAGTCTTACCTATAAATCATCCTTAACATAACCACCCAGATTCAAAACAATTTGTATTACTGCATGTTATCTATTTCTCCATGCTTACATAATCGTACATTTAGTATATATTATTTTAAACATCAGGTCAATAGTTTTTCATTTTATTTTAGTAATTAAATCCATTTTTATCGTGCCCATGTGACTTGCTATATGCATCCGAGGGAAACTGCTGCGTCTTATTTGAGGCTGCATTAGATAATCAGGGCTTCCCTGATGGCTCAGCTGGTAAAGAACCCTCTCACAACACAGGAAACACAGGAGACATGGATTTGATCCCTGAGTCTGGAAGATCCTTTGGGGGAGGATATGGCAAAACCAATCCAGTATTCTTGCCTGGAAAATCCCATGGACAGAGGAGCCTGGCAGGCTGCAGTCCAAAGAATCACAAGGAAGTGGACACAGCTGAGCATGCATGCAAACTATATACTAGATAAGCATCCACATACCATATATTTGCCTGCTTAGGAGAAAGTGCAGGAGTAGAGTTCCTTCCTCACCAGATATAACCATTGTTCGGGGCCTTGTTTTACACCAGCATGCTGCTTATTCAAAGTCTTGTTTGTGGTTATCTTCTCAAGGATGATGAATGTGCATGTCAGGTTTACCAACAAGTCGTAATGCCTTTTCATTTTTAAACAATACGTTTATTTAATAAATCTAAAGTGTTGTTTTGGTTGCTTATATTTTATGAGATTTTAAATTAGGGCTGACTGATTGCTTCGTATACTCTACCCATGTATTTTTCAGTGAACTGATGTAACAGATTGAGTAAAATCTTTGCACAGAATCAATGTTTGGCCTTTTTAAAGTAGTGGGTTGGTACAAAAGTAATTGTGACCTGAGACCATGAATTTTAAATTATTATAACTAGGCTCAAACACATCTTTATTAATCAACATAATAACCTTTACAGTCAATGCATTTTTTTTTTTTTTTTTGCCAATGAGGAATACGTTTGCTTTATTCATGTGTGTACAAATCCTTCAGGAAAATTGCTTCAGGGATTTTACAAACTCTTGGAAGGCATTTTCTGCCTCCTGCTGGTTGTGGAAGTGTTTTCCCAGCAAAACGCTGTCAAGATGCTTGAAGAAATAGTAGCTGATTGGCTAGAGGTCAGGTGAATATATGACGGATGAGGCAACACTTCACAGGCCAATTTGTTCAACTTTTGAAGCACTGGTTGTATGACATGTGGTTGGGCATTGCTGAGAAAAATCGGGCCCTTTCTGTTGACCAATGCCAGCTGCAGCCACTGCAGTGTTCAGGCTTCTAGTCGATTTGCTGAGCACACTTCTCAGATGTAATGATTTTGCCAGGATTCAGAAAGCTGTAGTGGATCGGACCAGCAGGAGACCACCAAACAGTGGCTGTGACCTTTTTTTGTCCATAGAAGTGCTTCGCACCTCTTCTCAGTCCAACCACTGAGCTGGTTGTCATAGGATCCACATTTTGTCATCTGTCACAATCTGATGGAGAAATGGTTCACTGTTGCGTACAGTAAGAGACGACATTTCAGAATGGCAATTTTGCTTGATTTTCAGCCAGCTGATAAGATACCCACTTAGCAAGCTTTTTCACCTTTTCAATTTGCTTCAAATGCTGAGTGACCACAGAATGGTTGACATTGAGTTCTTGGGCCACTTCTTGTGTAGCTATAAAAGCATCAGCTTCAACGATGGCTCTCGATTGTTCATTGTCAATTTCTGATGGCTGGTCACTATTCTCCTCGTCTTCAAGGCAAAATTTTCAAAACTTCTTGAAACACCACTGCCCTCTATAGAAGTGCCAGGGCTAAATGCATTGTTGATACTGTGAGTTGTCTCCACTGCTTTATGACTCATTTTGAACTCAAATTTTTAAAAAATCACTCGAACTCGCTTTTTGTCTAACATTGTTTCCACAGTCTAAAATAAATATAAAATAAACAGCAAGTAATATTATTCAGTTAGGTTCAGTTCAGTTGTTCAGTAGTGTCCGACTCTTTGCGACCCCATGAATCGCAGCATGCCAGGCCTCCCTGTCCATCACTAACTTCCAGAGTTCACTCAGACTTATGTCCATCTAGTGAGTGATGCCATCCAGCCATCTCATCCTCTGTCATCCCCTTCTCCTCCTGTCCCCAATCCCTCCCAGCATCAGAGTTGTTTCCAATGAGTCAACTCTTTGCATGAGTTGGCCAAAGTACTGGAGTTTCAGCTTCAGCATCATTCCCTCCAAAGAAATCCCAGGGCTGATCTCCTTCAGAATGGACTGGTTGGATCTCCTTGCAGTCCAAGGGACTCTCAAGACTCTTCTCCAACACCACAGTTAAAACGCATCAATTCTTCAGCACTCAGCCTTCTTCACAGTCCAACTCTCACATCCATACATGACCACAGGAAAAACCATAGCCTTGACTAGACGGACCTTTATTGGCAAATTAATATCTCTGCTTTTGAATATGCTATCGAGGTTGGTCATAACTTTTCTTCCAAGGAGTGTCTTTTAATTTCATGGCTTCAGTCACCATCTGCAGTGATTTTGGAGCTCAAACAAATAAAGTCTGACACTGTTTTCCCTCTTTCTCCATCAATTTCCCATGAAGTGATGGGACTGGATGTGATGATCTTCATTTTCTGAATGTTGAGCTTTAAGCCAACTTTTCCACTCTCCTCTTTCACTTTCATCAAGAGGCTTTTTAGTTCTTCTTCACTTTCTGCCATAAGGGTGGTGTCATCTGCATATCTGAGGTGATTGATATTTGTCCTGGCAATCTTGATTCCAGCTTGTGTTTCTTCCAGTCCAGCGTTTTTCATGATGTACTCTGCATAGAAGTTGAATTAGCAGGGTGTCAATATACAGCCTTGATGAACTCCTTTTCCTATTTGGAACCAGTCTGTTGTTCCATGTCCAGTTCTAACCGTTGTTTTCTGACCAGCATACAGATTTCTCAACAGGCAGATCAGGTGATTTGATATTCCCAACTCTTTCAGAATTTTCCACAGTTTATTGTGATCCACACAGTCAAAGGCTTTGGCATAGTAAAGAAAGCAGAAATAGATGTTTTTCTGGAACTCTCTTGCTTTTCCCATGATCCAGCGGATGTTGGCAATTCCATCTCTGGTTCCTCTGCCTTTTCTAAAACCAGCTTGAACATATGGAAGTTCGTGGTTCATATATTACTGAAGCCTGGCTTGGAGAATTTTGAGCATTACTTTACTAGCATGTGAGATGAGTACAATTGTGCGGTAGTTTGTGCATTCTTTGGCATTGCCTTTCTTTGGAATTGGAATGAAAATGGACCTTTTCCAGTCCTGTGGCCACTGCTGAGTGTTCCAAATTTGCTGGCATATTGAGTGCAGCACTTTCACAGCATCATCTTTCAGGATTTGAAATAGCTCAAGTGGAATGCCATCACCTCCACTAGTTTTGTTCATAGTGATGCTTTCTAAGGCCCACTTGACTTCACATTCCAGGATGTCTGGCTCTAGATGAGTGAGCACACCACCGTGATTATCTGGGTCATGAAGATCTTTTTTGTACAGTTCTTCCATGTATTCTTGCCACTTCTTCTTAATATCTTCTGCTTTTTTTAGGTCCATACCATTTCTGTCCTTTATCGAGCCCATCTTTGCATGAAATGTTCCCTTGGGATCTCTGATTTTCTTGAAGACATCGCTAGTCTTTCCCATTCTGTTCTTTTCCTCTATTTCTTTGCATTGATCACTGAAGAAGGCTTTCTTATCTCTTCTTGCTGTTCTTTGGAACTCTGCATTCAGATGCTTATATCTTTCCTTTTCTCCTTTGCTTTTTGCCTCTCTTTTTTCACCGCTATTTGTAAGTCCTCCCTAGACAGCCATTTTGCTTTTTTGCATATCTTTTCCATGGGGATGGTCTTGATCCCTGTCTCCTGTACAATGTCACGAACGTCCATCCATAGTTCATCAGGCACTCTATCTATCAGATCTAGTCCCTTAAATCTATTTCTCACTTCCACTGTATAATCATAAGGAATTTGATTTAGGTCATACCTGAATGGTCTAGCGGTTTTCCCTACTTTCTTCAATTTGAGTCTGAATTTGGTAATAAGGGTTTCATGATCTGAGCCACAGTCAGCTCCTGGTCTTGTTTTTGTTGACCGTATAGAGCTTCTCCATCTTTGGCTGCAAAAAATATAATCAGTCTGATTTCGGTGTTGACCATCTGGTGATGTCCATGTGTAGAGTCTTCTCTTGTGTTGTTGGAAGAGGGTGTTTGCTATGACCAGTGCATTTTCTTGGCAAAACTCTATTAGTCTTTGCTCTGCTTCATTCCACATTCCAAGGCCAAATTTGCCTGTTACTCCAGGTGTTTCTTGACTTCCTACTTTTGCATTCCAGTCCCCTATGATGAAAAGGACATCTTTTTGGGGTGGTAGTTCTAAAAGGTCTTGCAGGTCTTCATAGAACTGTTCAACTTCAGCTTCTTCAGCATTACTGGTTGGGGCATAGACTTGGATTACCATGATATTGAATGGTTTGCCTCGGAAATGAACAGAGATCATTTTGTCGTTTTTGAGATTGCATCCAAGTACTGCATTTCGGACTCTTTTGTTGTCCATGATGGCTACTCCATTTCTTCTGAGGAATTCCTGCCTGCAGTAGTAGATGTAATGGTCATCTGAGTTAAATTCACCCATTCCAGTCCATTTTAGTTGGCTGATTCCTAGAATGTCGGTGTTTACTCTTGCCATCTCTTGTCTGACCACTTCCAATTTGCCTTGATTCATGGACCTGACATTCCAGGTTCCTACGCAATATTGCTCTTTACAGCATTGGACCTTGCTTCTATCACCAGTCACATCCACAGCTGGGTATTGTTTTTCCTTTAACTCCATCCCTTCATTCTTTCTGGAGTTATTTCTCCACTGATCTCCAGTAGCATATTGGGCACCTACTGACCTAGGGAGTTCCTCTTTCGGTATCCTATCATTTTGCCTTTTCATACTGTTCATGGGGTTCTCAAGGCAAGAGTACTGAAGTGGTTTTCCATTCCCTCCTCCAGTGGACCACATTCTGTCAGACTTCTCCACCATGACCCGCCTGTCCTGGGTTGCCCTGCAGGCATGGCTTCGTTTCACTGAGTTAGACAAGGCTGTGGTCCTAGTGTGATTAGATTGCCTAGTTTTCTGTGAGTATGGTTTCAGTGTGTCTGCCCTCTGATGCCCTCTTGCAACACCTACCATCTTACTTGGGTTTCTTTTACCTTGGGCATGGGGTATCTCTTCACGGCTGCTCCAACAAAGCATACGTGCTGCTTCTTACCTTGGATGAGGGGTATCTCCTCACTGCTGCCCTTCCTGACCTTCAATGTGGGATAGGTCCTCTAAGCCCTCCTGCACACGTGCAGCCACTGCCCCTTGGACATGGGGTGGCTCCGCCTGGCCGCTGACCCTGGCCTCGGATGCAGGGTAGCTCCTATCGGCATTCCTGGGCCATCACAACCTGGCACTCTTGGCTGCTACCCCTGACCTTGCACGTGGGGTAACTCTTCTTGGCCACCGCCCTTCTGGCATGGGGTCCTCCCGGCTTCTGCCCCTGACCTCGGAAGTGGGGTAGCTCCTCTCGGCTGTGCTTAGTGCACTGGTTGCAGCCACCTGCACTTAGTAGGTAATGTCATTAGGTAATGTCATTAGCAATACATAAATAAGGCAAGAAATGCACATTAAATGATATATAGCATAATCACATTTATTTAAGAATGTATTCCATTATGAAACAGCAAAGTTCAACAATGTAAAACTGCAATTACTTTTGCATCATCCATGATATTAAGTTTATGAAAGTGAAAGTGAAACTGAAGTCACTCAGTTGTGTCTGACTCTTTGCGACCCCATGGACTGTAGCCTACCAGGCTCCTCCGTCCATGGGCTTTTCCAGGCAAGAGTACTGGAGTGGGTTGCCATTTCCTTCTCCAGGGGATCTTCCTGACCCAGGGATCGAACCCAGGTCTTCCACATTCCAGGCAGATGCTTTAACCTCTGAGCCACCAGGGAAGCCCATTAAGTTTATAACACTTTTAAATATGCATATATTAAATATCTTCAAATTTTCTTTGGGGATACAGCCATCATTACATAGCAGAGAAAGTTAAATTTCTCCTAGGTTTTGATAGATCCTATTCTGTTTTGGCCACTCTTGTTTTCCACCACACCTTGTGGTTTGTTTGTAATTTACTTAGAAGGATAGTACAATAAATGGATTAATATTCTTCCTTTATAATTTTTTAAAATCAAGATTGCTATTCCATTATCTTGACATCATTTTTCAACATAAGCTTTTTTGATTCACCTGATTTTGAAGCTCACCTTTTATACATAGTGAGACTTTATATGCCAATCTATTTATGGCTTTTCATTGATATGTGCTTTTATTTTGTACAAGTTTTATATTATTTTGAAAATTGTTGCTTTTAAATGTGGCCAAGATCATGGAAAAAGCAAGAGAATTCCAGGAAAACATCTATTTCTGCTTTATTGACTATGACTGTGTGTATCACAATAAACTGGAAAATTCTTCATGAGATGGGAATACCAGACAACCTGACCTGCCTCTTGAGAAACCTATATGCAGGTCAGGAAGCAACAGTTAGAACTGGACATGGAACAACAGACTGGTTCCAAATGGGAAAAGGATTACCTCAAGGCTATGTATTGTCACCCTGCTTTTTTAACTTCTATGCAGAGTAAATCATGAGAAACGCTGGACTGGAAGAAACACAAGCTGGAATCAAGATTGCCAGGACAAATATCAATCACCTCAGATATGCAGATGACACCACCCTTATGGGAGAAAGTGAAGAAGAACTAAAAAGCCTCTTGATGAAAGTGAAAGAGGAGAGTGAAACAGCTGGCTTAAAGCTCAACATTCAGAAAACGAAGATCATGGCATCTGGGCAATCACTTCATGGAAAATAGATGGGAAACAGTAGAAACAGTGTCAGACTTAATGTTTTGGGCTCCAAATCACTGCATATGGTGATTGCAGCCATGAAATTAAAAGACACTTACTCCTTGAAAGGAAAGTTATGACCAACCTCAATAGCATATTCAAAAGCAGAGATATTAATTTGCCAACAAAGGTCCGTCTAGTCAAAGCTATGGTTTTTCCAGTGGTCATGTATAGATGTGAGAGTTGGACTGTGAAGAAAGCTGAGCTCCGAAGGATTGATGCATTTGAGCTGTGGTGTTGGATAAGACTCTTGAGAGTCCCTTGGACTGTAAAGAGATCCAACCAGTCCATCCTAAAGCAGATCAGTTCTGGTTGTTCACTGGGAGGACTTATACTAAAGCTGAAACTCCAGTACTTTGGCCACCTCATGCAAAGAGTTGACTCAGTGGAAAAGACCCTGATGATGGGAGGGATTGGGGGCAGGAGGAGAAGGGGACGACAGAGGATAAGATGGCTGGATGGCATCACCGACTCGATGGACATGAGTTTGAGTGAACTCCAGGAGTTGGTGATGGACAGGGAGGCCTGGCGTGTTGCGATTCATGGGGTCTCAAAGCTCAAACACGACTGAGCAACTGAACTGAACTGAACTGAGTATCATTGCATTGGGTGGTACACCTTATTCTCCCTTAATATTCCTTTAAAAAATATTACTGTCCTTTTAATTTGTGTTGCTACTTTAAACACACTATATTTTAAATTACCATCAATGGAAATAATCATTAGATCTTCTGTAGCATGTGATCAATATCATAATTATAAACAAATCACAGAACATTTTAAAGTTGTATTCAGATTTTCAGATTTTTTTTTGTTTATTTTAAGAATTAGTCTGATTAAAAAAATAAAAAACAGAAATATGTGATTTTTTCAAGACATTCTCTTCCGGATTTACCTTAGAGATTTTTATATTTCAGAGTTTTTCCTTGGAAATGACATTCAAGCCAAAAATGTCTGTTTTATAGCTTGCAGTCAGATTTAGATATTAGACCCTCTAAGTACTGCCCATCTTGATAATTCACATAATTCAGCAGACTGAACAGCAAAGGAATATTATTCATCGTTATTAATATAAGGAGCTTCCCTGGTGGCTCAGACGGTAAAGCGTCTGCCTACAATGTGGGAGACCTGGGTTCAATCCCTGGGTTGGGAAGATCTCCTGGAGAAGGAAATGGCACCCCACTCCAGTATTCTTGCCTGGAAAATCCCATGGACAGAGGAGCCTGGTGAGCTGCAGTCCATGAGGTCCAAAGAGTTGGACATGACTGAGCAACTTCTTTCTTTCTTTATTAATATAAGAAAATATTACACTGGTGTGTATTTGATTAAACTAGAGAATGTTTATATATTTATGTAAATTATTTTAAGTAAGACAGTAGAAATTATTTCTAATAACATGTTACCCAGGATATCCCAGGGTAATGATAAGGAATCTGCCTGCCAATTGCAGGAGACACAAGAGATAGAGGTTCAATCCCTAGATTGGGAAGATCTCCTGGAGCAGGAAACAGCAGCCCACTCCAGTAATCTTGCCTGAAAAATTCCATGGACGTAGGAGCCTGGATATAGTCCAAGAGGTCACAAAGAGTTGGACACAACTGAGGGAAGTGAGCACAGCCCAGCACACATGTTACACAAAGGTGAATAATATAAAGTTAACATCAATTTCATCTAAATATTAGGGTAGTTGTGCATGTTGAGATTGATTGAGGCAAAATTATACATATATTAGTTCCTTTAATAATTAATATGGGAGTGATCACACGAAAAATTTATGTTAAACCTTAAAAAAATCTAATGTGTCACATTTAAATGAATTTTTTTGTGATCTCTGAAGAACAATTGAGACACAATATCTTTGAAAATAGACGTTTTAGCATTATCTACATTTCATCCATAGACCAGTGAAGCGCATCAGAGAACCTACACTTTTTAGATATTTATCAAGGTCATGTTGGGTAAACAAACCAAGACAGAACCACTTCTCCTGAAAGAGTGGTTAAGAGCATTAGATCTGCAGCTCACTGATTATGGACTCATGGAAATTCACAACTGAAAGGGATCTTTCGAGGACATCTAATTTAATCTCCACAGACAATGAGACAATTGTATCACAACAGAATGGTTTGATGTCTTAATGCTAACTAGATGCAGGACCACAACCAGGCTACTCTTCCTACGTGTTCAGTTTAATACCTTGTAATTTGAGTGGTTAGTTTTTGGTTTTTTTTTTAGTCATACTTGAATAAAGAAGAAAATCCTAGCAAATAAGCAAAATTAAGCTTAAAATTGAATTTATAATAAGGTTTATAATGATAAATAAGGTTTACAATGATGTAGCTTAATTACATACTTGATACAATTCGGTTTCACCCTTACTTTATGATTCTAATACTATAATAAAATTAAATACAATTATAAATCAACTGAAAACTATGCTAAAACTTTAAATAGGAATCTTAGTTTAACATAATTTTTTTTTCTTATACTAAATCAACTCTCATCAACTAAAGGCAGTAGTCAGTTTTGCTTATCTTTAATGCCATCTACCAGAATAAGTGACTTCTACAGACACTTCCATCTGTATAAACTGCTTGAACAGCTTTAACCATAAAGCATGCCTTGGTGAACATGAGTTTCAACTTCATTTCAATTCCATTCAAAGGGAGTCATTTACGTGTTTATGTAGTCTCAGTAAATTCATTTCTATTTGTCTGCAATAATTTAGACAAGGTTCTAAAATTTCAGACAGGCTCAAATTTTGGGGCCTGAAGTTTCCACAGTGTAGGAAGCCCATTAAAAATTTCACCACAAAATTTCAGACAGGTTCAAATTTGGGGGCCTGAAGTCTCCAGTGTAGGAAGCCCATTAAAAAACTGGACATTAAAAAAAATTAAATATAAAATTGAGACTATTAGAATGAGAAAAGAAGTCACAACCACTTAGACATCTTTAAAATGTGGACAAATGTCTTAAACATAAAAATTGAGAAGGTAGCATGTTCATCAGTAAGTCCTCAATGATTAAAGATATACAAAATGAATTTAAAATCAAGGCACACATAATTAGAATCAAAAGTGTTTAAAGCCACTGCAATTTCTTCATTGGTGATCATATGTAAGAGCTTTTGACACTGGAACTCCTGCATCTTCAGGTCATTTTGTGGCATTGCTGGAAATTTTACATTCTATTTTACCTGGAACTACTGCTGTTGCTGCTGCTAAGTTGCTTCAGTATTGCCCAACTCTGTGCCACTCAACATACGGCAGCCTACAAGGCTCTACCATCCCTGGGATTCTCCAGGCAAGAGCACTGGAGTGGGTGGGTTGCCATTTCCTCCTCCAGTTCATGAAAGTCAAAAGTGAAAGTGAAGTCACTCAGTCATGTCTGACTCAGTGGCCGCATGGACTGCAGCCTACCATGCTCCCCTGTCCATGGGATTTTCCAGGCAAGAGTACTGGAGTGGGTTGCCATTGCCTTCTCTGACCTGGAACTGCTAGATTTTAACAACTCAAAATAAGGCAATACTCAAAGATGGGATCTAACTTGTTGAAATGAGTAAAGTATGTTACTTTACACACAGTTCGAGTCTCTATTTTTAGTATTGCAACAGAGAAACTCTAATGAATTTTATAGGATTTCTATAAAAAAGGAAAATGTGTACCTTACATTGCTAATTTCATATGTTGCACTATCAATTCTGCTGATAGCAGAGATATTACCTGTTATCAAATGCTAAGAAATAAATTTTTAGCATTCAAGTTTATAAACAGAAAGTTGAAAGGCTTTTCCATAGAGTAGCTTCTTGGTGTCTTAATTTCTTAGCTTCTTGGCCTTAAACTTTTTTTTTCCTTGACTATAGGCATACGTTATTTTATGGTGCTTCAGTTTAAAATGCTTCTCAGATATTGCATTTTTTACTAATTGAAGTTTTGTGGCAACCTTGTTTTTTCTCATGTTTTTTCCAACAGCATTTGTTTTTTGTGTCTCTGTGGCACATTTTGGTAAATATCACAATATTTCAAAATTTTGATCATTATTATGTTTGTTGTGGTGATCTGTGATTGGTGATCTTTGACTTTACTGTGGTAATTGTTTGAGGCATCACTCTACCATACTCATATAAGCCTGAAAACTTAAACGATAAACCTGTGTGTTCTGACCGCTCTAGCGGCCAGCTGTCTTCCTCCCCATCCCACCCCCACCCCCCCATCTTCTCTATTCTCTGAGACACAGCGATACTGAGATTATGCCAGTGAATATCCAGGAAGGAAGAGGCACATATCTTTCAATTTAAATCTAAAGCAAGAAATGATTAAATTAGTGAGGAAGGCATATCAAAAGTCAAAATAGACTGAAAGCTGAACCACTCGTGTTTGTTAGCCAAGGCGTGAGGGCAAAGAAAAAATGCTTGAAGGAAATCAAAAGTTCTAATCTAATGAACTTGCAAGTGATAAGAAATAAAAATAGTCAGTCTTCTTGCTCACGTGGAGAAGTGGCCTGGATAGAAGATCAAACCAGATTCAACGTTCCCTTAAGCCAAAGCCTGACCCGGAGCAAAGGCCTAACTCTCTTAAATCTATGAAGGCTGAGAAAGGTGAGAAAGCTGCAGAAGGCAAGTCTGAACCTAGCAGAGGTTGGCTCAGGAGGCTTCAGGAGAGAAACTGTCTCAACAACACTCAAGTGTAAGGTGAAGCTCCAAGTGCTGGTATAAAAACTGCAGCATTGTCCAGAAAACCTAGTTAAGAGAGTTAACGACGGTGGCTACGCTAAACTAATTTTCTTTTCTTTTTTAAATTTTTTATTTTTTTACTTTACAATACTGTATTGGTTTTGCCATACATTGACATGAATCCACCATGAAAGAGCCTTCTCCTGGAAGAAGACATCATCTCGGAATTTGATAGCTAGAGAGAAGTCAGTGCCTGGCTGCAAAGGACAGGCTGCCTCTCTTGGTAGGGGCTAATGCAACTGGCGACTTTAAGCTGAAAGCAATGCTCATTTTCCATTCCCCAAATCTTACAGTCCCTAAAAATTGTGCAAAATGTACTTTCAAAATCCTGCTGCTCATTGTCAATGCACTTGGTCGCTCTGATAGAGATACATTAATGCAAAGAGATGAATGTTGTTTTTCATGCCTTCTAGCACAACATCCATTTGGCAGCCCAAGGATTAAGGGGTCATTTTGATGTTCATGTTTTATTATTTAAGAAACGCATTTGTAAGCCTATAGCTGCCTTAGAGAGTGATTCCTCTGATGGATCTAGGTAAAGTACATGGAAAATCTTCTGGAAATGATTCAACATTTTAGATGTCATTAAAGAATTTCATGATTCACAGGAAGATGTCAAAATATTAATATTAGAAAGAGTGTGGAAGAAATTGATTCCAACTCTCATGGATAATTTCAAGGGGTTCAAGACTTCAGTGGAGGAAGTGAGTGTAGATATGATAAAAAATAACAAAAGAACTAGAATTAGAAGTGGAGCCTGACATTGTGACTGAATTGTTACAATCTCAAAATAAAATTTTAATGGATCAGTAGTTGCTTACAGATAAGGAAAGAAAGTGATTTCTTGAGATGGAATCTACTGGTAAAGATGCTGCAAAGATGGTTGAAATGATAGCAAAGGGTTTGGAATATTACATAAACTTAGTTGATAAAGCAACAGTTTGAGAGAAATTACTCCAATTTTGAAAGAAGTTCTACTGTTGGTAAAATGTTATCTAACAGCATTGCACACTGCAGAGAAATTATTCACCAAAGGAAGAGTCAATCCAATTGGCAAACATCTTTATGGTCTTATTTTAAAAAAACTGCCACAGTCACTCCAGCCTTCAGCAACCACAGCTCTGATCAGTGAGCAGCCATCAGCATCAAGGCAACATCCTCCACCAACACAAAGATTACAAATGGCTAAAGGCTCATGTGATGTTTAGCATTTTTTTTTTTAGCAATAAAGCTTTTTTAAATTGCTATGTACTTTTTTAGATACCATGCTGTTGCACATTTAATAGAATACAGTGTAAGGCAGACAACTTTTATATGCACTGCAAAGCCAAGAGACATTTTTGTGACGAGCTTTATTGAGATATTCACTATATCATAGTGGTTTGGAACTGAACTTGCCATGTCTCCAAGGTATTCCTGTCTTCTTATCTTCCTGATGATAAGCAGTGTGGGCAATATTTATATTATGATAAGACTTTCTGTCTGGATGTAGAGAAAGATGACATAATGGTCCAAATCTTACAACAGGATGCCTGGCTATGACTTAATCATGTGGATGTACCTATAAATATCTGTATGTGTATGTATACTATTTAACGGTTGAATTCAGCCCCCGCAAAATTCATATGTTGAAGCCCTAGTTCTCCATGCTTCAGAATGTGACTGTCCTTGGGGATAGGGCCTTTAAAGAGGCAATTAAGTTTAAAAAGTTCCTTAGTATGGGCCCTAATTCAACCTGGCTTGTGTTCTTATTAGGCATCAGGAGACAGAGAGAGAAACACCAGACACATGCCCACATAAAAGAAGGATCACTTAAGGACACAGCAAGAAGGTGGGCAAGGAATGAGGTCTCAGAAGATATCAAATCTGCCAACATCTTGAACTTCGATCTAGACGTCAAAACTGACAAACTATGTCTGTTGTTTAAACCACCCAGTCTGCAGGCCTAGCAAATTAATACTCTGTGTCTATATGCACCAAAAATACTATCGCCACTCCATTTGCTACCTGATTAAAATGAAAGAGAGGAAGGAAATGGCATTAGGGAGAGACAGTGGTATTAACACACCTTATATTAGTAAATGTTGCAAAAATAAATGACACTGTATACAGGTTCCCTTGCTACACCAAAGTAGAGGATTCTTATGAAAACTTCCCTAAGCCTAGATGGCATAAAGCAAAGAAGATTCTTTACTGCTGGGCCACCAGGCAAGCCCCAAGTATGCCCTGACTCTCTACACAAAGATATTTTTATGATGCCAAATCAAAGTTTCAGCTTACTAAATGACCTAGAGTTATGTTCAATAAAATAATTCAATTTCAAATTTCCACTGAAAATAATGTGTTTTGTATTTATAACTGCTAAAAGAATTTAAAACGCTTGCACTGGAGGATATGGATGTGTTTTGTACACTTAACATCAGAATATGCAATCCTTGTGGTAGTCAGATATGAAAATTGCTATGCATATAGATTAATACCAACATAAAAAACCCACAAAAGAGAGTCACAACATTGCAAAGTAGCACTGAAACTGAAGGATAGGATTAGGCTATAGGGCTTCCCTGGTGGCTCAGATGGTAAAGAATCTGCATGCAATGTGGGAGACCTGGGTTCTATCCCTGTGTTGGGATGATCCCCTGAAGAAGGCATCCAAGCGAGTATTCTGGCCTGGAGAATTCCATGGACAGAGGAGCCTGGCAGGCTACAGTCCATGGGGTCGCAGAGTCAGACACGACTGTGTGACTTTCATCTATATATATATATATATATATATATATGTCATATGATTATAATGTAGTCATCAAGATGATCCAAAATGTAAAGATTAGGTCATTTGTCACCCCACTCCAGCACTCTCGCCTGGAAAATCCCAGGTGGAGCCTGGTAGGCTACAGTCAATGGGGTCGCGAAGAGTCGGACACGACTGAGCAACTTCACTTTCACTTTTCACTTTCATACATTGGAGAAGGAAATGGCAACCCACTCCAGTGTTCCTGCCTGGAGAATCCCAGGGACAGGGGAGCCTGGTGGGCTGCCATCTATGGGGTCGCACAGAGTCAGACACGACTGAAGTGACTTAGCAGTAGCAGCTAACTGAAATTAAAAGCAAACACTTCGTTGGTCTGAAGGTAGTGAGTTATCTCAATTGATTGTTCACAGTTAGTTACAAATTGAACTCCTCATTCTACTTTACTTTCCCCCCCTTTTCATGACAGCACTTGACTAGTCTTAAAAAAAAAAAAAGCAAACATTTATAGAGGGGAATTTGTAGGCACCAGATCTGTTGGCCACAGCTTGACAAACATTGCTCTGGATTTTACTGCTTTCTCATGTTCTATGAAAGAAAGCAAGCAAAGTCGCTCTGTAGTGTCTGACTCTTGGCAACCTCATGGACCATAGCCCACCAGGCTCCTCTGTCCATTGGATTCTCCAGGCAAGAATACTGGAGTGGGTTGCCATTTCCTTCTCCAGGGGATCTTCCCAACCCAGAGATCAAACCTGGATCTCCCACACTGCAAGCAATCCCTTTACCATCTGAGCCACCAGGGAGGCCTAGCTAATTTTCAATGTTCCTTATGGTTGATATAAATTTAAAGTTACTTTGTTTATGTACTGTTTATGAAAAGTCGGGACAGTTGAAGGACCATGAGAGCATTTTTACTCAGCTTCCCTTTAAGTTACTAACTCATTAGCTTTTCTGGAGAGAGAGAGCAGGACAACTATAATTACAAGCTGTAAACACTTTTAAATGTGTTGTTTTCAGAATATATATTCATTCTATAATTCTAAGACGAATCAAGTTGGCTTAAAACTAACAATGTTAAGTAAGATGGGCATACACCAGAGAGGACATCCATCTATAAGAGACATAAGTAATGGTGCTCTAAAAAAAAAAAATGTGCTCATCATTGCCCTCGAGAATTGCACTTGAAAAGACATATAGCCAAACTAATTTCCAGCCATGAAGAGCTATGGGAGTAGAGTGGCTACTACAAACATCTATAATTTTGCAGAATAGATGGAAAAATATGCTTCGAACATAGTAAATATAATATGTGTGTCTGTTATATAAAATAAACGATTCTTGCTGTAGCCTGGATAGCTGTGATTGGTGAGTCAACTCTTTTGTGACTACTAGTTACACCATTATTGTAACAGCATTTTTACTTAAAAAAAAAAAAGAAACTATGTGAATAAAATCTTAACATTTGGGGTCTGTTGTTTCATGTTTTTCCTTTCAATGAAGTTTTTTATATTAGGGCATTTTATGTGACAACTCCCAAAATGTGTTATTAAGAATTTAAGTGAAATAACACATTTCTCTTTGTTAAAACTAAATAAATAAAATTAATAAATAAAATAATAAAATAAATAATCCAAATAACTGTAATTTTTAACTCTGAATCTTAAAAACTATTCCTTTTGTAATCTACATATTGATACAAATTTGTTTATAAATTCAATCAATATACATTGCTGCTGCTGCTAAGTCACTTTAGTCATGTCCGACTCTGTGGGATCACACAGACGGCAGCCCACCAGGGTCCTCCATCCCCGGGATTCTCCAGGCCAGAACATTGGAGTGGGTTGCCATCTCCTTCAAAGAATGCATGCATGCTAAGTCGCTTCAGTCCTGTCCGACTCTATGCGACCCTACGGACAGCAGCCCACCAGGCTCCTCTGTCCACAGGATTCACTAGGCAAGAATGCTGGAGTGGGTTGCCATTTCCTTCTCCCAATATACATTAATGTACATATATTTATTGTTATTATTTAGCTTCAAAGTCAAGTTTGACTGGTAGCTCTCTTCATCCCCCCTGCTTTTCCTTAAGAATTTTATCAGAAAAAAAAAAGACAGGAATATTTTATAAAGCAAAATATAATTCATAACAAAGAGTATTATCCCAGTGGAATAGGGCCCAAGAATAGAGTATACTAGATTACTTTTAAACTTATTCTAGTTTGTTATAACTATATGACCTGGGAACATGAGACAACACAAACTCACTTCTTGGAATATCTTCTTGGGAATGTAAATCCATCCTCAATGATGATACCTGCAGAGCTTCTCAGAGCACTTTGTTGAGGATTTTGTAGCATCCTATCAACTTTGAAGGAAACAGCTCTGCAGTCTATAAGTGATGCCTTCCGTGCATACTAGACAGATTAGCTGTGTTTTCTCATCTGTCAACTGTGGATGATGATATTTGCTATGCATCCTTTAGACTGATGCTCTGAGAAGAACATGAATTGAAATCTGCTGATAACAGCAACCTGTGTTTAAATGTTTACACAAGGTATTACCTTTTGCAAAGCTCTTCTTTTAAAATTCTTATCCAAGGACAAGAATTACACATGTGAATTTATCACATGTATCTTGAGAAAAAGAACAAAGACCTGTTAACAATGCGACTGTTGGAAACTGGAAGTGATTCTTGTGCTTGTCAGAGTTTATAACCATTCACTAAGGGACAGACTAACCATACCTGTATGTGACCATGCAGCTGTCAAGCTTCTACACGTTGCTATTCTGTCGACGGACCGCTATCTGATTATATATTCATGGCCATTTACTTCCCTTCTAAGTGTGCTGGATGCTAGAGAGGGATTCCCTACACCTTAAATTATAAAGCAAAGGATTCTCTCCATGTGACTGTGACTTTAACATGTACACTTCCCTACAATGGTGATTCTCTTGGCTCCTCAGAAGCAAAACGACAGTGAAGGAAAATCAACTAACGCTTGTGTGGTCAATCAAGAATTTCATGGTAGCAATGTGGACTTCCGTGATTTCCTCTTAACCCATGTTTTCAGCCCTCCTTCTCTCCCCAAGGTAAATAAGCAAATGGAACACTTCTACAATGATGAGGTCCATTTAGTTTAATTGCATTTACACAATTTTTAATTGAAGCATTCAATATTTTCTGTTTGACATAACATATTTGAAGGCAAGACTGTAGTTATTCATTTCTTAACCTTGCTTCACACAGGCACAAGCACACAAAATTGTTCACGTTTTCTTTCAATACCTGTGTTGTAATAGCTCATTATTTGTGCTACGGTAAGGGAGGTGAATGCAATCCACACTCTAATACTAGAGCTTATATAGTCTTAATAATGTTTGGAGGGACTGAGAAGCAAAGACATCGTTCAGAAGGAGGTTTCGTTAGAAGATGGTTTTCAGAGGAGTATACGCAGCTGATATTGCAAGGAAAATATTTAAAAGGATTAAAAATACAGAAAAAATGTCTTTTGTTGAGACAGGAACTTCTTGTAGAGGACAGATAAACATAAAATGCCAGGCATTCAGTCAACCTCAGAGAGTGGCATTCACGTGGAGGGATAAGGGATCTCTAAGAGAGAGGGACAGACCACAATAAACTGCTCATTTTATTAGCGGAGCCAGTGTCGGCTAGAGTATGACCCAGTACCCACAGCTAGCTCACCACCATTACCAAATATCGTATTTGTGACAGGCATGGACTGGGATCAAATAAGATGCCTCCAGAAGCATATCTGAACACGGGCAGAGACAAGGAGACTGTGCAAGCCACAGAAAGGCTCAGACACCCTTCTCCTCACTAACCAGAGGGAATGCTGCATCTCATAAAACCAGCTGCATGTTTAATTCTCATTTATTATTTCCATTTACTGTTAAAGTACAATGTGCACCCACATGAAGCAAGTCAGCCAGAGAAAGACACATAACCTATGACTCCATTTACATGTAGCGTACAGAAAGCAAGAACAAAAATAAACAAGCAAATCAGACCAAACAAAATCAAACACACAGATGCAAAGAGCAGACCAGAAGTTGCCAGAGGGGACATGGGTAAGGGATCAGACAGGTAAAGGGGATCAACTGTTCGGTGACAGACGGAAGTTAAAGTTTGGGCAGTGAGCACACTGTAGTGTGTACATAAGTTGAAATATAAGGTTGTATGCATAAGACTTATACAGCGTTACCAACCAGTGTCACCTCTGCTAGGGAAAAAAAAAAAACACATGGCACCAGTTTATCTCTATTCTAACATGACTCAATCCAGAGCAAACTCCTGCTTCCCTGAAGCCTTCCCAAGGCTCCTAACACAAGTCCAGATCATATGGCAAGCCTGTTCTAACTCTCTCATGAAGATGTGCCATTGGTCCCATGGTGTGTGGCCTCTGTGTTACAGTGAGTAATACAGCCACTGTATTACTTTGACTGTGGCTGTGTTCCTGGTAGATTTAGCTGGTGAGCATGAATATATATCAAAACAGTAATGACAACAGTTGGCCGCAGTTGAAATGATGGAGGAAACTAGGAGGACCTCTAAATCCCCCATGGCCACTGAGTGGTGAAACCATCCCCTGCAATTAGGGGTGAAGATGGTGCAACACATTTGAACATATGACTGGGAAAGGAGGAAGAAAAAATGACTTTTTAAAAAAAATTAATTTCATGAGTTATATTCACAGGGAAATACCCAAAATATATTTGAAAGTTAGCAAACAAAAATAGTTCAATGAGATGAAGGATCAAACCTCAGCTCCATAATTCCACAAGAAGAGAAAATTTATTTCCATTCGTCAGAAGTTCCTTGGTATTAATGAAAGGGCTTAAGAAAACATGCACTATTTATTTAAATGATGCACAGTAAAAATAAGGAGCGTGAATAGGACAGATGGCTAGGGAGTTAAAACTCTACAAGATAAATAACTTGTTTTCATTTAAAGCTCAGTGATTTTCAACAGTTTTTAATGATGGCCCCTGCAATTTTACATATATTCTTTCCAGAAAGACATGGAACCTAGAGTCTTAGAATAACAAGAGAAAGATAAACATCATGTTTATCAGAACGGATAGGGAAGAGTATACACAAAAGTAGGAAGCTGCCGGAAAAAATATATAAAACTGCACTCTCTTCCTGAAAACACAACAGAAGTTGAAGACGCTAATTGCTAAGGGACAGAATAGTTCTGCGTCCTTCATGTTTCGGGATTTTTTTATGAAGATTCGACAAACAAATTATTTACGTCAGTTCCTGTTTTGATTCTACCAGAGATTAGTATCTGAATTTGCCCTCCCCAAGAAGTGAATAGAAGTTAACGAAAGCTTTCTGCATGGGGACGTTTTCAGGAGGGCACTTCAGGCTGACTCTAGCTGACGAGTGCTCTGTTACCCACATTAGGGCACTTTTTATAACGCCTCTAATTCCCTCATCTCTCCTCTCTACCAATCATGTGGATAAGTTATATGTACAGTGGTTTTAAATTGGGGGGCACACGATCAAGGGGTCTAGACCTGTGGGGGGTAACCTGATCTGGGGAAAGGATGTCATTGAGCCTCCAATAATGTGTAAAAATGCCAAAATCTTAGTGCAAGACACCCTCTATTTCATGCTCTTAGAGTCTACAATTTCCACCTGGAGGACTCAGATAGCAAAACTCCAGCTCCTGATTCACTGTGTTTAAATGTTCATTAGCCAGGGGGGCGTAAATTGGGCAGATTGCGATGAGCATACATGCGCTACCATGTATAAAACAAATAACTAAAAAGAACCTTTTCTAAAGCTCAGACTGAAAGCAAAGGTGAAAAGAAGTTCATTCGCTTTGTCGGAGGAGAATGCCAATAGGTTTCAACTACTGTGCAACATTTAGGTAAAGGACATAGCCTAGGGGGGAGGAAAATTCCCTTATTTGCAAACTAGTTTTTGTTTGTCCTTCTTTGATACAGTGCAAAATAAAATAGCACCTAAGATAGATACTCCTAAACGTGTTCTACACAGTGACAGAAACACGTTCTTTTAACCTCCAAAATGTCATCCACATTGATGAATTAACAGGCCTGCTCTGTAAGTCTTTTTACTTCCTGCAGCAACACTTCCTGGTACATACTAGTGATGCACAGAGGCACAGTGGAGCTTTTCTAATCTCTTTGTTATGAGTGTGGGTATGAATGTGAACATATCTGGATTTTTGGCAGAGTTTGCACCAGGTTTTTACTGAGTGAGGTCATTCTGGCTGTTAATTCAAAGCAAGGAAAATCTAGACTATTTTGGTTTTGGGTGTGGCAGGCAAAGAGGAAACAATGTCTTTCAAGCATTTGTAATGCGTCTTAGCAGGCAAGACATTTAAGAAGATTCATAAGCAGTTCTTGGTTGTATGACATAGAACTGAATCACAAAACATATGCTGAAAGCCCAAAATGTACCAGCCAATGTGTCTTACACTATTGGAACCATATGGTGGATACACTTCTTCCAATTTAAAAAATATACTACACTCCCATTGTAGCAAGAACAGTGATGGCAATTATAATAATTATGACTGGGGTCCCACTGTACCTACAGCACTATTCTGATTGTTCTTTGAGTGTCTCTACAGGTTTCTTCTTCCTGAGTACCAACAGAGATAGAGAAGGGTAAGTTTGTTCCTTATCAATCATATGAATGGGAGATGCTCTGTCACTCTTTAAGAAATGCTAACTCCCAGTTGAAAATTTATGAATTCTTTACTCTCAGCATCCTCAAAGGTTAATTCTGCATTCTTTTCTATCCCATAATGTCACTTTTCTCTTTCTTAATAGTTATTAAAAATAATTTTTGTAAAAATGCTCAAGCAGTATTGAGAGTCTTTAAACAATGGCAGGTGGTTTTATATATCCCAGTGTTTCAATTAAATTTTTACTCATTTAATTCTTACTTTTTTCCATTCAGGGTAGATAATGAAAGTTTTAAACTTTTATTTTTGTGTGTGTGATTAGTTTAAAATCACAAAGCTGGCAGAGACTTCTCTAGTGGTCCAATGGTTAAGATTCTCCTCTTCCAATGCAAGAAGAATGGATTCAGTCCCTGTTTGATGAACTAAGATCCCACATGCTATTATCCCCTCCCCGAAAAAAAATTTTTTACAAAGCTGATGAGTTAAAGACTGAGACCAGAAATAGTGCCTATTGTTTTTCCATGTCACCACAGGGCTTCCTTTATAGGAGAAATGGGATGAGGAAGCAAAGAAGGGTGGTCCAGGATGAGCATCCTTGATGGTACAGGCTATTAATTTGGAATGAAAGGAAAAGATTTTTAAACTAAAATGGAAGCATGGTTCCTTTGATCTAGTCCATGTTGAAAAGGAGCTCAGATCTTTTACACTGTCTAAGGAAGATAGTTTTCACAGATCAGCCTCTGAAGCTTATATTAGTTTTTGTATGTGAATCAATAAAATACCTTTATACTATGTGTAGCATATTTACATAAATTTTCAAGTCGGCAAGAATCTTTTTTTTAATTTACTGCTTTGTCCCCAACATTGAAAGCCTGTTGATATACTATATTAATGATTAATGCCTTGGTTGGTGATAAAAGAAAGATGGACCATTTACATAAATCAAAATTTGCATCTAGAAAGTTATTATAAATTAAGGTTTCATTTGGCTTTTAATTATTTGACAGTGTTCATCCATAACCACTATTTAATTTCCTTTATCAAATCAGCATATGTATGAGAAAAAGTTCAACTGATATTTACTATCTAACCAGAAAGAAATGTCAGAAATGCAAAAAGAATTAAGTGTAAATGGGTAGTAGACATTATATTTTCAGAGCATTGGTTTCATATAGACCTTTCTACTAAACGCAGTGATGACAATGTAAATTGTTTTCTCCATATCCTTCTACCCAGCTATCTAGGGCAGGAGTTTGAAATAAAATGCTGGCACCACTCTGCCCTCTTATCTTTTCCTTCTCCTCCCATCACAATTCTCTGTCAGGTATGTATTAAATATTGAGCCAGAAAAAGAGGAAATGACATCCTTAAACTCCCATGCACCGCTAAGTACAACTATAATTCACATGTAAAAGGATGTTTTCTAAATGTTCATACTTTTTGTGTGTGTTTCCTAAGATTTTACCGTCCACTCCTTCATCCAAACTTAATTTTTCTTCTCATTTCCAATCTCTTTCGATGTCATTTGTTGTATATTTTAATGTCAGATTAATTTTTCCTAAACCCTGAATTTTCATGGCTATTCCTTGCCCACAAATTTTCAATGGTTTTCCATGACTTAAAAAAATGTTAAGCTCTAATGTCAAACATCAAGATTCTCCCTAATTTAGCTCAACATTATTCCTGGGATTACAGGAACACTGGGAGGGCCCTAGTGTTGTGTCAGTGACCCACAGTCATTCTCATCTGTGTTCTGTTACGCCTCATATATCCTACGCTCTTTCCATTCAAACTATCTCAATATTTTAGAACCTGGTTTAAGCCAAATTATTTTCATTATAGTCCTCTGAATCATTTCAGACTATAGCCTTTCTAACCACTCCCAAACACGCCAAATTAGCTCTCTGTTTTGTAAATCTTTATGCCCATATGTTGATACTACTAGAAAATTCTGCAGTGTTTTAACTTTGTGTTAGTACATCTCACCTGTCCAAATAAATTGTCCACTGTTTAAAGGAAAAGAATTCTTCTTAACATTTTAATTCTTCATAGCATTTATTCTCATGTTATATAGAGTGTCTCAGATGTTCAGGCAAAATTTGGTCTTTGAAATCTGGACTTTACTCTGAACCAGAATTCTTTTCTGTTTGTCTCTCTCTTTGTACTTTATTATTATTATTATTATGACCAGGAGAATTAATGAATGAATGAAATCAGTATTTCTGAAATATTAACTTAATTACAGAATCAATAATAATGTCAGGATAATAATGGTAAGGATTTAGGATAGAAACAGTGTAGATACCTGAGTGATAAGTATTTGAATCAAGTAAATGTAATGAGAATCTAAAGAACTAGGAATGTTTGAGGGATATTTTGCTGTAATATAGTTGAAAAAACAAATACCCTATATGTTACTGCATTTCCAAATATTAAGCTGGTCTTAGAAAAGGCAGAGGAACCAGAGATCAAATTGCCAACATCCTCTGGATCATTAAAAAAGCAAGAGAGTTCCAGAAAAACATCTATTTCTGCTTTCTTGACTATGCCAAAGCCTTTGACTGTGTGGGTCACAATCAACTGCGGAAAATTCTGAAAGAGATGGGAATACCAGACCACCTGACCTGCCTCTTGAGAAACCTATATACAGGTCAGGAGGCAACAGTTAGAACTGGACATGAAACAACAGACTGGTTCCAAATAGGAAAAGGAGTACGTCAAGGCTGTATAGTGTCACCCTGCTTATTTAACTTATATGCAGAGTACACCATGAGAAACACTGGGCTGGAAGAAGCACAAACTGGAATCAAGATTGCAGGGAGAAATATCAATCACCTCAGATATGCAGATGGCACTGCCCTTATGGCAGAAAGTGAAGAGGAACTAAAAAGCCTCTTGAGGAAAGTGAAAGAGGAGAGCGGTAAAGTTGGCTTAAAGCTCAACATTCAGAAAACGAAGATCATGGCATCCGGTCCCATCACTTCATGGGAAATAGATGGGAAACAGTGGAAACAGTGTCAGGCTTTATTTTTGGGGGCTCCAAAATCACTGCAAATGGTGACTGCAGCCATGAAATTAAAAGACTCCTACTCCTTGGAAGGAAAGTTATGACCAACCTAGATAGCACATTCAAAAGCAGAGACATTAATTTGCCAACTAAGGTCCGTCTAGTCAAGGCTATGGTTTTTCCAGTGGTCATGTATGGATGTGAGAGTTGGACTGTGAAGAAAGCTGAGTGCTGAAGAATTGATGCATTTGAACTGTGGTGGTGGAGAAGACTCTTGAGAGTCCCTGGGACTGCAAGGAGATCCAACCAGTCCATCCTAAAGGAGACCAGTTCTGGATGTTCATTGGAAGGACTGATGCTAAGGCTGAAATTTCAATACTTTGGCCACCTCATGTGAAGAACTGATTCATTGGAGAAGATCTTGATGCTGGGAGGGATTGGGAGCAAGAGGAGAAGGGGACAACAGAGGATGAGATGGTTGGATGGCATCACCAACTCAATGCACATGAGTTTGGGTGAACTCCGGAAGTTGGTGATGAATAGGGAAGCCTGGCATGCTGTGCTTCATGGGGTCTCAAAGAGTCGGACACGACTGAGTGACTGAACTGAACTGGGATCATTTTCAAGTTTTTCAATCATATTTGAACTAATTTTGGTAATTTTTATCACTGAACCATTATTGTAACTCTCCAAAATAGCTATAATATGTGCAATTGACAATGTAATTTTGAAAGTAAAATACTATTTATGAAAAGCCTTTAAAAGTTTTTGACATAGAAGAAGCATGCTACATCTATTTGTGAAAGTGGTACCTTAAAGTCATAGGTGCAGATATTGATAAAGTTACTCTTTAGTACTTGAAGCTTCAACAATACTTATAAGTAACCATATGATTTTTGATGTGTGCTTCCTTTTTTCCTTCCACTTGCCTATACCCTGATTTCTCACTTTCATATCACTCATTCTGATCTTTAATAGTAGTGGATAAAGGAATCAGTCACCTTCAATCTGCTCTTTTAGAGCTTGCAAAAGTTTTAATATTGTACAGATAATTGTACAATTGCACAAATAATCAAACTGATGTATTTTCACTGCAAACAAACTGAGATATAAGATAAAGTGTGCATGTGTGCTAAGTCACTACAGTCGTGTCTCACTCTGTGTGACCCTATGGACTGTAGCCTGGCAGGCTCCTCTGTCCATGGGATTTTTCAAGTAAGAGTAGGTTGCCATTTCCTACTCCAGGGGATCTTCCTGACCCAGGGTTTGAACACATGTCTCCTTTATGCCCTGTATTGGCAGGTGGATTCTTTACCACTGTGCCGCCTGGGAAGTCCTAGATACACAAATAGATAAACACATATCGATAGATAGATATGGAAATGATGGATAGTTTCCTGATAACGCTCTATCAGATATTTTAATGAAAACCACTTACTTTAAAAAATTTTTTCAGTAACAGACTTCCCATGAAGGGAAGATGGGTTGGTCTAATTGAGTAAGTTACTGTGTGCAGTCAATACTTAGATCATTGACAGATCAAATCCATAAATGAAAATGAGCAAAACAGAAAAGCTTTTATACATCCTACTCTGCAATCTTAAAGAAAGAAAAATTACACATTGAGGGTATTCAGCATCAAGAAGATGAGATGGAAGGAATAGATATTCACAAGAGCCCTCTCAGTCTATGGATTTGTAAATTCTGGACCTCCTAGAAAGAAATAAAATTAATTTTAGTTGAAGGGAAGTTTTCCTGACAATTGTAATCTTCTTTTGAATAATTTCTCAGTGCAGAATCTGTGTGGAATAAACATGAGGCTTGGTTATTACACATGGGCCATAGACAGCAGACACCAGAATTCATAGTCAGACAGCACTCTTACAAACTCAGTTATAATTATTAGAAAGAGTATTCCAAGTTCTTCTATTTTTATCTTTCGAATGTCAACAGTAAAGCTTAGAATATTCAGTTAGGAGGCTTTATATGTGATGTAGAAAATCATTACTCATTTTGAAGTCTGAGATAATTTTATCAATTTTATAGTGTTGGATAAAAAATTATCACAAAAGCTTGGACTTAACATCAGTTTACTATCTCCAAGTGTCTGTAGTTCTGTAGTCTAGGCAGACGGGATTGGGTGCTCAGCTCAGGGTCTTGTGCAGGCTGCATGATAAGCCACTTCAGTCATGTCCAACTCTCTGCAATTCTACGGACTGTAGCCCGTCAGGCTCCTCTGTCCATGGGATTCTCCAGGCAAGAATACTGGAGTGGGTTGCCATGTCTTCCTCCAGGGATCTTCCTGATCAGACGCATGTCTCTGAAGTCTCCTGCACTGGCAGGCAGATTCATTACCACTAGTGCCACGTGTAAAGCTCCTAGGGTCTCACGAGGCCTAAATCAAAGTGATAGTAGAGCTGCACTCCACCCTGAAGACACTAAAGCTAAATCTGCCTTCAATATTTTTCAGTTTGTTGACAGAATTTTCAGTCTATTTGGTTGTAAGAGTGAGATGTTCATTTCATTGCTGTATTATCTGTAGATCATTCTTGTTTTTTAGAGGTCACCTATATTCCTTGGTTAGTACCCTCAACACCTCATCTTCAAAGCCAGAAATGGTAGGTCAAAGTCTTTTTATTCTTCATGTATCTTTAACTAGCTCTTATGCTATCTTCCTGATTTTCTTTTCTTCTGACTTATTTTTATGATTTTCGTGTAATTATGTAACTCTATCTGGCCAACTAGAACAATCCAAGATAATTTCCTTATATTGAGGTAAGCTAATTAATAACATTGATTTACATCTGCTAAGTGACTTTTATAATATAACACTATCTGAAACAGGGGAGAATGACCCTGGAGGCCAAAATTCTGCTTATGGTGCTAATGAAGAAGAAGGCTCTGATTTGGGAGATGATAGTAAGAAGAGGTAACATAAAAGGAAGGGAACTGGAGAATGACTTGACAAGGTTTTGTCTGCGTTTACTTACCCGGTGCTTCAGTTTAAAGAACGAGCCATGCCAAGAGTAGTTAAAGGGACTTGATAAAGTCAAATCTGTGGCTTCCATGCTCTGTGTTAGGAGGTTGGAAAGAGTTGCTGTTTAACACTGCCTCCTCTCTCAACCTGGAGCATGACCAGAGATATTTGATTTAGCTTTCTCAAGAAACTCATATTCTCCTGTTTTCGAAATGTTGAGTTAAATGGCAGTTGCCCCTCCATGAAGCCTGCTGTGTCAAGATGAGTTGATTCTGAGTCAAGGGTTGGACACATGGAGAGCCAGAAAGTGGGTCGGGGTGAAAACACTTGCTTTTAAAAAATATTCTCAATAATAGACTTCCCGTGAAGGGCAGACGGGGTTTGACTTCCTTATGCATCACCCTAATGGTTGTCCCTTGTTCTGAAGTTCCCTTACTGGTCTTCATTTTTCTCAAACAAGCCAAGCTTCTTCTAACTAGAGAGCTTTTGTCTTAACTGCTCTTCATTTATATCTTACTGAAACTCTCCTTGAACTGTTTCTTATAATTTAGGTTATAAGTTATAAGAATTTAACAATTCTGCCACCATTCAAGAATCTGTAGCCAGCAAGATGTTCAGCTTGACAGAATGAGTGGACCTTGATCAGGCCATGAGTCGCACTGTAGGAAAACTCAGCTACGAATGGCAGCGAGGCAAGAAGCCACTGTTGGCTCTATTTTCAGTTTCTTAAGGAACCTCCATGCTGTTCTCCATAGTGGCTACTCCAATTCACATTCCTACTAAGAGTAATAGGAGGGTTCCCTTTTCTCCAATCTTCTACAGGATTTGTTAGCGCAGGAAACTCTGCCCAATATTCTGTGATAACTTAAATGAGAAAAGAATCTGAAAAAAGAATAGGTACATGTATCTGTATAGCTGAATCATTTTGCTGTACACCTGACACTAATATAACATTATTAATCAACTGTATCCAATATAAAATGAAAGCATTTGAACAAAGAAGCCCCTCGTGGAAAAGAGGAATGATAGGAATCCAGAGGATTTCTAAATTGCTCATCTTGACACAGCGACGTGTTATACTTTCTCCTTACCCAGTATGAGTCCTCTTGGGAAAAGAAACAAGAAAAGTAGTTAACTGAATAATAAGTTTGAGCCTTTAAATAATATGGCCTTCTGATTACCACTGTGTGGGAGACTTGGAGAAAAGCTCATTGTGTGCTAAACAACACCTATAATTTTTTTAGTAGTAAAGAAAAATAATCTGAAGTGGGCAACATTTAGCTATTCTACCCAAAAGTTGATGGCACGTTTCAGACAAAAGAAGGAAATGGCAACCCACTCCAGAATTCTTGCCTGGAGAATCCCATGGTGGGCTACAGTCCATGGGGTCGCAAAGAGTCAGACACGACTGAGTGACTTCACTTTCAGACAACTGAGTGCTGTAATACAGACATTTAGTAGTTAAACTTTATTAGCAAAGCAGTTACAAAACAGTTCATGAATTTCATTTTGTAAACTTTATGAAGTTTCACTACAGAGGTGCTCTCCTTAGAATCAAAATCAAAGAGAAAGCTGCAAAATTCAAAGATGGGATGCACAAATAGTGATTAACTAATGAGGTTTATCCTTAAGGACATATTCAGAACTTTCTAGATATTTATGCAGGAGTATTGACTTTGTATAAGAAATTTGTCAACTCCACTTTGTCAGTACCTCTAACCATTAATGAGACTCCACCCTAAACATTAGTCATTCTAGTTGAGGGAACACCAGTTGAACCAATTAAATGCAATTCCTCAGTGTGATGATGGAAAAACTCATATTGGCTCCCCTGGGAGTATATGCTTTTTGCTATAAAGTAGAATTAAATCATCCCAGGGGTATGAATTTTTGATTAAGGCAATAGATGCCCTTATATTCAAAGCTCAAGATAACAGACACATATGTATTATAAAACTATGTAACTTGACACTTTTAAGTAAATTAATATTATAACACATAGTCTCTTAATGTGAATTATTTTTAGCATGAATAAAATCAGATGGTAATGGAAGACATCTGTGCTACTAAGCTGCTAAGTCACTTCAGTTGTGTCCGACTCTGTGAGATCCCAGAGATGGCAGCCCGCCAGGCTCCCCCATCCCTGGGATTCTCCAGGCAAGAACACTGGAGTGGGTTGCCATTTCCTTCTCCAATGCATGAAAGTGAAAAGTGAAAGGGAAGTTGCTCAGTCGTGTCCAACTCTTTGCGACCCCATGGACTGCAGCCTACCAGGCTCTTCTGTCCATGGGATTCTCCAGGCAAGAGTACTGGAGTGGGGTGCCATTGCCTTCTCAAGATGTCTGTGAGGTAATATTAAAGCTAAAACCTAAAGTATAAGAAACAGTTCAAGGGAACTTATAGTAAGATATAAATAAGTAAAATAAGACAAAGTCTTTCTAGTTAGAAGAAGCTTGGCTTATTTGAGAAAAATGAAGAAGATTAAAGGAAATTCAGAACAAGGAACAATTATTAGGGTGGTACGCAAAGAAGTCAAAGAAGAATGCAAGGCAGGTTACATCCCGAATGACCTTGCAGCCCCAGGATAGTATTTGCATATTGCAATACATGAAATGCTAGCAGATTGGAGATTCGGAGATGGACATAACATAATATGATTTATATTTATAAAGGATTATTCTGGTTCCTAGGGACTGTTGAGAAATACTATTCTAAAGGAAGAGACAAATTAGAGTCTGGAGCTGTACTCCTGAAAAGATCAAGGTATTTTGCAGTTACAGAGAAAGTAGGGAGTAGCAATTCAATTTTAAATAAAATATAAATTTAGCATGATTTGCTTATGATAGGATTAGCAATCCAGGCCTGAATACTTGCATCTTTTCAAAATCATTGTGTTGAAACCTAAACCCCAGTATGATTGTGTTTGGAGGAGGGGCATTTGGGAGATGATTAGATAATGAGGCTGGAGCCCTTTTGTATGGGATGAATGCCATTATAAGCCATTATAAGAGATCTCTTGCCCATTGTGCCATTGCATATCTTGGACATGCTAGAAGTTGGTCCTTTATGAAATAGGAAACATAGATAACAATCTACTGTTGCAGAGTTGTAGATGTAATGATGCTATTTCTTTATTATTCTTATGATAAAACTTTTAAAGGAGGCTCCATGACATTCATTTAAAGAATAGGTCAGTTGCATATCAGATATACATGCATAGGTTTTCTTCTCTTCTTTTCCTGATTCTTGTGCTTTCTATAGAAATTGTGTCTATAATTATAAATACTCACACAAACATGCTTCTTCTACACAAATGAATTTCACTGATAACCTGATGACAGAAGTTTCACAATGTGTCTATACCCTTGTGTTGATTTATAAGGATATA
Source organism: Ovis canadensis (assembly GCF_042477335.2). Lineage (NCBI taxonomy): Eukaryota > Metazoa > Chordata > Mammalia > Artiodactyla > Bovidae > Ovis > Ovis canadensis. Next base: position 106,275,682 of record NC_091251.1, read on the forward strand.
ACAATATAGCCGTATGTATCAAAGAAATATATTCTGTACATCTGGAATCACACACATAGCTACACACAGACTCCCTCCCATGCACACACATACCATGTATATGGTATTTATCAATAATAGCTCTTAAAACAAGGGTAAACATATATACTAAAAACAAAATATATTTTAAATATAGAAAATGTCAAAGATACGTGCTATTTTGCAATTATAAGTTCATGTCATTAAAGAAAATAGGTATTTTCCAATTGTGGAAAAAGTTTTATAAGTCATAACACCCTGCTGTGAAATTTTATGTACTTGAGTGTATTTGGGAAACAGCATGGAATATGTCCACAATCATAGCAGCATGTATTCCCCAAAAGTATATGTTCGCTGAAAATCAACTACTATTGAAAAATAAAAAAAAGTTTTTATTCTTAAGAGGTTATGAATTACTCTTAAGTAATCCTTATTAATTTGATTGAAAGCTTAAGGCAGAGAGAATTTATCTCTCAGGGACATCTGGATACAAAAATAATTTGCACGGGACAATGGACAATGCAATAGTCAACACAGTGAATTGGCTGCCATAGGAAGTGACCACAACAAATACAAGCACTGCAGATAAATTGTAATAAGTTTTTAGTATTTAATAGATTTTTCAGAACTTACCTAGTTGCTCTTTTAACTTGACTCTTTATTAAGACATGCCAGATTAAAATATAGGAGACTATGTATTGAAATATTTTACTAATGAGCAGAGCAAGTGGAAATAAATGGCTGACACCTGTAGGATATTATGCCATTTTTATGTGTGGAAAATTGCATGGAATTTTGACACTTTTAGAATATGGTTAAAGAGGCACCTCACACATTATGCCATTGACTTTCCAATAAACCACTAAATTCTTTTTTACTTCTAACATAACTATTTAACTGCTAAACCAACATAACCCTGCCCAAAGCCTCAGTAAATTGTGCAGACATTTCCATCCCAAAGAGGTAGGATTCAATGGCCTGGGTGCAAAGATCATTACGCAGTGCAGACCGCAAGCAAGAGGTTAGTGTCTTCTGAATTTCATGAATAAAATGCTTTTTATCATGGTGGTGCATTCTTCACATTTGCCTAGTTATTGCAAATAAAGTGCAGCAAACTCAGGCTTGTGCCTAGTTTGAGAGTTAGAAATAGAAGCAAAATCATTACCACTTCATAGAGATGCTATGTACTCTTGTCTTCCCCCACTGTCAGGAAGACCAAAGGAAATACTGTATAAAAGCTCAGAAAGCATGTGAGTATTATTAAAGTGCTCACATCTTCTCAGATTAGCCTGATTCATTGGTCTGATTTAGCCACTCCTCACGCTAACGATAAGTCTAATCCTACTCTGGAGTCTTTCATTTATTAGGTTCCTATTTTCTTTGACACTATTTAGTGACCTTTAGAGGGTCTCATTAACTTAGTGCTTTTAACTTGATAGATATTGTAAAGTCAAGGATGAGTGACTGTTGAATATATTAATGAATAAATATATGAATAAATTAATAAAGTATGTACTGATAAATGTAACAGACAGAGTAGATTTTAAAAATAAAATAGGAATAGCTATATTCATAGCCCTAATATGCATCTATATATCCCTTGCTGAATTAATTCAGCCTCTCATAACATCAATTCTGCAGTATAGGGATTTTCTTTTATTGCGTCTCTATATGTTTCCATTAATTTTGTGGATATGTATCTGTATTAGTCTGGGTTTTCCAGAAAAACAGAACCAGTAGGAACTGTTTATAAGAAAGAAATTTATTATAAAAATTTAGTCTAACTGGTTATGGAGGCTGAGAAATTCCAAAATCTGCAATCAATCAGAAAGCTGGATACCCAGAAGGCCAATGTCATAGTTCTGGTTCTGGTCCAAAGGCTTGATTATCAGGTAAGTCAATAGTTAAGTTCTAGTCCATGTCCATATGTGAAGGCAGAAGAAGACCAATGTCTCAGCTTGAAGACAGTCAGGGAAAGAGCAAGTCTTACTCAGACTTTTTGTTCTATTCAGATCTCCAAGGGAATATATGAGACCCACTTACATTAGGGAGGGAAATTTGCTTTCTTCAGCCTATCACACTAACTATGAATTTCATCCAGAAAGCCCCTCAAAGACACACCCAGCATAATGCTAAATCAAATATCTGGGCACTCCATGACCTAGTCAGGTAGAGACATAAAATTAACTATCACAAATTAGTCACTGATGTGCAAAGCCCCCACCCAAATGAGCACTGCATCAGAACCCATTACTTAGAATAGAAATGAAGAGTGATCCTTAGCCATCACATTGCTAAAAAATAACCATGACATAAATTTCACACACAAAATACATATTTTCTTTATTTTCTTATGTAGTACAGCACTAAATTAAAAGCTTTAAGATTATTTAGCCAAACTAGGTATATAGCAGGTGTCAGATACTGAACTACCTTTTAGCAATACAATAGGCTAATGCCAAAAGATATGGATGTCCTTTTGAACCTCATGCTTTAGTTGAAAGGACAAAGAAGACACTAGCATAGTGTTCATTTTGTTGTCTTTATACAACAGAGTGATCTTCAAAAAGAAAAGAAGAAGAGAAAGGGGGTAAAACAGAAAAGAAAACAGTTGAGATGAATGAATAAGAAATCAACATGGATAAAAAGACTATTTTAGGTATGTCCAACCCTAGGTCTTTAATATCCCTCAGTGCAAACATTTGCCTTCAGTCAAACCAAAATCCCTACTATATAGTTTTCTACAGTAATAAATTCTCTTTATACTCTTGTTTCCGTAGCTCCTAGCCCTCATTTTCTATTAAAAACTTTTTTGATATGTACTAGGAACACTTTATCATGAGTTGAGAAGTAGACTACCAATAAATAATATCGTTATGCTTTTTATGGGTAGACATTAACTGTCAGCATAAATAAGATAAATTATTCATACAATTCCATAGCAAAGGGAAGTGAAAGTAACAGAGCAATGATATCATCAAATAACCCAGTTCTTTCACTCTCATTTTCCTTCTACAGGGTCACGTTGTCTCCTGCCTGGATCCTAGCCCAAATATGGCAAGGGTGGGGTTTCCTAGAGGTACTTCTTCCTCACTCGTCTCCAGTAGAGAAGAGATTCAATCTGACGGATCTCCTTAGAAGACATGAAAGTGCAAGTGATAGTGTCTGACTTTTCGTAACCCCATGAAAAGTAGGGACTGTAGTCTGCCAAGCTCTTCTGTGCATGGAATTCTCCAGGCAAGAATACTGGAGTGAATCTATTCCCTTGTCTAAAGGGTCTTCCCAGCTCAGGGATCAAACCTAGGTCTCCTGCATTACAGGCAAATTCTTTACCATCTGAGCCACCAGGGAAGCATGGATGGTGTCAAATTTCCCATAGTCACATCACCTCCAAAATGAATATCTGGGATTGTTGGGAAGTGGAGTGCTGGTGGGGAGTAGTTGGCAAAGGTTATCATTGCTATCATAAAAATATTTAAAATATTGGGATATATAACACCAGAACTAAATTCACTAGTAATAACGTCTAAAATATGTGTGATTTGCAGTTGAGTCCCTTTGTTATGGCCAGAGTTTTAGCATTTGAAATTAACATCATTAATGGGTTAGCCAACCAGTCCATTCTAAAGGAGATCAGTCCTGGGTGTTCTTTGGAAGGAATGATTCTAAAGCTGAAACTCCAGTACTTTGGCCACCTCATGTGAAGAGTTGACTCATTGGAAAAGACTGATGATGGGAGGGATTGGGGGCAGGAGGAGACAGGGACGACAGAGGATGAGATGGCTGGATGGCATCACTAACTTGATGGACGTGAGTTTGAGTGAATTCCGGAAGTTGGTGATGGACAGGGAAGCCTGGCGTGCTGCGATTCATGGGGTCGCAAAGAGTTGGACATGACTGAGTGACTGAACTGAACTGAAGTACTAGTAATCTATATTATATGTATATCATTTTTTAGCAATGACCAACAAGGTTAGATAATTTATATGCTGTAGAAAAGTATACAGGGAAGTCTCCTAACAAATCCAGTCTGAAGCAGAGTTAAGATAAGCTTATATATCACATGAGAAAATTCTGTAAAAAATAAAATTTTGTTAATGATAATCACAATCTATATGATGTTAACAGTTATGCAAATTTCAGTCATAATTTTTCTTAGTCTTTACTTAATTGAGAGTTCCCAAACATGAAACCAGTGTACAACAAAGATGTGAGTGTGAATCTGGGCTCCAAGACTGGTTTATCAGGTTAAGAGTCAATCCTATTCTTTAGTAAATTATTTTCTTTTGCTTTCTCTGCAAAAATGGGTTCATAAGCCTTTTGGGGTTGGCTTCTTAACGGTTTCCATTTAGACATGCCCTGAAGTAATTCCTACCAGGATTCAATTCCGTGGTTAACTTTGTCCTTTACAGTTAGACTTGATGATAGTGAAGAGCCCTTGTGTGACTCATATTCCGTGTTTCTACAAAAGTTTAATACCAAAAATGGACCCTGAAATTCAGCAGCAGAAATATCTCCATAGCAATGATAATTGCAAATGAAAGAAATTAGCAAATTTCTTCCTTAAATTATTGCAAATATACAATGAAAATTTCTTGTTAATTCAGCCAGTTCATTTTCATTAGGTTGGGTCCCATTCACTGTGTGGTGAAGGGCATTTATTTTTACTGACTACAGCACTAGACAATCCACTTCATTAGGCTCAGTTAATTTATACATTTCTCTCTCCTTCTCCTCCCTATTTTCACCCTTGCCTTCCCCTCCCTCTCTCCCTTCCTTCTTACCTCTCTCCCTCCCTCCCTCTCTTCCTTCCTTCTTTCCATCAACACAGATTTAACTAAATTATGCCTTATCTAAATCATATTTCAGTGACCTGAAATACTGCACTGAAGGGTACAACACTTTTTCTTCCATGATTCCCTAAAAGATGCATTACATGACTTTATGCCCTATGTGATCTCATTATGAGGTTGAAGTTAAACTGCTCTTCAGTTCAGTTCAGTTCAGTCGCTCAGTCGTGTCCGACTCTTTGCGACCCCATGAATCACAGCACGCCAGGCCTCCCTGTCCATCACCAACTCCCGGAATTCACTCAGACTTGGGTCCATCAAGTCAGTGATGCCATCCAGCCATCTCATCCTCTATTGTCCCCTTCTCCTCCTGCCCCCAATCCCTCCCAGCATCAGAGTCTTTTCCAATGAGTTAACTCTTCTCATGAGGTGGCCAAAGTACTGGAGTAATGATCGCTATATATGAGCAGACCTCAAATCCTTCAATAGTCTGAAATATACTTCTTTAGTCTTTTTAAGATGTCACTTTGTCCAAATGTATATGTCTGCATTATCTCAATTCTTGGCATGTTGCTTTAAAATAACATTGTTCCAACTTTCTCAGATGGCATGGCACTATTCACAACATGTCCATAATATCCAGACAAGTTTGGAAATTCTTCCAGACAAACTGATCCACAGTTATTTTTTAACCACTGATGACTCATTAGTGAGGACAGAACCCTTGGCTTGTTTGTAATTTCCACCCTACACTCAAGTTCATTCAACATGTCAGTTCAACAATGTGTGATGTGTCAACTTCATAAATTGAATGAGCCAGACAACACAGCACTTGCTCTACAAAGAAATTGGTTTGTTTCCCAACTTTCCATTGCTAGCAAAACTGCTTTGACTTCTGTTTCCCACAAGCCTCATGTCTGGCTCAATTCCAACTTCTATTTTCTGTTTATTTATCAGAAACTTGCTTTATTAGCTGAGAAATATACCCAAAGAATTTTTTTTTTCATTGAAAGATCTTGTCTTTTTATGTAAATGTTTCCATTTCTGACCCAGGGGTTACTGACAATTTAAGGTGCTTTTATATTCTTTCAGAAACGTTCTTGTAGCATATAAGGGAGATAATTATTCCTGTGTAAACCAAATTCTTCATTATTACTTATTTCTAGAGCTGAGGATCTCGTTTCCTCTTGCTGTTCTTTGGCACAAATAAAATGTGAATGCTCAAAACTAGAACTGCAAATTAAAAGTATACATAATAAATCTTGTATATCTATTCGTGTACACAGATGAAATAGTGGCAAAATGAAAAAAAAGTCAATTTGGTATATTTATACACTCCCCTACCCCTCCATGGAAAGATCTATCCATGCTTGGTTAGCTTCCTGACCCTGCTTTTCAGCACAGAATTTTATTAATGAAATAATAGAAGACTGAAAGAAAACCAAGAAACTGCTGCTCTTACAAACTGAGTTAGCAAGGGAAAATGAGAGGTTCAAGTAACCCAGCTTGATCTGGGGTGAATCAGTCAGTGTGAAAACGGATGAGACACTGAATCAACAGTAGGGAGAATGAATCTGGAGAAAAAAGAAAGAAGTTTGAGACACTTTGATATATCTCATAAACAATACTTGTTATTTTCATATAACACTGAAACAAAGACCTTAAATCACCTTTAATTTTTACTGCTTGATAAGCTAATAAAATTTTAACTACAACCTTGTCATATCAAGACAGGGTGACAGATAATATTATGCAGGTTGCATATATTAACATGTACATTTATACATTTTTTAATAGCTGTTACTTCTCAAGAGAAGAATTGAAGAGGGGTGAAGATTGATTTCTATGTATACTTTCTGCATGGCGATATGGTGAATATTTTAAGTAAGCATACATTATTTTGTCAGTTTGAAACTAAACAAATTAACAAATTTTCTATAATATATGACCTATAGAACACTAACATTTTGTTAACTGGTTGGCAGTTAGTCAGTAAAGAGACATTTATCACCTTGGTGATAATCACTGATGGGATGAAACAAGTATTAGTGAAAAATAATACCATTTCAAACAATGCTATTGAAGAAATTCTAAGAATGTTTACAATATCCTGAATCCACATGAACCTCTCACTCAGATCCACTGCCTCTCAAAAGAAAAAAAAGAAAGACAGTCTTTTATGACCCAGTTATTTCCAATCCTCCTTGAGGTATTAGCTTTCACCATGACCATAATTCATCACTAATCCAGAGAGGGTTTTTTTTTTTTTTCTTTTACCATATCTTTGAGTGCTGCCAAAAAGAAAAAAAAAAAAACTCTCAAGCTTGTAATCAGTCCTCGAAGGCCCTCCGTATCCTATGATTTTGAAATATACTTAATTTCTGATGTAAATCCTAGTGAGAAGTTACTAGGAAGAATCATGGATAGAAAAGATTGAGATATGTTACTGAAAATGGGGGAGAAGAGAAAAGAAACTCATTATAGATAGGGGGGCTGCTCCCTCTTCCTTATGCTGTGTGTGTTATGTGTGTTAATTGCTCAGTTATGTCTGACTCTTTGCAATCCCATGGACTGTAGCCCACCAGGCTCCTCTTCCATGAAATTCTCCAGGCAATGATACTGGAGTGGGTTGACATTTCCCTCTCCAGGGGGTCTTCCCGCCCCAGGGATTGAACCTGGATCTCTTGCATTGCAGGCAAATTCTTTACCATCTGAGCCATCAGGGAAGCCTCTTTATGTTGGAGAATGCTCAAATAGCAATACTGCCAGATAACAATGCTCTCTTGTACACAGATTCTCAAATATCACATAAATACCTGCTGCACTGATCAGAATTAAACTGAAGGACCTCTACTTTGGAGAAGTAAGTACCCCTTACTACAGAGAAGCCAGCACAGATCAGTCATTTTTTAAAGCTGTCCTCTTTAGAACAAATTAGTCATCTTTGCAGAGATATATCTTATATAACTTAATAGAAATGTGTCTTTTATCTCTCTGCTTATTGTCACTCTGCTTATTTAATTTCTATGCAGAGTACATCAAGTGAAATGCCAGGCTGGATGAATCACAAGCTGGAATCAAGATTGCTGAGAGAAGTAACAACCTCAGATATGCAGATGATATCACCCTAATGGAAGAAAGCGAAGAGGAACAAAAGACCCTCTTGATGAAGGTGAAAGAAGAGAGTGAAAAAGCTGGCTTATAACTTAGCATTCAAGAAACTAAGATCATGGCATCCATTCCCCTCACCTCATGGGAAATAGATGGGGAAGGGGCTTCCCAGGTGACACTAGTTGTAAAGAACCTGCCTGCAGATGCCAGTGACACAAGAGGTATCTTCCTGGGCCGGGAAGATACCCTAGAGGCAGGCATGACAATCCACTCCAGCATTCTTATCTAGAGAATCCCTTGAAATAATCGGACATGATTTAGCAACTGAACAATAACACATATATTTTATTTCCACCCTAAGACCTACATTTACTTGAACAAGAAAGTCAAAGATGTCTTTTTCCTGTCTGGAAGAAGAACCAATACAGTGTGCTTTGCTGTCTCTTATCCTACGATTTAGACTCAAGTGACAAGCAGACTTAGAAATCTTGGTACCAGATTTGTACCAGGAATAGAATAGAGTTCCCAAATCATGCTACAAAGACTAATTATGGACATTTTCAGAAATTAGGATTATAATCTTATACTCAGGAAGGTGGAGAATTACATGCAATATAGTCTCAAATATACTAAGGATCACTTCTTTTTTATTTATGGAAAAATGCGTGTCCATTTCACAAAAACTCATCATGTAGACTGAGCGTCATTGCTGCCAATGGAAAGACTAGAAGGGGAAAAAGACATTTTCTACAGAAACATCTCCATCAACTCAATTTATCTGACACTCTGGATCTGCCAACACAATTAAATGAAAAATTCCCTGTTATCAACAGCAGCATTCCTTTGGCTATTTCAAGGCTAAAGTTAAACAATGAGTAGGAATAGCTTTGAAGCTGGAAAATGTAAGAAAGCATGAAAACTTAATGGTGATACTGAGCAATAATGAGGATTGATATGACTGTTTTCTCGGGCGTCAAGTTGTAGAAGTGCTTCCAACTTTCTAGATAACTAATGGTGAGCATCTCTGCATCCTGCTACCTTTTTGTTCAAATAACTCATCTACCATGTTTTGAAGTGTTTGAAACATTCTTTCTGGTAACCATTTGCAAGATGTGAAACTTGATATAGGAAATGACAATTATTTTATTTGTCCATCATTTATCTTCTTCTGAATTTTTTTTCTATTTTAAATTTTTATTTTAACTTTATTTTGCTTTACAATACTGTATTGGTTTTGCCATACATTGACATGAACCTGCCACGGGTATACATGAGTTCCCAATCCTGAACCCCCCTCCCACCTCCCACCCCATATCATCTCTCTGGATCTTCCCCGTGCACCAGCCTCAAGCATCCTGTATCCTGTATTGAACATAGACTGGCAATTCATTTCTTACATGATAGTATACATGTCATTCTCCCAAATCATCCCACCCTCTCCCTCTCCCACAGAGTCCAAAAGTCCGTTCTATACATCTATGTCTCTTTTGCTGTCTTGCATACAGGGTTATCATTACCATCTTTCTAAATTCCATATATATGTGTTAGTATACTGTATTGGTGTTTTTCTTTCTGGCTTACTTCAATCTGTATAATCGGCTCCAGTTTCATCCACCTCGTTAGAACTGATTCAAATGTATTCTTTTTAATGGCTGAGTAATACTCCATTGTGTATATGTACCACAGCTTTCTTATCCATTCATCTGCTGATGGACATCTTGGTTGTTTCCATGTCCTGGCTATTATAAACAGTGCTGCGATGAACATTGGGGTACATGTGTCTCTTTCAATTCTGGTTTCCTCGGTGTGTATGCCCAGAAGTGGGATTGCTGGGTCATAAGGCAGTTCTGTTTGCAATTTTTTAATGAATCTCCACACTGTTCTCCATAGTGGCTGTACTAGTTTGCATTCCCACCAACAGTGTAAGAGGGTTCCCTTTTCTCCACACCCTCTCCAGCATTTATTGCTTATAGACTTTTGGATCGCAGCCATTCTGACTGGCGTGAAATGGTACCTCATTGTGGTTTTGATTTGCATTTCTCTAATAATGAGTGATGTTGAGCATCTTTTTATGTATTTCATATCCATCCGTATGTCTTCTTTGGAGAAATGTCTATTTAGTTCTTTGGCCCATTTTTTGATTGGGTCATTTATTTTTCTGGAATTGAGCTGCATAAGTTGCCTGTATATTTTTGAGATTAGTTGTTTGTCAGTTGCTTCATTTGCTATTATTTTCTCCCATTCAGAAGGCTGTCTTTTCACCTTGCTTATAGTTTCCTTTGTTGTGCAGAAGCTTTTAATTTAATTAGATCCCATTTGTTTATTTTTGCTTTTGTTTCCAGTATTCTGGGAAGTAGATCATAGAGGATCCTGCTGTGATTTATGTTGGAGAGTGTTTTGCCTATGTTCTCCTCTAGGAGTTTTATAGTTTCTGCTCTTACATTTATATCTTTAATCCATTTTGAGTTTATTTTTGTGTGTGGTATTAGAAAGTGATCTAGTTTCATTCTTTTACAACTGGTTGACCAGTTTTCCCAGCACCACTTGTTAAAGAGATTGTCTTTACTCCATTGTATATTCTTGCCTCCTTTGTCGAAGATAAGGTGTCCATAGGTGTGTGGATTTATCTCTGGGCTTTCTATTTTGTTCCATTGCTCTATATTTCTGTCTTTGTGCCAGTACCATGCTGTCTTGATGACTGTGACTTTGTAGTAGAGCCTGAAGTCAGGCAGGTTGATTCCTCCAGTTCCATTCTTCTTTCTCAAGATTGCTTTGGCTATTCGAGGTTTTTTGTATTTCCATACAAATTGTGAAATTATTTGTTCTAGCTCTGTGAAAAATACCACTGGTAGCTTGATAGGGATTGCATTGAATCTGTAGATTGCTTTGGGTTGTATACTCATTTTGACTATATTGATTCTTCCAATCCATGAACATGGACAATTATTTTATTTTTTCATCATTTATCTTCTTCTAGATGGAGAAACAGTGAAACAGTGTCAGACTTTATTTTTGGGGGCTCCAAAATCACTGCAGATGGTGATTGCAGTCATGAAATTAACAGATGCTTACTCCTTGGAAAAAAAGTTATGACCAACCTAGACAGCATATTCAAAAGCAGAGATATTACTTTGCCGATTAAGGTCAGTCTAGTCAAGGCTATGGTTTTTCCAGCAGTCATGTATGGATGTGAGAGTTGGACTGTGAAGAAGGCTGAGTGCCAAAGAATTGATCGTTTTGAATTGTGGTGTTGAAGAAGACTCTTGAGAGTCCCTTGGACTGCAAGGAGATCCAACTAGTCCATTCTGAAGGAGATCAACCCTGGGATTTCTTTGGAAGGATTGATGCTAAAGCTGAAACTCCAGTACTTTGGCCACCTCATGCGAAGAATTGACTCATTGGCAAAGACTCTGATTCTGGGAGGGATTGGAGGCAGGAGGAGAAGGGGACCACTGAGGATGAGATGGCTGGATGTCATCACGGACTCAGCGGACGTGAGTCTGAGTGAACTCCGAGAGTTGGTGATGGACAGGGAGGCCTGGCGTGCTGCGATTCATGGGGTCGCAAAGAGTCGGACACGAATGAGCAACTGAACTGAACTGAACTGAACTGAATTTTAATTGCTAGTGTACCATGTGTTTTGGGCTGAATTCTGAACTCATAAAATTCATATGTTGAAGCTCTCCCCATAGTTCTGAACATGACTGTCTTAGAAAAGAGAGCCTTTGAAAGCATGTTTAAGTTCAAATGAGGCTGTTAAGATGGCCTTTAATCCACTCTGACTCGTGCCCTTATGAGAAATGCAAATGTGGACACACGAAGAGTCACCAGGTGCACTTAGAGGAAAGAAGGAGGAGAAGGGCAAAAGTTGATCATCTAGAAACAAAGACAGAGGTGTCAGGAGAAACCAACCCTGCCAACTTCTTAATCGCAGACTTGTAGCTTTCAGTATGAGAAAATAAATCCCTAACATTTAAGCCACTCAATCTCTTGAAGTTCATTACAGCTACCCTAGAAAATAAAGGTGACCCAGATTTCAAAAAAAGATTATGTTTATTGTATTAATACCTATGAAAAAAGAAAATGATAGTCACTCAGTCGCATCCAACTCTTCGTGACCCCATGGACTGTAGGCTACCAGGCTCCCATGTCCATGGAATTCTCCAGGCAAAAATACTGGAGTGGGTTGCCAGTTCCTTCTCCAGGGGATCTTCCAGATCCAAGGATCAAACCCAGGTCTGTTGCACTGCAGACAGATTCTTTAGTGTTGAAGCCACTAGGGAATAATGGATCAATAAACTATAAAAAATTTGTATGTCCGCACTTAGCTCTCTAAACAGCAGAATATTTACATTTCAGGAAACTTTTCTAAAGTTTAAGGCACATGTAAAATTAGGTCTTAGCTTTCAGTGTACTCTACCAAGAAGACCCAAGTTGCTACCAAAATAGTCCTGAGAGCTCTCTGCGGCTTCAGCCTCCTAGGCAGGCCTCTGAGGTCGGACTGTGCACAGTCAGTGGGTGACGGAGCTTGAGAACCTAGGCTAAGGATTCACTCTTCCACCCTAGTCCCTGATTAATTCTGCTTGGTAACAATGAACAGATGAGATCATTCCAAACGACTCAGGAACAAATTACTCCATGGGCAGGTGCTTTGGTAAAGCTCTATATTTATGAGGATTACTCTTCATTTCCCATTACTATTATACCTGCACCTTTAAAACTCTATGAGTTTTGGCCCAGAGAGACAAAGAAAAAGTTTCCTTTACAGTCAGAATTTTTGCAGATGTCTTTTATGAGTTGGTGAGACCTCGTTATTTTGTTCCTTGGCTGCCTTTCTCATAAACGTTGTCAATAACTGCATCCTTAGTCCATGTAGATGTCTAGGGTCCATTTTGCTATTTATCTCTTCCTTCATCCAAGGCTGTGTTTGTGGTGGTTGATACAATTCAGGCAGAAGTTTGTAAAATCTTCAAGCTCAAACTTAATTAAAATGTCTATTTATCACCAAACATAACAAGCCATACATTATATGGATATTTCCATTTATTTGGCTCTGCAAACATGTCACTTTGTTCGATATAAATTTGACTTCACTCATAGCCTTGAAAGTGACAGCTCAGTGACATTCTCTTCCCCAACAGAATTAAAGAGACCGTAGACAGAGGGCTGTCAGTTGAGTCTAAACAGGAAGTTGAGAACCAGCAGGTAGACAGGTCCCCAAGCAGGTAAGGGAAACTTGTAAAGAGCTTTAAAGAGGAGAAAAGATTATGAAAAACATGGGGTAGCCATGGCGTTCTGTCATTCGCTTTGCTGCAGTATATTACAAAGGAAAAAAAAAAAAGTAAATCAAAACAGAGAGAAGTGATGAAGGAGCAGCAGGTTTTTACCTAAAGGGAGAGATGCACACACAAAGTTTAAATTTTCACCAAAAGAAAATCAGAGAAGCATTCTCTGTTCATTTCTGATAGATAGATATGCAAATATTATAAGGGAAAATGATTAAAATAGAATTACGGAAGGAGATTGAAAAATTTTGAAATCTGCAAATAAAATAACCTCATTTACAACCCACCCTGAAACTTAGGTATTTTTTAAATTGATAAAATGTTATTTTTTAATAACTTAATCTTTTATTGAAAACTCCCAAATAGAACTGAATCAAGCACTCTGCTGTTTTTACTGAAGAAAAGGCTATAAGTGCTCAATAAATTTTTCTTGTTAGAATTCTCAAATGCAAGGTGGCCAGAATAGATTACTGAATAGCTAAGAAACATGACAACCTCTTTTCCTCATTAAAGTATAAAAATATGCTTTAGCTTGCCTGGATTTCATGAAGTTTTGCCTGCAGGTATAGAATTGGTATGTGTTAGGGGCCACAATTTGTTTGAACTTGGATGGTTTTATAGCCCATTTTAATTAATTTTCTTTGTCACATTCCATATATTTCCTTTATAGAATCCAAGAGACTGTGTAGAGATGCCCCAGGGTGGCTAATTTAACACCTGAAATTTCTATGTTTTTTTTTCTTTTATGTCTTACATTGACTAGTGGGCAATGATGCCATTGAGTGTGGCATAGAAAATTCCCATAGCAGGCATTTGGTTTTGGATAACTGTGCATTAAGAGCTCTTAATAAGGATAGCAATATTTCCTTTGAAGTTCTGGGCAAGACCTCTTGTAATTCCCCATGTTGCTTTTATTTAGCCAGAACATATAGCTGCCCTGATGTTTGTTCTCAGTTCAGATTTCATTAGCTTGGTGTTTGCCTTCACTGCTTATGTGATGATGAAGAATTTTTTATTTGAGTAAGGCCGCTGGGAATATATACATGTGCCGTGTGTACATGATTTGATTAGAAATTCTCTGTGTAGTTAGGACTGAGAGGCCGCGAAATGAAGACATAATAGTATATCTCAGTCTCTGACCAGGGCAATGATACCATGGGCAGATCACACCTAGACCTTCAATTCTCTCACCTATACACTGGGGAGCTATAGCACTTTCTTGACAGAATTACTATGTGGATTAAATTAAAGAACAGGTAGAACAGTATCAGGTAAACTGTAAAATAATACATTAGTTGTTTTACAGTTAGGAAACAAGCATAACATGAGGCGTTGGAGTCAGACGTGAGTCTGAGCTCATTTTCACCACTTTTTAGCAGCTTGACTTCTATCTGGGCTTCCCAGGTGGCTCACTGGTAAAGAATCCGCCTGCGAATGCAGGAGACTATGGTCTTTCCAGTAGTCATGTATGGACGTGAGAGTTGGACTATAAAGAAAGCTGAGCACCAAAGAATTAATGCTTTTGAACTGTGGTGCTAGAGAAGACTCTTGAGAGTCCCTTGGATTTCAAGGAGATCCAGCCAGTCCTTCCTAAGGGAGATCAGTCCTGCGTGTTCTTTGGAAGGAGTGATGCTGAAGTTGAAACTCCACTACTTTGGCCACCTGATGCAAAGAAAGGACTCATTGGAAAAGACCCTGATGCTGGGAAAGATTGAAGGCAGGAGGAGAAGGGGATGACAGAGGATGAGATGGTCGGATGGCATCATCGATGTGATGGACACGAGTTTGAGTAAGCTCCAGAATTGTTGATGGTCAGGGGAGCCTGGCACGCTGAAGTTCATGGGTCAGAAAGAGTCAGACATAACTGAGCAACTTAACTGAATGCAGGAGATGTGGGAGACATGGGATCGATCCTCTGGAGTAGAAAGTAGCAACCTATTCCATTATTCTTGCTAGGAAAATGCCATGGACAGAGAGCCTGGCGTGCTACAGTCCACGGAGTCACAAAGAGTCTGACATGACCGAACAACTAAGTACGCACACACTAACCTCTCTGCCTCAATATCTGTCATCTGTAAAATGGGAATAATAGAGCCTCTTCTTGTGAGTTGGCATGACTAAAATATACATAAAGTGTTGTTTGCTGAGTACCATAGTGGAAGGGGGCTTCCCAGGTGGCGCTGTGGTGAAGAACCTGCTTGCTAATGCAGAAGACTTAAGAGAAGCAACTTCAATCCCTGGGTCCAGAAGGGCCCTGGAGGAGGACCTGGCAACAAACTCCAGGAGAATCTCATGGACAGAGAAGCCTGGTGGGCTATAGTTCACAGGGTCACAAACAGTCAGACATGACTGAAGTGACTTAGCATGCATGAAACCATCTCTGAAAGGTGATTTAAACAAAAATTGAACAAACTGCCGAGGACCTTCAGAGCTATTCAAGGTGCCTTTTGAAAGAGAATGGGCTTCCCTGGTGGCTCAGATCATAAATAATTATCCTGCAGTGTGGGAGACCTGTCCCATCCCTGGGTTGTGAAAATCCCCTAGAGAAGGGAACAGCTACCCATTCCAGTATTCTGGCCTGGAGAATTCCACTGACAGAGGAGCCTGGCAGGGTACAGTCCTTGGGGTTGCAAAAAGTCAGACATGGCTTAGAGACTTTCACTTCATTTTAGAAAAAGAATAATGAATGACCTCCCCCTCCTTTTTTTTTTAGTTGACTCTATACCATATGTTAAGCAGGATAGAAACAAACTCTGAAGGCAAAAATCATATCTATTAAAGTGCAGCTGGGCTTCCCTGCTGGCTCAGTGGTAAACAATCCCCCCGACAATGCAGAAGACATGGGTTCGATCCCTGATCTTGGAAGATCCCACATGCCGCGGAGCAACTAAGCCCATGAGACACAACTGTTGAGCCTGTGCTTTAGAGCCCGGAGCTACAGCTGCTGAATCCTACATGCCCGAGAGGCTGTACTCCACAAGAGGAGCCACGGCAGTGAGAAGCTCGCACATGGCAGCTAGAGAGTAGCCCCCACTCACAGCCGCTGGAGAAAAGCTCACACGGCAATAAGACCCAGCACGGTCAAAAATAAATAAATACAATGATCTAAAAAATGCAGCTATAATCTAAATAAGGGTACATATATTAGTCTTGTATTTTTTATTTATTTGTGGGCCCCATCACGCAGCACATGGGATCTTAGTTTTCCCCAAGCAGGGATCGAACCCGCAGAGCACTTCTCCTGCAGTGGAAACAGAGAGCCTTAACCACTAGGTTACTGGGGAAATTAGTCCTGTCTTTTTTTAAAATGCAAAAATGAATATTGGAACATTATGATCAAATCATAAGCTGGGGTGTAACAAGCATTTTTCTCTCTCTCTCACCTCTGTGTTACCAAGTACCTACTCTTTTCCCACCAAGCATCAGGAACTATGATAGGCGCTCAACTTACAGTTATTGAAACAAGAAATTGGAGAGGGCTTTATCCAACAGTCCAGGGAACTGTACAACTATCTACACCACTTCTATTTCCCAAGTTGACCTCTGTTATCTTTGGTCATTTGTCAGAGAGTTGCAGCGATTTCTCATTTCCACACTCTCATTTCCCCTGACTCCAACTCTTATTTTCATATACAAGCTTTCAGTTGGCCAAGCATAAGACTTCCTCTTTTATTCAAACTTAGCTTTCTCTAATTCAGTATAATAGTTGCGGGGAACCACAAACAACACAGCATATCATGGAAATAAAAATAAGACCACTCAATTTTGTCAGAAAAATAATTAACTACAGAGCTGAGGCAATCAGTCGTTAGACTTAGGTGTCAATCAATTGCCTGCTTTCCAGACAGGATCTGGACCAACCTTAAATATTAGATTATGAGTCCCTATTTTCCATAGCTTTGGCATTTACTACTTTGGTTTATTGCAAATATTTCTCCCACTCTCCCATTTTATTGCTTGCTTTCTCTGTAATATTTTTTTATTTCAAACTTAACATTTTTCGTATGAATTAAGTTGCTTATGGGGAGTTATTATTTGTCTTCATCCTTCAGCTGACTGACCTGAAACTGAGTGCCATTGTGGACAGTTAGCGTCACTAAGCCAGTGCTTTTGGTTGGCTCACCGAAATGCTCTTAGAAACAGCTTCCAAAGTTCTGAGGCTTTTGCACAATAGAGGCTCATTTCTTGCTCATAAAACACATTGGGGCAGGTGTTTGATGGTGATTTGAGGACCCTGGCTCCTTCCATCTGTGGCTTCATCATCCCCTTGGGTGCCATTATTTTGTCCTGGAACTTTGCATCCAGCTGGCTATAGGAGTAAAAGAGAATTCCGAGAAGTAATGTAAGAGCATTTAGGAGCCAGCCCTGGAGATGAAGAACATCCCTCCCCTCCTCTTCCATTAGCTAAGACTCAATTAACCAACTATATACAACAAAAGGGAGAAAGAGACAGGCAGGCTACCCCAAAGCCAGTGGGAAAGTGAAATATACTGATGAACAACTAGCCAACTTCTTCCTTTTATGGTCTTCACCTTAGGAAACAAAATGTCCATTTTACTCATTCCCACCCCATAAAATACAGACACCTTGTCCTCCAGGGAGCCAACTTAAAGACCCACTTAGTAATTGCCTCCAATTCAAAGTCCAAGATCCACAGGAAATACAGAGTCATTAGTAGTTCCTTGTGATGTAATGATATATGAACTGAAGGGAGATATTATCTACCACTCCTCAACACCCAATATACAATGTTAGAAAAAGAGAGGGGACAGCTCAGTGAAATTCCTCATTTAGAAAATGAAAGATTGACAGAAAACAGCAGACTTTGGAATCTTTTTTGTAATCCACTTGGGCCATCATTATGAAAATCTTCCACCCAGGAGATAACTTACCGATTAGACCAGATCCTGCTCTCCAGAGACGCTACATCGGCTCTTGCCTTCGGTGGCACCTGGCTCTTCCCTCGAGTGTCTACTTTATTTTCCGCTTTTTTTCCATGACAAGGGATTGCTCAGAGCATCCTGGTAGGTGCCTTTGGTCTCTGTATTATTAATAATAGCACATCCTTCTTTTCTTCAAAGCATCAGGTGAAGCAATAAATTATATGGTTATACCCTGCATGGCCATAAATAAAGTGGGTATTGGTGGATATCGCCTTCTTGAGGAACATGGGCTAAGTCGCTTGACTTGTTCATAACTCTTTGCCACCCCATGGACTGTAGCACACCAGGCTATCTGTCCATAAGATTTTCCAGGCAAGGATACTGGAGTAGGTTGTTATCTCCTTCACCAGGGGCTCTTCCCTACCCAGGGGATAAACCTGTTCCTCCCATATTGCAGGTAGATTCTTTAACCACTGAGCCACTGGGGAAGCTTCCTTGAGGACTATAGTGCTTACCAAATTCACTTCTTACCTCTGGCTTTGGAAATTAAAGCTTGTTTTATTGCTTGATCAATCAGATGATTTTTGGAAGAGTAGAGTCTGGACTGATTTTTTTAAAAAAATATAATTCCTTCAAAGACTTAAGATGCTTCTGTTCCAAACAATTCTTACTCCAGCAATCTCAACCTAACTTTTTTTCTAGATGTAAATCCTAAATCCTATTCATTTAATCAAGCTAATGCTGACTATTCTGATGATATTTGGAAATTTAAAACAAGGTGGGAAGGGAAGTTAACACTAATAATGTGTTACTTGACATTTGACTTTTTTTTTAAACCATGAGATCTTGATTCTTTGAAATTTATGATCTATTTTATCTATTGTTTATTCAGTAAGTTGTGTCCGACTCTTTTGCAACCCCATGGACTATAGCCCACCAGCCTCCTCTGTCCGTGGAATTCTCAAGGATACTGGAGTGAGTAACTATTACCTTCTCCAGGGTATCTTCCTGAGCCAGGGGTCAAATGCACATCTGCACTGCATGTGGATTCTTTACCACTGAACCACCAGAGAAGCCCACCATTTGGCCTTTAGAAGGAACTGGTTTTTTGGAAAGCTTTAAGGCTCTTGATTGCTAGACTTCCCTAATGTTTCTTCAGTCTCTTATTACTTTGGCCATCTGATACAAAGAGTTGACTCATTGGAAAAGACTCTGATGCTGGGAGGGATTGGGGACAGGAGGAGAAAGGGATGACCGAGGATCAGATGGCTGGATGACATCACTAACTCGATGGATGGGAGTCTGAGTGAACTCCGGAAGTTGGTGATGGACAGGGAGGCCTGGCGTGCTGTGATTCATGGGGTCGCAAAGAGTCAGACACGACTGAGCAACTGAACTGAACTGAGCTATTAAAAAAAATCACTAATTTTCACCTACAAGTGTCTCATTATACTTTAATTGGAAAGCCAATAATAGTCAAAACACAGCATCAATATGATTCTATCCAATGACTTACCCTAGAGCTATAGACTCAGTAACCATATTGTCTGCAAGACATCTTTACAGGCAGTTGTCTGTTCCTTTGCTGAGTGCTGCCCATCAGCTAAACCACTACCATATATTTCAGGTTTTTGTTATATAGTATCCTAATTAAAAGCACTAATTTTTATATTAATCAGGATAAACTAACAACCCCAAATTTCCTATGACTTGACATGTTATTTCATTCTCATTTAACAAGTAGTTTATGCAGTTCTTTATTGAGCATCCTTAAATATGATAACTCAGAGGCACTGAGTGAGTGAGTGAAGTTGCTCAGTAGTATCTGACTCTTTGCAACCCCATGGACTGTAGGCTACCAGGCTCCTCTGTCCATGGGATTTTCCAGGCAATAATACTAGAGTGGATTGCCATTTCCTTCCCCAGGGAATCCTCCCAACCTAGGGATTGAACCCAGGTCTCCCTTATTGTAGACAGATGCTTTACCATCTGAGCCACTAGGGAAGTCCTACTGGGGTTCTATTGACCTCTAAACATTGACATTCTCTGCAACTAGCCTACAGGCAGGAGAAAATGGAGGGCTGCATGGAAAATTTTATCATCCATGCTCAAAAGTTATGTGTCTCATATTCAATCATATTCAATTGGTAAGAACACATTCACATGACCTTAACTAACTGGAAAGATAGAGAATAAAGAAGCCTCACTCTGAACCTATAGGAAAAAAAAAAGATAATTTGAAGAACAACAAATCAGTCTTTATCAGTAAATATGTAGCTGAACACAGTTTTGTACATTGATCCTTGATAATGAATCTCATAGGTTTTCTTTCTTCCCAAACAATTTCATCTAAAACTTTACACCTCCAATAAGTCTTTCTTCACTAAAAATATTAGCTATCATCAAACTCCACAGCCCAGAAAGGTAACAATTTAATTATTGAAGTACTTGTTTTTATTTTACTTAAAAATTTATTTGGCTAATTTTTGGTACCATAATGCACTATGGCCCTGCAACACACTTCAAGGAGCCAGGAACTCTCTAGGTAACAAGTCTAGCTGAAAATGCTCTTGACTCTGCTACATATAAGTTTAAGAAATATATTTACAAGATGACATATTAACTACTACCTTTTTTTCTTAAATTATGGCTTTTGCTGATTAGATATTTCCATGAAAATATCCACTAAGATACATAAATAAAACTAATTTGAAGCAATAAACTTTTTTTTCTTCAATTAAGTAACTGGTATATAGTATGTTAGTTACTCAGTCATGTCCAACTCTTTCAAACCAATGAACTGCAGCCCACCAGGCTCCTCTGTCCATGGAACTCTACAGGCAAAAATACTGGAGTGAGTACCATTCCCTTTTCCACAGGAATTTTCCCAACCCAGGGATTGAACCCAGGTTCCCTGCAGTGCAGACAGATTCTTTACTGTCTGAGCCACAGGGGAGTTCCAAGTAGTATATGCTTGTTATTAAGCATTATAAAATATAGAAAAAAATAAGAAAATGCAAATCACACTTAACAGTTTTTGAACCTTATATATAAATTATTGAAAAATGATTGGAAATGAAATTTTATATGTTAGCTCTTTTAAGTATGAAACAAAAATGTCACATATTATTTTACTTATTATTACATTGTTAACATGTCCTTTGACAGTAAGTGATCTTAGAAGTGAGATTATTTTAAAAAAATATTTTGGATGAAAGACAATAGATTCTACAAATACCCTCAGTTTAGATATTTAAGTTGTTTTTAATTTTTCTATTCTTATAAATTATGTTACAACAATCATTCTTTTATAGACAGTATATCTTTCAGTATATCTGGTTATATCTATTATATAAATAGAGTTGTAATATGCTTATTTTTCAATTACTCTTTATTTTAATCCATCATTGTCCAAAACTACAAATCAATCCCTTTCTGCTTAATTTTGTTATTGTTTTATTTATCACAAATAATTATACCATCAAGTGAAAATGTTATATATGTTTTCTTATTTAATATTTTGATACTTTTCTTAAGCATACTTTTATTCCAGCTTAATATGATGTGAGGTTTTTCTTATAATATTGCACTGGCAGGGAATATTTGATGTTTTGTTAGCAAAGGCTACCAATGAAGTCTCTCAGTTGTGTCTGACACTTTGCAACTAGATTCTCCAGGCTGGAATACTGGAGTGGATAGCTATTCCTTTCTCCAGGGGATCTTCCCAACCCAGGGATCGAACCCAGGTCTCCTGCATTGCAGGCAGATTCTTTACCAGCTGAGCCAAAAGGGAAGCCCAAGAATACTGGAGTGGGTAGCTTATCCCATCTCCAGTGGATCTTCCTGACCCAGGAACCAAACCAGGCTCTCCTGCATTGCAGGCAGAGTCTTTACAAGTTGAGCCACAAGGGAAGCAATGAAATCTATAGCCATAACTATTGAGAAGCCTATGTATATATATGTATATATATATATATATATATATATATGTGTGCGTGTGTGTGTATGTGTATATATATATATGCATATATATACAAGTGTAGTAAATGTTATATAAAATATGTTTCCATATATACATACTTCAGATGCTTACAAACTCACAGAACATTTCTAATAGCTATTGTTTAATAGATACAAAGATATGATTTCATTATATACATGGAAACTATTTTATAAATCTAGACATGTTTCTATGTAAATTGTCCATATTTAAATATATGGACATATATATAGGATATATATGATATATATGTATATTATATATGATATATATTATATATATGATATCTATAAGAATATCTATATGGATGATAACATAAATAACATATTGCATGTTTAGGCTTTAATTTTATTTACTCCCTATAGTTAGGTAAACACATGCTTATTTCTTAAATCAAGCTAATCTATATGAGCTGAAATTGGAATTTAAATTTTAAAACTATGCAATTTATAGAACTTTCAATTGTTTTATTATTTGTTGTTGTTTAGTTGCTACGTTGTTTCCAACTCTGCAATCCATGGACTTAGGCTTCCCTGTCCTTCATTATTTCCCAGAATTATCTCAAACTCATGTCCATGGAGTCAGTGATGCCATCCAACTATTTTTTTCTCTGTCTCCCTATTCTCCTCCAGCCTTCAGTCTTCCCTAACTTCAGGATCTTTTCCAGTGAGTTGTCTCTTTGTATCAAGTGGCCAAATATTGGAGTTTCAGCTTCGACATGAGCCCTTCCAATAAATAACAGTGTTGATTTCCTTTAGGATGGGCTGGTTGGATTTCCTTGCAGAGGAAAGAGTCTTCTCTGACACCACAGTTCAAAAGCATCCATTCTTTGATGCTCAGCCTTCTTTATGGTCCATCTCTCACATTGAAATATTAGCATTTTAATATTATTTAAATAGTGCATGTACTATTTTAATGTGTGTCAATAATTTAAAGCAATTAATGCAATTGTTTTCAATGTATTTCTTTATGTGGGATTGAATTTTCTAAATTTTGTGCTTCACACATGGTTTGTGTTAATTAATACTAGTTTCATTCCTCCTATAGCACAATTTTAAAGCATCTCATTTACGTACTTTTTTCTAATAGATGAGCAAATATCTTCACAACTATGGATTTAAAATTTCTACATATCATTTTAAGTTTTGGACTAAAAATATTGTATGTTTTGTTTCTGCTTTAATATTTAATTGGTTGCATTATTCATTTTTAATTACATCAATCATACTTTATGAAATGTGTCAGCAACTCTTTGCACTATTTTTCTTTATTGTATTTATTTGATTAAATTACTTTTTTTTGAAAGTAAATTTAAGGGCTATCTCAACGACTAGATTAAAGAACTAAATATTTTAACACAACTTTCAGAAGCGCATTATTTTTCTTTCCAGAACTGATGCTTTATTATAGTTTTTGAAACAACTTGCCACTTTTATATTGTTTTGACTCTTTACAAAGTGTTTAATTGCAAAAATTGAGTGAGTGAGTGTTAGTCCCTTAGTTGTACCTGACTCTTTGCAACTCCATGGACTGTAGCCACCAGGCTCTTGTCCATGGAATTCTCGAGGCAAAAATACTGGAGTGGATTGACATTCCATTCTTCAAGGAATCTTCCTGAACCAGCGATTGAACCCAGGTCTCCTGTATTGCAGGCAAATTCTTTAACGTCTAAGAAAACCCCGATTGTAAAGAAACACTCCAATTCTATGAAGTTCTTCTTTACCTAGAAAAAGACAACTCAAGAACTTCCAGGGAAAGAAACTTGTAAGGGAGATTTCCTTACAACACTTTCTACAATCCATACTAAGAAAAACTTAGTTTCAGGGTCTTAATCTCTAGAATGCTAATAATATCGAATTTCTTTTTGGGAAACTTCCTGGTCATATCTGTGTTAGTCCATCATGTCCAAGTCTTTATGCCCCATGAACTGCAGCACTCCAGGCTTCCCTGTCCTTCAGCATCTTCCTGAGTTTGCTCAAATTCAAGTTCATTGAGTCAGTGATGCCATCCTACCATTGCATCCTTTGTTGTCCCCTTCTCCTCTTGCCCTCAGTCTTTTCCAGGATTGGGGTCTTTTCCAATGAGTCAGCTCTTTGTAGCAGGTGGTCATTTACTGTGAGTGAGTGAAGTCACTCAGTCGTGTCCAACTCTTTGCGACCCCATGAACTGTAGCCCACCAGGCACCTCAGTCCATGGAATTTTCCAGGCAAGAGTACTGGAGTGGGTTTCCATTTCCTTCTCCAAGGGCTCTTCCTGACCCAGGGATCAAACCTGGATTTCACGCTTTGCAGGCAGACACTTTACCATCTGAGTCACCAGGGAAGCCCAAATTCTGTCAAAAGTGGGAAAGCCATTTACTGTATCATGTTGCAACTTAATTGGTGGCATGCTTTTCTTCTCCAGTAGAATTCAAGTTTCTCAAGAACAGACAATGTATTTCATCTTCTTGTAATCCAATGTATTTCTTCAGAAGAGTCTTTAACCTTATCATATTCAAAAAGTGCTGAATAAAGAAATTAATAATTGAAGCAGCAACAGTGAACCACGTTTGAGTCAGAAAGGTTCTTCAATAACTCTGTCTATGTGCTGATTCTATGCTACTTTCAACACATTTTCACTTTGTTGATTAAACAGCAGGCGTTTGCTTAAAAGGATGAAATGAAATAGCTTGTTGATTTCATACAAAATGTAAAAAGTTTCAAAATAAAAGGACCATTCACAATTTTAAAGAAAATTTACCTGGAAATAAGAATATTTAGCCTTGATAGGTCAAAATAAAAGGACCATTCACAATTTTAAAGAAAATTTACCTGGAAATAAGAATATTTAGCCTTGATAGGCGTGGAGTAGGGGGAACAATGAGAAATTGTAGAATGATGTTTATTTAAAATGCAGAGAAACTTCTGACTAATATCTACAGGAACAGCGGTTTCTAGGGTCATCTAATTTGAAGTACTCCATATTTCATCAATGATAACTGTCCTGAAATGTCCTTAATGCAAACATTTTCTCTGAAGGCAACACGATAGATGCTCTCCAGAGAATAATTAATTGCTTTGACGAGTTATTTCTAGTCCCTCTCTCTTCCTCACTACAGTATGAAAAGTCACCTGAAAATTTTCAAAGAGTAGAACTCACAGAAGTTTTACAGTCTTAATAGCTCTATTATAAACATTGAACCTTTTCCTTTCAGCTAAGAAAACAGAAGATGATGACTTAGAATACTTTGTTGAAATAAGTTGAAGTTCTTGACCACCAAACGTCCATCTTTCAGTCAAAGTTTAAAGTATGTTTTAGAATATATGCAGGAAAAAATTAGCAGGTATAGTTAACGTGTCCTGGTTTCCCAGGAGAAAACTTGCATTTATAGGGTCGTATACTCAGGGTTCACATTCATGTGAGACTCACAACACAGCAAGAAACAAAGAGTCATTAGGAGATCTGAAATAACACTGCATTTTATAGTTTCCAAGGACATTGCTTAAAGGCTCTGCTTCCTAAGAAGACTTCTTTGATTACTCTCTGATCCTATGTCCCAGACTCAGTTGTATGTGTATTTCTATATATTAATAAGGAAAACAGTATCATAGAGAACACAAGCTCATAGCTTTACCAATCCTATTTAGCGTCTTTTCAAACCCAGTTTACCACAATTCTAGGTGTATTCTAAATTCCCAGTAATTTAAATATTAACAGAAATAAAATTACAGTAATAAAAAGTACAGGAAAATAATTAAAATATGGGAGATAAAGAGATTTAGAAATATTATTTTCAAATTCAGACCATCAAGATAAATCATTTTCCTCTTATTTTAAGTTCCAGGAGATAAAGTGATTCATTCAAGATCATATTTCTAATAATTTTCAAACGTAGAATACTTTCCTTGTTCAGTTTTTCACAATGATGTGTTTTCTCTACTTCATTCATGTTTTTTTATTCCATTTGTACACTGACAGCTTTATAAATAGGTGATCTAATCCAGATCAAACATTACATGCCACTCAAACTCTGTTACTTTCCTGGTACTCTAGCAGGACTCAGAACTGACTTTTTATGGAATACTGACAATGAAATTATTAAGATGTGATTCAGGCAGAGAAAAACTTATTTGAATCTTGGGCATGCAGTTAATAGAATCATAATGTTCTGAACAGTATGAGCATAAGAAGGAATACGGTAATGGTAGCAATCACTTCTATAACTCATTCTTATGAATCAAGCTGATACTTCTGTGTATAAGACAAAGATGAAAGTATGTTGTTAAAATTTTTTCATGGATCATGCCTGTTAAGTACGAATGGAAAATGTAATGTTAGAAAGAATGATCTTCTGATCGCCAAAGAGTACCAGTTTTATCTGGTTTTATCTGACCAAGATATTCACAAAGGTGTGATCACTCACAGTCACCTAGAGCTGGACATCCCGGAATGCGAAGTCAGGTGGGCCTTAGGAAACATCACTATGAGCAAAGTTAGTGGAGGTCATGGAATTACAGTTGAGCTATTTCAAATCCTAAAAAATGATGCTGTGAAAGTGCTACATTCAATATGTCAGCAAATTTGGAAAACTCAGCAGTGGCCACAGGACTGGAAAAGGTCAGTTTTCATTCCGATCCCAAAGAAATTAATACCAAAAAATGTTCAAACTACTGCACGATTGCACTCATCTCACACGCTAGTAAAGTAATGCTCAAAATTCTCCAAGCCAGGCTTCAGCAATACATGAACCATGAACTTCCAGATGTTCAAACTGGTTTTAGAAAAGGCAGAGAAGCCAGAGATCAAATTGCCAACATCTGCTGGATCATCAAAAAAGCAAGAAAATTCCAGGAAAACATCTATTTCTGCTTTAATAACTATGCCAAAGCCTTTGACTCTGTGGATCACAATAAACTGGAAAATTCTGAAAGAGATGGGAATACCAGACCACCTGACCTGCCTCTTGAGAAACCTGTATGCAGGTCAGGAAGCAGCAGTTAGAACTGGACATGGAACAACAGATGTGTTCCAAATAGGAAAAGGAGTACGTCAAGACTGTATATTGTCACCCTGCTTATTTAACTTATATGCAGAGTACATCATGAGAAGTCCTGAGCTGGAAGAAGCACAGGCTGGAATCAAGATTGCCGGGAGAAATATCAATAACCTCAGATGTGCAGATGACACCACCCTTATGGCAGAAAGTGAAGAGGAACTAAAAATCCTCTTGAAGAAAGTGAAAGAGGAGAGTGAAAAAGTTGATTTAAACCAGAACATTCAGAAAACTAAGATCATGGCATCTGGTCCCATGACTTCATGGCATATAGATGCGGAAACAGTGGAAACAGTGGCTGAGTTTATTTTTCTGTGGATGGTGATTGCAGCCATGAAATTAAAAGATGCTTACTCCTTGGAAGGAAAGTTATGACCAACCTAGACAGCATATTAAAATGCAGAGACATAATTTTGCCAACAAAGGTCCATCTAGTCAAGGCTATGTTTTTTCCAGTGGTCATGTATGGATGTGAGAGTTGGACTATAAAGAAAGCTGAGCACTGAAGAATTGATGCTTTTGAACTGTGGTGTTGGAGAAGACTCTTGAGCGTCCCTTGGAGTGCAAGGAAATTCAACCAGTGCATTCTAAAGGAAATCAGTCTTGGATGTTCATTGATAGGACTGATGTTGCAGCTGAAACTCCAATACTTTGTCCACCTGATGCGAAGAGTTTACTCATTTGAAATGACCCTGTTGCTGGGAAAGATTGAAGGCAGCAGGAGAAGAGGACGACAGAAGATGAGATGATTGGATGGCATCACCACCACAATAGACATGGGTTTTGGTGGACTCTGGTAGTTGGTGCTGGACAGGGAGGCCTGGCGTGCTGTGGTTCATGGGGTCGCAAAGAGTCAGACACAACTGAGTGACTGAACTGAACTGAACTGAACCAGTTTTAAGTAGAACAAAATTCTAAGTATTGTGTCTCTTGGGATCTGTGGCCTTTATTTTGACAGGTAAATTTTTATTAGAAACTTTAGAATGCCTCCTGCAGCTGACTAGTAGAAATCAGATTAATTAAAGGAAATGACAAGGGGACACTCAGCCTTATTCAAACCAGACGGTCCCAGAAATAAATAATTTGTAACAGCAGTGCCATCAATATTTTGGAAATACTTAGATATGTGTACTTACGCGGCATTTAGTATGTATGTCCTCAAAGAGTATTTGGGGATACAGCCTTAGTAGGTAAGGAATCTTTTTTCAAATGATAGGAAAATAGGCTGTACATTTTCAGAAAGATATAGATTGATATTAGTTGGAGGAATTTGAATGATTTAATAGAGAACATGAAACTTGGTCAAGCTTGAAAGTTAAATAGAGTTTGGATAGATACAATGGTGATTCATTTCAGATAAACATGGGGGAACACAGATATATAAAAGTCAATACACAAAATATTTTGAGATATATTATATAGACCTACCTCCATAGATGTATAAGTAGTTAGTTAAGAAGGGAGAAGACTTGCCATCATTTATAATGCCACATGAAAATTTTATATCATTTCTCTTCAATTATATAGAGTGCTAGAAGAGGAAGAGATTAGGCATAAAATTTGAAACACTATTTGGGGAAAGATGGGACCCACAGTAAATGGCTTGAATCTGGGTACTATATATTAATGGAATTTGAGCACATAGTCACCCTAGTGTTCAGTAGTGAGCAGAGAGAGAAATCACCTTGCATACTTGGTGAAGCAATACAGTTGCAATAGAAGCTCTATGCGAGAAAAGAGAAGTGAGCCGCATGCCCAGAGGCTCATGATTGAAGAGAAAGGGGGTCCTTTTAGATTCACAAAGTTCTTGAACAACCTTTAAAAAATAAGAATGCTAATTTTCAGTTTGGATTTCCCAGGTGATTCAGCAGTAAAGAATCCACCTGCCAAACAGGAGACACAGGTTCCATCCCTGGGTTGGGAAGATCCCCTGGAGGAGGAAATGGCAACCCACTCCAGTATTCTTGCCTGGGAAATCCCATGGACAGAGGAACCTGGGGGGCTACAGTCACAAATATCACTCTTTTGAGTCACAAAAGAGTTGGACACAACTTAGTGACTAAGCTACAACATGAAAATATTCAATTTACATGGCATGAAATGTCTCTAACTCTCCAACTGTCCAGTCAAGCCTGCTAGCCACAGAAATTGTGTGATAATGTTTTGAAGAAAAGCAATGCAAAAATACTGATTTCCACAATCAACTTTGTTCAGACCAAAGGAAGAGAATATATGGAAGAATTAAAAGTTCAGTCATATTAGGGGTTGTTTATGCTTGGTTTGGATAGTATCATGGGGTCATATTTCAGGGAACTTAAATTGTTCAGGTGTTTGCTGTCTTTGCAATTAAAAAGTCAAATTGAAGAATTTATGAGAAGAGTGATGATACATTTAAAGCAATGTTCTATAGTAATCCCAGCTTAGACTGTCGAAAGTTACTTTGAAACTATTGTTCAAATAGAATAAATAGCTATTATATGTTTACCTTATTTTCTTTTCCAGAAAACCAAAATGTTTCTATTTTGTCCATTTTTTATTTGAGGAATGTTTCATGTAGCATCCTCTCTATCTAGAGCTTTCCTTTACTGGATAAGCTGGTTTTTCCGTACTTCTACATCTTTCTAATAGTATGATGCTCTGAGTCCCACATGATATTATAGGGTAACTGAATCAAGGTAAAGATGGACATATGTACTGTAGTGTTTAAAACATGCCACATAGAAATAACCCAAGTTGATGATAACTAAATGTGAAACTTTGATGAAAACTAAAGATTTAAGACAATCATTATAAAAGCAAGTAGATAAAAACTGGATTCACAGTCTAGCACTGGTTATATAAAGATCCCTGGCTCCACTGACTGTAATATATTAAAAATAATGATATGGCTTTTAAGCTTAAGCCTAGTGTTACCATTATTAAGCTCAATATTAGTAAAAGTAAAATTCATCCTATGAAAATTAAATTGATGGTTTCTAATTGCTATAAATAATATATACTCCAGATGTGAGGTATTTACAGTTTGCCTAATAAGATACAAACAACTATTGACCATTTAGAAGAAAGCAATTTGAATTAAAATGTGGAAAACTAGTTAGTCATAGAGAAAGTTGACCACACATGTTTAAATCCATGGTTAGGTTCTTTCCTCCATCCCTGCTTTTTGTTTAGACTAGGAAGGAATTGGTTCTGTATTTGTGGAAAAACTTGCATACCAAAAAACTGTAAGCAGATAACAGAAATTGCACAAAACTTTACAAAGGAAAAAATGTGGGTATTTCCTAATAGCAAATGAGTATGAGTTAAAAAAAAAGTAATTAAAAATGAAGACAGACTATTTGTATATTCTGTTTCACACATACTTTATTCACAAAATATTTATTAATTCTTGAAAAAAATGTATATTCCAATTATTTGTTAAATATTCCCTGATGGCTCAGAAGGTAAAGAATCTGTCTGCACTGTAAGAAACACTGGAGACTTGGGTTTGATCCCTGGGTAGAGAAGATCCCCTGGAGATGGCAGTGGCTGCCTACTCCAGTATTCTTGCCCAGAGAATCCCATGAACAGAGGGGTCTAGGGAGCTGTTACAGTCCATGGGATCGCAGAGAGTCTGACATGACTGAGTGACTGAGCACACTCACATACCTATTTAAGCATCAGAGAAATTAACTCAAATAACTTAATGTTTCCAAAAATTGTATAAAGTATTTGACATTTAGTATCTGATATTTATGATATGATAAGATACTCTTATTTTCTTTAATTAATAAACACTTCACTAAAACTTTGCCATTATAACAACAATTTACCAAAGGACAATGTATCAGATATCCCTACAAATCAAAATTTCATCTAATAATCCCAGTTTGGGGATTTACCAATGTACTGGAAACATTTACACCTATGAGGTGGATACTTTTTACACATAAAGAAGAGTTTCTCAAGAAAAGATATTGTTTTAAAACCAAGGCAGTAGTTAGATGGGAAGAATGAAATCCAATATAGAGCAGTGTTAAGATGTCAAGGAAAAAGTATGGTTTAGTGATGTGACATACACCAGAGATTACGAATATGAAAGTGGGGGAAAGGTCACTGGAATTAGCAAGAAGAAAGCCATTTGAGGTCTCTGAAGGATGTTTCAGAAGAATGATGGGCCTGGAATTTAGAGAGCAGGGGCTTTAAGGGGACATGGATGACGGGACATGGCAGCATTGGTGACGATGAATCATGATAGTGGATAATGGCAATGGAAGGGGGAGCAATTACACGAGAGCGGCAACCAAGCCGAGTAAAGGTTTTCTTTCATGACTTTGCAGTGAGGCTGAAGCCTCGGAATATTTAAATATACCCAGAGAAGAAGGGCTTAGAGGGAGAGAAGAAAGAAGAGACATGCTGATGGGGACTCAAAAGGAATGAAGGGATCAGTTCAGCCTAAGGTTGGTCCTAAGTGGACATAATCAAGTGTTAAGTAAGAGGAAATATTGAGGATGCTGAACCTAAGAAAAGGATCCTTTTATAAACTATCTCAAAATCTGGGGCCTAATGAAACTTTGTATGGACAGTTAAGACAGAGTGACTAAAGCAGATGAGTCTTGTCTCTGATGCTGTTTTACTTACTCTTAAAGTTCTCTGGAAAGTCCTCTGCCATTCACTATTTCAACAACTCACCTAATTGCTCCAGGGATGGTATTTAGCATTCTAGCCCCTGAGTGGCTTATGATTCCACTCATTGCTGAGGTTTTCGCTGAAAAGAAATAAACAGGAAACATTCCTTACAATCCTTTCCCATCTAATCCCACCAAACATAAAATGTCCTTTCCAATGCAAGGGAGTCTATTCAGCAGAGAATCAAACATGACATTAAAAGCCTGGTGCCCTCCTCGAGCTATGGGGCTCAAGCTCCGCCTGGACCTCGGCCTCACCCCTGCTCTCCAGCATCAAGGAGAGCATCAAGCTCCTTCCTCTAGCACTCTGTGCCTTCAAGCGCCGACCCTTCTGTCTGCCTTTGCCATTCCCTTCTCCTGTTTTCTGGGTATCCCTCAGAAATGTGCTTAGTTAGTAATGGCATCCTAGAAACTTTTTTTGAAAGTTCCAATCAGTTACTTATTTGGCATACATGAGCCTTGGTCCCCAGCCAGGGATCGAACCTGTGTCCCCTGTATTGGAAGCATAAAGTCTTGACTAGACCACCAGGGAAGTCCCCCTGTAATGATGTTTTGACATCTGTTTATTTCCCCTAGGAAAGAAGAAGACCTACATGCAGAAGCTATCAGTTTTCCCATAAGCTTTGCCATCTCCTAGCAATTTGGGTGAAAGGAGCGCAAATCCATTAAATACATAAAGAATAAGAAAGAAGGGGAAAAAAAGAAAATACTAATGACAATGTTAACTGTGCAGTAACCACCTAAATTTGCCAGGGCTGTATTTATTTACATATAGCAGATACCATATTATTATCTTCGTTGGTGTTGTTTGGTTGTTAAGTCATGTTAGACTCTTTGCAACCCAATGGCAGGCATATTCTTTACTCCGGAGCCATCAGGGAAGCCCAATTATTGCATTACTATATAATAATGAAAGCAGCAATAAATTAAAAATATGAGTAAGATAATAATGTATTTTTATGGTTAAAGCATCATTTATTGTTTGCTTTGTATATAAGTCATTGTCTAAGGAGTTTGCATACATTTTATGCTTTAATCATCACAGTAACCCTATGAGATAGAAGTTTTCAGCTTTATTTCACAGTTCAGGAAAATGAACTTGAAAAGGTTAAGAATGTAAACAGTTTATAATAGCCAGGACATGGAAACAACCTAGATGTCCATCAGCAGATGAATGGATAAGAAAGCTGTGGTACATATACACAATGGAGTATTACTCAGCCGTTAAAAAGAATTCATTTGAATCAGTTCTGATGAGATGGATGAAACTGGAGCCGATTATACACAGTGAAGTAAGCCAGAAAGAAAAACACCAATACAGTATACTAACACATATATATGGAATTTAGGAAGATGGCAATGACGACCCTGTATGCAAGACAGGGAAAGAGACACAGATGTGTATAACGGACTTTTGGACTCAGAGGGAGAGGGAGAGGGTGGGATGATTTGGGAGAATCACATTCTAACATGTATACTATCATGTGAATTGAATCGCCAGTCTATGTCTGACGCAGGATGCAGCATGCTTGGGGCTGGTGCATGGGGATGACCCAGAAAGATGTTATGGGGAGGGAGGTGGGAGGGGGGTTCATGTTTGGGAATGCATGTAAGAATTAAAGATTTTAAAATTTAAAAAATAAAAAACTAAAATTAAAAAAATAAAAAAAATAATATGCTGTCAAAAAAAAAAAAAAAGAAAAGGTTAAGAATGTTTGTTCAAAATCAAACAGGTAAAGTTAGGATCAAATTTAAATCCGAATCAAAGCCTGGGTGCTTAATGAATGTTCTACAAGGTTAGTGCAGAGACTTTTTCAGGACATCAGAAACATTATTCAATGTAGAAATATTTAAACTGTTCCTTTCACAGAAATCTGATTCGTGAAATGATTATACAGCAGTTCTGCGGCAATGATTGTTTTGAAGACAGAGTTCATTCTAACACCACTGATTTATTAGGGGACAATCTGAGCATAACAGAAATTTAACTTGTGCTTATGTACAATTTAATTCATGAGAAACACTATGTGAACACAGAAAACGGCACTCAGAGAAACCCAGCACAATGGAAAACACAAACTGCACACACCTCAAACATGTATGGGTTTTTCATCCACTTTCAGATAATCCTTCTGTCTTTTCACAAGAATTCACGAGTTGCAGCTCTTTCCAAGTGCACTTCCACATGTGTCTGGTCCCTTACAATGCGCGGTGCCATATTTATTATACTAATTATGTCTTTATTGGGGCTTCCTCAGTGGCTCAGTGGCAAAGAATCTGCCTGCAATGCAGGAGCCACAGGAAATGCAGGTTTGATCCCTGGGTTTGAAGATCCCCTGGAGGAGGGCATGGCAATCCACTCTGGTATTCTTGCCTGAAGAATCCCATGGCCAGAGGAAGAGGGTGGGCTACAGTCCATGGAGTTGCAAAGAGTCAGACGTGACTGAAGTGACTTAGCACGTCTTCCTTAACCAGTCAGAATGCATTAGCTATCAGTTTTATTAAGTTCCTTATGTTTTTTTTAACGTTTCATCGATGATGTGTCTGAGTGCAGCACCCTGATTCCATTTTTCTCACAAGCCTGCTGGGTTTTGTTGTGATTTTGGACAGCACAGTGATTTTAGCAACACGTATGGATCATCATAGCAGAACTGGCTGTACTTGAGTAAGCGATATGCAATGGGCAAGCTTGGATACCTGAGAGACTATTTTTTTCCAAAAATTAATGGTCATTAGTCAATAGCACGGTTACAGTGTGGAATTAGGAATGAAAAGTATAAGTAATCATAATACTTTCTATTTTGTTGATACACACTAAGTAAACAGCATACAAAACCAATTATTGCTGACATCTCTGAAAATGAAAGGCTAGCTAACATTGGTAAAAGATGCTATTTCTAAAAACCCACAGTATTTCCCTCCTACTTTGTCAAACTTGTAGTTTAATTGTTTGTTTTAAAAGGCCAATGCTGGTATTTTTAATGAAATCTGTTTATTTAAAAAATAACACACTATTGGTCATATGGCAAGTGTTTCATAAAGCAAGATGGGAGAAAACCTGCTAAGATTAAGCTCAGCCTGATCAAGATGCCTTCCCCATCAGGTTAGAAGAAAACTTATTTTTTAATGGGTAAAGGTCTAATGCAATCTATATGTGTCTATTTTATAGAAGGTCACATTCTGGGAATACTCACAGAATTTACACGTCTGTCAAGAGATACAAATGAGATTGGTATCCAAGTCAAGAAAAATGCACTTAGAGTAAGAACATGATCTGCATGATTTCAACACCTGTCAGATAATCCTTATGCCTTTTGTCTTAGTACATCCACAAGATAGCATGAAGGTAGAAATGATGCTTGAAATATCTCACAGCCTTATGACAGAGGCACTGACCAGTCAGAGGGATACCAGCCCCATAACACAATCGTCCCATCCTGGTGTGTGCTAGTAAACAACATCCTCACTGGAAGAAAGGGAAGGGAAAGGCATAACAGGTGAAATAGGTGTCAGGTTTCAAGCAAGCGCATGCAGACTACCATAGCATATTAAAACCATTTATGTTTTCACTGCACAATATGCTGTTCTACTGCGCTCAGGCTTCCTGGGCGGCGCTAGTGGTAAAGGACCCTTCTGCCAGTTCAGGAGACATGAGACACGGATTCCACCCCTGGGTCAGGAAGATTCTTGGAGAAGAGCATGGCTACCCATTCCAGTATTCTTGCCTGATGAATCCTACAGACAGAGGAGCCTGGTGGACTCCTCTGGGGAGTCCATGGGGTCACAAAGAGTCAGGCATGACTGAAGTGACTTAGCACAGGACAGCACAAGCTTTTTTTTAAAAAAAAATTGTCTTTTTCAAGGATAATATCTTATACTTTTTTTAATATATCTAGAAGGGAATGCTATCCTGATCCATATAATAATGTTTAGAAATGCCAAAATAATCAAATCACCCATTGGTTGAGCGTTCATTACGCTAAGTGAGAACTGGATTGGATGCTTCATATGCATGACCTCTAATGACTCAAAACTCAGAAGGTAAATGTGAGTGTCCCTATTTTATAGCTAATAAAACTAAGTCCCCAGAAAGCCCATGGACTTGACTTGGGCCACAGTGTCAGAGAGGGATTTAAATCAATGTATGACTGCTCCAAGATCCTGCTAGTTCATGTCCAGCCTAATGCAAATATGTTTCATGTTGGTTGGATTGAATAAATCTCTTCATTTCAAACTGACCTTCACAAAATCTACATTAGACCTATTTCCTAGATCAAGGGGAATTGTTCCAAGGTTGTCATTTAACACACATAGAGGATGGAAACATTAAGAGACAGAAATATCTTTGTTTCTCAAATTGATTTACATATCAAAGCTTCTTGGAGAAGCCTGGATAAACAGTTACGTTTCTGGAAACTTATTTAAATTAACGTTCACATTCCTTGGAGAAGTTAACCACAACATTTTGAGGGGAATGTATAAGCATCGCGAGTTGGCACAAGATTCATTCACATTCGTGTGG
This sequence comes from Ovis canadensis, assembly GCF_042477335.2. Taxonomy (NCBI): domain Eukaryota; kingdom Metazoa; phylum Chordata; class Mammalia; order Artiodactyla; family Bovidae; genus Ovis; species Ovis canadensis. Next base: position 106,311,990 of record NC_091251.1, read on the forward strand.
CCAAACATGGCACCCATTTTTCCCCCATGACCTCACCAGAATCGTGGTGATCACACTGCAGAACTTTCTCATTTTAACTCTGTTATTCATCCTAGCTTTTTTTTTTTTTTTCCTTGCCTGGAAACTTTAAAGGTTTAAAGCGATTGAATTTATTCTGTGACAATGTGCCTGATACAGATGTTTTACATGTGATCCTTTTGAAGTCACATTTCTTAGGAAAGGCCATTTACCTTGAATGACAAGTTATAGAGAAAAAAATGAATAAGCAGTTTTCCAAATACAGTATATAAGGAGGTGGCTTTGTGTGATGATGATAAAAAGAATTATTTTAGGCCAGAATCCTAGAGAGTAGTCCTCTGCTCTGCTATTTTTCAGATGTGATCTGTTACTCCTATGGTTCAATTTCCACAATAATATAATATATAAAAAGCAAATTATCTCTATACTTTGACGTGCATGAGTTTTACACAAGTAAAAGTAATACTAAATGACATACCAAGTTTCTACTAAGTGATGTAACTAACTTCAAAAGAGTTAATACTGTGAGAGTCAAAGTGAAACTATTAACTTTTTATAGTGCAGCTTAAACTACTTAACATAAAAATATAAGAAATTAAAGTTTGACAATGAAAATGAGTTTAAAGTGTTATTCAAAATTTGGTAATGCATCACACAGAACTATGAAATAAGAAAATTTGGAGAAGAACCAATTCAACTCTTTCCTATTGACACAAGTATCTCCATAGGCTGCTATGAAAATATAATGTATATGTTCTAGACAATGTGCCAAGAATTTGTATTCCATGTGTATTATAAATTAGCCTAAAAGCTGAGATTATGTCAAAGCTTTAAATATCTATTATATGAGAGTTTGGACATTACAAATTTTCTCATTACTTTGGATTTGTATAGCATATTCATAAAGCTGAATGTAAGAAACAAGATTTATCACCTTATAAAACACATTCAAATAAAAACATTTTAAGTATTTGTATCATTTTATTATATTAAATCAATGTTTATGAAATAAAATAAGTAATGCTGCTAAGTCGCTTCAGTCGTGTCCGACTCTGTGCGACCCCATAGACGACAGCCCACCAGGTTCTGCCATCCCTGGGAGTCTCCAGGCAAGAACACTGGAATGGGTTGCCATTTCCTTCTCCAATGTGTGAAAGTGAAAGGTGAAAGTGAAGTCGCTCAGTCATGACCCCATGGACTGCAGCCCACCAGGCTCTTCTGTCCTTGGAATTCTCTAGGCAAGAATTCTGGAGGGAGTTGCCAAGGCCTCATCTAGGGTATCCTCCCAACCCAGGGATCGAACCCAGGTTTCCCACACTGCAGGCGGATTCTTCACCAACTGAGTAACCAGGAAGGCCCATCAATACTGGAGTGGGTAGCCTATCCCTTCTCCAGGAGATCTTCCTGACCCAGGAATCAAACCAAGGTTTCCTGCATTGCAGGCGGATTCTTTACTAACTGAGCTACCGGGGAAGCCCCCCAAACAGGCTCACCACTACAGAATTTCAAAGTCACAAAGAACCAGAGAAGAGATGAAGAAAGGGATTACAAAGTAGTTGGAAAGTAATTCTCAAAATGGCAATAGTAAGTCCATATCTATCAATTATTAAGTGTGAAAAGACTAAATTTTCCTATCAAAGACATATGGTAGCTGAATGGATTAAAAAAACAAGACCAAATTATATGTTGCCTACAAAAGATTCACTTCAACTTTACAGACACAGGCTGAAAGGGATGGGGTGGGAAAAGATATCTGATGTGAAGGGAAACCAAAAGAAAGCAGGGGTAACCATACTTACATCAGACAAAATAGATTCTAAACCAAAGACTATAGTAAGAGACAGAGTAGGTCATTATATAAAGATAAGGAGTCAATTTAACACGAATATATGACATTTGTATATATTTACATATCTAACATAGAAACATCTAAATATATAAAGCAAATAATAAGAGACCTGAAGGAAGAAATTGGCAGAAATACAGTAATAGTAGGAAACTTAAATACTCCACTTTCAAAAATGAAAAGATAGTTCTGACATAAAATTAACACAGAAATTTGGACATAACCTAATAGTTTATACCAGCTGGACACACAGACATTTAGAGAGCATCATCAAATAGCAATAGAATATAAAATCTTCTCAAGTGCAAATGGAATGTTCTCCAAGATAAATCATATATTAGGCCACAAAATAAGTATTAATAAATCTAAGAAGACTGAAATCATATCAAGCATCTCTTCTAATTACAGGGATATGAAACTAGAAATCAAATATAACAAGAAAACTGGAAAATTCACAAACATGAAAATTAAACAGCATGACAGAGAACAACTGATGAGTCAAAGAAGATACACAGAAAGCACCTTGAGACAAGTGGAAACGGAAATACAACAAACCAACCTTTACCGGTTCCAGCAAGAGCAGTTCTAAGAGAGGAGTCTATATTAATAAACATATACATTAAAAAGCAAGAAAGAGCTCAAATATGAAGTCTAACTTAACATCTAAAGGAACTATAAAGCTCAAAGATAGTAGAAGGAAAGAAATAGCAAAGAGTGGAAATAAATAAAGGCCGCTGCTGCCGCTGCTAAGTCACTTCAGTCGTGTCCGACTCTGTGCGACCCCATAGACAGCAGCCTACCAGGCTCCCCCGTGCTTGGGATTCTCCAGGCAAGAACACTGGAGTGGGTTGCCATTTCCTTCTCCAATGCATGAAAGTAAAAAGTGAAAGTGAAGTCATTCAGTCGTGTCCGACCCTCAGGGACCCCATGGACTGCAGCCTTCCAGGCTCCTCAGTCCATGGGATTTTCCAGGCAAGAGTACTGGAGTGGGGTGACATTGCCTTCTGCAAAATAAAGGCTCAAAGCACAATAAAAAAATGTTAGTGAAATGTGTTGTCATTCAGTTGTTAAGCTGTGTCCGACTCTTTGCTACCCCATGTACTGCAGCACTCCAGGCTTCCCTGGCCTTCACCATCTCCTGGAGTTTACTCAAACTCATGTCCATTGCGTTGGTGATGCCATCCAACCATCTCATCCTCTGTCATCCCCTTCTCCTCCAGCCTTCAATCTTCACCAGCACCAGCATCAGGGTCTTTTCAAATGAGTCAGCTCTTTGCATCATTCAGTTCAGTTCAGTTCAGTTCAGTTGGTCAGTCGTGTCCCACTCCTTGTGATCCCATGAACTGCAGCACGCCAGAACTCCCTGTCCATGACCAACTCCTGGAATCCACCCAAACTCATATCCCTCGAGTCAGTGATGCCATCCAACCATCTCATCCTCTGTCGTCCCCTTCTCCCTCCACCTTCAATCTTTCCCAGCATCAGGGTCTTTTTAAATGAGTCAGCTCTGCACATCAGGTGACCAAAGTATTGGAGTTTCAGCCTCAACATCAGTCCTTTCAATGAACACCCAGGACTGATCTCCTTTAGGATGAACTGGTTGGATCTCCTTGCAGTCCAACGGACTCTCAAGAGTCTTCTCCAACACCACAGTTCAAAAGCATCAATTCTTCTGTGCTCAGCTTTCTTTATAGCCCCACTCTCTCATCCATACATGACCAATGGAAAAACCACAGCCTTGACCAGACGGACCTTTGTTGGCAAAGTAATGTCTCTGCTTTTTAATATGCTGTCTAGTTTGGTCATAACTTTCCTTCCAAGGAAATTTCATGGCTGCAATTCACATCATTAGACTTACAAGAAAAAAAAAAACATAAAGAGAGTGAGAGAGAAATAGAGAAAAAAAGGGGACTCAAATAAATAAAGTATAGGAAAGAATAATTATTATAATTAATTCCACAGGAAAAAAAAGGATCATAAAATACTATCAAAAACAGTTATACTCCAATCAATTGGACAGACTAGACTAAACAGATTTCTAGAAACTACAAACTACCATGACTGAATCGTGCAGGAATATAAAATCTGAACAGGCCAATTACTTATGAGATTGATTCAGTAATCAAAAACCTCCTGCATATCCACAAGTTTGGAAGCCTCAGAAACCATTCACCTTTCAGGTGTCTATGGTGCCAAAGAAGGTGATTGGGAATTTTCATTCTAGTTCTGGTTTCCTGTCCTTGTTTCAGAGATTAAGGAATTAGTCCTCTCCTGATTTCTGTTCCTATCCTGCTCCATCATTTGTCAATCTAAACCATTATGCATGCTCAGTCATATCCTACTCTTTGTGACTTCATGAACTGTAGCCCACCAGGCTCCTCTGTCCGTGGAATTTTCCCAGTGAGAATACTGGAGTGGGTTAATATTTCCTCCTCCAGGGGATTTTCTTGACCCAGGGATTGAACCCATGTCTCCTGCGTCTCCTGCATTGGCAGGTGGATTCTTTTCACTGAGCCACCTAGGAAGCAATCTAAGCCATCTAGGGGCTGCCTTTTTCTCACACAGACCCTTTCAATACCTGATCTCCTGGTTTTTATATTGGATATTCCTATGTCTTCAGCATCTTCCCAGAACAATCTCTTCTGGAAGCTTGCCCTAACTGGAACCTCACTCTCTCATAAACAGACTTTTCCCCAAAAGGTAAGTTTGATATTCATTTTGGTTTCAGATTATTACTGTTTTCCCCCTCTTTGCCCAATACAATGTTTACTTGAATTTACTCCATAAACACTCTCCTCCTTGTCTTTTCTTAATTGCTATCATTGGCTATGTATTAATCACTCCCCTTCACTGTTGATTTTGTTTTTGCTCCATCTTCTTTTCCACTGAATATCTTTTGATCATTTTCAAGGACACTAAGACCTTCATGAATAAAGCATTCAAAACTCACTTAGCATCTTGGCATCTCCTCCAAAACCTAACAATTTTAGCCCCCGATTCCCTTGATTATGCCTTAGATTTAATGTGTCAGAAAGCGAGACATAATTGCATTTTTAATTTCAGATATTCTACTTTGCAGCCAGCCAGCATTTTCTATACTTTGGATTCAATTGCTCATTTACTTCCATGCCAAAATTATTTGACCTAACAACAGCTCTGATCCATTTTTCCCCACCCTCATTCATACTTGCTTAAGTCTTCAAGAACTTGGAGATGAACTTCCTTTTAAGTGGAAATCATTATCTATTGGATAGGAACCCCTGACTCTTTCTGCTATTCCAATTCAAGCCCGTCTTTTCTTCCTTTCTGATATAATGCCCCCCTTCAGTAGAAATCCATGTGTCCTCTCCTGCTGTACCATGCCCTCCAGATTTTAAGAAACTCAGCTTCTTTGGTTTTATTTTTCAATTTCCTGTTCCAGCGTTCCCTTATTTTCAAATGGCTATTCCTATTGCTTTTAAAGAGTTTTCTAGGGAGTTTCACCTTTAAAAATCCTCAAATCTTTCTGAGAAATTTCATTTTTTTTTTTCACAGAATTCCTTTGTAGTCAAACTTTCAGAAAAAAAAAAAAACCAAAAAACCTGTCTCTTACTGTATCCTTGGTGCAATTCAATGAGGTTTCTCACCCATATTATTTAATCAAATGGCTTCTGAATCCTATAATGTCTTTGCTTAAAGTGGCATAATATTTAATTTAAATATATTAAATTATATGTAGTTAGGTTATTTTTCTTTATTTTTTGTCTTTATAAATTCTTTCAGGACGTGGGACCAAATCTTTCTTGTTTATGATCATATCCCGGGACTTTGCCTGTAAATAAATATTTGTTGAATGAATTAATGAAATGACCAGATTAGAGAATATCATACAAATAGACAATTTTCATTTAAGTTTAGGATATATATATATATATTTATAAATGGAAGCAATACAAATTATAATGTATTAAGAAATCATTTTTATTATTATGACTACACAAATGTTATTTTGTGTAAGTTGAGGGAATTTAAAATTTGGCTGTAAATTTCAGATCAATACAATAAAAACATTCTATAACACCTAAATTGCATTATCAATGTTTGTGACATCAATAAATTACTTGCGGTCGGAATAGACTTTCTAAGAAGAAATACAAAGACCAGTAGTTCACATTTCCTTGTTTCATATATACCCTTCGGCTCCATACTGTCTCTTTCTGGACTCGAAGCCTGCATTTTATGTGCATTTCAAATTGACTGCAGTCATTAATATATAACAACTTTACCCAGAAGAAATATATTGTGAGTCAATGGGCAATTTTAAATTTTCTACTAGTCACATTAAAAAAAAAAGTTTTAAAAATTGAAATTATTTTTAATTACATCTTCAATTTAACTAAGTATATGCAAAATATTATTATATCATCATATAACCAATATAGCTTTTTCATATTTTCATATCAGCTTTTAAGAACCCAGTGAATATTTTATATTCATACCACTCTCAAGTTGGATGCTAAATTTTCATCTAGAATATAGAATTGGATTTAGATTTCATAAAATTTATAGTGAAACAACCGATTCACATTTTTACACATGCTTATAAGTATCCCATTAACTGAAGTGTTATTTTCATATTTAAATTAATTAAAGTCAAATAACAAATTCAGATGACTTTTCATACTAAACCGATTTCTAATGCTCAATAGTCCTATGCCACCAGTGGCTGCCAGTTTAGACAGCACAGGTATAAAGAAATGGTGTGTCATAATCTGATTACCTTTCCCTATGAGAGCTTATATAAAAGTGAGTTGTTTAAGAGTTTAAAATATGTATTAACTCCTTAAGGTGTATATGTGTGTATAAACAAACATAGACAGAGTTACTTTAAACAACTGACAGAACAACATTCAAGTGGTAGCTTTTATTTCTATATTTTAAATAATGTCTCTTGAGCCTGGTGGAATGACAAACATTACCCTAATTTTATAAAGTGACTATGCAAGAGCTAGATGATAAATTTACCTCAAACGTCCACCGACACTTTTTTTTTTACAAAGTCACCCAAACGAATAGCAAGAAAAGCTAGAACAAGACTCCTCCATGTATGCTTTATTATCACTCATTATTATATCCACAGATACCCAATTCCACATCCACAAGTGCTCATCAAGGGCTAGCTTTGTTCTCCTATGTGCTTATTGCAGTAGTGGACATTAGAGAAAAACATTTAAAACTTTTATTGAGGAAACTTACATATATGACTTGGTCCATTTCAAAAGTACTTTTTTTTAAATTAATTTCATTTTCCTTTGATTTATTAGGGGAAAAATCATTGGAAAAGTTACACTTAAAAATACTTACTTGCTCGTTAATGAAAAATGCTTTAAAACAACTTCTTGTGGGAAAAATCCAGTCTAGAAATAGAATACTTTTTTTCATATACCTGAATTGGCAAAAATTAGTGAACAGCAATAAACTGGGTTTTAAGTCCAAGGCTGTAAAATGGCATAAAATTGTGTATTACTATTTTTTTGGAACAGGAAATGGGAGGAGTGTGCTATATACTGCCATGGAAAATTAATACAAAGAAAGACTGAGAATGCGGCTGCTTTAAGACATAATGTAAAAAAGAAAAAAAAAAGAAAAAATATACAAATGGTAAGTGTTTCCATCAATTTGATTAAATTCCTTCTAACATTTTGATTTCTCCCCAACATATTATAAATTTCAGCTATTTATACGTAAAATCTAAACACGTCAATAAGAAAGACCTGTATGGGAAAGCAGTAAATAGCCTGATAATACCAATTATTATGGGCTATTGAAGGACTCTCATTTCTAACTTGTCAGGTATGTGAAGAAAGGCAAGTTGTTTAATTCTGTGCCATCTAGGGGAAGAAAGCACTGTTTAACTCTTCAGAGTTTGTTTTGACGTATGGAGTAGAATGCGTCCAGGTTGGGTGCAGTGGGACAACTGGAAAATGAGATACTCCGAGAAGCAGACGAAAGAGAGTTGAGGAAAGGAGAAGATACATTTTCTGTGATGTTGCTATGGTTTACAACTTATCCCTTTTAAGTTCTTTGTGAGTTGTAAGTGGGGACAGGATTTTTATTTTTATTTTTATTTTTTTGGTAGCTGAGTTGTCCTACTTGGGCTGTTTCAGGCTGAGACAAAACCACGCAGGGTAATTTATATTTGCCCCCAAATTACATTCCAGAGTGTACGGTTCATGGTTTTGAACCTAAAATATCCAGATCCAAATGAAGACCTTCACTGTAAATCTAAGCCAAATACATGTGCCCTGAAACTGCCACGCTGTTGAGCTCTTCAGGAAACAGAGCAGGAATCAATCAGACCAGAGCCACTGCAGTTCTTAGAAAGTCACAGAGACAATGTGCAGATGACACTAAATAGAAAGAGGGATTTTTGTAGAGAAAAAGGAGGCTTATGTGGTATTATGTGGCTTTACTCCACTGATGAAATCTTAAAGCCTTCCTGCAAAACTGTACATTGAAAATGAAGATTTCGGCAACTTCCTCGACACGTGCTTTCTTGAGGAATGACAGGCCCTTTGGATGGAAAGGAATGGTCAATGGCTGCTGTGCTGGAATCAGTTTAATCTCCTTTCAGACCTCGCCACCAAAGAGCAGATACCCTTTACTAAGGCGTCTCCTGGAACTTGCGGTCCATTAGCATTTTTGCAGCCCATAGTAGTAGGGTATAATTGCTAATAGAAACTAGAGAAATTCAGTGGATTAAGAGTTGTGTGACTCACCAATAATAAATTAGCCAGTAAGTGCTGATTAATTGGTAGATAATATTAGCATTCCTGATGAGGGAATTTTCAATGTTTACCTAAAGCGGAATGGGTTCATCCAAGGGAAAGGTACCTATTACTGTTATAAACTGCTTTTTAGCAGCAGCTACCTTCAAGTAACACTACGTAACTTTTTCAACATTTTATCCTTGCAATTTTCAAATAAAATTGTATGATTAAGTATAATACATAATATAGATCACAGCAAACCTGCTCCCTGATTGAAGGGGGAGCAGGAAAGATTGCTTGATTACCCTTCACTCTGTCTCTTTCCCTTGCCCAGCATGGGCCCACAGACACCTCCAAAAACCGCTTTGGGATCCAGCTAAGTACATCTTGAAAATCACAGCTCTAAACCATCCCCCTTTAATTTCCTGGATCCCAGCCAGTTGGTGCCGAATTATTAGGCAAAGCCCTAACTTCTCATTTAATAGACTTGTCTTCTGGGAAAGAGTCTATTTTTCATTTGATTACTTTGTGCTTTCACTAACTAAATGTCATTAATAGTTATAAGTTTACACAGTTACTGAGTGCATACTCTGTGCCTGCCCATTTTCTAAACTCTGATCACAAGATGTAATGGGGAGATGCAAGAGACACAGTTTCGATCCCTGTGTCGGGAAGACTCCTTGTAGTAGAAATGGCAATCTGCTCCAGTATTCTTGCTTGGAAAATCTCATGGACAGAGGAGTCTGGTGGGCTACAGTCCATGGGGTTGCAAAGAGTCAGACACAACTGAGCGACTGAACACAAGACTATAAGGTAGGTGTTATTACTATTATTATCATTATTAATTTTCCAGTTTTCCAGATGAGGAAACTAAAGTTGAGGAACATTAGATAACTTATGCAAATATATTTAATGCATCAGAATTCAGCCCGGCTTTGATTCCAAGTCTTTAGGTCTCCATATCCTCCTAGGCAGCCACCAGGGGCAGCAGTCACCTTTGGCATAGTTTGATACTCAGACAGTCCTTCTAAATTTCCAAATTAGAAAACTGATCTCTTCTCCCTAGGCTGCTGTTTTTCCATCATTAGTTTTGTCTGAATATGCTCGTATTTATTCTTGAACATTCAATACAATTAGTCACCATTTTAAATGTAACATCAAGATACGTTAAAAACAACGTGGGTCAAAATGCTAGCTTAGAAGGTGGACGGGTGCTGATTTGCATGACTGACAGCCATTTGGCTACCTTGATAAGCTGATGTAGAGAATGCTGCAGACTTTGCTTGGCCAAGGCAGGCATTGTTTATGTTCAGCTCCATGATCTCTCCCAACTTTCACGGGGAAAAACACAACCATTTAGCAGATTTTTGCAGCCCCAGCAAAGTGTGCTAATCAGGTGCAGGCTGGGCTCCTTTCTGCCAAGATGGAAGCAAGGTTTGTGAGTTCTCTGCATTCCGCAGACTCACTGGAGGGCGCACCTGGTCTTAGTTAATTGGGTGAAGGAGTTTTGCCTGTGAGGTGAAAGGAATTAGTGACAGGTTTCCTATTCTCTCGACCCCCTGAGGTGGGATAAAAAGCATGACTGGCTCCCCCATTTTACAAGACCAGTTGGGGGAAGACATAATTAAGGGAAATATGGTGAGGCATGAGTTTTTCTCTTGTTTGGGGATGATAAAGTTCAAGTAACAAGGTTGGGTTAGCTGGCTTTCTGTTTAATATTTAGTTAGCCAGGAGTGGAGACAATCAACTAGATCATTTAGCACCACTGGGTTATAAATTTACCATTATGCGATTTAGTTGAGTGATGTTGAATAGGTCTTGTAAAGTTTATTGGAGTTCAAGAAAGGAAACCATCACACCTGGCTAGCTCTGACATAAGGGAAAGTGCCTTGTGGGAGCTGGTTAGACCTTCTAATATGATCAATGGCCTGATGTTACCCAGAAGAAAGAAATAAAGGACTTGACTTGGAAAGTGTGTTAATTCTTTCAGGCTATTTAGTATAATATAATGTACTGTAGAGTGCCCCAGGGTATTGAAAGAGTTAAACTCCCTGGACAAAATGAAGAATTACTCCCTTTTTCCTGGAAAGATCAGGCCTATATGTATAGAGAGAACTTTATTAGCAAGGGTATTAAAATTGGTTTCACTGTAAGCGATTTTCCTAGTTCCATTTCTGTGCCATCTGTCCATTTTTTCCCTACCAGTAAAAGCAATAAAATGTACACATTCACTGAAAAGAATAGAGTTTTATTGTATCCGAGGGACATTAAAATTCTGTTCTCTTGTGAAATATTTCTTGATCTTTCAGAATACTGGCCTAACAACTGATTTCTAATATATCTGTCTCAAGTTATTCGTATTTTATGTTAATGATCACAGAGATAAACTGGGTAAAAACCATGAAGAAAACAAGTCCCATTAATATAACCAATAATTGCCATTGAGAATACAAATTGCAGTTATAGTTTGACATAGAAAGGAAAATCCCAACATATGAGACATGAAATAGGGCTGACCTTGCCTTGGTGGTCAGTTTATATTGTAGAGAAAAAAAAAATAAAGGCACTGAAATGAATAGGAATTGGGTCTTCCAAAGAAATACAAGTTCCTAGAATTGGGGCCTAATCACAATAGAAAATCATAGGTAAGAAAGAATCAAAAGATTCAATCAGCCATGACCTTTGACATTGCTTTTTGTTAATAAAACACTACCTCAATGCAAGTCGATTCGGCCTTGTACCTTTCCCTCCGATCTGTACCTCTGCCTGGATTTAAGTTTTGTTATGAAGCATTTTCCTGCACTTGTTTAACCTTCAAACTACTAGTACTTAGTTTAAATTGAATAAAAGTTTTCAGTTGTACTTTTAACACCCAATCCAATCGTCTCTAGTTTTGAAACAGGATCATATTAAGTACTGCCTCCAAGGAATTTGGCCCAAATGAAGACAGAAATCCATACACAAGTTTGGAGCTAGAGTTTTGACCTCTGTATAATTTGGCTGTGTCATTTCCTAAAATCTTGTGGGCTGGAATATGTCATCCTGTGACAGTAATAGTATTCTGAACTGAACCCTTTTAATGCACGATCTCAAATCATTTTTCAAAGAAATAAAGAGAGTTACACATGTTATTCAGCAAGGGAAAGTCAAGGACGTGAAACTTAACTTTCCTTTCTGAAGCTGTTCTCTGAGTTGGAAATATTTCAAGGATAGTGCTTAAAATAACATAGTATTGATTTTTCTGGGCCATTAGATCACAAGTATTTTATCCAACTGCATGTTTCACACTTTACCAGAATGCGCCGGTATCTTATCTCTGTGGGCCTTTCGGTGTTTTAAAACCCACTCTTGTCCATTATCTAATCTGATCTGCAGGACAGCCCTGTGTGCCAGTTGGTTTCTCCGAACCCGTTTTCCCTGGCCTAAGATGAGGATGAGTAGCTTACCTTAGCAGCAGTTACCTGGTCAACTGCTGAGCAAGCACAGGGCCAGAAAACAACTTAGCCCTACATTGAACCCTCTGCAGGAACACTGAAACTGATGCTTGACTTTTCAGAACAATATTTAGAATACTTGGGTTTTTTAATAACATAGGAATGCATGACTGTTGTCAAATATACAGGGAATATGAAGAAATAAAAGGAATCATCATCCTCATACGCCTCCATCAAGACAAAAATACTGTCAACGTTTCCTTTCCAATCCCTCAGCTGTATATTTGTGGCATAGCTGACATAATGTTGTATTTTCATTTCTGAGAGCTGATTATTTCCATGAAAATTATAACATAAATGTATTACTGAAATATTAAAATCTTTAAAAAAATTCAGTGGCAACTGATGACTGCATATATCAACATAGATTTCACTGGTCTATATTTGTACATATAAAACTGGAGTATGATAATATAAACAGCTTTGTTCATATAGTAGGGAATGAATTTAGCATTGGTTGCTTAGAATTTTCTAGAGTTATAATTTTATAATTATGAAAATAAACATTTTATAGGCTCCTGATTATTAAAAGTTCTCCCTAGTACAATAGTCTTTGTGCTCTGAAAGTCTTCATTTAGATCCCAGTTCTAGCTCTTATTCTTGTTAAGGTTAAGCAACTTAATCAAAATACTTAACTACTTTGATCTTTAGTTCTTCCTGTTTAAAGTAGTGATAATCTCAGAGTTTACAGAAGCCATTGCTTTGAGAGTTAGAAAATATGGATGCAGAACTTAGGATGATGCTGATAAGTATCAAAACATTGCAGTAAATAGTATATATTATATAATCCTATTGCACATATAAAGACAGTTAACATGCATTCCCCTTGATATCACAGTATTTGCTATTGAATTAAGATGTTAAATGGATATTTCATCTGAGTCCCAAGGAAAATAAAATAGCATACAGAGGAATACTAAAAGGCATACAAACACTTATAAGTATCTCACCTATTTTTTACAAAGAGGTAAAAAAATTGATAACCAATATAATCTCTCCATTATATCAAATTTACACATTAAAAAAAATTTGATCCATCATTCTCTGTTTTGTTCCTTTGCTCATTTTTTTTTCCTTTGTTCTATTAGCATAGGAGATACAAACATTAAAAAGATAATGAGACAATGTTAGGAACATCTTTGTGGCAAAATATATTAAAGTAGTTGAAATGAACAATCTTACCTAAGTCACTGAAACTGTTTAAAGAAAAATTGAGAAATGAGAAAAAAATATTAATCAAGTTTTTAAATAAAGATAACACTTTCTTTGTCAAATGACTTTTTTGCTTTCTCTCTCTCTTTTTGACAATTGTCAGTAGTTTTTCAATATTAATCTTACCAAAGAACCAAGTTTTGGTTTTGTTGACTTACTCTTTTATATCTTTTATTTCACTAGTTTCTCCTTTTTTTCTCCTAATTAACATTTTGTTACACATTTTTGACTAATTTTCATTTTGGTCAGAATTATAATCAATATTATAGAAATACAAGTTGCAGAGAGTATTAAGATCAAATTATATCATCTAATATTATTAGACAGGAAATCCATAAACAATCTATAAGGTATTTTGCATTGTCATTATTGTTTAGTGGCTAAGTTGTGTCTGACTCTTTTGTGACCTTATGGACTGTAGTCCCACAGGCTCCTCTGTCCATGGGATTTTCTAGGCAAGAAGACTGGAGTGGGTTGCCATTTCCTCCTCCAGGGGATCTTCCCAGGGATCAATGTAGGGATCGAACCCAGGTCTCCTGCTTGGCAAGGCAGATTCTTTACCAATGAGTCACCTGGGAATATTAACTAATTATAGTAATTAATAAACTAAATGGTTGATCTTTGTTATTTAAGTTATTATCTAAGCATGTCAAGCACAATTGTAGGTTCAGGAGAAAAAGGAGAAATGGCCTTTAATATGCAGAGACTAATAATCTTGGCAGTCTATTATTTCCTCTACCCAAAGGCCATATCTCACTTTAGGAAAAAACACTAAGTGGCTGTGGGTTGGAGGGAACCTTCTCACACACAGTCTTTCTGGCAACATTTTTGACTCATTTGTTTGGCAGAAACTTTGATAGCCTTAAGCAGCCCCATATTCATTCATATAAAAAGTGGCTGTTAGACCATACTTCTTTACCCACTGGTGCAGCAAAAATTCACAGGCCTCACATAAATGTTAAATCAAAACTCAAATGATATCTGCAATCATGTACTTGGTTTCTATTTCACCTTGAGTGAATAATCAGCTTCAGGGAACTTCCTTGCCTGTCCAGCGGTTAAGATTCCATGCTTCCACAGCAGAAGACACAGGTTCAATTCCTGGTTAGGGGAACTAAGATCCCATATGCTGTGTGGCCTGGCCAAAAAACCAGAAAAGTTAGCTTCAGTAATATAACTTTTAACACCATCTCAATTATTATTATTTTTTTTGGTTTAGGAATTTAGATTTATGAATAACTTATCTCTAATGCCACATAGTCATATAAAAAGATTTAAATATCTTTGTAATTTTATGTTTTTCAAACTCCTTCCTAAAACATTATAGCATGGCATTTACTTGTAAGTAAATGTTTCTTGTTACTTGACTCAATATCTGATTTAGTAAATTCTTCTCCTACTTAATATTTGGGTCTTTCTTATAAGATATAATAACTACTCATCTTCCTCAAAATGCAACACATACTGTATTTGTTGGCATATATTTATTATTGATACAATGACAGCTTTTTAAAAAATTTCACCCCAAATTCTCCTTAAGTTTAGAGGACACTCAGATAATACTCTTACGTGACAACTTTTCATTCATGTGTGTGATCATAGGTTTCTTTTGAAAGCAGTGGTACAAAACAGAATGAGAATTCACTGTGGAATGTTGGCCCAACTGTGAATGCTAGGATACATATGATAAAGCTTCCTCACTTCCTTCAACTGACCCAAGAGAGTTTCTTCGGTGATAAGTGTGGGAACATCTTAATGGACCAGTTTCTAACAACAAAAGAATGTGCCTTATTCTCTGTGCTAACATAAGTGCTCAGTATAATCCTATGAACTTTTAAGTACCTTTTAACTGACTGCCAAAGGCATTTCAAATTCTTGGACGAGAGGACTGTAGTATTTTTCAACTCAGCTTCCTACTTAAAATGATGATAGTAATGGTAATTGTATTCAGGAATCCCAATTGCCCCATTTTTTTTAAAAAAAGTTGAAATTATTAATAAAGGGTAAGGTGCTAAAAGTTGAAAACTTAAATATGGCTACAAAGTAGAAATATAAACAGAGGACTCATGATATCGTATGAGAAGAAATACAGCTTCTTGCAAACAGGCCGAATTTGTGACAACAGGTTTGTTTTTCTCGGTGTCAGTGTCTTCAGTAAGTACTTTGCCAAAGTTCCATTCTAGATCAAAGAGGGAAAAGAAAGCCACAGAGATAGTAATAACAAGACTTGGAAGGTTTGGACGATTTCTCTCTTGTGAGTTAAGATTATTTTTAAGAGTAGACACAATCAAGCAGATTTGTTATTTTTTTCTTAAATTGAAAAGTTCTGCTTTGTGCTGAGAGCTAATATTTTTAAGAAGCATTGTTGAATTTGGGCCGTACATACGAGATTGGGGAGGTGTTCCTGTCAGACTATACACCACATCTTTTTTCTTTTTCTTTCAAACTGTTGAGGTTATGAGGGGCCTGAATACAGTCATGTAAAAAAAATTATAATAATAAAATATGTAATAGGAACCAGGATCTCGGGATCCTTTAAGAGTTTGAACTTTTTACCCTTCTAACATTGCTTTTTCCCCCTCTTTCTCAAGATGTCAATCTATCCATTAATCACCACTAAATAATCCTCCAAGGATTATTTATAAAAATGTATCAGTGTATATGTGTGTGGGTTCATTTCCACTGGAGTGAACTGGAAAGGTGGAAGATGGCTGAGAAAGCAAATGAAAATAGCAAATATGTTACTAAAATTTAAAGTGCAGATCTGTTATTCTTATTTTTGTCTCCCCCTCCTTTACTTAGTAGTTTCCTAGTATTTTAATCTGTATCTTTTACTGAGGATGTCTGTCTGTACCATCACTACTGCTCCACACTTGGCCCATTGACCTCTAACCTTCTTATATCTAGGTAAGAGGGCAAAGGGGCTCCCCTCCTTGGGTCAGCGGTTAAGGATCCACCTGCAATGCAGGAGATGCGCCATGTAGCGCCGGTAACAACACATGGGGTCCCAAGAGTCAGGCACGACTGAAGCGACTTAGCACGCAGCGCAGAGGGCAAAGAATACACCTAAGTAAAGGGAAAATGCTGTAAACATGTCTGGCACTCTAAATAGCAGTTCACTGGGATATTTGACAATGGGTCACATGCCATTTGCCCTGTCTTAATGTTGCTTGACGAAATGATGCCTCGATGGGGCTCGCTTTCTTACCCATGCTGAGTCATTTGAGTGCTGTCTGATTCTGCGACCCCATGGACTGTAGCCCACCAGGCTCCACTGCCCATGCGATTCTCCAGGTGAGAATACTGGGGTGGGTTGCCATACGCTCCTCCAGAGGGTCTTCCTGAGACAGGGACTGAATCCATGTCTCCTGTGTCTCCTGCATTGCAGGTGGAATCTTTACCCACAGAGCCACCTGGGAAGCCCCTATCTTACAGCTCTTTCTTTACTGACAAGGTGTCCCCATCCTACTTAACTGAGTTGCATTATGGAAACTCTAGGTGGTAAAGAACCTGCCTGCTTATGCCAGAGATATAAAGTATGTGGGTTAGATCCCTGGGTGGGGAAGATGTCCTGGAGGAGGTTCTGGCAACCTACCCCAGTATTCTTGCCTGGAGGATCCCATAGACAGAGGAGCCTGGTGGGCTACAGTCCACAGGGTCACAAAGACTTGGACAGGACTGAAGCAACTTAGCAAAGCACAGTGCTTGCCTGAATAAGCCTTTCTTCTCACTCTTACCTTTCCATTCCTTGCTCCCTCCATGATACTTACACAAATAAGATAAATTTTACAAAATAAACTAGGATTAAAATTTGGATGTTTGTAGTTTAAAATTTGTATATTTATTATCTGGAAGGTGGTAGACATTTCTTTGTATGTTTTACAATCTCTGATTATCATGCTCATTGGTCCTTCAAATGCTAATTTTCACATGTGAGTTTTATTAACTTTTTTTTTTTAAGTCCCCAACTTTGTTCAAGACACTTTGAAGCATTATTTTTTGACCTGGTTTATAGTTGTAATGCTTTACTTGGCAGAGGAGGAAAAAATGATAAGCTTGGATTTCAGCATACAAACTAGATTCTTGAGTGTGATTAAAAGTTTCTTTAAAATGTTTATTCTTAAGTTCCCAGTAACCTTTATAGTAAACACTTCTATGTTACTTTTCTGCATATATTCTTGACTCTCAAATTAAAATTTGAAATGAATCATAACTAAGTATTGCAATGAGGAAGGCATTAAAAAAAAAACAAACAATGTGTTCTCAGAAATGTTGGATAATCTCAGGAAACCTGTATTATGGTGAATCAATAACAGTATCTCATTTCTCACTCAATGAAACTTCTTTTCATTTTGGTGTTTTGTTAGTATTAAAGAATTAACCTTTATTTGGTCCTTTAATCTCAGTGATGGTTTCAGTTCAGTTCAGTTCAGTTGCTCAGTCATGTCCAACTCTTTGCAACCCCATGGACTGCAGTATGTCAGACTTCCCTGTCCATCACCAGCTCCCAGAGTTTACCCAAACTCATGTCCATTGAGTTGGTGATGCCGTTTAATCATCTCATCCTCTGTTGTCCCCTTCTCCTCCTGCCTTCAATCTTTCCCAGCATCAGGGTCTTTTCAAATGAGTCAGCCCTCTTCATCAGTTGGCCAAAGTATTGGAGTTTCAGCTTCAGCTTCCGTCCTTCCGATGAATATTTAGGACTGATTTCCTTCAGAATGGACTGGTTGGATCTCCTTGCAGTCCAAGAGACTCTCAAGGGTGTTCTCTAACACCACAGTTCAAAAGCATCAATTCTTCAGCACTCAGCTTTCTTTACAGTCCAACTCTCACATCCATACATGACCACTGGAAAAACCATAGCCTTCACTAGACTGACCTTTGTTGGCAAAGTAATGTCTCTGCTTTATAATATGCTGTCTAGTTTGGTCATAAATTTCCTTTCAGTGAGTAAGCGTCTTTTAATTTCATGGCTGTAGTCACCATCTGCAGTGATTTTGGAGCCCAGAAAAATAAAGTCTGACACTGTTCCCCCATTTATTTGCCATGAATTGATGGGACTGGATGCCATGATCTTTGTTTTCTGAATGTTGAGCTTTAAGCCAATGTTTTCACTCTCCTCTTTCAGTTTCTTCAAGAGTCTCTTTAGTTCTTCTTCACTTCCTGTCATAAGGGTGGTGTCATCTGCATATCTGAGGTTATTGATATTTCTCCTGGCAATCTTGATTCCAGTTTGTGCTTCTTCCAGCCCAGTATTTCTCATGATGCACTATGCATATATGTTAAATAAGCAGGGTGACAATATACAGCCTTGGTTTATACCCTATCAAAACAGTTTATCCTCAAAAGGTATACAGCACTTAATTGTATCTTTTCATATTCACAAAACTAGCTTATTAGATAAACATACCTTAAGCAAATGAAGCCTCAAGCATAGATTGAGAAAAAAAATAAAAATAAAATCTACAAATTATCAAGAGCTATGGATTTAAAAAAAAGTGTTATTAAATTTGTTAAATTTAAAGCAACAAGAAAAGATGGTCATGTTGCTATCATTCTCAAACTGCAGTAAATATTGAGCTTACTGCAATTTTCTGATTATTTCAACTCGTTAACTGTATTAATTAAAAAAAATAAAATCTTCAGATGCTGTTTAAGTCACGTTGCTCAGTCACGTCTGACTCTTTGCCATCCAGCAGACTGTAACCTGCCAGGCTCCTCCATCAAGGGGACTCTTCAGGCAAGAATATTGGAATGTGTAGCCCTTCCCATCTCCAGGGACCTTTCTGACCCAGGAATTGAACCTGGGTCTCCTGCACTGCAGAAAAATTCTTTATCAACTAGTTGTAGCTGTATATACCAATCATCAATATGAAACCCGATTTTGATATTAGGACCAGTTATTTTAACTGGCTTCATACTATTTTAATGATTCAGTCCAGTTCATTCACTTAGTCCTGTTCGACTCTTTGTGACCCAGTGGACTGCAGTACACCAGGCTTCGCTACACCAACCATTTAATGATTAGAGATGTAGTACACCAATATACCAATCATTTTAATGATTAGAAATGTAATTTTTATCTGATTTCCAGGGAAGTAAATAATAAGGGAGTGAAATGATGAAAGTAATATATCTGTCTTGAAATCAGAAATGTTAAAATGTTGAACTCTATAAAGCAATCTAATTTGAAATCAAATATAATAATAAAAAAGATCAGTTATAGCATATGTGGCTTCTGGATTTCATTCACAGATTCATTTTCTGCATGAAGCTATCCTCTTAAGATTACAAATACATCTTGGAACTGGTGGGCATCTACTAGAGCCTTCACTTCCTTTGTCTTTTTTCTAATTAAATGAAAAAAAACCAGCAGATAAATAAATGGAAAATATGAATGAACGTCCCTCATAGCTCAGTTGGTAAAGAATCTTCCTGCAATGTAGGAGATACAGAATGTGTGGGTTCAGTCCCTGGGTCAGGAAGATCCCTTGGAGAAGGAAATAGCACTCCAGTAATCTTGCCTGGAGAATCCCATAGACGGAGCCTGGCAAGCTGCAGTCCCTGGGGTCGCAAGAGTCAGACTCGACTTAGTGACTAAACCACCATGACTGGAGCTATTAGCTTTGGCTTTAATATGGATATTTAGACTATAATTTCCTGGTATTGCCCTCTTCCACACTAGTTTTGCTATTTTGGGGATCATTGCAAATACATAAAATTGTACATTATTTAAACATATAAACATAATTGACTTATATAAGCAAGGGAAGGAAATAGATCATCAGCTTTGCATCAGTATGTTCCAATGCCTACATTCTGTTGTATTCTGTTTTTCCCTCTGGATAGACAGATCTCAACAGGCTGAAGAGAAGCATGTAGAGCTAATCATTTTAAGGGCATATCATGCGATTGTTCATAGTCACATTTTCTTGAAATATACATTATTAGGAAAAGTATGCTGGTGGTGAATATTCAAGAGATTTAAGTTCTAGAGTAAAGAAATTCCCTGTTGATCTAGTGGTTAGAATTCTGTCTTCTGAATGCCTAGGGCTTGAGTTCAACTCATAGACAGAAAACTAAGATCTTACAAGCTGCGGCAGGGCCAAAAATAAAATATGTTCTAAAGCAGAACTCCTGGACTTTACCTTGTTTATAATAGAGAACTGTTTATATGATTATATTTTATTTCTAGAGTATAAAGTATTTTTTACGGACCTTTAGAAAGTGATACACAAATAATTAAGGCTGATTTCAATTATCTACTTCAATGAGCATCTACCTACCTTAGAAACTGATGGAAATACTTAAAGTACTTAATGCTAAAAAGCATATCTGTAATTGTAAGCATTCTTTATGGAATAAATAAATAGGGTAGTGCTCAATCACAAATAAAGACATTGCATCCACAATCTATATGATTTTTCTATATACAAACAGCCCTCAAATCTACAAACAAATTATCAGAAGTAATGATAGAATTTAGCAAGATAGGTAGATAGAAAACCATAATCCAAAAACAACAAAAAAATTTCAATTGCATTTATATTTGAGCAAAAACTGAAGTAATTAAACATCATTTCATAATTTTTAAATTATGTCCATTCAAACAAACTCATGTCCATTGAGTCGGTGATGCCATCCAATCATCTCATTCTCTGTCATCCCCTTTTCCTCCCTACTATAAGTTCAGTATCTTCAAGTTCAGAATCTACAAGTTCAGTAGGCCAATTCTTCTTCTTTTTTTTTTTCAGGAGGCCAGTTCTAAATTGTATATGGAATAGCAAAAGTCCAAGCATAGTAAATATTTATTGAATAATAAGAAAAATGTGACAGGCTTAGTCTTACTATATTCCAATGAGTATAATAAAGCTATAGTCCTCTAAAGGTATGTTATTGACTCAGTTCAGTTAGTCGCTCATTCACGTCCAACTCTTTCCAATCCCATGGACTGCAGCACACCAGGCTTCCCTGTCCATCACCCACTCCCAGAGTTTACTCAAACTCATGTGCATCGAGTCGGTGATGCCACACAACCATCTCATCCTCTGTCGTCCACTTCTCCCACTTTCAATCTTTCCCAGCATCAGGGTCTTTTCCAATGAGCCAGTTCTTCACATCAGGTGGCCAAAGTATTGGAGTTTCAGTTTTAGAATCAGTCCTTCCAATTAATATTCAGGACTTATTTCCTTTAGGACTGACTGGTTGGATCTCCCTGCAGTCCAAAGGACCCTCAAGAGTCTTCTCCAACACCACAATTCAAAGGCATCAGTTTTTATATCTGTGTCTCTTTTGCTGTCTTGCATATTGGGTCATCCTTTTCATCTTTCTAAATTCCATATATATGCATTAATATACTGTATTTGTGTTTTTCTTTCTGACTTACTTCACTCTGTATAATAGGCTCCAGTTTCATCCACCTCCATTAGAACTGATTCAAATGCATTATTTTTAATAGCTGAGTAATAGCCCATTGTGTATGAGTACCAAAGCTTTCTTATCCATTCATCTACTGATGGACATCTAGGTTGTTTTCATGTCCTAGCTATTGTAAACAGTGCTGCAATGAACACTGGGGTATACATGTCTCTTTCAAGTCTGGTTTCTTCGGTGTGTATGCCCAGCATAAACCACTACAATATTGTAAAGTAATTAACCTCCAACTAAAATAAATTAGTTAATTTTTAAAAAGCATTAATTCTTAGGCACTCAGCTTTCTTTATAGTCCAACTCTCTCATCCATACATGACTAATGGAAAAACCATACCCTTGACTAGATGGACCTTTGTTGGCAAAGTAATGTCTCTGCTTTTTAATACGCTTTCTATGTTGGGCATAGCTTTTCTTCCAAGGAGCAAGTGTCTTTTAATTTCATGGCTGCAGTCACCATTTGCAGTGATTTGGGAGACCAAGAAAACAGAGTCTCTCACTGTTTCCATTGTTTCCCCGTCTATTTGCGATGAAGTGATGGGACCAGATACCATTATTTTAGTTTTCTGAATGTTGAATATAATTTCATCAATAAAAGGAATAGAAGAAAGCTTAGAAACACAATCCACATACATACTGACACTTGAAGTATGAGAAAATGGCATTGTAGATCACAGAAAAAGAATGAATTGTATTGTAATAACTTTGTATAATAAGAGATGGAACTAGACTTAACATGGTGGTCATTTTACAATATGTAAAAATACTGAATCACTATGTTCAACACCTGAAACTATTATAATATTATGCATCAATTATACTTCAATTAAAATGGATTATTTACTTTAAAAAGGACAAGTCACAAAATTATATGAAAAATGTAATTAAATTTGAAATTCACATCATACGCAGAAATTTCAGACAATTTTATGAAGCGCAAATTTTAAAACTTTAGAAGAAAACCTTTAAAAAGTTCATGGATTTTAGGTAGAGAATAAGTTTAACTGAAAGGAAATATTGATTAATTTTACTAATTAAAATTAGGACCTTGAATTTGCCAATAGATTCTACCAAACAAATGAGAAAATAAATCACATGTTTATAGTGTTTATAGACTAAAGATAAAAAGGATCAATGTTCAGAACATGTAACATTTTCTACTATCAATGACAACAACAACAAAAACTACAACTGAATAGAAGAGTGGGGAAGGCAGAGCAGATAATTAACAGAAGTAGGAAATGTCAATTAGCAATAAAAAGCATGTCAGGTTATTACTTTGTGATATCCCATTTCAAAGCCTCCAGGTTAGCAAAAGTCAAAGTCTGAAAATACCAAACATTTTGACAGTATAGTGCAATGCATATTCATAAAGTTCTGAGATTAGTACTTAAAATAGGAACTATATAGTAACTTTGAAGATATATATATGCAGCAATTATACTCTCATTCACCAACATGGACTAGAGAAAATCATTCGTATGTAGTGGATCACATGGAAAATAATTATTAGAAGCATTATTATAACTGAAAAAAACTGGAGAAAAACAAAAGTCCAGCAAAATAATGTTGATTAATGAATTATAATGCATTCACTAAATAGAATATTTTAAAGCAGTGAAACAAAGTTAGAGCTATGTGTACAAATGGAGCTTCCCAGGTGGCGATAGTGGTAAAGAACTCACCTGCGAATGCAGGAGATACAGGAGACGCAGGTTCTATCCCTGTGTTGGGAAGATCCCTTGGAGGAGGTCATGGCAACCCACTTCAGTATGCTTTCTTAGAGAAACCCATGGACAGAAGAGCCTGTTAGGATACTGTTCACAGGGTCTCAAGATTTGGATGTGGCTGAAGTGACTTAGCACATACATGTGTAAAAACATGTATAGGTCTTTAAAACTTCACATTGAATAGAAAAAGAATATTGTAGAAAAGTAAATACAATCTAATTCCAGTTGCATAAAGTTCAATTCAAGTTGAGCTAAACAATATGGCAGGGCTAGTTTAGACAGAGGAATTGGGAAGGGAATGGACACATAGGAAAAACAGAATTTGAAACATTCTCCCATTTAACTATTATTTTTTATAATTTTTACTTTAATTTTTCCATTAAATTAATATAAATATATATATTATGTATAATCTTTCTATGCTTTAAATTATACTAATATAAATTTCAGAGTTAGCATTAACTCTCCCCCACCCCACTCTCCATTATGAGCACAGATGTGTGTTAATGTTGTAAAATGTGGAAGCAAACATTACTCTGTCACTTACTAGCTTGTTAACTAAAAGAGGATATATAACATTTTGATAGATAAATGTAATATTACTTTCCTGCAGTGTTTGATAGGAAAACAAAATAGAATTTATATAATGCATGTAGCAGAGTGCTTCCAATATAACAAATGCTCAACTTCAAATATATCATTCTAAAATTCTTTGGTGATACATTATACAAGGCTATTTTAAACTAGCTTACAACTTTGGTGAGATCCAGTATTTTGAAGATCATTTTAAACTGAGATTTGAAATACACTGTAGGTTGACATTAGTAGGCAAGGAGAGGAAGAACTTTTTATCATGAGAAAGTAAATGTATTAGAATATCTCACATGAAATAAACCAGAAAAGAAGGATGGAAAAAAGGAGGAAAGAAGAGTCCTGATTCTTGAGCAGATAGATATGAAATTTCAAAATCATAAGTTTGATTGAAAAGGAAGACCTAACACAAAAAATAGTAAGAAAAGATGTTTAGGGCCTGGGTTGAGAAACTGGGCCGCATTCATGGCCATAGAGAGAGTGGGACTCGGGCATAGTCTTTTGCTTTTGACTAGAATGTCCCCAAACCTGTAGCACAGCTATAATGTGTGAGTCAATTACTGGGATGCTCTGGGACAGTCATTATTGAGGATATCATGGATGGCGAAGTATATAACATGATTCAGACAGTACCTTCAACAAGTGGTGTGGGAAAAACTGGATGGCTATATATAAAAGGATGAAATTAAAACATTTTCTCACATCACATATAAAAATAAACTCAGAATGGATTAAAGAGTTATATGTAAGGTCTGAAACCAACTCTGTGACATAAATTGCAGGGACTGTTTTTCTCATCTAGCTCTTAAGGCAAAAGAAATAAAAATAAAATTAAACAAATGGAACTAATTAAATTTAAAAGTTTTGCATAGCAAAGAAAACCAACAAAATGAAAAGACTACCTGCTGAAGATATGACTGATAAGTAATTAATATTCAAAACATAAAAACATTTCATACAACTCAATGTGAAACAAATAAACAAAGATTTAAAAATGGGCAGAAGAGATTAATATTTCTCAAAAGAAGACATGTACATTGTCATCAGGCAAATGAAAAGATGTTCAACATCTTATCATCAGAGAACTGCAAATCAAAACCATAATGAGCTATCAGAACAGCTAACATTAAAAAAGTCTGTAAATAGCAAATGCTGGTGAAAATGTGAAGAAAGTGGAAGTCCTGTACACTGTTGGTGAGGATGCAATTTGGTGTAGTCATTATGGAAAACAGTATGGAGTTTCTTCAAATAACTAAAAATAGAACTACCATATGTCCCAGCAATTCCACTCCTGGGTATATATCTAAAAAATATGAAAACAATAATTTGGAAATGTATATGTGCCCCAATGTTCATAGCAGCATTGTTTACAATAGCCAAGATATGGAAGCTAGTGTTCACTGAAAAATGAATGGATAAAGAAATTATGGCATATATAAATATGGCATATTACATGAAAAAGAATGAAATTCTGCTCTTTGCAACAAGGTGCATAAATCCAGAGGATACTATGCATAGTGAAATAAGTCAGAGAAAGACAAGCAGTGGATGTTATCACTTGCCCATGGAGTCTAAAAATAAAACAAGTGAATCTATATTGCATACAGAAACAGACTCTATAGAGAATAAAATAGTGGTTATCAATGGGGAGCAGAAAAGGGGAGGGCCAAAACAGGTTTAGGCAATTAAGAGGTACAAAAAACTATGTATAAAATAAATAAGCAATGAGCGTATATTTTATGGCACAAGAAATATAGTGATTATTTTATAAAACTTTAAATGGAGCACAGTCTATAAAAATACTGAATAATTTTGTTACATGCCTTAACTAATATAATATTGCAAATAAAAAATTGAAGCTAACAAGAAACCAAAACTTTACTGGAACAGGTATACATACAAAGAGACAGTCATTATTTTCTAAATGTTTTTAAAATGTTTTTTCCTTCCTCCATCCTGCCCCCCACTCACTATTGCTCTCTCTTCATCTTTCTATAAGAACTATTAACTAATTTTGACATTTGATGTTAAAAACTAGTTAAATGTTGATTCTCCCAGGGACAGAGGAGCCTAGTGGGCTGCCATCTATGGGTTCGCACAGAGTCAGACACGACTGAAGCGACTTAGCAGCAGCAGCAGCACTACTGTTTGGGGAAAATAAATTATACTTAAAAATATGAGTGGAAAGTGCAATCAAATATTTCAATGAGCTTGGATATTTCAAAATTCATAAGTTGCATATTAAAGCATTTTGATCATATATATAATCATATTTTATTTTGCATATTTTCTAGAAAGTTAATTGAATATAGTATTTGAACTTTATACTTTGCTTACCCCGTGCTTACTGTTTTTAAATTGTTGATGCTAATTAACTAAAAATTTCTTAAAATGATCTGGTGTCTATTGTTTTCTTGTGATACTCTTAAAAAAGTAGGGTTTGAGGCAAGTACTACAGTTCATGTAGTTTATTAGGGAGGGGTTTGGAAGAGGTGGGAATGAGAGGAGTAAGGAGTGAGGCAGGGAAATAGACAAGCCAGTGTGAAGTCCTGTTGTTCTGAGCTGCAAGGATGTGGCTCTTCCAGGATCTTCTAGACAAGTAAGTCAGGAAAAGAAGGACTTCCACCTCTGTGGAAGAGAATAACTGGAGAATCTCTCCATGTGCTCCCAGCCCCCACTGACTACATGTGACCCCTGGATGGCGTTAATTCTCCCATGATTCCCGGCTGCACTTAGGTTTGAATTAGATGATTTTGTTTTGGAGAAAGCTCTGAAGCAGAATGTGAAAAGATTACAAATTTTGCTAGAGAAGTGACCCTTCTGGGGTGCAGAGCAGAAATGTCTCTTTCACTATATATTATATATATATATATACACACACACACACACACACACACACAGAGTAGAACTGCCTCCTGTAATATATACATGCGCATATATAATATAATAAATCCCAATTTTAGTACCAAGACACGCAGCTATTTGATTGCAACTGTAAAGTTATATAACATACAAACTACAACAGTCTCAAAAACTTTACTCTTAATGCTGAATAAGTTATATTACCTAATCATGTAAAATAAAGTAGATGGCCTTTGCTTTGATGTGTTCCTGTAATTCTCTATCTCAGCCTAAAACTGTTACCTTTTAGTTATATTTTAAAAATAAACAACATTGCTAATTTAACTACTTTAACACATTACCAAACAAAATATCTCTATGGAACAGAAAAGAGCTTGTGACTCTTTTAAGTGTCTGTAAGTATAAAATAAGAAGCAAGTTACCCTCGTGAGGTTAGTTCCAGCAGCATGAGATCATAGCAAAGTGCCTAGTCACAAGATCACACATCGAGAAATGCAAAATGCTTCACAAGTTACAGAGCTGCTTTCCAAGACTAGTGTTGGGGACCCATGAAGCAAAGAAATAGAAAAGATACTATTTTGAATAGTGCCTGTGTCCATGATATATTCACATGAATTCAGAGGATGAAAAAAATATATATTGTACTGGTTAGAGACCATGAAAAGAAACACTAGGAAGATTGTCTATTTTTATCATGGACATATCAAAACAAAATACTTAGAATATTCAAGTGGAAACAAATATTTTGAAAATAGGGCTATATGAAAAGACTCATAACTGTGTGCATCGTACACAGAGGCAGAATACAAAGTCAAGAGCCGTGACCAACAACCTTATGAAGTGAAGTGAAGTCAGTCAGTCGTGTCCAACTCTTTCTGACCCCATGGACTGTACCAGGCTCCTCAGTCAGTGGAATTTTCCAGGCAAGAGTATCAGTTCAGTTCAGTTCAGTCACTCAGTAGTGTCTGACTCTTTGCGACCTAATGAATCGTAGGTGAACTCAAACCTCAGCATTGCCTGAGGCAGACCAAAGCTGTGCCTTTTACTTGCTTGGTCCACACCAAGCTATTTGAACATTCTACTGCAGCACACTAAGTTTTCAAATGCAGAGAGAAGTATGTTTTATGTCATAGATTGCTCTGAAGAGTCAGTAAATTAGTATTAATAATATTAGCCACATTATTAATGGTAAATATACATCAAAATAGCAAATCAAGATGACCCAATATTTTTTTTATATATTGTTAATAACACTCATTTACTGACCAAAGTGTCTTGCTTTGGGAGAGAAATTATATCATTCTTTAACATTTATTCTGAGAAGTCTGACATTTAAATAATCAATTTTGAATTCACAGAGAAGGCTTAGCACATAGCCTGTCTCTAGATTCAGATGTATATTAAATTATATTAGAAGATGATAATTCTAATAGAATTCAGGTCTCTATATATCTTCAGCTTTGTGCAAAGTATTAGAATATCACTGGCTTTTGTTACATATGAACTGCTTTTGCTAAGTAAAAAACAAACAAACAAAAAAAAACACAAAAGTTTATGAGCTAAGAATTTTTAAAATTTCTTTGTAGTTGGTGTGACTAATGATCATTTTGTACATTGTTAAAGAATAATTATTCGTTCAGTACAGTTCAGTTGCTCAGTCGTGTCTGACTCTTTGTGACCCCATGAATCGCAGCACGCCACTCTTCCCTGTCCATCACCAACTCCTGGAATTCACTCAGACTTACGTTCATCGAGTCAGTGATGCCATCCAGCCATTTCATCCTCTGTCGTCCCTTTCTCCTCCTGCCCCCAATCCCTCCCAGCATCAAGTCTTTTCCAGTGAGTCAACTCTTCGCATGAGGTGGCCAAAGTACTGGAGTTTCAGCTTTAGCATCATTCCTTCCAAAGGACACCCAGGGCTGATCTCCTTCAGAATGGACTGGTTGGATCTCCTTGTAGTTCAAGGGACTCTCAAGAGTCTTTTCCAACACCACAGTTCAAAAGCATCAATTCTTTAGCGCTCAGCCATCTTCACAGTCCAACTCTCACATCCATACATGACTACTGGAAAACAATTGCCTTGACTAGACAGACCTTAGTCGGCAAAGTAATATCTCTGCTTTTGAATATGCTATCTAGGTTGGTCATAACTTTTCTTCCAAGGAGTAAGCGTCTTTTAATTTCATGGCTGCAATCACCATCTGCAGTGATTTTGCAGCCCCCCAAAATAAAGTCTGACACTGTTTCCACTGTTTCCCCATCTGTTTCCCATGAAGTGATGGGACTGGATGCCATGATCTTCGTTTTCTGAATGTTGAGCTTTAAGCCAACTTTTTCACTCTCCTCTTTCACTTTCATCAAGAGGCTTTTTAGTTCCTCTTCACTTTCTGCCATAAGGGTGGTGTCATCTGCACATCTGAGGTTATTGATATTTCTCCTGACAGTCTTGATTCCAGCTTGTGCTTCCTCCAGCCAAGTGTTTATCATGATGTACTCTGCATATAAGTTAAATAAGCAGGGTGACAATATACAGCCTTGATGTACTCCTTTTCCTATTTGAAACCAGTCTGTTGTTCCATGTCCAGGTCTAACTGTTGCTTCCTGGTCTGCATACAGATTTCTCAAGAGGCAGGTCAGGTGGTCTGGTATTCTCATCTCTCTCAGAATCTTCCACAGTTTATTGTGATCCACAGAGTCAAAGGTTTTGTCATAGTCAATAAAGCAGAAATAGATGTTTTTTTGGTATTCTCTTGCTTTTTCCATGATCCGGCGGATGTTGGCAATTTGATCTCTGGTTCCGCTGCCTTTTCTAAAACCAGCTTGAACATCAGGAAGTTCACAGTTCATGTATTCCTGAAGCCTGGCTTGCAGAATTTTGAGCATTACTTTACTAGCATGTGACATGAGTGCAATTGTGCAGTAGTTTGAGCATTCTTTGGCTTTGCCTTTCTTTGGGATTGGAATTAAAACTGACCTTTTCCAGTCCTGTGGCCACTGCTGAGTTTCCCAAATTTGCTGGCATATTGAGTGCAGCACTTTCACAGCATCATCTTTCAGGATTTGAAATAGCTCAACTGGAATTCCATCACCTCCACTAGCTTTGTTTATAGTGATGCTTTCTAAGGCCCATTTGACTTCACATTCCAGGATGTCTGGCTCTAGATGCGTGATCACACCATTGTGATTATCTGGGTCATGAAGGCCTTTTTTGTACAGTTCTTCTATGTATTCTTGCCACCTCTTCTTAATATCTTCTGCTTCTGTTAGGTCCATACAATTTCTGTCCTTTATTGAGCCCATTTTTGCATGAAATGTTCCCTTGGTATCTCTAATTTTCTTCAAGAGATCTCTAGTCTTTCCCATTCTGTTCTTTTCCTCTATTTCTTTGCATTGATCGCTGAAGAAGGCGTTCTTATCTCTTCTTGCTATTCTTTGGAACTCTGCATTCAAATGCTTATATCTTTCCTTTTCTCTTTTGCTTTTCACCTCTCTTCTTTTCACAGCTATTTGTAAGTCCTCCCCAGACAGCCATTTTGCTTTTTTGCATTTCTTTTCCATGGGGATGGTCTTGATCCCTGTCTCCTGTACAATGTCACAAACCTCATTCCATAGTTCATCAGGCACCCTATCTATCAGATCTAGGCCCTTAAATCTATTTCTCACTTCCACTGTATAATCATAAGGGACTTGATTTAGGTCATACCTGAATGGTCTAGCAGTTTTCCCTACTTTCTTCAGTTTAAGTCTGAATTTCTTCAGTTGAAGTCAAGGGGTTCATGATCTGAGCCACAGTCAGCTACTGGTCTTGTTTTTGTTGGCTGTATAGAGCCTCTCCATCTTTGGCTGCAAAGAATATAATCAATCTGATTTAGATGTTGACCGTCTGGTGATGTCCATGTGTAGAGTCTTTTCTTGTGTTGTTGGAAGAGGGTGTTTGCTATGACCAGTGCATTTTCTTGGCAAAACTCTATTAGTCTTTGCCCTGTTTGATTCTGCATTCCTAGCCCAAATTTGCCTGTTACTTCAGGTGTTTCTTGACTTCCTACTTTTGCATTCCAGTCCCCTATAATACAAAGGACATCTTTTTTAGGTGTTAGTTCTAAAAGGTCTTGTAGGTCTTCATAAAACCGTTCAACTTCAGCTTCTTCAGTGTTACTGGTTAGGGCATAGACTTGGATTACCATGATATTGAATGGTTTGCCTTTGAGATGAACAGAGATCATTTTGTCGTTTTTGAGATTGCATCCAAGTACTGCATTTTGGACTCTTTTGTTGACCATGATAGCCTCTCCATTTCTTCTGAGAGATTCCTGCCTGCAGTAGTAGATATAATGGTCATCTGAGTTAAATTCACCCATTCCAGTCCATTTTAGTTCGCTGATTCCTAGAATGTTGACATTCACTCTTGCCATCTCTTCTTTGACCACTTCCAATTTGCCTTGATTCATGGACCTGACATTCCAGGTTACTATGCAATATTGCTCTTTACAGCACCAGACCTTGCTTCTATCACCAGTCACATCCACAGCTGGGTATTGTTTTTCCTTTGGCTCCATCCCTTCATTCTTTCTAGAGTTATTTCTCCACTGATCTCCAGTAGCATACTGGGCACCTACTGACCTGGAAAGTTCCTCTTTCAGTATCCTATCATTTTGCCTTTTCATACTGTTCATGGGGTTCTCAAGGCAAGAATATTGAAGTGGTTTGCCATTCCCTTCTCCAGTGGACCACATTCTGTCAGACCTCTCCACCATGACCTGCCCACCTTGGGTTGCCCCACAGGCATGGCTTGGTTTCATTGAGTTAGACATGACTGTGGTCCTAGTGTGATTGGATTGACTAGTTTTCTGTGATTATGGTTTCAGTGTGTCTGCCCTCTGATGCCCTCTTGCAACACCTACCATCTTACTTGGGTTTCTTTTACCTTGGGCATGGGGTATCTCTTCACGTCTGCTCCAGCAAATCACAGCCGCTGCTTCTTATCTTGGACGAGGGGTATCTCCTCACCACTGCCTTTCCTGACCTTCAACTTGGGATGGCTCCTCTAGGCCCTCCTGCGCCCACGTAGCCACCACTCCTTGGAAGTGGGGTTGCTCCTCCCTGCCGCTGCCCCTGGCTTCAGGCTTTGGGTAGCTCCTCTCAGCCATTGTCCCTGGCCTTGGACGCGGGGTAGCTCCTCTCGGCTGTTGCTTCTGACCTCGGATGCGGGGTAGCTCCTCTCGGGCATTCCTGTGCCGTCGCAGCCTGGCACTCTAGGCCACTGCCCTTGACCTTGGACGTGGGGTAACTCCTCTAGGCCGCCTCCCTTCAGGCATGGGGTCCTCCCGGCTTCTGCCCCTGACCTCGGACGTGGGGTAGCTAGTGCGCCGGCTGCAGCCACCTGCGCTTGGTGTTTAGCCAAAGCAACTAATTGAAGAGAAAGTTTGAATACCTTAAATAAATATATCATTATTGTAAAAACTACATGAAAAATATTACCATATATTGATACAGCAATGGCAACCCACTCCAGTACTCTTGCCTGGAAATTCCCATGGACTGAGGAGCCTGGTGGGCTGCAGTCCATGGGGTTGCGAAGAGTTGGACACGACTGAGCGCCTTCCCTTTCAATTTTCACTTTCATGCGTTGGAGAAGGAAATGGCAACCCACTCCAGTGTTCTTGCCTGGATAATCCCAGGGATGGTGGAGCCTGGTGTGCTGCCATCTATGGGGTCACACAGAGTTGGTCACTACTGAGGTGACGCAGCAGCAGCAGCAGCAGCAGCATGCACTTTAAGCAAAAACATAACTTCAGGAGAGTATGGTTAGAATGCTCATTAACATTATTTAATGAGTCTTCTAATTTTAATCATTAAGAATATTTGCAAAACTTAATAGACAATATTTTATCAATATTTTGAAATTCATGATATTAAACCATTTGAATTTCACATCCATTTTCATAGCGATAAGAAATTTCAGCATTTTATTTTAATAGTATAAAAGGAAGAGTGATGGTTTTAAAGAATGAATATATATTTGGAGCACAATTTAGAGACTTAGTACTCTGAAATCTTGCTAATACTTATAGATAAATTTCCTTCAATTGGTGTAAATAAATCATAAACTTTCTTTTGCCATTTGCTACCACCTACATGTGTGAATAAAATTTCCTGTTGAAGATATCTGAAAAACCTGCAGCAACCATTGAAAGTGTTGATCAGTTTTCAGGTTAAAATCTGGGAAAATAAAATGTTCACAGAAGCCAATTCATGTTTCTATTTTAAAGCTTTTTAATATATCCTGTTTAAATTTTCAAAGAATTAAAAATTTAACTTTTTTCATATTTCTTTTATTTTCTGTATCTTTTACTTATGTAAAATAAGAATAATTCATTCTTTCATGGAGCCCCAGAGGCATCCAATGTCTTCCATTTGCCCTGCTATGTGTATAGGTATCATTTCTCTGTGTATCATGAGATGAAAAAGCTGGGGAAGCAATTCATTTGTTAGCAATGGTAATGAAGGTCAATTGTTTGAGAATGATAAGATAAAAATATTAGAGAAATATGTAGCTGCATGCAGTTTGGATTGAAAGATGGAGACTTGGATTGTGTCAAAAATGATCAGTGATGAGGTAAGGAGAATTCTTAAACTAGTGGAACACTTGTGGGAACAAAAGAGATAATGAATTCAAGAGTCTTGGATAAAGAGCAACCCAGTGGGAGACTGAAAGTATAAGTTCTCTAAGGTTTCAACGTCGTGTTAGGATATCTTGTTATGATAATCATGAATATGAACAATTCTGTCTTGGCACTATTCTTAAATGTCTGTTTTTATGTTTAAATTCCATTTATCATATGTCTTTTTTAGTCACTAAGTCATGTCTGACTCTTTGTGACCCCCTGGACTGCAGCACTCCAGGCTTCCCTGTCCTTCCCCATCTCCCAGAGTTTACTCAAACTCATGTCCATTGAGTCTATGACGCCATCCAGTCATCTCATCCTCTGTCACTCCCTTCTCCTCCTGCCCTCAATCTTTCCCAACAGCAGTGTCTTTTCCAGTGAATCAGCTCTTCAAATCAGGTGGCCAAAGTACTGGAGCTTCAGCTTCAGCATCAGTCCTTCCAATGAATATTCAGGGTTGATTTCCTTTGGGACTGACTGTTTTAATAGCCTTGAAGTCCAAGAGTCTCTCAAGAGTCTTCTCCAGCACCAGAATTCAAAAGTATCAATTCTTTGGCACTCAGCCTTCTTTATGGTTCAACACTCATATCTTTACATGCCTAGTGGAAAAACCATAGCTTTGTCTATAAAGACCTTTGTTGGCAAAGCAATGTCTCTGCTTTTAATATGTTGTCTAGGTTTGTCATAGCTTTCCTTTCAAGAAGCAAGTGTCTTAATTTCATGGCTGCAGGCACTGTCCACAGTGATTTGGAGTCCAGGATAATAAAATCTGCCACTGTTTCCAATTTTTTCCCATCTATTTGTCATGAAGTGATGGAATCAGATTGCATGATCTTAGTTTTTTGAAAGTTGACTTTTAAGCCAGCTTTTTCACTTCTCTTTTACCTTCATCAAGAAGTTCTTTAGTTCCTCTTTACTTTCTGCCATTAGAGTGGCATCACCTGTATATCTGATATTGTTGATACTTCTCCTGGGAATCTTGAGTCCAACTTGGGATTTATCCAGCCCAGCATTTCATGTGATGTATTCTGTATATAATTTTAGCAAATCTGTGCACCTAAATTCTGCCAGTACTCTTGGTGACTGAGAATTCTGAGTAGTGCTAGAAAAGTATGCCATGGACAGTGAATGCAGTTCATTCACTCTATATATCATCATAATTTAGCCCTTATGTCAATCAGGTTTAAGGTGTGACAGACTCAGTGTGGCCACTCGTAGGATCACCTTCCATCCCTTTACAAATTTCCATTTCTTTTGTAGTACATTCAAGCATGATTGAAAAGATTTCTTTTCCTTCCAAAGAAGTAAATTGACTCTCAAGGAAATTTTCTAAAATAGAACTGCAGGAAGTATAAAGTTTACCTTGAGGCTTTGTCAAATTCATCTCTAAGTGTAAAGCTTGTGGCCTCACAAATATAAGAAACTGCATGTTTTTCAAGATTCCTGAAACCACAGTTTAAGAATGTGAAAAATTTCTGATGAGGAATGAGAAGGCCACTATTTGATCTTGAGATCCATCATATACTAAACTTATATTTACAGGATTTCTCTCTGAATCTTATCAAGTGTAAAATGGACATAAAGATTTAAGCCTTCTTTACATCTCATAGAGTTGTTATCCTGACCAATTGTCTTAGTACATTTCAGAGCCCACTTTAAACTATCAAAACTTTACAAACATAGTGGAAGTACCTATTAAATAATAAATGCCATGATTATTTCTTTCTTGTTAGATTGATTTGGTGTAAAAGATTTATACGGTAAGTAGTTTATTTTCAAACAGTGTGGCTCCAAACTTATACAGCAAAGAGTTAAATCCTTGTATTTTTAACTTCACAAAAACTGAGTTTGTTGTTTGGACAATCTAAAGGAGCTTGTCAAATAAAAGGGAGTAGGCATCCATATAACATATAACTCAAGGTTACAAAAACAAAGTCACTTAATTGATGTTTCTCCTGCCTCAGTTTTAACCAGATCTCTGGATTAGGACTTGAACCTAAAATGAAGTCTGATAAGGAATATGGTTTATTGGTAACATGGATAGTAAAACTCTCAGCTTGTGAGGCATTTGTGAATCAGTAAAATAACATATTTCAGATAACATACTCCAGTGAAAGAGCCAAAACACCCTCTTTGCCACAACCTTGGGCGACTGTAAAACACAATCTGCAATAACAGTTAAACATTACAGTTCTTTGGGGACTTATATACCAATATATAAAAGTAAATGGGTCACTGGCTTTCCAAATGGGGTTTGCCTTTTAGAAAAGCAAAGCTACAAACTAGGAAATGTGCTAGCGAAAGGGTCAGTCTATGCTCGGGCACTGATGCACTTGAGTTTCTGTTTTGTTTGCCCAGATGAGGGTGTTACCTGGTATCACACAAGTGTCACCATTGTCATGATTATTAACTGATGGGGAGCAGAGGACTAAATGAACAGTAGCTTTATTAAAAATAATAAAGTTCCTTTCTTCTGGAATAAGTTCTATAATTTAGTTATATGAGAATTGCAGGTTCATGATGATGTCAAGAAGTGTATCTTGGCTTGGACTTCCCTGGTGGTCCAGAGGTTAAGAATCTGCCTTTCAATGAAGGGGAGGAGGGTTCCATTCTTGATCAGGGAACTAAGATCCCACATGGCATAGGACAACTAAGCCTGTACACCACAACTGACTCAACTCAGCCAAAAATAAATCAATAAAATACATTTTAAAATAATAATAAAGTACATATTTCAGTTATGTTCAGTCATTCAGGCATGTCTAACTCTTTGCGACCCCATGAATCGCAGCACACCAGGCCTCCCTGTCCATCACCAACCCCCAGAGTCCACTCAAACTCATGTCCATTGAGTTGGTGATGCCATCCAGCCATCTCATCCTCTGTCGTCCCCTTCTCCTCCTGCTCCCAATCCCTCCCAGCATCAGGGTCTTTTCAATGAGTCAACTCTTCACATGAGGTGGCCAAAGTATTGGAGTTTCAGCTTCAGCATCAGTCCTTCCAATGAACACCCAGGACTGATCTCCTTTAGGATGGACTGGTTGGATCTCCTTGCAGTCCAAGGGACTCTCAAGAGTCTTCTCCAACACCACAGTTCAAAAGCATCAATTCTTCAGTGCTCAGTTTTCTTCACAATCCAACTCTCACATCCATACATGACTACTGGAAAAACCATAGCCTTGACTAGACGGACCTTTGTTGGCAAAGTAATGTCTCTGCTTTTCAATATATTATCTAGGTTGGTCATAACTTTCCTTCCAAGGAGTAAGCATTTTTTAATTTCATGGCTGCAGTCACCACCTGCAGTGATTTTGGAGTCCAGAAAAGTAAAGTCTGACACTGTTTCCACTGTTTCCCCATCTATTTCCCATGAAGTGATGGGACAAGATGCCATGATCTTCGTGTTCTGAATGCTGAGCTTTAAGCAAGCTTTTTCACTGTCCTCTTTCACTTTCCTCCAGAGGCTTTTTAGTTCCTCTTCACTTTCTGCCATAAGGGTGGTGTCATCTGCATATCTTAGGTCACTGATATTTCTCCAGGCAATCTTGATTCCATCCAGCTTGTGCTTCCTCCAGCCAAGTGTTTCTCATGATGTACTCTGCATAGAAGTTAAATAAGCAGGATGACAATATATAGCCTTGACATATTCCTTTTCCTATTTGGAACCAGGCTGTTGTTCCATGTCCAGGTCTAACTGTTGCTTCCTGACCTGCATACAGGTTTCTCAAGAGGCAGGTCAGGTTGTCTGGTATTCCCATCTCATGAAGAATTTTCCACAGTTTATTGTGATCCACACAGTCAAAGGCTTTGGCATAGTCAAGAAAGCAGAAATAGATGTTTTTCTGGAACTCTCTTGCTTTTTCGATGATCCAGCAAGAATGCTGGAGTGGGTTACCGGTGTCTTCTTCCAGTGCATCTTCTCAACCCAGGGATTAAACTTGCTTCTTCTGCGACTCTTACATTAGAGGCAGAGTCTTTAACACTGAAGCCATTATGTTCCTTAAGAAAACAGCGAGCACAGTAACAGTACATCATCAACCACAGATCCTCACTATGGATTATTAGTTGGAATATACAATTTGTCAAGTTATTTTCTCCAGTGTTACCTCTAACATATGTGTTATAATCCTAGTATCCCAAGAATAGCATAAAGAAGGATTTACACCATTGCTCTTGACTCTCATATGAAAGAGAAACCTCAAATCTGTGTAAACATGGCTGAGAGACAAAGGGAAGAGAGAGTGACAAGTTCATTTGGCACCCACCTGGACAATAGAGTGTCAAAATGCCATCTGGTCATTATTAAACCAATAATTATGTCTGTACCATTGAATTTGGTACTTAGCCATATACAGGCTTATTTTCACTTATATACATCTATCCCTAGGGCTTCCAGCTTATGCTTATAGGAACAAATGGCTTAAATCAATTGTCAAATATGAATGTCTTTTTACTTGCTCACGATGACACCAGCTGATCTAAGCACCCAGCCCTGCCATAAGAAATGCCTTCAAGTTCCTCAATAATGAGCTATGAATCTGCTCATGTTCTCAAATTTTTTTGACAAGACCCCTCCTGACCACCTCTTCTGTCATTATAGAGCAGTGTTGATACTTCATCAACAGAATCATAGTACAGGCTGTCACTAAGTTTTTTCTCCAGGATGAAGACTGATGTGTCTTCCTTGGGGCCAGTGTATCAGACATGTTCTCTTATCTCTAGCTGAAAAAGCCCTTTTTAAAAAAAGAAAAAAAATGATAGACACGCTAAGAGACACATTGAGGGCCACCGCCTCATCATTCTCTAAATGCTGTCACAATTTAAGCTCAGTTGAAACACCCTGATTTTCCAGAATCCTCCCTTTTTCCTCCTCTTCTAACTTCACCCTTTACTTCCTTCTTTCAAGATTTGATTTCCTACATTCAACTGGGCAAGGAACTTAAAAAATAAAATGAATCATATCTATAGGCATATTCAAAGTTTCTACCTTGTAGGAAGACAAGCTCAGAGGAGAAAAACGAGAAATAACATAGCACCTAAGACAACTGAGAACTGGACATTTAAAAACATTTCCGTAGTACATTTGTTAACAAAAGATCTTTACTACCTTAGACAATTCCATTAATGAGTGTGAATTGTGCCTGATCAATAGTGACCTGGGTGTGTAATGTGAGTTTTCCCCAGAGAAATGTAACTTACCATTTCACAAAGGACATTCATCACAGTGATGATTTTCCCTATGGGGACGGTTTGAGAAAAGGCAGTAAATCTAATTGCCCCAAAACATTCCCATATTTAACTACATGCCAAAAGACATCACATCCCACCAATAGTAACAATAATAATAATATTAAAGAAAGAAGAGAAAGAGAAAAGCAAAACTAATTCAGTAGAATAATGTTTCATTTATTTTAATTTGTAAAAGAAAAACATTGATAAGAATGTGACATGGAAGCCTAGGAGGAAGTTTCCAGATAAAAGCATTTTGGCTAATATTTGAAAACGAGGAAGATTTCTTTAGAGCTGTAATATTTCCAGCCCTAAGGAAACCTAGAAGTTTTTAGAAAACAAATATGTAGAATGCCTCTAACAGGTTTAACAGCTACTTGAATGAAAAAGTAGGTTCAATAATGAGGAAAAGGACAGGAGATTCAAACAATAATTAAAAGTTCAGTTCAGTTCAGTTCA
Organism: Ovis canadensis; assembly: GCF_042477335.2. Taxonomy (NCBI): domain Eukaryota; kingdom Metazoa; phylum Chordata; class Mammalia; order Artiodactyla; family Bovidae; genus Ovis; species Ovis canadensis. The sequence continues at coordinate 106,351,275 of NC_091251.1, forward strand.
GTTGCTCAGTTGTGTCCGACTCTTTCTGACCCCATGAGTCACAGCACGCCAGGCCTCCCTGTCCATCACCAACTCCCGGAATTCACTCAGACTCACGTCCATCGAGTCCGTGATGCCATCCAGCCATCTCATCCTCAGTCGTCCCCTTCTCCTCCTGCCCCCAATCCCTCCCAGCATCAGAATCTTTTCCAATGAGTCAACTCTTTGCATGAGGTTCCCAAAGTACTGGAGTTTCAGTTTCAGCATCATTCCTTCCAAAGAAATCCCAGGGCTGATCTCCTTCAGAATGGACTGGTTGGATATCCTTGCAGTCCAAGGGACTCTCAAGAGTCTTCTCCAACACCACAGTTCAAAAGCATCAATTCTTCAGCACTCAGCTTTCTTCACAGTCCAACTCTCACATCCATACATGACCACTGGAAAAACCATCGCCTTGACTAGATGGGCTTTTGTTGGCAAAGTAGTATCTCTGCTTTTGAATATGCTATCTAGGTTGGTCATAACTTTTCTTCCAAGGAGTAATGGGGGCATAAAAACCTTATTTTTTATCATATGGCAATGAGCCTCATAAACTTTCCAGTGTAATGTACTAGTAAATCTATCCTTGAAAGAAAATGAAAGTATTAGTCACTCAGTCATGTTTGACTCTTTGCGACCCCGTGGACTGTTGACTGCCAGACTCCTCTGTCCATGGAATTCTCCAGGCAAGAATACTAGAATGGGTGGCCATTCCCTTCTCCTGGGGATCTTTCTGACCCAGGGACTGAAACTGGGTCTCCCACATTGCAGGCAGATTCTTTACCATCTGTGCCACCAAGGACATGAATGATAAATCTAACAGTTCATGTAAGAGGATACAGTTCAGTTCAGTTCAGTTCAGCTGCTCAGTCATGTCTGATTCTCTGAGATCTCATGGACTGCTGCACGCCAGATCTCCCTGTCCAACAGCAACACCAGGAGTTTGCTCAAACTCATGTCCACTGAGTTGGTGATGCCTTCCAGCCATTTCACCTCTGTCGTCCCTTCTCCTCCTGCCTTCAATCTTTCCCAGCATCATGGTCTTTTCAAATGAATCAGTTCTTCGCATCAAGTGGCCAAAGTACTGAAGTTTCAGCTTCAGCATAAGTCCTTCCAATAAATATTCAGGATTGATTTCCTTTAGGATGGACTGGTTGTATCTTCTTGCAGTTCAAGAGACTTTCAAGAGTCTTCTCCAATACCACAGTTCAAAGCATCAATTTTTTGGCACTCAGCTATCTTTATAGTCCAACTCTTACATCCATATATGACTACTGGAAAAACCATAGCTTTGACTAGATAGACTTTAGATGACAAAGTAATGTCTCTCCTTTTTAATATGCTGTCTAGGTTGGTCATAACTCTCCTTCCATGGAGCAAGTATCTTTTAATTTCATGGCTGCAATCACCATTTTGGAGCCCCCCAAAATAAAGTCTGACACTGTTTCCACTGTTTCCCCATCTATTTCCCATGAAGTGATGGGACTAGATGCCATGATCTTTGTTTTCTGAATGTTGAATTTTAGTAAAAGGAAAAGGTTTAGGATAACAATTTGCAAAGAATTAGTAAAATAGAATCATTTGAGATAATCAATATATGTATTTTAATAAGACAAGGAAATCAGAAAGGAAAGAAAAGCTAAAGAATAATACATATACAAGCTGGATATAGGCACCCATGAAAAAATAAGATAATCTGGGTTAAATGCTGTTCTTAGGATACCTTATGTTTACAGGTCATAACATTTATTTGCAAGTAACTACTCCTTTAGGTACCTGTATATATGCACTACTGTTTTCCATCATGGCAGGCAAATGTGAGTTTCACTCATCTGTGGATTTCTGAGCCCTGGAATTGTTCTAAATAATTAGAGATGCTCCCAAGATTACACTGGCTCCAAGTTACCTCCCTTTGAACAGGGATGTCTGCCTTTTGTTACCCCCTGTATCCTTAATCTTGTTCACAGTAGACATTCCATAAATATTTATGGAATAAGTAAAGAAGTGAATGAATCCTGGCATTCAGAGGAGTGGGCCATAAACGCCTGCATTAGTAATAAGACATGAAATCTAAGAAGGCTCATAAAATTAACTGAGTAACTTGTAAGGTATAAACCTTGGCACTGTTCTGCATTAATGTGGACACTACCCATTTTAGCAAGTAAAGATGAACAACAAAGGAAATCAGTCTGCTAGTGTCCACCATATGCCCCACCACTTTATTGTCTCTTATGTTAAGAATAAATTAAGATATAAATGAAAAATTTAATTCCTACCTGAGCACTTTCCTCTCTACAAACATCTTATACCAAAACTACATCATGGCTAGTATGTATCTAGAAATCTGTGTAAAACTTCAGACCATGTTCCTAGAAGTGAAGCAAAAATATGATGAAAGAAATAGGATTCGGAGGTGTAGATGGATGCCTGCAGGGGAGGAAAAGAGGTAAACATCAATCTCCCTTATGCTAAAAACAAACCAAACTTCTGGGTGAGATTTTTTTGAATTATGAATCAACAAGTGAACAGAAAAAACCCCAGCAAATACAGCTTGTAACATTGAATACTCACTTAATTCCTTGTTTTCCTGTTGAGTAGATCCCCAGACTTACAACATCAGCCTCTCGTGTTGCGGTGCACCCAGCTGGCAGTCTGCTGGGCAGAAACAGAGAAGAGCGTGCACATAACTGTCAATTCTCAGCTACATTATCCTCTTCCTCTTTTCCCTCCCCTCATCTATCCCATTCCTTTCTTGTCTCTGTGGATCAAACTGCAGCACATACACTTAGCAACTGACATAATTTTATTATTGATCCATTGACTTTAGGTACTGGGGCTACAGCTCCATTAGTAGCTGCAACTGGGTACTCCTCTGAGCCCAGGATTCAGAAGAGGAGACACTTTAGCCTTGACATGTAAATTGCTCAGAGGGAGGCAAGAGACTGCTGTATCCATTACTCGCATTATTGGCCAATTTGTCAGCAACTCAGAAAGCAGAGCAGCTCTATTACAAGTCAAAGGAGACATAAGATCGTCCCCAAGGCAAGAGAAGAGGAGATGAATTGGAAGAAATTGATATATTACTGGAGGCCAAATGACAAAATTATGAAGCAAAGGGAGTCCTGGAGTCCTACAATCCTCCAAATGGTGGAACTGTGGAGAGAAAAAAAGGGGAAAAAAAAGTATGTGCATGCCCATAAATAGTGTATCTATGGAAATTTATTTTGTTTCATCCTCTGTGTGTGTATATGTGTGTATGTTAATCTCCAAAACATTGTTATAGAACTGGTATCAATGAAGGGGAAATTTGACCAAAGATTTTTTGATTCAGTAACTAAAGAAGTAGGTAAAATGCTTTTAGTTTTGATCTTTAACAACAATGGCTACAAGCAGACTATCAGAGAGAATGAATAAAAAAGTCCTGCTGAGAAGGTAACACACACACACACACACACACCCCCATCACACACACCTGGAACAACCCAGTTGCTGTTACATTCAAATGTAAATTCTCTTCTCTTTATAAAGGAGCTCCTGTCTGCAAACTAGTCTGCTTGTTCACTCCTTGTTTTATCTGGCACTGATCCCTGAACAAAAATCAATCTCCAATTCGTTTTAATGTTTAGTACTAAATCTAGAAACTGAAACCAAACATGGGAGTCTCATATTTATTATGGAAACCCTTTTATCTGGCTGGAGGGCAACCTTCTAATCAAGGGAATGAATAAACAGTCATTTACTTACTTTCAGGGAATAGAGGAGACAGCTCAATCTTCTTGAAGCCCAGGCAAACCAAAGGGGCTTCAAATTTGTAAGTCAAAGCATTAGCAGCTTGCTAATCTAGCTTGGGAATTATTAAGACGTAAAAAGTTTAGAATTACTCTGTTTACCGATGGAGGTTACAGGTACGAGCAGAATTACTTATTTTCTTACTTTGTGGAAGAAAAAATTTCTAGTAATTGAGACCAAGGCTTTTGGGGCATATATTCAGTGAAGCTTTTGTTGTTGATGTTTAGTCGTTAAATCCTGCATGACTCTTTTGTAATCCCATGGACTATACCCCACCAGGCTCCTCTGTCCATGGGATTTCCCAAACAAGAGTACTGGCGTGGGTTGCCATTTCTTTCTCCAGAGGATCTTCCTGACCCAGGGACTGAATCTGCATCTTCTGCTTGACAGGCAGATTCTTTACCACTAAGCCACCTAGGAAGCCCCATGAAGCTTTTATACATATGTATATTCACTACCTAAAAATCGAAAGCAATGACAGTTATGTTTTATTCAGTGGGAAATTTTGGGACTTCAAGCCCAGAAGACAGCATATCAACTAACCCTGAGAGAACTGCTCCAAGGAGGTGAGGGGAGGAACAAGGTTATAAAGAAATTTTACAACAAAGGACAGGTGCTGAGCATCAAAAGATTATTGTTAATGAAAGGGAATAATTCCAAGTTAAGGAATTCAGCATTTTCCTATGTATGGGAAGATGTATGTGTCAACTCACTGAAGTCATTACTTTCATAAGCATCTCAGCTATCTAGGGCCAGTGTCCTGTGTTTTTCCACATCCTGAGCTTCCTTGGGTGTCACCACAGGGATTGACTGCAGCCCTGATGTCTGTGAGCTTGTAGGTATTCTTCCTCTTCCTGAGTGTCCATAGGGCTCAGGAACTCGCATTGGAGGGGTGGAATTACAGATGCCTGTGACATCCTTGTTTACTGATATGGCAGGAAATATACCATTTCTCTCTCTCAGGAAAGTATGTATATTTTGATGATTCTCAAATGTTTCAAAAGTAAATAAATTTAGGAACCTAAACAATGAAAGGATTTATAGTGTTACATCATTGTATGTTCAGAGGTATGGTGTTCTGGTTCAGTTCAGCTAAGTTTAGTCACTCAGTTGTGTCTGACTCTTTGTGACCCTATGAACTGCAGCACGCTAGGTCTCCCTGTCCATCACCAACTCCAGGAGTCCACCCATACCCATGTCCATCGAGTTGGTGATACCATCCAATCATCTCTTCCTCTGTTGTCCCCTTCTCCTCCTGCTCTCAATCTTTCCCAGCATCAATGTCTTGTCAAATGAGTCAGTTCTTCACCTCAGGTGGCCAAAGTATTGGAGCTTCAGCTTCAGCATCAATCCTTCCAATGAACATTTAGGACTGAATTCTTTTAGGAAGGACTGGTTGGAGCTCCTTGCAGTCCAAAGGATTCTCAAGACTCTTCTCCAACACCTAAGTTCAAAAGCATTAATTCTTCAGCACTCAGCTTTCTTTATAGTCCAACTCTCACATCCATACATGACCACTGGAAAAACCATAGCCTTGATTAGATAGACCTTTGTTGGCAAATTAATGTCTCTGCTTTTTAATATGCTGTCTAGGTTGGTCATAACTTTCCTTCCAAGGAGTAAGCATCTTTTAATTTCATGGCTGCAGTCACCATCTGCAGTGATTTTGGAGCCCAGAAAAATAAAGTCAGCCACTGTTTCTACTGTCTCCCCATCTATTTCCCATGAAGTGATGGGACCAGATGCCATGATCTTAGTTTTCTGAATGTTGAGGTTTAAGTCAACTTTTTCACTCTCTTCTTTCACTTTCATCAGGAGGCTCTTTAGTTCGTCTTCACTTTCTGCCATAAGGGTGGTGTCATCTGCATATCTGAGGTGATTGATATTTCTCCCAGCAATGTTGATTCCAGTTTGTTAATCCTCCAGTCCAGCGTTTCTCATGATGTACTCTGCAAAGAAGTTAAATAAGCAGAGTGACAATATACAGCCTTGACGTACTCCTTTCCAGATTTGGAACCAGACTGTTGTTCCGTGTCCAGTTCTAACTGTTGCTTCCTGACCTGCATACAGGTTTCTCAAGAGACAGGTCAGGTGGTCTGGTATTCCCCTCTCTTTCAGAATTTTCCACAGTTTATAGTGATCCACAAAGTCAAAGGCTTTGGCATAGTCAATAAAGCAGAAATAGATGTTTTTCTGGAACTCTCTTGCTTTTTCGATGATCCAGTGGATGTTGGCAATTTGATCTCTGGTTCCTCTGCCTTTTCTAAGAGCAGCTGGAACATCAGGAAGTTCACGGTTCACATATTGCTGAAGCCTGGTTTGGATAATTTTAAGCATTACTTCACTAGCGTGTGAGATGAGTGCAATTGTGCCAAAGATTGAACATTCTTTGGCATTGCCTTTCTTTGGGATTGGAATAAAAACTGACCTTTTCCAGTCCTGTGGCCACTACTGAGTTTTCCAATTTGCTAGCATATTGAGTGGAGCACTTTCACAGTATCGTCTTTCAGGATTTGAAACAGCTCAACTGGAATTCCATCACCTCCACTAGCTTTGTTTGTAGTGATGCTTCCTAAGGCCCACTTGACATCTCATTCCAGGATGTCTGGCACTAGCTGAGTATAACAACATCATCATTATCTGGGTCATGAAGATCTTTTGTGTACTGTTCTGTGTATTTTTGCTGCCTCTTCTTAGTATCTATTGTTTTTATTAGGTCCATACCATTTCTGTCCTTTACTGAGCCCATCTTTGCATGAAATGTTCCCTTGTTATCTCTAATTTTCTTGAAGAGATCTCTAGTCTTTCCCATTCTATTGTTTTCCTCTATTTCTTTGCATTGATCGCTGAGGAAGTCTTTCTTATCTCTCCTTGCTATTCTTTGGAACTCTGCATTTAAATGGGTATATCTTTCCTTTTCTCCTTTGCTTTTTGCTTCTCTTCTTTTCACAGCTATTTGTAAAGCCTCCTCAGACAGCCATTTTGCTTTTTTGCATTTCTTTTTCTTTGGGATGATCTTGATTCCTGTCTCCGGTACAATGTCATGAACCTCCATCCATAGTTCATCAGGCACTCTGTCTGTCAGATCTTGTCCCTTAAATCTATTTCTCACTTCTACTGTATAAGGGATTTAATTGGGTCATACCTGAATGGTCTGGTAGTTATCTCGACTTTCTTCAAAAAAAGAAAAAATGAAAAAGTAGAGTATTGATTGGTGTCTTCCCATCTAAAATGAGTAATGTCATACACACTCACTCACACACACACACACACACACACACACTGTGAGTCCTGGGTAAATCCAAAAGAAACATTTCTTATGTTTGCATCTTTATTACAGCTATTTCTTTATCCATGTCAGTAGCCTCATTTGTGTAAACTTATCCACCTAAATTCAAATTGAATGAAGTAGAAAGGACTCTTTCTCATATAGCTTGGAAGATGGAATTTGTATATTTATCGTGGTGGACAGTGAGGAAATAGAATGCTTTGATGCGACCAATTGGACAGTCAGCTTTTCGACTTGGAGGTTCTTTCTGACATGGCTTTTATTTATGTGGCCATTTCATAAACCTAAATCGAACTAGTTCCACATTATTCTTACCCTCTCAGTCTTCTCAGATGTATTTCACTCAGTGAAGCTGAAGGAGGAGTGGTGCTGGAAGGTGGATGTCTGTTTCATGCATAATTAGATAATGAAATAAATTCTAAAACTGGATGGCTTAGAAAGGCACTAGAAGAAAATAGAAGCAAATGTTACTGCAATTTCACGGTAAAGAAGAATGATAAACAAAGCTTCAAATTTAGAAGGCAAACTGGAGAAAAAATGGTAGAGCTGATGAATGGAAGAATAAAGTATTCCACAAACAAGTGTAGAAGGTAAATAAACTTGGAAAATATTTGCAACATATGTTACTAAAGTGCCATTGATATCTTTCACAGAATTAAAGCTCTTTAAAATTGTATTTTTTTTAAGATGGGTATCTCTACTATTATGTTTTCTATAGGATTATTGTCTATGATTTTGATATACAGTGAAGGTCCTGCTGAAATCCTGAAATTGAAAAATCAAAAGTTATCTCCTAGAAAGTAGACAGGGAAACGTGTCAAGAATGAATATTATCAGTGCTATAGTTTAACACTGTTCTGGTTATGATAGCTAGAGTACAATGTATATCGATATCAAATAACCACAAGGCACACTTTAAATATCTTATAAATGTATTTGTCAGTTTTGCCTATTTATAAATCTGAAATTTTAAAAATCCTGTGAAATTTATTGTTGTTTAGTCACTATGACTCCTTCTCAATCCCAAGGACTTTAGCCTGCCAGGCTCCTCTGTCCATGGGATTTCCCAGTCAAGAATACTGGAGTGGGTTGCCATTTCCTTCTCCAGGGGGTCTTCCCAACCCAGGTATCTAGCCCACAAGCTCCTGCATTACAGGAGGATTCTTTCCTGCTGGGCCACTAGGGAAGCCCAAGGTGAAATGTATGCATAATATTAAAAAGCAATGCCTTTTATGATAATGCTCTTTGTTCCTTTTACTAATAGTTTGTGAAATTGAGATTCTTGATCTCAATTGTGTGGAATGGCATGAGATATTCCATAGTGGGAGTGTTCAGTCTTGTCCCACTCTTTGCTATCCTGTGGATTGTAGATCGCCAGGCTCCTCTGTCCGGGGAATTTCCCAGCTAAGAATAGTGGAGTGTATTGTCGTTTCCTCCTCCAGGGGATCTTCCTGACCGAATCCGTGTCTTCCACACTGGCAGGAGGATTCTTTGCCACTGAGCCACTCTAGTAAAATACTTTAAATCTCTATCGAGGTGCTCGCAGAAGCAAAACAGGAAGGGAAAAAGAAAACCTGGTGAGGAATATTACTCTCCCTTCCAAAGTCCCACTGAGACTGAGTTGCCACCAGGTGACCTGTGGCTCATCTCAGGGCACTGTAGCACACTGGTGTCTCAGAACTGGTCACGGCCAGTGCTTTTATGCACCCGGCGGTGGGACTTATCAAGTCAATCATAGCAAATGGTTAAGTCCATGTTTTTGAGCCCATACATAACTTTTATTGCTGCCACTGTAGATATTCTCTTTATGTAGCCTTTGAACAAGCAGTTGAGTTGCTGGAGGAAATGAACTTAAATTCACAGAAGCACATATTGTCTACAGGTTTATGGAAAGTATTCTCTAGGGTCCACATGCAGATGTGCATGTATGTGTGTGTGTGTGTGTGTGTGTGTGTGTGTCTACCTTTCATATGAAACACAATTCTGAAATTCCTATTCAGAGCCCATTATGGCCTTCTATTATATTGTTCCTTATCCTAAACATCCAGCCAAACGTCAATCATTGATCACGTACTTATGTAAATCCAGGCCTGGGGGTGTATCTCTATGTAGAACAAATGGACAGTGAAACATTCTGCTTGATGTTCTGGCAGCTGGAAGGATCTTCCCATTGTTTTTTAAGAGCAAACTAGTACAGCCACTTTGGAGAACAGTGTGGAGATTCCTTAAAAAATTGCAAATAGAACTACCTTATGACCCAGCAATCCCACTGCTGGGCATACACACCGAGGAAACCAGAACTGAAAGAGACACATGTACCCCAATGTTCATCGCAGCACTGTTTATAATAGCCAGGACGTGGAAACAACCTAGATGTCCATCAGCAGATGAATGGATAAGAAAGCTGTGGTACATATACACAATGGAGTATTACTCAGCCGTTAAAAAGAATTCATTTGAATCAGTTCTGATGAGATGGATGAAACTGGAGCCGATTATACACAGTGAAGTAAGCCAGAAAGAAAAACACCAATACAGTATACTAACACATATATATGGAATTTAGGAAGATGGCAATGACGACCCTGTATGCAAGACAGGGAAAGAGACACAGATGTGTATAACGGACTTTTGGACTCAGAGGGAGAGGGAGAGGGTGGGATGATTTGGGAGAATCACATTCTAACATGTATACTATCATGTGAATTGAATCGCCAGTCTATGTCTGACGCAGGATGCAGCTTGCTTGGGGCTGGTGCATGGGGATGACCCAGAAAGATGTTCTGGGGAGGGAGGTGGGAGGGGGGTTCATGTTTGGGAATGCATGTAAGAATTAAAGATTTTAAAATTTAAAAAATAAAAAACTAAAAATTAAAAAAATAAAAAAAAAAGAAAGAAAAAAAAAAAAAGAGCAGCCTTGAGAGAGCTGGACTACTTCAGGAGTCACCTGTACCTAGTGTCACCAGACCATTTATTTTATTTTGCAGTTAACTGTGAAGACAGAGGAACCCCCTTGCAGATTTAGGAGGCTATCAAGCAGGCAGTAACAATGCTGCTGGTGGATACACAGGGCGTTGGCTTCTCATGGGATGCCTTTTCTTTCAGGCTTGTCACCTTTGGGAAGAAGTGCCAGAGAGCAGGGAATGGATCTCCAATACTCATGAGACCATCAATGCTGTCTGCCTCAAGCTTGGTTGAATCTCTTTTAGTCCCTTTCCCTCTCTTTATATTTCTCTACTCTCCTTTTAAGAAACGTTGCTTTTTTTTTTTTTTTAGTGAGTTTAAGTATTAAAAAATCACACAGGTTATTTGGGAAGATAAGACCGATTCAGCAAACTTGGGGTTTTCACTCAACCGCACACATTTCTTTAAGACAAGAAAGAAAAGTCAATTATCTGCTTATACAGGACAAGAGAAAGTGAGAAATTATACAGAAGGAAACTTTAAAAAGAAAAAAGAAAGCAAAAGAAAAGAAAACAAAAAACTACAGGAGCAAGGAAGAAAACAGAGGAAGAGAAATTTTAAAAAAAAATTACATTAAGCAATATAACAAACCTTATTTGGTCACTTGTATTTTTATCCTTGTAAGTATAGCCATATTGCATTCCAAAGATGTTAGAACCAGAAAGAATCAACATTTAGCTATTTTTTATTGTGTCACATGATAATTTCATCAACTGAATGACATTTTCCTGATGGACATACCACTGCATATGGCCCCTCATACTGGGTCATGATACTGGTGTGTACTACCTGGCTTTTCCATTATGAATCAACTATTTGCAGAACTATGAAACACGGAGAGAGCATTTGCAGAGAGAGTCCTCCCAATTTTCAAGGCTTTTTAACCCTTTTGCCTAAACATTTTCTCTTTTTCTATCCTTGGTTACACCGCAGTTTTCCAGGCTTTTTTGTTTAATGAAAGAAAAGGTTCTGAACGGATTCATCCTGAACTGCTAGATGAGTTAATATTTATTTCTTTTCTGCACATGCCTAGAAAAGATAAGGCTTAGTCTAAAGTAAATAATGTTTACCGAGTGATAGAATTCACACACCACAGTAAGACTCAACTACACCCTATGAAGCCATTATCTGTTAGAAAGATGTGTTGAAAACTCAAGTTCCTGGCAGAAGAGAAAGCAACATCTATTAAGCAATGATTCCCAGCAAGAGTTTCTCCAAGCTGTTAAATAGGTTTGGCTCTTTGAAAGCCTTCTTATAGTCCATTAGGCAGTGTGAGCATTCCCAGAGGAATAATGTTCACTGATGATCAATCGCATTGTTGATACAATTAAGATCCCCACAGCTAGGGACTTTAAATACCTATCGTTATGTTTTTGTCATTTCCTGAAATCCTTCTTTTTTTGTATTTTTCTAAGCATAAGGTTCATGAGAAGGTGAATGTTAATCACAACATTTGAGAAAAATCCCTTAGCTCATTATGTGCCATGAATATGTGAAAAATAGGCTTAAACCACTGCCAAAAATGTTTTTTTGGTGACTTTTTAGTTAATTATGATAACTTCCAGAAAAGAAAAAAGGGTAACTTTGAACTTCATCCCCCTTGTAAGTAAACTTGAGCCAGAAAATCTTTCTCTTATAAATTTTAACATTTTGCATTTTCATACTTATTAAATCATAACTTTGATTCAGTATTATTGTTTAGCATTTTACTATAGAAAAGAGTCTGGATAAATTCATACTTCATAAAAATCAGGGGATATTTTTGTCTAAAGTACTTAAGTACTCAACTTGTAATTAATTAAAATATTTTGTCCAAATAAATTAAAGGAATACACAGGTTGTCTATTTTTACATAATCTCTCTTTATTTTAAAATTTATTCACAACAGTACAACATCAAGTTAATTTTCATAAACTGCCAAAGAAAATATGTCACAAGTGATAATTCTTTTCAAAAACAGCAAAAACATATGCTCAATAGTATTTGCATTTTAAATACTGAATATTCTATTTGTTTTAGTCAATAATTTGTCTTTTAAAGGGATTAAGATATCTAATAATGTTCATGAAATAACCTTATAAGAATGCATCTGACTAAGTAACAATTTTCAAAATAAAAATGATTAAATTGTGGGTTTTTCAACCTAACAAAGGCCATATTTATTTAAAAAATTGTTTTCATATTCTCTAGGGGAAGCTTTACTTAATATATGGAATTAAACTAATGTCAGCACAATTCCAACATCAGTTATAATTTTTGCTTTAAATTAATTTTTGAAAGTATGTGTATAATATACTTACAGGTTTTGGGTAATTGATTTAATTCTACTCTGGAAGTAAACTTCTAGTAAAGATATCTTGTTTGTCCTTAGGTGGAAATTAGATGAATGCATAATCTTTGCCAGCTTTTCAACAACTGTTTGGGCATTAGGTTAGACAACTTATCAAACGCTTAACTCTTCCAGGCTTACTGGGCTACTTCAAGGGAAAAACAAATACAGTAGCACAATGAAGGATAATCCATTACCCATTTTAGCCTATTGTTCTAGCTTTTCTGGGCTCACTCCTTGCCAGCACCAACATAAAGGAACTTGAGGTCACCCGTGAAGGGCTGACTGGGAACAAGTTGCCGTTCTTAGTACCAGCGTGTATCCCTGTTTGTTTGCATAAAAGGGTTCTATTCTGTCTTTTTCGTGATGGTTTCAAAACTGAGGTTGAATCTAGGCTAAAAATAGTGGAACATGTGCAAAGAAGATACACCTTCAAAACAGTGATAAGCACAAAGCAAGTGTCCGACAGATGCATAAAAAATTGATATCTATTCTCATATGATATTCATCATACAAATATTATCACTAACTGTTCACAATGCAGAGAAACAGTTCTTCCTTCTCAAGCCACATCTTTCTTTGCCTAGCATTGCCTCCCTCTTCAAAATCTGACATTTGATCTACTGACCTACTTTGCTGTTGCCGTGTATGCAACATACCTCTCCTTGGCTCTTCAGGAAGTATTTGGCTTTTCTTAAAACCAGCTCAGAGAGAACTGTCACTGATCTCTTGGGTAAGATTAATTCTAGAGCCTGCTGGCCTCTTGGCCAAGATTATTACTACTAATAAATCACACTTGGGCCACCCACCCCCTCTGTCTTCTCCCTTTTTCAGTGGTGTCCGGCAATCTTCTTCAGCCCTTGCTGTCATGATGTTCAAGATTTAAAAGGTCTTGCTCCTGCCTGATCCACTTTGAGAACTCCCATTAATTTCAATGTACAGGTTCATACCTACACAGAATTCATCAAAAGATTTTAAAGTGTTAGCACAAGCTGTCAAGTTAATGGAATTTAAACAGACTTCACATACAGGGAATTTAACAATATACAAATTAAGAAAAACAAATCTATTCCCTGAGGATATCTTTTTCATATATATGTAAATTTTAAAGCAGTATTATATCATTTTGAGGCTTTTCTTTCATTAAAATTTCTAGTTTTATGATGTGGCATCCTAGTTACATGAGGATTTCTTGTTTGTTTGTTTGAAGTACCGATAAATCTACAAACTTTAGACTGTGAAGGAGATGGCGACCTCTTTAGAGTGTCATAAAGTAGTGTCAATGTTAGCAGCCTATACAACTCTGACTTGTTCCCTTTTCTGTTCATCAAGTTTTTAAGCCATGTCTCCTTCCTAACTCCTAACACATTCTTAGAAAGGACATTTTGCCAGCCTGGACTTACAAATGTCAAGATAGTATCAGATATACAATAATCACATATCCTTTATTTTTTTAAAATCTGCTGTTTGGGGTTGCCAATTCACCTTTTCCTTAGTTTAGAAAGATCAATTGAAATCCGAATACTTTGGCCTGGAATTCATTAAGTAAAACTCTTGTTCACCTATGCTAAAGCTACTCTGCCCATTTTTATAAGAGCAACCAGATATTATTTAAGCTAAACTGGCAGCCTCTTGATGACCACAACCACAAAATTAACAAATGCTTGCTCCTTGGACGAAAATCGATGACAAACTTATACAGCATATTAAAAAGCAGAGACATTGCTTTACTGACAAAGGTCTGTGTAATCAAAGCTATGTGTTTTGCAGTATTCATGTAGGGATATGAGACGTGGACCATAAAGAAGGCTATGTGTCAAAGAATTGATGTTTTCAAATGGTGGTGCTGGAGAGGACTCTTGAGAGTCCATTGGACAGCAAGGAGATCCAACCAGTACATCCTAAAGGAAATCAGTCCTGAATATCCGTTGGAAGGACTAATGCTGAAACTAATAATTTGGCCACCTGATGTGAAGAGCTGACTGCTGATGCTGGGAAAGATTGAGGGCAAGAGGAAAAAGGGGCAACAGAGGATGAGATGGTTGGATGACATCATCAATCCAATGGAGCTGTGTTTGAGCAAACTCCAGAAGATAGTGAAGGACAGGGAAGCCTGGTGTGCTGAAGTTCATGAGGTCACAAAGAGTTGGACACGACAGGCTGACTGAACAACAGCAAAAGCAGTATATTCAAAGAAGATAGTCACTCACCTCACTTTCTTTCCCCTTCTTCAACCCTAGAAGATCCACCTTAGTGAATCTGACATACAATTCTTTATTACCAGTGATTGTGTGCAGATCACCTATGACCCACAGGTGCAGCTGTTAGAGGTATTGTGAATATTATAAGAAGGAGAGAGAACAGTGTGAAAGGAAGCAAACCTCTTTCCTTTCTTCTTGTCTTTCCCTCTTAGCCATCTTCCTTCCTTGGCTATTATGCTGGAAGCTTCTCAGTCGCTCTGGCTGTCTTCCAGCTATGGATGGAAGGACTGGAAATATAGGAATAATAAATGGAGGAAAGCAGGCTTTCACATCCTCTACCTGGTGGCTTAGCCAATCCAAGGAGGCTTCTGCTGTTGCCGGTCTTGCTATGCAATTTATTTGTTTGTGTTGTTTTATTGAAACCAAAAAAATCATTGTCGATACAAGGACATAAGCTTTATGGATCAACCAAGAGCTGAGATAGTAAATGCCTCTGTAGAAAAGCCCTCTGTGGGAAACTTTTGAATGTTTATGAAGCATAATGTAGGAGAAGCAGAGTGCTGAGAAATTAACTTTTCTCACAACACATGAAGGCTGTTCTCCCAGCAGTCTATGACACAGGAGAACTGTTCAAGTTGTGGTGGTCTAACATACAGAATCACTCACCCTCCTCCTGTGTGACATGCCAGAAATCTGACTCATGCCTTGGTTTTAAAATTCACCATTTATTTCTATAAAGAATAATATCCATTGGTCTTCCTTGCTTGTCCATAAGCCAATTGATATCTTTATATCAGAAGTAAATTTCTTTTGGAATATAATCAAATGCTGTGGAATAAGGCAGCAGGAAAAAGTATATATACATATATATTAAAATATTTAAATATATATCTATATATAGGAAAAAATATTATGTTATGTATTTATGTCTATATACACATGTCTGTCTATCTACTTATAATTTTTTACATGCTTTCCCTCCTAAATTTTAATCAGTCATAAGACAGGACAGTAGATAATGTCTACAATTAACTAGGCATTTATAAACATATAGGCTATATATATGATATGTATTTCAATATTAGTGCTGAAAAACTACTTTATCTTTTCTCAGAATTTAGTGAAGAGGGTTGAATATCTACATTACTTTGATAACCATCACAGGTATTTCTGGTGACTAGTTTTGAGAACTGCTTGACTTGATAATAAGAAATAGAGAAGCAATGAAAACCTGCATCCAGAGATTCTAAAGTCCTGCCACTAAAATATTAATTGAAACATAAAAGTGCCCAATTAAAAGCGTCATTCTTTCCAGTGTATCAGATGAATTCTATTGTAAATAACAACAAATTCATCAGCTTCAAACGGCCTTCCAACTTGCCTCAGGATTCTTCTTATTTTCTTCATTATCTTGTTAGTTCCATATCATTTTCACTCCACATGGACTTAAATGTCTCAGTTTAGTGGCTTTGCAATTGAGAAAGTGCAATATTCAGAGCTATCAAAAGCAGGTCATTTCAGGGGTTTGGCTGTTGGAAGGTTTCACTTATATCCCTCTAATCACTAAAATATCAATGAGAGTGACTCCAAGCCCAAGTGCCAGGAACCCTTCATCACTCTCCAAGACTGAGTCTATTCAGGGCAAAGTGAACTGAAACCCTGTCAGAGAAGAAAATAAGGGCTGTTCTCAGCCAGAGAGCTCATTATCATGATATTTGTCTCTGGTGCGTCTAACTTGTCTTTGTGGATGGACCTGATTCATAAATTCTTTATACTCTCGTTCACTTTTGTTTGAGATCATTTTTAGAATAAGGGCTTCAGTGAAGGCCTTTGAAAGTGAAGTCGCTCAGTCGTGTCCAACTCTTTGTGACTCCATGGACTGTAGCCTACCAGGCTCCTCCCTCCATGGGATTCTCCAGGCAAGAGTACTGGAGTGGGTTGCCATTTTGAGGATTATTCAAATAAATGGAAAGCTTTGGTTAAAATATTTTCTGCAAATATAGTAGATCCCTTTTATCTGCAGGGGATAGGTTCCAAGACCCCCATGGATGCCTGGAATCATAGCACTGAACTGGGTATATACCTTTTTTTTTTTTTCCTATATATACTCAGGGATTGAAGGTGGGTTGCCTGCATTGCAGGCAGATTTTTACTGTTTGCGCAACCAGGAAAGCCTCATACAAACATACTTATGAAAAAAGTTTAACTTAGGCAAAGTAAGCAATTAACAACAATAACTAACAATACAATAGAACAAATATAACGCAACATTGCAATCAAGTTTACTTGAATGTGCTCTCTTTCTCAAAAATACATTTTGTGTAAATGTCATGTCTTCACTAATCACTTATCCTCAGGTGGCACAGAGGTAAAGAATCCACCTGCCAGTGCAGGAGACACAAGAGACATGGGTTTGATCCCTGGGTCGGGAGGATCCCCTGGAGTAGGAATTGGCCACCCACTCCAGTATGCTTGCTGGAGAATTCCAGGGACAGAGAAGCCTGGAGGGTTACAGTCCAAGAGATTGCAGAGAGGCAGACGCCACTGAGCACACAGCAACAAGCGCTGCTAAGGCAGAGTGGTCGTAATTCTGCAGTTTGAGCTGTGACAGCAAAACTGGCATGAATTTCTTTTTCCTTGTTCACAATTTATTAGAAGATTAATTCTTACAATAGATCTTAGAAATGTCAGGATGCAATATTTGTCCTTATTAAGTGGAGAACTTTCATCTTTTCACTTAAAGGAAGTACTTTACAGCTTCTCTTTGGCATATCTGAATTGCCAGTATCAGTACCCTAGCGGTTTAGGGTCATTATTATATAAAATAAAGGTTTCTTGAACACAAGCACTGAGATAACACAAGAGTCCATCTGAAAATCAAAACAGCTACTCAGGGGCTAAGGGGAAGGACACCCGGACAAAGGGATGATCCCTGTCCCGGATGGAGCAAGCAGAGCATCTCAGCACGAGATTTCATCAAGCTACTCAGAATGGTGTGCAATTTAAAATGCAGAAATTGCTTATTTCTGAAATTTTCCATTGAATATCTTCAGATTGTAGTTTATAGATGCATAACTGAAACCAGGATAAAGGAAATTTTCAATAAGTGGGGACTTCTGTAAGGAGGGAACAGCTAAGCAATTTAAGTGCAGGTAAACCAAGGAAGGCAGGTTTGTATGTGAAAGATATGGAGTCATTGGAATTAAATTGCCGGCAAATTAAGTATTTATATTTTTCCAAGCTTCCATTCTTTAATTTACAAAGCAGGGGAAAAGATATTTATTGTTTTAAAGACAGAAAGTCTGTCTACAAAAAAGTCCTTGGACAGTGGTAAGTAAGAACACCATAAAAGTCAGCTAATATCACTGTAACTATTAACACTTACTATGTTTTAAAATGATTTAGTAGGAGTTCTTAAAGAAATATGACTATCATATTATATGTTATCACTAAATTAATGTAGAAAACTAAATCTCAGTTCAGTTCAGTCGCTCAGTCATGTCCAATACTTTGACACCCCATGAATCACAGCACGCCAGGCCTCTCTGTCCATCACCAACTCCCAGAGTCCACCCAAACCCATGTCCATTGAGTCAGCGATGCCATCCAACCATCTCACCCTCTGTCATCCCCTTTTCTTCCTGTCCCCAATCCCTCCCATCATCAGAATCTTTTCCGATGAGTCAACTCTTCACGTAAGGTGGCCAAAATTTTGGAGTTTCAGCTTTAGCATCAGTCCTTCTAATGAACACCCAGGACTGATCTCCTTTAGAATGGACTGGTTGGATCTTCTTGAAGTCCAAGGGACTCTCAAGAGTCTTCTCCAACACCACAGCTCAAACACATCAATTTTTTGGCACTCAGCTTTCTTCACAGGCCAACTCTCACATCCATACATGACCACTGGAAAAACGATAGCCTTGACTAGACAGACAGATCTTTGTTGGCAAAGTAATGCCTCTGCTTTTGAATATGCTGTCTAGGTTGGTCATAACTTTCCTTCCAAGGAGTACGCGTCTTTTAATTTCATGGCTTTAATCATCATCTGCAGAAAAATAAACTCAGCCACTGTTTCCACTGTTTCCCTGTCTATATGGCATGAAGTGATAGGACCGGATGCCATGATCTTAGTTTTCTGAATGCTGAGCTTTAAGTCAAATTTTTCACTTTCCTCTTTCACTTTCATCAAGAAGCTTCTTAGTTCCTCTTCACTTTCTGCCATAAGGGTGGTGTCATCTGCATATTTGAGGTTATTGATATTACCCCCAGCAATCTTGATTCCAGTTTGAATCTAAAGAGACAAAATTAATTAGCATAAGATAGAAATAACAAAAGAATAACATATGAGCTAGGTAATTTTATCTGTTCTTGAAGAGTTCATCAAAAGTTCAACCATTATTCTGTAACACCATTAATGATTTGAATTCTCTGATAATCATTTTTTGGGGTTAAAATAATCAATGTATTCTTTTACTTTATTCAAAATTGCAAATTCACTTAGCAACGTGTATAATTTTTTGAACTGTGGTGCAGAGAAATATATGGAGAAAGATTTTGTAACCTCACAGTTTATAAACTAATAAAAAAGCTAAATAATGGTTATTTTTTTAAAGTAAGTAAATAATTAATAGGTGAAACAAAAGTTTGATACAAACATGATAGAAGGCTTAGTGGGATTTCTCCCACAATTCAGGGAATCATAAAAGCAAATATTAGTGATTAATTAATTATGAAATGTATTCTTGCTGCTGCTGCTGCTGCTGCTAAGTCACTTCAGTCGTGTCTGACTCCGTGCAACCCCAGAGACGGCAGCCCACCAGGCTCTCCCGTCCCTGGGATTTTCCAGGCAAGAACACTGGAGTGGGTTGCCATTTCCTTCTCCAATGCATGAAAGTGAAAAGTGAAAGTGAAGTTGCTCAGTCGTGTCCAACTCTTAGCGACCAAGTAGACTGCAGCCTACCAGGCTCTTCCACCCATGGGATTTTCCAGGCAAGAGTACTGAAGTGGGGTGCCGTTGCCTTCTCCCAAAATGTATAGGAAAAGGAGTACATCAAGGCTGTATACTGTCACCCTG
The DNA here is from genome assembly GCF_042477335.2 of Ovis canadensis. Taxonomy (NCBI): domain Eukaryota; kingdom Metazoa; phylum Chordata; class Mammalia; order Artiodactyla; family Bovidae; genus Ovis; species Ovis canadensis. The sequence continues at coordinate 106,370,939 of NC_091251.1, forward strand.
CATATTTAACTTATATGCAGAGTACATCATGAGAAACGCTGGACTGGAAGAAGCGCAGGCTGGAATCAAGATTGCCGGGAGAAATATCAATAAACTCAGATACGCAGATGACACAACCCTTATGGCAGAAAGTGAAGAGGAACTAAAAAGCCTCTTGATGAAAGTGAAAGAGGAGTGAAAAAGTTTGCTTAAAGCTCAACATTCAGAAAACGAAGATCATGGCATCTGGTCCTATCACTTCATGGGAAATAGATGGGAAAAAAAGGAAACAGTGTCAGAATTTATTTTGGGGGCTCCAAAATCACTGCAGATGGTGACTGCAGCCATGAAATTAAAAGACACTTACTCCTTGGAAGGAAATTTATGACCAACCTAGATAGCATATTGAAAAGCAGAGACATTACTTTGCTAACAAAGGTCCGTCTAGTCAGTTCAGTTCAGTTCAGTTCAGTTCAGTCGCTCAGTCGTGTCCAACTCTTTGCGACCCCGTGAATCGCAGCACGCCAGGCCTCTCTGTCCATCACCAACTCCCGGAGTTCACTGAGACTCAGGTCCATCGAGTCAGTGATGCCATCCAGCCATCTCATCCTCTGTCATCCCCTTCTCCTCCTGCCCCCAATCCCTCCCAGCATTAGAGTCTTTTCCAATGAGTCAACTCTTCGCATGAGGTGGCTTTAGCATCATTCCTTCCAAAGAACACCCAGGGCTGATCTCCTTCAGAATGGACTGGTTGGATCTCCTTGCAGTCCAAGGGACTCTCAAGAGTCTTCTCCAACACCACAGTTCAAAAGCATCAATTCTTCGGTACTCAGCCTTCTTCACAGTCCAACTAGTCAAGGCTATGGTTTTCCCAGTGGTCATGTATGGATGTGAGAGTTGGACTGTGAAGAAAGCTGAGTGCTGAAGAATTGATGCTTTTGAACTGTGGTATTGGAGAAGACACTTGAGAGTCCCGTGGACTCCAAGGAGATCCAACCAGTCCATTCTGAAGGAGATCATCCTTGAGTGTTCTTAGGAAGGAATGATGCTAAAGCTGAAACTCCAGTACTTTAGCCACCTCATGTGAAGAGTTGACTCATTGGAAAAGACTCTGAAGCTGGGAGGGATTGAGGGCGGGAGGAGAAGGGGATGACAGAGGATGAGATGGCTGGATGGCATCACCAACTCAGTGGACGTAAGTTTGGGTGGGCTCCAGGAGTTGGTGATGGACAGGGAGGCCTGGAGTGCTGCGATTCATGGGGTCACAAAGAGTTGGACACAACTGAGCGACTGAACTGACTGACTGATTCTTAGTAAGAGATAATTACATAGGGGATATTGTAGAAGTTTTGAATGGTTAGGACTTATACAACCATGAGGTATGATTACAGGTCAGACAGAAAGATATGTGTGAGGATTAATAACTTATGGAGTCACAAAACCCCTTCCCATGTTCACTGAAAGCAGACACAAAGGGCAAGAACAAGTCTAGCAAACTTGATTCAGGCTGGATCATAGGAACCCATCAATGGTTAAAAGAAATGTTTGCAGGGTGTTTGAAGTACACTTTGACAAAAAAATTATGACAAGTTTACAAGCTGATATGCATGCCAAAGAAGAAAATCAGAGTTTAAAGAGTATGTAAACTGAACTACCTAAAAAATTTGAAACTAAAAGGCAAGTTAGAAATTTGTAAAAAAAAAAAAAATTAACATATATAGTAGACACATTTCAGAATAAGTAGCTTTTAGAAATGAATTAGAACAATAAATTTTAAAAACTTCTTGGAAAGATAAATGATCAGTTTATCATTGAAAAAGTCATTAGATAAGTCATAAATATACAAATAACCACAAGAAAAACCTCAAGCTACACAATAAACACATAATGTAAATTAAAACAGTATAAAGGTATAAAATGACCATCAAGTTGATAAAAATTTAATGACAAGGTCCACAAAAAGGGGACTGTCACACACATTTACTGTAAGTTAAACAGGTTAGGTAGGAAAATGAATTTGTTCTTTTTGAAACAAAAATGATATATATCACCTGGCTCAACATTTTGCTCCTAGTCTGAGCAACACTATATATACAAATTCATTCTATGCAAATTATTATGAGTGTGGCCAAGAATGTTCATTATACTGTTACTTAATATATAAACTTGGAATTGTGTACAGTGGATTTGAGGCAGGGCCATCAAGTATGATCGTACAGAAAGCAGCATTTTACATAAACTGTGATTCAAATACATAGTTCAGAACTTTTCAAAACAGTGGTTCTGATCTGAGATATTATTTATATAAATTATTGAAATATATAATGGAAAAGTAGAAGTACATTTCTAATCTAAAATTGATAATATGAAAATATATTAATAATGCATTAAATGAAAAAAGCAGCTTATAAAATAATACATACGCAAAATGCAAAAGTAAAGACAAATACATATAAATAAAGCAAACACACTATAAAAGTTTAAAAATAGACCCAAATAGCTATTTTTTTAAGATGTGGGTGGTATATTTGTTGTCTTACAATGTTCTTCTGCAAAATGAACATTGTATTAATGTTTCTTATGAAAACTACCAATGGATAAGCAGAGGAACAGCATAAACAATAAAATATTTAATTTTTTCTTATGTACATTAAGGATAATTTATATGGAACGGATATGGTACATATATGGGATTAGGGAAAAATCACTTGGAATGGAAATAAGGATGTGGAGAACTTATAATAAGATGTTCTCTGGCGAACTTACAGGAGTGCGTAGATTTGAAAATCTGCAGATATAACTCTTATAATGGAGAGTTGTGAGGTTTTCCATAAAGCATTACAAAAATTCATTGAACTCCAAAGGCTAGAGGAAAACTTCAATCTATAAAGGTTTTGAAGAAATTCTGTATACTGATATGTTGTCAGGCCAGCTTGGGTGAGTATATAAGTCTATTTACATTTTTCGAAGAAATGGAAGTAAAATTTTACATTCTTTGTTGCCTGAAAGGCTAACACTCCAAGTTCACCACCTCAGACTGCAGACAAGAAGTTCTTGTTCAATCCAATCAGAGTCCAAGTTCTAATACCTTTGATGTAGGGGTGTCACTGAGGTGGAGACATTCATTGAATAAAATTCCCCAAGGGGATTCAATTAGTCTTCTCAGAAAGCCCAAATGAAAGTCAAAGAAGAATCCTCTAATTGTAAATTTAAATCCTACTGACAGGCTCCTTAAATATGAGAGGGCTCGGTTCTTGCGTTTTAAAATCATCACACTCACACTGGGTCTTCGAGTTCCCTTCCTAAAGCATTCAATTGTCTCTTGGAGTTAGCTGTATTTGAATGGACATTTTTATAAAGTGATTACCTAAGGATCTTCTCTCCAGGCCTCACCTCAGAGACACACACACAGTACAGATCCCAGACAACTTGACTTTTCTTAATTCTAACATCTACATTTCAGCTGCGGGGGGGAAATATTTGCAGAACTTCTCTTTCAAGTGTGGAGAAGTATTGCAGTGAACACTTAGCTTTGATTTTTCTCTTTACAAGTGCTGAAATCTTTTATTTTTTAATGGTGATAGTAAAACCTGAGCAGGAACACAAATTAATTTTATCATGGAGGAAATTACCTTGAACTTAGAGTAGTGTTCAATATACTATCAGGCAAGTGACCCTGGAGATAGGGGGCAGAAACATTGGACAGGCTGAATTAAAATGCTTGCATTGGATGGTTTATTAAATCTGTCTGAAACACATGCTGTGAGAATCTCAAGAAAGTGCATGGGGCAAGATAGCACATGTTAAATACTGTACAGACAGAGGAGCAGGATGATAGGAATCCTGGGATGTACACTGTTCTCATATATATGAGGAGGTATCCTTTCTCGTAGACTACAAGAGGATGCTTGGGGCCAAAACAAAACAAGCGTTCTACCTGAGGGTTTCAAGCCCAAGTTGACCTGGTCACACCTCTAGCTCACCAATTAACTGGCTGAGCAGCTCTGGACTTTATGCACTTGCTGGGGAGAGGACGTCTAAAACCAGAAGCGGTATCAGCAATGGGAAGCTTAATTAAGACTTCCTGATTATGATAGGTCACATGTGCTTCTTGTGTATTTGCTATATCATAAGTGTTCAATACTTTAGTCAGCTCATGTATATTGAATCCCTGGTCACCATTTAGCATCTCTTACATTTAGAGCCTTATATATCTTAAGAGTCTTTTTTATTCTGTGTATATTAGGTATCATTTTTTTCCTTCCATCCCTTTCTATGTTTGCATATATGCCCTATTCAGCAACTGCTTTATCTGTTCAAATTCATCTAATGAGTTTCACCAGATCCATCTGTGTTTTTTTTTTCCCCTCAACAGCAAGCTTGAATGTTGTCAGGCAATACAACATATGCACATTATAGATTTAAAATCATATTTGTATTCTAAATGTTGAAATATAACACAATTTTTCTTGAAAAAATCTAAGAGAACCCTTAAAGTATAAGGGAACCATATTATACTGCAATCTTTTTTTTTTTTAAGTTGGCCACACCACATGGTTTTGGAATCTTAGCGCCCTGACCCAGACCATTGTCAGTGAGGTGTGTGTTCCGAACCGTTGGCTTCCCTGATAGCTCAGATAATAAACAATTTGCTTACAATGCAGGAGACCCAAGCTTGATCCCTGGGTGGGGAAGATCCCCTGGAGAAAAGAATGACTATTCACTCCAGTGTTCATTCCTGGAGAATTCCATGGACAGAGAAGCCTTGGCAGGCTATGATCTACAAGGTCATAAAGGGTCAGATATGACCAAGTCACTTACAAACCACTGGACAGCCAGGGAGTTCCCCATACTGTAGCTGTTATAGCTCAGTTCTTTCTTAATTGCTTTCTGTTAGAAAATAAAATATCATCTGGTGAAAAAAAAATTGCCAGAAAGTATACAAATTCTCATTAATTTGGTAAGTTTATATGACTCATCTGAACAATTTCTACAGTCATATATACATGCATACAAATATAAATATGGAAGTGGGTTATTCAGAGTTGCTTTCAGATGTCAGTTTAATCCTGCCTTTTTTTTACAGGCTTTACAAAGTAATAGAATAAGGCTTACATTGTGCAGATCACAAACGTATCAGCTAAGGGTGAATGGGGGAAATGTCAGAATACCCTGAAAATGATTATTTGTAAACCTCTACAAACATTCTCATAGCAACACCATACACAGCTTTAAAAGTGCTATATTTAAAAAAAAATAGAATGAAAAGAAAGAGCTTGTGCTTGGACCTAGAGTGATAATGAAGTCAGAAAGGGGTACTGGTGTTGAAAACACCAAGGTCTAGGATTTATATTAAGAAGATGCAAAAAAAGAAAAAAAAAAGTCCATGATCTTAAACAATAGAAAAAAATTCCAATTATATAATATGTAGTGGACATGTAACTATGTCATCTTCATTTTTGTATATTTACATAATCAAGTTAACCAAAAATCTTCCCTTTTTGTATTTCAATAATGAAACTGAGGGAATGGCTTTGAATGCAACTGCAGTTCAGTTCAGTCACTCAGTCATGTCTGAATCTTTGCGACCCCTTGGACTGCAGCCACCAAGCTTCCCTGTCTATCATCCTCAAATTCATGTCCATCAAATCAGTGATGCCATCCAGCAAAATCAGCTTAAAATCTAACAACATAGCTATTTTAAGGGTAATATGTGATCATTATATAACTTGATAATAATAAAAAAAAACTTCTCAAAAAAATGTTGCCATCCATTAGTAACTGTCATTGTTTCACAATATTTCCCAAACCTTTTTCTGAAAATATTTACATTTGTGTAATGAGTATCAAGTGTATATATACATACATATGTATGTGTACATATGTACTCACTTTTCAGCATGTAAAACCACTAATAATTAAGTTCATTTAATGCAAAAACAAGACCTGTACACCACCACAAAAAAAAAAGCAACAGGAAAATTGTTTAGTTAACACTTCAATACTGTAAAAAATATTGCAAAACTCCATTTAATAATTTATTTAGGCAAAACAGTGTTGCCTTCTTAAATTTATCACTACCAATATGATTTGATTAATATATTTTTCTGGATAACTTTATATTATATGCTGGGCAAACTAAAGTTATATTAAAATTTTACTAAAAGTGGAAAAATAAGTACCAATATATTTCAAAATATATTGGCAAATAAATGGAGAAACAGTGGAAACAGTGACAGACTTTACTTTTGGGGGCTCCAAAATCACTGCAGATGGTGACTGCAGCCATGAAATTAAAAGATGCTTACTCCTTGGGAAAAAAGTTATGACCAACCTAGACAGCATATTAAAAAGTAGAGATAATACTTTGCCAACAAAGTCTGTCTAGTCAAAGCTATGGTTTTTCCAGTAATGTATGGATGTGAGATTTGGACTATAAAGAAAGCTGAGCACCAAAGAATTGATGCTTTTGAACTGTGGTGTTGGAGAAGACTCTTGAGAGTCCCTTGGACTGCAAGGACATCCAACCAGTCCATCCTAAAGGAAATCAGTCCTGAATATTCACTGGAAGGAATGATGTTGAAGCTGAAACTCCCAATATTTGGCCACCTGATGTGATGAACTGACTCATTTGACAAGACCCCAACGCTGGGAAAGACTGAAGGTGGGAGGAGAAGGGGATGACAGTATGAGATGGTTGGATGGCATTACTGACTCAATGGACATGAGTCTGAGTAAACTCCAGGAGTTGGTGATGGACAGGAAGGCGTGGTGTGCTGTAATCCATGGAGTCACAAAGAGTCAGACACGACTGCGTGACTGCACTGAATCGATATTTCAAAAAAATTATACTAGATGCTTCCAGAAAATTCCAGTAAATACGACTGCTACTGATAAGACATGTTCTGTATCTATATATTAGATATGTTTTTTAAAAGTATTAGAAAATATCCTGCAACCTCAAGCAGTTACATCACTCTCACCAAAATTCAAATAAAAACTTTATTATTTTAATTTTAACCACAAATCAAGTAATAGAAACTCTGGGTCCCTCTATATTAGTAATTAGATCCTTCTTTGATTCCACTTTTTTCTTGTTCCAAACCGTTAGCCTCATGCTATACATCCACTTTTGACCCTGAAGTGTGTAAAATGTGCGTAGAATTCTCAATATCTTTCAAAAACATGCCAATACATACTTCATTATGGGAGGTATAAATATCAACAAACATTTAGCTGCTCAAAAGTAAATACTTATATTTTCAAACTGACAATACATGTAATTTGGGTGTAAAATAGAAAGGATGTGTTAAGTGTATCATCCCATTTCCATTCAGGAGTCTAGAATAATTAGTATATCCAGGTCAAGGATTACTCTCTCTGGCTTTTGTCCATGAAGCAGTTCTGAACATCATTAAACCACATACTTTCTATCACGACTTCCAGTGTCTGCTTTAAGAAGGTTCAGAGATGAAAAAATTAAAACCGGGGTCTCAGAGGCAGAAAGGGCAGAGGGAGCTGTGACCAATGATTCACCACCATGTGGCTCTGCCTGCTTGTCAGTCACTGATTCTGAGTATCAAGAATGGCCCTCAGGGGTATTCAGAAGAAGAACTCAAAATCTGGATGTTTAATTAGCCTTTCATGTCTGCAGGATTGTGTTTAAAACTGCACAGGACTTCCTCAGAGGTTTCCAAAGAAGAAGGAATTTTTCTTATAAATATGGAAGGTATAAATCACCTGTGATGCTTTCTAAGGAACACCTCCAATAAACGCTACTGTAATTCCAAAGTGATATTTCCAGTAATAAAGTACTCGACAAATGAAGCAGGTTGAAACATTCAGTCTCCTTAAAGTCTCGGGAAGTTAAAAGGGAGATGTGCTCATTTGGTTTGCTCACAGAAAAACAACAAGCATTTATCTCCAGGTATGACACATTCGTTGGCCCAGCTGTCTTTCATGCCAGTCCACACCCCCATCTAGGTGTTGAAAGGTCATTAGTGAAAAGAAATAGAAACATTCACACCAGTTAATGATGCTGAAGAATGGGCAACTCCTCTTTACCTCTATCTTTCCTTGAAGCAAATATTCAAACTAGGAATTTGTGGACCAAGAGTAAAAAGAAAGACCTGGTTAGAAGCATAAACTGAAGTAGAGTGGTTCAGTTCCCAAATTACTGATATATGGCTACATACAAATCATGAAACTTTGAGAAAATTAGAATTATGCAAATACCCAGAATCTATACCCGGATTCTGTAAATGAGATAATTAAATGAGTCTATTGTTGAGTCTCTTTCTTCCTGTTTCTTTCTTTAAAAGAGCTTCAGTCCATACTAAGTCACTCAATCAGCATTAGCTGTTATGTCTAAAGTTGCTAATGTTGAATTTTTTAGTGTTAAAGTTGTTTATACTGTTTATATTCATTAGTGTTGTTTATGTTGAATTACATGGTTTTGCATGTTTGGAAAGCTGTGCTTTAGGGAATGGATTAGTTTCATTCTGCTGTCCAGTTTTTACAGTCTAAATAAATTCTGAAACAGGAACATAATATAAACCTTCAGGAAATATGAGTAGACAGAACCAACATATCAACATACTGATCACTGGAGCCAACCTGATCTTAAATTGATGTGTCACATGATTATTTAAATATTTTTTAGTGGAAGTATAGCTGATATACAGCATTATGCAAGTTGCAGGTGAACAGCATATTAGTTCACAATTTAAAGATTATACTCCATTTGTAGTTATCATAAAATATTGGCTATATTCCATATGTTATAGAATACAGCATATAGCTTACTTTATACCTAAGAGTTTATTCCTCCTAAACTCCTGTCAGGCTCCTCTCACCTTCTCCTTAATTCTTGTTGTTCATTTGCTAAGCTGTGTCTGACCCTTTGCAATCCTGTGGACTACAGAATGGCATGCCCCTTCGTCCTCCACTCTCTCCCGGAGTTTGCTCAAACTCATGGCCCTTAAGTCAGTGATCCCATCGAATCATCTCATCCTCTGTTGTCCCCTTCTCTTCCTGCCTTCAATCTTTCCCAGCTTCAGAGTCTTTTCCAATGAGTGGCCAAAGTACTGGAGCTTCAGATTCAGCATCAGTTTTTCCAATAAATATGCAGGGTTGACTTTCTTTAGGATTGACCGGTTTGATCTCCTTGCATTCTAAGGAACTCTCAAGAGTCTTCTCCAACACGACAGTTCAAAAGCATCAGTTCTTCAGTACTCAGCATCTTTATGGCGTAACTCTCACATCCGTACATGACTGCTAGAAAAACCTCTGCTTTGACTAGACAGACCTTTGTCTGCAAAGTGATGTCTTATTCTTAATATGCTGTCTAAGTCTATGAAACCTTTTCCTCCAAGCAGCAAGTGGCTTTCACTTCCATGGCTGCCGTCACCATCCACAGGGATGTTGGAGCCCAAGAAAATAAAGTCGTTCAGTGTTTCCATTTTTCCCCCTTTATTTGCCATGCAGTGATGAGACTGGATGCCATGATCATAGTTTTATGAATATTAAGCCTCAAGCCAGCTTTTTCACTCTCCTCTTTCACCCACATCAAGCAGCTCCTCAATTCCTCTTCATTTTCTGCCATTCAAGTGGTATCATCTGCAAAACTGAGATTGTTTTTTCTCCCAGTAGTATTGATTCCAGCTTGTGATTCATCCATCCTGACCTTTTGCATGATGTGCTTTGCAAATAAGCTAAATAATGAGAGTGACAATATACTGCCTTGTTATACTCCTTTCCCAAGTTTGAAATAGTTGTTCCATGTCCGGTTCTAATTTTTGCTTCTCTATACATTCATATGTTGATGGACGCTTCATGCTTCCATGTCTTGGCTATTGTAAATAAGGATGCTATGAACGTCGGGCTACATCTATCTTTTTGAAATATTTTTTGTGTTTTTTTCAGCTATATGCTCAGGAGTAGAATAGACGTTTTCCAAAAAGGAAAATCAGATGACCAACAGGCATATGAAAAGATGCTCTACATCATTAGTCATTGTGGATATGCAAATCAGAATCACAAAAAGATGTCACTTCACAGCTCTCAGAATGCCTATCATCAAAAGCAACACAATAGCAAAAGTTGGGGAGGATGTGAAGTAAAGGGAATTCATACATTGTAGATGGGAATGTAAATAGGTATAGCCACTAAGGAAAAGAGTATGAGGGTTTCTCATTATTCTAAAAATAAAACTACCTTATAACCCAGCATTTCCACTCCTAATCATTTCAATCTTTACAAATATAGGTATACAAAAGTCTAAGATAGTCTGGTATTGAGTCAGGAACTAGGCCTATGTATACTCTATTAGTTGTTGAGAAAATGGCAATTCTTTATGTTGGTCTTTTTTATAAATATTAGTATTGGATTATTACAAGTCAAGGTAATGGAAGACTCACAGTTACTATCAAGGCTCAAAGAGCAAAGGTATCATCATTGCTGTACAGGACAGTTATATTCTGTCCTAGTGTCAGCATGAAAAAAAAACCACCAGACTATGGGTAATATTTGCATATTTATTGTTTTTGAGTGCTTTCCTAAGATCTGGTTTTATGTTAGTAGTTAATAATGTTGGGAGAAATGTGGATGGTGGAGTTTCCCATCAATCAGCTTATAAACTTGTTGGAAGAAGCTGTGTTTAAGAGACTGACATCATACCTATTTCAGGAAAAGAAAATTGAAATGTCATTGTTTACTGGCCAAAGAACACATCTCTGCTGTGTTTTTAAAAATTTTACCGAGATAAATTAAAAATTGTTTAAGAATATATTATCAAAGGTTTTGTGTGTGTATGTCTGTGTCTGTGTGTGCTGTGCTCAGTCGTGTCTTACTCTTTTGCAACCCCAGGTACTGTAGCCCACCAGGCTTCTCTGTCTATGGGATTCTCCAGGAAAGAATACTGGAGTGGGTTGTCATCTTCTCTTCCAGGGGATCTTCCTGACCTAGGGATCCGACCCATGTCTCTTGCATCTCCTGCTTTTGCAGGGGGATTCTTTACCACTATGCCACCTGAGAAGCCATCAAAGGTTTTGCATTTATACAATGGCTAGAATAATTTAATACAGAATCTCTTTTAAAGCAGGAAGAGATGCTAAATAAAATATTTTAAAAATGTATATATATATATATATATATATATATATATATATATATATACACATGCTGATAAAGAAAAGGGTAAGGTAGAAGTAGTGATGGATTTCCTCTTCTTGGGCTCCAAAATCACTGCAGATTGTGACTGCAACCATGAAATCAGAAGACAATTTCTTCTTGCCAGGAAACTGATGACAGACCTAGACAGTGTGTTGAAGAGCAGGGAAATTATTCTGCCCACAAAGGTCTACATAGTCAAGGCATGGTCTGCCCAGTTGTCACCTACAGTTGTGAGAGATGAATGGTAAAGAAGGCAGAACACCGAAGAATTGATGTCTTAAAACTGTGATGCTTGAGAAGACTCATGAAAATCCACTAGATAGCTAGGAGATCAAACAAGTCCATCTTAAGAGAGACCAACCCTGAATATTCATTGGAAGCACAGATGTTGAAGCTGAAGTTCCAGTATTTTAGAAACCTGATGTGAACAGACGACCCATTGAAAAAGTCCCTGATGCTGAGAAAGATTGAGGGCAGAAGGATAAGAGCATGTCAGAGGATGAGATGGCTGGACGGCATCGCTGAGGCAATGAACATGAACTGGGGCAGTCTCCAGGAGATGATGAGGGACAGAGAGAAATGGCGTGCTGAAATCCATGGGGTTTCAAAGAGTAGCACATGACTGGGCAACTGAACATCAACAACAAAATATGCATGCGTGTATCTCACGCATTGGAAGTTGGGTTCTTGACCACCAGCATCACCTAGGAAAAACCAAGTTTGAAAGTAAAAGATATGTCTTCAAGTACAAGAAACAAAAAAGAAATCTCATGGTCAGAGCCCGTAATGGTCAATATGAGCAAGTGGGAATCTAGGGTTTTTATCAATTGCAAAACTAGGCTCATTAAGCTATGGATATAGTTGTTGCTGTTGTGTACACATTCAACTTTAAGGAGCCTTTTTCATGCTTTATGACTTAATTTTATTTTGAGATTAGATAAAAACATTTTCAGGATCCAAAAGTCAAAATTATTCTTAAAAAGAATGCTTAAACTACCACACAATTGCACTCATCTCACATGCTAGTAAAGTAATGCTCAAAATTCTCCAAGCCAGGCTTCAGCAATACATGAACTGTGAAATCCCAGATGGTCAAGCTGGTTTTAGAAAAGGCAGAGGAACCAGAGATCAATTGCCAACATCCACTGGATCATCAAAAAAGCAAGAGAGTTCCAGAAAAACATCTATTTCTGCTTTATCGACTATGCCAAAGCCTTTGACTGTGTGGATCACAATAAACTGTGGAAAATTCTGAAAGAGATGGAAATACCAGACCACCTGACCTGCCTCTTGAGAAACCGGTATGCAGGTCAGGAAGCAACAGTTAGAACTGGACATGGAACAACAGACTGGTTCCAAATCTGGAAAGGAGTATGTCAAGGCTGTATATTGTCACCCTGCTTATTTAACTTATATGCAGAGTACATCATGAGAAACGTTGGGCTGGAAGAAGCACAAGCTGGAATCAAGATTGCTGGGAGAGATATCAATAACCTCAGATATGCAGAAAGTGAAAAGGAACTAAAAGAGCCTCTTGATGAAAGTGAAAGAGGAGAGTGAAAATGTTGGTTTAAAGCTCAACATTCAGAAAACGAAGATCATGGCATCTGGTCCCATCACTTCACAGGAAATAGATAGGGAAACAGTGTCAGACTTTATTTTTTGGGCTCCAAAATCACTGCAGATGGTGATTGCAGCTATGAAATTAAAAGACCCTTACTCTGTGGAAGGAAACTTATGACCAACCTCGACAGCATATTGAAAAACAGAGACATTACTTTGCCAACAAACGTCTGTCTAGTCAAGGCTATATTTTTTCCAGTGGTCATGTGTGGATGTGAGAGTTGGACTATAAAGAAAGCTGAGTACTGAAGAATCAATGCTTTTGAACTGTGGTGTTGTAGGAGACTCTTGAGAGTCCCTTGGACTCCAAGGAGATCCTTCCAGGCCATCCTAAAGGAGATCAGTCTTGGGTGTTCATTGGAAGGACTGATGTTGAAACTGAAACTCCAATACTTTGGCCGCCTGGTGAGAAGAGCTGACTCATTGGCAAAGACCTTGATGCTGGGAAAGATTGAGGGCAGGAGGAGAAGGGGACAACAGAGGATGAGATGTTTGGATGGCATCACCAACTCAAAGGACCTGAGTTTGGGTGAACTCTGGGAGTTGGTGATGGGTGGCCTGGTGTGCTGCAGTTCATGGGGTCGCAAAGAGTTGGATATGACTGAGTGACTGAACTGAGCTGAGTTCTCCCTCTCTCCCTATGCCACCCTACTGCTACAGCTAACTGTTTTCAACCATTTCACTAGTCACTGACTTACACTTCTGACGTGTATATATGCATAGACATAGAGAGTTGCCCTTTGAAAAACATGGTTATAACCTGCAGGAATCCATTATGCTCAGATTTTTTTCAATAGTAGATACTACAGTGCTACATGATCTGTGGTCGGTTGAATCCAAGGTTCTAGGGACAAGAGTAACCAGGGATATAGAACCACATACACTGTCAAGTTATAGACAGATCTTCAATTGTGAGTAAGTTGGTACCCCAAACTCCCATGTTGTTGAAGGGTCATCTGTATATATTCATATATATATATTTATGCATATGTATATATTACTTGTATGTATTCACATACATGTACATTTGATATGCATGGCCTTTATGTTCAGACATGTGTGTTTGTGTGTATATCATATGAAACATATTAAGTGAGTATCTGTTCTATTTTCTGAAATGCTTTCTCATTAGCTGGTGTTGAATTTTGTCAAAGTCATGTTTAGTGTCTATGAAGATAATTATATTTTTTCTGCATATCACCTGATATGGTGAATTATATAATAAATTTCCCAATACAGAAATGTCTTTGAATCAATACTGAAAATACCCCACTTTGTCATTATATATTAATTTTATTATTATATTATTATTATTATGTTGCATTGATATTCATAAGTAAAACTGGTGTTTTGTTTTCATTTTAATGTGCTACTTTGATCAGTTTTTGGTTTCAAAGCTACCCTTATTTTAAAATTGCTAATTTTCCGTCTTTTCCTATAATCTGGATTTACCTCAAATTATTTAGTCTCTGAAAGTTTGGTAAAATTTTTATGTGAATCCACCTATACTCCTTGTATTTTTATAACTGTAGAGCTCTATGATAATTTTATCCATTTATTCTATAGATTTTTTTTCTAAAACATCATTCATTTCAAGTAGGCTTGGATATATATTTATATACAACTTTATTTTGTCTTAAATCTCTCATATACAGAATCTCATATGTCCAAACAATTTTAAAAGAGACATGAGCTGTTTTCCATATTGGTATGTTAGGAATTTAAAATCTTAGAGGATATATTTTTCAAATTATATTTATTGATTTTAAATTTCATATTTGGAAATCATTTTTTGATTTTGGACACAAAGACACACACTAAAGAATCACTTTGGAAAAGATTTAGGATTTAAAATAAGTTTCTACAAGTCCATTCAATAGCTACAAATATCTTACTAAGCTGAAAGGAGAAAACTATAGGTCTGTATATTTATTCAGGGATCCTGACATTACCCAGAGGACTACAAAACAGTTTTATTATAACACTGAAAATATGACTGTCTTTCCCTAATATTGTGTTAGAGACTGAAAACAGAATGTCAGCGACCTTCCATGCCGAGGAAACACTTGTAACTGATATTCATGTTAGACATCTGAGTCTGTCAGAGTGGGAATGTTTTCAGAGCAATAGGATTGATATTGCAAACTATATGCTACATACAGATGGAAAGGGCAACATAACGGAGTCAGTGCTGTTATAACAGTTGGCAAAGTCCACTAAAAGAAGAAGTCGTGTGGAAAGTTAGAGGGATTTAGAAAGACACAAATGAGGCAGGGAGAAAAGGATAAAGAGAAACATTCATAAGAATCATGCAGCTGCTTTCTGGTTTCTCTTGTTGCCTTTGCAAAGTTCTCCCAACAAAAAAAATAAGAATGTTACTCAACATAGGTAGGGCCACCTTGCGCCTATCCGGAAAAGAAGAAAGCAGAAACTCCTCCCACTATTTAAGAGCCTGACAGATACTGTGGCACAGTCTTCAGATCTAATAGGGTGGTTGTTGCTGTTGTTTAGTCGCTAAGTTTTGTCCGCCTCTTTGAGACTCCATGGACCATAGCCCACCAGGCTCCTCTGTCCGTGGGTTTTCCAGGCAAGAATACTTTAGTGGATTGTCACTCTCTTCCCAGGAGATCTTCCCGACCCAGGGATTGAATCCACGTCTCCTGCATTGCAAGTGGATTCTGTAGTGATCAACCACTGGGAAGGTGAATAGGATGGTTCGAGAGCCACAGATTGAAGCTGGTTTAAGGAGATGGCCTGTTTTACTACACATTCTGTTCTTGCTGGAAGACAAAAGCAACAAAGCCCTGCAAAAGCTCAAGGGATGACGTCTACAGAAGCATGGAGCTCCTGATGTTTCTGAAAACACGTGCTCCAGGTAGGATGCATCTCCAGGAAAGCAGCTGATGTTTGTGATTCTCACTCTAAGCTATACTTACGTATTTAAATGTATTGAGTCTTCCATCGAGAACTCAAAAATTTTCACATCACAGGAAGAGAGTTTACTTCAAGTTTTCCTAACTAGCCAAAAGCTATTAATACTTGCTAAGATGCTTGCTCAGATAGCTTTGGTATTAAAAAAAAAAAAAAAAACTGAACCCCCAAAGAGAAGGTGGCGACCTCCTGAGTTGCAGTCAAAATGAACAATAAAAGGAGTCATCTTTACTCAGACCTGGACAGTCTCTCTCTCACACCCCTTTATCTTGCCTCCTTTTCATATGGAAAAAATATGTTGATGATTGCTCCTGCCTGTATTCTTCAAAGGGAGGGGGGGAGCTAAAACCTCATCCTTCAACACCTCCTTCACCCCAAAGACATACATTTATCTTTTTTCCCCTGAATTCTTTTCCTTTGGCATTCCCTTCGGGTCACTTTTTAACCTTTTCTCTGCCATCCATATGATTTAAGCAGTATTCTAACATCCTCTGCAATCCTCGTTTAAGTATGTGTTTGGGTTGGGAAGCTCCCCTGGAGAAGGAAATGGCAACCCACTCCAGTGTTCTTGCCTGGAGAATCCCATGGCCACAGGAGCCTGGCAGGCTACAGTTCATGGAATCGCAAGAGTCGGACACGACTTAGTGCTATCTTTCTTTCTTTCTTTGGTGCATTGAGTTTTAACTTTTTAAAATGTTTTTTATTTCATAAGACATTGTTGATACATTGTTTGTGAGTATAGCACAATGTGTGAAAACCTTTGCATCTATTCCTTCTCACCATGGACTGTAGCCCGCCAGGCTCCTCTCTTCATGGAATTATCCACACCAGAATCCTGGAGTGAGTTGTCATTCTCTTTTCCAAGGATCTTCCTAACCCAGGGATTGAACCAGGTCTCCTGCATTACAGGTGGATTCTTGACTGAGCCACCAGGGAAATCCATTTCTTCTTATACCTTATGCCAAAGCTAAGAGCCAACCATTGGTGGTGATCTGCCATTCATTCAACAGGCATTTTACAACTAAAGGAATTACAATGACTCCTTATGAAGGCTAAGTGAGGTTTTTCATGCAAAAATGCAAACCGTTATTCTTGTGCTTTAAATAGAGGTCATCTTGTGAAGATGAGACTTCCAAAACTGTAACAGAAGACAAGCTATAGTAAACATGTTAAGTCTAATTGGCTATAACCATATAAGCATTTATAAAAAAGACAGTATTTACTTGCTTGAATAATCAGAGGAAACATGCTTAAGAAGTTGGTACAGCCATACCTGAGAAACATTGCTCTTTGGTTCCAGGTAAAGGCAAAAAAGTGAATGTTCCAATGAAGCCAATCACACAATTTTTGCTTTTGTTTTTCCTAGCACATATAGCGTTGATGTTTATACTGTATGTTAGTCTATTAAATGTGCAATAGCAATACGTCTTCAAAAATGCATACCTTAATTAAAAAATACTCCATTGCTAAAAAATATTAGCCATCATCTGAACCTTAAGTAGGTCATGTTAATAATATCCAAGATCAGTGATCGCAGCTCTCTGTAACAGACATAACAATAAGGACAAATTATGTAATAGGACAAGAATTACCAAGCTGTGACACAGCAAGGGGAAGTGAGCACATGCTCATGGAAAAATGGTGCCAATAAACATACTTGATTTGGAGTTGCATAAGCTTCAATTTGTAAAACAATGCAGTATCTATGAAGGCAATAAAGCAAAAAGCAGGCAACTGCAGTGCATTCAAACAGATTCTATAAATCAAGGTGGAAAAGAGACTTCCTAAATTTTTGAACAGTAAGTTGCCAAACTGGAACAAATATGGATCTCACCAGGTACTATGTAGGCACGTGTTTTGGTTAAATATTATTATCAACCCTATGAAGTGGCATAAAATAACTTTGTATTATATCAGGCTGAGTACAGATGTGAGCACTGAACCATAAATAAGCCTTAGCACTGAAGAATTGATGCTTTCATTCTGTGGTGTTGGAGAAGACTCTTGAGAGTCCTTTGGACAACAAGGAGATCCAACCAGTCTATCCTAAAGGAAATCAACACTGAATATTCATTGGAAGGACTGCTGAAGCTGAAACTCCAATATTTTGGCCACCAGATGTGAAGAGCCGACTTGTTGGAAAAGACCCTGATGTTGGGAAAGATTTAGGGCAGGAGAAAAAGGGGGTAACAGAGGATGAGATGGTTGGATGCCATCACTGACTCAGTAGACATGAGGTTGAGCAAACTCTGAGAGATATTACAGAACAGAGAAGCCTGGCATGCTGCATCCGTGGGTTCACAAAGAGTTGGACACAACTTAGTGACTGAACAAGATGAGGCAAAGGAGACATCTGACATCAGTTCAGTTCAGTCGCTCAGTTGTGTCCGACTCTTTATGACCCCATGAATCGCAGCACACCAGGCCTCCCTGGCCATCACCAAGTGCCAGAGTTCACTCAAACTCACATCCATTGAGTCAGTGATGCCATCCAGCCATCTCATCCTCTGTCGTCCCCTTCTCCTCTTGCCCCCAATCCCTCCCAGCATCAGAGTCTTTTCCAGTGAGTCAACTCTTCTCATGAGGTAGCCAAAGTACTGCAGTTTCAGCTTTAGCATCATTCCCTCCAAAGAAATACCAGGGCTGATCTCCTTCAGAATGGACTGGTTGGATCTCCTTGCAGTCCAAGGGACTCTCAAGAGTCTTCTCCAACACCACAGTTCAAAAGCATCAATTCTTCAGTGATCAGCTTTCTTCACAGTCCAACTCTCACATCCATACATGACCACAGGAAAAACCATAGCCTTGAAGGACCTGTGTGGGCAAAGTAATGTCTCTGCTTTTGAATATGCTATCTAGGTGGTCATAACTTTCCTTCCAACGAGTAAGTGTCTTCTAATTTCATGGCTGCAGTCACCATCTGCAGTGATTTTGGAGCCCAAAAAAATAAAGTCTGACACTGTTTCCACTATTTCCCCATTTATTTCCCATGAAGTGATGAGAACATGATCTTTGCTTTCTGAATGTTGAGCTTTAAGCCAACTTTTTCACTCTCCAATTTCACTTTCATCAAGAGGTTCTTTAGTTCTTCTTCACTTTCTGCCATAAGAGTGGTTTCATCTGCATATCTGAGGTTAGTGATATTTCTCCCAGAAATCTTGATTCCAGCTCGTGCTTCTTCCAGCCCAGCATTTCTCATAATGTACTCTGCATGTAAGTTAAATAAGCAGAGTGATAATATACAGCCTTGACGTACTCCTTTTCCTATTTGGAACCAGTCTGTTGTTCCATGTCCAGTTCTAATTGCTCCTTCCTGACCTGCATATAGGTTTCTCAAGAGACAGGTGAGGTGTTCTGGTATTCCCATCTCTTTCAGAATTTTCCACAGTTTATTGTGATCCACACAGTCAAAGGCTTTGGCATAGTCAATAAAGCAGAAATAGATGTTTTTCTGGAACTCTCTTGCTTTTTTGATGATCCAGTGGATGTTGGCAATTGATCTCTGGTTCCTCTGCCTTTTCTAAAACCAGTTTGAACATCTGGAAGTTCACGGTTCACATGTTGCTGAAGCCCGGCTTGGAGAATACCTGACGTATAAAGTGTCAATTCCTAATAACCAATGGGCTTATTATTTGAAGTTGGTCAATGTGTGTGTGTTAGTCGCTCAGTCATATCCACGTCTTTGTGACCCCATGGACTGTAACTTGACAGGCTCCCTTATCCATTGGATTTCCAAGGCAAGAATACTGGAGTAGATTGCCATTCCTTTATCCACGGGATCTCACCCAACCTAGGGATCGAATCCATATGTCTCTCGCATCACAGACAGATTTTTTACCATCTGAGCCACTACGGAAGCCCAAGTCAGTATTATCCACTATATTTTTATTAACCAGCACCATGATATTTGGTTTTCCCCTTCTAAGCCTTCAGAACTGAAATAACTTCATATGTCTAGGAAAAGGACCAGGTGGACAAAATAAAATCCATGAAAGACAATAGGATAATGGATTATATTTTGAAAAAACAATACAGCTATTTTGCACATTTCACTCTGATGTTAAGAGACTTTTATTGAGCAGGATTGCCATCGCCCTCTGAATTAGGAACACATCACATGATTTTCAAGAGCAAGCTGCACAGTTGCTTTAAGAGTGGGAAGGATTCTGACGGTGATTTTTTAGCCTTGTCTGTCTTTTTCTGAAGTGTGCATTTCCTGTTTTCACAGAGAAAGAGGAGGACATTTCCTCTTTTTATACATTTATTTGTCATCAGTTCTATTTAATGTTAATTTACCTTTAGAGCTGAGGAATCGCATCTTCTGTAAGAGGAAAAGAATAAAAATGGATTCTACATAGTTTTGCTATTTTCACAAAGAAAGCAGCAAAAAGCAAAGCTTTCCTCATGTCAGTTTCATGGAGGAAAAGAAAACTGGAAAATTTGAAGCTGTTGTATAAAAATATTCGAGGAAATGTTCATAACTTGTTATTCGTGTTATTGTTGGACAGATGATCAAGGATGTCAAATTTAAGCTAATAGAAGTTCAATTTTTTATATCCATTTGTGAATTATTTGTGAAGTATGGGGAAAGAGAGCATTTTTTTCTTTTTCTTCCTAGCAACGTATCAGCCCTAGAATGAATGGATTTCTGCCCAGACACAAGTGGGTCATTCAGCTGGTCAACAAGGATGCTTCTTATGAGAGCAGATTTTTTATGGGGACAGCTGTCTAGCAGGAAGTATATTGCCATGTGTTCTTTTTGAATTTAGCAAAAGACTGTCAACTATTCCTAGTAATGACCCACTTAATTTTATAGAGTACTTTAACATAAAACTGTATTAATAATAAATATGGATCTGGAATTGAGATTACTATAAGTTGGTTTTAGATAAGATTAAAAAATAAATATATACTATATAATAAATGACAGCATTTATGTAATCACATGAGCTGACTTCTATTCACTCCGAAGAAGCAAGTAACATTGAACGTAACCTCAGTTCCTAGACTCTCAGAATCCAAACCTGAAAAATACATACTTTACAGCCATCCCATGGAAGAAATGTTTTTGGCTGGTAAAGACAGATGGAGTAATAGAGTCATTTTTCCTTAGCTTGGTAAGAACCTTGCAAGAACCAGCTTTTCTTAAGCTGTGGGGATATTTAACTCTCCAGTTTCTTTGAGGGGTAAGCGCTGACCTTTGAAAATATGAAGCAATTTACTGTGGTCACACCAATGAGCAATGGCTATTGGAGGGAATGGACCCATCTCTTGTTTGCAGTGCTGTCTAGTTCTTTAGTAAATCTAAGTTGAAGCTGTTCATGATATGGATATTAGCCTTCATATTATCTTAATATATTATTCTAATATAGGGGCTTCCCAGGTGGCACTAGCTATCAATGCAGGAGATGTAAAAGATGTGGGTTCAATCCCCAGGCTGGGAAGATCTGGAGTAGAGCATGGACACCTACTCCAATATTCTTTCCTGGAAAATCCTGTGGACAGGGGAGCTTGGAAAGGCTATGGTCCATAGGGTCAAAAAGAGTTGGACATGACTGAAGTGACTTAGTAAACATCCTAACATAACTGATATCAGCAGCAAATACTAGCAAATCATTGATATGGATTTATTGAACTCCATGGTGGTAACAGAATCATCTACCGTGAAGAAGAAACAGATTCTCAACTTGCTATTTATTGCCATTCAAGAGTTTACACAGCTACTCATTTGAGATGAAGTACCTGGGCATGCTCCTATTCCAGCGGGGTCACAGACCCACGTGTATACCATGCAACACATCAGCTCACTGGCCTGACTTTGATTCAAGTTTTGATCTTTGGTTACTTTTAAAATTCTGTTAATCATGAAGCTGTGCTTTTGAAAATGTTAGAGGCTTGTGATAATATGGACTCTGATTTTTATATCTTGTGGTCAGTTCTCAGATTCTAAAAAATGTTCCCAAGGGACAACAATGGAAAACCAACAAACATATCAGTTGATGGTGCTTATTAGCCAGACATTGGCCCTATACATCACCTTCTTTCTGCCGTTCTTTCTTCTCCCTGATCAAGTCTATGAGTTCTTCATTCCCTGGCTAGTTCCGTACAGTGATAGACCTTAATGCCCAAAATAGCCTGATATAATCGGAAGGGAACAGTAGCTCTTTTCAACAGAGGGACTCAAGTTTCAGGCCAAGGACCCATGATAAAGACAGGTATCATTAGTGGTTTGGTGATGTACAGTTTGGTGATGTACGGTTTGGTAGACTGACCTGAGTATACTGTTCATAGGGTATACCATCCCTACTTGCCTGACATTTTCTGTTTTAGCAACAACAACAACAACAACAAAATACCCTGACCTGGGAAACTTCAGAGTCCCAGGCAAGCAGAGATTGTTGTTCACTCTAATTCTGAGTCTGGTCTATTAAATTTCAAAGGCATTTCATTTAGCTTCTAAAGAGTACAGGAGAGAAAGTCATCAGATCCTGCTGGAATTGATGGTTCTATGAAATACTGTCCCTTGGTTTCAGAGAAAGTGATTTCCAGTTGAAATGGGTCTGGCTTATGTCTTCCAGAACAATACTGAATGGATAAGATGCTTTGCTAACAGAGATTCTTATTAATGAGTGAGATAAATAGAGATATAGCTATATAATAAATCAAACAATAGAATGCTTGCTGTAGAGTAAAACTATGTAAATATAGTTATGGCAAATAATGCTAGTCTTAGAAAGATTTCTTAGTAACTAGCAATTGTAGTATGAAACAGTATTATATCGACATGTGATACATGAGTTACTAATTCAAATTGCATGATGGTGATTGATTAGTTTGATGATAATCATGATTTTGTATCATTCACATTTTCTTGCTTTCATAACATATATTCTATCAATCAACTGAAATGGTTTCATTTGTTTAATTTTTGCTGTCTTCCTTTAAAGCTTTGAAAAAAACAGGAGCTATGAGATACTCTCACTGATTTTCTCTTCACTCATCATAGCCTAGAGAATTCTCCTGCTCTTTGGCAAAAATGTATTTACCATGCACTTTATTTTTGATCTTAAGAGAGTCTTGGTCTTCCCTGGTGGCTCAGACAGTAAAGAATCAGCCTGTAACGCAGAAGACCTGGGTTTGATTCCTGGATTGGGAAGTTATCCTGGAGAAGGCAATGACAACCACTCCAGAATTATTGCCTGGAGAATTCCATGGACAGAGGAGTCTGACAAGCAACAGTCCATGGGGTCCCTAAGAGTCGGACACGACTGAGTGACTAACAATTTACTTTCAAGACGGTCTTATTTTTTATTTTCTTGTTTGTTTGCTTATTTTTAATCTTGAGAAAATACAATATCTTGAATTTTTTACGGTAAAAAATATATGATTTTTCTTAATGTTCTTACAGTTTTAAACTTTTTTAAAAAACCATTGTATTTTCTGTTCTTTATTTTATACCTATATACAGAAATATAGCTTGAAAATGCAAATTGCTCAAGAAACACTTGAAGATGAAGTGTTTCTTACTTGGTTGAAGCCATAAAAATTATTAAACATACCTAGGTGATGTAAAATAACTGAATGAAGATTACTTTGGTCGTTTTGAGAAGTAGCAAAATATATTGCATTGAAAGGTAGGAGACATATATTCTTCTTCCAGATTATATGAATATAAGCTATAGTACTTATGGAGAAGGAAATGGCAACCCCCTCCAGTGTTCTTGCCTGGAGAATCCCAGGGACAGAGGAGCCTAGAGGGCTGCCGTCTATCGGGTCACACAGAGTCGGACATGACTGAAGCGACTTAGCAGCAGCAGCAGCAAGCTATAGTACTTTACTATTTGCTATCTGCTGAGAAATCTCTACTGCTGTTTTTCATTTAAATAACCTAAAACAAGTGATATGTTAATATAAAATTCACAACAATTCCATTTGACCGAAGCAAGGATTACTGATTTTAGAGAAGCTACATGCTGTCACATACTAGGTAGAAGTACCTATTGTGGTGTCAGAGTGTGTAGATTTCAAACATAACTCTGCTACTCACCAGCAGCCCTATGGACTTTGGGAAAATGTTCAATTTCATTGTGCCTTAATTTTCTATCTTACAAACGAGTGTCAGCCTATCTCATAGGACTCTGATGAGAATCAAAGCAAGTTAGTAAATGTAACATACTTAGAATGGCACAGGCATAAGAAGACCTATATCTGCTATTTACTATATCTATCATTTTGACTTATATATCTCTTTACACTACAGTAATTTTGCCTCAAAAATTCCTTAAACTGGGGAACCTGGCGGGCTACAGTCCATAGGGTCGCAAAGAGTCAGACATGACTGAAGAAACCAGCAGTCAGAGATGGCCTGTTACATAACATGGAATATGTATGCCAAGAGTATGTACATCTCCTGCCTTTCTACCATGAAATTAAAAGATGCTTGTTCCTTGGAAGAAAAGCTATGAGCAACATAGACAGCATATTAAAAAGCAGAGACATTACTTTGTCAACAAAGGTCCATCTAGTCAAAGCTATGGTTTTTCCAGTGGTCACGTATGGATGTGAGAGTTGGACTATAAAGAAAACTGGGTGCCAAATAATTGATGCTTTTGAACTGTGGTGTTGGAGAATACTCTTGAGAGTCCTTGGACTGCAAGGAGATCCAACCAGTCAGTCCTAAAGGAAATGAGTCCTGAATATTCATTGGAATGACTGATGCTGAAGCTGAGACTCCAGTACTTTGGCCACCTGATGCGAAGAACTGACTCATTGAAAAAGACCCTGATGCAGGGAAAGATTGAAGGTGGGAGGAGAAGGAGAAGACAGAGGATGAGATAGTTGGATGGCATCACCAACTCGATGGACATGAGTTTGAGCAAGCCCTGGGAGTTGGTGACGGACAGGGAAGCCTGGTGTGCTGCAGTTCGTGGGGTTGCAAAGAGTCAGACACGACTGAATGACTGAACTGAACTGAACTGAAGTAAACTACATTTTTACATCCTTTGCTATGAGTTAAGGAAATGCAGTACACCAAGCTGCTTATAAAATATCTTTAAAAGATAAAAGCAAATATCTTTTTGTTTAATTATTTAAGAACTGTTTTTCAGTTACCATTATTAAAGTAATGAATTTATTTTATTCACTAGGACCCAAGCATGATTCTTTAACACAATGACAAAAGGAAAATTATAGCCAGTTGCTGTTTGTTGGTCAACAACTTGGTAAGCAGTGACTCAAGGAACAGACAGATCCCAAAGTAAAAGCGAGTTGTAAACAAACGTATGCGTGTGTCTGAATATAGCATTTTCCTGTCCTCAAGACCCAACATATATGCCTTGTATGCCATTCAGATTTTTTGCTTGCTTGTCATCATGTCTAAATATATAAATTATTTCTTACACTTTCATTTTATTTTTTATTAATGACCACTATTTTTCCATCTGTAAAACAGAGATAATACCTATTTCATAAAACTAATGGTTGAAAAATTTGAAAGGGGAAATAAACATAAAGCAGCTTGGACAGAAACTGGCCTAAGAACAAATTTCCTCACCCATCTCCAAGTAAAAGTTCAGGACCTTTGGTTTATTGACTTGGGAATTCACTCCAGTATTTTAGAACCCACTGTGATCTTTAAGACCTTATTAAAATGTTCCTATTTTCTTCACACGAACATGGAAATTTAGTTTTAGACCACACTCAACTTTGAATTCCCCTCAGGATTACTTTGAAGAAAAAAAATCAACTGCACTCTGAACTTGCCTCAAAATTTGCTTCTGCTTCCTGTTTTGAACACTCTTCCTTCCATTTTCTTTATTTTCTATTAATAAAATATTCACAGTACTCATTATTAGAAACAAAATTCTTAGATTTTCTGAAAAGTCACATCAGAGTGAATCCAGATTTAAGAAATTTGAAAAAGTGAGTTAGTCACTCAGTTATGTCTGACTCTTTGCAACCCCATGGGCTGTAGCCCACCAGCCTCCTCTCCCCATGGGATTCTCCGGGCAAGAATACTGGAGTGGGTGGCCATCCCCTCATCAAGGGGGCCTACCCAACTGGGCCCCCCTCATTGTAGGCAGATTCTTTTCCATCTGAGCCACCAGGGAAGGCCCAAGAAATTTGAATCCAGATAGATGTGCAAAAAAGATCCAGTGTTAGTAGAAGGACAGCAGCATTTATATATGGGAGCCTTTCATTTTAGACCAATTAAATGCACACACACAGACACTTTCTACTAATATTATCTATGCCATAAAATTAATACATGAAACTTCCATTCCTGCAAGATTCAACTTTCTGTTTTTACATGATCTTGTAGAAGGAAAATTATATTTAAAAAAAAAAAGTGTAGCTACCTAGAATTCATATTACAGAAAACTTAATCACAAAGTAAGTTATTTGTGTATCTTTGGTAGATAAATCAAAATCAAATAATCTTTTCGTAAAAGAAAATTTGCTAAATTTCTGCTGTTGTTGAGCGATCACCCCCGTTAACCATTTCTATCCACTAAGAGAATGTTTGTGAATAAGTATTTAAGAGTAAAAAATAGCCTTATATAGACACACACACTTCAAGTTAACTGAACTATTCTGTCATCCAGAAAACAAACTGTGATTGGGCATACTTGGACATTGTTGAAAGTTCTTGTTTTCACTACTTGAACGTTTCTAAGCAATTGAATCAATGTTCCATAGCAGCATTTCTGCAGCATAACCTGGTTTTCTTCACGTTCAACTCAAAAGATATACCCTACTTACATTTAAATCTTGTTAAAAGATACATAACGCCCTACTTAATGTTGTTTGCATAAATAGCATTCCAATTCTACTTTGTTCTGATGATGGTTTGTTACGTGCTAAAAACATGATTTAAAGTTACATCAACTCTGCGGTGATGAGTTGTGTTCAGCTTCAGTATAGAGACAGG
This sequence comes from Ovis canadensis, assembly GCF_042477335.2. Classification (NCBI taxonomy): domain Eukaryota; kingdom Metazoa; phylum Chordata; class Mammalia; order Artiodactyla; family Bovidae; genus Ovis; species Ovis canadensis. The sequence goes on from NC_091251.1 coordinate 106,397,574, forward strand.
TTGAAATGCGGTCTTTTCCCAAATGCTAATAGTCACATTCCTTCAGAGTTTTATTATTGGCACTGCTTCATTCCAGGAACAAAAGCAAACCAAATTAAAAAAAAAAAAAAACAACAATGGAAGAAAAAAAATGGGGGTAGGGGAGGGAAAGGAGAAGAGCAAAACAAAAACTCACCATAAAACTCCTTTTCTGGTGTAGCTGGTTGACAATCTAGAAGTCACGTGTATGATATTTTTCATCAAGAACAGCAACTGTGCTTTTTTGCTTGTTACACTTGTGTTTTGTGTTTCCCTGATAGCTCAGCTAGTAAAGAATTCACCTAGAATTCGGGAGATTGCGGTTCGATTCCTGAGTCTGGAAGATCCACTGGAGAAGGGATAGGCTACCGATTCCAGTATTCTTGGGCTTCCCTTATGCCTCAGCTGGTAAAGAATCCTCCTGCAACGTGGGAGACCTGTTTTTGATCCCTGAGTTAGCAAGATCTCCTGGAGAAAGGAGATGCTACCCACTCCAGTACTCTGGCCTAGAGAATTCCATGGATTATATAGTCCATGGGGTCACAAGGAGTTAGACACAACTGAATGACTTCCGCTTCACATTCACGTTTTCTTAGAAAACAGGTTTCAAGAGGTGTAATACTATGAAACTATTTCTCGGGAGTCAGTTGAGACTCAGTTTACTAATTGAAAGCATACATATTCTTCCACATATTGAGAGGGGCCTTTTTCCATTTTCTTATTTATGCATTATTTAAAATATATAAAGAGGGATGAAGGGTTATAAACCCTTTAGTTTTCTGTTCAAAAAATCCCACTTTCGTCTTATCTATAATCTTCATGGGGAAAACAATAGGTAGACATTGCAGCCATATTTTTGTATCGCATAGAATCCCTTGCTCTGCCTTGAGTCTCAGAAATTATTTTAGAACTTATTAAAATCAGTAGATTTGAATGACCTCATTCCCTACCAAAGACAATGAACAAACCAGAGAAGAAATAAGAACTGAATTAAGCTGAGACCATGAACAAGGACACATACACATTAATTTCATTTCTAATTAGCTCATCCTCTCTGAGTTGCAAAATAAACTATCTGTTCTGCTAATTTATTTTCAGAAATGGGACTTCAGTTGTTTTGGTGTTCATAAAATAAACTGGTGGCTCTGATGATAAAGAATCTTCCTGTAATGACGGATATCCAGGTTTGATCCCTGGTTCTGGATGATCCCCCAGAGAAGAGAATGGCTACTCACTCCAGTATTCTTTCCTGGAAGGCTGGAGGGCTATGGGATTGCAGAGTCAGACATAACCGAGCGACTAACGCATGCACATGGGGTTTTGTTTTGGTTTCATTTTGGGCCTAGCACAATAGAAAACAAATCTATTACCTCATTATGACCTCAGTAAACTACACTTGTAATATATGTGGGAAAATAAGGTTAACAAACAGAACAAGTGTATAAACACTGAACATCTGTTGAGTAATGTTGGTTAAAAGGAGTTTATGAATTTACTGATAGTTGAGATCAATGTGCTTTAATACAGCAGAAAAAGAAAATAAAGGAAAAAAAAAGGAGACGTGTCCTTAAAACGAACTGGATTATAAGCAGAGTTTGACATAAAACACAGGATCAGGTGTTGATCTGATCAAGTAGACAAGCATGCTGGAGAAGGATTATTATTATTTAAGTAGAGCATGTTCCAATTGTCAGAAACTTTCCCTCTGATTATGCCCCAAAAGTTAAAAGGATATATTTGTGGAGAAAAATAAACTACTTTCTCTTTGGGGTTGCACAAGCAGACATGGGTTGGATTTTCTGAACAGAACCTAAATAACTAGAAATTTAGTGGATAAAACAAACCTACCTGGCACTTGTGAAATGTTGTAGTGAATCTTGTGCAAAAGAAAGATAGACAGATGATAATCAAGTGTGCATGATCACAGCGCCCAAGACAAAATTCCCCTCTTTCCAAATCCTCAAAGGAAAGCAAATGAGAAAATGTATCAACATGACTTCGTTGCTTCCTTGTATAGTCAAAATCCTAAATTACAATCCACTGTAGCATTGTAAAAATCAACTCTTTGCAATGTTTGGTATCTTTTACTAACATTATTAATAAATTCACCAGAGCACACACAGCACCACTCTTTGGCATGCAGTGTGCCCAATAGTGCGGCCAAGAACCACTTTTTTTGTGTGCTAATGTCCTATATCACATTTTGTGCAGCTGTCAAGTTCATGAGGTAGTTGGAATGAGAAGAATTTCATACTGTGATGTTCCTTTGCCAGTCAGAGACAGACTATACCCTACACAGAGCTATACGCACAATCTCTTTAGTGTTAAATAACTAAGAGGAAGATGTGGGAGAACTCAAGGAGATAAAATTATTTTATCAAAATGCAGAGCCTTCCTAGGATTACATCTTGAAAGTAGTTATTTATTCCCACCAATTAAGGAAAAATGTCAGGGAAGGAGTGTAAACAAATACCTCATCACAATGTACTAAGAAAAGAAATTTGTTTCACTGGTAAGTCAAAGGGACAGAGACAAGACAATTCAGTGCCTTGGATTGATATTGACCTACAAAATAGGCTTTGTTTGGCTATGCCAATAGAAAAATTCAGGCTCCCCTGATGGCTCAGATGGTAAAGAATCCACTTGCAATGCAGGAGACCTGAGACTGATCCTTGGATAGGGAAGATCCCCTGGAGAAGGGAATGGCAACTCACTCTAGTATTTTTGTCTGGAGAATCCCATGAACAGAGGAGACTGGTGGGCTACAGTCCATGGGGTCGCAAAAAGTCTGGTGTGACTTATTGACTAAATACCTACACATAGAAAATTCACAGATTATGAGATTGTTTTATTTTTAATCTCAAGAAAGACAGCTAAACTGTAGTGAGGCTCTTTAGAATCTTCCTACTCAAAGAGAAGTCCATGGACCAGCACAAGAACATTAATGAAAGAGATTGTTGGAAAGACAGACTGCCAAGAGTCTCTCAAGAGCTTCTGAATTTGAGTCTGCATCTTCATGAAATTTCTCAGGTCTGTTATAAATTTTAAATATACCTACTTTAGAGGGGTAGGGGGCCTGAGAAGTGTGATTTACAGGACATATGGTTTATGAGAACAGAAATCCTTAACAGAAAAAGAACAGTTCTGAAAATTAAGTGGAATCATTAGGACGTTTCATAGGAACATGCCAGAACCCTCCAAGGGGCATTCAGAAGCTATTGTTTGGGTGACTGAGAAGGAAAGATCTGCACGCTTCATAGGTTCATTGAAGACAAGTGAAGCACAGATGAATTAAATGCACAAATTTATCAGTCAGATGTCCAAAAGTGTTAACCATAATATCAAGAGGTAACAGTAATACCTTTGAATTGATCAGTCAGACATCAAACAAGAGGTAACAGTATGTCCTGCTGGAGATATTAGTGCTAGAGAAGACTCCTGAAAGTCCTTTGGACAGCAAGGAGATTGAGCCAGTAAATCTTAAGGGAGAGCAACCCTGAATATTCACTAGAAAGAATAATACTGAAGCTCCAGTATTTTGGTCATCTGATGGGAACAGGTGACTCTTTGGAAAAGTCCCTGATGGAGGCAGAAGGAAAAGGGGGTGACAGAGGATGAGACGGCTGAATGGCATCACCAATGCAATGAACGTGAACTTGGGCAAACTCCGGGAGATGGTGAGACACAGGGAGGCCTGGAGTGCTGCAGTCCGTGGGTCACAAAGAGTTGGACGGGACTGGGTGACTGAACAACAAAAACAACAGCAACCACAATGTCAGTGCAGGAGGGACTGGCAATCCACTCCAGTACTATTGCCTGGAAAACCCCATGGACAGAGGAGCCTGGTAGGCTACAGTCCATGGGGTCACAGAAAGTCGGACACAACTGAGTGAATTCACTTTCACAGAGAATTCCTGTAGTAAACTGAAGCAGACATAAAGAGTTTTTGAGGAAAATTGGGGAGTCCCTGCCACTGCTTTAGTCAATGAATTTCTTTTAATATTATATTATGCTCAGGGCATTATGGTAGTTGTATTTGTTAAGCAAGACCAAATCTCCACCCTCCAGAAATGTAAAAGGCATTTGCTTTTAGGTCAGGGAAGCCATCAAAATCACAACATGGAAAAGTCACATGGAATAGAAATCCTATACAGGCGTCTAAAAGGCTTCCCTAGTGGCACAGACAACAGCAAGTCTCCCTGCAATGCAGGAAATCCAGGTTTGATTCCTGGGTTGGGAAGATTCCCTAAGGGAATGGGAACCCACTGCAATATTCTTGCCAGGAAAATCCCATGGACAAAGGAGCCTGGTGGGCTACAGACATGGGGTCTCAAAGAGTCAGAGATGACTGAGCTGCTAACACTTGGGCTTCCCTGGTGCCTCAGTCAGTTAGGAATCTGCCTGCAATGCAGGAAATCTGGGTTCAGTCCCTGGATTGAGAGGATCCTCTGGGGAAGAGAATGGCAACCCACTCCATTATTCTTGCCTGGAGAATTCTTTATTGAACAGAAGAACCTAGCGGGTTACAGTCCAAGGGGTTGAACAGGCTTCTGGGCACATGGCAAAGAGGATTTATGAATCCCTTAGGGCACATATTTTTGAAAGAACAAGGCCACACCTGTGATATATAAATTACAATTGTGCCCCCCATGCACACATTTGTATACTTGTATTTAATTTGGCCAGGCTTCCTAAGTGGCTCAGTGATAAAGAATCCACTTGCCAAGCAGCAGAAATGGTTTCCATCTTTGGGTTGAGAAGATCTACTGCAGAAAGGAATGGCAACCCACTCCAGTATTCTTGCTTGGAAAATCCCATGGACAGAGGACCCTGGCGGGCCTCAGTTCATGGGGTCCCAAAGAGTTGGGCATGACTCAGTGACCAAATAACAACAATTCAGTTTGACCACGCTGATCTGAGTCTTATCATCATTAGTTTTAGTTGTTTCCAAATCCCTATGTCAGAAACCAAAACCAACCCCTAAACTTTGGTAACTGCTAAGAGTGACCCAAGCAGCCATGGTTCCAATCTAGTCTTCCTGTGTATTCCATCAGACAGAGTGCAATCTTTACTCATACTGGTCCTATAGGATTCCCTCTCCCAGAGATCTGACCTTGAGAATAAGAGGTAGCTGCAAGAAGGGCCAGACCTTGGAGACACTGTAAACTTGAAGATTTGTGTGTGTGTGTGTGTGTGTGTGTGTGTGAGGAGCACCTTCCACCACACATGTGGAGGGAAGAGAGTGGTCTGCAGAGAGAGAATGAAAGCTGAGAGCAGGAAGGAGCAGACACTGGAAATCCTGCAGCTTTTCTAATCCAGCTTCAACTCTTCCTTCAAGTTTGCCTTCACACCATACTTCTTGATTCCCAAAAAGAAACTCATCTTATGATGAATTTCCTCTCTTAAACTGTTTAGGTTAATCCCTTACATTATTCTTTGGCTTTGCTTTTACTTGCAACAAAAGGCACCTTAACAAAGATACCCAATGACTGTATGGTATGATGTTAAAACAGGTGACAGGGCCTCTAGGTAGAAAACCAGTACTGACCCCTTGGTAATGTTCAAGTAAACTTCCTCTTTAAAGACGTATCTGTTATTAACTTTGACCGAATATATAAGGCAGTAAAATTTTACAATCTGTGTTCACATTTGGTAGTGGCTTCACGACTACCTCTCAACTAATTTGCAATTGATCAAAATGAGGAAACCCATTTCCCTGAATGCTACTCTTGGATGGTACAGGCCCAGAGTTTTGGAAATCTCTCTTTGCATCACGACTTGAAGGGCTATGTAAACAGTGCAGAATCTCAGCCTCATTCCAGTTACACTGAATTAAAATTTTGAAGTATATTCTTTAACATGTCCATCAGATGATTCTGATTCAGATAATCCAGAAAACTTGCTTCTAAAAACATGTTTTAAACTGTGGTTCTTCATGCAGAATTGCTCACAACAATATTTTGAGAAGCATTTTCAAGATACACATGCTGAGTACCACCTCATACCTGCTGAATCAGAAGTTTGGCCAACATCTATTTGCACAAGATCCCTAGGTAATATTGAAGCCTGCTTCTAGCTAAGAATGGAAGATTTGAGGCACTCAAGGGTAATTGATTCAGCTCTACCTTGAAGGTCGCCCCCTTCCATTGAGATCTATTTACTCTGCGACACCAACAGTATTTTATTTCAGTGTTCAGTTTCAGTGTTTAAATTTGTTCAAGTCCGAACTAGTTAGACTATAGCTACGTTCACCTAATTTAAGATAAGCATTTAAAACCCTGCCCTTCCTTTATCCTCTGATCACAGGTACATTTTTTTCTAATTTGAAGGCTTGCCTACTACTGCAATTTCTATGGCAAATAACTGGAGATGGAATTGACTTTAAATACACTCTTCATTTATCTACTTTGCAGTATGTCAAAGTTCCAAAGGCCAGAAATCCAGACTTCTCCAAACTAAAAGAAAATTGTACTCCTTCTTATTTCAGCCACTTGTTTGTTAGAATTTACATATCTCAAATATAAACAAATTTTCTTTATATCAGATACTCAGATCAGAGCAAGAGATCAAAATCCACAAACTTTGCTTTGCATAATTTAGCCTTTTTAAAAGTTTCCTGAGAACTTCAGAGTGGACTTCAGGGAATATACAATATGTACCAATTTCTGGAAATCTGTAAAGTTCACTGCCATTTGTATGCAGAAATGGATATACCCTCTGTGGCTTTCTATTAGCACCTCAACCCATTGGCTTTTGGATAATGTAGTTTCAGTCACTTTTTTAGAATTGACCTTTGAGGAGTTCCTGCTACAGATCTAACCTATAAGTCCATTATGAGAGGAATGGATAAAGAAGATGTGGTGCACATATACAATGAAATATCATGTAGCCATTGGAGAAGGAAATGGCAGCCCACTCCAGCATTTCGCTTGGACAGAAGAGGCTGGTGGGCTATAGTCCATGGGGTTACAAGAGTCGGACATGACTTAGCAACTAAACCAAACCGTTATTCATCCATGAGAATGAAAAACATTGGGTCACTTGTAGAGACATTGGACCTAAAGATTGTCATACAGAATAAAGTAAATCAGAAATAGAAAAACACATAGTGTATATTAATGAATGTATATGGAATCCAAAAAAATTGGTATAGATGATCTTGAATACAAAGCCAAAATAGACGCAGAATATCAAACAAAGTATCAACACCAAGGGGAAAGGGGTGAGGATGGAATGAATTGGGACATTGGGATTGACATACACACGCTACTACGTATACAATAGACTACTGATGAGAACTCTACTCAGGGATCTGTGATGGCCTAAAAGGGATGGAAATATAAAAAGAGGGGATGCATGCCTAAAGCTCAACATTCAGAAAACGAAGATCATGGCATCCGGTCCCATCACTTCATGGGAAATAGATGGGAAAATAGTGGAAACAGTGTCAGACTTTATTTTTGCAGGCTCCAAAATCACTGCAGATGGTGACTGCAGCCATGAAATTAAAAGACACTTACTCCTTGGAAGAAAAGTTATGACCAACTTAGATAGCATATTCAAAAGCAGAGACATTACCTTGCCGACTAATGTCCGTCTAGTCAAGGCTATGGTTTTTCTTGTGGTCATATATGGATGTGAGAGTTGGACTGTGAAGAAGGCTGAGCGCAGAAGAATTGATGCTTTTGAACTGTGGTGTTGGAGAAGACTCTTGAGAGTCCCTTGGACTACAAGGAGATCCAACCAGTCTATTCTGAAGGAGATCAGCCCTGGGATTTCTTTGGAAGGAATGATGCTAAAGCTGAAACTCCAGTACTTTGGCCACCTGATGCGAAGAGTTGACTCATTGGAAAAGACTCTGATGCTGGGAGGGATTGAGGGCAGGAGGAGAAGGGGACGACTGAGGATGAGATGGTTGGATGGCATCACGGACTCAATGGACGTGAATCTGAGTGAATTCCGGGAGTTGGTGATGGACAGGGAGGCCTGGCGTGCTGCAATTCATGGGGTCGCAAAGAGTCAAACACGACTGAGCGACTAAACTGGACTGAACTGATGTAAGTGTGTGTTATATGTATTTGTGGATGTGGGTTTTTCCAGTGTTTCGTATTATGATCAAAACCAAAGAAAGAAAGAAATGAACAAGAAATAACTGAGCTACCATTGAAGAGGGATGAGTTGAACATTTTAGTCTTTTAGCATGATGAAATAATACACAGCTATTAAAAGGAAGTGTTAGTCACTCAGTCATGCCCACTTTTTTGTGATCCCATGGACTGCAGCCCACCAGGCTCCCCCATCCATGAGATTCTCCAGGCAAGGATACTGGAGTGCTTTGCCATTTCCTTTTCCAGACTAAAAGGAAAACAATGGATAAAGTGGGTATGCATTTATTTTTAAAAAACATGACCCAGATAACCTTCACCTTCATAGTGCACCCGAATCAGACAATACTCCTCAATTAATTAAGAATCAGGGGCAAAATGTAAATAAAAATAGAAATAAAGGTTCATATTCAAGCTGCCTGGTTGGAATGTGTCAGATTCTGTTTTTAGACAAATGGCTGAATAGCCTCCATAGTGTCCATCTCATATGTAATATTATGCTGGGGAGAAGCACAGCCACCCAAAATTACCTAAAGAGGCTAGAACAGAAAATGTTGGTCAGTATCTGAATAACTAATAAAACTCAGTGGAAAATAAGCAATGTTTCAATTTCAAAGAAAACTGAATTTTCTCTGTGAAGAGGGTTAATGCTGTGTTACTGTCATGTCAAAGGAGGGTTGCAGTGGATTTCTGAAACCAGAGTCAAGCCATGAGGTGAAGGGTGAATGGTATAACATGTAATGGTCTAGACATTCTTGGAAAGGAAGTCACATTGATGTTAATAGAAACCCAAGCTTCTCCTGCAGCACCATCCATGTTGCTGCACATGGCATTATCTCATTTTTTTTTGTGGCTCAGTAATATTCAACATGTCTTTTTTTGATGCTGCTGCTAAGTCACTTCAGTAGTGTCCAACTCATAGCGACCCAATGGACTGCAGCCTAGCAGGCTCCTCCGTCCATGGGATTTTCCAGGCAAGGGTACTGGAGTGGGGTGCCATTGCCTTCTCCGGTCTTTTTTTGATGGGGCACAATTTAACCTGCAACTATCACCCACCACATTTCATCATTCAATTCCAGGCCAGAGGCAAGCTAGCATTTTGTCTCTTGAACCCAGCTTGAAGACCTTTTTCAGAAGATTGCTGGAAATCTATTATCCCTGAGCAGTCCTTCTCGCAAAGTTAGATAATGAAGTTTCCAAACACAAATCAAACTAACCCCAAAGGCAGGGAAAGTTTTCCACTGAAGCATTAGGAAGCTGTAAGGAAAATGTGTTCTGAATAATTGACTTTCACCTCATGACTGAGGTCTCACAATCTAGATATTTGTAAGACTTTGCTGACAGCTACTGCCTTCTTTCCTAATATAAACTTAGCTCACAGTGTATCTCAACAGGGATTATGAATGAACACAATACTGATGTACTGATGGAATGCAAATAGTTCTGTAGTTTACCTGCCACGAGCAATAAAGCATTGTTAAAACCTCTTAGAAATACTTTTATTTGTATGTTTATGTTGCTATCAGAATTGAATTATATATTAAAATGCTATTAGCAATGGATATATATTTCTACATAATATCATATAAAATGGCTATACCTTACTCAAATTCTTGAGCTTTAAATTTTGCATAAAGTTATCTGTTTCAATAGTTAATAGGATATCTGAAATCAAGGAGGAATTTGTTTTCTAGTGACTAACTGATTCTGGGCATATGACATCTCTCCTCATCTCCAACTTTCTTCTTTGTTAAATGGGGAAAATATTAAATAATATCTTCCTCATAGGATTAATGGGATTCCCAGGTGGCTCAGTAGTAGACTCTGCGTGCCAATGCAGGAAACACAGGAGATGCTTGGGAAGCATTCCTGGCTTGGAAAGATCTCCAGAGGAGGAAATGACAACCACTTCAATATTCCTGCATGAAAAATCCCATGGACAGAGTAACCTGGTGGGCTACAGTCCATGGGGTTGCAAGGAATTGAACACAGCTAAGCACATAGGCCTCATGCCTCTCCTGTGCTTCAGTTTACCCAGCTGCAGAAATTAAAATACATACATATATATATATATATATATATATATATATATATATATATATATATGTATAAATGGCAATAGTCCCTGGTGGCTCAGATGGTGAAGAATCCATCTGCGATGCAGGAGATGGATACTTAGGTTGGGAAGATCCCCTGGGGAAGGAAATGGCAACCCACTCCAGTAATCTTCTCTGAAGAATCCCATGAGCAGAGGAGCCTGAATATGGACTACAGTTCATGGACTCACTAAGAGTTGGACATGTCTGAGCGACTAACACTTTCACTTTATCTGTTTGTTATAAAATTAAAACTAGTAGATCGGATAGAAGGGAATCTGTGTACAATGTGCATACTGTGTTGGTCAGGATTCTCCAGAGAAACAGATCTAATAGGATGTGAACACCTCAACAGGGATGTTTGTGATAAGAGACTGGCCCAAGTGATCCAGAGGCTGAGAAGCGCCAATCCACTGCCCTCGGGGAGCAGGCCTGATAAGCAGGCTCCACCCACATGTGTAGGGCACATGCTAAGAAGCTGTAACCTTTGGCAGGCTCCTTTGTGGTGCCTGGGCTGGCACCCAGTGGCACGTGCCCTCTGCCTGCGACTTCTGTCCTAGGGTCACTTCACTCCTTTGCTCAATCTCTTACAAGTTCTCAGAGCGAGTAAGGGTGTCCTGTGTCTCCAGGCTCCTCCCAGGCCTGGAGTGCCTGGGAACTTGGACTCTGCGGTGGAGCAGCCAGTGCCAGTGAGGCTGATGGTGCTGACGTTGGCTTTGCCAGGTTGGCTCAAAGTGGGTCAGAGGTGGCCACTTGCACCAGAAGCATACGGCAGGCATGGTAGCCAGTGACACCTCCCTCTTCTGCAAGGCGGTGGCCGGCTAAACCTTGCGCACCCCACCTGTGAGCCTGTTCTCTGGAGCAGGTTGGAGAGCCAGTATTGCAGAGAGCTTCAGAAGGCAGTCTGCTGGAGAATGCCCAGTCACGTGGGAAGGCCTATCTTTCAGTTTTATTTGGATCTTTAAGGGGTTAGATGAGGCCCACCCACGTTACAGAGGGCCATCTGTTTACTCAAAGTTCACTGATTTCAATGCTAATCTCACACAAGAATACCTTCCAAGTTGACATAAAACATTTACCATCATTCATGCTAAATACACATTTTATATTTTTTAATGTCACTCTCCTCGCAGTAGGCTAATGCCTTGGCCATGAGGAGGAGGGAGTTAGAAGGGTAACTGAGATTTCTTTGCAAAATCAAGAGGAAATGAAAGACTGAGCTTCCAGAAGGAAAAAAAAAAAAAAAAGGTAAGGGATGGGACTTCAAGATTGGAATTAAAAAAAAAAAAAAACCTAGAAAAGGTTTAAAAAATCTAGAAATTTAGATTTGAGATTTTAGAATAAAAATAGAAGCAACTGAGAGGGAAGCATTATTACCAGGAAGAAACCAGTGAACACATTTTTTGAAGCTTAAGGGGGCAGCAATTATACTGTAGCAAGAGTTTGCCAGTGAGGCTGTTATTTGCCGTTGTTCATTTCAGCCCTCCTTGGACTCCTTATATAATAAGACTTCTGGTCAAGGCCGATAAAAATCTTAAGATTAGGATAACAAGAACAATTTCACGGAATTGCAGAATAAAAGTCCTTTGAAATTAACATGGCAACTTCTGCATCAAATTCTGTCTTCACGCATCAACTGTAAATAACCATCTAATACAGTTCTGAAAATCAATATCATATGTTCATCCTACGAATTTAGCACAGTGTATGTAATTAACAGGCATTGTTGACTGTGGATAGAATGTGTAATTGACCTTTCAATATTATGAGTGATGGTTCCGGCCAGCAATGTTTCCCCAGTGAATTCAGTACCACAGCCCCTTTGCCTGCATTTTTCTCAGTTCCACACTTTGCATGAAGTTAGGCACCATGATAGTCGATCAAAGAACCTGTTGAATTCCTGAGGTAAAGCTGCCACAGTCTCTTAATTAGTATCTCTGTGCACAGCTCTTTCTGGGAACATGCATTAAAACTTCCCCCTTATCACATATGTGTTGCAAATTAATAGCGACTTCTCTCATGCCTGGAATTAAAAAATATATATATCAAAGAGACTCAGTATTGAAATAGCAAAACTTCTAGCCAAATGCCCTGCTATCAATATGGAATACTGTTTCTGGGAGTATGTTCAGGCTGTGAAGATTTTTATGAAGGAGACAACAAAAAATAATAGCCCTACTCTAAGTTAGGATAAAGAATATTATCTGGAGATTGGTTCTAGCTAAGAACTCCTCTCTGGGAATTTATATGAATGACTGAGTGAGCGTGTGTCATGTGTTGTATGCAAATTAGTGCTGACTTTTCAGAACACATTGTAACTAATTATTGAGTGCTACATGTCATACATTTATACTTCATAAAACAATATGTGTAAACCAATGCAAACAGCAAGGCATTTTTTTTTTAACAATTTTTACTTTTAAGATTTTTTGATGTGGACCATTTTTAAAGTCTTTACTGAACTTGTTACAATACTGCTTCTGTTTTATATTGTGGGTTTTTGGTTGCAAGACATGTGAGATCTTAGCTGCCTGATCAAGGGTTGAACTGGCACCCCTTACATTAGAAGGCAAAGTCTTAACCATTGGGTGGCCAGGGAGGTCCCCAGTAAAGTGCTTTAAAAATGTACATCCTCTTGAAATTTAATTCTCACTAGAAGGCAATGGCACCCCACTCCAGTACTCCTGCCTGGAAAATCCCATAGACAGAGGAGCCTGGTAAGCTGCAGGCCATGGGGTCGCCAAGAGTCAGACACGACTGAATGACTTCACTTTCACTTTTCACTTCCATGCATTGGAGAAGGAAATGGCAACCCACTCCAGTGTTCTTACCTGGAGAATCCCAGGGATGAGGGAGCCTGGTGGGCTGCTATCTATGGGATCGCACAGAGTCGGACAAGACTCAAGTGACTCAGCAGCAGCAGCAGCAGCAAAGTCCCTGAGGCATCATATTTTTCCCGGCACTGAATGAGGAAACTGAGTCTTACAGGCATTAATGTCTTTTTCATCATTCCCCAGGTCTATCTACTTCCAAGGCCTGTGTATATCCCACTAGGCACAAGGTCAGAAAAATTCAAACCCAAATTTGGCTTGCTATGTTAAAGTGTCTGCCTCCAATGCGGGAGATCCAGGTTTGATCCCTGGGTTAGGAAGATCCCCTGGAGAAGGAAATGGCAATTCACTCCAGTATTCTTGCCTGGAGAATCCCATGAACGGAGAAGTCCATGGGGTCACAAAGAGTTGGACACTACTGAACGACTTCACCCATGTGTTTTTGTAAATAACGTTCATTCATTTACTCGTTGTCTGCAACTGCTTTTACACTACAAGGGCAGTCTCCTAGCTGCAACACAGATTCGCATATACAGTGACTGGCCTCGCCACATATATTTACTATCTGACCCTGAACAGAAAAGTTGTCAGAATCATGTACTAGACTGTGCTGTCTGCTTCATGTGTGGGTTATTTTCAACCAAAATATATATATATATATATATATATATATATATATATATATATATATCTAGTGATATATATATATATATCACTAGACCTTTCACTTGAGACCATCAGTAAAGACAAAGAAATAAGACACAAGCCTCTATTTCAGTTATAATTGCTCAAACATCTGATGAATAAAGTATATCCTTTTCTTCCCTGGGTCCTTTGTTGTCAACAGAAGAAAGCAACTTTGAGGAACTTAAATTGAAACTCGTTTTTGGATAAGTTGATAGCTCCATAACCAAAAGAAAGACCACAGAACAAAGCTTTTGAAAGTCCACAGACGGTGAACTATGCCAAAGCCCTGGTCTCAAGAATCTTCTGCTTGGGCATGCTGTCATTCTGGAGGACGCCCAGGCAGCTCTTAAGTATGAACATTGCTTCTTCTTTCCATAGGACAGGCAGCAGGAGAAAATTCCCCAAATAATTCAAGATTTAAGGCTCAGGCAGAGCATCTGAATATTCATATTTGGACAAGGTGACTCTTTAGTCACCGGGAGTGCACACAAAGGCTATGATGAATGTACATCACCGTTCCCATCAGTGTCTAAAGATGGCTCATCAAATCAGTGCTATCCCAGCGCTGAGCTGGAATTCAGTGCACATGTGCTCAGTAGCTCAGTTGTGTTTGAGTCTTTGCCACCCCATGGATGGTAGCCCTCCAGGTTCCTCTGTCCATGGGATTCTCCAGGCAAGAATACTGGAGTGGGTTGCCATTTTCTCCTCTAGGGAGTCTTCTAGACCCACAGATCCAACCTGCATCTCTTGCGTCTCCTGAATCAGAGGCATATTTTTTACCACTGAGCCATATGGGAAGTCCCATTCCCAGGGGTATCAGAGTGCATTCAGGAACAAGCATATCACCTTCACTTGCATGTGAAGTGATTACCTTAGCTCCCTTCTGTGCTTATGTTTCATAATCCATTGAAAGTGAAAGTGAAAAGTGAAAGTGAAGTCACTCAGTCATGACTGACGCTTTTTGACCCCATGGACTGCAGCCCACCAGGCTCCTCTGTCCACGGGATTCTGCAGATAAGAATACTGGAGCGGGTTGCCATTGCTTTCTCCAGGCAATCTTCCTGACCCTGGATCTTCCTGACCCTGGATCTTCCTGGGTCCTACTGATCCAGGGATTGAACCTGGGTCTCCTGCACTGCAGGCAGACTCCTTACCATCTGAGCCACAAGGGGCTCGGTGTCTCCATTTTGGTGTCTCCATTTTGGACATTAGGTTGCTTCAGGACATGCTCCCTTCACCTTGTTCCTTTTGCCAGAACTGTCTTTAAACGATTACTCCTTACTCACTTGGCCATCATCCTAGTGGTTGCCAGTGGTCAACTCAGAGCCATGCTGCAGTGATTCCACTCAAGCTGCCACCTGCACTGCTAACCTCCCAGCTTTGTAGCATCCACTTACTGCTCCCTCTGGCTGCTGCTTTGGGATAGTTTGTTCCTACAACCAGACAGCATATTAAAAAGCAGAGCTGTGGTTTTTTCCAATAGTCATGTATGGATATGAGTGTTGAACCATTGAGAAGGCTGAGCACTGAAGATTTGAAGTCTTCGAACTGTGATGCTGGAGAAGACTCTTGAGAGTCCTTTGGACTGCAAGGAGATCAAACCAGTCAATCCTAAAGGAAATAAACATTGAATGCTCATTGAAAGGACTGATGCTGAAGCTGAAGCTCCCATGCTTTGGCTACCTGATTCAAAGAACTGACTCATTGGGAAAGACCCTGATGCTGGGAAAGACTGAAGGCAGGAGGAGAAGGGGACGACAGAGGAGGAGATGGTTGGATGGCATCACCGACTCAATGGACATGAGTTTGAGCAAGTTCTGGGAGATGGTGAAGGACAGAGAAGCCTGGCGTGCTGCAGTCCATGGGGTCACAAAGCGACTAGCATGACTGAGCAACTGAGCAACAATAGTAATCTTTCTTTTCTCTGTTACCAAAGGTGCCCATGGCTCATCTTCCCTCTCCCAACCCACTTTAAATCAGTAGGGGAAAAAAAAATTATCTTAGTATAAAGTTTTTAAATTGAATAGCAAGCACCTACATATTGAGATTTCAAACTCATAGCTTTCATATGCAACTTATTTTTTTCCCTGTATTGTGCACACTGTGTTAAGTGGCTACACTTGGTTTGATTCAAATAATGATGAGTATGTGACACTCAGATCCATTATTATACACTGATCCTTAAGCTCTGTGTTTGATTCCAACTTGTATTGTCTTCTCCCCCACCTTAAAAAAAAAATTCTTTTTCAGAAGATCGTATGATCCCTCTTGAAATTCCCCCCTTATCATTAAGCTTCAAGTCCTGGAAAGTGTCTGAACACAAATAAAACCCAATCTTCTGTACTCCACATTCTTTCAGTGGGAGCCTCCTTTGCCTCTCTGTAGATTAGTTAATTCAAATACACACAAGATGAGGAAAAAATTCCAAATCACTCTCCAATCACCATTCCCTGTTCCCTGAGTCAGGAAATTCTTCTTAAAATCTCAGTTACATTTCTCTTCTTTAAAGCTGGAATTCTCTCTCTCCAGACTTTTCAAAACAAACAAAAGATTTACAATCTTTTCCATCTTTTATCTCTTCCTTCCACTTACTCAGAAATGAAGATTAAGAATTTAAAAAATAGCTAATCCTTAGAGACTTTACTTTATGCCAGGAATTATTTTATACTCCACATAAATGACCATTTGAACCGTCACTACAATACCATAACTTACGAACTAGGTGCTATTATCACTAACCCCATTTTACAGATGGAAAAGTTAAAGCACACTGAGGGCATGCGTGACATAACAGTGCATATTTGGTCTCTTGCCCCGGGTTCTGGGTAATAGTCTTCATCCCCATTTCCTGGTGCATAGCTCTTAAAACTTACGCTCACTCTGAAGCTCTGTATCTTTTTGTACATTAAGGACATGACTGCCAGCTCTGGGCTCCTGGATAGCTTCACACCTGGGTTGGGAGCCAGGGAAACTAGTGATTATAGGGTTGGACCTTGCTGCACCCCACTCCCAACTTCCAGGAGAGGAGAAAATCTGGAGTTTGAATTAGTCACCAGTGGCCAACGGTTTAGTCAGTCATACCTAAAAATTAAACCACGGTAAAAATTCTAAATGATAGGGTACAAAAAGCTTCATTGGAAGGACCGATGCTGAAGCTGAAGCTCCAATACTTTGGCCGCTTAATGCAAAGAGCCAACTCATTGGAGAAGACCCTGATTCTGGGAAGGATTGAGGGCAAAAGGAGAAGGGGATGACAGAGGATGAGATGGCTATATAGCATCACTCACTGAAGGGACATGAGTTTGGGCAAACTACAGGAGATGGTGATGGACAGGGAAGCCTGGCGTGTTGTCATCCATGGGGTCACAAAGACTAGGACAGTGTTTAATGACTGAACCACAAAAACAGCTTCTAGGTTGGTGGCATGGGTAGTATTGGGATGTGGGGCTGTCTGGAGAGGACATGGACACACTGCGCCCTTTCCCCATACTTTACCTCATGCCTTTCTTCCATCTGGCTGTTCCTGAGTTGTATCTTTTTTCTTTTTCTCAAAATATTTATATTAAATTTTTTTTTCTTTTTTAATCAAAGTATAGTTGATGTGCAATATGTTATGTTACAAGTAACATAAACGTGTACAATGTACTAAGTCATTAGTTTTAAAGGTTATATTCCTCTCAGAGTTATTACAACATATTAGCTACATTCTCTGTGTTGTATAATATATCCTTGGAGCTTATTTATATTCCACATGATAGTTTGCACCTCTTAATCTTTTTCACCTGTTTTGCCACTTCCCTTCCCTCTCTCCACTGGTAACCACAAGTCTGTTTTTTGTATCTGTGAGTCTGTTCCTTTTTAGTTATATTCACTGGTGGTTGTATTTTTTTTTTAATTCCACATATAAGTGATATCGTATAGTACTTGTCTTTGTCTGTCTGACTTATTCCATTTAATATAATACATTCCAGATCCATTCATGTTGTTGCAAATGGCGGAATTTTCATTCTTTTTGTGCCCGAGTAGTATTCCATTGTATTAATATATTTATATCTTATCTTCTTTAGCCATTCACCTGTATATTGGCAATCATAAATAACTGTGAACATTGGGGAGCTTTTTGAATTAGTGCTCTTTTTCAGATATACACCCAGACGTGGAACTGCTGAATCATATGGTAGCTCTAATTTTAGTTTTCTGAGAAATCTCCATACTGTTTTTTATGATGACTACACTAATTTACCCTCTTACTAACAGTGCATTCTGCTGCTGCTGCTAAGTTGCTTCAGGCAGCCCACTAGGCTCCTCTGTCTCTGGGATTCTCCAGGCAAGAACACTGGAGTGGGTTGCCATTTCCTTCTCCAATGCATGAAAGTGAAAAGTGAAAGTGAAGTCGCTCAGTCGTGTCCGAGTCTTAGTGACCCCATGAACTGTAGCCCACCAGGCTCTTCCGTCCATGGGATTTTCCAGGCAAGAGTACTGGAGTGGGGTGCCATTGCCTTCTCCAACAGTGCATTAGGGTTCCCTTTTCTCCACATTCTCAAAACATTTGTTATCTATGTTCTTTCTGATGATAGCCATTGTGACAGGTGTGAGGCAATATCTCGTTGTGGTTTAATTTGTGTTTCTCCGATTAGTAGTTTTGAGCATCATGCCATGTGCCTCTTGGCCATTTGTATGTCTTCTTTGAAAAAGTATCTAATCAGGTCTTCTGCCACATTTTTAATTGGGTGTGTTGAGTTGTACGAGCTTTTGTGCTTTCCAGGTGGCATTAGTGGTAAAGAACCTGCCTACCAATGCAGGAGACACAGGAGACACGTATTTGATCCCAGGGTCAGGAAGATCCCCTGGCATAAGAAATGGCAACTCACTCCAGGATTTTTGCCTGGAAAACTCCATGGACAGGGAAGACTGGTGGGCTATAGTCCATGAGGCCTCATAGAGTCAGATGCATCTGAACACCCACACCCACACCCACACCCACACCCACACCCACACACATAGGAGCTCTATATATATTTTGGATATTAACTTATCAGTCATATCATTTGAGAATATTTTCTCCCATTCAGTAGGTTGTCTTTTCTTTTTATCTATGGCTCCCTTTGTTGTGCAGAAGCTTTTATGTTTAATTAGGTCTATTGTTTGTTTTTACTTTTATTTCCTTTGTTTTGGAGATACATGTCCAAAAATATATTGCCACCATTTATGTCAAAATGGTGGGTTATATTTTTTCATAATAAAGACGTGATAAAATAAGTAAACTATCTTCCTGAGTTTGGTGAGCCATCTAGACTTGTGTGAGTCATTCAGCAGATTATAGAACGTGATAAGGGAATTGTGGCAACATCTGATTCATATCCAATTCAGACCAAAGCTGTGGGTGTCCAAAGGATCTACTTATTGTGGTTGGTATCTGAGGGTAGGGTGGAGGCATGGATGCCTCGTGGGACTGAGCCCTGAAAATGTGAGATCACAAGGTAGACAGTATCAGAATTGAGTTGAATTGTAGGACACTCAGTTGTTGTATACAGAGATTTAGAGAATTGCTTGTCATGGGGAAACCCCCACATAGTTGGTGGCCAGAGTATTGAGAGTTGTTGTTGTTCAGTTGTTAAGTCATGTCTGACTCTGCCACCTCATGAACTACAGCATGACAAGCTTCCCTGTTCTTTACTATCTCCCAGAGGTTGGTCATGCTCATGTCCACTGAGTCAATGATGCTATCCAACCATTCTATCTTCTGCCATTCCCTTCTTCTTTGCCCTCAATCTCCCAGCATCAGGGTCTTTTCTGAGTCAGCTCTTCACATCAGGTGGCCAAAGTACTGGAATTTCAGCTTTAGCATCACTCCTTCCAATAAATATTCAGGGTTGATTTTTTTTTTAGAATTGACTGGTTTGATCTCCTTGCTGTCCAAGGGACTCTCAAAAGTCTTCTCCAGCATCACAGTTCGAAAGCATCAATTCTTTGGCACTCAGCTTTCTCAGTGGTCCAACACTCATATCCATACATGACTATTGGAAAAACCATACCTTTCGCTATACAGACTTTGTCAGCAAAGTGATATCCTTGCTTTTTAATACATTATATAGGTTTGTCATAACTTTTCCTCCAAGGAGAGTATTTTAATTCTGTGGCTGAAGTCACCATTTGCAGTGCCTTTGGAGCCCAAGAAAATAATATCTGTCACTATTTCCACTTTTCCCCCATCTATTTGCCATGAAGAGATGGACCAATGCCATGATCTTAATTTTTTGAATACTGAATCTTATGTCAGCTTTTTCACTCTCCTCTTTCACCTTCATCAAGAGGTTCTTTAGTTCCTCTCTGGTTTCTGCCATTAAAGTTGCATCGTCTACATATCCGAGGTTGTTGATATTTCTCCTGACAATCTCACTTCCATCCAGAGATTCATCCAGCCTGGCATTTTTCATGATGTTTTCTGCATATATTCCCCTGGTGACTCAGATGGTAAAGACTCTGCCTCCAATGAGAGAGACCTGGGTTTGATCCCTGGCTCAGGAAGATCTCCTGGAGAAGGAAATGGAAACCCACTCCAGTATTCTTGCCTGGAGAAGCCCATAAACAGAAGAGCCTGGAGTGAGGCAGTCCATGGGGTTGCAAAGAGTCAGACATGACTGAGCGACTAACAGTATATACTATACTCTGCATGTAAGTTAAGTAAGCAAGGTGGCAACATACAGTATGTAGAGTAGACTACGGAAAAAGTGTTGAGGGAAAAACAATTTGAGTGTTTTTCTTTCAGCATGGCTCCCATTTAAAGTCACGCTGTTAGTATATAGTGGAGTTAGAAATTGAACTCATATAGTCTGACTATAGAGTGTAAAAACTATGTTTACTGTCTTTAATAGTAGGTGATTCTCAATGGCAGCTAAAGTTTATTTTTCAATTCCTTATTTAATTCACTATGGCTTACTCTTTTTTCATAATATGAGTGATGAGGATGTAACTCTTTTAACATAATTTTCATATGTTCAGTGATCAGTAAAGGATATTTCACAGGTATTTGATAAGTGCTTTGATTTATATTATTATTATTTTTACATGTTTATATATATATATAGAGAGAGGAATATTCTCAAATAAATTTCATTTCAGCTAAATCTCATTGTTCTCCTTCTTGAGCATTGAATTCTCAATGATTTCTCTAGAATGTTCTCTTTCTCAATAAATATTTGTTGAATATATATTAATTAATTAGTACCAGTTACTGTGCTATATGCTAAGGTTAAAAGGTAAAATAAGTTCTGATTCTTGGCCATGTGACGTAGACATATAGGAAACAGTGCAGTCAAGTAAATGCTACTATGGATAAATTCAGAATGCCAGAAACATGGGAAAATGATTGCATATTTGGCTTCAATGGCATTTAAAGAAGCAGGGATTTTACAGGCTGAATCATAGAGCTTCAGTTTCTATATATGCATATACATATTCCAGTTTCTTCTTTCCTGTTCCAAGATGATCCTGCTAATGGTACCTGTAATCTCTAAGAATAACTAAAGAGAGATGGATTTGCTCTGATAATCTCTACAAATTGAAATATAAGTGGTCAGCGGGTTGCCTGTTTAGTATCTATAGCCACAGTCTTAGGTTTCTTTGATCTTTGCAGCAAAGACTAATTGTCCTTTAATAGCCAGAGAAAGGCTCTGTTCCATAGAGAATGTTCTAACATCTATTTCAGCTTGATTCACACTTAAGCTCTGTTATCTGCCCCTGCCATCGATAACTTGCCTGCCTGACTTAATGTTGGTTGTTTTCTCAGCCCACCCTGGCTTCGATTAAAGCTAATGCTTCCTCCTCTCTTGGCCAAGACACATTCTCATATACCACATTCTGTTATTATATTTTGTCCAAAAACATTCTGTTAATTCATTTTCAAGGGAGGGACCTCTGCAGAGTAATTGCTGTGTGCTGCAGGAAATAAAGAAGAAAACAAAGTTCTAGGTTTTTTTTCTCAAATATTTGAAATATGACTAAAAAGACAAAATTTCTGTTCAGGAAACAACTGCAGAGCAATGCAAGATAATAAGTAGTCAGGTAGTAAAATGTAAGGAACAGTTAATAAATGTTATAAGGAAAGCTTTTCATTACATCATAATCAAACCATTGAAAACTAAAGACAAAGGAAAAAACCTTGAAAACAACCAGAAAGAAGGCACTATCTGTATGCAGAAAATAATTTGAACATCTAGTTTTCTTATAGAAAACCAGAGTCAGAAGGAAATGACATGACATGTATAAAGGGCTGAATTGAAATTAAAGAAAAATAAGCCTAGAATTCAACATTATGCAAAAATATCCTTTGTAAATAAAGGTGAAAAAAAAAGAAATAAGAGAGTTCATTGTCACAAGACATGATCACAAATAATTGATAAAGGAACTTCTTCAAACAGTAGGGTAGTGATTTCTGGATGAAACTTGAAACCTCAGAAAAGAAGGAAGAGGAGCAGAAATGGTTGAGTATCTGAGTAAATCTGATAAATTATTCTTACTCTCTTAAATTCCTTAAAATTTTATTGACCATTGCAAGTAAAGCTGAAAATATTTACTCATGGAACTTATAATGTACATATATGTAATATATGAGACCACTGTAACATAAAGGAGAGAAAGAAATTTTAGAAAACAGACTATATAAGATTTTTACATTCCACTTTAAATGGTTAAATGGTGATTCTAAGCAGAATATGGAAAGTATGATTTTCATGTTATTATAACTAGAGCAACCATGTAAATAACTATTCAAAGAGATGAAGTACAAGAAGTACTAAAAAACTAAAATAAAATACAAAAAGTTCAAATAACCCCCAGGAAAGCATTAGGATGAAAAAACATAGAATTGTAAGAGATAAACAAATAATAAAATGGCACCCCTCAATCCAAACATATCAAATATTGCATTAAATGTAAATGATCTAAACATATCAATTAAAAGTATTAAATTAAAAATTAATTTTAAAAAGTTAATTAAAAATTACTTTAAAAAATTAAAAATCAATAAAAGACAGAAGGTGACAGAAAGGATTAAAATGGCTCCATTATGCTTTTGTATACAAGAAACTCACTTCAGATACAATTATATAATAGGATAAAAATGAAAGGATAGAAAATACATACCATGCAGATTCTCATGAAAATTTTCAGTGGCTACATTAATATCAAACCAATTAGACTTCAGAACAAGGGCTATTACTAAAAACAGAGAGGGATTATTGCATTATTATAAAGGACTCAATTCACAAAGGACAAAATAGTCACAAACAATAAATGTTTATGCACCTCACAGCAGAAGCTCCAAATACATGAAGCAATCTGATAAAATCACTGCACAAGAGTTTGACAGTTTCTATAAAACAAATTTAAACAGGACCCAACAATCCCACTCTTAAGTATTTATCCTAGAGAAATAAAATTTTATGTTCACATGAAAACCTCTACAAGACTGTTTATGCCAACTCTATTCATAATCTCCCCAAACTGGAAACAATCCAATTTGACTACCACAAGGGAATGGATGAACAATCTCTGTACATCCATAAGGTGAAATACCAATCAGTATTTAAAAGAATGAGCTGCTGATACACAACAGCTTGGATGAATCCCAAATGCATTATGCTCAAATGTTAACACACTGCATGATTCCTCTTCTATGTCATTCTTGAAAAGATCAAAGTATAAGCAATGAGGGACTCATCACTGGTTCATCGAGTTTGGAGGGAGGGAGCAGATATGACTATAAAGTGATAGCGCAAGGAAAGTTTTGATGAAACTGTTTTAGACCCTAATTTTGATGATGATTTAATACGAATCTTTATGTGTATTAAAATTCATAGAAGATACACACAATTAAATTAATTTCACTACATGATCAGTTCAGTTCAGTCACTCAGTCGTGTCTGACTCTTTGCGACCCCATGGATTGCAGCACGCCAGGCCTCCCTGTCCATCACCAACTGTTGTAGTTTACTCAAACTCATGTCCATTGAGATAGTGATGCCATCCAACCATCTCATCCTCTGTTGTCCCCTTCTCCTTCCGCCTTCAATATTTCCCAGCATCACGGTCTTTTCAAATGAGTCAGTTCTTCATGTCACTATATGATAAATTAAAATAATAAATTAATAAAAGAAAATTCTAAGCACTGCTTTCAGACTTTTTCCAAACTTCTCAAGTGCCTAGGTTATTCCACCCATATATATACATGAAGGAACCATTATTGCAAATACATAGCTTCATTTTCTATGACTAGATTCTTTTATTCTCTACCTGAAATATTTTGAAGTAAGATTGGGGGTACCTTTTGGAGAAAGAGAAAGTTTTGCAAAATAATTTTCAGTCATGGGATGCTGGTAATGTTTAACATTCTGATCATGATGGTATTAACATGGGTGGGTACATTTTCTCTAAATTCATCAAGCATGAATTTAGAGAAAATGTAATGCATAAGAAAGGTTTGAAATGAAAAGCTTAAAACAAAACCAAAAATCTCTTATCCAGCCTTTTAAAACCTATGCAAATTATTAATTCTCCTGAAGTCTTCCCTGGTCTCCTGGAGAGCAATATGGCCATGCCTATGTCTCAGTTGTAAAACTTAACATATTTCATGATAGTTACTCATGTGTGTGTGTGTATGTGTATGCAAACACTCCTTCACTGTCCAGACTGGAAATAAAACACTGAATCTTTCAGTTCTTGGCTCTCTGCAAGCACATGTCTGTTACTAACAAGCATATATTCAGTGAACATTGGAAAGAAAAAAAGTGTGCAGAATCACTGTGTCTAGGAATGGTCCACACTGGCCCTGGTTTCTTTCTCCTGGCATCTCACTGCTAGCCATTCTTTCCTAGCTTGAACATATCAGAAGCTACATTATCGAAATAAGTACTTTATTCCCTTTCATTCTTTGCTTGACTACCAGTAAAACTTTGATCCAATTTTTAATGCAATGGAACCTGTCCCAGCCACATGAGAAATGTAGAGATGTGTCCTAGCAGAGGTACTTCCTAAGATTCTTGAGATGAGGTAGATGTTAGAGAGAAACAAAATGATCTAGTACATCAGGAACTTTATAGGCAGAGTCACTGGAATATCCTTAAGTTGTTAACATTCTATGGCTTTCTTAGAATAGACTTTTATTTTAAATGGTGAGTGGGATCTTGAGCAAATTAATTTGTTACACATAATCATACCTGGAGGGTATAATCATTGTGAACTTAAAAAAGCCTAGGCTACGGCCTTGGTGAGACTATTGTAGTTGATGTTACTACATAATTCTACTGGAAAATTTGGGTATGGATTTAACTTGCCTACCCTCCCCTACTATTGATTTATGGTCATGATTAATCTCTATAATATTTACTGTACTCATTTGATGATTTCAAGACCAATGATCATGCTGACAATATGAATTTCAGTTGATACACACAGTTTTCATTTCAATATTTGAATTTAACAGAGATGAATATTATATCTACTCTTGTGGGCAAGAACCCTTAGAAGAAATGGAGTGGTCATCACAGTCAACAAAAGAGTCCAAAATGCAGTACTTGGATGCAATCTCAGAAACAATAGAATGATCTCTTTTCCTTTCCAAGACAAACTATTCAGTATCACAGTAATCCAAGTCTATGCCCCAACCAGTAATGTTGAAGAAGCTGGAGTTGGACAGTTCTATGAAGACCTACAAAATCTTCTAGAACTAACATCCCAAGAAGATGTCCTCTTTATTATAGGGGACTGGAGTGCAAAAGTAGGAAGTCAAGAGGTACATGAAGTAACAGGCAAATGTGGCCTTGGATTACAGAATGAAGCAGGGCCAAAGGCTAATAGAGTTTTGCCAAGAGAACGCACTGGTCAGAGCAAACCCCTCTTCCAACAACTCAAGAGAAGACTCTACACATGGACATCACTGGATAGTCAATACTAAAATTAGATTGATTATATTATTAGCAGCCAAAGATGGAGTAGCTCTGTACAGTCAGCAAAACTAAGACTGGGAGCTGACTGTGGCTCAGATCATGAACTTCTTATTGCCACATTCTTACTTAAATTCAAGTAGGGAAATCCACTAGATCACTCAGGTATGACCTAAATCAAATCCCTTATGATTATACAGTGGAAGTGACAAATACATTGAAGGGATTAGATCTGATAGAGTGCCTGAAGAGCTATGGACAGAGGTTCCTGACATTCTACAGGAGGCAGTGATCAATGCAATCCCCAAGAAAAAGAAATGCAAAAAGGCAAAATGGTTGTCTGAGGAGGCCTTACAAATAGCTGAGAAAAGAAGAGAACCTAAAGGAAAAGGAGAAAAGGAAAGATACACCCATTTCAATGCAAAGTTCCAAAGAATAGCAAAGAGAGAAAAGAAAGACTTCCTCAGTGATCATTGCAAAGAAATAGAGAAAACAATAGAATGGGAAAGACTAGAGATCTCTTCAAGAAAATTAGAGATACCAAGGGAATATTTCATGCAAAGATGGGCTCAATAAAGGACAGAAATGGCATGGACCTAAGAGAAACAGAAGATATTAGGAAGATATGGCAAGAATACACAGAAGAACTATACAAAAGAGATCTTCATGACCCAGATAATCATGATGGTCTGATCACTCACCTAGAGCCAGACATCCTGGGATGTGAAGTCAAGTGGGCCTTAGGAAGCATCACTATGAACAAAGCTAGTGGAGGTGATGGAATTCCAGTTAAGCTCTTTCAAATCCTAAAAGATGATACTGTGAAAGTGCTGCATTCAATATGCCAGCAAATCTGGAAAACTCAGCAGTGGCCACAGGACTGGAAAAGGTCAGTTTTCATTCCAATCCCAAAGAAAGGCAATGCCAAAGAATGTTCAAACTACCATGCAATTGAACTCATCTCACACGCTAGCAAAGTAATGCTCAAAATTCTCCAAGACAGGCTTCAACAGTACATGAACTATGAACTTGCAGATGTTCAAGCTAGATTTACAAAAGGAAGAGGAACCAGAGATCAAATTGCCAACACCTGCTAGATCATCAAAAAAGCAAGAGAGTTCCAGAAAAACAGTTACTTTTGCTTTATCAGCTACACCAAAGGCTTTGACTGTGTAGATCACAACAAACTGTGGAAAATTCTTCAAGAGATGGGAATACAAGACCACTGACCTGTCTCTTGAGAAATCTGTATGCAGATTAGGAAGCAACAGTTAGAACTGGATATGGAACAATAGACTGGTTCCAAATAGGAAAAGTAGTACGTCAAGGCTATATATTGTCACTCTGTCATGTTTAATTTATATGCAAATTACATCATGTGAAATACCTGGTTGGATGAAGCACAAGCTGGAATCAAGATTGCTGGGAGAAATGTCAATAACCTCAAATATACAGATGACACCACACTTATGGCAGAAAATGAAGAACTAAAGAGCCTCTTGATAAAAGTGAAAGAAGAGACTGAAAAAGTTGGCTTAAAACTCAACATTCAGAAAACTAAAATAATGCCATCTGGTCCCATCAATTTATGGCAAATAGATGGTGACTTCAGCGATGAAATTAAAAAGATGCTTGCTCCTTGGAAGAAAAATTATGACAAACTTAGACAACATATTAAAAAGCAGAGACATTACTTTGTCAACAAAGGTCCATCTACTCAAAGCTGTGGTTTTTCCAGTAGTCATGCATGGATGTGAGAGCTGGGCTGTAAAGAAAGCTGAGCACTGAAGAACTGATGATTTTGAACTGTGGTGTTGGCGAAGACTCTTGAGAGTCCCTTGGACTGCAAGGAGATCCAACCAGTCCATCCTAAAGGAGATCAGTCCTGGGTGTTCATTGGAGGGACTGATGTTGAAGCTGAAACTCCAGTACTTTGGCCACCTGAGGCAAAGAGCTGACTCATTGGATAAAACCCTCTTGCTGGGAAAGATTGAAGCCAGGAGAAGAAGGGGATGACAGAAGATGAGATGGTTGGATGGCATCACTGACTCAGTGGACATGAGTTTGAGTAGGCTCCGGGAGTTGGTGATGGACAGGGAAGCCTGGCATGCTGCAGTCCACAGAGTCGCAAAGAGTCAGACATAACTGAGCAACTGAACTGAACTGACTCCAGAAAATCACTATGTAGAGATGACCTCAGTTGAAAATGAAGAAGAAATGCGCTAGTAGAAAGCTATGTGTTTCTTCCCTTGTCCACAGGGAGGGAGAAAAGAGTTGATTTGTGTCAATTCTACTTATTTCCATCAAATAGTTCCCTTTGACCTTTGAGTTCTATGCATCTACAATTTAATTTCTATGGAATAAACTTTTATTTTGACTCTATCTATATAATAACAGCAAAAACAATCAAAAGGATAAACTTTTTCAAATGAATGTCAACTCCCATCAATCTAAAAAGATCAGGTTAAAACGTATTAAACTTCCAAAGAATCTGAGCTATTTCAATAAATTTGATGAGTCACAGACTGTAAATTTACAACAGAAGCTAGACTCATAATAGCCCTCAAGCCTTGATGAAATGTCTACAGTCAGTTCAGTTAATCGCAGCACGCCAGGCCTCCCTATCTATCACCAACTCCTGGAGTCCACTCAAACCCATGTCCATCGAGTCGGTGATGCCATCCAGCCATCTCATCCTCTGTTGTCCCTTTCTCCTCCTGCCCCCAAAACTTTTCCAGCATCAGGGTCTTTTCCAATGAGTCAACTCTTTGCATGAGGTGGCCAAAGTATTGGAGTTTCAGCTTCAACATCAGTCCCTCCAATGAACACCCAGGACCCATCTCCTTTAGAATGGACTGGTTGGATCTCCTTGCAGTCCAAGGGTCTCTCAAGAGTCTTCTCCAGCACCACAATTCAAAAGCATCAATTCTTCAGCGCTCAGCTTTCTTCACTGTCCAACTCTCACAACCATATATGACTACTGGAAAAACCATAGCCTTGACTCGATGGACCTTTGTTAGCAAAGTAATGTCTCTGCTTTTAAATATGCTATCTAGGTTACTCATAACTTTCTTTCCAAGAATGGGATGCTTACAAATTATATAAAATTCTAAGCAATTGAGAAATTCCATGCAGAGAGAAAGGACATGCTTTAAGATGGAATCACCTGCATTTTTGTGTTAAAAAAAAAAAAAAGATGAAAATAAATGCTTCTAAGCTGGTTAAAATGTATACTTTTTTTAATGACTGCTTGAAAGGAATAATAATTAGAATAATAATACTGAGCTTTTAGAAAATGCTTTTTATCTTCAAAGCATTTCACAAAAGTATATGTGGTTAATCTCAGTACCCTAAAAGCAACTTGCTGAAATATTTTGCTTTACAGCAAGCAGATGCATTTCTGAAGGGTTTCACTCATCTTTACATTTTCTTGGGTGTAGCTCTTTATGTTAAAAAAATAAAAGTGGCTGCAGAAAGTAAAATCCATCAAAGCCTTGCTTTTTAATGCAAATAAGCTTCTTTCTATTCTTCCTACAGGAAAGAAATGTTCAGTTGAGACTGACTATAAGCCCAATTCTGTTGAATCTTTGCAAGAAGGATCATTTGGTATAGGACTGTGGTTCAACTGTTCTCTGTCTCCACTCAGGTCCAAACAATTAGAAATAGGCTTAAAAGGCAAAGGGCTAAGTAAATATATTTTTAGATATATTTACTCATGTACAAGAATTAAATTCACTTAAGATAAAAACCTTTACTGAAAGTAGTCACTTAGTGGAAACTTAGCTGGAACTTATTATTTTGATGGCATAGGATCCTTTTTCCAACTGCTTCTGGAAAAGCATTTTCAGATACAGCCAGCGTTGACCTTCCAGGAGTACACACAAACGTTAAGTGGAAGAATCAGGGTGGGCCTGCCTGCAGCAGACTCTGGGGTGGCAGGTGAACTGCCAGGCACCTCTGCTCGGGGGGCGCATTACCCTGCATTTAATGAGACTCAGAGTTAATGCCTCTTCTCCAAACTGTATAGCAATACAAGTCCAGCACTCCTTTTCTTTGATTCCTTTCTCTCTTTTAATTTAAAAAGATGAAAACAATAATGAATGTTAATTGTTGAAAAATTAAAGGAGATACATAGGACAGAAAGAAAAGCGAAAATTTCCCTTTCCTCTATCAGAGATGATGTTACTAAATTCTTCTGAACCTTCCCAACACACTGATAACTTATTTAACAAAAAAAGGTTCTTACTGTACTTATATAAGCTAACATTTTACAAAACCTGGTATATAGCCTTATAACTTTTCATGAAAATATAAATTTATATACCACTGTTCTAATTGTTATAGGCATTTTATTTCTTAATATAATTTACTAAATATAATGATTCTCAAATTTACCGTATCATAAAAATCACCTGGAGAACTGCTTAAAATATACAATGATATATCCCTATTCTAGATGTACTGCATTAGAGAATCTCTAGGAAAGTGTCTTAAGAATCTTTATTTTAAACCAAGCTTCCAACATTATCGGAACAATGATTGAAGTTGTATTTTGTGTTTCATTTAATTCCCATTAAGAAACAAGAAGACAAGCTATTCAATATTTTACCTCTTCATCATGTTCTAGCCTAATTGTTTCCTTAATTTAAATTCAAAGAGATAGAATTACTCCCTCACACAATAAGGACATTAAAATCTTTTAGCATATTTTGCCAAACTATTCTTAATCAGGCTATCATAATTTATGTCTGCAACTACACGTTATTACAGTGGTTGCCAGGATCAAGGTAATTGGATGAAGGATGTCTGTATATACGCCCCCTGTGCTTCCAGAACAGGTAACAAGAAGGTCCGTCCATCCTCAAATCAACTGTAAGCTTTAACCTCTGCAGCTAGTCAAATCTGGGGAACGAATTCTAAGCAAGGCCAATTCATTCTGCATAAAGCCTGAGATATGTAAATTAGAACAGGATTCTTTGTTTACTCCCCCCTTTTCCAAAATGTTAAAACGTTAAATACTCAAGGGTAAAGAATATGCCTGCAATGCAGGAGACAAAAGAGTCACAGATTCAATCCTTGAGTAGGGAAGATCCCCTAGAGGAGGAAATAGCAACCCGCTTCAATATTCTTGCCTGGAAAATCCCATGGACAGAGGAATCTGGTGGGCTGCAGTCCATTGGGTCACAGAGAGTCAGGCATGACTGAGCATACAGGCACACAGTAGGATTTTGAAAAGTGTGACAATTCTTCTGAATATAGCATCCTTTAAATTTGGTTACTGGTTAAGTAATACGGGGCAATTATTTAAGAAACAGATGTCCAGCCTCACCTGAATCAGGAAAGGAGGTTTCTGGAAATTTTCATTTTTCTAAAACTCCATGGATATTTCCCATGCAGAACCAGGCGAGAAGACCTCTGCTGACCCACATTCCCAGTTTTGTAGATGGGAAAAACAGCCCAGGGTAGTTCACTGTGGGACCTATGACAGATGCAAGTGAGTGACAAAGCTGGGATTAGAAGCTACATCCTTGTCAGTGCATATATTGTGTTTTCTGGTACTTAACTGTATCTATGATTAGGTCTATGGATTTGTAAAAAAAAATATATATATATAGACACTCATTAAAATTATGAAAATGAAAGCTACTGTTTTACAAATTCAATTATACTTAGACATATAAAATTTGATAAAGTAGCTAATACTGGTTTAATAACCAATAAAATAGCACTTAAATTAATGCTTTTAGGTTTTATAATAAGTATAGCTTACCTATTAATGGAAAATAAATGTGAATATTTCAGAACTTTATCCAAATATAAAATGTTTCATGTAACTGCTCATTTGTTTCTCCAAAGATCTCCTGTTTAAACTCTGTCCTTTGTCAATTTTTCTGAACATCTGTAAGAAAGCCTCACTGCTGTACTAATGGTCTTTAAAGACTTCCTTTTCTAGTTATCCAGATTCTTTCTCTAAACCTGAGCACATGCACTGAAAGTGGAGGCACCAAGAACTGGCAGAAAGAAGGGAAAAGGAGGGCTTTAAAAGAGTATCTGATACATGAAACATCAGTGTTTAAGTCTAAAATCTTCAAGTTTCTCTATTCTTGATTATGAAATGAGCTTATTCCAAGCGCATGATCACTGTTTTGCTTACTCTTCCTAATCTTTTATACTTTAAAATGTCTGTGACTCTAGACTAAATTATATTGCTTACAGTTTCCTAAACAAATATGTGTAATTTTTGCTCCAAGAAAAGCTCTAAAGTTACATTTAATCTGCATGAGCAATTTGACCCATTCACTTAGGATTCCTCAGGTGAAACCTCTTTCTATTGATATATATCTCATTAATGTTATGGAATTTAGTTGCATTTCAATTTTGAGCCAATATTTCCATTACTTTTATCTTTCTCAAAAGATGACTCTTCCGAATTGGAATTTTCATGGTTGAC
Source organism: Ovis canadensis (assembly GCF_042477335.2). Taxonomy (NCBI): domain Eukaryota; kingdom Metazoa; phylum Chordata; class Mammalia; order Artiodactyla; family Bovidae; genus Ovis; species Ovis canadensis. The sequence goes on from NC_091251.1 coordinate 106,429,704, forward strand.
ATCACTTGACAAACTACCATGCTCTTTCTGAGTGATACGAATGGAATAAACAGCATTTTTTTAAAACTTCAAAATGCTTCCTCAATGTTTTGTTGACGAGAAACCAGTTTATTATATGAATTTTCCAAAATTTAACTTGAGGGCATTGTGTTTTAATTTACTTAAGTTCAAATTTAAAAAAAAATACATTTATCAAGATTGCATGTGCTTGTGTGTGTGTATATGTACATATAAACAGTATCAAGAAAAGAAACAACTTACTAAAGGAACTGATCCTTTATAGATGCATGTTTAATAATCATTAATAATTATTCTCACATATAGTATCTACTTCAGGTAAATACATATGTACACATGCATTGTGTATAAATGTAGGGGGGTAGATTTTGCTAGTTATTGAAACTGAAATAAAATATTTTGAACACCTAGCAAACACAGCTGTATCCAATTATCTAATTGTTCAAGCCTCTTAAATTCATTAAGTTAGAAACTGATTTCCCCTTTGCCCCATCACAAAAAAATTTCCCTCTTCTGTTGTCAGTTTGCATAAAGACTATCCTTATTGTTCACCAACTTCCCCAACACATGGAGAGTCATCACGTACCTAAGATTTTACTGCTTAAGTTTCTCTCAAGGCTAGATTTTTAACCAATTGCATTCCATTGAGTACAAGTTTTGTAGGATGTTAATAGATGTTACCCCAAAAAAGGAGGAAGAGGAGGAGAAGGAAGAAAAGAAAAAGAAAACACTCTGGGGTTGCTACATTTGGAGACTATTACATCATGCAATAAAACGCAAAATTCACTGAATCATAGAAAATGAAAGAGAGTTTCAGAAAAACACCTACTTCTGCTTTATTGACTACGTCAAAGCCTTTGATTGTGTGGATCACAACAAACTTTGGAAAATCCTTCAAGAGATGGGAATACAAAACCACCTTACCTGTCTCCTGGGAAATCTGTATGCATGTTAAGATGCAAAAATCAGAACTGGACATGGAACAACAGACTGGTTCCAAATTGGGAAAGGGTTACGTCAAGGTTGTATATTATTACCCTGCTTATTTAACTTATATGCAGAGTACATCATGCAAAATGCCAATCTAGATGAAGCACAAGCTGAAATCAAGATTGCTGGGAGAAATATCAATAACCTCCGATATGCAGATGATGCCACCCTAGTGGCAGAAAGTGAAGAGGACCTAGAGAGCTTTTTGATGAATCTGAAGAGGAGAGTGAAAAATCTGGCTTAAAACAACACTCAAAAAATGAAGATCATGGCATCCAGTCCCATCACTTCATAGCAAATAGATGGGGAAACAATGGGCAGAGGGAGAAACCTTTTTTTTGAGGGGGGAATCCAAAATCACTGCAGATGGTGACTGCAGCCATGAAAATGAAAATAAAAGACACTTGCTCCTTGGAAGAAGAGCTATGATCAACATAGACAATATATTAGAAAGCACAGACATATGACTTTGCTGACAAAGGTCTGTATAGTCAGCTATGGTTTTTCCAGTAGTTATGTGTGGATGTGAGAGTTAGACTGTAAAGAAGGCTGAGGGCTAAAGAATTGATGCTTTCAAACTGTAGTGTTGGAAAAGATTCTTGAGAGTCCCTTGGACTGCAAGGAGATCAAACCAGTCAATCCTAAAGTAAATCAGTCCCGAATATTTATTGGAAGGACTGATTCTGAAGCTGGAGCTCCAATATTTTGGCCACCTGATGTGAAGAACTTACTCATTGGAAAAGACAGTGATGCTGGAAAAGATTGAAGGCAGGAGAAGGGGATGACAGAGGATGAGATGGTTGGATGGTATCACCACCTCAATGGATGTGAGTTTGAGTAAGCTCCAGGAGTTGGTGATGGACAGGGAGGCCTGCCATGCTACAGTCCATGAGGTTGCAAAGAGTCAGACACGACTGAATGACTAAACTGAACTGACATCAAGCAAATTTAGTATATTTCGGAATTTCAGGTTTTGATGGCACTTTAAAGTACTGAATTCTCACCATTTACATACATGCTTCATCAAAGAACCATTCCACTGAAACATTTGGGAAAACCCTGTTTAGTCAGATTATTAAATGGATTCTCTGAAAGATATCTAAGGGGAAATTCACACAAGAAAAATATGAAGATACCATTCTGGGGGATATTTAAAGCACACCGGTATGTGTTGTATGTGTCCTTGGAAAAACAACACGATATATACCAGTCTTTTCTTAATCATATCTCACAGAAAATGAGGCAGAGTTAATTTCTGCTAATACATTTAATATGTTGCTTGTTTAAATGAGAATTTAATATCATGTCTTCCTATACTCCAGTAAAAACTAAACAAAACAGAGGATCCAACAGTTTGATAAACACTATGTCCTAAGTACTATTCTTATAGCTTAGTTTATTCCAATATACATCCTAAATTGTGTTTGTTAATATTATCCATAAGCTACATTTTAAAATCAAAATAAATAATGTACAAAGAAGTCAAGTGACATCTCCAAGTTGAACTTTAGTGAATGACAGTTTGATTCTCATGCTTTCTACCACTAATTAGGTTATCCTGCCTGCTCTCACAGCATTCCTTGACACTAATAATTGTGACAGACTTACCTGGATGCTAATGCTGATATTGTTACATGTTATGAAAATGAATTCATTCACTAACGAATCATGGCTTGAACTAATGTTAGCCATTTTGCAACCATACAGATGAATGTCAAGCTCCTTGGTGGGGAAAAAATGAATAAAACAAAAATTAAAATTCACTCAGTGCTCAGTGCTTTGGGCTAAGTCAGAGCATGGTGTGATGGTGAGATGGAGAAGGCTCAGCCACCTACGTTATGAGGCTTGGGAGTGAGTTGGAGAAGTAGGGTATCACTGAAGAAGGACTGTGTGGATCACAAATAAACTGTGGAAAATTCTTAAAGAGATGGGAATACAGACCACCTTACCTGCCTCCTGAAAAACCTGTATGTGGGACAAGAAGCAACAGTTAGAACTGGACATGGAAAAACAGATTGAATCAAAACTGGGAATGGGGTACATCAAGGCTGTATATTACCACTCTGATTAATTAAATTATATGCAAAGTACATCATGCAAAATGCAAGTCTGGATGAATCACATGCTGGAATTAAGATTGCTGAGAGAAATATTAATAACCTCAGGATACGCAGAAAATGCCACTCTAGTGGCAGAAAGTGAAGAGGAAATAAAAGCCTCTTGATGAGCATGAAAGAGGAGAATGAAAAAGCTGGCTTAAAACTCAACATTCCAAAAACTAAGATCATGGCATCCAGTCCATCACTTCATGGCAGGCAGAAAGATGGGGATAAAGTTGAAATGGTGACAGACTTTGGGTCTCCAAAAGTTTTTGGAAGACAGATTTTTGGGCTCCAAACTCTCTGTGGGTGGTGACTACAGCCATGATATTACGAAAACCTTTGCTCCTTGAAAGAAAAGCTATGGTGAACCAAGACAGTGTATTAAAAAAGCAGAAACATAACTTTGCCACCAAAGGTCTGTATAGTCAAAGCTATGGTTTTTCCAGAAGTCATGTGTGTATGTAAGAGTTAGACCATAAAGAAGGCTGAGGGCCAAAGAATTGATGCTTTCAAACTGTAGTGCTGGAGAAGATTCTTGAGAGTCACTTGGACTGCAAGGAGATCAAACCAGTCAATCCTAAAGGAAAACAACCCTGAATATTCACTGGAAGGACTGATCCTGATGCTGAAGCTTCACCTTTTGACCACATGATGTGAAGAGCCAATTCACTAGAAAAGACCTTGATGCTGGGAAAGACTGTAGGCAGGAGGAGAAGGGGATGACAGAGGATGAGATGGTTGGATGGCATCACCGACTCAATGGACATGAGATGTGCAAGCTCTGGGAGATGGAAATGGACAGGGAAGCCTGGTGTCCTGCAGTCCATGGGGTCACAAAGAGTCAGATACAATTGAGGTACTAAAAAACAACAATCCACAGATTTCTTTTAAATTATGAAAAACATTCCTTCAGGTCAGTTCAGTTCAGTTCAGTCATTCAATCGTGTCTGACTCTTCGCAACCCCATGAACCACATCACACCAGGCCTTCCTGTCCACCACCAACTCCCGGAGTCCACCCAAACCCATGTCCATCGAGTTGGTGATGCCATCCAACCATCTCATCCTCTGTTGTCCCCTTCTCCTTCTGCCTTCAATCTTTCCCAGCATCAGGATCTTTTCAAATGAGTCAGCTCTGCACATCAGGTGGCCAAATATTGGAGTTTCAGTTTTAACATCAGTCCTTCCAATCAACACCCAGGACTGACCTCCTTTAGGATAGACTGGTTGGATCTCCTTGCAATCCAAGGGACTCTCAAGAGTCTTCTCCAACACCACAGTTCAAAAGCATCAATTCTTCGGCACTCAGCTTTCTTTATAGTCCAACTCTCACATCCATACATGACTACTAGAAAATCCATAGCCTTGACTAGATGGACCTTTGTTTGCAAAGTAATGTCTCTTCTTTTCAATATGCTGTCTAGGTTGGTCATAACTTTCTTTCCAAGGAGTAAGCATCTTTTCATTTCATGGCTGCAGTCACCATCTTCAGTGATTTTGGAGCCCAGAAAAATAAAGTCAGCCACTGTTTCCACTGTTTCTCATCTACTTGCCATGAAGTGATGGGACGGGATGCCATGATCTTCATTTTCTGAATGTTGAGCTTAAGCCAACTTTTTCACTCTCCTCTTTCACTTTCATCAAAAGGCTCTTTAGTACGTTTTCACTTTCTGCCATAAGGGTGGTGTCATCTGCATATCTGAGGTGACAGATATTTCTCCTGGCAATCTTGATTCCAGCTTGTGCTTCTTCCAGCCCAGCATTTCTCATGATGTACTCTGCTTGTAAGTTAAATAAGCAGGGTGACAATATACAGCCTTAACGTGCTCCTTTTTTTATTTGAAACCAATCTGTTCCATGTCCAGTTCTAACTGTTGCTTTCTGACCTGCATACAGTTTCTCAAGAGGCAGGTCAGGTGGTCTCGTATTCCCATCTCTTTCAGAATTTTCCACAGTTTATTATGATCCACACAGTCAAAAGCTTTGGCATAGTCAATAAAGCAGAAATGGATGTTTTTCTGGAACTCTCTTGCTTTTTCAGTGACCCAGTGGATGCTGGCAGTTTGATCTCTGGTTCCTCTGTCTTTTCTAAAACCAACTTGAACATCTGGAAGTTCGTGGTTCATGTATTGCTGAAGCCTGGCTTGGAGCTCCCCATCAAAGCTCATGAGATGACTTAACCTCTCTCTCTTTCCCCTAAAATACACATACTTACTATGGAATCAGGCAATTAAAAGCCTTTTTGGTGCAATATTTTCTCATTTACATAATGATATCCTGATCAAACCCGGGTCTCCTGCATTCCAGGCAGACGCTTTAACCTGTGAGCTACCAGGGAAGCCCGATAGAAATCAAGTCTAATTAGAAGTAAGCCAGCCTATGGTGGACTCTGGTCAAGTTATGGGTCTGAATCCTCCACATCTTAAAGACAGCATCAATTCTGAGAACTTTTGCCATTGACCAGTTTCAGTGGATCTATTTGAGTGCTGCCGTCTCTAGGCAGAATGTCTCTAGGCATAATGTTGTTCTGTCTCTAGGCCATTGTTTTTCCAGATTTCCCTTGGAGTTCACCAATTAATATACCATCACAGAGTCCCTTCTGCACTCTGGGCTGGACTTGGCTTGGTGCATTAGGCTCTGTCATGTCGTTTCTTTTTCTTTTAAGAACCCTTCTACAAGCAGCCTACGGAGCTCAGTGACCTTTCCTATGAATTTCAGGTGTTTATTTGAGGAATTTTTCCAGTTATACATTGGATATACCTTCTCTCAGATGATCAGTGGTGGTAATCAAAGAGAGACCAAATAAAAGTATTGATTACTTAGTTTACTGGTAGAGATTCTCAGTTATTCTTCAGTACTCATTCTTTCCTTCAATTAATTGAACTTTCCACTTTTTAGCTAAATCAAAGACTCTGAGAAAATGGACCATTTCCTCACTTCTTTTACACCTGGATTTTGTCATCTGATTTAGTTCTTGCCAAAGGGTAAAAATTAAAATGCCATGTGAGAACCCTTCTTATGACAAAAAAACAGATGCATATCCTTTGTCTCCAATCCTGTACCCCATCGTATTCTTGCTAGATAGAAATCAGATGAACTGGTTGGAGTTCTGGCCACTTTGGACTGTGGAGGCGAACATGGGGATAGAAGTTATACATGACAAAGAAACAGGAAAGAATAAGCCTGGGTCTCTGATTTCATTAGCATCATAGCAGTGTTGGAACTTGTCAACAAAAAGAAAAGTAAGCTTTTATTTTTGCTTCAGTTCAGTCATCCAGTTATGTCCAACTCTTTGTGACCCCATGGACTGCAGCATGACAGGCTTCTCTGTCCATCACCAACTCTTAGAGCTTGCTCAAACTCATGTTCATTGAGTCGGTGATGCCATCCAACCATTTCATCCTCTGTCGTCCCCTTCTCCTGCTGCCTTCAATCTTCCCCAGCGTCAGGGTCTTTTCTAATGAGTCAGTTCTTTGTTCACATCAGGTGGCCAAAGTATTGGTTTAGGCAACATTATTTGAAGATTTCTTATAATTTGCATTTATAACTAAACTTGATACACATAACAATCCAAAATATTTTCAGAAAAAATATTAAAGATGACATATATGAATGGAAGAGAACATTTATGGAAGAAAGAGGAAAAGTTCCATTCCCTATGCTTCACTATCACGTTTTAGATTTTGATATGATCTTTAATTTTAAGGTTGTATAAAAACAAAAGTAAAGAGAAAATTATTTTTTGATCATCCACTTTGTGTTATCCCCGTGAACTGTGTTTTATATTACTTCTCTTTCAACAGCAAACACAAGTTTCTTTCCCAAAATAAATAACACATTGTACTACTGAAATCAACCTGTCTTTTTATGATAACATAATAAGTTTAACAAATCTCCACTATTGTGTTTTCATAGCTTTTCCCTACACTCTTCTTATATTCGAGAATTATACAATCTTCAAGGTGAAAAAAATGTTTGTCTATAGAATAAAATATTGGTTTAGATGATCTCTAAATGATTAAGCAATAAACACTGGTTAAAAATTTGGAACACTTGACTCATTTTATTATTGCATTTCTTTTCATGATTGCATAAAATATTAGAGCTAGAAGGAAATGTACAAACATCTGGGCAACTTTGAAATAAGTGTTGTTACCTGTAAGCAGTTGTAGTGATCTCTAGCTGACTGGTGTAGTCCAGCTTATTTTTCTGGATACATAGATTTCTTAACAGGTATTAGTTTTTCCATATCTATCATGGTATGTGTCCTAGGCTTCATAGATTTGATGTTATTGATAATAATGAGTTAAAAGTCACTCAACAAGTCTATGATGCTAAGACTTCTGAGTTATAGGTTTGTTGAAATCTAATATAGCAATGCCCTTAGATAATTATATTTCTCACTAATTCATCTGCTGGCTTCCACTCTTGCTCCTGTAGGCTATACTCAACAGAGTGGTCATAGAAGTCCAATTAAAGCTGAAATCCACCATGTCGTTTCTATTCTAAAAATTTTTAAATGGCCCCTAAATTCAAAGGTAAATCCAAAGTTCACCCTAGGCTTACAAGATTGTACATGATCAGTCCCTGTCCATCACCCTGCAGACTTTATCTTTTACTGGTCCTCCCTCACTCAGCTCCAGGTTTACTAGTTTTCTCATCATTCTCTGAACCAAAGAGATGGAGCCCAACAACTTTTCTGTCAGTCTGGGCAGCTCTCCCTCAGGCATTCAGGTGAAGCACTCTTTCACTTCCTTCAGGGTCTGTTCTAACACCAGCTTCTCAACATTTAAAATATAATCCCTCATGTTCTTGGTTTTCCATTACCTTCTACTGTTTCCCCATAATTTTATAACCCTTCTTGTTGTTGTTCAGTTGCTAAGTCTTGCCTGACTCTTTGCATCCCCGTGGACTGCAGCACACAGGTCTCCCTGTTCCTCACTGTGTTCTGAAGCCTGCCCAAGTGCATATCCATTGAATTGGTGATGCCATGCAACCATCTCATCCTCTGCTGCTCTCTTCCCTTTTGCCTTCAATCTTTCCCAGCATCAGGGTCTTTTCCAATAAGTCAGTTCTTCATATCAGGTGGCCAAAGTATTGGAGTTTCAGCTTCAGTCCTTCCAATGAATATTCAGGACTGATTTCCTTTAGGACTCACTGGTTTGATCTCCTTGCTGCCCAAGGCACTCTCAAGGGTCTTCTCCAACACCCAAAATCAAAAACATCATAATCATATGCTATAATCATAAAGTACACATATTAACCCTTACTATTATTATTTTCCATCTCCTTCCTACTAAAAAAGTAATTTCCATGAAAATACAAATTTATATTTATTTGGTTTCCTGTATGTCCATTCTTAGAACAGTAAGTTCTGTCTCTCTCCCTCTCTTTCACTCTATATATAAATTCATCCCAAGTCTTAAGCTTCTCTGTAGAACTTGGTTTTAGTGAAGAAACTTTTAGAAAAGAAGTCTCAGTACATTTTGTATCTAACTCTTAGAACAGAGCTTGTTAATTTTAGCAGACATAGCCTTGTGAGCTAAAGTATCCAAAAACTGAGAGTGGGAGCATCCTGTAATTAAATGAGGAGAGATGCAAAAGAACTAGTTGACTTATTTCCATAATTTCTCTCTCTTTTGTAGACAATGTATTTATTCTGTGTTCTAAGCATCTCTTGAAATGATTTTCCCCTCAGTTACTTCCTGTCACTTCCCAGATCAGTACTCTTGGTCATACCAATATTATATTCTGTCACCCTATGTCCCCATAGCATCATCCTGTTCCTTGAGCCAGCCATAACCATCCTCTCTTGCTGAAAACACTGTCTCATCAAGCCTTCTAAGGGTCTACCCTGGGTCTGTTTGGCTCAATATGACATTCTTATTGACAAGCACAGTTTTTCACACAGAATGCATGACAAATAAACATTGATTAAATGAATGGACCTCAGATCTGCAGATGACACCACCTTTACGGCAGAAAGTGAAGAACTAAAGAGCCTCTTGATGAAAGAGAAAGACGAGAATGAAAAAGTTGGTTTAAAACTCAACATTCAGAAAACTAAGATCATGGCATTTGGTCCTATCACTTCATAGCAAATATATAGGGAAACAGGGGAAACAGTGGAAACAATGAGAGATTTTATTTTGGAGGGCTCCAAAATCACTGCTGATGGTAACTGTAGCCATGAAATTAAAAGATGCTTTCTCCTTGGAAGAAAAGACAGCATATTAAAAAGTAGAGACAATACTTTGCCAACAAAAGTCCATCTAGTCAAAGCTATGTTTTTTCCAGTAGTAGTGCGTGGATGTGAGTTGGGCTATAAAGAAAGTTGAGTGTGGGAGAATTGTTGCTTTTGAACTGTGGTGCTGGAGAAGACACTCGAGAGTCCCTTGGACTGTAGGAGATGAAACCAATCCATTCTGAAGGAAATCAGCCCTGAATATTCATTGGAAGGACTGATGCTGAAGCTACAACACTTCGCATTAGCCACCTGATGCGAAGAATTGCTTCATTGGAAAAGACCCTGACGCTGGGAAAGATTGAAGGCGGGAGGAGAAGGGGACGACAGAGGATGGTTGGATGGCATCACCGACTCAATGGACATGAGTTTGAGTAAGCTCCAGGATTTGGTGATGGGCAGGAAGGTCTGGCATGCTGCATTCCATGAGGTCGCAGAGTGGGACATAGACTGAGTCACTGAACTGAACTGAAATGAATGAAACTCTTACAAATAAACTTTTATGATTGTCTACCATCTGCTGCTTTTGACTTCAATTTCTTCCTTGTTTCTCTCACCCAACATTATGCAGAAGCATCATTTTTCTAAAATGTAAATAGCATCCAGTTTTCTTTCTTGCTTACTACCGTTTATTGCCCACAGGAGGAATCCAGATCCTTTAAAAGCCTCCATATGATTCCAGATGCCCTTTATGGATTTCTCTCTAGTGATTCTATTCTATATCTCATATACTGTGGTCCAAGATGAAGCAGCATTTCTTTGAAAATGTCTATCCTTCATTTCCAAACCTTTACACAGTCTTTTGCTTCTTCCTGGAAAGTGGTCTAGTTATCTCCTAACCACAGTCAATTTGGTTTTGCAGGACCTTTGTGGTCAACTGATGGGAAACCTAGACAGCATATTAAAGAACAGAGAAATCACTTTGTCAACAAAGGTTTGTATAGTCAGAGTTATGTTATTTTTTCCAGTAGTCATGTACAGTTGTGAGAGCTGGGACATAAAGCAGAATGAGCCCCAATTGATGCTTTCCAATCGTAGTGCTGAAGAAGACTCTTGAGAGTCCCTTAGACTGCAAGGAGTTCAAACCAATCAACCCTAAAACAAATCAACCCTGACTACTCAATGGAAGGACTGATGCTAAAGCTCCAATACTGAAGTCAGATGCAAACAGTCGACTCACTGAAAAAGACCCTGATGCTGGGAAAGATTAAAAGCCACATATGAAGGGGATGACAGAGGATGAGATGGTTAGATAGTATCATGGACTCAATCGCTAAGAATCTGAGCAAACTCTGGGAGATAGTGAAGGACAAGGAAGCCTTATGCGCTGCAGTCCATGAGACTGCAAAGAGTAAGACCCAACTTAGTGACTGAACAACAAAAACAGACTTATTTATCTTGATTTTTTGCTTGTTTCACACATTTAGAAGCCAATGAGGGCAGAGATTACTCATATCCATGCTTACTGTTGTATCCTTACTGGCAAAAACAGTATCTGGCACATAACATATTCTCTACAAATGTTCACTGAATGAAGAGTGTGATCTGGTCTATATGTCTACTGCCTCAACTAAGTAAGGAGCCCCTTTTGGAGGGAAGTGAGGATAGAATGGCTTATTTACTTCTCAGTCCTTTCATCTAGCATGTCATCACACAGGACACACAATGAATAATGCCTGGCATTTCTTTCATTCCATCAATGAAATCCATATTAAAGACCCCTCCATGTTATTTATTTTATAGACTGTGTTCTCCATCATTACATTTTTTATAGTTGTAATCATCTTTTTTTGTGATGTTTTATTGGATTTTCAAAGCACTAGGTGGAAGGGAGAGATTCTCATTTTCCTTTCAAAATCAGGGAGATTAAGACACATGAGAAATAAGACCCATATTTAAGTAAGTAACAAAGTTAGCATTAGAATCCAAAATGTACTTAGCCTAGGATCCCCTGAATTATCCTTGTTCCAATGAATTACCCTTGGATAAATGTATTAGAGGAAAAATAAATCCTTTGGTTTTCATCAGGGAATCTATTTATTGACATCTGTTCTTTTCAAAGACAGAGGCATATGTAGATTTTTTCTTTTTAATTAATTTATTTTTTATTGAAGGATAATTGCTTTACAGAATTTTGCTGTTTTCTGAAATTTGTTTTCTTAAAGCAGAAAAGGAAAAAAAAATTCTCCCTATAAATCTTTGACAATTAAGTTCATTTAAGAAGGCATGACAACTGGATGCCATTTTCTCAATTCAAATTACCTTAAGTTGTATTTAAACAAAAGTGCACTTGTGAATGGATTCAATTCAAACATTTGGGGGCATATTTCAAAAGTTTCTTAGCAAGGAGAAGCATAAAAATAGGATATGAATGTTTATGAAAAGGGCCTAAAAACTTAGCACTCATTTCAAAACATCTTTTTTATGTGGGGGTCTGCTCAGAAGTCTTTTTTAAGTAAATATTTATGAAAAAAAACTCTCAAATTCCTAGATGAAAAATGCCTATTTATCCATAAGGCAAGAATCTTCATTTTTGTGTGCACTGCGCAGCATGGCAAATGTAAGAAATGGGGAGAAGTTTGAAGTCAAGGGGGAATAGTTAGATTATTACAATCATTTAGGTAAATTTAGCTTCATTCAGGCAAAATGTATTCATTATCCATGTTGGTCATACGTATACCTTGGTAAGCAAGACAGACCCAGGCTGGGCCAGTAGAGGGCTTGGTGAAACTGACCTACAATCCTAATCAGGTCTGATGGATATGATTCAAGGAAAGAAAATGCGTCACGGGGATACGTGGTGGCAGGACCTAACATATGTTCCTGGACATTTGTTTCTTAACATATTTGAACCTTATTGAAATGAAATGTTTAGGAAAGCTTTTCCATTTTGTATGTCTTTATCTGAAATGTAAATGGACACTTTAAAGTGACAAAACATTAAAATGGTAAATTAGACAAACCCACACATGCACATATACACAAAGCAAATAAAAACAAATCTCTTATAACCTGGTTCTTTATTCAATATTTTAATCCTGGCCCATTCAAGGTTTATCTAGTCAATGTCTCCAAAGTTGGGGTTAAAACCATGCATGAACTAATTAGCTTTAATGTAGGGAAAAAAGTGAAATGAGATGGGCAATACCAGGAAAATTATATTTAAAAAACATACTGTGACTTATGACATTTTGCTTCAAAATATTTTTATGTGAATTAGAAATAAACCAGCAAATGAAAGACACTTTATATTCTTCTCACTGTAGTTACTTTGGTCATTTCTAATTGATTCACCATGGACAATAAAAATTGAAAGGCTCAGTTTTGCTAGTGCTTCTCACTGATAATTTATTCTGCTCCCCACCAAAACCATATTATTTTAGCTTACACACAGTTATAAAATGCCTTTTATGTTTGCATAATATTTTATTATAACCAATTTCCTCCCCCCTTTCAGTAAAGTCTAAATTTGGATGAACATTCTAAAACTTCTCCCATTACACATAAAAGCTTTTAAAACACAGTTTCCATTTAAAATATATATATTTTTCCCTTTGTAAGGGAGTAAGTTTGAATAGCCAACAGTACAGAAATTCAGGGGAAAATAAAGTAATTTAAATTTGCCTTGAAGAAATACCTTTACATGTTTTCTTTTTTATTCTTGAATTTTTTTGGTTCCTAAAAATTTGATGAAGCTTGTTCTCTTGATAATGGGGATTAGATTTACAATTGTCCCTTTCGGTACATAACAAAGACCCTTCCTTCATCCAGAAGCTCATTAATCACGCCTTCCCCTGTCCATGTCAGACTGGCTCTCCCCAATCTTTCTGCTTTCTCACGATCTTTGGCAGTCTTCTTAACTCTAGATTCTTCCTGTATGGCTGTCACCTAGTTGAACGCCTGCACGTACTAAGTGCTCAATAAATAGTTGGTGAAAAGTAAAGAAATAAATACCTGATGCTTTTATAATTTGAAATAACTACCTTTATTATCAGATGCATTGGTTTTTCAATTGATTTTTTATGTTTTTATTGGAGTATTATTGCTTTACAGTGCTGTGTTAGTTGCTGCTGTACAATGAAATGAATCAGTTATATGCATTCAAATATCCCATCCCTCTTGGACTCAACTCCCACCCTCCCATTCCAACCCTATATGTCATCACACAGCCTGGTGCTGAGCTCCCTGTGCTTTGTAGCAGGTTTAACAGATATCGTTCCTACGACGAGAGCCCTCCAGCTTCTCCTTCCTAAGTATTATCTAGATTTACCCACAGGCAGAAATGAGAATCAAGAAGCATGTTTTTAATACACCTTTCTTTCTTTATCTTAGTGTCTTGTTTTACTGCCTCCCAGAGCTACTGTTCTCTGTGTTATTCTACTTCAGTTCCATTCTTTTCCTTAACAAAACTGTCTTACAATTCCTGAATTCCTCAGTGTCTCAGTAGAACGTTGATTATTTCATGTAGGACCTGCTATGTGAATGCCATGTTTTGAGGAGAGAGAAAAAAAAAAAAAACAGGGCAAAAACTTTGAACAGAAATCTGGGCCTTTGGTATATAACCTCTATAAACTTTTTCTACATCTATAAAATGGTGATAATTACAGAAATTCTGCAGGATTGCTGTGACTAGTAAAGGAGTAACTCATATAAACTATTTAAAACAGTTCATTTCTCTATAGTAGGTAATTGCTAAATGAAATTACTATTTTTATTATTAAAACTATCAACACCTAGAAAAGAATATTAAATTGATATCACCCTGTAAATGTGTTTTAAGAAGGTACTAAAATATCTTTTCAAAATTAAGTAACTGAATAGATGACCGAGACAGTCCTAGTTAATTGAACAGGGCTTTTGTGATTCCTGACGAATACAAACATGTTAACACATACTCTATTCCAGCTTTTCTTAATCATAGTGCATCCTTTATTTCCAACAGAACTTTTAAAACATAATATCCATTACTTGATATCTATCATCTAATTTACTTCTATTACCACATGACAGAGATAGTTGAAATAATATTTTTTGTATTTCATTTGAAATTAAAAGGATTGAGGAATAAAAGGATATTCTGCAGCACCAAGCCTGCTCAGACCATAACATATCAAATAGCTTAAATAAGCAAGTTTCAATAATACATTTGAAGGAAGCAACAAGATCAAACACACCATTTTTCACTACTGACGTTACAACTACAGATGAATATGCTGCTGTCACGGGTACAGGTTCCCAACTCTCCCATAGTCTTACCTAAGATATAGAAAATACTTATTCTTGAGAGGGAAATCATAGATAGAAAATTCATTTTAATCTTGCAAATATTTAGTAAATCAAAATCTCTGCCATATTACTCATTGCTCCTAAAATTAGCAATAATACCTAAAGAGCACTTGAGATTTACACATTTTGAAAAGTTTTTCTATTTTAAATTAATGAAGTTTAGAAGAAGAAATATGTAGGAATGGAATAATCATCGATCATAGATAAATGAAATTTTAAAAATTTATACTGGATTTTAAAAAATAATAAAACTACAACTAAACCACACCATTTATTGACATAGTTTAAATACAATTATACAGACATGTTGAAAGCAAAAGAGCAAACAATGTTATATGTCTATACAACCCCATGTATCAGAGAAAGTAGGCTTTAAAGAAAAGCAATTGTCAAAGCAAAAGTAAGAATTAACGAGTCAATTGACTTATATGCATGCATCTAATAATAAAGTTTCCAAAAACAGATTGTATGAATTTGCAGGGAGAGAGAAAATTAGCCAAGATGGCATATTCAGGCGCTCTCACCCCTTGTTTTGTAAATAATGACTATGCACCAGTTGAGCGCATTCACAGCACTGCGCATGCACGCCCCGAGGTTCTCTCCTGGCCACGGGCTGGGCAGCGCGCTCCCGAGAGCTTCACCGCAAAAGATCTGGCTGCTGCTGCGTTGGGGTGACCCTGGAGTGACACCTGACTATGTTATATGAGGTTATCTTACGGCTCTGTTGTGGTTATGTTGAGGGCTTCCCTGGTGGGCAAAGAGTCTGCCTGCCAATGCAGGAGACTCGGGTTCGATCCCTGGGTCAGGAAGATCCCCTGGAAGAGGAAATGGCAACCCTCTCCAGTATTCTTGCATGGAGAATCCCATGGACAGAGGAGCCTGGTGGGCTATTGTCCATGGGGTTGCAGGAGTCAGAAACAACTTAGCAGATATCGTGGCTGCAGCGTCAGCCAGGAGAGAGACTCTGTTCCGGCTGCAGTGCCAGCCAGGAGGGCATAAACACGTCTGCAGTTCCTACAGCTCCTCCCCTCTTCTTCCAGCCTCTTTAACTCGGGTTTTGCCTACCCTGGGTTTAGCAAACAGTGCAGGCAGTGTGAACAGCAAGAACAACTGGAGTCTCAAACAGGATCTGTGTTACAGAATTGAAAAAGTAAAACAGTAAGAATAAAGAAGATATGAAAATCTGATTAATAAACTCTACCTAAGACCTAAGGATATCCAACCACTCCATCGTAAAGGAGATCAGTCCTTGGTGTTCATTGGAAGGACTGATGTTGAAACTAAAACTCCAATAATTTGGCCACCTGATGCAAAGAACTGATTCATTTGAAAAGACCCTGATGCTGGGAAAGATTGAGGGCAGGAGGAGAAGGGGACGACAGAGGATGAGATGGTTGGATGGCATCACTGACTCAATGGACATGAGTTTGGGTGGACTCCGGGAGTTGGTGATGGACAGGGAGGCCTGGCGTGCTGCAGTTCATGGAGTCACAAAGAGTCAGACATGACTGAGCGACTGAACTGAACTAAACTGAAGACCTAAGGCAATTACAATCCAAACTGACAGATATTGCATTCTTTCAAGTGTCTCCAAACCATACTAACATTAATCTGATGGTGAGCCATTAAACAATTCTTAAGACTTTTTAAAAAAATTAAAAATAATTTAGAATGTCTTCTCTGACAAAGGAATTGAACAATAATTCAATTAAATAAGATAAAAATAGCCATGCATTTTTAAATAAGATAATATATGGATACATACCATTGGGGAAAGGGAAATTAGAAAATATTAAACTGAGTATGAAAATGAAACATATCAACACTTGGGTTATATAATTAAAGCTGCATTTACCAATAAATGTATAACTTAAATATAGTCTTAAATGTATAAATATAGGCATATTTAAAAAGAAGAAAACGTATAAGCCAATGATCTGAGGATTCACCTCAAGAAGTGAGAAAGTGCACAGCAAACTGAACCCCAAGACATGAAGGTGAATGTATTATTAAGAGAATTCTAGATCTGCATAACACATTACACAAACCAGGCAGCTTAAAACAACAGATGTGCATTCTCTCATTGTTCAAAAGGCCAGAAATCTCAAATCCAAGTATGGACAAAAGTGCCTCTTTCTAAGGGGTTCAGAGTTAAGAAGTGTTTCATGCTCTCCCCTGGTGTCCACGGGTTGCAAGAAACCCTTGACACTGCTTGCCTTGGAGCTTCATAATTTCAATCTCCACCTCTGTTGCCACGTTGGAGTCTTCCCTTGTGTCTCTCTCTGTCTTCTTGTAAGAATGCCTGTCATATCAGGTTGAAGGTCCACTCTATCATGCTGTCATCTTGACTTACATCTTACTTATATCTGCAAGACCCTCTATCTAAATCAAATCACATTCACCAGTATCAAGGACTGGGACATGAACATATCATTAAGAGGGACATACAATTTGACTCGAATCAGAAGAAATTACTAAAAAACAGACCTTAAAGAATGTTCACACACACACACACACACACAGAAAATTATCAAAGCCAAAAGTTGGTTTTTGAAAGAATAACAAAGGACTAATGGGGCTCATAGATAGCCAAGAAGGTTGATAAGGAAACATACACACTTTAAAGTTGGAAGAACCTATTTTTTTCTTTTCTTAAATAGATACTAAACAAAAATGAAGATGAAGAATAAAAATGAGATTACTGTGATGTACTGAAAGAACTGGGTTTAGAAAGTACAGGATAAAGGAGTCGTGTCTCAGACCCATGATTTATGAACTGTGTGAACACAGGATAATCAGTGAAATTTCAGGAATTTATTTATTTTTTCTCATTTGTGAAATGTGAGGAAAGAAGCATAACATCTCATGATACTGGTTTTAATAGTAAATATAAATTAAAACATCTTATAAATGTGGATGGTAGCAAATAAACTTTTAACTGTGATTACTAAATCTACATTTCCAATTTGTCAATTATTTCCCCTGGATTATTAAGATACTGTCTAAATTACTACGTCATAATTCTAAAAATTCCTTCTTAGAAAACTTTGGTTACAAAATAACCCTTTAATTTTTATTCTTGATTCCTAGAATTCTTGCCAAAATTTGCATCATCACGTTTAACTTTGATTTTAAGAATAATCACATTTCTATTTGCCTTTTATCTCCCTTCAATTTAGTGTATAAAACAAGATAATATCAAAATAGCATTTAGTTAAAATAATCTTTTCATGTAAAACATTCTTAAAGAGAGCAGAAAAAAAAAAAACTAATAGTGACAAAACACAGGCTGAACTTATGGTTAGCACACGGTCTGAATCTGATTCCTCAAACGATAGTTGTATTTTCACAAAGTAAATATTTCGAGAACACATTCATTTGGGAAAAGATGTGTTTTCCATTGAGATTTAGAAAAATAAACAAAGACATAATTCTTTACCCTGACCGCCGTATATGGTTAAGAAAAGTCCTCAACCAAGCATGTGAAAACATTGTTCTACAGTGTGGTTGCAAATAAAATGGCAAGAAAAACCACAGCAGGAGGTGATTTATATCGTGCGGAACAAGTCCTGGTCCGCCCAGCGCCATAGTTTAACCTCTCCGTGGCCATAAACGGACCCCCTTGCGCTCCCACGCTGGGGTTTAGCATGAAGAGCAGAGTTTCTGATTGCAGAGGCGTGCTGAGCCCTCCTCCTGTGAGCCGCTCATCCTCTACATCGTCTTTCTCCGCCTCCATCCCTGGCGCCTGCGCTGCTTCCTATATGAGTCCGTGGCCCAGGAGAAGACAGGGAGGCATTCGGGCTCAGTAAAAGTTAATAAAAAATCCTGGTGGCCTTCCTACTGCTGAGGACTTCAGAGGCTGCTTCCAAGGCCGGTGACAGGAAAAACGAAGCACAGCTCTTCCAACAGACTCATGGTATTTACCCAGGGGAAATTTTTTTGCTGTGACTCCCAAAGGCCATCAGCTGGTGCTGTGATCAGTGTGATCTGAGGGTCCATACAGTTCTTTTTGCTTTCATAGATACTAATGCAAAACTTTGCCTTCCTATTCAAATGCACCCAGAGCATTTCACTTGATGCCTCCTTCTTAAGGTTGAATAAGATAATATATTTGTTTTAGAGTATATTAAAAATAGCTGAATGACCATTTAAAATTAAGAAAACATTGATCAGCTTCCCACGTGGAGCAGTGGTAAAGAATTTGCCTGCCAATACAGGAGATGCAAGAGACACAGCTTTGATTCCTGGGTTGGGCAGATTCCCTGGAATAGAAATGGCAACCCACTCCAGTAGTCTTCCCTGGAAAATTCCATGGACAGAGGAACCTACCAGGCAACAGTCCATGGGCTCAGACAGACACGGCTGAGCAAATACACACACTGCTCATCTGACATTACACTGCCGAATTTTCAGTTGTCACAGTTTAACCTCTGATAAAGCTTACGTCTATTACATTGACCAGATTTTTGTTCTCTGCTTTAAAGCATAGAGTGCCAACTTTGCTTTTATTCCTGCCTTTCATGTTTTGTTTTTTTTCCCCCCCAGAGGGTTCTCTCTCCTTTGGTCATTTAATGTCTGAGACATCATTTTAAGATCATTTTGTCTTTTGTTTTTCAATAGCTCCTACTATGGCACCTAAATACAAATGGCAAATAACACACGAGAGTTGTGTAAATAAATGGAACTTACTATTAGATATTTTACATTTTTAACAAGGTCTAGTCTAGTAAAATGTGAAATCAATCGGAAAATAATTTTTGTCATAGGTTCTCTAGCATCACTTTTAAACTTGTTTCTAAAACATTTCCACAGAGGTACACTTATATATAAATATATATATATATGTATAAATTCCAAAGACTTTATATATATACAATATAAATTCTATATAAATTCTAAAGACTTATATTCCAAAATTTATACATACATATAACTTTAGAATATAAAGCCCATATATGTATAAAATAAAGTCCATATGTATATATGCATATATATACATACATATGGGCTTCCCTCGTGGCTCAGTGGTAAAGAAATCTACCTGCCAATGCAGGAGACATGGGCTTGATCCCTAGGTCTAGAGGATCCCCAGGCCTGAGCGGCTTCACTTATATATATATATATATATATATATATATATATATATATATATATATATATATATACACATACCCTGTAGCCTAGGATTATACTCTAAATTCTGCAGTGATGGAACAGTTTCTTTGAAATTTTATGATTTATTGTGTATCTGTACTCACAAATTTTTTAAAATTTCTTTAGCTGAAAGCATACTAATAAATAAGCAAAAGTCTTATAGGAAATATTTTTATTTTATTTATAACACGGTATTTGGTTAAAGATCAATAAAACGGGTAGCTCACCATAAATGCAAGAAAATTAAAAATTAGTTATTTTAAACATGAGCACACATGCTATTTACTAAGCGCCTGTTTCTGTTAGAAGTACATCTATAGCTGTCTTTTGAGGCAGGTACTGTAATTATGCCCATTTCACAGATAAAAATCGGAGGCGTATGGAGGTTAGGTAAGCTACCAATATTATTAACCTGAGTATTATAAAGTGGCAACTGTAGTCACAGTTCAAGCCTTAACCACCGTGCTTTACCTTCCAGTGATGTAAATAGTGTCAGAGATAACAGCTGAAACTTGAAACATGAAATGTTCTGCTACTGTAGATACAAATGTGATTTTAATTTGAATTTTATTGATTTTTAAAGTTTGGTTTGCATTTGATTTGCACTTTTATAGTTTGGTAAAGACATAAAGATTTATATCTAGCATTGTGTCTCTACATACTTAAGGCATATAAAAAATATTGTGAGCAAATATGTATCTATATTTTTCCTTTTAAATAAATCCATATATTTCTTGGTTCTGAAAAACAGCTGGCTTCATACACTTTTAAGCCACTTGACATGTCAAAAGTAAGAGTTACATACAGTGTCTCCTACTATTGTTTGTTTCTGTATATTTTTCATTTTATTCCATTTTTTGCTTTCTATGTCATAGGCATTGGTGCTATATTTGACTCATAAAGACTTATGACAGCTCTATTTCATTGCAGATTATACCTTGTAAGAGAAAATAAGCTCCATTTTTGTTTAATGCTTTCTTCCTTGATTTCTACTTTGTGTGGAATTACAACTCTCACCACCCCTTCCCTTCCCCACCTTGTATGCTTTTGTCTAATATGACTTTTGACTATCCTTTTTATTTTCCATGATATGTTGTTAGGTGTATTTTTTTGTTTTTGAAAGAAACATACAGTTGACTTTTGATTTCAATCCAACAGAGGCTGTATACTACCAGGGGGTGCCAGCCTTCATCCCTTTTTGTCATAGCAGACATCTTTGCTCATCTCTGTATCTCTTTGGCCAGGTGTCGTTTATAGTTTTGCTCCCTTTCTTTCTACAGCCTGACCTACATATCATGTTCTCTTTGATGTTACAGTCTAAGTTGACTCAGAAAGAATCCAAATTCGTTTTCATAAACAAGAACAGAAGCAGTAAACGTTGAAAGCAAGATTATGACCCTCCGTTTTTCCTCTGACGTCCCTGTGTAAATGACTCATTTATCTAAATAAGTTTACAGGTGTGGATAAGGGAGGTGGGGGGAATTCCATGTGCTTTTGAGGCTTTGAAGTATCTGGAGAAATTGAGTCTTCATTATGTCTTATTGTCAGGCTTTTCCCCTGGGCAGAGTGGAGCAAATGTGACATTTATCTGAGAGTCTTTCCTGATAAATGCAGGATAGAAATTTCCCTATCCATTTTCTGGCGGCATTGATAAGCAAACTGCTCCCAGTGTATTTGGAAACAGGGGAGCATGCTCTCTTTTGTTTTCATCAGGAAAGGATTGATGACAGAGGAAGGCAACCTCACACATGTCCTCAGGGGAATTTCATCTCTGTAGCCTGTTTCTTCTTAGCCTATTGGCATTAGAGTGCCATGATTTCATCCCAACCCATGACTCCATCACTGTTACAGAAATCCCAACAACTTCATCTAAAAGGTTTCTTAAAACGATACCCTTGGAAAAATTATCAAACAAAAACCCATCAGGAAAAAAAATCTCACAATCCATTTAAAGGGATTTAAGGGAATTAAACTAAGCTAAATAATGAGAACAAGAATGTTCTATTTAAGCAGAACTAATAAGAGAAAAAAAAGGAAATGTTCCATCTCTAAGATTTTGTTCAAGGTTTCGAGAAACATGCTTATAATATTTAGAACTGATATTGCTGCAAGTGAAAGAAATGTACATCAACTGGTGTCAGACAGTTAGAATTTAAGTACAGACTAGTATAGCTAATCCAGGTGCTCAGATTGCATCACCAGACGTCAATGTCTTTTCACTGTGAACTTCAAAAGTTAACTTAATTTCCAGGTAGTATCATTGCAGGTTGATCTGACCAAATTCCAGGCATTTAACCCATTGGTTTCAAATCCAAGAGAAAAACATCTATTAACTAACAGACTTAGAAAATATAAAGGTTAAGCATTGAGTTTCAGTGAATTAATCTGGGTTCTCTGTACTTCCAAGAAACAGAAGTTCTGGGAGAAGGCAAATTAACAGATAATGAGGAGGACAAATCCCTCAGAAAACCCACTGTCCTCTCACCAGAAGAAGGGGTAACCAAAAGTCCTTCCGACAGTTTTAAAACCTATGGCATGAGCCCTTATATATTATTATAATATTATTTTAATTGGGGGATAATTGCTCAACATTACTGTGTTAGCTTCTGCCATACAGCAGTGTGAATCAGCCATAAGTTTTCACACGTCCCCTCGTCCCCTCACTCTTGAACCTTCCCTCCCCCGCTCCACCCTGTCCTGGTTGCCACAGAGCACCACGCTGAGTTCCCTGTGTTGTACAGCAGCTTCCCAGTAGCTATCAGTTTGATATATGGTAATGTACAAATTTCAGTGCCACTCTCAATTCATCCCACCCTCTGTGTCCAAAGTCTCCTCTCTATGTCTTCCTCCCTATTCCTGCCCTTCAAATATGTTCATAAGTACCTTTTTTCTAGATTCAATATATATGTTTTAATATATAATATTTGTTTTTCTCTTTCTGACTTACTTCACTCTTGGTAACAGGGTCTAGATTCATTTACCTCACTAGAACTGACTCAAATGTGTGTGTGTGTGTGTGTGTGTGTGTGTGTGTTTATAGCTCAGTAATATTTCATTGTATATATGTACCATACTTTATCCATTCATCTGTTGATGGACACCTAGATTACTTCCATGTCCTAACTATTGCTAAGTAGTGCTGCAATGAACACGGGAATATATGTGTCTTCTTCAACAATGGTTTTCTCAGGGTGTATACACAGTAGTGAGATTTCTGGACCATATGGCAGTTTAACGCCTAGTTTTTTCAGGAATCTCCATGCTTACTGTTCTCCATAGTGTCTGTATCAATTTACATTCTCACCAACCCTGCAAGATCATTCCCTTTTCCCCACAGGCTTCTCTTTAGCATTTACTATTAGCAGATTTTTTGATGATGGCCATTCTGACTGGGGTGAGGTCATACCTCATCGTAGTTTTGATTTACGTTTCTATAGTAATGAGTGACGTTGAGCACCTTGTCATGCGTTTGTTGACCACCTGCTGTGTTGTTAATATTATTAATCGCCGTGTAATAGGGAAGAACAAGTCTGACTTCATATCGAGTCCCTTTCTTTAACCTTCCTATTCTATTGCTTTTGCTACAAGTTAATCACTGAAGGAATGTTGCCTACAAGTTTAAACTACACAGAATGGCTCATCTCTGGGAACCCTGTCTGCCATGTAAAGAATGGTAAGCTAAAATAACTTTATTTAGTCCATAGGAAAAATCCTGACCAGGCTCACCTGTGAATGGCTGCAAGGAAGGAATAAATTAACACATTCTCTCAGGAGTCTGATCAGAACCAGAACTGTATCCCTCCCCTTTTAGTATAAAGGAAGCTTGAATTCTAACTCAGAAACGGTGGCTCTTTGGGACATGGGTATACCATCTTCTCTTTCCAAATAAAGTCGCTATTCCTTGCCCCAGCAACTGTCTCTTGATTTATTGGCCTGCTTTTCAGTGAGCAATGCAAGCTTGGACTCAGTAACAACTGTATTATATAGCTTCTTTTAACGAATTATCATTGGTCCAATGTTATTTTTATTCCTATTTTTATTATTTATTTCATTGTGTAACTGATTTAAATGCCCACCAATAGTCCTTTCATTTCACTTTTTTTGCCACTTTATATTATTATTTGCAGTTCTCACTTTAGCCACCTAGATTAGGAATTCAGCATTTTTAAAGGGATTTTTGAAGATGATATATTCCCTGAAGCCTTTTGTTATTAAGCAAATATTTCTGTTACAGTTTTGTGGAACATAAACTAACTTTAACATAATATTTATGCACCAAGTATATATTTCTTAAACTATCTTATCTTACAACACTACGGAGGAAAAATAAAAGGATGAAGTAATCCTACCTTTTACCTTGTTTTAGCTGATTGGATCAAGGGGAATATTAGTTACCAGCTTGTCAGTGACCAATTGCATTTCTTGTTTAACCCTGGAAAGACTGTGGGCAGCCACCGGGGTCAGCTGTCATGAAGGTCACATAAAAGTAGGGTCCAGGGTCAGATCCATGGCATGGCCACGTGGCATTGACTCCAAGGCTGTTGAAAACAAACACTATGACTATAAAATAGAAACTGACTGGTACAGAAAGAAAAAGAAAAAAGCTAATGTGAATTCAGGAGAATTAAATCCATCATTGTCTTATTTCTGGATATATTTCAAGTTTGGAAATGTGCAGCTTCATTACTTTTCCTTGCGATTTTTGTGTTGAGTCTTGTAGTTCAAAAAGGTACTTGACTACAACAATGAGTCATTTTGGCTTAAACATCATAGGCTTTTCTCATTATTTTCTGCCATCTAGTATTGCAGAGTCAAAGCTGAGATCAGCCTGATTATGTTGTATACGTTACTATAATTTTTATCGACCTGAATTTTCATGCAAACTCTTTTTGCCTGTTAAATTGTATATGTTTTCCAAAGTATATCAAGGCTGAATCTCTTTTTAGTTTATCATACTGAAATATAGGGCAGTTTTAAAATGTGTTGCTCTGTTATTTCATCTTTTCTTGTTACTTTTAGCTACAAGCATGATCATTACCTTTAAACCATATGTTCTGATCTCTCCTTCCTGTGTACATATGATCACCAATCTAAGAATGTCTTGTCTTTACATCATAGCTATTACTTTAAGTTACTTTTATTTGCATTCTAGGAAAGTGTTTCATGATTACACATCATAGTTTTAATTGTTTCAGTGTCAAATTTGCTCTTTAAAGCTGTCAAGGTTGTTTAAAGTTTTTTATCATGATGTTAGCTTTATTACTACCATATCACAACTAAAATGTATCTTACAATTAAAATATTGTGCTCTGGAGAGGAACTTGGAGAGTATAGTTAATCAAAAAGAGACAAGAAGGGACAATTAAACAATGCTAATGATGAACTGACTATGTTCACTTGTACAGAAATCAAGAAGCACTTACAATATCTAAAATTTCTAACATGTCTTTGTTCAGTCAGTATTATATTTTCTAAACTTGCAATCTACCTATTTTGACTCTCCACACTAAGAACTCTTCGACACATAAGGAAAAAACAGTTTTTGGTTATAATCACTTGATCTCTGGAATGAAGCTTGAATTTTTAGTAATGATGCTCAAGCATAACACACCACATTCCAGATGACCAAAATATTATGCAAAATGAGCAATCAAATTACTTAATGTCATTAACATAGATTCAGAAAACACACGTGTATCAGCATCCTAAAGACAGTTGACTCTTGAACAGCCCAGATTTGAACTTCATGGATCTGCTTACACATAGATTGTTTTCAGTGAATACATGTATGCACTGTGAATATATTTTCTCATCCTTATGACTGTCTTAATCACATTTTCTTTAGCTACTTTAACTGTAAGAATACAATATATAATACATATTTGTTGTTGTTCAATATACAACATATGTGTTAATTGACTTTTATGTTATGTGTGAGGCTGCCAGTCAACGCTGTAATTGGTAGTTAAGTCTGGGGGAAGTCAAGTTATGTGTGGATTTTTAACTGTGTGGAGCGTGAAAGAAAGTGAAAGTAAAAGTCGCTCAGTTGTGTCCGACTCTTTGTGACTCCATGAACTGTAGTCCATGGAATTCTCCAGGTCAGAATGCTGGAGTGGGTAGCTTTTCCCTTCTCCAGGGGAATCTTCCCAACCCAGTCATTGAAACCAGGTATCCTGCATTGCAGGTGGATTCTTTACCAGCTGAGCCACGACGGAAATCCAAGAATACTGGAGTGGGTAGCCTATCCCTTCTCCAGCAGATCTTCCTGACCCAGGAATCGAACTGGGATCTCCTGCACTGCAGGTGGTTTCCTTACCAACTGAGTTCTCAGGAAAGCCCTGTGGGTGGGGTGAGCACCTCTAATTCTTCAAGGTGTTCAAAGGTCAACTCTATATGTTACTCAAACTCATTCTAAGTATACAGATGTGTAATAAAATAAAAAACATATATGAAATAGCAACAACCAATATGTGGTCTTAACTCAGTGAGTTCACAGTTTACTGGTGTAGAGTGATAAAACTAGGTTTAATGTTATCTTGTTGTTATTTAGTCACTAAGTCATGCCCAACTCTGTTATCCCATGGAATGCAGTCTGCCGGGATCCTCTGTCCATGGGATTTCCCAGGCAAGAATACTGGAGTGGGTTGCCGTTTCCTTCTCCAGGGGATCTTCCCGACCCAGGGATCAAACCCTTGTCTCCTGCATTGGGAGGCAGATTCTTTACCCTTGAGCCACCAAGGAAGCCAAAGTTATTTTCAAAATGGTAAACTGGCAATAGGAACAGAGAATGATAGGCATACAGAATGAGGAAGATGCATTAAAGATGGGAGGGACATTATCTTCTGCAACAGTGAGTGGTTTACTGTGTGCTGTCTCTAAGGTCTTGGCCTCTTCCATTACTAGTCCCTTTAATTATTCAGTGAGTGGTAAGTGTACTTTCATTGTGTGCAAATATTTACATGATCTCCAAAGTGTGATGAAATTGAGTTTTTGAAACTCTTGACTAGGAAACATCTAAGGCAAAATGGTACTCCTGGTCCGTGGCTCAGATAAGAATCTGGGATGTGTAAAATCCACATTATGGATTTATGCTATTAAATTCAGAGAGTAGAGACTGCATTCTTCACCCACAGGCTTTCCATTTGTCAACTCTGACAAGGACTGATCAACATATCCAATTTGCCTTCCTTCTAGGATTTTTATTTTAATCCAGAGAGAAACACTGGTGTACAAGTGAGTGAATAATATAAACTGTGTTTATCTTAATTTGCTGATACCTGCTGGAACAATTTTCTCTTTTTCATCTCAAGTTAATCAGTATGAGTTAAGAATTAAGTGTGTGTAAACATGTTAAAGAGCGGAAAGAAATATAAAATTTATAACGGGAAGACATTCCACTAGCTGCATTAGAGAAAGGAGGAGACACAATCAGAAGTAGAAATATTATCAAAAGATAGAAGAGGAAATTATAACATGTGAATGCTGGCAGGCAGAGATGCACATATATAATACATGTGCATAAAATTTATTTGGAAAATCACTATGCCTTTTTCCTTCTGTGTAGTTACAATGGTTGTGTGGTTTATTGTATTTGGTGACTTTTTCTTAAGTTTTCTAAAAAATCAATGTACTTTTTACAACAAATGCTATAAAGAGAAGTGGGTAAAATAATGCAAATTTACATTCAAATTCTTACCCTTTTACTTACAGATTGGATAACCTAGGAGAACTTAACTTTTAAAATAAACATTCTTATGGGATGCCCCTGGGGGTCCAGTGGTTAAAAATCTGCCTGCCAATCAGTGCAGGGAACAAGTGTTCAATCACTGGTCCTTGAAGCTCCCACATGCCACTGAGCAACTAAAGCCTGTGCACCCAGCTTGCTGAGCCCATGCTCCGGGGCCCTCAAGTACTGAACTCTACATATCCAGAGCTCACGCTCTGCAACAAGAGAAGCCGCTGCAACCAGAAGCCCATGCATCGCAAGGAAGACACAGCACAGCCATTAATAACCAAGTGAAAATAAAGATTCTCAGACTCACGTCACAGGAAGAATTCTTTGAAATATTTCCTGTTCAGTACCTAACAATACAGCTGGTAAATAAGAGGTAATCAATAGTTTTTCTTTTCTAAACAGAAATACACACATATCCTCACCACCACCCTCTCCACACACAAGCACACACCCAGATTTCCACTTCTCGTTCCCCAAAGCTCCTTTCCTATCTGAGTTTTATCACTATGTGAAACCACTGCCATATGGAGAACTACCGCAGCTTGGAGAACTGCATTCTGATGCTTGCTCTTCTGCTTTAAAGCCATGTTAAAATTTTAAAAGTACAGTTATATGCGAGGCATGTATTAGAATGATGTGGAGTCTTTGAGGTAAAGATGATACTTTCAATGCAAGCAAGATAATCAAATCTCATCATGGAATCCTTTGATCTTTGATTCAAAAGAAAGGATTATTTTCTCTGTATTAGGGTGATAAAGACTCAAAGACATCCCCTTACCCAGTAGTAACATGAAGAGGAGTCATAGAAGCAAGATGGTTAAATACATAGGTCAGTAGGTAGTTGGCTAGATAGATGCTAAAATTAAATTCTCATGAAGACAGTTCCATATATATATATATATATATATATATATATATATATATATATTAGAGGAGAGTATCCAAATACAGCTCTATTCCAGAATAGAGTTTGAATATTCTGCAATAAAAGGCTGATTAAGTTTCTTATGGATACAAATGGCCCCAACTTAAGATGGTTTGACTTAGAATTTTTCAACTTCGTGTGAGAGTCCTGTGAATTCAGTAGAAACCTTACTTCAAATCCTGAATTTTGATTTTCTCCCACTCTCTGTGTGTCCAGAGCTCTCTCAAGATGCTGGTCAGTGGCCTTGAGCTATAATTCCTGGTCAGCTACGTGATCACAGTGGTAAGCAGCTGATACACTCACAACCATTCTGTACCCACAGGAGTGTTCTATTTTTCACTTTCAGTCAAGTATTCAATAGATTGCATGAGATACTCAGCACTTTATTATAAAATAGACTTCGTGTTAGATGATTTTGCCCACTGTAGGCTAGTGTGCAAGTGTTCTGAGCAAATGGCTAAACTCTGCTATGTGCTCATAGCTTCAGTTCAGTTCAGTTACTCAGTCATGTCTGACTCTTTGCGACCCCATGAATCACAGCATGCCAGGCCTCCCTGTCCATTACCACCTCCCAGAGTTCACTCAGACTCATGTCCAGGGCAAGGCTAAACTATGATATCCAGTAGGTTAGGTATGTTAAATCCACTTTCAAAAGAGATTTCCAACTTATGATGGGTCTGTTAGGACCTAACCCCAAAGTAAGTCAAGAAAGATCTGTATACTATGCTGAGTAAGCAATATCTGCCTCAAATCTTTTTGTTTCACACTTTGTTGCTGAAAAAGTGTACATATGAAAACATGTATACAAAATCATATATATATATATATATATATATGGCTTAATCTAACATTTTCAATAAAAGTGTAAAATTTGAGACCTCTAAAAAGATAACATATCATCGTTATAGAAAGCAGGTCTTATTTCCTTATATAGAAACTGAAATATAAGTCTAGAAGTTACAATCAATTACGTGACAGTTTCCTAAAATCCAATAATCCCCTCATGTTCCCACCAAAGTTTGAAAACAGTGCTTTTTTTTCTTGGAACATGAATCTTCTTCCAGAAAGCAAAAATCGTGGCTAAATACAATTCAGATAAGTAAGAATTCATGAGAGCTTTATGATTTTACAATTACTTTGAATTAAGGCAAAAGGGGCATCTGCCATAAGAACCATAGTTTGGGACACAATGCCCCAAACTAAGGAGTGATTTTCTGAGGTCAGTGGGAGATCTTGTCCGAGAGTTGGTGCAAACACACTTCCTGATTCATGGTGTTCATCAAATGCTTCTCTTCCTTCTTCCACAAACCCACTGTCCCACCAAGTGAGTCATCTGATTCTATTCTGTTCCTAACGGATAAACAATAAGCAACATAAGAACACCAGGTCTTTAGGCTGCTTTGAGTAGACACCAGACACCCCCAGCTTAAATACACAAAGCTCAAGGCTGGCAGATACTTACAAGGCCACGTCTTTATGGAAGCTGAATCAAAAGCAGAACCCAGAGTGGGTGGGGAGACCCTCTTGAAATTCTCACAGGAAAATGTTTCTTTTCTCAGCAGAGTGCTTAGCTTTTTACCATGGTTTCTTTCCTGCCTGAATTCTTAAAATTCCCCGAATCTTTCTAAACCATTAGAAGACATCATTTATTTAAATCTTCAACTTGTCAGGGCAGGAAGTATTGTAAAGATATGTATGAAGGAAGTAGGAAGAGAAGTGGGGTGTGTGTGTGTGTGTGTGTGTGTGTGTGTGTGTACTTACGCTTGCAAGAGTAGCAAGTATGGAGAAGGGTCATCTGGTAAATGAAGAGAGCACAATTCAGAATGAAAGCTCCTGTCTTCTGCTTTTAAGTGGGAATATTTTAGCATTGATCAGAGATGTGCATCCCCTAGACACAGGCCTTCCAACATCAACACAAAGAAACTGTGTGTGTTGGTCGTTCGTCATGTCCGACTCTTTGTGACCCCATGCCTTCCAACATTAGCATAAAGGGACTGGGACAGAAAAAAATCTAATAAGCATTTCAATCCTGAAATTCTAGGATCCAAACATACAGATCTACAATAAACACCACTGAAAACATGAATCTGAACATACTGCAGGAGATAGGGAAGGACAGGGGAGCCTGGCGTGCCATGAGGTCACAAAGTGTCAGACACAACTTAAAAACCAAACAGCAACAGAAAAACATTTAACCACTAAGGACTTCCAACAACTGATATCCTAGTATTTTCTGGTAATAAACCAATGTGTTAGCTGTTGTCTGAAGTGAACCAGATCACAGGGCTTGGGCAGATGTGCTTGCTGGAAACACACTCCTTACTGCACACTGTCCTACTCTGCCCTACCCTATAGTTATTTGTAAACAATACTGATGCAATATTCGGGCATCAGAGAAAATATAGACAAGCATTTTTCATCTGAGAGCCTTTACAAGCCTCCTTCCTTCCAAGGATCTGCACTTAGCTAAGGAGGAAGATCAAGACATGGAATGGTGGAATTCCACCAACTGGTAGAATTTGAGGAGGAGGAAATTCAGGGTAGAAACTTTGGAACCAGAGAGATCATGGGTTGAATTTTGTTCTGCTGCTCACTGCATGTGAATTTGCCCAAGTTTGCTCATAGGCTTGCTAATGGGATTCTATGAAATAATCTTTGAATATTATTTCTTTACTTTCATGATCCTTGTAAAGGACAAGACCAAAATTTCTTGAATTGAATCAGCAAGAAATCCAACAAACAAAAAACAACTTTGTCTCCTCTACTCTTTGTATTTTAAGCAAATGCAAGTTCTACTGGACACGTTGAAAAGGCATGATAGCAAAGTAGAGCAATTGGAATTTTGATGGTAAAGAGCTAGAAGAGGAAACAAGAATTATCAGGACCTTTTCCACTCTAAATTCAATTAATACAGATGAATCAGTTTTCTTTATGGAAACACACACACACATACAATACAAAGAATTTATTCCTGGTGAAAGCAAATATATGAGTCTTTTGCAAATTGATGGTTTCTGTGGAAGTTTTTACAAATGTTCTTCATTTTATCACTGTAGAAACCACAAGAGGAATTTTAAAGAAGGAAGCAAGGATTGACTAGACACGCAGGCACTCTTAGATCTTGCAGTAATATACTAAGTGCTATTTTAATACATCAGAGCATTAGTCACATGAGAAGGAGATTCTTGAATGCAAAATGGCCAAGTGAAATAGAAATAAATAAAAGCTAACAGGACTTTAAAGACAATAAGGGATAAAATATCCTGTCCCATTTATAGGTTTTATACATGTATGGTGATTTTATTCTTTTGTTAAGTAAAAGTTTTAAAAGCTGAGATAAAAACTGTTCTCTTTTTTAGGGATCACTTCTCTTTTATTATCTGAAAGACACACAAAGTAATGCTTAGCATCTGAGTTGCCCCTTTATTTAACATTGAAGAGTCTTCTCTGCAGAGTGGAAAAGCTTCTGTAAGCAACCTTAAAAACAAGGCTTTTGAGATCTCTTACCCGCTGCAGTTTAGTTGGGATTCTCTGGTCTTATAAGAGGTATGCTTCATGTGTTTGTATGTTATGTTGATCATAGTTTAATGGAGGAATTATTAGAGTCAGAAAAATTTGGATTTGATCCTCAAAGCTTCCATAGACTGCTCTGTCAAGCTGGGAAGCGTATGAGTGCATAGATCTCTTGAACTTCAAGTTGGAAATCATGCAACCCCTCTAGGCTGCTCTTGCAAGAAGTGTATATAATGCATGTATATATAACACATAATGGGTGGTAGCAGAGTAGCCATCCTATATAACCTATTTGCTTTAATAGCTGAGGTCTCATGCAAAAAAATAAGCAGGAAAAAACTATACTAAGTGCCTGGTTATTTGGTATATTTTGGCATTATTTCAAAAACGTCTATATAACAACAATAACAAAACATCTGATAGCTAATCCTGTTTCCTCAGGTAAGTGATTGTGGCTATCCATTGCAGTCTATCAGCTCAGACTTGCAGACACTGAATCATTTTAAGTTGAAAAATATGTTGAATGCTATAGTAATTCTTCTGTTCATTGATGTTTCCCCAGTACCCATAGTAATACTGAGAACAGAATAGGCATCCAACAAATATTTGAAAATTCATATATGCTAATACCTAATTTTTATAATCTTCCTTAATGTAGACTCTGAAACAAGCAAACCTAGTTAGATTTAATTGCTATGTCTGACATTACCTTGAGCAAGCTACTGAATTTCACAAAGATTTCATTTCCTTATCTATAAACAGTGAAAACAAACCTCATCTCTTAAGAACTGCATATAAATAAGTGGTGCTGTCCCAACTCAGTCATGGCCAACTCTTTGTCACCCCATGGACTGTAGCTTGCCAGACTCTTCTGTCCATGGGATTTTCCTGGCAAGAATACTAGAGTGGGTCGCCATTTCCTTCTCCAGGGGAGCTTCCCAACTCAGGGATGGAACCTGTGTCTCCTGCATTGGCAGGCAGGTTCTTTACCACTGAGCCACCTGGGAAGCACAAATAAGTTAAATAATATCAAGCATTCCCACAGTACTTAAGAAAATAGTAAATCATCATTAAGTTAATATTATTACTTGCCTTTTTAACACTGTGGTGTCATTAAGTTAAATATTACTATTTGTCTTTTTAGCACTGTGTTGTCACCTATCAAATACATTATAGTAAATATCAGATATAGATCAATATTTGTTTTTCTGGAAACAAAAAAGAGAAATAAGGAAAAACTACCTTCAACATGAAATTTTGATAAGATGTTTGCTAGTCTTCCATTGAAAAGTAATTCAGTGTGTTGGCAAAGTTAATTTTTTGAATAAACACAAGTCAATATTTCTGCAGAAAAGTAGCAGCACACCCTGATCCTCTCTGATGAATCACAACAAAAGAAAAATTAGGAAATTTCAAAGTTGTGCATTTAAACATCCTACTAGTATTTCCTCCAAGAAACAGTGATGGTTGTATACGGAATTTTTTAAGGGGTCTAGATAACCTCAAAATCTTTCCAGTACACACTTGAGAGCCCATACATAAGATACAACTTATTTGTTATGAATGCTTAGCTTTATTTATCCAACTGGAGAATCTCTGGGATCTGATTATTTCTTGTAATCTTATTTGTTCCGCAGTTAAGATCCTTAACTCTTAAGGCAGAATGTACAGAATCTTTTCTGAAATGTACTAGTGTTTGTCAAAATAATTCCAAATCTTTAATGTTAACTTTCCTTTTCTCTGATCAGTTTCGATGTGTTTATATGAGCATCAGCTTACTAGTTTAAAATTAAGTTACTAGTCTCAAGTTTTCATTTTTAAAATAATTGTTTGCTGACTTCTTGCATTTTGTACTGTACTCTTAGATGATCAATCACAGTGACAGGCAGGGACTTTGTCATCACCCTGGAGTACTTTGAACAATCAATTAAACAAGAACATAAATAGCAGAGCACACAAGGATGTGTATGTTTTCTTTTGTAAGTCAATGTGAACCATCTGATTGTTCATATAATGTGACTGTGTATTTTAAGGAAATAATTCATTTCCTGTTGCCTGCATTTTGCTATTCATTTTGCAAGCTGGAGATGGTAATAACTGACTTGATTTCTTTAAGTTGAAGTCAGAACGATGACACTTGCACGTGCAACAGTTTCTGGAGAATGAACAATTTTTGTTAGTTGAGTTCTAAATTGATCAAGTGGAGACACAGTACATTTTAGTCCTATGCCAAAGGACGTTTACTTAGTCAGCCATCTTCAAATTTATCAGGCTCATGTTATACCACCGTATTTAAATTTACCATCCTTTTAGGAGAAATCATATCAGCACATCAAGCAGAGCCTTTTTCTTTCTTTTTTGTTTTTTTGCAAACATGCTTGTAGAGGCATAGTCACAAAGTCTGAACTACATTGCTAATTTATCCTAGTTGATAAAAAGTCTTTCTGCTCTTTGTTAAATGAGTTGAAATTTGAACTTGCATCTGTATTGTAACAAGATCCCCAAATCTATCTTAATTCCCCAAGCATATATAGTTCTCCCCAAAGCGTTATCATTTAAAGAAAATAGTTTAACCCAGTGAGTTGCTTATATTTTAGACCCTGAAGTATTAAGTATGAGAACTTTCAAATCCAAGCTTCTGTGAATGGATTTTTACATTATCTTAAGTCATAAGCGTCTATATATTGAGACTCAGCGTCTTGCCCCTTTCTCCTGTGTTTGTATGTAAATGTATTCTGAGCCTAATGTGTTTATAATTAATATTAAATGCCATGTGTTGGTCTTCTGTGCCATAATTAAGTACATCCGTGCCTTCCGAATTTCTCTGGCAGCCATCTCCGTGTTCACTGTCCTCCAATCAGCTTCTGCGAATGTAACCACTTAAATCTGATCCCACTGTCTGAACCAGTTACTCAGATAAAAGGCAGCCAAGATCTAAGCCCTGCTCCATGTGGGAGCCTCTTAATACGCTCCTCCGGAGTGGACATGGTTCCTCTTACTAGGAGTGTCTGTTCTTTGTTTCTTTCACTCATTCTTTATCTACTCCCATGTCTCCTCCTGGATTCTTGCAAGTTCTGTCTTAAGCGGGAACCAATTATGCAGAATTTAACCAAAGGCTTTCTGAAATTCAAACAGTCATAACATATGTACTGTTATTCTCAACACTGCTGGTACCACTTCAGATTGGAAAGGACGTTAAATAGGCAGATCTGCTTCTTAAAACTACATTCATCATTTCTGTCTTAGGCCCTGGGTTAAAAAATACTCATTATCAAGTCAACTCACTTTTAAAATTCTCAGTTATTAATATATATTTGTGCTGCATGATGCTCAATGAAATTGATCAGATTTCTAAAAGCTTTACTCGAGGGCTTTTCTTTGAATCACCTTTAGGCCAATGGATAATTCTGCTTTGTTCGTTTTCCTTCAGAGCAAAATTGTGATATCAGCATGTAAGTCATGCAAAATTCTTACCACCATGTGATATCAGTATTTAAAAAGCATTTCAAAAGTTCTGATACAGGTTGATATATTTACAGGACTATCCAGGTTTTACTTGTGACTACTCTTAGAAATAAGCTGGAAATTGGTAGTAATACATGTTCTTCAAAAGCAGTATTTTATTAAGCTTGTTCCATGGCTCCCCATTATGCTATCAATGAAAGCACGGTCACAGTTCATTTCATTCTTCACCATATCACAAAGGCTTTATTTGGAATCATTATGATGACTAAATCAAATTAGTTTGATTCAGGGACAGGAGTTGCAAGTGAGCATCTTTTGGCATTAAGTATCCAATAGATTTCCCAACTACTGGCTAAGAGCATTGGTGAGTACTTGATATGACTCTATGAACCCGAGAGACAATGTCATATTTATTTTCATCCTCAAACAATATTTTCAGTTGGTGTTAATTGATCTATTTTTCTCAGATGAAGAAATTAAGATTTGGAAAAGTCTTAGCCATCCGCATAAGGTCATACAGACAAACGATCAGAGCCTGCATGCAAACATCAGAATTATCTGAATTTGAACTACACTCTGAGCCACTGAATATACACCGCTCCAGAGAAGGTGGGTACAGACAGACACATGCCTACATACATGCAGATACACCCAAAAGAAATCTCATTCCTGAACTCCAGAGCAAGAACTCCTTTTCCATATAAAGTTGAAGGAGATCTTGAGATTTGTTCTGAGTTGGCTACTATGTTTTAGTGGGAAAGGGAAGGAAATTAGAAATGAGGGCAGAAACTCGATTATAGGAATTATCACTGTTTGTCACCAGACAATAGGTTGAAACTTTTTCCCCAGGATGTAAATATTTTGGGGCTTGCAAACCATGACATAGTCTCTATTGAAACTATCCCATGAAGCAGTTGCAGTAAAAGTCAGCCACTGACCAGAGTAAATGAATAGGTGTGACCTGCTGTGGCTCCCAGCACTGACCCCTAGGTGAGAATACACAACATACCATCTTTTACGAGAGCCTGGATTTTGTAATCAGGATGTAGGAGAAGGCAGAGGAGCAAAGTCATCACATTAAACTTATTTCATCGATTCTATGTTAAGTCCCTCAATCATGCTTTATGGACAGACTTTATTAAGAATAAAATCTTCACAAGGGAGCTCTGTTAGAACCAGCAGAGACCATTCCATGGCAACTAGGCTTCCATTCTGGTGATGAAAACAGGTATCTGTGTTTTTGGCTCTCAGAAGGGTAAAAAGGAGAGTGAACTTTGCTGAATATAGAGCTTCTCATCTACTAATAGTATAACATTTGGTGTGAGCATTTGGTAGTGACAAGTTCTGGAAGAAATTAGTCACGCATTTGCAAGAATCATTATTAGATTTTTGGAAGAAAGATAACATTAATGTGATGTTCAAGGAAAGGATCCCATGTGGAGATGCAGAAAGTTTAATGGAAATATTAAAAATTAGACTGTGAAATGGTGTTTGACAGCAAGCCTTTAAAATGGCCAAATTATAGGAAAAAAAATTGATGTAAGACCCATACAACAGTAAGTTAAGAACAGTTATGATTAACAAAGGATTTGAATCACTTTTTTGGATTTCATCAAATAAGTGGCTCTATAAATAAGATATACCTTTTGAGTAAGTTATTTCAAGTGATACACTTAAAAAAGACATGTATTTGGTCTTGTCCCTCTCAAAATACAGGTCAAGAATGAAGTATTTTGAGGTAGGAGAGGAAGACCAATGGGATTATTCTTATGTGACATTCACACATAAAAAATGTCCATGTGGCAAAGCTATTAGCTAACAGCAGTAACAGCTTCATAAAACCCTATCTTACATTTCCATTTCTGTGACCTCTTCCCCCTTTTCACCAAAGCAGACCTCTGCACCAATTAACTGTTGGTCAAGTAGTTGTGAATGCCTTATAGATTTCTCATTAGAGTAAATTACCCCTCGAATATTGACTTTTGCCAGGACAGCTTCTGCATAATATGAATCCATAATGCATGGAAAAAAGGAGAGACATTGCTTTGCCAACGAAGTTCTGTAAAGTCCAAGTTATGGTTTTTCCAGTAGTCATATATGGATGTGGGAGCTGGACCATAAAGAAAGCTGAGTGCCAAAGAATTGGTGCTTTTGAACTGTGGTATTGGAGAAGACTCTTGAGAGTCCCTTGGACTGCAAGGAGATCCAACCAGTCCATCCTAAAGGAGATCAGCCCTGGGTGTTCTTTGGAAGGAATGATACTAAAGCTGAAACTCCAGTACTTTGGCCACCTTATGCGAAGAGTTGACTCATTAGAAAAGACTGATGCTTGGAGGGATTGAGGGCAAGAGGGAGAAGGGGACGACAGAGGATGAGATGGCTGGATGGCATCACTGACTCAATGGATGTGAGTTTGAGTGAATTCTGGGAGTTGGTGATGGACAGGGAGGGCTGGCGTGCTGCGATTCACGGGGTCGCAAAGGGTCGGACAAGATTGAGCGACTGAACTGAACTGAACTGAGTGACAGAACTGAACTGAACTGAATGCAGGAAAGGGATGATATTCCTGACATTTGCCTGACTTGACATTTATACACATAAAACCATTCAGAATTATTATTTTTGCATGTGTGAGAGTTTAGTTTTATGAGAACATACAGATGTTTCCATTTCACCTAGAGAAAAAATATCTGCTATATAATATTGAAGATAGGACTTAATTAAACCCATCAGATGATAAAGAAACAATGCTACACTTCACATGACTTAGCTGCAGCTTTGTCCTTGACCCTTTGCCCCACTCCCCCAGCACCCTATGGGTTTCTT
This sequence comes from Ovis canadensis, assembly GCF_042477335.2. Taxonomy (NCBI): domain Eukaryota; kingdom Metazoa; phylum Chordata; class Mammalia; order Artiodactyla; family Bovidae; genus Ovis; species Ovis canadensis. Next base: position 106,467,961 of record NC_091251.1, read on the forward strand.
CCATGGCCTTTCCCCTCTTTGAAGTCAGTGGGGGCACTGAGCTTAAAGTCACCCAGAGTACAGAGGTGCACAAGGAGAAGGCTATTTGACTTTCTGCCCTGGCAACGATCATGGGGTGGGTGAATTAGTAAGCAGAAAGAAAAAATTCTAATCTTGGTTCCAAATGCAAAGCAAGCATTTTTTTTCTTTCTTTTTTGAAGCTCAATATTGTTTTCTTTACTTTTTCTTTTTTTAATATTTTTTGTTTTTACCTTTGCCCTTCCTGTTTCCAACAGAGGTTGGAAGTACTTAAAACTCTTCAGAAAGCATGTTCTGTTGATATTTCTAACAGGGACTGGAACAGAATGTATGACTTATGAACTTCTCCCCCTTTGATGCACTCTCACTTAGGCTGGAAGTGCAAAGCGTGAATGTATCAGGCTTACATTATCTCTCAAGGGACTTCCAAGATCAAGGAGTCACTGATGGGGATTTCAAAAGATGAATAACCAAGCAGACTCCTTCAGTGTGCATTAACACTTATAATTAGGAAAGGACATTACTCGTGCTTTTCTTAAAGCAGAGATTTTTAATGCACTTCTTTAATTGTACATGAGTTTCAACAAGTATCATTTATTAAAACATTTTGAAACTTTACAAAGAAAGATATTTTATAGACTCTTACTATAATGGCCCATCACTACATCTTAATTAGCTGTTAGTATTTATTAAACATACAATTACTATCTTATTGAAATAAAAGCAGATTGTCAATTAGAGAAACTTAATATATTATACTTTGGCTAGTTAATAATTTAATATCAACCTCTCCCTTGCTTTTCAGCAGATGAATAAAAATTTAATTACTGTATATTAAAAATTTCTGGTTAGTTTACTTTTATTGCACATAGGATTTACTTTCCCTTTTAATCTTCTTTGACTTTCGTGGGCCTACATCAATCCACCTGGTAACTTTTCTACCACATCAGACAAAGACATTTCCCTTGGTTCTATGCCTGACCTGATAGATGGATTTTGACTGCAACCAACTGAATCTATTGCAGTTCCGGAGATGTTAATTGAACACTGTTCACGTGTAAGAAATGATGCTAAACCTTTTAGGGAATAGAGAAAGAGGCCCTAATGTGACTAACTGTGCTGATTTGCCCAGAACTGAGGGGCGCCTGGGAATAGGACTTTCAGTGCTAAACCTGGAAAACTTCTAGGCAAACCAAGACAGGCATTTTACCCGAACTGAAGTCCTCTCGTTAGGAAACTTTCTCAAGTAGAAAAAGACAATGAAATAAAGAATACATGATGCCATATTAACCTTTATTAGATGACCAGCAATACAAATAGGTATATATTGGCTCTAAGTGGCCAGAAGAGATGCTTCTACAGCAGTTTCTGTTCATATTGATAATAATAATCATGATTTTACCGTATCTGATTTTAATGTAAAACTTCATAGAATATATGATACTTATGGGTGCTCTTAGAATTCTGAAGTTCTGAGCAGTTTAAAAAGCTGCATTAAGTTCTCCTTAACTTAGGGCTAGAAATTTCCTGATGCTAGAAATGGTAAACCTAGAGACTATAAGTTACACCTTCACTACCTAGTGCTTTATGTTTTTCAGATCTCTTTATGCGATTCTCTCGGTACTGTTGCTTGAGATACACGAATCAATGCTTCAAATAACAACTCCATAGGATATTTCCATCTTACATACAGAAATACTGAGGCATAGGGTTAAGTAAGTGGTCCAAGTATGAAAGTATAAATGGTAGCCAGGATGTGAATGTCACTAGTCTAGCTTCAAAGCCCAAGGTCATAACCATAATTAGTACCTGCCTTCTTGCAGCAGCACTTGACTTTGGTGTTACAGTTCTTATTATTCAATTTAATTGAAACAATAATAAAGAGGGTTATCCCACTCTGATTGCTAGCACGACAGGCGAGGTCAGGTTTGAACAAGCCTTCTATAGCAATATTCACTCAATCAACATGAATATGAGCAAACTTCAGGAGAGAGGAGAGGGGAGAGGAGCTTGGCACGCTACAGTCCGTGGGGTTGCAAAGAGTTGGACCTGACTTAGAAACTAAACAACAACAAGCCTAACGTCAACCCATATAACAGAATTTACTCACTTGCCAAGTTACAAACCAAGTAGAGTCGGGGAATCAAAGGAACGAGGGGAAAATGATCACTTCCTTGGCACTTACACTCTAACAGGGAAAGGAAATGTAAGTTTCGATTTGTTTTCTTTTGGATTCATTTATCTTTTTTTTTTTTTAAGCTGTGATATCAAACAGATGTAAGCTTCACTTGAAGAGGGAAAAAAATACATAAGTAAACAAAGGGTTTCCACTGCAAAGCAGGTGAGCAAGATTTAGTGTTCCATCTATGTGACTTCTGGGCTTCCCCGGTGGCACAGACGGTAAGCTGATGGCTACTCACTCCAGGATTCTTGCCAGGAGAATTCCACAGATGGGGGTCCTAGCAGGCTAGAGCTCATGGGGTAACAAAGAGTTGCACGTGACTGAGTGACTAACACTTTTGCATTTTCACTCCTCGGTATCCATTCCCCTTCATCATTCAGGAGGCGGGGTGAGCTGGAACTGGGTTCTAACCAGTGTGGCTTAGGAATCATTGCTAGAGATTCAAAGGCCATAGTATCTGTGTTCACATCTGGGTGAAATAATGGAGAAAGATCTCACAGATCTGGTGGCATTTGATGTGGGCCTTAAATCATAAGCAGTATTTCTCTGATTTTACTTAGGAAAGTAGTTTTATTTTGTGGGGATGGTCAGCAAGAAAAGCCAGCCATTTAACAAAATCAGGACATTTGTACTGAGAAATCAAGACCGAAAATGGTGTGAGGTTATAAAATGGCTTCCTTATAGATTTCCTGAAGAAAGAAAAACAGCTAAAAACAGGTAAATCAAAAGGAAGAAGCTGAATAGTCCTCAAGATAGTCTCAGTGTATACGAAATTTTACTCTCACTGGGATGTAAAATGACAGTCACACGAGTCTTTTCACAACTACAGTATAAATAATATTAATGATACTCTTAAACTATTAGAAAAAATTTAAAAATCAGTCAGATTTCATCTTGTTATTTTAAAAAATTATAGAGTCCTATCAAACTACTTAGTATATCTAGATGAGAATCCACTTAAATGTATATAATGAAAAAATAATGCAAAACACAGCTAAATTCTATGCCATATTGGCAACATTTGCAGTCTTCTGCAAGCTGTCAGAAGTAGGTAATGGGGTGGCATGAATATTTGTATCCTGACTACTTCCTTATTTAAATGACAAAGTCTCCATTACACACTAAAAATCAAGGTGTGCCATTCAAATCCCAATTTATGTATCTGGTCATTTTCCAACCACAATCACCAGAACAGAAAAGCCAAGGATTTTAAGATGAATTATTATATCTAATTGAGTTTTATTTATTAATCTGGAGAAGATTAAGTAGAGAAGTACGTAAGAGAATTTAACTTAGGTATCAATAATCTGATTTCAGAATATGCTGTACATATTTGACAGTTTGAGAATTTGGCTAATCAGGATAAATGTTAATACTTGCAATTCCTTTTTACAATGTGTTAAGTGACCAGTCAGGGCTTCTCTGGTGGCTCAGCTGGTAAAAAAAGAAACCTGCCTGCCAATGCAGGAGATGCAAAAGATGGAGGTTTGATCCCTGTGTCAAGAAGATCCCTGGAGAAGCAAGTGGCAAGCCACTCCAGTATTCTAGCCTGGGAGATCTATGGACACCCATTCCAGTATTCTAGCCTGGGAAATCTATGGACAGAGCCTGTCAGGGTGCTGTCCATGGGGTCACAAGAGTTGGATGCAAATGAGCACTCTGGGGCCAGGTGATTAGTCTAACCCCCTCCTGTATTCTTGCCTGGAGAATCCCATGGACATAGGGCTGTTCAGAGTTGGACACAACTGAAGCAACTTGGCATGGCATGGCAAGTGATTGGTTTTGCAACTTTACATCAAAGTCCAGTAAATTTTATACACATTAACAAATTATTTAAGAGAATACCATATTTCTGAGGGCTTCCTTGGTGGCTCAGATGGTAAAGAATCTGCCTGGAATGCAGCAGGCCCAGGGTTCATTCCCTGGGTCAGGAAGGAAGAACCCCTGGAGAAGGGAGTGGCTACCCCCTCCAGTATTCTTTCCTGGTGAATCCCATGGACAGGTCAGTCTGGCAGGCTACAGTCCATGGGGTCACAAAGAGTCGACACGACTAAGCGACTAACACTTTTCACTTTCATATATATTGCATCTATTTGATTTACAAGATTTACTTTAGTATTAGGGACAGTTTATAGTCACTTGAATAATTCAAGTTCCATAAAAGAAACTATAATCAATCTATAAATACATTTCAAAATGAGAAGTATATTTAACAGTTTTGTAAATGGGGGAAAAACTGTATTAAGGCATCTTAAGAGTGATTATTATCATTTGCTAGACTTACTAACAGAGATGAAAAATAAAGCAGAACAGAAAACTAAGGTTAGGATATGTAATATCAGTAAATTTGATATTGACTATTCAAGACAAAATGTGAACAGAAAATCCTCCCTGAGAGCATCAATACTTACATTGGCACTAAATAGGTGAACTCAATTCACTACAAATAAAATTACTTTCTGTGATAACTTGGTAACCACGGAACAATTTAGAGACAGAGAGGTAGTGGCACTATATAAATAAATAAAAAGAATCAAAAGCTACTCTGTGATGGACACTCCCAGTCAACTGAGGGAAAGTTGATATTTTACCAGGCGTCATGCTGATTTCTCAAGCGTCTTAGCCTTTGGACAACAAGGAATTAGAATTCTGAGGGAAGTCAGGGTGAATATTGCTACACGGAAGTTTCTAAGGCTTAATGGACCACGCCATACCCTGCATAATAAGTGTCATTAACTGTCTTTCATAATTCTCATGCCACCTCTAAAAACAAAGTGATTGAGATATATCACACGGTAATTAAGAAGCGGATGATGATTCTGGCTTTAATTTCATTTGATTGAAAAGTTATGGCACTCAAACCTGAAAGTAAGGGGGGGCCATGTAGTTAACACTGCATTAGCATTCAGTCCCAGGTGAGGAGCAGGGTGGGGTGCGGGCTGGTGTCTGCAGCTTATACTGCCATCATCCGTTACTCCTCACGGCGGCCAGAGGAGCCCTACTTCTACGATATTGTGAATGATGGAATGGTCTCCTATCATTATAAACATGGTTGATAAGGAGACATATTGGGCTGGTTTTACTCAATAGCTCCAGAGCCCTCATCGCCTAATGGTATAATTTGACAGGCAAATTTGAAAGCCATTTTATTTCCTCCACAGTTTGGATCCCTCTGGAGGAAAACAAACTCCACACACTTTCGGCCTCTGCAGAGGCAGAAGTCCTCATTTGTGAGAGCCACATCAAGGCACCGGTTGGGGATTTTCTTCAAAATGAAACATTTGCGGCCAGTTGACATTGCAGAAGGTTGGGTCGAGCAAACTGTATCAAGAGGGAAGTGTTTGCTGACAGTTTGACAAAAGTACATGTTGCTTTTTCTTTACCAGCGGAGAGGTTAGGCGTTACACTACCACTCCCAACGAGACCTTGGGGTATTGCCTAACTATCCGTTCACAGCTTTCACGGTGATGAATGAGGTCTTAGCAGATGCCTTGCAGAGAGGGTTAAAGAAGAATAGATTCCTCATACGTCTGCCCTTTCCCCTTCAGGTTGGCCCAGGCAGATGCTTAGAGACAGAATGGTCTGGGCAGTTTAATGAAACCCATCTGCTTTGGCAGTTAACAGAAAAGTCTTTCAGAAGCTCTTGGAAAGCAAACGCAATTTAATTTTAAAAAGTCATATATAAGCATGTGTTATTATATATTTTACACACACACATATGCACATATAGCAAAATACGTACTTATTTACTCCAAGGATAAAACTTTCATTTTCTGCAATCCCAGTTGGACGGATATATAGCTGTATCTACATCCCTCACTACACAGTTTTGACATCAATATATGGTTGTGTTGATTGAACATAAAGGAAACTGAACCAATGCAAATCCAAAACATTTTTGTTAGGTTTGCAAAACAGCATAGGGAATTTTACAGCAAAACTTAATTTATTGAAAATATCTGAATATTCTGACAGCATGAGGTATTGATATCATACTGAATGCTTCCTTTCTCACAATGCCTTCAAGACTGGTTTTCACATACAGCTGAAACTGAAAAAGAAGGGGTAAAATCATTATTTCAGCCCACATTAAAAATCATAGGCGATGTCTGAAAGAGATTTATTCTATACACAGTGGCTTCAACACCCTTTTATGCCATGTGAACTATTTTTGTTTGAATTCGGCTTACATAGAAAGTTATTTAGTTAAAAACATTTTCATTCATGTTCAGAATTGAGTATACTGTAAAATACAGATAAACATATATATTTGTCATGTATACATATTTCCTAATGAAAGAATAAAACATCCAGAGAAATACTAGTGAAATTAGAAAAGCAAAAAGCATTAGTTTTGTTTAATATTTACATATTGAAAGTTACAAATTTTTGATGCTTCATGACATTTCTTAAATAGTTACCAATAATGGGCCAGTGCTGCCAGGCAAATAATATTTTTTTTATAAAGATAAATATAATGAGTTGATATATTGTAAATAAATTGAAATTTTAGGGAAGAGCTCTTAAACCAATTCCTATTTTATTAAATTTATTTTTTATTGAAAATATTCTTCATATAATGAAAGTCTTTTTTGAAAAATGTTCAGTCCTTTTGAAATTATGCCAAACATTTTTCAAATATTTATGAAGGATAACATGGAGGCTAACCTGGGGGTTATTTAATTTATAGCAAATACATAATTTTAAACTATTAAATGATATGCTTATTCTTCTTTATGAAGAAACAACTCATAATATCAGTTTTAGAACATGAAATCTCATCTGCATTAAAGCATTAAAAAAGCAGTTTAAAACCAAATAATTGAATTGAAAACTTCCATGCTAAAACAATTTGAATAGAAATAAGTTATAAAAACTCCAGAGACCAGCTGCTGCTGCTGCTTAGTCGCTTCAGTCTTTTCTGACGCTCTGCCACCCTATGAACTAACTGCAGCTCACAAGGCTCCTCTGTCCATGGGATTCTCCAGGCAAAAAGACTAGAGCAGGTTGCCATGCCCTGCTCCAGGGGATCTTCCTGACCCAGGGATCGAACTTGCATTTCCTGCATTGCAGGCAGATCCTTTACTGCTGAGCCACCAGAGAAGCCCACGGATATCATAATATTTGTTTAAAACAGTGGTTCTTAAATTTTAGAATGCACCAGAATCACCTGGAAGGCTTTATAAGCAGACTGCTGCACTCCAGCCTGGAATTTCTGACTCAGTTGGTCTGCACTGGAACCAACCACATGCCTTTTCTACAAGTTCCCAGGTGATGCTAAAGCTGCTTGACTGAGGGCTATGCTCTGAGAACCACACACTTATACTATCAATTTGATCTTTGAATGTGAATTCACTGCTACTAATAAAAGAACAAAAATATGAAATGATAAGAAAGGAAATGTTCATTAAAAAAAACATTAGAAAGAAAGGAAAATGTTAATCATAAAGAAAGGAAAATGTTCTTTCATCTGTTTGAAAATTGGCTTTTTTTGTTTGTTTTCTTTGGTTTACTTGTCTTCTTTTTGCTTGCCCAGCAACCTAAAGAGGAACCAGGAGATTGGAGGGGGAAACATGAAGAGGCAATTTATTTATATTTATAGCCACTGACCTTGCTGTAGAAGAGTTTTTCAAATCTCACTCAGCCTTCTTAAGTCATGAAGCTTTCTTCTTTTCCGTTGCTGTGACTTACTGAGATGTAATAGTAATTTTATATGGATATTGTATTGTATCCTTTATAATTTTTTATCATCGCTCTACAACAGAACACACTTTGTATTATAGTGATAGAACGCCTTGCAAAAGCTCTCTCTTTTTTTTTTTAACTTAAGCAAACATTATTTGTCTAAATTTGTTGGGACATTCTTAGCTCTCTAATTTGTTTCTGTTACAAATTAATATAAATGTAAACAGCCCTGGTGTTTCCTCTTCATGACAGGGATTTCCTGGGATAGTCACAGTAGGCTTTACTCTGCAGGTCTTACAATTATTGCTTGCTGCTTCATTACCCGGGGTATCAAAATGAAGCATCATGTTTGGATAATAAGGAACTGCTTTCATACCTGGTCCACAAACCAGCGTAGCCTCCTTCTCAAATGAGAGCAAATGTGAGCTCCTTCTTCCTGCTTCTTCTCTCATGGCATCTGAACTTGAGCGCCATCACAATAAGAGGGTGGTTTTCAGAAACCCTGGGTCCTAGCCTAGCTCTCCCAACAACATAGACACTCAACGGGAGGAGACAATATAAGAATGACCAAGCATCCTTTTTATATATTTAAAATGATCATCTTTTTCTATGTCCACCCCCTCCTCTTTCTGGCAGAAGACTGATTTGCATACACTCCCAGAGACTCATGCGCTGTTTGGGGATGTCCCTCAACATCCCAGAGATGCACTTTCCTTCCTTGGGTGGCTCTGGGCACACTCTCGACTGGTTTTCAAATTCCAAAGGGAAAGAGTCCGTGGTGCCAAGTAAAAGCAATTCAATCATAATCAGAGCTTAAAAAAAAAAAAAAGAAGAAACGAAAAATTTGTTTGAAATTAAAGCTCTTTGTGCTTCTTCAGCCGGAGAAGGCAATGGCACCCCACTCCAGTACTCTTGCCTGGAAAATCCCATGGATGGAGGAGCCTGGTAGGCTGCAGTCCATGGGGTCGCTAGAGTTGGACACGACTGAGTGACTTCACTTTCACTTTTCACTTTCATGCATTGGGGAAGGAAATGGCAACCCACTCCAGTGTTTTTGCCTGGAGAATCCCAGGGACGGGGGAGCCTGGTGGGCTGCCGTCTATGGGGTCGCACAGAGTCGGACACGACTGAAGCAACTTAGCAGCAGCAGCAGTGCTTCTTCAGCATCAGGCATAACCCCCGATGCCTAGTTACAGCAGGTACAAATCTCAATATACAAGCAATGCCTAGAAAGGAAAAAAAGGCCAGCCTATTAAAAAAAAAAAAAGTTCACTCATTTTTTTTTCACTCATTTTTAATTTATAGAATGTCTCACTGACTGCCTTTAAAATATTTTGTAAGCTGGTGAAGTTTGACAACATCAGGAAATATGCTAAGTTCCTCATTGGCCTTATACATTGATTCCTGGCCCCAGGAAACAATGGAGTTTTGAGGGGGTGTTTTGTATCAGAAAGTTCTTATTCATTCAGAAAGAATCTCCCCAAATTTTTCTTCCCAAAAATATATTTTAAAAGATTCTGGCAAACGATCCTATCATTCAACACGTGTCATATAGTGGTAGTCTGTACATTTCCCCCATGGATCCTCTTGTCGTCTTGATCCTTTGATGAAGTACAGTTAAAGTCTCGGCAACCACCGACACTTAACAGGAGAGAAGAGCATTTTGAGAGACCCAACATTTTCACCATTGGATCTATTTAGGGAGGCTGTACAGAGCCCCTGTTCCCCTAATCTCCTACTGATTTCCAATGCAAATACTGCCAGCCAGGCTCATGGCCACAGGATTTAGTTGCTCACTTCACTGAAAACCATGTCAATGCAAATTCAGAGGATAAACCAGCATGCAAATCCCCAAGGCCTCAGCAAGTTATAATTCAGCCACAGAATATTAGCAAAACAAGGTAGCAATTATGCAAGAAATCAGCTGAAAGGTTATTTTTAATTTAAAAATTTTGCATCTTCACAGCTGGGAAAAATGAAACCCTGCCTCTTCTTTCTTGTAAAACCCACCCAGTAGAAGCCAAAAGACGCAGGGTACATGATCACAGGTGTGTTGTAAGATGAGTTACACATACACACACACGTCAAGCAACAGTAAACAGACCGTTTCAGGAAGGGTAAAGAGACTTCTGGTGAGATTCAATCGTTTTATTTTCTTCCATTTTTTAAAAAAACTCATTTTTCAAAGATCAGAGCATAATTGCTGTCCAGTAAAGAAAGAGAGATGTTTGAAGGTAATTGCTGCTGCTGCTAAGTCACTTCAGTCATGTCCGACTCTGTGCGACCCCATAGACGGCAGCCCACCAGGCTCCCCCATCCCTGGGATTCTCCAGGCAAGAACACTGGAGTGGGTTGCCATTTCCTTCTCCAATGCATGAAAGTGAAAAGTGAAGGTGAAGTTGCTGAGTCGTGTGAGACTCCTAGAGACCCCATGGACTGCAGCCTACCAGGCTCCTCTGCCCATGGGATTTTCCAGGCAAGAGTATGGGAGTGGGGTGCCATTGCCTTCTCCTGAAGGTAATTAGCTCTGGGCAATTTTTTCACCCTCAATTTTGAACTTGTCTCTGGTCTGACAATTTCTCTTCAATTCCACTTTTAGGTGCTGTTGCTAAGGTCACTTCAGCTGAGACAGGCAAAGACAGAGGTTCTACTTTTTATCAGCGTGAGGACCTATTTTCTGTTCAGAAAAGACCAAAGGTAATTTATGACTGGTAGAGCTATTTGGCATGATGGTAAGAAGTTTGCCTGCAATGCAGGAGACCTGGGTCAAGGGAAGATCCCCTGGAGAAAGGCATGGCAACCGACTCCAGTGTTCTTGCCTGGAGAATCCTATGGACAGAGAGGCCTGGCAGGCTACAGTCCTTGGGGTCACAGAGAGTCAGACATGATTGAGTGACTCTCACTTTGTCACTTTTCTCAGTTTATTTCATCTAGGTCTGGAGAATGAGCCTGTGCTGTTTCTCTAAGAAGTCAGCTCTCACCTGTACAAGATACCCCGGGCACCCTGCATTACGCATGAATCGGGAGCAAGCTAACCACATGTCCCATTGCAGTAGTTTCAGGAGCCAGAAAGACAGGCACCATTTTGGAAAGGGGAGAAAGGGTAGTTGTGTGGCTCCATTTAGGAATGGCTGGAGTTTAGGAAGGCAGGGAGCAGGCTTGAGAACTAAGGGGTCATCAGCCTGGTCTGGGTGAGAGTGCTGGGTAAACGGACAAGTTACTAAAGTTTTGGATCCCCAGGTATTCTGCCTGAGGTGTCTAACTCCTGTTTCTCAATGTATGCCCAGCATCAACAACACTCCAAAATCTCTGAATGAAAACCCCCTTTGAAGCAAAGTTTAAGATGATTGTAGTCACGTTAAAATTTGACAGTTCACTTCAATACCATACAGCAGGCTTCCCATAAATGATAACATGATTAATTTGCTTAGTACCAACTGTGTCCCTGATCCTATGGTAGGTTCAGTGGCTATAAGAGAAGCCAGAAATGAACGTTGGCTTTTACTCCTGTAGTAGGAGAAACAGAATCTCCTAAAGGAAAAGCCTAACTGCAGATTAAGATAAGTGATCTACAGACATGAAGGCAGCCTTATGATCATAAGACATTTACTTCAGCTGTGGTGTCACAGTAGCTACGTGTTAACTCTTCAAGTTCGTCTTTAACTCTGTTCACAGAAATCCCCTGCCATTCCTTCTTTCCCAGAGCATTTTGATCTTCAGATCTTATGTGCTAACCAGTTTTGCACTTCTGAATACACATTAGATCCTGTTAGGGTTAAACGTTCTCTTTCTCCTCCTTGGCATCCAGTCCTGAATTTCCAAACAACTGTGTGCCCTGCATTAACTCAGCAGACAAATCACTCACTTTCTTTCCCCATAGAGATCTCTCGGAAAAGGGTATTTAGCCTGGTAGGGGCGACTGATCTCTTCACTATTCAGCACAGCTAGTGGAGCGTCTGCAGCAGCTCAGGATTCTGAAAGGTCAAGCCCCCTCACTGGACATGTTATATTATAGTCATTACTTTCCCTTGGTTTTCCCCCTTTAAGTACTGTTCTCAGGCTCCACTGAGTCTTGACCTGCCCACCTAGGACTGCTGATTCCTGAGTTACCATATCAAGAGTAATAGCTCAGCCACACAAAATTGCAATGAATGGAGAGACCCAGAGGGACCAAACCTCCAAAATAGGAAAATAGCAAAGAAGGAAGAATCTCAAAATTGCCAACCCATGATACTTGGATGCCAAAGTATTGGTATTACAACAGTGACTGAGATTTATGGATTCTAATTACCACAACACAGTATCTGTCTTACAAAAACACTTGAACATTGTCATTAACTAATACAGAGCACAGAGCATCTTATCTTGTTGGGGCTTGTTCACTTTGTTCAGCCACTTACCTTTAAATGCAAATCTGACTAAATTGTTCTCCACTTACAGAGTTTTGAGAATTTCTGTTAGGGATGTCCCTAGGAGTCCAGGGGTTAAGACTCTGAATTTCCACTGCAGGGGTGCAGGTTTAATCCATGGTCAGGAAACTAAGATCCCTAATGCCGTAAAACATGGCCAATAAATTAATAAATATGGTTTCCCAAGTGGCGCAATGGTTAAAGAAGCAACCTATCAATGCAGGAGGTACAAGAGATGCTGTCTGACCCCTGGGTCGGGAAGATCCCTTCGAGTAGGTAATGGTAACCCACTCCGGTACTCTTGCCTGGGAAATCCCAAGGACAGAGGAGCCTGGCAGGGTCACAAAAAGTCAGATACAACTGAGCACAAAACAGAAAGAAATAATAATTAAGTCAAAGTCTCAATCAACTGGGAAATTCTGTGACTTAAAAACACAGTTTCTATTAAGCAATGTAAACAAGGTTCAATTCCCTTCTTGTCCCTTCATCTACTGTGGCCCTTTCACCTTGGATCCTATGCACCTACCATATTGAAGACAGAGATTTCCAATATGTCTTATTACTCTGTGAATCTGAGTCTATTATCACACTTCCTCTTTGATATGAAATCTACTTGCCATTCTCTTCTTTTTTCTTCAATAGTTATTCATATCTCCTTGGTGAGGTCTTCCCTGACTCCCTGAAAAAGACTAATTAATTAGAAATTCCCACTAATGTTTCAATTAACACTTTTTTTAGTCTTTATTTTTTTTATACAACATACCATACACAAATATTTTTGAGTTTTTGCATGATTTTATATTATGTTGTAGCCTCAAAAGCGTATATCCTGACTTTTGAGTTGTTTATTCCCAGAGAATAAAATAGGTGCTGAAGCACAGCATGCTCTTGGGGAAAATGTGTTCAGAGCATCAGGCATGAAAAATTGTGTCCATTTTAATAAATGGATGAATGAAGGAACAGGGATTGTGAATTGCTTCCATCCACAGTTGAAAACAGAACAAAATTAAAGGCCAGATCCTTGCATATTGCTTGCTTTGTAATCAGTGCTGAAATATCTGTGAAATCAACAAGAAAACTTTATGGAGGCAGACAGAAAGACAGACTTGTGAGCTCTGAAATTGTCTCTTTTGCCAAAAACAACCGCACAAGTATACCAGGTAGGCACATTTCAAATCTTTCAGATCCAACGTCACATTAGGAAAATATTTTTTATTACTTGATCAACTTCTGTGGTTAAAGAGCAATTTGTAAATATTATCTTTTCAACTCAACTAATGTAGACAGTCTGCAAACATTACACTTACGCTCCAGAAGAGAGGCCAAGGGAGTGTGTGTGTGTGTGCGCGCGCACACGTGTGTGCATGAGTGTGTGCGTGTCTGTTTGTTTTTGTGTGTATGTGTTGTGAATGGAAATCAACCTTCACTACGCTGAGTTTTCTCCAGCCTGTCTCTCTCAGTGCCTTGCTAGATTACATGAAGCTTACCAAGACGGTCAGGCAGAGATCCCGATAAATCATTTAAATGACTCTCCTTCCAGGTTTCACACACTCTGTTTGTGTAATCCTAGAGACTAGTCAACAACACAATTTATCTCTATTTCTTTCTCTGTCTCTTTAAAAAATCTTTTTTGATACGGGTCATTTTCAAAGTCCCCATTGACTGTGTTATAGCATTGCTTCTGTTCTCTGTTTCGGCTCCTTGGCCTCAAAGCACGTGGGGTCCTAGCTCCCCAGCCAGGGATCAAACTTGTACCTGCTGCACTGGTGAGATCTCAACCACTGGGCGGCCAGGGAAGTCCCTCCTTCCCCATTTCCATATCAGTCTCCCTCTTCTCCTTTCCAGGTGTGGCATTCTACAATACTTGTTCCCTGAATCGGGGAACCAACTAAAAAGTATAAACCATGTATTCTTCTCCCAGAGAGTTTGCAATTTAATGGATTACTAAAACTTGTTCCCTGTTTCAGTCATTGCTTCTTGATACACGACAATAATCACACCCTCCAAACTGCAGGACAGAAATGCAAGTGTCAACATGGTCCTTATTATATGAGAAGGGCTTCAAGGAATCACCTTCTGTGTGTCCTTAAACCCTTCAACAGAAGGACTGCATCTTAGCTTATCTAATCTCATTTCTCGTTATGCTTCAAAGGACTCCAGTTTTTCTGTGAGCCTTATATTCTCACACTCACACAGCTCCTAATTCTGCTTTAACTCTAGTTCTTTTTTCTGCATATTTTACCTTCTCTACATACTCAAATTCTGCCCTTCTTTCATGATGCATACCTCATCCCCACAAATAAACTTATTTCCTGACGATTGTTTCTATCCCTGAAGTTCTGGTAAATATTACAAAGGTTAGCATATAATTGCATATTGATTTATAGTGTTCTCTATTTGTTCAATGTATGCACACTTTATTTCCCCAAGGATGATCTAAGTTTACAGACTTTTACAAATATCATATCTTAAATTAGTTTGTATTCTCCAAAGGCTGAATAACACTTCTCGCTTAGGAGTTGGGATTGAAGCATGTTCATTGAATTTTCCTTTGCTTATTACATCATTTGCTCACAGCTCCACACCTTCATTCATATACTTCTCTATGCCTGGGGTTTCCTGTCTCTACCTCCAACCTTAAAAGCACCAACTTGTTCATCAAGACCCAGAGCATTGAAGCATTTCTCCTTGGACATCCCCAAAATTAATTTGATTTACTTACATGCTCCTATGATACTATAAACAGTGCTCTACTTTAGCTGTAATTACATACCCTTACAATGTTAACATTTATAAATTTATCAAATTCATTACTATCTGTAGTAGATTGAAAAATGACCCCCCCAAAGATATCCACCTCCTAATCCCTATAACTTGGGAATGTTACCTTATAAGGCAAAAAAAACATAAAGGAAGGGTGAGGTCTTGAAGATGTAATTAAAGATCTTGAGATGAAAAGTTTACACTCACACTTAGAGAATATCTTTATACTTTTTCCTATTTTTCTATAGCTTATATGGAATGTTGTAATCTTTAAAAGTTTTAGCTGTAATAAATAATGAATTCAAATCTTTACATTTCAATTAAATTTGAATACATTTAGCACAGTGATATTTTTATAACAGCTGTATTGCAGTGTTGATTCACTTAGCAGCCTATATTCTAAAACTTGGGAGGTTTTCTGAGAATTTATAACTCACAAAAATAAAAAAGACTATGCTAGCCTATCCAGGTGAGCTCTAACTCCATTCATATGTATCCTTTAAGGAGGAGATAGTAGGGAACTGTAACACATATCAAGGAGAGTGTGTGCGTGCGTGCTCAGTTGTGTGTGACTCTTTGCAACCCTAGGTACTGTAGCCTGCCAGGCTCCTCTGTTCGTAGAACTTTCCAGGCAAGAATACTGGAGTTGGCTGTCATTTCCTCCTCCAGAGCATCTTCCTGAGCCAGGGATTAAACTCAGTTTCCTGTGTTGTCTTCATTGAGGGTGTATTCTTCACCACTGAGCCACCCGGGAAGCCAGGAGTAGGTGATGTGTATGCAGAGCAGATGTGTGAAGATGCTGATCTCAAAGACTGGAAGGACGCATCCAAACGCCGAGGAGTGACAGAAGCTATCAGAAACTGGCAGAGACAGGAAAGGATTCTCCCCTAGCATCTTCAGATAGAGTGTGTCCCCCTGCGCGCATTCCAGCCCAGGATACTAACTTCAGACTGATGACCTCTGAAAATATGAAAGAATAAATTTTTGTTCTTGAAAGCCATCTGGGTTGTGGTATTAATAATGTTACACTCGCTGGGGGAAACTAACAGGCCATCTCTTAAACTGCTTAAACTATTTCTGATTCTTTTCTCTCTGCCCGACCTTTAGCACTATACCCCCTGCATAAAAATGCACATAAATCCTTACTGAGTTCCTACTAGGTGCAAGGTGTGATGCTACATGCTTGGGAATGTCGCCGCAGGGAAGATTGTAAAGTCTGCATGTACTCTGATGGTGTTTTACTTGTTAATATATCTAAACTGAAACTTTCCCTAAAAGTCCAGATTTGAATATCCAACTGCTTCTTGGACTTTTTCACTTGCATTTCCAAATGGTGCCTCAACTTTAAGATCAAAGACACAAAACTTTTGATAGATTCACTCCAGTTGTGTTCTCTGGATGTCACACTTCTGCTTTATTCTAAATTCCCACATCCACTACCCCAGCTGCATAAAGTAAAAGTCTTTTTTCCTCTTCGCTTACCCTCCACGTCCAACCCATCTCGATAAACCCTCTTGTCCCTGCCTCCACATTGTATCCCATTTTCATTCATCTCTGTCATCACCACCATCACACGTATCCATAGCCCTAAGTACTATAGTGGTCTCCGAAATGATTTCCTTGCTCCTTCTGTTGTTCCTACTCCCTTTAATTCTTTCATTTTCCAGTATGTTCTTTTAAAAGAACAAAACAGGGAATTCCTTTGTGGTCAAATGGTGAAAACTCAGTGCTTTCACCGCTATGAGCCCAGGTTTGATCCCTGGTTGGGGAATTAAGAACACATCCCTGCGTGGAATAGCCAAAAAAAAAAAAAAAAAAAGAGCAAACCAGTTTGTCTCCTACCTAAAAATACTCTAGTGCTTTCCTATTGCTCTCTTAGCTCAGGTGCTATTATAAAATACCATAGACCTGAAGGCTTATCAACACAAGTTCTAGAGGTTGGGAAGTCCAAGGTGAAGATATCAGCCAGTCCTGTGTCTGATAAAGGTTTGTTTTGGTTGCACAAGGTTGTGGCCTTGCTAAATCTTCACATAGCGGAAAGCAAGTAAGCTAGTTCTCTGTCCTCTTCTGATGAGGGCACTAATCCCATTCACGAAGACTCCACCCCTCAACTGCCTCCCTAAATACTCACCTCCAAATGCTATCATATTAGGGGCTAGATTTCAACATATCGGTTTTGAGGAAACAAAACGGCTCATTTCATAACAACTGCATTTCAAATAAATCTCCAAATTCTTACCTCATCACATGAAACGTATGTCTCAGATTTCATTCCCTGCCACTTTCTACTTTGTTCATTATGCTCTAACACATGGCTTTATTTTAGATTTTCAGATAAATCTCACTCTAACCTTAGCATCCTTACAATGGGCTTTGCATTTTCTGACTGAAATGGTTTATTTCCTCAGAATCGCTTGAGGTCACGTTATCATCCTCTTTTAAATCCTAACGTTTAAAAGGTAACTGATCCCTCTTTGCTACAAGAGCCAATTGTAAATCTTTGCATATTTGGCATCTTTATTTGCATATCACCCCCTAGTTAAAATGTAAGCTTCACGGTAGCAGGAAAACCCTCTCACTTTCACTTATCTCTATTCCCAAGATCTAAATCAGTGTTAGCATGTCAGTGTTTAGCATAGAATGGTCTCTAAATAAATATCTGTTGGAAAAATGGAATGAAAATATAGGAGACCATTGTTGTTACTGTTTAGTTGTTAAATTATGTCCAACTCTTGTGAATCCGTGGATTGTAGCCTGCCAGGCTCCTCCGTCTATGGGATTTCCCAGGCAAGAAAACTGGAGTGGGTTGCCATTTCCTTCTCCAGAGGATCTTCCCTACCCAGGGATTGAACCTAAATTTCCTGCATTGGTACTGCTGAGTCACCAGGGAAACCCATAGAAGCCCATTAGCCATAACCAATTAATGAATAATCTACAAATTTGAATATGAAAAGAGTTCACATGTTACCAGTCTGGGTTACAGCACAGGACCTACAGCGGAAACTTACAAAATTATTTCAAGACTGTATTTCTTTGCCTCAGTTCACATCGAAGAACAGTGAAAACTATAGTCCAAAGCAGAGGAGGCTGTCTATCTTTTAGGAAGTAACAGCTCCTGCATATCTTCAGTTTCAGGTTACACTGCTGTCTCCCTGTATTTTTCCTTGTGCCTGGCTGGTCCTGCAAAGCAGGCCTTCTGCCAATACTGCCACCTAAAGATGCTCTCTTATTTATCTGATTTTCTTGGCTGCTCTCATTTATCTGATGACCTTCACAACTCACAGTGACAATCAGCACCATGACTTCCCTGTGTTCATATTTCTGAAGATAACTGCCTAACATAAGCCAGGCCACTGACTGCTCCATTTCTCCACTCTGTGACACTTTCCCACACTCACTGCTGCTCCAGGTAGTCCCTGCTTTTACAGAAAGTTTGTACCATACTTCTCTGTCTTTTTGAATCCATTCTAAGGAAGTCTTGCCTTCTAGTCTGTCTGCTCACAAAAGGATCAGAGCTAATTACCAGCCTCATGTCTGCTTGTACTTTTCTCTTTTTCCTCTTTCTCTTTATGCTGTGACTTGAATGGAAGACCTGGAAGTTCATAAAATTTGCCTAATAATTATTTAATCATACGACTTCTCCAGTAGCTCAGTGGTAAAGAAACCGCCTGCAATGCAGGAGACACAGGAGATGCAGGTTCGATCCCTGGGTCAGGAAGATCCCCTGGAGGAGGATATGGCCACCCTCTCCAGCATTCTTGCCTGAAAAATTCTATGGACAGAAGCAGCCTGATGGCATACACTTCATGGAGTCGCAAAAAGTAGGACACAACTGAACAACTGATTGAATTGATAGAATCTGATTGGAGTCACTCAGTCATGTCCGACTCTTTGCGATCCCATGGACTGTAGCCTATCAGGCTCCTCTGTCCAAGGGATTTTCCAGGCAATAGTACTGGAGTGGATTGCCATTTCCTTCTCCAGCGGATCTTCCCAATCCAGGAATTGAACCCGGCTCTCCTGCATTGTAGACAGACGCTTTACCGTCTGAGCCACTATACATTATTTAATTATTTTTAGGAAGCTTTTAAAGAAAAAAAAAATATTATTATCTATGTATTCCTTTATTTCAACCTTGTTTACTTACTAGGCCCAGTTTCTTTAAATGCAAATTAATCACATGAGATATGACAAGTAAAAATGCTCAATAAATGGAAGATACCATCATAGCTAGTGTTATCGTTAAACAATTAACAAGGGAAAACCTAAGTTCTATTCTAATTTTTATATATCTTTCTGCAAATGCTCTGCAAATACAGTGAATTTTAATTGTGTAAACCTGTTTCATTTTCTCTCAGGGTGCCACAGCAATGATTTGAAAACAGAATATTCTGTTAGTCAAGAAATGATTCTTGTACATGATGTCAAACATCAGCTTGCATTTAATTGCCTGATCAATATACCTTTTGAAGTCATGCATGCATCATGTCATGTGCAAATTGAGATCATAGTTTGTGCCTACAGAAGGAGAGGAGGATGAAAAGCAGTATCCAGCATGTGGTAGCAATTCCCTTTGATCACGTCAAAAGGAAGATTTGTATAAAAGATGGACTTAGTACTTTACGAAGCACATACTCTCAATTTGTGAATATGGTCTGTATTTATGTCCTCCATATTATAACACTGAAATATAGTAACTACATCAATAAAATCTTATTTTTTCATACATAAACTGTATTTCAAAATAACATATGGGGTCAGCGGTTCCTCTGGTTACTTTTGATTAATAAAGAAATTTTCATAACACATTCCTCTGGATAAATTATATGTTTCAGGTCCATATCTTGAAATCTCTAAATTCCAAAAAAAGAAAGAAATCAGCTCTCAATTTCTAGAGATTAGTCTTAGAAAAATGACATTAAAGAGTTATAAAAAAATAGGAATTTATTTCAAAAATGATGACAAAAAATCCAAGGGAGATGAGGTAAATAACTTGCAATAGGAAATATCAGAATCTTCAAAATATAGTGAATTAAATATCAGAAGAGATGGAATTTCCACTCACATTGATTTCAAAGGGATGTTTCTAAAGAATTTCTTACCTTTGCTTTAAGAGTCGGCCATCAGCCACTGTCAGTGTTTAAAGGCTAAAGCTATCTTTCTCCTAAACTCTGTCTGTGTAGATCTTAGCTCTTTGCCTTTGCCACTGGGTCTTAGACATTTTTCCATGAGGAGGGTGCCATGGAATCCTAGAAACCCTTCAGGGCATGATACTGTCAGTCATGCAAGGAAATTTCTTCAAGCAAAACTATGATTTATTCTGCCCTCTTAGCTTAAGTCTTCCCTTAGTCCTCCAGAGTCTTTCATAATTCTATACATCAAAGGCAGGAAAAACCTATAATTTTGACAGCTGTGTTGTTTCATTTCTAACCAAACACACTTTATTTTCAAGGATGAGAAACAAAATAAGTTCATATTGTTTTTAAAAGGAGAATCGGCATGCTTTGCTATGAAACATATAAGTGCTTGGAGCACTCATCTTCACCCCAACCACTGGAACTCACCCCATCACACTGCTGAGTGGCTAGAAGTTTCCTTTTGGTCTCACAGTTACTCTGGGCTGAAAAACTCTGTGGAAAGAATATTGTGGAGTGGTTAGGTAGGTAACCAGGCAATTAGCTGTCATGCTGCTGGCTGGATTAGGGATGGAGTTCCCACTCACAGGAAGACTGAGTGGTGAAGTCAGGAGCGGAAGTGACATTTTCAAGTAAACCAAGCAGAGATCTAGCAGGGACTCTGCGCATTCAAATATGGCCCTGATTTCTTTGCAGTGGTTTTTTGACCAGCTCAATCCCAGTGACAGTCAAGCATCACACACCTGGACAAATCTCCCAGCTCAAACTCCTACTCTTTCGTTTTCCCAATCTCATCCAACAGATGTCTCATATTGCCATTACTCCTTTCTATTGAAATACTATTATTCTTTTTATTATTGTTCCTCTCATAATACACATAAAAGGCATATTAGGAAGAGACCATTCACTCATAACAACAACAACAATGAAAAAAAATAACATGCAGAATCAGTAGCAATATGAATTAGTGTTCTTTTTTCCACAAGAAAAACGGGGCTCTGACTTTAGAAATAACTCAGTCTGGTGTTTCCTCCCGGGAAAATAAAGGATATGTGCACCTTTACCGCTGGGGAAAAATACCTCTATAACCAGATGGTCCCTAAGGCAGCAATGGAGAAAACAAGCAAACTAACAAAAACCCACTGACATTTCCAAGGAATTGCATTAAAAAAAAATTGAGTTTTCAGATTCTGTTGTATCTGTCTGAACAACCTTAAGCCTGAGTAATTTATTAAACCATTCAGACTGAACTCTAGTCAAATTTTAAATTTTAGTCAGTGATAGTCATGAGACCATAGGTCTTGAACCTAAAAACATTTTCATTCTTGAAATCCATTACAATTCAAAGCCTTTCTTCTGCTGGTTTTAACTTGTAGTCCAAATTGTCATTTATTTTTTCAATCTTCTGGTACTGATGAAAGTTTCAAACATATCCTTTTCACATTTCTTCACATAAAAAGTGCCCACAAAGTTGATTTAATATTCCTAACATGCATTCATTCTTTTATCAAACGCTAAAGCTAAATGTCTGTATGCAGGTCAAGAAGCAACAGTTAGAACCCGACATGGAACAACAGACCAGTTCCAAATTGGAAAGAAGCATGTCAAGGCTGTATATTGTCACCCTACTTATGTAACTTATATGCAGATTACATCATGTGAAATGCCAGGCTAGATGAAGCACAAGCTGGAATCAAGATTTCTGGGAGAAATATTAATTACCTCAGATATGCAGATGACACCACCCTTGTGGCAGAAAGTGTAGAGGAACTAAGGAGCCTCTTGATGAACATAAAAGACGAGAGTGAAAAAAACTGGCTTAAAACTCAGCATTCAAAAAGGAAAGATGATGGCATCCAGTCCCATCACTTCATGGCAAATAGATGGAGAAACAGTGGAAACAGTGACAGACTTTAATTTTTGGTTTCCAAAATCACTGCAGATGGTGATTGCAGCCATAAAATTAAAAGACCCTTGCTCCATGGAAGAAAAGGTATGGCAACCTAGACAGCATATATTAAAAAGCAGAGACATTACTTTGCTGACAAAGGTCCATCTAGTTAAAGCTATGGCTTTTCCAGTAGTCATATATGGATGCGAGAGTTGAACTATAAAGAAAGCTGAGCACCGAAGAATTGATGCTTTTGAACTATAGTGTTGGAGTGATTCTTGAGAGTCCCTTGGACTGCAAGGAGAGCCAACCAGTCCATCCTAAAGGAAATCAATCCTGACTATTCATTGGAAGGACTGATGTTGAAGCTGAAACTCCAATACTTTGGCCACCTGATGGGATGAGTGACTCATTTGAAAAGCTCCTGATTCTGGTAAAGATTGAGGGCAGGAGGGGAAGGTGATGACAGAGGATGAGATGGTTGGATGGTCTCACCAACTCAATGGACATGAGTCTGAGTAAACTCCGGGAGTTGGTGATGGACAGGGAGGCCTGGTGTGCTGTAGTCCATGGGGTCGCAAAAAGTCAGCCAGGACTGAGCAACTGAACTGAAAGCTAAATGTCAAAGATATTAGGAAAATCAAATATGAATGAGTATAACAATAGCTGAAAGTGAAAGTTTTACTTGCTCTACTGCTTGCAATCCCAAGGACGCCTGTGCTTATGGAATTCTCTAGGCTAGAATACTGGAGTGCGTTGACATTCCTTTCTCCAGGGCATCTTGTCAACCCAGGGCCTGCACGCAGGTCTCCCACATTGCCAGCAGATCTTACAACCTGATTCACCAGGGAAGCCCATAAAATCAGCTCAGTGAAGTCGCTCAGTCATGTCCGACTCTTTGCAACCCCGTAGACTGTAGCCTACCAGGCTCCTCTGTCCATGGGATTCTCCAGGCAAGAATACTGGAGTGGGTTGCCATTTTCTTCTCCAGGGGATCTTCCCAACCCAGGGATCGAATCTGGATCTCTCACATTGCAGGCAGACAGTTTATCCTCTGAGCCATTAGGGAAGGCCAATATAACTAATAGAAGTCAAAAATTACCAATCCCATTGCATTCTGCCATGCTAAGATTTTTTTCATTTCTACTTATGTCTGTGCATACTAAGTTGCTTCAGTCATGTTCAACTCTGTGACCTTATGGACTGCAGCCCGCCTGCCTCCTCTACTCTTCAGGCAAGGAATAGAGGGAGTGGGCTGCCATGCCCGTCTCCAGGGGACCCTCCTGATCCAAGGATCAAACTCACTTCTATTACTTCTCCTGCATTGGCAGGTGGGTTCTTTACCACTAGCACTACCTGGCAAGCACCATTTCTATGCACACAACCCCCCAAATAACAAACGTGAGATTTTTAAATGTTTGCTTTACAATTTTATTTATAATGAGTCTGCATTGGAAATAAAACCATATATTGAGTTAAAAGAAATAGACTTTGTGGAAGTGAAGTCTAGAAGCTCAGTTGCTTTTTGTATAAAGAGCTTCTGTGTGAAATAAGAGCATTGGACTAAATGATTTCTGTGTTTCCTTTCAGCTCTTAGGGTCTCCGATTGTTGTTAGGCATTTGTTCATGTTTCTTTTTGGAGACTAGGGACACCATTTTTAGTTGGTGTGGTCTGTTTTCTCAGTTCAATTTATTCACCTTGTAAAAAGATACCATAACTGTACTGCCTTCACTCCAGGAGTTTCTGTGAAAACACAGCACGTGGGAGTACTTTATGGACTAGAAACATTTTGCAAATCATGATGGTAGTTCAACATTCCATGCTATAAACTGGTACCAGAAAGCAGCATTTAGGGGTTAAAGTGTGTGGTCTTGACAGTCTAACTCAGACTGAGTCTTTATCGGCCCAGTGCCACTGAGTCTGGCACCTAACTTTGAAAACAGGGATTCAGGCATCTACTTAATGAGGTTATTGTGAGATAAAAGATGTACAGCTCTCATCACAAGACCATGCACATGATAAGCACTTAGTAAATGCCAGTGATGATCTTTGTGTACCCCTAGCTTTGTTGGGCATGCTTCTGGGCAGTGATCATGAAACAAAATTTCAGAGAAAATAAATTTTAAAAAATTAATTGTAATAATTTATTAGAGTGGCCATTTCCCAGAGATTGTTCTATCTCACAAAAGAGGTTATTGTTGTTGTTCAGTTCCTAACTTGTGTCCGATTCTTTGTGACCTCAGGGACTGCAGCACACCAGGGCCCCTGTCCTCCACTCTCTGGGAGTTTTCTCAAATTCATGTCTATTGAGTCAGGGATGCTGTCTAAACATCTCATCCTTTGCTGCCCTCTTCTCCTTTTGCCTTCAGTCTTTCCCAGCATCAGGATATTTTCCAATGAGTCAGCTCTTCACATCAGGTGGCCAAGGCAGAATAAACAAAAGTTAAGGCTGTTTGGCTTCTTTCTCTTTCAAATGGGAAAGAACAGTATATAGAGGTCTTTGATCACCATTCTCAAGATACAGATACATTCTTTTAGGAGAGATGAAGATTGTATACTGTTAACAGCCCATCAGAATTTTTTCCCTCAAACTGTGCTTCCAAATACTAGCATTCCACAGGTGTTAAACAGGTGTCATGTGAGACACAATCCTGTGATTTAATAAAGTGAGGGGATGCTAAGTTAGGTAAAGTTAAACACATTTCTTGACTGTACATTTTCTCAGAGATGTTAATGAAATGATGTGCATTATAAATTCTTGGAAAGGGAAAACAGTATACAATGGTTTTAAACTACTTTTGGTTAGAATCATGTCATTAATTTGACTTCTTCTCACTGTTTCATTCATTGCCTGATATCTATTAACAATATATACTCAGTCACTCTTATTTCAATGAATAAGTAAGACCCAGGCAGGACGAAGGGTAGAAAAGGCACTCAGACTAGCACTTGTTAAAAAGTGTCTTATTTTTGTAGCTCGCAACCCCTGAACAAGAAAATGGGCACATCTTCTGGGGAATTCTCAGGTGGCACTAGTGGTAAAGAACCCACCTGCTGATGCAGGAGACATGAGGGACATGTGTTCAGTCCCTGAGTCAGGAAGATTCCCAGGAGGTGGGCATGGCAGCCACACTCCAGTATTCTTGCCTGGGAAATCCCAAGGACAGATGAGTCTGGCGGGCTACGGTCCCTAGGGTCACAAAGAGCTGGACAGGGCTGAAGCGACTTAGCATGCACGCAAGGTTATAAACCAAAACACATCTTGACTGGAATATTAGTTTTAGTTGAGAATGGTGGCTGGGGGTGAGTAGATTCTCTATGATCTAATTGACTTGCTACTCTTTATTTATTTTTTTTTTTAATTTTTTTATTTTTATTTATTTTTTTAAACATTTGGTTTTATTTTATTTTTTTTTAATTTTAAAATCTTTAATTCTTACATGCGTTCCCAAACATGAACCCCCCTCCCACCTCCCTCCCCATAACATCTCTCTGGGTCATCCCCATGCACCAGCCCCAAGCATGCTGTATCCTGCGTCAGACATAGACTGGCAATTCAATTCTTACATGATAGTATACATGTTAGAATGCCATTCTCCCAAATCATCCCACCCTCTCCCTCTCCCTCTGAGTCCAAAAGTCCGTTATACACATCTGTGTCTTTTTTGCTGTCTTGCATACAGGGTCGTCATTGCCATCTTCCTAAATTCCATATATATGTGTCAGTATACTGTATTGGTGTTTTTCTTTCTGGCTTACTTCACTCTGTATAATAGGCTCCAGTTTCATCCATCTCATCAGAACTGATTCAAATGAATTCTTTTTTTTACGGCTGAGTCATACTCCATTGTGTATATGTACCACAGCTTTCTTATCCATTCATCTGCTGATGGACATCTAGGTTGTTTCCATGTCCTGGCTATTATAAACAGTGCTGCGATGAACATTGGGGTACATGTGTCTCTTTCAATTCTGGTTTCCTCGGTGTGTATGCCCAGAAGTGGGATTGCTGGGTCATAAGGTAGTTCTATTTGCAATTTTTTAAGGAATCTCCACACTGTTCTCCACAGTGGCTGTACTAGTTTGCATTCCCACCAACAGTGTAGGAGGGTTCCCTTTTCTCCACACCCTCTCCAGCATTTATTGCTTGCAGATTTTTGGATCGCAGCCATTCTGACTGGTGTGAAGTGGTACCTCATTGTGGTTTTGATTTGCATTTCTCTAATAATGAGTGATGTTGAGCATCTTTTCATGTGTTTGTTAGCCATCCGTATGTCTTCTTTGGAGAAATGTCTACTTAGTTCTTTGGCCCACTTTTTGATTGGGTCGTTTATTTTTCTGGAATTGAGCTGCATAAGTTGCTTGTATATTTTTGAGATTAGTTGTTTGTCAGTTGCTTCATTTGCTATTATTTTCTAGCCTTCTGAATGACTTGCTACTCTTTAATAGTAAGAGCATCATGGATTGAGGGGAGGGAGTTCTTGGTCTCAGCTACAATTGCTTTATTTATGATAAATTATCACCCTTATCTTAGGACAAGTATACAAACATTATTAGTGATTAATGCAATAACCTACACAGCCCTTTAAATTATCCAGGCATCAGATAGGATCTGTGATCCTCTAATGCAGGAAATTGGAAGAAGTAGGCTACACTCAATCTGAAGCAATCTTTCTTTCTGTTTGTTGTACATTTAATGGCCTTTAATTTCATCTAAAGTCATCCTGTTCCCATGATCTGGAAAACATCTGCATGGGGCATGCAGGAGGCTTTTCCCGACATCTATTGGACTCTTGAGGAGAGCGCTGAACGCCCTTTGAGAGTCCTTCGTTAACATTGCCGTGGACCCATCACTCTTGGCAGTGTTTCCACTCCCCCTCCACACCAGGCACTTGCTCACACAGCATCCAGCCACTCTCACCTTTACCCCTTCTAATGTTTCCCTTTTGCCCTCAAATAAAGTTCAGACTTGCTTGCATGGCTCATGAGGCACTTCATAGTTATCTCCTAGACCCATCTCCCTACCTCACTTCCATGCCCCAGCTATACTGGATGTCTTGCAATGTCCTGAGTGAAGGAATTTTTATCTCATCTCCATATGTCTGCCGGTGCTGTTTCCTCTGCCCAGAGGGGTCTGTCTCCCACATCTGCTTCCTCCTCCTCTTCCAGGTCTCTTTCGATTGAGCCTCCAACAGAGACTCCACGTTGACTTCCTTCTAATTGGTAAGGAGCCCCTTCTGTGAATTTCAAAAGCATTCTGTTCTTCCTCCTAGAATCCATTTACCACACTGCATTCCAAACTGCAAGCGTACTTATTTGGTCCTCTCAATAGATTTGCCTATTTTTTTTTTTCACCTTTTTATCCATAACGTCTAAAGCAATAGCTGCTGCAGAGCAGTTTAGTGTTTTGTTAAAAATATTTGTTGGAAGAAGGAATAAAAAACTCATGTAGACATCATGTATCCTTAGTGCCTATATGTGTACTGGTTAAAATTTGGTAAACGTGGTGGGCAAAGCCCACAAATAAATATGTAACAGAGAAAAAGCTGTTGGTGAATGCTTATAATCATAACAAATGTTCTGCAGGGGGAAATAGTGGTTGAGAGGAGGATATGGTGTAGAATATGGAGCTATGCAACATTAACCTGGAAAAACAGCAAAATGTATTTTCAGAAAACAGGTAAATTTTTAAAAAAAGGCAAATTTCAAATCAAGAGAAGCCTTGAATTTGTTCAGAAGAATAAAGGGAATATAGTAGTGAAGATGAGTAGTTTATGGTGTTTATTGAAATGAGGTTAATTGTAAGATATTAATATCATCATGCTATCTGATTACCAGAACACTATCCCTCTTCATCTTGGACACGTGGTTAGGCATTGTCCAGCCTCCCTTCCTTTTAGGGATACCTGTACTGCTCCATGTTGCTCATGGTCTAGGTGTGAACATGTCTCTTTCTGCCCCTGCAGGCTGAATGTACGCTAGCAAAAGAGGCTCATGGAGCCATGGCAAAGAAAGAGGGGGGCTTCTAAACCACTGAGGGGTTAACATCTGCCTCTTCATCAAGAACACACACTTCAGGATGATACGTGAACAATAAATATTTTCTACCTTCTAAATTTTAGAACAGTATGGTACAAATATTATTATAAACTTTGTTTTTTTTTTTATTTTCAACTGCATACATTTTATATTCTTATTCAGACATTACAAAGACTTTAATTTTATTAAAGAAGTTAAGGTTACCAGACTTTCTCTGTATATACAATTGGCAGGACTTTTATTTTGTTTATATTTCTTAGGGGCTATACATTATCCAGATGGAAAGAGAAGAAGTAAACAACACTTATAATATATAGATGCATTCATAGGTAAATATATACACACAGATGTAGCATAGATATCAATAGAGACTTTCAAGTAATTGTTAAAACTACAGAATGATTTTAATATCCATTCAAGTAGTACCAAGATCTTGCTATAAAGAAGTATATTGGAGACTTTAGCTGTCACACTTGGTAATCTACTTGGAATGTTCACCATTCTGAATTGATAATCCTAAACTGATCATTTTACCTAAGCCTGCAGAACCTTCCCTTCCTCCAACAGCTTTGCTAAACTCATCCAACTCTGAAGAATATAGCACTCGTTATTTAAATCATTCCCCAGTGTACTAATAAAGTACATGATTTTATATGAGTATATGGCAATGGGAACTTAAGTACTAACTGCTGTCCACTTTCACATTCTATATCATTTTAACACATAGAGGTGTTTAATTGGATTTGAAAGGATGATTTTTTTCTCTATTAGGTTAAAGCACTTACATCTACTTGGCATGCTTTGGAGGTGGGGGGATTAGGAGTCCTGTAGAGATTAATTGCCATTGGAGCCTAGACTAATCCCTTGAAAAATCTAAACAGTACCAAGAAAAAAGGAGAACTATAAAGTCCAAGCAGTTGAGTCTGGGCTGGAAAATTCAATTCTGCTAGTTTTTTTTAAGATTAGGAAAAAAAAAAAATCCAGAGAAACTGGAGAATATACATATAAAAAACTTAGCAAAAATATTCACACTTGAATTTGAACATCATATCAACTAGGCCAAGCCAAGCTAGGGAAGGCAAGCAAATCAGTGAAGAGGTCACACGCTAAAAAAAACTAAGTAAATAAATTAAAAATGTGATTTTTGTTCATTTGGATTTGCGACTATTCCATTCCCAAATCCTGACACAATGTTTACCATAGAAATGTCATTCAGGGATTTCCCTGGTGGTCCAATGGGTAAGACTCATGTATCCAATGCAGGGGGCCAGGGTTCGAGTCCAGGTCAGGGAATTTATATCCCACATGCCACAACTTCTTAAGGGCCCACATGCCACAAGTAAGACCTGGTACAGCAACTACACTTTTTGAAAATCAGAAAAAAGAGAAAGAAATATAATACAGCATCTGGTTGTAGTAGCATAGGTCAATGCAGAGTTCAGAACAGAACTGAGTTAATGGTCTTATTGTTTGCTTGTTATATTCTAGAATATGCCTCACATGTTAAGATCTTTCTTCTTGTTACTTAAGGAGCAGCTGAAATTCCCTGTCTTTATAATTAGCAAGGTCATGCAAATAATACAAAGCATATATATATGAACTATGTAAACATCCAAGGAGAGGGAGATTTTTTTCCTAAATTCAAGCTATGGAAACTGATTAGAAATATAATCCCATCTATGTCCATACACAAAAACTTAATCAGAATAACACCCTAGCATCAGGGGTATAATTTTTTCACTTATTCGACTTAAAGATATGAGGGGCATAATTCTCATAATAAGATAACAGTATATATCAACAAAATACAAAAGGCCCACTTTATTGCTGTGCAATTATGATAAACTCACTTTTTATTAATCTTCCACCTGAGGCACAGCAATAATTACTGATGTTATAGTACCCTCTCATTTAATAATTGAGGCAGCTGTCCTACATATAAAATGCCAGGAAAGATGCAAACATTCTTGTAACCTTGCTTATTAGCTTTGACAAGTATTCTTTTGCTGTAAGATTACCACCATCACATTAGATACGATTAGATGAAAAAATAATTTCCATTTGAATGGTACGATCTGTGTTCTTTCTTTATTAAAAGCACACAAAAAATTCAAAATGTACAATTGTGTTTGAATAGTTATTCATGGAATACAAGGCAGAGTTTACTTAAAAAAAAACAAAAAAACTCAGTCCCTATTTTTACATCTCAATGTGCTGAAATGTACTGGGATTGAACATCTGTTAGAAGAGTTAGATAGGGACCTTGCAGCATTCTTCTCTCTTCTAAACTAGCTCACTGGCACTTAAAACAGAACTAAATAAGCTGGCTTGATTTGCTTTTGTCCCAGGAGGAGGATAAATTCTGATTACCCCTTTGAGAAAGAGGCAAATTTGATCTGTCTGCAGCTAGGAAGTGAAGGCTACACACCATTCAGAAATTGTAATTCAGGTTCATGCTGCAAATACAGAAGAAAATGAGAAATAGAAATCTAAAGCTTAGTCACTAAATCTGAGGGGCATTCATTTAGAAACAATAGTTAGAAACAGGAAGAGAGATAATATATTTCCATATTTGCACAAATGAGCTTTCAAAGTAGGTGCAGAAATGAAACGAATGATGTAAAAGAAAATTGCAGACGGCTATCACATGGGGAGGAAATCAGTAGGGACCTTAGCAGGTAAATAAGACCTTAGCAGGTCCTACTCTGGGCAAAGAGAATTAACATCTGCCTGTTGTCTACATCACAATCATACGAATGGAATACATAGAACCTTTGACCTCTAAACTCTAACCTCAGTGAGGAATATTCCTGAATTCAGCATGTCAAAACACTAGGAGAAAATAAAATATAGCAGAATAAAGTCGCCTCTTAGAAATACAAAATCTCAATTCTATGTTAGGCTTTTTCCTAAACTAACTTTTAGGTAAAATCTATCTGCTTCAAAAAGAAGACAAAATAAGATTAGGAATTTGAAATCCAAAGGACATAGAACCTGCCACAGGCCAGTGGAAATCTCAAATTTAGTCTTCCTAACATCTTTGCAAATGATATGTGCTTCAGTTCAGTTCAGTCACTCAGTCATGTCCGACTCTTTGAGATCCCATGAACCACAGCACGCCAGGCCTCCCTATCCATCACCAACTGCTGGAATCTATCCAAACTCATGTCCATTGAGTCAGTGATGCCATCCAACCATCTCATCTTCTGTTGTCCCCTTCTCCTCCTGCCCTCAATCCCTCCCAGCATCAGGGTCTTTTCAAGTGAGTCAGCTCTTTGCATCAGATGGCCAAAGTATTGGAGTTTCAGCTTCAACATCAGTCCTTCCAATGAACACCCAGCACTGATCTCCTTTAGGATGTTCTAGTTGGATCTCCTTGCAGTCTAAGGGATTCACAAGAGTCTT
The DNA here is from genome assembly GCF_042477335.2 of Ovis canadensis. NCBI lineage: Eukaryota > Metazoa > Chordata > Mammalia > Artiodactyla > Bovidae > Ovis > Ovis canadensis. The sequence continues at coordinate 106,499,489 of NC_091251.1, forward strand.
CTCCAACACCACAGTTCAAAAGCATCAATTCTTCAGCACTCAGCTTTCTTTATAATCCAACTCTCACATCCATGCATGACTACTGGAAAAACCATAGCCTTGACTAGATGGACCTTTATTGGCAAAGTAATGTCTCTGCTTACTTTCTACCAATTTTGTAGTATATTTGTCTTATGATACACTCCTATATCTATTTAATATTTTTATATTATTCTTATGCTAATGTTCCTTGTACATGGTTTCCTTTTCAGAATTTTGCTTATTTTATTTAAGTACTATCAATAAAAGTTGTACTAATGAAAGGTTTTATGCCAGTAACATTTTTTTCAGGCTCAACTTTCAAACATGGGTTGCTCTTTGTGCCAAGTCACTTCAGTCGTGTCTGATTTTTTTGCAGTCCCATGGACTATAGCCCACCAGACTCCTCTGTCCATGGGATTTTCTAGGCAATAATACTAGAGTCGGTTGCCATGCCCTCCTGTCAGGGATCTTCACCACCCAGGGATCGAACACATCTTTTATATCTCCAGCACTTGACAGGCAGGTTCTTTACCACTAGCACCACCTGAGAAGCCTTAAGTTGCTCTTTAGTTGAATATTATAGTGAATTCTTTTGTAGCAAAAGTTGCCTCAAGTTTATCTTGTATGTATGTTCAGATTTGTATATTTTGGTTTGTTTAAAAGATATTTCTATTGTGGTTGTAGACTTTGTATTGGTAGAGATCCAAGTCTTATAATTATCTCTGTATAGGATAAACCAAAGCCTTGTGTCTTGAAGGCTGGCCACAAAGCAACAGTCACAGCATTCCCTGGAAACTGTTAGAAATGCAGAATCACAGGTCACACTCAAGGTCTAATAAATGAAAACCTATATTTTGATAAGATCCTCTGTTGATCATATGTTCATTTACTTTTGAGAAGCACTGTACCAGTCTAAAGAATTTTCTGTGTAACTTATTTAAAGATATAGATGGTGCTAGGATGGCAGTGATTTTGATGGCATAGTGATGTAAAGGTGGTGGTTCTTGGTGGTATTCATCACAGTCGTGATTTGGGTGGCAGTGATGGAAGTGATGGTGGTGGTATCAATTTCCTTCCCTGGTCCCTCTATGTAAAAGAAATATCACTTCTATCACTTTGATATGAAAAGATCATTAGAGAAATAATTAATGAAAATGAGAAAATTGTATTTACCAGAGAGCCTATGGGGGGAATTTTGTGCCTTTGTAGAGAAAATACTGATAAATTACTTGAAAGAGAGAAAAGGTTCCCAAGGTTTATGCCAGAGAAGGAATAGAAAGGATAGATCTTGGTAACAAACAGAGAATTTGAGGGCCAGAACTGAACCTGACACCATACAGTAAGCTCTTCCCTATTACCTTTAATAAGTCTCCCAAATGAGACTCAGTTGCTTCTCTGAAGAAACGCTAAACATATCTGATTTGCAGGCCTGAAGTGTGGATCCACTGCTAGCTGTCCCGCTTTCCCGTAAGAGTTATTAACTTGTGTGATATGTCTTTATGATTCGTCTCAGCCCAAATTACCATGAATATTTGGACTTGAAAAGTTTTCAAGAGTTCTCTTCCTCTATCGTGTTTCTTCCTCTATAAAGCAACACAATACAGAAACACTGAACGCTTTGAAACGGCAGGTGAAAGTAAGACCCTGGCTTTGGGATAACTTTTCATAAGCAATCAGCTCATCCTCTTTATCTTTTTAGGTCTGCGGCATTTTCTAGGATGGCTTACTAACTCAGTTGGGTTAAGGTCGGGGGACCTGTAAAGAAAAAGGAATCTGCATTTATTTCTGTGTATCATCTCCCTCTGCCACGCATATCAGTGCTGCTCCACAAAGGATGTGCTGGGAAGCAACTTCCATCAAAAGCTGTGCCCTGCGCTGTGAAGAGCTCTGAATGTGGCCCTCACCCCATGCCCGCCTCCAGTTTGAACGCCTTCATTGGCTATCAACACGGAGCTGTGATGTGTTTAGGAGGTCAACGGGAGAGCCTAAAGCAGCATATTAAAATTGTAATTGCAGCTATTCTGTCAAGGAAGCTTCCCCGTTTGTCGTTTATGAAGAGTATGATGACAGATGTCCACAGGCCTTCGGCAGCTCTGCTGCTGCTAAGCCACTTCAGTCGTGTCCGACTCTGTGTGACCCCGCGGATGGCAGCCCTCAGGTCTTCCTAAAACTCTGTGTGGACCTTCATGTTTACATGGCAAAAACTGCTGGAGCACTTTGTTCTTAAAGCATCACCTCTTTAAGAGTGAAAAGAGAAAATCAGATTAAAATAAAATTGTCCTTATTGCAAAATTAAAAACAAACACGAACACCTGAATAGGTGGGAGAATGCTATGTTTATCCTAGAAAGCCATAACGCGTACCATCTTTAGGGGAAAATATTTCAGGGCGGGGTTAATATTCACAGTGCCTGTCTAAGGCAGGAAATTGAACTAAGTCTCTAGAGTCCCACTGTCAATTCATCAGGGTAAATAAGAGGCTGCAATCCAGCATGTTCCAGATGAGAAGCAGGCCCGAGGCAGCTTCTGCCATATTTCATTAGCAACCTTTCTGATCACTGGGTTATATCTAAGGAAAAACATATATGTCACATAATGCAATGAAGACCAAAACAGGTGGTCAGAAAGAAAAGAATGCTCAATCACAGCCTTCTGACTTCTGTGATTATGTGAAAAGATAAACTTAGAATAAAATTTAGTCTATAATGAGTTAATAGATTAACAAAATGTTTGACATTTTGTTTTTCATTGTCAATGCATTGGAACATTTTAGTTAGAGATTTTTTGTTGTTGTTTCTTTCATTTCATAATCACTCATAATGTACCCCGTAAAATATATGTACTTACATTAAATACTTAGGGGGAGGCAGCAATAAAGGAAGATTATAATCTTTGAGTCCTTCCAGTAGCAGAAGGGATTTCAGTGTAAAGTCTCCACTGAGATATGCACGCATTTGGCTCTAATCCTGTGAAGCTCCCCGGTCCCTGCAGAAAATTAAATAGATATTAAATAGATATTTTACTTGGCTATAATAGGTAAATCTTTGGTATCCTACTCATTTTTTTAAGTCCAAGTTTTATTTTTTTTTAAGTCCAAGTTTTATATGTGTGTGTTCAATATGGACAATATTTACAAACATACTATTACAGTTATACTATTATTGTTTGTAGACTTATTGTGAGAAATAAATTAGCTGTGCTATTTGAAAAATCACATTTTAAGCTGTAAAATGTTGTTTAGTTTTATAATACAAGTACAAAACCATACTGGATATTTCAGAAGAAGCCACATCCCAGTGAAAAAGCAGAGCAATAAATGGAGACCAGTTGTGTTCACATATATGGGCACTCAACAGAATGCTAGAAGAACATTTAAAAAGTACATTGGGGCCGTATTACTAAGTCACGAACACAAATGTCTGATGATTTCTGAATTGTGTTAAAAGGAAATAAGCTGCTGATCACTGGCAAAATAGAGCTTATTAAATTAACTTTCAAGGGGCTACGAACTGACTTAGGAAAAAACACACAGAAATGGAAATGAAATGGTAAGTGAAACAGATATTGCAAAGAAGGGAGCCTGAGTGCAGTAAAGATCAAAAAGGGAAAATGAGATTTTTGTCTAAACAAGGGTACCTAAAACACAGAAGAAAGCTAAAAAGAATAGATACAGATGAGATTTTCATTTCTAACCTCAAATTTTCCTGAGTATATTTCTAATGATTTTATTTTTTCTGTTGATAAAAATTCCCAGTGACTGCCTGACACAGAGGTTCTAAGATACACACACACACACATAAGGCAATTAAATTTTAACAACTGGAAAATTTTTGCTGAAAAGGACTCTTAATAATATAATAAAATACTTCAGTTTTTCTCATCCTCTGTGTGGTCCTCTGTATTGAAAATATTTGATGTGTTCTAAAAGACCACCCAGAGTTTCAATTCTTGCTTTTCTCGCTGCTTCCTTAATAATGTTTACACTTTCTTCAGTTTTTCCTGCTGTATTTGAATTTGGAATCCTTATATGTCTAAACATCAGCATAAATTGGGACTCATTGAATAAAACAGCAGAGGTGTAGATAAAAAAGCCAATTCTACAGGAGCCAAATTTTAATACAGTGCATAATTGAATGGAACAATAATCTATAGAGTAGCATCTACAGATATGCTGTGTAGGATTTATTGTACATCTTGATAATAACTTCTAAGTTATTTTAAAGTAATTATAGCAACCAATGTTAAAATCAACTCAGCCACAGATGATAAGGACTCACTCCACTGATCATTCTAGAGACAAATTAATTAAGGATAACATCCTCCCTTGGCTTCCCCAGGGGTTCACTGGTAAAGAGTTTGCCTGTGAAAGCAGGAGATGCAGATGTTATCCCTGGTTAGCCAGATCCCCTGAAGAAGGAAATGGCAACCCACCCCAGTATTCTTGCCTGGAAAATCCCATGGACAGAAGAACACGGCAGGCCACAGTCAATGGAATCACAAAAGAATCCGACATGACTTAGCAGTTAAAGAACAACAGAACATGCTTTATCTCCCTAAAGACAAAATAGAAATATTCACAACTACCTTTCATAACTGGCAAAATCTTCAAGGTATTTTCTAGACTGACTACTATCCAAAAGCTAGTCAGTTGCTTAGCAACAAAAACATCACTAAGGTACAATATTTTCTTAATATGAAAGTTCCAATTAGTCTAATTCTGTTGTGTTATAGGTGCTTTAAGACTCGAGTATAAAGAATCTGAATTTGTCTCAATTTATCAAACAAATCATCAAATGAAACCTTTGCAGTAGCCAAGGATTATGTTTGTGTCCTTGTTTATAAATTCCCACTTCTGTGATATGGAAAATTGTTTCTATAACTCATTGAAGTAGAGTTAATAATACATACTTGTCAGGACTACTGTAAATCTAGATAAAACCAACCAGCAATTATCTTCTATTTTCAATTATTTTGTTAAATATCTGATTTTCGAAGCTGAAGCCAGTAATTTTAGAGAAAAACCAACTTTTAAAGACAAGTTTTAGACTCATCACTTCATGGGAAATAGATGGGAAACAGTGGAAACAGCATCAGACTTTATTTTTGGGGGCTCCAAAATCACTGCAGATGGTGACTGCAGCCATGAAATTAAAAGACACTTACTCCTTGGAAGAAAAGTTATGACCAACCTAGATAGCATATTCAAAAGCAGAGACATTACTTTGCCAACAAAGGTCTGTCTAGTCAAGGCTATGGTTTTTCCAGTGGTCATGCATGGATATGAGAGTTGGACTGTGAAGAAAGCTGAACGCCAAAGAATTGATGCTTTGGAACTGTGGTGTTGGAGATGACTCTTGAGAGTCCCTTGGACTGCAAGGAGATCCAACCAGTCCATTATAAAGGAGATCAACCCTGGGTGTTCTTTGGAAGGACTGATGCAAAAGCTGAAACTCCAGTACTTTGGCCACCTCATGTGAAGAGTTGACTCCTTGGAAAAGACTCTGATGCTGAGAGGGATTGGGGGCAGGAGGAAAAGGGGATGACAGAGAATGAGATGGCTGGATGGCATCGACTCAATGGACGTGAGTTTGAGTGAACTCCGGGAGATGGTGATGGACAGGGAGGCCTGGCGTGCTGCAATTCACGGGGTCACAAAGAGTCGGACACGACTGAGTGACTGAACTGAACTGAACTGAACTGAATTTATGTGCTTCTACTGATTTCCATGTGTTAACAAATATATGATTTCAATTTTAATAAGAGATTTGAGAGTCTGGAAATTTTGTTTCTTCTGTATTTAAGTGTTATTCTGAGTTCTTTTCAGCATAGAGTTAAGCATTTCATAAGTACCAAATGTTGCTCTTGAGCACCCTAATTAACACATGCAAATTCCAATTGAGAAAACTTCATATGTTTATGAACTAAAATGCCTTTTTTTTTTTAATTAAGAGAGAATTAAATCATCCCAACTCCACTTAACCAACGTGAATTTAGTCTCAGGGAAAATGTACAAACAAATGTTTTTAGGATTAAACTTTTTCCAAAGGAAAATCAATTCTCTTATGTTAACTGTTAAAATTGGTGGGCAAGGGTGGACATGCTCTGCTACATCCAACCAGTAAGAGAGGTTTGAATCCATTTATCACACTCGTGTTAAAATTGGCAGGAACATGAGTCAGAATAGGAATTAGAGGTTGACGCAGTTTCTCAATTGTTGCTTATTAGGATACCCACCTTTTTCATGAAGTTTTTTTTTAAAAAGAACAAAAATAGAAATAATAAAACAACAACAACAACTTTTCATTCTAAAGTTTATCTCACAAAAAAAACAACTCTACATTTTTGTTTTGTTTATATTTTTGGAGTAGGGGTCAGCAGGGGTCATGGAGGAGCCCATGTTTGGCCACATGAACTCATCATGAAGGAAGGAGAATTTCTAGTTCAGTTCTTCTCATCCTTCACTGCAGGCTGCTCCTGCCCAGAGTAGGCAGAGGCAGGAGCCTGGAGGTGGAGGGAGATGAGTGAGGTGAGGGGACTCTAGACTGTCTCTTCCCCACTTCCTGTCCTCAGGTAGCTCTTCTGGGCACGCCTCCATCTTCCCTAAGGTCACAGCTCCCCTTGTAGAGGCTAGGGCATGGCCTCAGCTTCCAGTCCCAGTGATGCTTTTCTCCTACTCTGTCCCACCAGTCAATGCAGGGTGGGAATTCCTGACGTCACCTCAACATCTTTTGTTGACTTGTGGGACCTGTTATAACTTGGTTAACCAATTGTCTGTATTTCAGTCCTGATTTAACTACTCAAATAATTTCTGTTCCCTTGCTAGATTCTGAATAGAACATTTTTCAGATGTCTAATTTTTGATGTTATCATTTCAGTATTACCTTATATGCTTTAACTCTCACAGGCTGGATTTCCATTTCTAATAGTAGTTAATCAACACTAAAGTGTTCCTTTATTACATCAATTGACATGAAAATCTTGGTGCTTGGTATTTTATTTTAAAATTATGGCAGCGTTATGACTCATTTACTCTAGATACTGGAGTTTTACAAATTATGCTTGGCCTATATTTTAGGAAAGTTTAGCCTAAATAAATAATTCAAATTTATTTAACCCTTAATTCTTCACCTTTCAGAATATGGTGCCTGAGAGGTGGTCCCTTAGGAGTCTTGTATTCAGTCAGGAATTTCAGTGATTCTAATACTTTGGCCACCTGATGTGAAGAGCCAACTCATAAGAAAAGACCCCAATGCTGGGAAAGATTGAAGGCAGGAGAGAGGGAGACAACAAAGGATAAGATGTTTGGATGGCATCACTGACTTGATGGACATGAGTTTGAGCAAGCTCTGGGAGTTGGTGATGGACAGGAAAGCCTGGTGTGCTGCAGTCCATGGGGATGCAAAGAGCTGGGCACGACTGACTGAACAACAATGCACATTATAAGACTGACTAAATCTTCTCCCTGGAAATATCTGATTTATTTCAAAGAAACTCTAGTGCAAGGTGGATGGAATAACTCAAACAAACATAAACTTACAGGTGACTTAATCTTACAGAATACTTTCATGATCATTTCTATGCTGGTTTCCTAGTTCAATTCAGTTCCGTGGCTCAGTCATGTCTGATGCTTTGCAACCCCATGAGATGCAGCATGCCAGGCCTCCCTGTCCATCACCAACTCCCAGAGTCCACTCAAACCTATGTCCATCGAGTCAATGATGCCACCAACCATCTCATCCTCTGTTGTTCCCTTCTCCTCCTGCCCTCAATCTTTCCCAACATCAGGGTTTTTTCAAATGAGTCAATTCTTTGCATCAGGTGGCCAAAGTATTGGAGTTTCAGCTTCAACATCAGTCTTTCCAATGAACACCCAGGACTGATCTCCTTTAGGAAGGACTGGTTGGATCTCCTTGCAGTCCAAGTGACTCTCAAGAGTCATCTCCATCACCACAGTTCAAAAGCATCAAAATTCTTCTGCACTCAGCTTTCTTTATAGTCCGATTCTCACATCCATACATGACTATTGGAAAAACCATCGCCTTGACTAGACGGACCTTTGTTGACAAAGTAATGTCTCTGCTTTTTAATATGCATCTAGGCTGGTCATAACTTTCCTTCTAAGGAGTAAGTGTCTTTCAATTTCATGGCTGCAGTCACCATCTGCAGTGATTTTGGAGCCCAAAAAATAGTCAGCCACTATTTCGACTGTTTCCCCATCTATTTGGCATTAAGGGATGGGACTGGATGCCATTATCTTAGTTTTCTGAATGTTGAGCTTGAAGCCAACTTTTTCACTCTCCACTTTCACTTTCATCAAGAGAATTTTCATTTCCTCTTTACTTTCTGCCATAAGGGTGATGTCATCTGCATATCTGAGGTGATTGATATTTCTCCTGGCAATCTTGATTCCAGCTTGTGTTTCTTCCAGTCCAGCGTTTCTCATGATGTACTCTGCATATAAGTTAAATAAGCAGGGTGACAATATACAGCCTTGATGTACTCATTTTCCTATTTGGAACCAGTCTGTTTTTCCATGTCTAGTTTTGTTGTTTCCTGACCTGCATACATGTTCCTCAAGAGGCAGGTCAGGTGGTCTGGTATTCCCATCTCTTTAAGAATTTTCCACAGTTTATTGTGGTCCACACAGTCAAAGGCTTTGACATAGTCAATAAAGCAGAAATAGATGTTTTTTCTGGATGCTTTTTTGATGATCCAGAGGATGTTGGCAATTTGATCTCTGGTTCCTCTGCCTTTTCTAAAACCAGCTTGAACATCTGGAAGTTCACAGTTCACATATTGCTGAAGTCTGGCTTGGAGAATTTTGAGCATTACTTTACTAGCATGTGAGATGAGTGAAATTGTGAGGTAGTTTGAGCATTCTTTGGCATTACCTTTCCTTGGGATTGGAATGAAATTTTCCTAGTAAATGTTGCTATATTAGAGAGAATAGAAATAGTAGGAAAGAGCTAAGGGAAACCAACTATTGGCAGCTACTGTTATCTGAAAAGAGGAAAGAAAAATAGAAAGGAAGAAGCTAGGAAAGAGGTAAGGAAGGAAAGGGTAAAAAAACTTTTAAAAAAACAATGAAAAAAATAATCCAACTAATATCTATATATTTACAGATTAATCTAGACAAATCACAACACAAAATATTTTAACTACCCTATGGGTTCTGCCTGGTGTTGGTTATCACTCAATTCAATGTAAGAATTATATTTAGTTTACATGTCCTTACTTTTATCAATTTATATGAAACAGAATATCTTAACTCAGAATGCTCTTTCAGAACATAACAACTCATGAATAAAATGATACTACTTTGAGATGGTTAATGAAGTGCCGCAGGATGACACACAAAGTTATTTGGTATATTGGTGTGTGCATAAATCATCTAACATTTATCCAGACTGATAAAATTTTCTGCTAAATACTTAAAAGGAATTAAAGGGTCCTATTTCAAATATATAAAAAAATCAGTATGATAATGACAAAAATACTGATATAAAATTACCCAATGCAAATATACCCATATGTGTTCAACATAAGTAAGTCTCATCAACATAACTTTTGCTACTGATAGCCTAGAAAGAAGGAAATCAGATGGTTTGAAAATCAAAATTATAGAAATGAAATATCAAAACATAGCACCCTTTCAAAAAGCAGATTATTTCTGTTTGTTATCTATTTTAACACTCTATTCATTAGACCTTCTATTGCATCATGGGATAATATTGAATATGAAATATAACACATTTTATAGCGGATATACTGTGAGACTTGTAATGGCAAAACTGTTCTTGTTCAAGAGCAGAATCTCCATGAATTAGTGTAACATGTGGCAGAGTGAATACTCAACAAACATTAGCAAAATTAAACTTTCCCACATTGTTAGTGATTACACAGGAGTTATTGTGCTTTCTGTATTACTGTAGGTAGACTGTATTTGTACAGTTTGATGTTTTCAATGAGGTTGTGCAATATGCCCAGATTGTCAGTATTTATAAACTTGATTTTTGATACAATGCATTTTAAGTTCTAACACCTCACAATTGGACTTCAAAATCTGCTAAGAGAGCAATATCCTGTAATTTAACTGTTATGTGAAAACCAGAAGAGACATTAATGTACCAATTTGGCTGCAAATGGAATAAAACACAGAAAATATTTTTATCTAAAATTTGGGCTTATAGGAGTATCAAAGATTCAGATGCAACATATATAAGCTTACAATGAAGCTCACCAACCCACAAGGATATTAGTCACGATAAGTGAGAGCAAAAAATACCAGAGGTCAGTTTTAAACATTGAAATGACCAGTGACAAGCTGTAATATATGAAATGTTTAATATAATAAAGATATAACTACAAAAACAACCAAATGAAAATGAGTATGCATATGCAGAGGACAAAAAGTTTTAGTATGTTAATGATGAGTGTGAAAAAAAAAAGCTTCAATGCTCAATCAATGGGTTAACTTTAGATTTAGGCTAAGAGAGAATTCATGAACTAGAAAAAGATGTAAAGAATGTATTTAGAAAGCAGTGGAGGGAATCAGAGTAAAATATATATATATTTATATATATATATGACTTCAAGAGTTAGCAAGAATAGAATGAGCTCTAAAATATACAATAAACATAACAGTTTTTTCAGGTTGAAATTGGCAATTAAGTCCACGTAAAAATATAGACTTTAATCTAGTACTATGTTCACTTTAGAGAGCTACAAAGAACACCACAAAAAAAAAAAAAAAAAAAAAACAAAACAAACAACACCACAATGCTGTCCAGTTCATCATAGGGGATTGGAATGCACAAGTAGGAAGTCAAGAGATATCTGGAATAACAGGCAATGTTCAGCCTTGGAGTACAAAATGAAGCAGGGAAAAGGCTAACAGAATTCTGCCAAGAGAATGCACTGGTCATAGCAAACACCCTTTTTCAACAACACAAGAGACAGCTTTACACATGCACATCACCAGACGGTCAATACTGAAATCAGATGGATTACATTCTTTATAGCCTACAATGGAGAGGTTGTATACAGTCAGCAAAAATAAAACCTGGAGCTGACTGTTGCTCAGACCATCAGCTTCTCCTAGCAAAATTCTGGCTTAAACTAAAGAAAGTATGGAAAACCACTAGGCAAGCCAGTTCAGTTCAGTTCAGTCACTCAGTCATCTCTGACTCTTTGTGACCCAATGAATCACAGCACACCAGGCCTCCCTGTCCATCAACACCTCCCGAGTTCACTCAGAATCATGTCCATCAAGTCAATGATGCCATCCAGCCATCTCATCCTCTGTTTTCCCCTTCTCCTCCTGCCCCCAATCCCTCCCACCCTCAGAGTCTTTTCCAATGAGTCAACTCTTTGCATGAGGTGGCCAAAGTACTGGAGTTTCAGCTTTAACATCATTCCCTCCAAAGAAATCCCAGGGCTGATCTTCACAATGGACTGGTTGGATCTCCTTGCAGTCCAAGGGACTCTTAAGAGTCTTCTCCAACACCACAGTTCAAAAGAATCAATTCTTCGGCACTCAGTTTTCTTCACAGTCCAACTCTCACACCCATATATGACTAGTGGAAAAACCATAGCCTTGACTAGATGGATCTTAGTCGGCAAAGTAATGTCTCTGCTTTTGAATACGTTATCTAGGTTGGTCATAACTTTTCTTCCAAGGAGTGTCTTTTAATTTCATGGCTGCAGTCACCATCTGCAGTGATTTTGGAGGCCAAAAAAATACAGTCTGACAATGTTTTTACTGTTTCCCCATCGATTTCCCATGAAGTGATGGGACCAGATGCCATAATCTTCATTTTCTGAATGTTGAGTTTTAAGCCGATTTTTTCACTCTCCTCTTTCACTTTCTTCAAGAGGCTTTTTAGTTCCTTTTCACTTTCTGCCATAAGGGTGGTGTCTTCTGCATATCTGAGGTGATTGATATTTCTCCCAGAAATCTTGATTCCAGCTTGTGCTTCTTCCAGTCCAGGGTTTCTCATGATGTACTCTGCATATAAGTTAAATAAGCAGGGTGACCATATACAGCCTTGATGTACTCCTTTTCCTATTTGGAACCAGTTTGTTGTTCCACGTCCAGTTCTAACTGTTGCTTCCTGACTTGCATATAGGTTTCTCAAGAGGCAGGTCAGGAGGTCTGGTATTTCCATATCTTTCAGAATTTTCCACAGTTTATTGTGATCCACACAGTCAATGGCTTTGGCATAGTCAATAAAGCAGAAATAGATGTTTTTCTGAAACTCTCTTACTTCTTCTATGATCCAGTGGATGTTGGCAATTTGATCTCTGGTTCCTCTGCCTTTTCTAAAACCAGCTTGAACATCTGGGAATTCATGGTTCACATATTGTTGAAGCCTGGCTTGGAGAATTTTGAGCATTACTTTACTAGCTTGTGAGATGAGTGCAATTGTGCGGTAGTTTGGGCATTCTTTGGCATTGCCTTTCTTTAGAATTGGAATGAAAAATGACCTTTTCCGTCTTGTGGCCACAGCTGAGTGTTCCAAATTTGCTGGCATATTGAGTGCAGCACTTTCAAAGCATCATCTTTCGGGATTTGAAACAGCTCAACTGGAATTCCATCACCTCCACTAGCTTTGTTCATAGTGATACTTTCTAAGGTCCACTTGACTTCACATTCCAGGATGTCTGGCTCTAGGTGAGTGACCACTCCATTGTGATTATCTTGGTCATGAAGATCTTTTTTTTACAGTTCTTCTGTGTATTCTTGCCACTTCTTGTTAATATCTTCTGCTTCTGTTAGGTCCCTATCATATCTGTCCTTTATCGAGCCCATCTTTGCATGAAATGTTCCCTTGGTATCTCTAATTTTCTTGAAGAGATCTCTAGTCTTTCCCATTCTGTTGTTTTCCTCTATTTCTTTACATTGATCACTGAGGAAGGCTTTCTTATCTCTTCTTGATATTCTTTGGAACTCTGCATTCAAATGGGTATATCTTTCCTTTCCTGCTTTACTTTTCACCTCTCTTCTTTTCTCAGCTATTTGTAAGGCCTCCTCAGACAGCCATTTTGTGTTTTTGCATTTCTTTTCCATGGCGATGGTTTTGATCCCTGTCTCCTGTCCAGTGTCACAAACCTCATTCTATAGCTCATCAGGCACTCTATCTATCAGATCTAGTCCCTTAAAACTATTTGTCACTTCCACTGTATAATCATAAGGGATTTGATTTAGGTCATACCTGAATGGTCTAGCAGTTTTCCCTACTTTCTTCAATTTATGTCTGATTTTGGCAATAAGGTGTTCATGATCTGAGCCACAGTCTGCTCCTGGTCTTGTTTTTGTTGACTGTATAGAGCTTCTCCATCATTGGCTACAAAGAACATAATCAATCTGATTTTGGTGTTGACCATCTGGTGATGTCCATGTGTAGAGTCTCTTCTTGGGTTTTTGGAAGAGGGTGTTTGCTATGACCAGTGCATTTTCTGAGAGGAGCTACCCCCACTGGAGGCCAGGGATGGTTGCCCTGGGAGGAGCAACCTCATGTCCAAGGAGCAGAGGCTGCATGGGCACTGGAGGGCCTAGAGGAGCTATTCCACGTTCAAGGTCAGGAGGGGCGGTCGTGAGGAGATACCCTTTGTCCAAGGTAAGGAGCAACAGCTGCCTTTGCTGGAGCGGCTGTGAAGAGATATCCTATGTCCAAGGTAAGAGAAACCCAAGTAAGACGGTAGGTGTTGCAAGAGGGCAGACACACTGAAACCATAATCACAGAAAACTAGTCAATCTAATCACACTAGGACCACAGCTTTGTCTAATTCAATGAAACTAAGCCATGGCCTGTTGGGCTACCCAAGGCGGGCAGGCATGGTGGAGAGGTCTGACACAGTGTGGTCCGCTGGAGAAGGGAATGGCAAACTACTTCAGTATTCTTGCCTTGAGAACCCCATGAACAGTATGAAAAGGCAAAATGATAGGTTACTGAAAGAGGAACTCCCCAGGTCAGTAGGTGCCCAATATGCTACTGGAGATCAGTGGAGAAATAACTCCAGAAAGAATGAAGGGATGGAGCCAAAGCAAAAACAATACCTAGTTGTGGATGCGACTGGTGATAGAAGCAAGGTCCGATGCTGTAAAGAGCAATATTGCATAGGAACCTGGAGTGTCAGGTCCATGAATCAGGGCAAATTCGAAGTGGTCAAACAAGAGATGGCAAGAGTGAATGTCAACATTTTAGGAATCAGTGAACTAAAATGGACTGGAATGGGTGAATTTAACTCAGATGACCGCTATATCTACTAATAAGGGCAGGAATCCCTTAGAAGAAATGGAGTAGCCATCATGGTCAACAAGAGTCTCAAATGCAGTACTTGGAGGCAATCTCAAAAAAGACAGAATGATCTCTGTTCGTTTCCAAGGCAAACCACTCAATATCACCGTAATCCAAGTCTATGCCCCAACCAGTAACACTGAAGAAGCTGAAGTTGAACGGTTCTATGAAGACCTACAAGATCTTTTAAAACTAACACCCAAAAAAGATGTCCTTTTCATTATAGGTGACTGCAATGCAAAAGTAGGAAGTTAAGAAACACTTGGAGTAACAGGCAAATTTGGCCTTGGAATGTGGAATGAAGCAGGGCAAAGACTAATAGAGTTTGGCCAAGAAAATGCACTGGTTGTAGGCCAGCCAGGTATGACTTAAATCAAATCCCCTATGACCGTACAGTGGAGATGACTAATAGATTCAAGGGATTAGATCTAGTAAACAGAATGCTTGAAGATATATGATCTGAAATGCTGTACAGGAGGCAATGAACAAAACCATCCCAAAGCAAGAAGGTAAAGTGGTTGAGGATGCTTTATAAATGGCTGAACAAATAAGAGAAGCTAAAAGCAAGGAAGAAAGGGAAAGGCACACCCAACTAAATGCAAAGTTCCAGAAAATACCAAGGAGGGCTTCTTCAATGAACAATGCAAAGAAATAGAGGAAAACTAAGTAAAGGGAAAGACTAGAGATCTCATCAATAAAATTGGAAATATCCAAGGAATAATATTTCATCCAAAGATTGGCACAATAAAGGACAGAAACAGTAAAGATATAATAGAAGCAGAAGAGATCAAGAAGAGTTGGAAAGAATACACAGAACTGTACAAAAAAAAGATCTCAGTGACCCGAAGAGCCACAATAGTGTTATCACTCACCCGGAGCCAGGTATTCAGGTGTGTGAAGTCAAGTGGGCTTTAGGAAGAACTGCTGTCGATAAAGATAGTGGAGACAATGGAATTCCAGGAAAACCATTTAAAATCCTAAAAGATTATTCTATCAACATGCTGCACTCAATGTCAGCAAATGTGGAGAATCCAGCAGTAGCCACAGTACCGGAAAAATTCATTCCTTATCCAAATTCCCAAGAAAAGCAGTACTAGAGCACACTCAAACCACCAGACAATTGTGCTCATCTTGCATGTTAGTAAGGGTATGCACAAAATCCTGCATGCAAGGCTTTAGCATTATGTGAACCAAGAAATTCCAGATGTACAGCTTGTGTTTAGATAAAGCAAAGAAATCAGAGATCAATTTGCCAACATTTGCTGCATCATAGACAAAGCATGGAAATTCCAGAAAAAAAAAATCTACCTCTGTTTCATTCACTATGCTGAAACCTTAGTCTGTGTGGATTATAACAAACTGTGGACAAATCTTAAAGAGATGGGAATACCAGACCACCTTACCTGACTCCTGAGAAATCTGTATGCAGGTCAAGAAGCAACAGGTAGAACCTCATGTAGAAAAACTGACTGGTTCTGAATTGAGAAAGGAGTATGACAAGGCTGTTTACTGTCACCTTGTTATTTAACTTATACGAAGAGCACATCATGGAAAATGCCAGGCTGAATGTGTTATAAGCTGGCATCAAGATTTCTGGGAAAAGTATTAACACCCTCAGATATGCAGATGATGCCACTCTAATGGCAGAAAGTGAAGAGGAATAAAGAACCTCTTGAAGAGGGTAGAGGAGAGTGAAAAAAATCTGACTTACAACTAACTATTAAAAAAAAAAAAAAGCTAAGATCATGGCATCCAGGCCCATCACTTCATGGCAAACAGAAGGGGAAAAGGTAGAAGCAGTCACAGATTTCCTCTTCTTGCTCTAAAACTATTGCAGATGGTGACTACAGCCACGAAATTAGATGATTGTTTCTTGGCAGGAAAGCTGTGACAAACCTAGACAGTGTGTTAAAAAGCAAAGACAATACTTTGCAGACAAAGGTCCGTATAGTCAAGGCTGTGGTCTTCCCAGTAGTCATGTGTAGTTGTGAGAGCTAGATCCTAAAATTGGCTGAGCACCAAATAATTGGTGCTTTTGAACTGTGGTGCTAGAGAAGACTTTTGAGAGTTTCTTGGACTGCAAGGAGGTCAAATCAGTCAATCTTAAAGGAAATGAACCCTGAGTACTCACTAGAAGACTGAAGCTGCAATACTTTGGCCACATGATCTGAAGAGTGATTCATTGGAAAAGACCCTGATGTCAGGAAAGATTGAATGCAGAAGAAGAGGGTGACAGGAGGTGAGATGGCTGGATGGCATCTCTGATGCAATGGACATGAACCTGGGCAAACTCTGGGAGATGGTGAGGAACAGGGAAGTCTGGTGTGCTGCAGTCCATGCGGTCACAAAGAGTCAGACATGACTTGGTGAGTGGACAAGAACAATGAAGCAACGACTTAGCAGCATAGCATCTTCTTGAATCTAAAGGCACCAAAGCCACTCAAGTACCAAGGAAAGTGGGGGCCACATAGCAGTTATAGCCTCTATTTCCCATTCATGTTACATATCATTCTAGTCACGCAGGCCCTGACTTTTATGCCAGTGTTCCTGTAATTCAAATAAAGGATCATAACAGTCACAATTTTGTTAACTCTTTTCCTTGCAAAATAGCAATGCTAACGACAAGGAGGTCATTCTCAAGCAGGTTTCTATCAGCAAGAGCCTGATATTAACCATTCATGTATTTAATTGAAATTTCAAAAGAAATAACCTTTTTTAAAGAATGGGAAAGAAGTTAAGTTTGGAAGATAAAACAGCAAATAAAAGAAAAGCTTTACAAAACTAAATGAAGGACTAACTCAGAATTTATAAAACTGTCATTATTACAAGCAAGATAAACTAAAAGAAAGGAACAGCTGGAGATATCATGAAGCCCTGAAATAAAGAAATTTTAGAGAAAAAATAAATATTTTAAAAGAGCTAGAGGAGGAAACAATTCTCTGGAAACATTTCAGAACAATCAATTGACTATATAAGAGTGAATCTACATCTGGGCTATTTTTATATTTTATTTAATCTTCCCATTCACTTTGGTTTATATTAATTATTGAGCTCAGGTCTGTACAGGGTCTAACTCTGTTTTTCCTTGCAAAATGGATTTTAAAATTCTGTATTAATTTTGAAATTGGTTTGTCACTTTCTACCAAAAAAAATAATCACTGAGGTTATTGAGCCCCCTTTTTTAACTTATATTTTTAAAAGATTATTCTTGTTTGCAGGTAGGGAACAGATTAGAGGGAAGAATAGAGTAGGGAGCCCAGTTTGGAGATTACCACAGTGGTGCAAAAGAAGTTGATGGGGCCGTTATACAAAGGATAGCACTGAGAGGGATACAAGTGAATGGCTTCAAGTTAGGTCTTGCAGTATTCGAAGAGATGGAGACTCGAGAGCATGCTTTAGGGCATTTGTGAATGTAATTCAAAAGTGATGTCATGGGTGGAGATGTAAATTTTGGAGTCACTAGACATATAAATGAAATCTGCATGAATCGGATATCATTATACAAAAGCAGCATGAGATAGCATTATTAAATTGTTGGGAAAAGAGTGTTACATGCTATTTTGGGGGATGATAAGAGGCTAAATGAATTAATCTGCAAAGTAACCTTAGAGTTCGGTTTAAAGGCATGATCATCTATAATTATAATGTTCTTTCCATCAATCACCTCATTCTGTGAACCTATTTAATCAGTCTGGGTATATAATAAGCCAAGATGTCATATATACCTCATAAATACTTTTACTAAGGGTGGAAATCAGTGCTAACTGAGTTGGAAACCTGAAGTGGTAACGGGTGGGGTGGGTGGCTAATCCTTAAATTAAAAGAATCCTATTAAAGATGTAAAATTGGCCTCAGCTGAGCTAAAACCACCAGGGACTGAATTACAGAATCTCTCATGTATGTGTGTGTGTCTGTGTGTGTGTGTGTGTCTGTGTGTGAACAATAACAGTTGGAAGCCATTCTCTGCTTCATCCAGGAAAATAATATGCTGAAAATGCTGGCTCTAACAGTTTCCCAAGATGTACGTAAGCATTTACAGAAAAAAAGACTGAAAATTCAGTCATTTCATAAAATAGATTCATTTCTGAAAAATTCAAGAGGAGAAAGAGACTTAACCCCCTTTGACCCTTTCTAAAAAGCTGTTTATATGAGTGTCACTTGACAAGGAAGTAGAAATTATTAGCCATAAAATATTCATTCATTAGACATAAATTATATGAGCATGTCCCACATACACTATACAAATTCCTGCTTAAGGACTTCATGTGTAAACAATGCAATTAATAAAACTTGCTCCAATACCTTCCCGTTTCCTAAGATCCTAACAATTGTGAAGCCCATAATAAGCATCATTTTTATGATCCTACCTGCATATCTCATAAATGTCACCATCATAGGAACAATCTCAAAGAGAGGGCATTCTTAATAAATAATACTCTAGGTCAGGTATTTTTCTAGTCCATTGGGCTGAAGTTCTGAGGGAAGGAAAGAAGTTTAATAGAGCTATGTTCTCTTAGACATTCATAAAGGCCAAGAATAAATCCACAATAATTATACTTTGGGGAGCTGTAAAGAAACACTTTGGTGCATATAAGGGCTACAGTTATAGAAGTGCCACTGAAATACCATTTCCTGTTTGGAGAATTATTCAGTCACAGAACCTTTCCACACAGATGTCCCCAATAAATTATGAGTGTCATACTTTGTCTTTGAGTAATATCCCTGAAAATAAGTTTAAAAATCTATGGAGGAAACTCACGGAGTTGAGGAGATAAAAAGAAAAAAAAAAAAGAAATAGTTTTGAAGGTGGATGAGTCAGCAAGGGTTACAATGATAGACAGTCTATCATTTTAACCAAACTATTAAAAATAATGTTTATTTTGTTTCTAGAGAGTACACAAGTCTGTGTAGGATGCTGTGACACTTTCAAGAGAAGTAATAAGCTGGACCTGTCTTCTGAGAGTCTATATCTTATTTAGGAAGCCCAAGATAAGACAAAGATAAAAATTCAAAACAACATAGGCATTACCCTAATCTTTGAGTATGCAGCCGACTAATGGAGGTCTACTCCACAATCAACCTCTGCTAATTTCTTTACGAAAGAATCATAATTTATAGTTCTTCTGTACTGTAACATCCCCTGTTGAAATATCCACTTTTTCAGACTATCTAGAAACTAAGAGTATCCATTTGGCTGATTTCTATTCATTGAGATATAAACAAAAGCATCCTACATGGGCATCAAAGCAAGCCGCTGTTTCAGTGATGAAAATGAGTAGATTCAGTTAGCAGCAGCATTTGGCCATTTGCTCTTTCTCTTATCCCTGCCTGAAATGTAGGGCAGGCCAAGAAGACAGGATGGAAAAATTAAAGAAACCTGCTACCCCAATGGCATTGTAAGCCATCATCTCAACTATGGTGGGTCTACCTTTATTTATACTTCTCATCATGCTAGTAAATATAACTGTCTATTTGGTTAAAATTCAGATTGCTGAATCTACTCCTAACTGATAAATGTCATTAAAGTCAATACGTGAGTCGTGACATTAATCAAAACTTCAGATTTGCCGAGCACTATCTCATTAATTTCTCACAACAACCTTACTGGCTTAAGTGGCAAATCCATTTTTCCAGAAGAGAAATCTGAGATTCATGGAGCTTGTGTCTGTTCTGGGATCACACAGGTAGTTCATGGTAAGGATAGTATTTGTACCTACTTGCTCAACTGTATTACTGTACTTTAGCAATTCAATAATATTAGAGGTTTCCTTCATATCTATTACCTAAATAATGCTACTTTCTGTTTTTTTTTTTTTTTTTAATGTTTGCTTGTGTGGTTCTCATAATTCCATGAAATATTTAAACTACAGTATGTTACTTGAAGCTCACAATTGCGTAATGGAAGTAAGATAATTCTTGCCATTCGTCTTCTACAGCTGTAGAAGTTGAGTTTAGAAGGTGACGAACCTGCTGAAGAAAGGGAAGGCAGAAGAATATGCAAATTTCACCCAGCTTTAACACGTCACCAAACCTTACATGGGTTACTTGAAATCACTGCTTTCATAGGCCTCGTTTAGCAACTAACTCTTTACTTATACTCCTCATTCCCAAGTAAAGATCCCTCTCCAAACCTGGAAATAGCTTGTTTAGGAAACTGAGTCTGTGCTCTGAGGATCCAGTGTCACGCTGGTTCTCTCAGAGACTCCTACAGAATTCTGAAAAGGAGATTAAAGAGAGCTTTTCCTAGCAAGGACCTTTGACCTCATGCCACACGTATATCCCAAACTGATGAAATACGGGGGAGCTCATCTGTGTGTATCTGACTACTGAATTCTGTGACACACTTAGATGCTTAGACAGAAAGTAGTGAGGCCTGCAATAGTGCCAGCCAAACATGCAGATAAAGTTGCCAGGTGATATCTGAGCAGACCGTCTCAGTTATGTCTAGGACTTTTCAAGGGGAGTCTGACGCCTGCTGGTGGTCTGCCTCACTTTTTCCACTTTGCCAAGTATGCTCAGTGGATTTGGAAAATGAAATATTTATGCACCATGTTAAGACCTGCCAGTCTGATGACCACTGTACCCCCTACAGAGGCGCATTGTTGAATAAACGGGAAAGCTTTTATGCTGCCAACCTGCTGGGCCCCTTTCTCCAAGCCTGAGTCAACACACAGCAATGGTTATATGATATATTTGAATGCTTAGAGGATAGGGGTTATTTTTACCAGATTTATTAGGCAAGGATATCTTTAAGGTCTTCCAACTTTTTGCATATATAATACTACATTACTCTAATTCAAGAATCATTGATATATGCATTTTATTTAAAATCTAGATTAAATAAATCTTACCAAGAGGATCTAAATTTTGTGTTATTATAAATGCATTGGGAACACCCAATTTCACATACTTAGAATAATTTAAAGCAAGTACAATCTTAAAGTAAGACACATTTTTTTATGAAGTGAGTGTGCTCCTTGGTCATTGTTTTATTTTTATTTTTTACTTTTTAAGAAAGCATGTATCTTTTCTGTTGTTTCTCAGTGGGCATCAAAAGCATCTGGAGTCAGTTACGTTTATTTATGTTCTATTCTAACCAAAATGGCTTAGCTGAAAAGTATTTCAAAATTTATTTAAGGAAAAATAAAACTGACTTTAGACTCACATGCCAACTTTTAGCCCAGAGCAAAGTGTCGTGGCTGATTCCTAAATGAAATGGAAACACTGACAGACTTTTTATCCTGGCAGGGTTATAAGGATAACAGGTAAATACAATAGTCTGAGCTAATAATAGGTAACATTTTCCAGGTTTTGCTATTAAAGGTCCCTCACCACAAACAAGCTTTATAAAGTTCCTCCAAGAAAAGTTTGTTTATAAGATAAAAAAACTAAAAATTCAGCCAATTTTCCATTGCAATAAAATATGACTCTTTTTTTGGTTGTTTTCATATTGTTAGTTTCCCCTTGTATGTTTCACATTATTAGAATATGTGTTTTTGGATATTAGTCCTCTATTTAAAAGCAACTCTATAGGCATCAATAAAATGAGGGCATATAATTAGATATTATTAAATTTCCTTTTAGTGCAAGTTAGGTGTTTATTAAATCTTTTAAAAATTAATATTTTTATGAAATATCCCTTATCTCATTGGTTTCCCATATTACTTCAACTTATGATTCTTAATGTTTGTATTTAATTGAAATTTTGAACATGCTGGCATTGTAGTTTATATTTGTTTTGAAACAGTCTCATATTATTGTTTGTTTGTTTGGTTTGGCTTTAATTATTAATGTTTCTCAAGAGGAAATATTTAAAACCAGGCACAGGGTTGACTACATGGATTTCAGAGAGGAGAACAGTGTTTAGATCCTGGCTCGGACACTTTTGAGCCTTCCAATTGTGGGCCCTGTTTGAATTTTTGAAATGGGAACTAAAATAGTAGCTAAATCAAAGGGTAAGTCTGGAAATGGAAAGAGATAAGGGGCTTAGTAGAACTCCTGGCTCATGGCAAATGCTCTATAAAGCTTAGCTGTAATCATTTACTGTGCAGTTTATTTTTTGTCAGAATAGCATGTAGGACAATTCCTCTCATCATGCACAGGTTAGCCAACTGCTATGAATGAAAGTGTTTATCACCAGTTATACCGAGCTACTGGTGGTATTATGAATTTCCATGCACATGAGGGTCTGTTTCTGGACCCTCTACTCTATTTAATTGATTAAACTTCTCTGTGCTTATGCTGATAAACACTGTATTATTATGGCTTTATAAGATACTTTGAAATTTAATTTTATAAGTATCTAGGGTTGTTTGTTTCAAAGAGTGTGTGGGCTCTTATGTGCCCATTTACTTTTTACGTATATGTTACAATCTACGTGGTCAAGTTCTATGAAGAATCCCATTATAATATGTACTGAGAATTCACAGACTCTATAAATCAACTTGGTAGAATTGGTGTCTTTTGCAATTTGATTCTTTCATTGTTGATATTTGATGCTTTATTTCTTATTTGATGTTGTTGTCTTCTATTTATGTATATAAATACATGTATTTGGTTGGTGCAAACATAATTGTGGTTTCAACTGTGAATTTTGTTATTGTATATACATAAATATTTATTCATAAATGCATGTGTATGGGTATGGATGTGAGAA
The DNA here is from genome assembly GCF_042477335.2 of Ovis canadensis. NCBI lineage: Eukaryota > Metazoa > Chordata > Mammalia > Artiodactyla > Bovidae > Ovis > Ovis canadensis. The sequence continues at coordinate 106,522,465 of NC_091251.1, forward strand.
CAGGACTGTGAAGAAAGCTGAGCACTGAAGAACTGATGCTTTTGAACTGTGGTGTTGGAGAAGACTTTACAGAGTCCCTTGGACTGTGAGGAGATCCAACCAGTCCATTCTAAAGGAGCTCAGTCCTGGGTGTTCATTGGAAGGACTAATGCTAAAACTGAAACTCCAGTACTTCGGTGACCTCATGCGAAAAGTTGAATCATTGGAAAAGACTCTGATGCTGGGAGGGATTGGGGGCAGGAGGAGAAGGGGACAACAGCGGATGAGATGGCTGGATGGCATCACTGACACGATGGACGTGAGTCTGAGTGAACTCCGGGACTTGGTAATGGACAGGGAGGCCTGGCGTGCTGCGATTCATGGGGTCACAAAGAGTTGGACACAACTGGGTGACTGAACTGAACTGAACTGAACTGATGCACATATATCTCCAGTACTCTTACCTAGAGAATTCCATGGACAGAGGAGCCTGGTGGGCTGCTGTCCATGGGGTTGCACAGAGTTGGACTCAACTGAAGTGACTTAGCATGCATGCATGCATGCATTGGAGAAGGAAATGGCAACCCACTCCAGTACTCTTGCCTGGAATATCCCATGGACGGAGGAGCCTGGTAGGCTGCAGTCCATGGGTTCACTAAGAGTCGGGCATGACTGAGTGACTTCACTTTCACTTTTCACTTTCATGCATTGGAGAAGGAAATGGCAAGCCACTCAGTGTTCTTGCCTGGAGAATCCCAGGGACAGAGGAGCCTGGTGGGCTGCCATCTATGGGGTCGGACACAGTCGGACATGACTGAAGTGACTTAGCAGCAGCAGCATGCATGTATATATTCTTTTATATAACTTCAAATAATATTTCTGTATGTTTTTTCATATAGATCATTTATGAAAGGTTATTCTATTCATGTATGTATTTTGCTAAAAGTAATGTGTGGAATTAGATTTCCTGCTTGTTGCTGTGAGTAGAAATTTAATAAATGCCATTATTAATCTAAATAAAATTATGTGGAGATTTTTGTTGTTTTGTGTAAGCAGTTATACGTTCTGCAATATTTAGAATGTTGAGTAAAAACTGAATAAGAATGAATAGGAAGCATAATTTTCTTATTCCTGATTTTAAGAGAAAAGCCTATTATTTTAAAGCTTATTATTTCATTGTTATGTCTGTGATGTCTATGTTTGGTGGATATCTTTAATCTAGTTAACAAAGTTCTCTAATTTCGCTTTGTTTCTTTTAAAAAAAAGTGTAGAATTTTATGACTTGTATCTTTGCAGATATTGAAACTTATGGTCTTTAATTATTAACTTGGTGAAATATATTTATACCTTTTTGTAATATTCATTTACATTCATTTCTGAAATTGTTTCCTTGAACACACACTTCAAGACAACTTAGTATATGTAAGTCCTAGTCTGTGTATGAGGGCTCATTTCAGTTCAGTAGCTCAGTCTTGTCCAACTCTTTGCAACCCCATGGACTGCAGCATGCCAGCATCCCCGTCCATCACCAATTCCTGGAGTTTATTCAAACTCATGTCCTTTGAGTCCATGATGCCATCCAGCCATCTCATCCTCTATCCTACTCCTCCTGGTTTCAATCGTTCCCAGCATCAGGGTCTTTTCCAATGAGTCAGTTCTTCTCATCAGGTGGCCAAAGTATGGGAGTTTCAGCTACAGTATCAGTCCTTCCAATGAACATTCAGGACTGATTTTCCTCAGGATGGACTGGTTGGATCTCCTCACAGTCCAAGGGACTCTCAAGAGTCTTCTCCAACACCACAGTTCAAAAGCATCAATTCTTTGGTGCTCAGCTTTCTTTATGGTCCAACTCTCACATCCATACATGACTACTGGAAAAACCAAAGCTTTGACTATACGGATATTTGTTGGCAAAGTAATGACTGTGTTTTTAAATATGCTATATTGGTCATAACTTTTCTTCCAAGGAGCATGCATCTTTTAATTTAAGGGCTGCACTCACCATTTGCAGTGATTTTGGAGCCCAAGAAAATAAAGTCTCTCACTGTGTCCATTGTTTTCCCCTCTATTTGCCAAGAAGTGATGGGACCAGATGCCATGATCTTAGTTTTCTGAATGTTGAGCTTTAAGCTCACTTTTTCACTCTCCTCTTTCACTTTCATCAAGAGATGCTTTAGTTCTTCCCTTTCTCCCATAAGGGTGGTGTCACCTGCGTATCTAAGGTTATTGATATTTCTCCTGGCAATCTTGATTCCAGCTTGTGCTTCTTCCAGTCTAGCATTTCTCATGATGTCCTATGCATATAAGTTAAATAAGCAGGGTGACTTTATACAGCCTTGACACACTCCTTTCCTGATTTGCAACCAGTCCGTTGTTCCATGTCCAATTCTAACTGTTACTTCCTCACCTGCATACAGGTTTTTCAGGAGGCAAGTCAGGTGGTCTGGTATTCCCATCTCTTTCAGAATTTTCCACAGTTTATTATGATCCACACAGTCAAAAGCTTTGGCATAGTCAATAAAGCAGAAATAGATGTTTTCCTGGAACTCTCTTGTTTCTTCTATGATCCAGTGGATGTTGGCAATTTGATCTCTGGTTCCTCTGCCTTTTCTAAATCCAGCGTGAACATCTGGAGTCCATGGTTCACGTATTGCTGAAGCCTGGCTTGGAGAATTTTGAGCATTACTTGACTAGCGTGTGAGATAAGTACAATTGTGAGGTAGTTTGAGCATTCTTTGGAATTGCCTTTCTTTGGGATTGGAATGAAAACTGATCTTTTCCAGTCCTGTGGCCACTGCTGAGTTTTCCAAATTTGCTGGCACATTGAGTGCAGCACTGTCACAGCATCATCTTTCAGGATTTGAAACAGCTCAACTGGAATTCCATCCCCTCCACTAGCTTTGTTTGTTACTAAGGCCCACTTGACTTCACATTCTCGGGTATCTGGCTCTAGGTAAGTGATCACACCATCGTGATTTGGGTCGTGAAGATTTTTTTTGTACAGTTCTTCTGTGCATTCTTGCCACCTCTCCTTAATATCTTCTGGTTCTGTTAGGTCCATACCATTTCTATCCTATTGTGCCCATCTTTGCATGAAATATTCCCCTGGTATCTCTAATTTTCCTGAAAAGATCTCGGAGTCTTTCCCATTCTATTGTTTTCCTCTATTTGTTCCCCGAGGGCAATAAACAAAATGGGCATTCCTTAACAGAGCTCACATTGATTACAATTTTTTTAAACTTGAATAAGTCATACATTATAATCATATGTACAATGAAGAAAAACCACAAAACTAGTTTATCATCAACACATTGTATCATATATAATTTTTGTTTTGAATTTTTTAACCAGTATTTTGTTTAGGATATCTGTGAGCTCATGAATGAGGTTGATCTATTATTTTTCCTTTACTAGATGGTTTTTGAGTGGATAAGATTTTATGAACCTTATAAAATGAGTTGTGGAGCTCTTTTAAATTTATTTATTAAATTTATTTTTGTATTGTATTTATTTTTGTATTGTATTATTTGCACAAATGACATACAATTTCTATATGTTTTATCCAATCAAGTAATGAACAATATTTCCCAAAATATATTTATTTATTCACAAAATGTGCAAAATGATTACCTCCTCTGTATGTCTTATATCATGGATTATAGTAATTCAGTAATATTTAGCATTTCTTAATTCAATGGAAGTTATGTCATTGCATCTATTCTTATTTTGAGCATTTGATTTTTATGTATGAATGCATAAAACAAAGAGAAATATTTTCTGTTATCAGTGTTTGTATTCTTCATAAAATTCTGCGAGAATTTTATCAAATTCAATTGTGATTTCTGCCAAGAAAATTCCATGCTCACATTATTTTTGGAATGATCATCTCAATGCTAGACATGGCCTTGCCAAAAACAGAATCATGTAGATTACGCATTTAAAAACAGCATTTTGCTCTCATTTTCATGTAATCTTGTTACACCGAAAGGCAGCTATTAATATTTTAAAAAACATATTCCAATGTAATATCCTTCAATCTATTGAAAATGCACATTTAAATTCTTGTTACAATGAATATAAAACTGTTAATCTTTACACACACTAATTTTTTAATCAACTGTGTTCCATCTCTAAAAGATTTTCTGCTTAATGAAATTTAATAAAAATAATTGGAAGCAGAACAAAGTAACTAGGATCTGATCACTTTTTCAACATATGTGAGAAAAATTAGTTATACATTTCTAAAAACTTCCTAAGTATACCATCTTTTAGACAGTTAAAAGATTGTGGTTAAAATAGATAATTTTCAAAAAAAGTAACCAATAATATAATACTGAAATGTCAAATTTCATGTCATTTTATCTGAGTCAGCCACGGCATATTTATATTAATGGAGTCTTTAGGATAGTCTCTCTTTCCATTTTTCCTGAAATTCATCTAGGATGACTGACATGTACGTAACTTTAGATACATCCTGTCCTGTTAGTGAAGTATCTTCTGCTATTTAATGGCCAAATTAGTAACTCTGAAGTGATTTCCTGTTTTCAGGTATTTTGCCTATTTTCTCAAAAAATTTGCTCACTTATTCCAATAATTGTTACTTTATTTCATCTCTAATCACTTTCTATTTTTTCCTAATAATTTTTAAAGATATATTTCTTTAAGCATTGAATGAACATTATACAGCATAGGAACTTAGCATAGAATTTGTAAAGAAAATTTAAATATGATCAGCCTCACTAAAAAAATGTTATAAGATTTAAATCTGTATTCATGAAATTTCTATTTCACCAAATAAATGGTTGCTATAATAAAATCAGTGGATCATTATGCATTAATTTTTAATTTATTACTACACTCAACTTTTTGATTTATTAATTGCAAATGAAAATTAATTTCTACTTACCAATTCATAATACCACTAAAGTAACTCTAGATTTAAATTAAGAATTTGACAATATCATTCTAACACATGAAACAAATAGACCATATGACTGCAATATCTCATGTCATATACAGCCAATGTATTAATTCAAGTAGCAGCTTCAAATAATCATTAACAGGCTCATTAGATTTTAAATTTTCAATTATTTTTACTTTAAATATTTTTAAAATGTGGCAGATTTTCAATGGAGTTATATTATCCAAGTTATGCCTTTTTCTTGTAAATAGAAACAAAACAAAATATACTCTCACAATAGAACAAGAGATTTTATTTTCTTATGTTGATAAGTGTCCTAATGTACTGACTTATAAGAAAAAATACTCCATTTTCTAGAAAATTTTTATAATAAATGTACAAGTTCTCCATCTTTGGATTTAGCAAAATTATTACAAAACCAATTCCAAAGTAATGAAGAGGGCTACGATCAGCTTAGCTCATTCTGCAGTGCAGTACACACCCATATGTAACCTGCCATGAGCAGCTTGCCATGATGATTTGTAGACGGTCTCTACTGACAAATCCATCTACACTATTTCAGAAAAGTAGCCAACAAAATTTTCAGTCTTCTGAATATTATCATCAGATATTTTGCATTGTCCTCTTTAATTTAGTTAAGCCACTCTCTTCCACTAACTTATAAAGTCCAAGCATAGTTTGCTTTCTCAATTTAAGAAGGAGATAGTCTTGTTTGGTTTCAATTGCAGAATCAAGGCACTTTGAAAACAAATGAAACTAGTGTCTCAAAACTTAGAACTATGTGGTATCATATGGCTCACCAATCCAATGCCATAACTTAATATAAAGTTTCATTTGCCGAGCAGATGGCTGCTAATGTTGTAGATGTGTTTATACATGCAATAGAACACACTGGTACAGAGAATAAGCATGTCAGTATCCCTCTTGCCAAAGTAAAAGCTTTCTTTTTTTTCCTGGGCCAAGAGAAAACTATTTGATCAAGTTAGCCCTGAGCAGTCCTGCTGGTTAAGATCCTGAAGTTACTATGAAAAGGAAATCAGATTGTCAGTGGGGGTGAGGATTGAGAATGAAATTGCTGGTTCAGGGCTGGAGGTATATTTAATAGCTTTTTCCTTTCTCATGTTCCACTTTTACTAACATGTCCTTCGTAATCATTCAGTATGTCATTCAGCTTTGGGATTGGCATGCATGATGTGAAATGTATTTACATTAACAAGGGGAGTAAAATCAAATATGAACAAACAGCAACACAAAAAATGATGGCAAAGATAAACCAGCACTATGCCACAGAAAAGAAAGCTGATGTGTGTGTGTCTGTGTTAATCATTCAGTCGTGTCCGACCCTGCAATGCATGGACTGTAGCCCACCAGGCTCCAACATCCATGGGATTTTTTGCCATTTCCTTCTCAAGAGGATTTTCCCAACCCAGGGATAAAACCTGGGTCTCACACATTGCAGGCAGACTCTATGGTCTGAGTCACCAGGGAAGCATGACAGATATACTATTAGAGATAAAAACATTCAAGTCAACGAGATGTTATAGTAAACACATATACGTTGTTCAGTTGCTAAGTCATATTCGACTCTTTGTGATCCACAGACTGCAGCATGTCAGGCTTCCCTGTCCTTCACTATCTCCTGAGGTTTGCTCAGACTCACGCCCATTGAATCAGTGATGCCATCCAACTATCTCATCCTCTGTCATCCCCTTCTTCTCATGCCTTTAATCTTTCCCAGCATCAGGGTCTTTTCCAATGAGTCAGTTCTTCACATCAGGCGGTCAAAGTATTGGAGCTTCAGCTTCAACATCAGTCTTTCCAATGACTCTTCACGGTTTATTTCCTTTAGGATTGATTGGAATGATCTCCTTGCTTGACTCCTTGCTGATCTTTTCTAGCACCACCATTTGAAAGTATCAATTTTTCCGCACTCAGCCTTTTTTATAGTTCAACTCTCACTTCCATACATGACTACTGGAAAAATCATAGTTTTGAGTATACATCACTTTTGTTGGCAAAGTGATGCCTCCAGGTTTTAACAAGCTGTCTAGGTTTGTCATAATTTTTCTTCCATGGACCAAGCATCTTTTAATTTCATAACTTCAGTCAATGACTGCAGTGGTTTTGGAGCCCGAGAAAGTATAAGTTGGGAATTGTCTTCATTGTTTCCCCATCTATTTGCCATGAGGTGATAGGACTGGATGTCATGATCTTAGTTTTTTGAAAGCTGAGTTTTTAGCCAACTTTTCCACTGTCCTCTTTCACGTTCATCAGTTCATTTCAGTTCTGTAGCTCAGTTGTGACCCCATGAACCATAGCACGTCAGGCCTCCCTGTCCATCACCAACTCCCAGAATTCACCCAAACCCATGTCCATTGAGTCGGTGATGCCATCCAACCATCTCATCCTCTGTCATCCCCTTCTCCTCCTGCCCCCAATCCCTCCCAGCATCAGAGTCTTTTCAAATGAGTCAACACTTTGCATTAGGTGGCCAAAGTACTGGAGTTTCAGCTTCAGCATCAGTCCTTCCAACGAACGCTCAGGACTGATCTCCTTTAGGATGGACTGGTTGGATCTCCTTGCAGTCCAAGGAACTCTCAAGAGTGTCCTCCAATAGCACAGTTCAAAAGCATCAATTCTTTAGCACTCAGCTTTCTTCACAGTCCAACTCTCACATCCATACATGACCACTGGAAAAACCATAGCCTTGACTAGACGGACCTTTGTAGGTAAAGTAATGTTTCTGCTTTTTAATATGATGTCTAGGTTGGTCATAGGTTTCCTTCCAAGGAGCAAGTGTCTTTTAATTTCATGGATGAAGTCACTATCTGCAGTGATTTTGGAGACTAGGAACATAAAATCTCTCACCATTTCCTTTGTTTCCCCATCTATTTGCCATGAAGTGATGAGACCAAATGCCATGATCTTAGTGTTTTGAATGCTGAGTCTTAAGCCAGCTTTTTCACTATCCCCTTTCACTTTCATCAAGAGGCTCTTTTGTTCCTCTTTGCTTTCTGCCATAACAGTGGTATCACCTGCACTGTCTTCTACTAATTATTACTGAGGTTATATCTCTACATTTAAGTGAATCACTGCCTTCATTGGATAACTAGGTTAGATATTCCTACTAGCTAATTCCCAAACAAGTAAGTTATTATAATATATTGTAAGTTCTTATGTGTCACTATTTTAAACTAATTAGAGATGAGATAAATGTCTTTTTAAACAGCTCTAAACTCAGAGTTTGTCTTCTGCTTCATATAGTGTTGACATTCCCTATTTCCAGAGCCTCCCCTCCAAATATCCTCTCCAACTTTATGGATTAATAGAAAACTATCTCTTGATCAACACATCCCCCAGCACTTCAGAGTGGAGAACAATTACATTGCTCATAACCTGGAGGTGGGATAAGTGTCGGTTTTCCTTCCTTCTACACTTCAGTATCACCTTTTCTTTTCCTCTTTCAATACCTCCAGCTCTTTTGAACTGGATATCATCCAAAAGAGCAACTGCTGTCCTTTGTTGCTCTAATTCTTTGACTCCCTTGATGTAGTTTCCTGCTGAAGTTGTCATCACTGTGCTCATAGTCAGCTTTCCCCATCCCTGCTCTTACTACCATTCTTGGTGACTTCAACATATTTGATGTCCTGAATAATCCAAGCAACACTCAGGGCTTAAATTTCCTTGATCTCCTCATGTCCAGTTGTCTATTAAAAGCGTGAAAGTGTTTACTGCTCAGTCCCATCTGACTCTTTGTGATCAGCAGGACTGTAGCCCACCAGGTTCCTTTGTCCATGGGATTCTCCAAACAAGCATACTGGAGTGGGTAGCCATTCCCTTCTCCAGGGGATCTTCCCAACCCAGGGATTGAACCAGGGTCACCCACATTGCAAGTAGATTCTTTATCATCTGAGTCACCATGTTCAACCCCAGTGGTCTATTACTTCATCTTAATTTTACCATTATCAGGGCCTAGCATTGATTCTTTTATTGCTACCTTACTTTTAAATTTCAAATCTAATATTGAAGTTTCTCACACCATATCCATCTCTTCAGGTAGCCTACTCTCCTCTTTTGCAACAGTCCTTTTGCCCAATTGAGAAGCTTTCTCCATTTTTCTGCGCTAGTCTATCAACCATCCTCTCATGGTCATTAATTCCTTCTTTACTCAGATTAGATTCTGTGGAATATCATTTAAAAAATCCCTTGAAAATATCCCCAAGTCCCTTGACCCTTTTTGCATCTGCTGTTCTTACCTGAAAACAATAAATCTCCTTAAACACCTATGTTTCTGGATCTGTACTTAAGCAATAACACATGGCTAGAGGTAATGTAAATCTAAGTTTACCAATCACAATTTAAACTTACCATCTTAAATACTGAATATGCAATCTTCCTATATGCTATTCTAATGTTTACACTGCATCTAGTGAAATAATTATTTTATACCTTTACTGTCTCCTAAAATCTAAAATGTTACACCTCTCCTCCCACCAGTTCAAGCAATTAAGTTCAGTTCAGTTCAGTCTCTCAGTAGTGTCCGACTCTTTGCGACCCCATGAATCGCAGCACGCCAGGACTCCCTGTCCATCACCAACTCCCGGAGTTCACTCAGACTCATGTCCATTGAGTCCATGATGCCATCCATCCATTTCATCCTCTGTCGTCCCCTTCTCCTCCTGCCCCCAATCCCTCCCCACATCAGAGTCTTTTCCAATGAATCAACTTTTCGCATGAGGTGGCCAAAGTACTGGAGTTTCAGCTTTAGCATCATTCCTTCCAAAGAAAACCCAGGGCTGATCTCCTTCAGAATGGACTGGTTGGATCTCCTTGCAGTCCAAGGGACTCTCAAGAGTCTTCTCCAACACCACAGTTCAAAAGCATCAATTCTTCAGCGCTCAGCCTTCTTCACAGTCCAATTCTCACATCCATAGATGACCACAGGAAAAACCATAGCCTTGACTAGAAGGACCTTAGTTGGCAAAGTAATGTCTATGCTTTTGAAGGGATCTATTTTACTTTCTTCTTATTTTACAATCTTACTTTCATCTCATCTCACATTCTCTGGCTCTTCATTACAAAAGATGACAATTTGACATGCTAGTCAAATTCCAAACTTTTCACTGGACTCTGTATTCTTTTCCTTCTAGCTTTCTCACGGTCTTTTTTACTATTATTTCATCTCTCACCTACATCATGATTTTCTCCATTTCTACTGATTCATTCTCAGTGGCATATAAACACGCTCGAAGATTCACCATTTTAAAAACTGACAACACAACGCTATAATGTTTAAACTCCGTTACGTCTCGGATCCTCTTCCCAGTAAAACTTTTTAAAGCATGATCTGTGACTGTTGCTCTGCTATTTTTCCTTTCTGTTTCCCTTCCTGTTGATCCAACCAGATTTCCACATCCAACATACTGAAACTATACTAATTGAGATTCTCAGCAATCTGAATGCTGCCATATTTGAAAAGCGATTCTTTATCCTCAGCATCTTTTTCTTCTCAGCAACTTTTTGATGTAGATACCCCTTTTCTATTTCTTCAACCACACTCTCTTGCATTTAGAGACACCAAATACTTCCATTTTTCCTAATTAACTTTCAGTTCCATCTTCTTTGTCTTGCACCTTCCAAAACTTCATCTTCTGTAGTCTACATTATTTAAACCATCTCAGAACATTTTGATTCATCTTTAACGACTGCATAAGCTATTCATGCAGACCACCTACAGTAGTTTTCTTGTTTGGAATATAAATTGTACCATATCATTTCCCTACTGATATTGCTTCCAATTACACACAAAGTTTAAGCCTCCTGTAGGGGTTTTGTCTAAGGGATGCTTGGCCAGATTTTATGACCTCCTCCAATTTTCCTCATCAATGTCTTAGTATGAGGCTTCTCTGGTGATTCAGACAGTAACTGCTTGCGATGCAGGATTCCTAGGTTTGATCTCTGTGTCGGGGAGATGCCCTAGAGAAGGAAAGGGCTACCCACTCAATATTCTTCCTTGGAGAATTCCACAGACAGAGGAGCCTAGTGGGCTACAGTCCAGGGGCTCACAGAGTTGAACACGACTGAGCGACTCAGACACATGAGTCTTTTTGGTTTAGTCAAACATGCCAGGTTTGTTCCTGCCTTATATCCTTTGCACTTTCCAGATGTCTTCAGCCTAGAAGATTCCTCCTCATAGCTTTGCCAGTTGGCTTGTTTTCTGTTTCAACTATAAGCTGGAATATTGCTGCCTCACAGACATCTTTTCTGAACATCCAAAGTAAACCAGCCTCTCCCCTCACCTCTACTGCACTACTACTCCACTTTCTGATCTTCTAATAGTCACTACTATTTCATAACATCTCATTTAAGGTTCTTAATAATTTCCTGAGGCAAATATCATCATTACCGTACTTATATGTATGACAAAATCATGATTCAGTTGCATAAATGAATTATCTAAGCTGAATATTTAAGCCTCAGGGCTCTTTTTGCCCCTAAGTCATTGTCATTAAAATTTTCCCAAGTGATGCTGCAAATTAGATCACATGAAATCACATACAAACTCACACACACACACACACACACAGCACTAGCAGTTTGTCTTTTATTGTGTCAACTAGCTTTAAGCCAATCTACTTCATCAGGAAAGTATGGGACAATGCATCCTGTCTTTGTAAATAGGAGAAAAGTTCAACCTTTGATCAGAACATGATCAGTAATTATAATTTCTGGTTACTACTCTTTCAGACTTAAGCTAGGTGACTCTCTTAAATGTTTGGGTTAAATCATTAATCCCACCTACGCTGGCTGGAGCTAGAGTTAGTTGAAACACAGACCAAATTCTTCATGTTAAAGTTCAGATTCTTTGAAACTGCTTGAGTGTGATCACCCAGGGTCCTGAGTATTGTATTAGTTGAAAAACGCATGTATATGTGTATTTATAATATTGGGCAGTGAGGGGAGAGAAGATAAAGTCATGTGAAGAATTCAAAAGGCCTCAACAATTTAGCAAACAATAATTCTTTAAACAGGAACACATGGTTTCTCACATCATGTGTAAAACATTAAAAGGAGAAAGAAGAAAAGAGAATGATAATGGGTGTTGTGTTACAATGCAAGTATAAAATGTCTTGTATCAAGAGCACTTATAGCAAAAACAAAAGCTGTTTTTGGTACAAACTTTCTAATTACTAATTGTGCTCATTTCTGCTTGTATTTGTGTTAAACACATTTTAAAATGTTCACAGTTGAGTTCACAAATACTTATCAGCTCATGGTCTCTACAAATTACAAAAATGCTTTTGTGCATCATATAGTTTAAATGGGTAGTGTGCAACAATCTTTAGTCTTTTCAAAATAAATAACATTTAATTCACTTTAAAGGTAGTTAAATGGTTATGGGTTTTTTGGTTGTTTGCTTTGGTGATTTTGGTCTCTGTTGTTTTTGCTTTAAGAGTCACCTCTCTTTCTATTGGAAAAGTCCTTGCAGATTTATTTTCATATCAACTATTAGAAAACGTGGCAAACAGCCTTCTAAAATAGTTTACAGTGATTCATGTCTTCTATTATTAAGGTCCTCATCTAATGTCTACCTGTTAAGGGCAGGCTGAGCCTAGTAGCTAGCTTTAAACAACCTGAAAATGGCAAATGTGATTGGGTATCACTTCCAAGATTAGACTACAAAAGCTGAAGACTCCTGTCTTGCTAGCAGTCATTCTTTTGCTTGTACTTCCTCTGCTTATTCATTCCGATGAAGAATGTTTCCATGTGGTGAGATACTGAGAGCAACCTCTGGACAATAGGAAGCGAGAAACTTAAGCTCTCATTCCAGTAGCCTAAGAGGAACTGAAGTCTTCCAAAAAACAGCTAGCCCTTCTTGAAAGTAGATCCTTTCCTATTGGAGCCTTTAGATAGGATGGTAGCCTAGACTGTAGCCTTGACTGCAGACTAATGAGAGACAATAAAGCTAAGATGTGCCTTGATTCCTGGAGTACAGCAACTGTGAGATAGCAAATATGTTATACTTAAGCCAGTGTGTTTTAGAGTAAATTGGTATGCAGCAATAAATAACACAGATAAAAACATAATCAAAGAATAATGTGACTTCACTATTTCCATGACCAATCATAGCCAAAGTTGGGTTTTGTATACTCCATCAACTCTGAGTCCATTTCAGTCTACCCAGATAACCACAATGGTGTGGTCAGTCACCTAGAGCCAGACCTTCTGGAGTATGAAGTCAAGTGTGCCTTAGGAAGAATTATTATGAACAAAGCTAGTGGAGGTGATGGAATTCCGGCTATGCTGTTTAAAAAACTAAAAGATTGTGCTGCTAAAGTATGACACTCAATATGTCAGCAAATTTGGAAAACTTGGTAGTGGCCACAAGACTGAAAGAAGTCAGTTTTCATTTCAATTCCAAACAAGGGCAATGTCAAAGAATGTTCAAACTAGCAGACGATTTTGTTCATTTCGCATGTTAGTAAGGTTACGCTCAAAATCCTTCAAACTAAGCTTTGAACAAAGAACATGAACAGAGAACTTCCAGATGCACAATCTGGGTTTGAAAAAGGCAGAAGAACCAGAGATCAAATTGCCAACATTTGTTAAATCACAGAGAAAACAAGGGAATTCCAGAAAAGCATCTACTGCTTCATTGACGACATGAAAGCCTTTGACTGTGTGGATCACAGTCAAAGTAAAAACATCACTTTGTCAGCAAAAGTCTAAGATCACAGCATACAAGCTGTGAAAAATTCTTCAAGAGATGGGAATTCCAGACCACCTTAACTGTCTCTTGAGAAATCTGTATTTGGGTCAAGAAGCAGAATCTTACATGGAACAACTGATTGGTTTAAAATTGGGAAAAGGGTAGATCAAGGTATATTGTTGCTGTGCTTATTTAACTTATATGCAAAGTAAATCATGCAAAATGCTGGGCTAGATGAATCACAAGCTGGAATCAAGACTGCTGGGAGAAATATTAACAAACTCAGATATGCAGATGACACCACTCTAAAGGCAAAATTGAAGAGGAACTAAAGAGTCTCTTAATGAGGGTGAAAGAGGAGAGTCATAGAGCTGGCTTAAAACTGAACACTCATAATACTAAGATCACAGCATACAGTCCCATCACTTCATGGCAAATGAAGAAAACGTGGAAGCAGTGACAGATTTTGTTTTCTTGGGCTCCAAAATCATGGCAGATTGTGACTGCAGTCATAAAATTAAAGACGTGGGCTTCTTGGAAGGAAAGCTATGACAAGAGTAGACAGAGTATTAAAAAGTAAAAACATCACTTGGTCAGCAAAAGTCTATATAGTGAAAGTTATGGTTTTTCTAGTCGTCATGGATGGATGTGAGAGTTGGACAATAGAGAAGGCTGAGCACTGAAGAAGGGGTGTTTTTGAATTGCGGTGCTAGAGAAGACTCTTGAGAGTCCCTTGGACTGTAAGACAATCGAACTAGTCAATCCGAAAGGAACTCAACCCTGAATATTCATTGGAAGAACTGACACTGATGCTGAAGCTGAAGCTCCAACATTTTGGCTATCTGATGTGAAGAGCTGACTCATTGGAAAAGACGTTGAGGATGAGAAAGATTGAGGGCAAGAGGAGAAGGGGGCAACAGAGGATGAGATGGTTGGGTGGTATCACTGACTCAATGGACATGAGTTTGACCAAGCTCTGGGATAGAGTGAAATATAGGGAACCCTGGCATGCTGCAGTCCATGGGGTTGCAAAGAGCTGGATATGACTTAACAACTCAACAACAACGGTCATGCTCTCATTTCTATTTCAATCCCCATTAACATTTACTTAAAATATTTCAATGTTTCCTAAGAGCTGTGCCCATCTCCAGACTGATAGGTTCCATTCCAGCTTCTAAACCAGCACTTCCCTAACTAATGCTTTCATGAACTTTCTGAAAGGAAAATTTATTTTATCAAATTAATTTAAGTTAGACAGGGTTTTTATATGCTCCCCTGGTGAGTCATAACTGAAGTTGTAATATTTTCATATATATTTATTCACTAAAACAATTCTCAAATTATTTTGACACCAAGACTGAGCTTTTTATTCTATAGTTTTTTTTCTTTTCTATTAAACATTGATAATATTTTATGGGATTAAATTGTCACAAAATAAGAAAGTAAAAACATGTCCATGTTTGATAAATAACAATCCAAACTTCTGATAGAAAAATTTTCTGAAATGCACATTAAATCATGGCACTAATTTGTTTAAAACACATGTTTTTAGTCTTATGTTGCCTATAGAATAAGGTACAGAGAAAGAATGCAAATGAACACTTGTATGGCCGGCCTCAGCCTGTGTCAGCTTTTCTCTGAGTTCTTTTTCTGACTTGCTACTCTAATTCTCCATGCCAGCCTTACTAAACTCCAGTTAGTTTGCTAGCTGTTTCTTGGGCTCAAGATTACTAGCTTCCATTCGCATGCCTTCCAAGAGGAGACTGAGAATTCTTATCTGTATGCCTATCCCTGATTCCCCAGTGTTCTGACAAACTATAATTCTTTCTAATCAGGTCAAGTCATTTAATTTATATAGCATTTACATAGCTTAAAGGCTCTAAAAAATTGATGTGTTTCATTTCTGAGCAGATTCTTCAAAAGTGACACACGTTTCAGGACAAATATTTACAGAAGTTAAAGGACATTGTATTTCCCTTCAATATCCTTATTCCACTGTTGGTGAAATCATTTCAGGTTTAATTACACTGAGAGTTTCTCTCTTCTTTTCTCTCAGTTCCACTACCCCCTGCCCACAATACTTCTATCTTTTTATTATATGTACTTCTTTGCCTATTTCTACTTGTGATAGACAATTTCTTGAAGTCAGTAATGAGACATTCATTTTTGCACCTTCACAGTGTTTTAATAAACAATTAATGTAAAATAATGCAATATTAATTCATTCATTCCCTTACATCTTCAGTAAACTTTGATTTTTAAAATAAAATTCTCCCTGGTTTCCCTTCTGCAAGTGTATTATTTTAATTATTTCCTATAATTTTTTATTCTATCTGGTGCATTTTACTTCCATATTTTATAATTGGATGTATAAATTGTTGCATTTAAGAGTCTTAGTTCCCTACTGTCTTGTTTGGTCTTCCTTGCTGTCTCCAGAGTGCTCTGATGTGATCGCCAGAGCACCTGAGCTTGGTGATGTATTCTTCTTATAGGAATAAGAATAACAATTTCTTCAATGACTTTATTTCATAAATTCATGAAAATGTTAAATATCTATGACTTGAATACCAGCAAGGCATAACAAATATCAATAAATACAAATATGAGAAATTTCCATAAATCGTGTTTTGTTAACCATTGGCGTTCATGTGTAGTTTTCACAAGTAATTCTTTATCCAGTGTATGGATACATTTTGTTAAAAATAATGACATTTCCTAGGCTATAAATTTTAAAATATATACATAAAAATAGAATTTGATGAAAAATTAGTCAGATAAATACTCTAAACTATAAATATACTTTATTTATAGCTTTAATGACATCAATATTCATGAATTGTGAAACTATTTGAATTTTTATTATCTTATTAAATATGGATCTGAAAAAAGACTGCAATGGCTATTGAAAATGTTGATTTTATACAGTAGAACACAATATCATATGTTTTTATTAAATAAATTTTATTATTTAAACCTCTATATGTTGTCCATGCTTCATCAAAATTTCATTTGTTTTATTTTTTAACCAAAAGTAATTGCATTCAAAAGTAATTGTGGTTGCGTACCCTGAATTTTAAATCAGGGTCTGCAATTGCTCAAACACATCTTTATTAATCATAATAGGAATCAATGCAATCAACACATTTTTGCCAATAAGAAATATGTTTGTTTATTCCTGTAGCATAAAAATCAGTGCCATGGGATTCGACGGACTCTTGGAAAGCATTTGCTGTATCCTGGTGGTTGTGGAACTATTTTGTCTTCAAGAAGCTGTAGAGATGCTTGAGTAAGTGGTAGGTGGCTGGCAAGAGGGCAAGTGAATATGGCAGATAAGGCAAAACTTCATACCCAAATCCACTCAACTTTTGAAGCATCGGTTGTGTGATGTGCAGTAGAACACTGTCCTGGGAAAGAATTAGGCCTTTTCTGCTGACCAGTGCCAGCTGCAGTCATTGCAGTCTTATGGGCATCTAATCGATTTGCTGGGCATACTTCTCAGTTGTAATGGTTTCATTGCATTCCGAAAATTGTAGTGGATCAGACCGACAGCAGACCACCAAACGGTGGCCATGACCTTTCTCTGCTGTGGGAAGTGCTTTGGAGCTTCTTCTTGGTCCAGTCACTGAGCTGGTCATCATTGCTTTTCAGATAAAATCCACATTTCACCACAAGTCACAAGCCAATGGAGAAATGGTTCATTGGTTTTTGCATAGCATAAGAGAAGATGACACTTCAAAATGATAACCTTTTTTTCTTCAATCATCTCTTGAGGCTTTTCCACCTTTCCAATTTGCTTCAAATGCTGAATAGAATAGTTGATGTTGAGTTTTGGGGCAACTTCTTATATAGCTGTAAGATGATCAGCTTCAATGATGGCTCTCAATTGGTTCTTGTCAACTTCCAATGGCCGGCCACTATTCTCCTCATCTTCAAGGCCCTTGTCTCCTTTGCAGAAGGTTTTGAACCACCACTGCATTATACATCCATTAGTTCTTGGACCAAATGCATTGCTGATGTGAATTGTCTCCACTGCTTTATGTTCCATTTTGAACTCGAATAAGAAAATCACTTGAATTTGCTTTTTTGTCTAACATCATTCCAATAGTCTAAAGTATATATAAAATAAACAGCAAGTATTAATTCATTAGCAAAAAGTATAAAATAATAAATGCATATTAAAATTATCTATAATGAAATCATGTTTATTTAAGATTGTATTCCAATATCAAATGGCAAAGTTCAACAATGCAAAACTGCAATTACTTTTGCACCAGCTTAATACATACTCTTATGTAACCAGGAATAAAATTAGAACATGATTAGAATCAGGAGGAAAAGTTATTCATTTTTATGCTATTTCCATTCATATTTTATTGCAGCATAATATGCTAGGAAATTTTGACCAATGTGTTTCTCTTGGCAAAACTGTTAGCCTTTGTCCTGCTTCATTTTGTACTCCAAGGCCAAATTTGTTTGTTATTCCAGGTATCTCTTCACTTTCTACTTTTGCATTCCAATCTCCTATGATGAAAAGGACATCTTTCTGGGGTGTTATAGAAGATCTTGTAGGTCTACATGTATTAATGTGAGAGTTGGACTATAAAGAAAGCTGAGTGCCAAAGAATTGATTCTTTTGAATGATGATGCTGGAGAAGACTCTTGAGAGTCCCGTGGACTGAAAGGAGATCCAACCAGTCCATCCTAAATGAAATCAGTCCTGAATATTCATTGGAAGGACTGATGCTGAAGCTGAAACTCCAATACTTTGGCCACCTGATGCAAAGAGCAGACTCATTGAAAAGACCCTGATGCTGGGAAAGATTGAAGGCAAGAGGAGAAGGTGACGATAGAGGATGAGATGGTTGGATGGCATCACTGACTTGATGGACATGAGTTTGAACAAGCTCTAGGAGTTGGTGATGGACAGGGAGGCCTGGCATGCTGCAGTCCATGGGGTTGTAATGAGTCGGACACAGCTGAGCAATTGAACTGAACTGAACCACACAGAAGGGTAACTCCAGCAGAGCACAGATAACAAGGGCTTCAGTGAAATGAGGACACAGAAAAAGGAGTAAAACTGACTAAGGTAGCTGGAATCTGAATAACTGGCGCTTCACTATCTCTCCCATTGTAAACAACCAGAAAAGTAGACAGTGAACGAAATGATCGCTTCCATGGATGACAGAGAGCAGATTCCCCAAGAGGAGGAGACAAAAGGCAACCTCCAAAATTATTTGACTTCTGCCTGATGATATTTATCAGACCTTAAAGGAGATCAGTCCTGAATACTCACTGGAAGGACTGATGCCTAAGCTGAAATTCCAATACTTTGGCCACCTGATGCGAAGAACTGACTTACTGGAAAAGATCCTGATGCTGGGAAAGAGTGAAGGCAGGAGGAGAAGGCAACAACAGAGGGTGAGATGGTTGGATGGCATCACTGACTCAATGGGCATGAGTTTGAGCAAGCTCCAGGATTTGGTGATGGACAGGGAAGCCTGGCATGCTGCATCATGTGGTCGCAAAGAGTCAGGCATGACTGAGCAACTGAACTGAACTGAACTGAACTGATGCTAGGAAATGTTTATAGAACAGGACTAAATTTTCAAAATCATGATTTTGATATTTTCCCTCCACTTTCAGAATACATTTTAACTGAATTATTTTCAGTTTTATAAAACTATTTTTACACAGCTTATGACAGCAATGTTCCTGGCTTATTGTAATAAGTGTCTGGCACGTGGAAAATCTTCTCAGATATCAATTAATAAACTGTGCTGTCATGTCATATCAAAGACAAGTAATCTAGTGGGACCCTGTCATTTAGGTCTTCTTACCATCATTGATTCCTTATTTTAGAAATGACAGCCCACATTTTTGGTAAAATAGTCTCCCTTCTGCATTTGCACTATTCTTTATTAGCTTATCACAATATACTACTGGCATAGTTTTGGACAGATAACCCAAGTCAATTGTAAACCAACATCCTGTACACCATAAGAATGGAAAACATGAGTGGTCATGTAACTCCAGCAGGCTAATCTGAGTCCTGCTTTGGAATTTTCCTTACTGAAGGTGAGAGTGAGGCTCCTTTCTTTTCTCTGGTTGAGAGCTTCCAGTAGTCATGTCAACTACTTGGAGATGGCCAATGGAATTAGGCCAGTTCATATACAGAACAGGAAATGAGATGGGGAGATAGAATTACATACAAACAATATCCTTCCTAAGAAAGACTGAAGGCAAAAGGAGAAGGGGGCGGCAGAGGATGAGATGGTTAGATAGCACCACTGACTCAATGGACATGAATTTGAGCAAACTCTGGGAGACAGGGAAGCCTGCCATGCTGCAGTCCATGAGGACACAAAGAGTTGGACATGATTGAGTGACTGAAAGCAATAACAATATCCTTCAGCTCACAAGATCCAGTCATACATTTCCTGTTTAGTCGCTAAGTTGTGTCCGATTCTTTTGCAATCCTGTAGTCATGTATGGATGTGAGAGTTGGACTGTGAAGAATGCTGAACACTGAAGAATTGATGCTTTTGAACTGTGGTGTTAGAGAAGACTCTTGAGAGTCCCTTGGACTGCAAGGAGATCCAACCAGTCCATCTTAAAGGAGATCAGTCCTGGGTGTTCATTGGAAGGACTGATGCTGAAGCTGAAACTCCAATACTCTGGCCACTTCATGTGAAGAGTTGACTCACTGGAAAAGCCCTTGATGCTGGGAGGGATTAGGGGCAGGAGGAGAAGGGCATGACAGAGGAGAGATGGCTGGATGGCATCACCTACTCTATGGACATGAGTTTGGGTAAACTCCAGAAGTTGGCGATGGACAGGGAGGCCTGGCGTGCTGCGATTTATGGGGTCGCAAAGAGTCAGACATGACTGAGCGAATGAACTGAACTGAGACTGTAGCCTGCCAGCCTCCTCTGTCCATGGGATTTTCTAGGCAAGAATACTGAAATGGGTTGCATTTCTTTCTCCAGAGGATCTTCCCAACACAGGGATCAAACCTGAATTTCCTGTATTGGCAAGTGGGTTCTTTACTACTGAGTCACAGCAACAACAACAGCAATAATATCCTTCAGCTTACCAGATCCAGTTATACATACTTGGGGCAAAATTTACCCGTATCTTTTCCAGGTTCATGAATCACTGTATTTAAATTACTTTTAAAAATAGACTGTAATTTCAATTTTCTCATTCACAACCAAAAGATGTCTTACTAAAATAAAAGAGATGTCTTGGGAGAAATGATTAGGAGTTGAGGGAGGGCATGTAAGAGAGGTGTGTGGGTGGCTTAACAAGATGAATGTGTTAGGCAAAGTTAGAATTTATTAACTTTGCAAATATCTATTCATATAATTGAAGAAAATATTATACAAATAGTCCGAAAGGAGAATACATTTAAACTGGCTCAACTTTGACATGAGTCAAGGTGGTATCTCAGGTTACTTGCACCTTAGAGACCTTTTGTTGTCATTATGATTGGGGGAAGCTTTCCATGTGTTTCCATGCAGTTACAATTTTGGTGTGTCTGCATATATTTTAAATCTAATGCAAATCATATAAACATAATATGTGAAAGAATTGAGAAATCTTTGTTTGCTTCATAAAACTATCTGGATAAGCCCTAGAAGCTGGATAAATGAAATGGAGTTAATATGAACAAATCTAAAGGAGTCTAAGGGGGTTCCTGGTGGTTCAGTGGTAAAGAACCCACTTGCCAATGCAGGAGATGTGGGTTCGATTCCTGGGTCAGGAAAATTCCCTGGAGAAGGAAATGAAAACCCACTCCAGTATTCTTGTCTAGGAAATCCCATGAACAGAAGGGTCTGGTGGGCTACAGTCCAAGGAGTCACAAAGGGTCAGACCCAAATTGGTGACTGATCACACACAAAATGGTGTATAAAGTAACACTGAATTTCACTCTGCTGCTGCTGCTGCTAAGTCACTTCAGTTGTGTCCGACTCTGTGTGACCCCAGAGATGGCAGCCCACCAGGCTGCCCCATCCCTGGGATTCTCCAGGCAAGAACACTGGAGTGGGTTGCCATTTCCTTCCCCAATGCATGAAAGTGAAAAGTGAAAGTGAAGTCGCTCAGCCGTGTTCGACTCTTAGCAACCTCATGGACTGCAGCCTACCAGGCTCCTCCGTCCATGGGATTTTCCAGGCAAGAGTACTGGAGTGGGGTGCCATTGCCTTCTCCAGAATTGCACTCTAGTCTCAGTTGACTGATACTAACTGGCTCTATCACAGGTCAAGGGCTAGGATAACATGGCTTCTTTCAGCACTATCTCTCTATCTCCAGCAGGCCAATCTGTGTTGATGCTCATACTGGCCAGCTACCGATAGAGAGGGGAGAGAAAGAAGTGGGGAGGGAGAGAGAGAAGAAAAGCATGTATTCTCACATTTTCTTTGGAATTACACTCAGAATTGTCACAATATCCTCTACTCTGCATTCCATTGGGCAAAACAGCAACGCACCAGCTTCAATAAGAAAGAAAATGGACTTCGCCTTTAATGGCAGAAGTTGCAAAATGACATTGCAAAGGGCAGATATATAGGAGAGTGGAGAACTGGGGTCATTTCTGAAGATGTGGGAGGGTCAGCAGAGCTACAGAGATAATCTGGGAGAGAGTGTGTGTTTCTGTGTGTGTTCCAGTTTCTGATTTTCTAAATGCATCACTCTATGCACTTTCCAAATGGCATAAAATCATTATCACCCTGGGATCATATTCTACCCTGGATGTCATTCAGCAATTTTATAGGAAAATGAATCTGGTTCATGTTAAAGTCATGAATTATTTCAAATTTAAGTAAAAATAAGCTCCAAATCCTAACGAAGAGGCAACTTATTTCGCTTCCAGAGAATTATATACTCATTCATAAGAATCAGTTCCCATCCATTTCCAGATGAGAAGATAAAAGTCTTGGTAAAAATTCTGAAAGTGAAAGTCACTCAGTCGTATCTGATTCTTCGGGACCCCATGGACTATACAGTTCATGGAATTCTCCAGGCCAGAATACTGGAGTGGGTAGCCTTTCCCTTCTCCAGGGGATCTTCCCAACCCAGGGATCGAACTGGGGTCTCCTGCATTGTGGGCAGATCCTTTACCAACTAAGCTTAATTGCCTGGATAAAGTGAATTTTTTAAACAAATTTTTAGGCTAAAGAAAAAATTATCACAGAGGGAAAGTAAATAATACAAGCATCACATTATCCATCTGCAACACTGGATGTTATAAAATAGCAGAATAACATCAAAGTACTACTGAGACAAAATGACTCTACCCAAGAATCCTATTACCAATAGAGTATTGATATCTCCATACATGGACATCACCAAGTGGTCAGGACTGAAATCAGATTAATTATATTGTTTGCAGCCAAAGATAGAGAAGCTCTAGATCATAGGTCATTAGGATAAATAAGACCTAGAGCTGACTGTGGCTCAGATCTTGAACTTCTTATTGCAAAATTCAGGCTTCAGTTGAAGAAAGTAGGAAAAAAACCCACTAAGCCATTCAGGTCTGACCTCAATAAAATCCTTTGTGTTTACACCCTGGAGGTGACAAACAGATTCAAGGGATTAGATCTGGTACAGTCCCTGCAGAATTATGGATGGAGGTTCATAATATTGTACAGGAGTCAGTAATCAAAACCATTCCAAAGAAAAATCCATGTTAAACCTCTTGAATTTGTAGCAGAGATCCACTGAAGCGTTCATTATGTTTTAATATTTCTCTTTCTATTCTTCACTTTGGATACTTTTTGATCTGCATTTTTCTATTCTGTCTTCAAGAGCAGTCATTAATTCTTCTGTTATATCCAACATGTATTAGTCTTATTCAATAGACTTTTCTTTCCAAATTTTAGTTTCCTATAAATGCCATTTTTTTAATATCTTTTATTTTCCTTCTATTACATTGACATTCTCCTTTAAATCTTTGCACATATTTATAATCAATTTTAAAAGATATTTTCCTGCTGATTCTATTATCTTAATCATATTTAGTTCTGCCCCAGTAAACAGATTTTCTTCTGTTTATGGGTACCACTTGCTCTTTTTTGTCATATATACATATATTTGAATGAAAGGTACCGTGATTGTTACATTGCTCAGTGTTTGGATTTTGATGTCTGCTTCATAATGAATTGAAGTCTATTTTTATAAGGCCTTTATGTTTCTTGTAGATCAATGTGGTCCTTTTAAGATTCATTATTAAGCCTAGCTACAGTGGCATTAAATAGTCTTTATTCTAGAGCTAAATAGTCTTTTTTTAAAGGTGATCTTTTTGGGGTATCTACGAATAGCTCCAATTGATCAACAAGGCCTCTCTACTTTAGCTAAATGGATAGGAAACATTTTCCCAACTCTGTGTGGGTTCTGGGAATGTTTATTTTTTTTTTTCTTTCCACCTCCACACATATCTTCATGTGAATGTAAGGGGATCCCTATGCAGATTTCTGAAGCTCTTTCTCTGAGTAGCTCCATCTGCTATAGTATTTGAGTTTGCAAATTCTAGCCACTTCTGCTTCCTTGACCTCTCATTTTTGTATGACTGATGCACTCACCTTCAAATTTCTTTGCCTTTAGTGTAGACTGAGAAGTGCTTCTAGGCAGAAAGCCAAGGGGAATGTAGAACTCACTTTGTTTTATCTTTTTCCAGAGATCACAGTCTTATTGGCTTGTTGTGTAGTGCCTGAAAATCTTGTCTAATTTTCTCTTTATTCATGGCACATGGGCTAGTTCAATAATGATGACTCTATCATAGCTGGACCATAAAATCTCAGCATTTATTTTCTATGTAACGTGATAGGAGTATCTTGGCATTAATTTTATAAACTTTATATGTTATAAAAGTTTCTGCCTTTTTCTTGCTCTTCTCACGGCCTAATATTATGCTTGACATAGAGTTGGCCCTTAGTATATATTTGTTGAATGTGGGTGTGCATGCTCAGCTGTTCAGTTGTGTCCAACTCTTTACAATCTTTTGGACTATAGCCCACCGGGGTCTTCTGTCCATGGGATTTTTCAGGCAAAAATATTTGTTGAATAATTTAAAAAAATACTTGTAAGAAAATGCAAAAATTCTTCACAAAAAGGACAACTGTTGCTTCAATGAATCAGTTAAAGAAACGTCTGAAATTCTAGTGTGTATACCATTTTGCTTATTATTAATGAAATTTTTATGGGAGAGTGACATGCATTATAATATGTAAATAAATATTTATATTAAGATCAGTGCTCTGGATAAGGGGTTTCAACCACTGAATGACATTTATACAATCAATCTCAATGTGTGTGAGTCCGAGAGTCTTAAGAAAATTGTTTAATTTTTAAGCCATCATTAAATACTTATACTTATTTTACCTAAGGACTTCCCTGGTGGCTCAGTGGTAAAGAACCTACCTGCTAATGTAGAAGACATGGGATCAATCCCTGGGTTGGGAGATTCCCTGGAGAAAGAAATGGCACTCCAGTATTCCTAACTGGGAAATATCACGGTCAGAAGTTGTTGGCAGGCGACAGTTCATGGAGTCACAAGGAGTCCGACCTGACTAGGGACCAGATGTCAACAAAATTTTATCTAAAGTGTGTAGAAATGCTCAAATACTGTCACTTCAATACGCCATGCATAGTCACCATTGGTCTACAGCTGCCCCAGATGAAACTGTCCTGTTTCATGCTTCAATCTCTAAGTTACCGACGTTGGTCTCCCTGACAGACTAACCCTATGCAGCATATGAATACCGTTTTGCTACAACTGACAATTTAACTGTAAGAAACCTGGGAAACTCACAGCAGAAATGGTTTCTTTGACTTCTGGGAACAATTCAACATTTGGCCACCATTACAGGAACCATTGCTAATTTATGTTCTAATTAACTTCCCAAGCCCATAATGATGGCTTGTTTTATTCTTTTTGAATCTCCACTCATTGTTTGCTTTTAAGGATTGTTTGGCTTAACAGGGTAAGGAGCTAAAACTTAATTTTATTTCAGATAAATTGGTAATAAATATATCCTGTTAAGAAAACATTCTAAGAAAAGCAAAAGAAAATCCATGAACCTCAACTAGTAAGTATTCTGTAGAGGAAATTCCTATAATCAAGGATTTAAGCAAGCCAGCCACCAATTATAAATTTAGTTCCCACAGGGGGCAAACCATTTAAGATACTAAAGCCATTCAGCTTTAAGACATATGGTTTCAACTTTTGATGCAAATCTAAAGGTGAAGCGTTCAATTTGAATAAAAAAAAGAACAAAAGATGCTTAAATTCAAAACTGTTCTTTGAAATGAAGTTACCATCTTTATTGTTTCTTTTATTTTATATTACCCATGACTTTTTGCATAATCTTATATACTTACGGAACTTTAAACGCAAGAGAATCTATAGAACTTACGCAGCACACATGGTCCCACTCAGGGTGCTTCTTGAAACTACAGATTTGGGGCCTGTCTCACAGAGATTATAATTCAATTTATCAGAAATGGTCCTATAATATGGTTTGAAAAAAATATGTATAACTGGGGGCAGGAGAAGGGGACAACTGAGGATGAGATAGCTGGATGGCATCACGGACTCGATGGATGTGAGTCTGAGTGAACTCCGGGAGACGGGGATGGACAGGGAGGCCTGGCGTGCTGTGATTCATGAGGTCGCAAAGAGTCAGACATGACTGAGCGACTGAACTGAACTGAACTGAACTGAGTGGAAGCACTAATATAGTTTAATTTTTCATTTTAAGAATAATAAAACTAAGACCCAGAACAATTAACTGATTAGCTTATTCTCTATGAAAGTTAGTGACTAAAGAAAAAGAAAAAAGCGATTATTATACTGGAATGCTGTTTTCTACTCTAGAGTTTTTTCCATTGCTGAATAGTCATTTTTTCCCAAAAGGAGAAATAATATTTATATATTATTATGTGGTATAGATCCTTGAAACTCTATCCTTAGTTTATGTCCCTTATCAATCTGTACTTTCTCTCCAGGAGATCTCATCCACTGTCATAGTGTTATTCTGTATCTTTCTTTCACATCTGCCTCCAAAATTCTAGAACTACATATTCAATTGCTTAAGTAACCTTTTTATTTTAATCAACTTCAAACAAAGCACATGTAAAACTCAAACTTTTATTAATATGCAGCCAACTTTATCTGTCATTGTTCTCTGTATCTCTGAAGTTACACTATCAATAAACCCAGTTAAGCAAGTTAGAAGCCTGAGAGGGAATCTGCATACTCTTTTTCCTGTATTGTCACATCCAACGTTATCCAGTTCACAGTTTTTCTAAGTGTTAAATTAATGAAACAAGGAAGCCAATAGTCTCAAGTAATTCCTATATTTTCGGTTCAGTTCAGTTCAGTCGATCAGTTGTGTCCAACTCTCTGCGACCCCGTGAACTGCAGCACACCAGGCCTCTCTGTCCATCACCAACTCCTGGAGTTCACTCAGACTCACGTCCATCGAGTTGGTGATGCCATCCAGCCATCTCATCCTCTGTTGTCCCCTTCTCCTCCTGCCCTCAATCCCTCCCAGCCTCAGAGTCTTTTCCAAAGAGTCAACTCTTCGCATCAGATGGCCAAAGTACTGGAGTTTCAGCTTTAGCATCAGTCCTTCCAAAGAAAACCCAGGACTCATCTCCTTTAGAATGGACTGGTTGGATCTCCTTGTAATCCAAAGGACTCTCAAGAGTCTTCACCAACACCACAGTTCAAAAGCATCAATTCTTCGGCACTCAGTTTTCTTCACAGTCCAACTCTCACCTCCATAGGTGACCACTGGAAAAAACCATAGCCTTGACTAGACGGACCTTTGTTGGCAAAGTAATGTCTCTGCTTTTGATTATGCTATCTAGGTTGGTCATAACTTTCCTTCCAAGGAGAAAGTATCTTTTAATCTCATGGCTGCAGTCACCATCCTAAAGCAAACCTAAGCAAGCCTAAACTCAAGCCTATAAGTGCCTCAAGGTTAAGAAATCAAAATCTAAAACCAATCAGAATAAGCTTAAATTGATCATAATCTAGCTCTAAAACTTTGCCATGCCTCAAATAAATAAATTAATCCTGCTATAATCAATCAGCATTTACCCAGGATAACTTAATTCCTGTTCCTTATAGTCAACAACCATCTCCCTTTGAGCAACTCTTCAAAGCTCCTCTCTGCTTCTTTAGACCAGATGCTTCTCTATTCATGATTCACTAAATAAAGCCTACTAGATCTGAAATGTAAATGTCTGTAAAATTTTTAACAGTATTTAGCAAGTTTGTTCAGATCTTCCTAAAGCAGGAGATAGATGGGCTCCCCTCCCCCAACTCCCAGGGTGAGCTGTTGGAGTTTGTTTCCTGTGAACCAACTCTCCAAGATCAAAATAGCAGGACAATCAAGAGAGGATGTTGTATGTACTTGACAACATGTGTGGTAAAAGACCACATATTTCTCATTCTCTAAGTCAAGGAGATGTTCCCGACTACATATGCACAGAAAGATTCTTTGGAGGTAAAAAATGGAGGGGGAACGGTTAGAGGAAGCACACTAACTAACTGAAACTGCCCACCCTGGCCAGGCATCACAGCAACCATTTGCATGATTTGTTATTATGGCCAGAGTCCTGGTAAGGAACATGGAACTAATAAGCCAGGACCAACAGGAAGAATTCAAGAAAGGTCGAAAGGAGACACCACATGTCTGACCACCTCCCAGAATCCTTCTTGCTGGCATCCATCTTGGCTGAACAAGGAAGGACTCTGAGTCAGAATGATTGGCTAAAGAATCCAGAAGCTAATCTTATCATATAAAACCCAAGACCATAAAACGGCTCTGTGGCAGAACAGTTCTCCCAGGTTCCCCTACCCTACTGCCCTCCACCCAGGTGCCCTTTCCCAGTAAAATCTCTTGCTTTGTTAGCACATGTGTCTCCTCAGACAATTCATTATGAGTGTTAGGCAAGAGCCCAGTTTCAGACCCTGAAAGTGGTCCCCTTCCCTGCAACAGAACTACCCTGCACTAACTGAAGGCAATCTACCTGTAAGCCTCTTTACCAGAATCCATCTTGGCTAAGAGATGTGCGCCCACACACAGGGGGACCCAGAAATATATGAAAGATGGACACAGAATTAGGCAAAGCGAGATGACTGGCAAAAGGGAACCCAGAAGTAAAGCCCCATAAAAGCAATTCAAAATTTCAGGAGAGTAAAACTCTCTCTCTGAATCCACTCATGTGTCTAACCACACGAACTGTTCTCTTTTTCCTATCAATAGACACTTGTTTCACTACTCTTCATCTTTGTGGGAATTCTTTTTGGCAAAGCTGAAGGGCTAGGGCCACTGGCCACTGGCCACTGGCCCAGGGGCTAGGATTCAGCTCTCTCATTGCCGCAGTCCCATCTCAATCTCTCGACAGGATCGGAAACCCTGCATCAAGTCTCTACAGGCCTAGTCCACCTGAGATCATTCCAAGCTAAGATCATCTTACTCATAGACAGCAGCAAGTGCTTTGGAAATAACTGCCTTCAGTGTTCCCTTCTTCCAGTCATTCTTCACATTGCTGAAAATAAATCTTCTGAAAATGCAAATCTGATCATGTCAAATGCTACAATGTCTTCTGGTTGCCCTTGAGATAGATCCTAAAAATGTCACACTAGTTTATGTGGCCCCACTTAATTTATGCCTACTTTCAACCTCAATATAATGCAATCCTGTTTTTTGCTCTCTCTGTTCCAGTCATATTGGGATAATTTTTTGATCAATAGATTTAATAGAATTATACTTGTATTTGAGGAATAAAACTAATTTCCACTTGTTAAATATTAACTTGAAACCAACATAATTTCATTTGCCATTATTTACTTTATTCTCATTAATATCATTTATAAGTTATATTTCTTCTTGAATTGATATTTTTTATATAAAGAGATAATCTAAATTCTAGTTGCACTGTTTTAACACTATTGGCACACTCAAATAGAAGATACTTTTTTAAAAAGATGATTTTAAAATAAGATTTGTTGATATAACAAAAGTTTTTGAAAGAATGAAAGAATGCAGGAGACCTGAGTTTTATCTCTGGGTTGGGAAGATTCCCTGGAGGAAGACATGGCAACTCCCTGCAGTATTCTTGCCTGAAGAATCCCCCTATGGACAAAGGATCCTGGCAGGCTATAGTCCATAGGGTCACAGACATGACTGAGCAACTAAGCACACAGGAGACAACATCAGCACACAACATTTATTGATGGTGTATTAGCTTCTAGCTATCCCACACTGACGGTCAGGAATGGCGGCGGTAAGGAGATACCCCTCATCCAAGGTAAGGAGCAGTGGCTGTGCTTTGCTGGAGCAGCCATGAAGAGATACCCAACACCCAAGGTAAGAGAAACCCAAGTAAGATGGTAGGTGTTGCAAGAGGGCATCAGAGGGCAGACACACTGAAATCATACTCACAGAAAACTAGTCAGTCTAATCACACTAGGACCACAGCCTTGCCTAACTCAAATGAAACCAAGCCATGCCTGAGGGGCAACCCAAGATGAGGGGGACATGATAAAGAGGTCTGACAGAGCGTGGTCCACTGGAGAAGGGAATGGCAAGCCACTTCAGTATTCTTGCCTTGAGAACCCCATGAACAGTATGAAAAGGCAAAATGATAGGATACCAAAAGAGGAACTCCCCAAGGAATTAGGTACCTTATATGCTACT
The DNA here is from genome assembly GCF_042477335.2 of Ovis canadensis. Lineage (NCBI taxonomy): Eukaryota > Metazoa > Chordata > Mammalia > Artiodactyla > Bovidae > Ovis > Ovis canadensis. The sequence goes on from NC_091251.1 coordinate 106,552,784, forward strand.
GGAGATCAGTGGAGAAGTAACTCCAGAAAGAATGAAGGGATGGAGCCAAAACAAAAACAATACCCAGCTGTGGATGTGACTGGTGATAGAAGCAAGATCTGATGCTGTAAAGAGCAATATTGCATAGGAACCTGGAATGTCAGGTCCATGAATCAAGGCAAATTCAAAGTGGTCAAACAAGAGATGGCAAGGGTGAATGTCAACATTCTAGGAATCAGCGAACTAAAATGGACTGGAATGGGTGAATTTAACTCAGATGGCCATTATATCTACTACCATGGGCAGGAATCTCTCAGAAGAAATGGAGTAGCCATCATGGTCAACAAGAGTCTCAAATGCAGTACTTGGATGCAATCTCAAAAACGACAGAATGATCTCTGTTTGTTTCCAAGGCAAACCATTCAATATCACAGTTATCCAAGTCTATGCCCCAACCAGTAACGCTGAAGAAGCTGAAGTTGAACGGTTTTATGAAGACCTTCAAGACCTTTTAGAACTAATACCCAAAAAAGATGTCCTTTTCATTATAGGGAAGTGGAATGCAAAAGTAGGAAGTCAAGAAACACCTGGAGTAACAGGCAAATTTGGGCTTGGAATGTGGAATGAAGCAGGGCAAAAACTAATAGAGTTTTGCCAAGAAAATGCACTGGTCATAGCAAACACCCTCTTCCAGAAGACTCTACACATGGACATCACCAGATGGTCAACACCAAAATCAGATTGGCTATATTCTATGCAGCCAAAGATGGAGAAGCTCTATACAGTCAACAAAAACAAGACCAGGAGATGACTGTGGCTCAGATCAGGAACTCCTTATTACCAAATTCAGACTTAAATTGAAGAAGTAGGGAAAACTGCTAGACTATTCAGGTATGACCTAAATCAAATCCCTTATGATTATACAGTGGAAGTGAGAAATAGATTTAAGGGCCTAGATCTGATAGATAAAGTGCCTTATGAACTATGGAATGAGGTTCCTGACATTGTACAGGAGACAGGGATCAAACCATCCCCATGGAAAAGAAATACAAAAAAGCAAAATGGCTGTCTGGGGAGGCCTTACAAATAGCTGTGAAAATAAGAGAAGTGAAAAGCAAAGGAGAAAAGGAAAAGATATAAGCATCTGAATGCAGAGTTCCAAAGAATAGCAAGAAGAGATAAGAAAGCCTTCTTCAGCAATCAATGCAAAGAAATAGAGGAAAACAATAGAATGGGAAAGACTAGAAACCTCGTCAAGAAAATTAGAGATGCCAAGGGAACGTTTCACGCAAAGATGGGCTTGATAAAGGACAGAAATGGTATGGACCTAACAGAAGCAGAAGATATTAAGAAGAGGTGGCAAGAACACACAGAAGAACTCTACAAAAAAGATCTTCACGACCCAGATAATCACGATGATGTGATCACTAATCTAGAGCCAGACATCTTGGAAAGTGAAGTCAAGTGGGCCTTAGAAAGCATCACTACAAACAAAGCTAGTGGAGGTGATGGAATGCCAGTGGAGCTGTTTCAAATCCTGAAACGTGATGCTATAAAAGTGCTGCCCTCAATATGCCAGCAAATTTGGAAAACTCAGCAGTGGCCACAGGACTGGAAAAGGTCAGTTTTCATTCCAATTCTAAAGAAAGGCAATGCCAAAGAATGCTCAAGCTACCGCACAATTGCAGTCATCTCACATGCTAGTAAAGTAACGCTCAAAATTCTCCAAGCCAGGCTTCAGCAATATGTGAACTGCGAACTCCCTGATGTTCAAGCTGGTTTTAGAAAAAGGAGAGGAACCAGAGATCAAATTGCCAACATCCGCTGGATCGTGGAAAAAGCAAGAGAGTTCCAGAAAAGCATCTATTTCTGCTTTATTGACTATGCCAAAGCTTTTGACTGTGTGGATCATAATAAACTGTGGAAAATTCTGAAAGAGATAGGAATACCAGACCACCTAACCTGCCTCTTGAGAAATCTGTATGCAGGTCAGCAAGCAACAGTTAGAATTGGACATGGAACAACAAACTAGAAAAGGAGTATGTCAAGACTGTATATTGTCACCCTGCTTATTTAACTTCTGTGCAGAGTACATTATGAGAAACGCTGGGCTGGAAGAAGCACAAGCTGGAATCAAGATTGTTGGGAGAAATATCAATAACCTCAGATATGCAGATAACACCATCCTTATGGCAAAAAGTGAAGAGGAACTAAAAAGCCTCTTGATGAAAGTGAAAGAGGAGAGTGAAAAAGTTGGCTTCAAGCTCAACATTCAGAAAACGAAGATCATGGCATCTGGTCCCATCACTTCATGGGAAATCGATGGGGAAACAGTGTCAGACTTTATTTTGGGGGGCTCCAAAATCACTGCAGATGGTGGCTGCAGCCATGAAATTAAAAGACACTTACTCCTTGGAAGAAAAGTTATGACCAACCTAGATAGTATATTCAAAAGCAGAGACATTACTTTGCCTACTAAGGTCCGTCTAGTCAAGGATATTGTTTTTCCTGTGGTCATGTATGGATGTGAGAGTTGGACTGTGAAGAAGGCTGAGCGCCGAAGAATTGATGATTTTGAACTGTGATGTTGGAGAAGACTCTTGAGAGTCCCTTGGACTACAAGGAGATTCTGAAGGAGATCAACCCTGGGATTTCTTTGGAAGGAATGATGCTAAAGCTGAAACTCCAGTACTTTGGCCACCTCATGAGAAGAGATGACTCATTGGAAAAGACTCTGATACTGGGAGAGATTGGGGGCAGGAGGAGTAGGGGATGGCAGAGGATGAGATGGCTGGATGGCATCACGGACTTGATGGACATGAGTCTGAGTAAACTCCGGGAGTTGGTGATGGACAGGGAGGCCTGGCATGCTGCGATTCATGGGGTCTCAAAGAGTCGGACACGACTGAGCGACTGAACTGAACTGAACTGCTGAAACTTAATATCATCAGTTGGAACAGTAATGATGTTGATATATATAATGTACTGAATGCTTCCTAATGTCTACGGCTATGATACACAGTTTACATGGTTTATCTCACTTGATCCTCATAACTATATCCAGATAGTTAATCCTATTCATTGGGTAAGCATATTAAAATGCCTGTAGATTAGTAAGCATTGCTATTGTTTGGCATTTATCTCTTTTGAGAGATGAGAAAAATTGAAGCACAGAACAGGTACATTTGGCCTATGGTTTAGCCAGGATTATTTCTTAGGTCTTCTAACTTCCAATGTTCTTTCCACAGATTTTTAACAAAGGAATACAAGCATGACATAAACTCTGACATTTACTTTTATCTTTGAAACTTGTTTTTCCCTTCTAGAAGCTTCCCCTTCTCCAGATGGCATCATCAAAACATGCCCCTGACCATTTTGAAGAGGACAGATGTTCCAGGATGTCAATGAAAGGTGTGTCCCTGGATAACAATTGTTAAAGTTCCAGAAATGGGTGCATGACCTAAAACACAGCAAGTCAGAACCCTTTTACAGCATTAACTATGGATATCGGAAATGAGTTTGTCTTTCCTTCTGTGATTACAGGTGCTGAGAACTTTGTGACTCTGGAGTGTCTAGGGGCTTTTTCATAGTATCCTGGCTAGCTTGTTTGAGAATTCAGCCAATATAAATAAAAGCTGTTTAAAGTGATAGAGAGGCTTAATCCTGATGACAATTTTGGAATGTCTCAAACTTTCCAGATTTAAATAAATCTGTTTGTGTGTGTGGAAGGGGATGGGGCAGTGTTTTTCTTAAACCTGTATGAGTTACATTTCAATCTCTTTAATAGAAGCTCGGATTAAAACACAGTTCGTTAAATAAAAATTGAATTGAAACAGGTTCTTGTGGTTACATTTCTGAAAGCGTGATACAATTTTCAGTTTATCCATTTCCTTATCTTTCCTCCTATCCTTCATCATGTCCTGTATTGCTGTAGCCTTCTTTTCATCCCTTTTCTCCTTCCTTTCCTCCCTTTCTTCATGCCTTCTTTCTTTGTTGGTTTCCTCTTACTTTTCTTTCTAATTTGAGGGGGTCCGATAAGTTACATCCATCTTTCCCAGGCCCAAGCTGTGACACAGATCAGAGGCAGAGAGGGCAGCTGGATAAAGACAAATTCCTTTTACCTTTTGCAGGATTCTGTTTGCTGATATCCTGTAAAAGTTTTTGTATCTGTACTCCTGAGGGCTATTGAAGAAAGCTGTATTGTTTCACTGTTGCAATGTCTTTGTTTATAATCCTGAACTCCTAAACAAATTGAAAATGATCCCTGATGTTCTATTTTCTCAAAGTTCAGTTCAGTTCAGTTCAGTTGCTCAGTCGTGTTTGACTCTTGATGTCATCCAAACATCTCATCACCTGTCATCCCCTTCTCCTCCTGCCCTCAATCTTTCCCAGCATCAGGGTCTTTTCCAATGAGTCAGCTCTTCACATCAAGTGGCCAAGTATTGGAGTTTTAGCTTCAGCATCAGTCCTTCCAATGAACACTCAGGATTGATCTCCTTTAGGATGGACTGGTTGGATCTCCTTGCAGTCCAAGGGACTGTAAAGAGTCTTCTCCAACACCACATTTCAAAAGCATCAATTCTTTGGCACTCAGCTTTCTTTATAGTCCAAATCTCACATCCTTACATGAATTTTCAACTAGATTTTCTCAAAGAGATTCCTTAAATATGTGATAGAATTAATCAGGTAAAACTCTCTGGGCTTAGACTTTGTCAGAAAGTTTTTAATTATAAATTTTAATTATCTAAGTTTTTCTGGAGTATTCAAGTCTTCTGTCATTGGTCATAATGTGTGTCTTTCAAGAAATACGTCCACTTCATTCACATGGTCGAATATATTGCCACGTATTGCCCACAATATAAGTTTATCGTCTTTATGTTTATGTAATCTGTAGTGTTTCCCTATTGTTTAACGCCCAGCTTAATATTCATAATTGGCACAGCTCTCAATTTTTTTTTCACTATTTTGTTGGTCCTTGAAAAGAGCCAGCTTTTGGTTTCATTGATTTTCTTTACTTTTTTGCCCAATTTCTTTATTTCAGGATTCTGTTCTGCTTTTTGTCTCCTTTCTTCTACTTTCTTTGCATTTAATTTGCTTTTCTTTTCCTAGGTTAAGGTAGAGCTTAGATGACTGATTTAAAAACTTTCTTTTCAAATAAATAAATAAATGAAATAATTCATTTCTCCTTAAGCAATGCTTTCTTTGCATACTACAAATTTTTACATTTGGAGTTTTTATAAATGTTTTATAGAAACATTTAATAATTTTATTTGTATTTTTGTTTGTTCTGAGAGTTATAGGAATGTGGCTTACTTTCTGTATATTCGTTCCTTTTGTTTCAAGAAGATCTATTATTGATCTTGAACGTAACACTAAGTAATTTCAATTATTTCAAATTTATTGAGACTTGCTCTATGGTCCAGAATACAGTTCAGAATCTAGTCTTATATGTATATCCTTCAGTTGTTTGGTATGGTACACTGTACAAATTTTATTTTATTTTTTATTTTTTAAAAATTTTTAATATTTTCTTTAATTTTTATTTTACTTTACAATACTGTATTGGTTTTGCCATACATTGACATGAGTCCACCACGGATGTACATGCGATCCCAAACATGAACCCCCCTCCCACCTCCCTCCAGTTGGAGAGTAAAATTCACATTTTCTCTCCATGTATTCTCATAATTCTCAAAATGTCTAACTAAAATGGAATATTTATTTTTCTCTTGTGTTCCATAATTTTTGGTTTATCTTTCAAATTGTTCTTATTAGATAATATATATTTCATATCATTTGTTCATAAATTGATCATTTTGTCATTATAATGTGTAACTATCTCTAGAAAAGTTATTTCTCTGAGTCAACTTTATTCTATATAAATATAACTGCTGTATCAATGTAATAATTATATTTTCCATTTTATGTCTATTTCATCATTTTACTTCTAATTTATATTGTTATGTTTATTTAAAATATAAACATCATATATTGGGTTGCTTATATATAGGGTACAGTCTGATCCTGGGTTTTATTCATTCTAACAATTTTCACTACATAATGTTTTAGGTCATTCAGATAGATTATAGATATAAATATGCTTGGATTTAATTCTACCATCTTGATACTAGTATCATGTATCTTTCCTCAATATTTCTTTTCCTGTATTATTTTGAAATTATTTTATCAACTTTTCATTGCATTTCACTCTTCTCTTAGCTGTGTGTATGTGTGGTTCCTCATAGATTTAAGACACATTTCACCCATCACATTCTCATTCCCTAAAATACTGTAGCACTTCAGCATCACAATTGTATATGTCCCATCCTTCTTATATTACCATTATTCAATTTATTTTTATGTATTTTACAGCTCCACCAATAAATTGTCATTAGTTTTCTTAAATCAGTCTGTTCTTCTCAGAAATATTAAAACAAGCAAAAAAAAAAATCTCAAGCGTTAACACATGCTGTCTATGGTGTAGTGAAAGTGAAAGCTGCTCAGCCGTGTGCAGCTCTTTGCAACCCCATCCACTACACAGTCCACGGAATTCTCCAGGCCAGAATATTGGAGTGGGTAGCCTTTCCCTTCTTCAGGGGAGTTTTCCAACCCAGGGGTCGAACCCAGATCTCCTGGATTGCAGGCGGGTTCTTTACCGACTAAGCTATCAGGGAAGCCCCTGAGCTGTGAGGGAAGCTCTGTGGTGCATTGTGTTTAATTTCGGGTTCCCAGGAGGCTCCACCTCCTTTCAGAAGGAAGAACTTTTGTTTACAGTAGCTGTAGTGCAAATCTGACGGAATACCCATCTCACGTGTATTTGGCTTAATATGTATGTTACCTTTTTAAAGCTAAACGTATTTATTTTTAATTGAAGGATGATTGCTCTACAATATTGTGTTGGTTGTCACCAACCATCAGCATGAATTGGCCATAGGGATAGCTACGCCTCTCCAGTGTGAACCACGCTCCCAGTGTGTTTCACTTTTTTACCGTTATACTTGTGGAGTTGTCATGGATTCACATACACATTTTCATTCTGTTGTCTTTTGTCAGGCATTATTTCTTTATACAAGTCATCAGTTACTGTTTTTGTTGTCCATATACAACTTTTCTTTTTCCCTCTTGCTTAAGACTTTTTTTTTTTTTCTCAAATTCCATCAATTTTGCTTTTATAAGGCTCATGGTATTTTCTTTGTGTTTCTTTTCATTAAGGATCATGGTGCTTACTTGGTCTGAACAATTACGGTTTTCATTGTCTTTAAACACACATTTTACCTTCATAAGTATTTTTGTCTTTCTTTTTGTAATCCCAAATATGCATATGTTAGACCACTTCACTTTGCAGTCCAATTAACTGAAGACCTTTACATTTTCCTCCAAACCATTCTATTTTTTTTCTCCTTTTCAATTTGGATGCATTCTGTTGTTTTTTTCATGTTCACTTATCTTTTGTTCAGTGTCTTGTAAGATCTTAAAACAGCAACTTTTCCACTTTAGATATTCTAGTATTCACTATGGGGCTTCCTCGATGGTACAGTGGTTAAGAATCTTCCTGTCAATGCAGGAGTTGCAAGAGATGTGGGTTTGACCCCTGGGGTCAAGATCCCTGGAGTAGGAAATGGCTACCCACTCCAATATTCTTGCCTGGAAAATATCCAAGGACAGAGGAGCCTGGCAGGCTACAGACCCAAGGGTTGCAAAGAGTCAGACACGAATGAGCGTGCGCGCAACCTAGAAATTCCACTCTATTCATTTTCCAGTTTCTGTCTTTCTGCACATTATACTTTCGTTGTGCATAGCTTTCTTAAATGTATTTATAATAGCTGTCTTAAAGCCCTAATATGCTAATTTGGTCATTTCTGTACTTCCGAGCCTATTTCTACTGACTAAAGTTTCTCATGGTTCCTACTTACAGTTTTTTCTTTATTCATAAATCCAGTATTTGAATGTCATTAAAGGTCATTACATTTTACTTATAGGTACACATAGTATCACTTTTGAGTATGTGGCTAATTCTAGTCACTGAAAGAAAATGTTCTACACAAGTGCTTCCCAAAATATCTGTGGTTAAAGAGCAGGTTTATTTTTCTCTTTTTATTAGAGTCCTTCACAGATGAGTACTTTTGTAAAATAAAGTGAAAGTGAAATACTAGGGGAAAAAGAAATAAAAGATATACAAAGGACAAGATATAATTGAGTAGTTCTAGCATAGTTCTAAAATTGTTGGCTTTTATCTCTTCAATATCATCTTTTCTCTTTCCACGATCTTAACTCTTTCTGTAGCTCCAATTGAACATGTATTGTTTACTCATGTATTCATTGTATTTTTCTCTTCTCTTTTAAATTTTGTATTTGATTTTTATATCCAGTATTTCTTACTTCCTTGGTGGCTCAGACAGTAAAGTGTCTGCCTACAACGCAGGAGACCCAGGTTCAATCCTTGGGTCTGAAAGATCCTCTAGAGAAGGAAATGGCAACCCACTCCGGTACTCTTGCCTAGAAAATCCCATGGACAGAGGAGCATGGTAGGCTCCTACAGTCCATGGGGTCGCAAAGAGTCAGACATGACTGAGCGATTTCACTGACTCTCTCACTCACTCATCCAGTATTTTACAAATCTATTCATACTGTCTGTCAATCTTCTGGATTCCAAGTTTCTATCTTTTCTTATGGATTTGTGTTTCTCAGAATGTGAATCATATAAAATCATTTTGAGTTCAATAATTATAATTTATAATACATATTATATATTGTAAATATATATAATATTATATATATTATAATAATAATTTATAACTTCTTCCTTCAGAAATAATTTAAATTAGTCTCTGTTACATGCCTGGATTCACTGCCCATCTAAATACAACTGCAAAACTTAACCATTGCTGGCCTGCCCAGGTGAAAGGCAACTGGCTGGTATATTTTCCATATACAACCCTGGGATTTAGCTTTTCTCTCAACATGCCAGCTTGCTGAAGAATATGTTCAACTCCTCAATTGCTTTCCCTAAATAAGCAAAGAAAATCAAAGTTATGTTGTGTGTTGAGTTTAACCCTGAGTTCGCTACTTCTATCAAGTTTTAAGGTGGTAATTCCTCACTGTGTTACTATTCTTCAATGCATTGAGAAAGATTTTTCTTAGAGTTTATCCAACTTTCTCTGTTGCATTCAGCGACAAGATTGGCCTGATATATGTAATCCACAGTTATTCTAATGGAAATTCTAATCAATTTTTAGTTGAATGCCCTTCTGATTCCAGGAATTCTGACTCTTTCCCTAGATCCAGGAGTGGGGAAGAAGGCTGAAGCTAAATCAAGTGGGACCTCCATCTTGTTAGCCAGAGTAACTGTCATATCCCTGGACACATGACCTAGGCTGCTCCAATCGGAACTGTTTGCAGAATCCTTACTGGAAATTCTGAAACAGAAGAATTATTTGTATCCTATAATTGATGGCATGTAGTTGTAATGGCTAATTTTATGTGTCAGTCTGACTGAATCAGAGAAGCCCAGGTATTCTCGATGTGTCTATGAAGGTGTTTCCAGAGGTGAGTAGCCCTGGACTGGTGAGCTGGATAAAGTAGGTGCCCTCCATCTCTGCCATGAGAGTGAGCATCAGCAAATCCCCTGTGGACCTGAATAGAATAAAAAGGTGAAGGACAGTTGAAGTCACTCTCTGCCTGACAAAATGAGCTGGGATGTCAGTTTCTCCTGCTCTCAGCCTCTTGGTCTTCAGGCATTCAGATTCAAATTGGGACGTCCATCAGCAAACCTCTTGCTCTCAAGCCTTTGAACTATCCCATTGGCTTTCTGGGTTCTCTAGCTTGCAGAGGGCAGATCATGGAATTCTCAATTTCCATAATCACATGAGCCAATTCTTTATAAGAAATTTTATTTTATATATGAATAAATGCACATATATGCACATACAAGTATTATGCATGTAAGTTTAATGTGAATGATATATAAAAGTTATATATACACATTATAAAATATTATAAACAGAACCAATAGATAGATATAGATACATGTATAAATGTCTACCCAAATATATAGATATAGATACATATTATATAGCTATATGTATTCCCTCATGGCTCAGATGGTAAAGAATTCACCAGCAATGTGGGAGACCTGGTTTTGATCTCTGGGTTGAGAAGATCCCCTGGAGAAGGGCATGGTAACCCATCCAATATTCTTGCCTGGAGAATCCGCATGAACAGAGGTGCCTGGTGGACTACAGTCCATTGGGATTGCAAAGAGCTGGACATCACTGAGCAACTAAGTACAGCATGGCACATATATGTTTATAAGTATCACAGTACATGCATCTCTATATGTGTAAACAACATGTTTATATATACATGTATATATAAATGCATGCATTTTAAAGACAGCACATATGTATGCATGTGTGTGTGTTAGTTCCTCATTCGTGTCTGACTCTGTGCGACTCTGTGGCCTGCCAGGCTCCTCTGTCCATGGAATTCACCAGGCAAGAATACTGGAGTGCGTTGTCATGCCCTTCTCCAGGGGATCTTCCTGATCCAGGAAACGAACCTGGGTTTCCCGCATTGCAGGCAGATTCTTTACCCTTTGAACTACCCGGGAAGACCATATGTATGCATAATCATATATATACAAAGATATGTGTGGCATTTTTATATCTATGTCTATGTAGTCTGCAAATATGCATCTACAGATATATTTCTATATGTTTATATTCTACTGTATTTCATATGTACATTAGATATATGTATATCTATGTAGATATGCCTATACATATAGACATGATAGATACACATTATCTATATATTTATATATCTCTATTATAGATATATATCCATCTATCCTATTGGTTCTGTTTCTCTTGAGAACCCTCACTAATAGCTTTTGATACCAATAATGATTCTAGAGGAACAGAATCTTAAGGATGAGTTTTCTAAATTGCTTCTGCTGCTGCTAAGTCACTTCAGTCATGTCTGACTCTGTGAGACCCCAGAGACGGCAGTCCACCAGGCTCCCCTGTCCCTGGGATTTTCCAGGCAAGAACACTGGAGTGGGTTGCCATTTCCTTCTCCAAAGCATGAAAGTGAAAAGTGAAAGTGAAGTCACTCAGTCTTGTCTGACTTCTAGCAATCCCATGGACTGTAGTCTACCTGGCTCCTCCATCCATGGGATTTTCCAGGCAAGAGTGCTGGAGTGGGGTGCCATTGATTTCTCCTAGAGTCTCTGAAATAAGCTTTGTCATGTGATTATATTTAAATGTGTTTAAGAAACCAAAAATAGAATCACCATGAACCAGTGATACCATTACTGAACATATACCCAGAGAAAAATCATAATTCATAAAAAGACACACACACCCAATGTTCATTGAAGCACTATTTACAACCGCCAGGACATGGAACCAACCCACACGTCCTTAACAGAGGGATAAAGATGATGTGGTACATGCATATAATAGCATATTTATTCAGGCATAAAAAGAAATGAAATTGGGTCATTTGTAGAGACGTGGATGGACCTAGAGATGGTCATACAGAGTGGACTCAGAGAGAGAGAAATGAATATCGTATATGAAGGCATTTATATGAGATCTAGAAAAGTGGTATAGAGACACAGATGTAGAGAACAAGCGTGTGGATACCAAAGGGGGAAGGGGAAATGGAATGAATTGGAAGACTGAGATTGACATATATACACCACTGTGTATTAAGCAGATAACGGTTGAGCACGCTACCGTGCAGCCTAGGGAACGCTACTCAGCGCTCTGTGGTGACCGAAGTGGGAAGGAAGTCCAGAAAAGAGGGATATATGCATACGTAAAGCTGATTCACTTTGCTGTACAGCAGAAACTAACACAACATGGAAAAGCAAGTGTAATGTAATACAAACTGATCCGAAATAAAGTTGTTAATGACTCTATTTCCAGCAGTAAAGAGATTGCTGGTAGTTCACGGTATCATCTGGCAATGGAGATACGTAATCTACCTTCATTGGATATTCCTAATAAACCATTTCTAAGAAACAAGGTGTTGGATTAATGTGTATATGATTCTTTGGAACATTTTGGGGCGGTTAAAGTGAATATATTGTTTGTTGCTGCTTGTTTTTTGACTAGTAGCTTGTTTTTATGCCATTGCTTATTTTTATGTCACTGGACAAAAAAGTGGATGAGAAGCATGAAGTTAGGGATTCACATTCCCAATTTAAGTACGAATGACCCAAATGCTTCTATGTGTACCTTGCAGGAGGCCCTTCAATATTGTTAAAGCAATTTTGACACAGTGAAAAAAAAAAAATGACCCATAGATAAAGCTTAAATTGTAGACCAGAAATGAAAACTTTCCAAAGAAATAACATCATATCCCAAACAACTTACCTAAAGATAAGAAGTGCATGATAGAATTTGATTTTTTTGGTCATATGAATCATTTAGTTCCCTTATTTTCTTAGAGTCAATTTACTTGAATTTCTGTATCTTGCTACCCAAGGTATCCTAACAGATTCAATTGTGATGCCCCTGAAATTGAAGGAAGAACACAGGACTTTGTGAAGTTAAATCTTTGACATATACAACAGAGAGTAAAGAATGAATGGTAGCCATCAGTAAACACTACAGCAGAGATATCTTGAAAAAGATCTTTTGATTAGGCTACATTGTCAACAGACCGTCTCTGGAGTAGTCACCGTGAAGGAATTATGAAATTTTGGTATTGCTGTTAGCCTGGATGGATTCATGGTTTAGCCATTATTCACTTCACTTTACAGATAAGAAAATAACAGTGCAGAGGATCTAAGTAATTCACCAAGAGTAACAAAACAGGAATAGGATCCTTATTTTAATTTTTTAAAATCCATTTTAACTGAAAACAAAACACAACTTATGTTTACTTAATCAGGAATTCTTACATTATTCGTTTTCCTTTAAAATCAATATTAGTCATTGATCTTAAATGTGTTTACATATGACTTGATTTGCCTCTGTGTACTGCTTTCTCTGTATTCTTACAGTAAGATTTATCGCCAGGAACATTCATTCCTTGGCTTGGGCCTCTTAGATGCTCACTACACTGTACATTGATATGTTTAGATCAGTATCTTCAAATGTCCTTCAGAATTTGTGCATTACTCCTACTGTTCACCAAACATCTCCCCCCCACCCTTTATTTTCTCATGGGGAGAAATTCAGCTCAAATTTTCTGCCTCTGGTCCTCCAATAATCTGTTTCTGGTTTTGGCACATATATAAGGAATTTTATAAAACACTGTCTGCCCTTCAAAGAGAAAGGTGGGTTTAGATTTCAGCCAGCTGCCAAGTAAGAAATTTTAATTTTTTAACAACCAAGAGAAAAAAATCCTGTTCTTTTCATTTTTTACTAGTGCTGCCACAGTGATAGTGGTGGGAAGTTTTTGTTTGTTTTTTTTTTTTTTCCTAAACTTTGGGAAATATTCTAATTGGTTATCCTGCCACAAAACACTGATTCTCTGAATTTTAATTAGGGGCATCATTTAACTCCTCTTTTAGCTATAAATTGCAAGTCTGAGGATCAATTTTATCTTCGTACTGGTCTTTCTGATGTGCAATGGGCCTGTTGCCCAGCCTGTTTTCTGGGCTGGTGGTCAGCCATCAAACCCCATTTGGCCATTTGAATAACAATTGAGACAAAAAAGCATATGACAGAATCTCTATACCACACATTTACTTCCTGGGCCTCGATGACTGTGAGGTTAGTGATGGGTTACAAAATAAATACATAAAAATAAAAACAAGGAGTTAAAGACTGTTTAGCATACAAGCAAAGAAAAACAAGGGACTAAGGGGAGATGTCAAAAAAGCAGGAGAGTTCCAGAAAACGTCTACTTCTGCTTTATTGACTATGCCAAAGCCTTTGACTGTGTGGAAAATTCTGAAAGAATAAACTGTGGAGAATTCTGAAAGAGATGGGCATACCAGACCACCTGACCTGCCTCTTGAGAAACCTGTATGCAGGTCAGGAAGCAACAGTTACAATTGGACATGGAACAACAGACTGGTTCCAAATAGGAAAAGGAGTATGTCAAGGCTGTATATTGTCACACTGCTTATTTAACTTTCATGCAGAGTACATCATGAGAAATGCTGGACTGGAAGAAACACAAGCTGGAATCAAGATTGCTGGGAGAAATATCCATAACCTCAGGTATGCAGATGACACCACCCTTATGGCAGAAAATGAAGAGGAACTAAAGAGCCTCTTGATGAAAGTGAAAGAGGAGAGTGAAAAAGTTGGCTTAAAGCTCAACATTCAGAAAACGAAGATCATGGCATCTGGTCCCATCACTTCATGGGAAATCGATGGGGAAACAGTGGAAACAGTGTCACACTTTATTTTTGGGGCCCCCAAAATCACTGCAGATGGTGGCTGCAGCCATGAAATTAAAAGACACTTACTCCTTGGAAGGAAAGTTATGCCCAACCTAGATAGTATATTCAAAAGCAGACATTACTTTGCCAACAATGGTCCGTCTAGTCAAGGATATGGTTTTTCCAGTAGTCACCTATGGATGTGAGAATTGGACTATGAAGCATGCTGAGCATCGAAGAATTGATGCTTTTGAACTGTGGTGTTGGAGAAGACTCTTGAGAGTCTCTTGGACTGCAAGGAGATCCAACCAGTCCATTCTAAGGGAGATCAGTCTTGGGTGTTCATTTGAAGGACTAATGCTAAAGGTGAAACTCCAGTACTTTGGCCACGCCATGAAGAGTTGACTCATTGGAAAGACCCTGATGCTGGGAGGGATTGGAGGCAGGAGGAGAAGGGGACAACAGAGGATGAGATGGCTGGTTGGCATCACTGACTCGATGGATATGAATTTGAGTGAACTCTGGGAGTTGGTGATGGACTGGGAGGCCTGACATGCTGTGATTCATGGGGTCACAAAGAATCGGACATGACTGACCCACTGAACTGAACTGAAGGGGAGATGATGTTAGGCAGAAGACAAGTGGGATGTGATTTTGCCCATCCCAAGTGTGCACTAATTAAAAATGACAATCATTTCTTACAAAGTAAAAATGAATGAGAGCTTGCACTGTCTCTTTGGAAACTAAAATATCTACATGCTAGCCCTATGACATCATCCTAACTCCTGGACAGTGAACATTCTGTCATGTCAGAGGGCCACATCATACTGGGTAAAAAGTTGCTGTTATGAGTAATATGGTTTCCAGGAGTCATGTATGGATGTGAGAGTTGGACTATAAGCTGAGCACTGAAGAATTGATGCTTTTGAACTGTGTTGTTGGAGAAGACTCTTGAGAGTCCCTTGGACTGCAAAGAGATCCAACCAGTCCATCACAAAGGAAATCAGTCCTGAGTGTTCATTGGAAGGACTGATGCTGATGAAACTCCAATACTTCTCCCACCTGATGTGAAGAGTTGACTCATTTTCAAAGACCCTGATGCTGGGAAAATTTGAAGGCAGGAGGAGAAGGGGACGACAGAGGATGAGATGGTTGGATGGCATCATCAACTCAATGGACATGAGTTTAGATAAACTCTGGGAGTTGGTGATGGACAGGAAGGCCTGGTGTGCTGCAGTCCATGGGGTCACAAACAGTCAGACATGACTGAGTGACTAAACTGAATGGAACTGACTGATTAGTAATATTGGACACCACCATCAATAATACTGGACAACAAACCACTAATATTGAATAACCTCTATATGATACTTAAGAAAAATTAAGGCAAAACATTTTTATAGAAGCAAAATTTTTTAACTCTGTGACTTAGCTGTCACACCTCAGCACAAGTATAATCGAATTTGAGGCTGACCTTTTCTTTGTTGCTGTTCAGTTGCTAACTCATGTCTGACTCTGCGACCCCAGGAACAGAAGCACAGCAGGCTTCCCTGTCCTTAACTACTTCCTGGATAGTGAAGTTTGGGAGTATGCCCAAACTCATGTCCATTGCCTCAGTGACGCCATCCAACCATCTCATCCTCTGCGCCCCCTTTTCCTCTTGCCCTCAATCTTTCCCAGCATCAGAGTCTTTCCCAATGAGTCAACTCTTTCCATTAGGTAGGCAAAATATTGGAGCTTCAGCTTCAATCCTTCCAGTGAATATTTAGGGTTGACTTCCTTTAGAATTGACTGGTTTGATCTCTAAGATCTCCTCTTAGGATGATATATACAGAAATTTGTAAGTCTAAGCATATACTCTGTTGGATTGGGAGACACATCAGAATCCAAAGGTCCAACATGGACTCAAGAAATACCTTTCATTCAGGATGTTTGCGGGCTTCCCTGCTGGCTCAGATGGAAAGAATCTGTCTGCATTGTGGGAAACATGGTTCAACCCTGAGGTCAGGAAGACTCCCTGGAGAAGGGAATGGCCATCCACTCCAGTATTCTTGCCTGGAGAATTCCATGGACAGAGGAGTTTCCTAGGCTACAGTCCATAATGGTCACAAAGAGTTGGGCATGACTGAGCAACTAAGACTTTCATTTTCCAGATGTTTGTGACCATTCCTCTTAAGATATTTGAGAACATCAACTTTAAATAAAATGTCAAATGGAACACCACAGATGATAAAATGAGCCAGAATTAAAGAGTAACAAAGAAGACAGTCTTCTTCAAGAATGCTAATGGTGTTTGACCCAGTTCTATGCCAACTCCAAAGAAGTCTGGTGCTGGATCTATTCTTTGAATTCAATACCTGATTCATTTTCAAAATCACCTTGATTCCAACAAAGAGCCATAATGTCATTTTCTGTTTTCTTGTTCACATCTAGATATTATGCTTCTTGTTTTCCATTCTCCATACACTGACACTCCTAAAGAGCTAGCCTCTTTTTTTTTTTTTTTTTTTCTTTCCCCTATATTTTTCCCTTAAGAAACCATTTTAGATTTCCTGACCTGGTCCATACCAACATCCATCAAGACTGAATATCACTCTAAGGTACCTCTCTCTCCCTTCTCTCCTGAACTAATATGTCTATCACCTTTTCACTCTTGCAGATGTGTGTTTAATGTGAGTGTTTATTTTCTAATTTCTGGGCAAAATGTATCAGTAAGATGTGAAAACTCACTTCACATAGATGTCAAATCAGTTCAGTTCAGTTCAGTCACTCAGTCATGTCCGACTCTTTGCAACTCCATGGACTGAAGCACACCAGGCTTCCCTGTCCATCACCAACACCCAGAGCTTGCTCAAACTCATGTCCATAGAGTCGGTGATGCCATCCAACCATCTCATCCTCTGTCATCACACTTCACCTCCTGCTTTCTATCTTTCCCAGCATTAAGGTCATTTCCAGTGAGTCAGTTCTTTGCATCAGGTGGCCAAAGTATTGGAGCTTCAGCCTCAGCATCAGTCCTTCCAGTAAATATTCAGGACTGTAGGATTCAATGTTTTTATCACCTTGCAGTCCAAGGGACTATAGTCTTCTCCAACACCACAGTTCAAAAGCATCATTTCTTTGGCACTAAGCTTTCTTTACAGTCCAACTCTGACATTGATACATGACTACTGGAAAAATCATAGCTTTGATTAGATGGACTTTGTTGGCAAAGTAATGTCTCTGTTTTTTAATATGCTGTCTAGGTTGGTCATAGATTTTCTTCCAAGGAGCAAGAATCTTTTAATTTCATGGCTGCAGTCACCATCTGCAATGAATTTGGAGTCCAAGAAAATAAACTTAGCTGCTGTTTCCACTGTTTCTTTACCTATTTGCCAAGAAGTGGTGGGACCAGATGCTATGATCTTCGTTTTCTGAATGTTGAGTTTTAAGCCGATTTTTCCACTCTCCTCTTTCAGTTTCCAAGAGGCTCTTTAGTTCTTTTTCACTTTCTGCCATAAGGGTGGTGTCATCGGCATATCTGAAGTTATTGATACTTCTCCCGGCAATCTTGATTCCAGCTTGTGCTTCATCTTGCCTGGCATTTCACATGAGGTACTCTGCATATAAGTTAAATAAGCAGGGAGACAATATAGAGCCTTGACGTACTCCTTTCCCTATTTGGAACCAGTCCATTGTTCCACGTCTGGTTTTAACTGTTGCTTCTTGACCTGCATACAGATTTTTCAGGAGTCTAATAAGGTGGTCTGGTAGTCCCATGTCTTTAAGAATTTCCACAGTTTGTTTTGATCCACATAGCCAAAAGCATTGGCATAGTCAATAAAGCAGAACTAGATTTTTTTTTTCTGGAACTCTCTTACTTTTTTAATGATCCAAGGGATTTTGGCAATTTGATTTCTGGTTCCTCTGCCTCTTCTAAATCCAGCTTGAACATCTGGAGTTTCTCGGTTCACATACTGTTGCAGCCACGCTTGGAGAATTTTGAGCATTACTTTACTAGTGTGTGAGATGAGTGCAATTGTGAGGTAGTTTGAGCATTCTTTGGCATTGCCTTTCTTTGCGATTGGAATGAAAACTGACCTTTTCCAGTCCTGTGTCCACTGCTGAGTTTTCCAAATTTGCTGGCATATTGAGTGCAGCACTTTCATAGCATCATATTTTAGGATTTGAAATGGCTCAACTGGAATTCTGTCACCTCCACTAGCTTTGTTTGTAGTGATGCTTCCTAATGCCCACTTGACTTCACATTCCATGTGATCACACCATCATGGTTATCTGGGTCATTAAGACCTGTTTTTGTATAGTTCTTCTTTGTATCCTTGCCACCCTTTCTTAATATTTTCTGCTTTGTTAGGTCCATACCATTTCTGTCCTTTATCGAGCCCATCTTTGCATGAAATGTTCCCTTTGTATCTCTAGTTTTCTTGAAGAGATCTCTAGTCTTTCCCATTCTGTTGTTTTCCTCTATTTCTTTGCATTGATCACTGAGGAAGGCTTTCTTATCTCTTCTTGCTATTCTTTGGAACTCTGCATTCAGATGGGTGTATGTCTTCTTTTCTCCTTTGCATATAGCTTCTCTTCTCAGCTATTTTTTTTCCTCAATCAAATTTTTATTTTGAAAAAATCAAAATTTTAGAAAAGATAAAAAGCTTATACAATGAACAGCATGCATTCCTCACCTGGATTCACCAACTGTTAAAATTCTGCCACATTGGAAAGTAAGCTTGAGACAATATGACATTTCACTGTAAATTGGTTTAGTCACTAAGTTGTACCTGACCCTTTGAGACTCCATGGACTGTAGCCCACCAGGATCCTCTGCCCATGGGATTTTCCAGGCAAGAATACTGGTGTGGGTTGCCATTTCCTTCTCCAGGTGAAAGGATCAAATTCAAGTCTCCTGCATTGACGGGAGGATTATTTATTACTGAACTACCAGGGAAGCACTTCACCATAAATACTTCAGCAGATATTCATATTCATAGATGATCTAGAAAAGACAATATAGATAAGAGCATCACAATATCATTCTTGCACTGAAGAATACAAGTAATACTTTACACATATATGTAATATTTTGTATATAACACATGCAGTATTTTTAAGGTCTCCTCAGAGAACCATTTTGCCTTTTTGCATTTCTTTTTCTTGGGGATTTTTTTTTATCATTGCCTCTTGTATGAACCTCCATTCATAGTTCTTCAAGCACTCTATCAGACCTAATCCCTTGAATCTATTTGTCACTTCCACTGAACAATCATAATTGATTTAATTTATATCATACTGAATGGTATAGTGGTTTTCCCTACTTTCTTCAATTTGAGTCTGAATTTTGCAATAAGGAGTTCATGATCTGAGCCACAGTCAGCTACCGGTCTGTTTTTGCTGACTGTATAAGACTGAAGAGTTTCTCCATCTTAAGCTGCAAAGTATATAATCAGCCTAATTTCGGTATTGCCCATCTGGTTATGTCCATGTGTAGAGTCATCCCTTGTGTTGTTGGAAGAGGGTGTTTGCTATGATGAGATGCCACCTAGATGTCATTAAAAAGAGGCCTTACAGGAAGAGATCTTGAGGCCTTATTCCAGTGAAGCCAGAGCTTCCAGATGGCAGTAGAAGATGGAATCCTGGCCAGTGGATGTGTTGCTTGTCTTTAATATGTGGAAGTGCCTCACAGTTCTCCATCTAAACACACTTCCCAGTTAAACTGTGATGCATCACAACAGGCTCTGCATACCTGAGGGGAGAAGAGGACTAATTCCAAAAACAGGCAGAGAATATGATCTATGGAGGATTAAGCAGTATCTCTTGGGGCCATGGAAACCCACTCCAGTACCCTTGCCTGGAAAATCCCATGGACGGAGAAGCCTGGTAGGCTACAGTCCATGGGGTCGCAAAAAGCCAGAGACGCCTGAGCGAATGAGTCTGAGTCTTAGGGCCATTAGTACTGGAAGAATACCATCGTGCAATGCATGAATTTGCTAAATTAGCCCCAAGATTTGCTCAGCTTCATTAAAAGAACAAACTGGTCTGCAATAAGCGAATCCCTCTGGTGCAGTTTTTACAAGACCCCATTTAGTAAGACCTCAGTGAGGAAGATTTGAGACTAGGAGAGTGGAGGAATTGTTTCCAAATTGAGTTTCACTGGGTGGGAGGTAACTTAATGAAAACAACCCTTTGAAAGTCAGCTGCTCTGTCTGTCAGCTGTTGGAGAAAACACTAACATCATCGAGTTATAGTTTTCTTCCCGGTGATTTGGCTGCCTGTGTGAGAGTTTCTTACACATTTTGAATTCTCAACACAACCCTAGAATCCTGTAAAATCTAGGCTAGGAGCCAAAGAGCCCACAAAAGTCCTTGGCTTGCCCTGGATAAGAAAATAAAGTCTTTTTGAGTAACAACACAAAACAGCTGGTAATCAACTGTGACAGTGGATGTGTGCAGCCTTTTCATGTGCATGAAGGCAGTCACTACAGTGTTCCCTGTGCCACAAACTCTGCCTATGGTTTGCTCTAGATTACTGACAATGGGCAACTGCTGAATGATATACTTTTGTAGCAGCAATTTTACATTTTAATATAAAGGCAAACACTATTTTTTATAAAACACTCTGAACAGAGAAAAAATGGTTTTAATCTGTATTATTTATTTATTGCTTGTTTTGTTTTGGGGGAAAAATAACAGTAAATTGCAAGACTCCACATAACAACTGCACTTCACTCTTATAGATACTGTTGGAAACCATCCAGCTATCTTTATCTAGCTTCTGGCTCTCGTTGTCCCATCCTTTATTTATAATTGTATCACACTCATGGCCAAATGGACTTACGGCCACTTAATCAGTTGCTTGTAATGTGAAATGAAACATCTTGGTGAGGATGATTATATGACTCTCAGGTCTTCTCTCCTCCAGGACCCTTTATATTACTAAAGTATAGTTTCTGGGCAAAGAGGACCAGTCAGACATTGATAAGGATGGCTAGTAACTTGACCTGTGGCTAATGGCCAATCATGAATCCACTCCAGACATCAGTTTCTTCAAAAAGAACATGAACAGGTTGGAGTAGATTATACCTAAAACTCATCACACTTGGAATTGCACCATGTTAAATTTGGGTATCCAACTCTAGACCTTGTTCCTGAATTAGCGTGTATATTTTCTCTTTCAAAGACGTACTGGACTATAATGGTTAGCAAAGTTCATTCCCACCATTCTTAGACTCTCTGATGTGGCCGTGTTCAAAGGCTATTGATAAGCCCTAAACTTCTAAATCTCAAACATCAGAAGGAAGGAGCTGAAAACTGCCCTGTTTCCTGTTCCCCATCCCAAATCACTAAATGAGATGACTCAACTTCTAAAATCCAGGAATGCTGGAGGTACAATCAATATTTGATTGTTGTTGTCGTTGTTTAGTTGCTAAGTCATCTCCAACACTTTTGACTATAGCCCGCCAGGCTTCTCTGTCCATGGGATTCTCCAAGCAAGAACTGGAGTGAGTTACCATTCCCTCCTCCAGGAGATGTCCCAACCCAGGGACCGAACTCATGTCTTCTGTAGCTCCTACATTGCAGGCAGATTCTTTACTGCTGAGCCACCAGGGAAGAGACAATATTTTGTACTTAATTCTTAAATGGAATATTTGTAAAGAGAGTTTAAGAATGAACCTCCATTTCATATAATAAAAAAGCATTTTTTTAAAGAAATTAAGTGCTTTTCACTATTCATGAAATGCAGATGATACAGGTCTTTTTCTACATGATTTGTAGTCAATGTAATGTGTGTGTATGTGTGAGTGTTTGTGTGTGTGTGTGTATTTTGCCTTCATACATGACTATGGAAAAGTCAAAACTAGTTTAAAACTTTCAAGTTTAACCATATTCAAATATATAGTCAAAAAAATATTTGGAAATTTATTCTTAAAAATGTTCAGTATTTTACCTTTGTCATTAATCCTTAGGCTTCTTGATGTACAAAATTCCTATACTAAAGAAAATAATTTGGTAAGCTGAATTATTCAGTTAGTTGAGTGAAAGGTGCATTCTAAATACTAGACAATTATGAAGCTCCTGTTGGTTTTCAGAAATATATGGGGTATTTAACATCATTAAAGATTATATGGTGCTTATGACCAACCTAGATGTCATATTAAAAAGCGGAGACATTACTTTGCCAACAAAGTTCCATCTAGTCAAGGCTATGGTTTTTCCAGTGGTCATGTATGGAAGTGAGAGTTGGACTATAAAGAAAGCTGAGAGCCAAAGAATTGATGAGAATTGATGGTTTTGAACTGTGGTGTTGGAGAAGACTCTTGAGAATCCCTTGGACTGCAAGGAGATCCAACCAGTCCATCCTAAAGGAGACCAGTCCTGGGTGTTCATTGGAAGGACTGATGCTGAGGCTGAAACTCCAATACTCTGGCCACCTGATGTGAAGAGCTGACTCATTTGAAAAGACCCTGATGCTGGGAAAGATTGATGGCAGGAGGAGAAGGGGATGACAGAGGATGAGATGGTTGGATGGCATCACCAATTCAATGAACATGGGTTTGGATGAATTCCAGGAGTTGGTGATGGACAGGGAGGGCTGGTGTGCTGCGCTTCATGGGGTCACAAAGAGCTGGAGATGACTGAGCAACTGAACTGAACTGAACCAAACTTCTGAATCTCAATAGGTAACATTTTGAACCCCTCTTCCAACTCAGAAATATAGATAGTAAATAAATGCCAATAAATAATGTTTTCATTTGTTGCTAATTTTATGGGTAAGTAAAAGAATTTCCCAAAAAGGGAAAAAAGAGTTGGCCATGTACATTGTTATTTATTTTAAAATAATCATCAACTGTTAAGCAGTTCATTCATGCATGAGTGAAAGTGGAAAGTGTAGGAGACCCGGGTTCCATCCCTGGGTTGGAAAATCTCCTGGAGAAGAGAATGGCTACCCACTCCAGGATTCTTGCCTGGAGAATTCCATGGGTAGAGGAGCCTGGCAGGCTAGAGTCCATGGAGTTGCAAAGAGCTGGACACGACTGAGAAACTAACCCTTTCACTTTTCAATTACATGCATATGATTACCTAGAATCAGAATTCTAAAAAAAAAAAACTCTGAATATTCCATTTGACCTTATCACTAAGCCCTAAAATACAACTAGTACTGTACAAATGTATCCAATTTGATATAGGAGACCAGCTATATCTAATTCTGTTATATCTCCAAAGTTTCTTTCAGCAATTAATTTATGAAAGGAAAAAATTCTGCTCCATTTCTCAGGGAAGACTTTAACACAAGTCTCTACCTGCTAATTTTTTTTTTTCTATTAGACAGTAATAAAATGAGCTCACTGAATTTATAGAATGTTTTGAGAAGATATAGCATTTCTTGCACACACAAAAAAAGAGTAAAACGTTGATGACTGTGTGTTGATGTTTGCTGTCTCTTCCAGGATGCAGTTCTATCATACTCCTCAATTTTTAGACTTAAAATGAAGCTTACGGTGTGTGAGGTCACAAATATAGTAAAGGACAGCAAAATACTATGGTCACCCAAGAAAAGTAGTATATTTTGCATCACATAATGAGATTTTTTTAAAGACCAAACAGTGATGGGATAGAGAGAGACAGCCAGACAGACACACACAGAAGAGTAGTAACGAACAGAGAAGGAAAGATGAGAAGAAGGGAAGGAACATTGGAGATGCAAAACCTGAAAGTGAGATGAAAGTGTTAGTCACTCAGTCTTGACAAACTCTGCAGCCCCATGGACTGTAGCCCACCAGGCTCCTCTGTCCATGGAATTCTCCAGGCCAGAATACTGGAGTGGGTAGCCATTCCCTTCTCCAGGGGGTCTTCCCAACCCAGGAATGGAACCTGGGTCTCCTGCACTGCAGGCAGATTCTTAACCATCTGAGCCACCAGAAAAGCCCAGAGATAGAAGCAGAGAGCAAAACGGCAAACAAGGAGAATTGTAAAAATCCTGCTCATCCTTTCAGCTACGTTTTCTGAGGCCTGTGACTGATTAAACCTGTCCACCATAATGAATTTAGCACCAGCGAAAGACTCAACTTTTGTTTTTTGTTTGGCATCTTTGCTGTCCCTTGAAATGCTGTCACCTTAGAAAGCCCAAGGTCAAGATTCCTCATGTGTTCCCTCTGGCTCCTCTCAAACTGTGATCCTTAAGAAAGGAGGAAAAAAAAAAAAAGCGCACATGATTTAAAAGATTGTTCACCCAGTAGTAAAGTAGGTTGAAACTTCAAATAGTTAAAGAACATATAACTTTTAGGAAAGTAGACGTCTTCCCATTAGTGTCAGTGATGGGTTTGTTCTAATAATTCACCTCGAATAAATGAATTTTTATGTTTACAGGATAAAATAAATTTTGGTTTAACATGAACTGTTTCCTCTTTCTTTTATACTCTGATGTCTAATGCTACTGAGTATCACTATGCTCTCTCATTCTAATTAAAGACAGTCCTCCCCTTAATGGTATGTCCCAATTCTTAATGTCTCTATAAGACAATGACATATTCTCTCTGGCTGTGTCTCAAGCCAGAAATAAAGCCAGTGCTCCACAGTCTTGGTTCCACACATATTTTTCTTCGTAGCTATTTATACCCTCATGTCAGTCATCAGTTGCAACAGGTATTAAATTCCAAGATGTTTATAACAACACCATACAACATTTTATAGTTAATGAAAAAGTATTTCAATAGCCTATTAAAATATAGTGCATGAGGTTTGTTTTAAAACATTTCCAAAATCACTTTGAAACTTTATTTTCACATATGCTAGGATACATATTTTTAAAGAATCTATGTGAAATGGTTTTTAGGTATGCTTGAAAGCATAGCCATATAAATGAGACAGGAAAAAGGAACCAAACTATTTTCCAACTCAACTGACCATCTGACCACTTATATTTCATGCCATTCATGTGTTGATATATATATATATATATATGTATATATATATATATATATATGTAGAGGCAGGCATGTATATTCATCTATTTATGCTTATTTAAAGAATGGATCAATAACTCCTTTGTTCTATGTACTCTTTTGAGTCAAGTATTTATATATTCAAGATTATTTGGATTTGCTTTTTAAAATGCTTTGCATTTTTAATATTCAATGTATCCTGTTAAAGCAAAGTCTGTTTACAAGGCCATCTTATATTTTAAAAATAACAAAAACAATATACATGAACATATTTACAAATCAGAAACAGACTCACAGACTTAGAGAATGAACTTTCGGTTCCTGTAGGATGAGGTGCAGGGGAGAGATAGCTAGGGAGTGTGGGACTAGCACATACACAGTGCTGTATTCAAAATGCATAAGCAACACAGACCTACTGTTTATCACAGGGAGGTCTGCTCAGTGATCTGCAACAGCCTAATTGGGAAAAGAATACTGAATCACTTTGTTGTACAGCTGAAACTGAGAAAACATTTTTAATCAACCGCACTCCAAAGCAAAATAAAAGATTAAATAAAACATTTTATTCTAAAATTTTTTCAGGGACATTGAATGGCCTAGTGGAAAATCATCTTCTGAGTGTTCCAGGGACTTTTTCAAAATAGAAATTACAAAAATTTTCAGACACCTGCACATTTCTTAGCATTGACCATCAGTCAAAGATCCAATAACAAACTCCTCTCTGTCTTAAATCTTCTAGAGAATTTCTTTCCCATGTTGGATTTAGTTGCTTTTTTTTTCTTTTTGCTTCTATAATAGGTATTGCTCTGACTTGGGCTTCCCTTTAGCAGCACCTAGAAACAAAGTGAGGGAAATCTGTTAAGAGGAAATCTGGATCTGGAATATCTATGATGCTGAGAGGGGCATGGTGGGGAACAGGAAGCAGGAAAGGAGATGCTTATTAAGTAAGATATCCAAAATACACTGGTGCTTTCAGAGCAATTCCCTGGTGGGTCAGATGGTAAAGAATCTGTCTGCAATGCAGGAGACCAGGTTCTATCCCTGTGTCAGGAAGATCTCCTGGAGAAGGAAATGGTTACTCACTCCAATATTCTTGTCTGGAGAATCCCATGGACAGAGGAGCCTGCCTTGCTAAAGTCCATGGGGTCTCAAAGAGTCAAACACAACTGAGGGACTAACATACTTCTAGCCCATTAAAAAAAAAAAAAAAAGACACTATAACATCTAACTCATTGTCATCTTAAAAACTTTCACAGCATTCCATATACCAAAAACGGATGGCCTTTGGCTCCTTCAATAGTAACTGCTATTTCAAATCGTAAAAGATGGTGCTGTTAAAGTATAGAATCAATATGCCACCAAATTTGGAAAACTCAGCAGTGACCAAAGGCCTGGAAAAGGTCAGTTTTCATTCCAATCCCAAAGAATGGCAATGCCAAAGATGTTCAAACTAACGCACAATTGTACTTATCTCACACGCTAGCAAAGTAATGCTCAAAATTCTTCAAACCAGGCTTCAGCAGTACATAATCCATGAACTTCCGGATGTTCAAGCTGGATTTAGAACAGGCAGAGGAACCAGAGATCAAATTGCCAACATCCACTTGATCATTGAATAAGCAAGAGAGTTCCAGAAAATCATCTACTTCTTTTTCACTGACTGTGCTAAAGTGTTTGACTGTGTGAATCACAACAAAATGTGCAAAATTCTTAGAGATGGGAATATAAGACCAACTTACTTGCCTCATGAGAAATCTGTATGCAGGTCAAGAACCAAGAGTTAGAACTGAACATGAAACAGACTGATTCCAAATTGGGAATGGAGTACTTCAAGGCTGTATATTGTCACACTGCTTATTTAACGTTCATGCAGAGTACATCATGAGAAATGCTGGGCTGGAAGAAGCACAAGCTGGAATCAAGATTGCCGGGAGAAATATCAATCACCTTAGATATGCAGATGACACCATCCTTATGGCGGAAAGTGAAGAGGAACTAAAGAGCCTCTTGATGAAAGAGAAAGAGGAGAGTGAAAAACTGGCTTAAAACTCAACATTCAGAAAACTAAGAACGTGGCATCTGATCCCATCACTTCATGGCAAATATATGGGGAAACAATGGAAACAGTAACAGACTTTTTTTTTTTTTGTGGTTCCAATCACTGCAGATGGTGACTGCAGCCATGAAATTATAGGACACTTGCTCCTTGGAAGAAAAGCTATGACCAACCTAGACAGCACATTAAAAAGCAGAGATATTACTTTGCCAATCAAGGTCCATCTAGTCAAAGCTACGGTTTTCCGGTGGTCATGTATGGATGTGAGAGTGGGACCATTAAGAAAGCTGAGCACTGAAGAATGAAGAATGAATGCTTTTGAACTGTGGTGCTGGAGAAGACTCTTAAGAGTTCCTTGGACTGCAAGGTGATCAAGCTATTCAATCCTAAAGAAATCAGTCCTGAATATTCATTGGAAGGGCTGATGCTGAAGCTGAAGCTCCAATTCTTTGGCCACCTAATGTGAAGAACTGACTCATGGGAAAGACCCTGATGCTGGGAAAGCTAGAAAGCAGGAAGAGAAGGGGACGACAGAGGATGAGATGGTGGATAGCATCACTGACTCAATGGACATGTTTGAGCAAGCTTCAGGAGTTGGTGATGGACAGGGAAGCCTAGTTGTGCTGCAGTTCATGGGGTTGAAAAGAGTTGGACATGACTGAGTGACTGAGCTGAGCTGATGCTATGATTAACTTTCCATGCTATCCACCATTATTGTAAAATGAACCGGGGCCAAGTGAGCTGGCAATGAGACTTCAACATATTGATTTTTTATTTATCTTTATTGTTTATCCTTTAAAAACCACTTATACAGATTCATTTGATTGTCAAGATTTATTCATGAAGCTGGAAATACTGCACTAATTCCAAGAAGGTGTAGATAAGAAAATGATAATGCACGGAATGGAAATATTAAGAAATGAAGGAAAAAACAGAAAAATGATAGCTATTAATCAACAATACTGAAAAAATGTTCTTTAAAACGATCAACAAAGTTGATAAATCTTTAGATTAACTACAATGAAAAAAGAGAGATTTCATAAATTAATAAAATCAAGGATGAATGAGGATGCATTACTGCAGACTTTAGGGAAATATAGAACCTTTTAAGGAAATATTACGAATAAACATGTGCCAGAAAATTAGACTAGAGGAAACTTATTAATTCTTAGAAAGACATATAGAACCACAACTCATTGAAGAATAAGTTTATATAAAGACATAAACAAACTAAAAAAATATAAATTACTATTCAACACATTTTACTCAAAGAAAAGTTCAGGCTCACACAAGTCTTCTAAGAAAAGTCACAACAACCCTTTAAGGAAAAACTAATATCAATTCTTTACAAGAATATATCTTATATAGACATAAATTCTTTGACAAAATACTAGCGAACTAAATACAGCAATATACCAAAAAAATCATACCAAGACCAACTGAGATTTATCCCAGGAAGGCAGTTGGTTCAACATTCAAAAATCGAGGACAACATATTAATATAATAAATGGCAAAGCCAGATGACAATCTCAGTAGATTCAGGAAATTCACCTTTCAAGCAGTAATGACTTTTCATGATGAAAAACTAAATAAAAAATAGAAAGGAATATTCTTGCTGATAAAGGCAGTCTATGAAAATCTCACAGATTTCATCGCAATCATAAAAGACCGACAGCTGTCTTTTGATGCTCAGGAATAAGACAAAGATGTTCATTCTCAACACTTTGTAAAATCATACTGGAACATGTAGCCAGGAGAGCTGGGCTAAAAACATGGAAAAAAAAGACATCCATAATGAAAAGTAAGCAACATATAAATCTGTTTCTTTTCACATATAATATTGGATGTAGAAAATCTTAATTAGAAAAAAAAAAACATTTGTTATTAAAGAGTTCAGCGTGTTTGCATGCTATATGTCTAATACACAAAATACATTTGATTTCTCTAAAACTGCAAAGATAATGTAAAACTATGTTTAACAGGAAAATACGTTTATAATAGTATCAAAAATAAAGAAATGTTTAGGAAAAAACAACAAAAAATGTATAAGACTCATACACAGAAAACTGCAAAACATCATTGGGAGAAACTGAAGGTGACTTAGTTAAACAAATAAGCATTCTGTGTTCAGGAATTAGAAAATCTAATACTGTTAAAATGGTGATACTATAAAAAAATTAATCTAAAAATTCAATAGTAATCCCTCTCAAAATCTATGCTGTCTTTTTTGAAGAAATTGACAAGTTGATTCCAAAAGTGAGAAAAATCTGAAATAGTTGATGCAATCTTGAAGAAGAAGGAAAAAAAAAAAAGTTGTAGGGGTCATACTTCACAATTTCAAAGCACAATATAAAACTATAGTAGTCCAGACAATATGAAACAGTCATAAAAACAGAGATATAGATCAATGGAACAGAACTGAGAGTACAGAGATAAAGCTTTTGTTTTGGTCAACTGATTTCAGACAACAATGTCTAAAGCCTAGTTTTAGCAGCAAATAGTGCTGTGTAACTGACAATCCATAGGAAAAGAATAATGTTGGACCCTTACCTCACACTGTTAACAAAGATTAAATCAAAATTGTTCAAAATCCTATATGCAAGAGTTGGGAGTATATAACTATTAAGTAAACATAAGGATAAATATTCATTGCATTGAATCTATAGATGCTTGGGGCTGGTCCACTTAGATGACCCAGGAGGATGGTATGGGGAGGGAGGTGGGAGGGGGGTTCAGGATTGGGAACATGTGTACACTCTTGGTGGATTCATGTTGATCTATGGCAAAACCAATACAATATTGTAAAGTTAAAAAAAATTAATAATAATAATAAATTAATTAAACCAGAAAAAAATAAATAAATGCTTTTCCTGGGGAAAAAAAAAGAATAAATATTCAGGATCTTGTTTTAGGTAATGTTTTATTTGATATAACCCAAATCAAATCAATAAAAGAAAAAAAAAGGTGATTAAGCCTTCATTACAATTAAAAAAATTGTCTTCCAAGTGACACTATTTGAAAAAGTCAAAAGAACTCTTAGGATGGGAGGAAATATTTGCAAATCAGTTATCTGAGAAGGGGCTATTATCCAGAAAAATATTAAGTTAAAAAAAAAAAGCCCCTTAGAACCCAACAATAAAAAGACATATCCAGTTTCTAAAAAATAGAAAAAAGATTTGACTCCTCTTCTCTGAAGAGTATGTACAAATGTCAATGAGCAGATGAAGAGATGTTCAATACAGTTAGTCATCAGGGAAACGCAAATCAAAACCACAGTAAGATATCACTTCACATCCACTTGGATGGTTATAATTAAAAAGCAGGACACTAATGAGTGCTTTGTGGACATGGAGCTCTCAGATTGCTGGCAGAAATTCCACATGCTTAGCAAGAATATGCTCAAAGTCCTTCAAGCTAGGCTTCAGCAGTACATGAATCGAGAACTTCTAGATGTACAAGCTAGATTTAGAAAAGGCAGAGGAACCAGACATCAAATTGCTAACATCTGTTGGATCATAGAAAAAGAAAGGGAATTAAAAAAAAAAAAAAGTCTGCTTCAATGACTATGCTAAAGTCTTTGATTGCATGGATCACAATAAACTGCGAAATAGTCTTAATGATATAGGAATAGCAGACCACATTACCTGCCTCCTGAGAAATCTGTATGTAGGTCAAGAGGCAATAGTTAGAATTAGGCATGGAACAATGGCCTATTTCCAAACTGGGAAAGGAGTATGTCAAGACTGTATATTGTCACCCTGCTTATTTAACTTATATGCAGAGTACATCATGAAAAATCCTGGACTGATGGGGTAACAAGCTGGAATCAAGATTACCAGGAGAAATATAAACAACCTCAGATATGCAGATGACACCACCCTAATGGCAGAAAGCAAAGAGGAACTAAAGAGCCTCTTGATAAGATGAAAGAGGAGAGTGAAAAAGTTGACTTAAAATTCAACATTCAGAAAAGAAAATCTGGTCCTATCACTTCTTGGCAAATAGATGGGGAACGTATGGAAAGAGTTTCAGATTTCATTTTCTTGGGCTCCAAGATCAATGCAGATGGTGACAGCAGCCACAAAATTAAAAGACACTTGCTCTTCAGAAAAATAGCTATGACAAACCTAGACAGTGTATTAAAAAACAGACATATCACTTTGCTGACAAAGGTTCATATAGTCAAACCTATGGTTTTTCCAGTAGTCATATAAGGACATGAGAGTTGGACCAGAAAGAAGGCTGAGTGCCAAAGAATTGATGCTTTCAAACTGTGGTCTGGGGAAGACTCTTGAAAGCCCATTGGATTGCAAGGAGATCAAAACAGTCAATCCTAAAGGAAGTCAACCCCAAATATTCATTGGAAGGGCTGGAGTTGAAACTGAAGCTCCAATATTTTGGCTCCCTGATGTGAAGAGTTGACTCACTGGAAAAGACCTTGAGAATGAGAAAGACTGAGGGAAGGAGGAGAAGAGGGCAACAGAGGATGAGATAGTTGGTTGGCATCACTGACTCAATGGACATGAGTTTGAGTAAATACAGGGAGATAGTGAAGAACAGGGAAGCCTGGTGTGCTGCAGTCCATGGGGTCACAAATAGTCAGACATGACTGAGAGACGAACAATGAGTGTTGTGTGGATGTGGAGCTCTCAGAACTTTTTTATTGCTGATGGAAATATGAAGCGATGCAATCTCTTTGGAGGAGTTTGATGGTTTCTCAAAATACGAAACATAGTGTTACCATATTACTCAGCAATTGTACTCGTAAATAACTACTCAAGAGACATGAAAACACCTATATATACAAAACTTTCATATCAATACTTGTGGTAGCATTATTCATAAAATCCCAAAAGTGAAAGCAACCTAAAAGTCTATCAATTTGTGAATGGATAAGGAAATGTGGAATATTACTCAGCAAAAGAAAGGAATGAAACACCAACAAAAGCTATAGCATGAATGAATCTTGAAAACATTACACTAAGAAAAAGCCAGTCATAAACGACCACATATTGTATGATATCATGTATATAAAAAGTAAAAAAGTGGTCAATGCACAGAAACGCTTTAGGGATGAATGGCTATTACTGCACAATTCTGCCATTACACTAAAAATACTGAAAAGCAACTTTAAAGGAGTGGTTTTTATGTGATTTTTTTTTTTTTTTTTAAATCTCAAGAAGACTTAATAAAACTTCCCAGATGGCTCAGTGGTAAAGAATTGCCTGCCAATGCAGAAGCCGCAGGAAGCACAGTTTCTGTCCTTGGGTTGGGAAGATCCCCTGGAAAAGGAAAAGACAACCCAGTGTAGTATTCTTGCTAGATAATCAGAGAGTCAGACACAGCTGAGCACACACATACACAACACCCTTATCTCATTTTCTGACAGATCTTTGCAAAATGTGTTGACCTTTCCTAAGCTTCTTGGCTTCAAGGGTACTTATCAAGGGAAATGTCTTGAATTCCTGCTTTCTTCTAAAGCTGATACAAATAGATAAAATAACTCCCCTGATTACCATATAATATTGGTTTTATGACAGCAAGATCTGATTTCAGATCTTTCATGTTAGGTGGCTAACCAGAAAATTCAGAAAGTGAAAATGGTGATTTAAACAAAACCATTCCCAGATTTTGTTGTTCTGTTATTATCAGTATAACTTCTGGGAAAAACAATAGGAAAAGCAAGGTTTCAACACTGTATCATTCTAAAGCATTCTAGTCCACCAGGTCCGAAAGCCTTTAATGGGATTGGAATTTCTACCGTCATTGAGTTTGGACTGATTTGATATTACAAAGCAAGTTCTCAAAAAGTATAGATGATCTTCAAATAATTACTGTCTATGAAAGTATCAGAGGTTAAAACAAAATTAATTGGTCTATTTGTCACTGGTATCTATACTTATTTACTTTTTTTTTATTATGTGTTCTTTTTTTTATTATGTTTTTTTTTTTAATTTTTATTTTTACTTTATTTTACTTTACAATACTGTATTGGTTTTGCCATACATTGACATGAATCCACCACGGGTGTACATGCGATCCCAAACATGAACCCCCCCACCCACCTCCCTCCCCACAACATCCCTCTGGGTCGCAAAAAAGACACAGATGTGTATAGAGGACTTTTGGACTCAGAGGGAGAGAGAGAGGGTGGGATGATTTGGGAGAATGGCATTGAAACATGTTTACTATCATGTAAGAAGTGAATCACCAGTCTATGTCTGATGCAGGATACAGCATGCTTGGGGCTGGTACTTATTTACTTTTATTTTTTCTCTTTTGGCTGTGCCTGGTCTTCACTGCTGCATTTGAGCCTTCTCTAGTTGTGGAGCGATTGGGGCTACTCTCCAGCTGCAGAGCACTGCTTCCCACTGTGGTGCCCTCTCTTGTTGCAGCGCACAGTCTCTGGGGCATGAGCTCAGTGGCTGTGGAACACAAGCTTAGTTGCCCCATGGCATGTGGACTCATCCTGGACCAGGGGTCAAACCCATATCTCCCAAGTTGGCAGGCAGATTCTTCAACACTGGACCACTGGGGAAGTCCTCAATGGTACTGTTACGATGAAGTGATATTTTTAAAATATGAACATATTCTCCTATTCCTAAGTTCCGTCTCATTCAAAAATTGTTTCCACCAGTTTTATTAAGATTGGTTTGTTTTTGCATTACAGGACAATCAGTTTAGCTCAGTTCGGTTCAGCCACTCAGTCGTGTCCAACTATCTGTAACCCCATGGACTGTAGCACGCCAGGCCTCCCTGTCCATCACCAACTCCTGGAGTTTACTCAAACTCATGTCCATTGAGTTGGTGATGCCATCCAGCCATCTCATCCTCTGTTGTCCCCTTTTCCTCCTGCCTTCAAACCCTCCCAGCATCAGGGTCTTTTCAATAGGATATTCCTAAATTGTGAAAGGACTTCCCTGGTGGCTTGGTTGTAAAAAATCTGCCTTCAATGTAGGAGCTGCAGGAGATGCAGGTTTGATCCCTGGTTTGGGAAGATACCTGGATGAGGGCATGACACCCACCCCAGCATTCTTGCCTAGAGAATCCCACGGACAAAGGAGCTTGGTAGGATCAGACCATAGGGTCACAAAGAGACAGGCATAACTGAAGTAACTTCGCATTAATGCACACATGCAAACTGTGAAAACCTTGGCCCAAGAACCCCAATTCCAACATGTCCCTGAAAAGACAAAAGGAAGAATTTGCAAAGCCTTTACTTTTACCCTCTCAGGCATCACCTTCAGCGTGCAGCTAATCTAAACCTCTCTGCTGTTTCTCACTCTCATGTGTATCTCCTGTCAGCAAGAGCTGCAAATTACCCTCTAACCATTCAGTTCACATCTTGTAGTGTTTAATGTCTGTCTTTTTTGTCTTTTCTGTACATTAGTTCCTGCCAAATGCTCTCTTTGAAGGGAGAACAAAATAAATTCTGGCCACTAAGAAAGGCCAGACATAATTTCATCTTCAAAATGTTCAAGTGATGAAATAGCATTTTACTCCTTTTGGGTCGTAGTTAGGGAAAGGAGTGGAAAGTTTCCTAGTTCACATAAACAATCCCATTAACCGCATGAGGAAAGAAGCCTGAATAAACGCATTGCATCTGACGTTCTTAGGAGAGAGTTACACCTTCTAGCTGGGGGCAAACTAAGAATGTGTGCAGTGCAGGTTGTTTTGATTCCTGGCAACCCTTACACTCGTAGTTAAAAAAAAAAAAAAAATTAAAAACACCTTTGAAGTCTTCAATCCACGATCTCTTTGAGCAAATACTATTTTGATGAGCACAGTGTCAATGAATCATAAACAGAGGGATTATATTTCTAATAAAATACTCCTGAGTTTTACAACTTAGATAGCAGTCTACTTCCTGCTATTCTGAACCTTAAAGTTGAAAAAAAAAAAGCGGTTGCAAGTTATTTGCTGATATTACATTTCTTTCTGTTCTTTAACAAACATATCAAAAGAAGATAACAGCAGTCATTCTTCTGACTTTGGCTGGAAAAGTTTCACATCGCATTGCTTTTTTGTTTTATTTATTCTTCCAAAAACTCTGCCAGCAGTCTCAATGAGTATGGCACAGTCGTGTTGAATCTGGGACAGACGTTCAAAGTGAGCACCTCTAAAAAATACATCCTTAGTGATACCTACTACAGTTCCAGTCTCACCAATGAATTTTGTCTGGGAGAGTGGGGAGAAAATGAGAAATCCTATGATTAGAATACCATGATTATAACTCCATAGGTTCCTTGGTGCAAGTCTGCTCTTAACTTGCTGGATTGATTACACCCAAGAAGCATCCTGGCATTCCCCTTTTTCTTTTCTTTTTCTGTCACTCAAGCAGAGCCTGGCTCAGGTGATGATAATGGAATGCAAATGTTCTGCTTGCTTTATCCCTGAGACAGGGAGAGAGAGGGGCTGTAATGGGATCACAGGAATAAGGATGGATGAAAAACCAAAGAGGGGAGGAGGGGAAGGAGTGAGCACAAGTAATGAGAGTTACAAATTGGCCACTGGAGGAGGCGAAGCAAGCAAGGACAGCTGCGTAACACAGGCGTGCACAGGTACTGCTATCTCATTAGGGTTTATTAGCTGCAAGGAAATGGGGCGTGAGAGAAAGCCACGGCTCTGTGGAAGAGAGGAAGTCCTTCATTTATTACTTGGAGGGGTCGAGTTTCAGCGTTCTCTCAACCTTCCCTTCCTTTCTCCTCTCCTCCTCCCACCCAAGCAATGTTACTGATGCTTGACTTGCAACACTACTCAAGATTCAGGAAGCATGTTCATGTTCTGGAGAAAGCCAGGAGTGCCTCATGGAGAAGCAAGGAAGAACACCTTTTCTCCCCGTATTCCGTCACCATTCTCTTGACTGAAGTACTCTAGGCGCTAAAA
Organism: Ovis canadensis; assembly: GCF_042477335.2. Taxonomy (NCBI): domain Eukaryota; kingdom Metazoa; phylum Chordata; class Mammalia; order Artiodactyla; family Bovidae; genus Ovis; species Ovis canadensis. The sequence continues at coordinate 106,588,986 of NC_091251.1, forward strand.
TAGCTGATCAACCAGTACTGGTATTCCATGTATAGGAGAAACCATGGGAAATAAGCACTTCTGTGTGGGGCTACCTTTATGAGCAGGCTGAGAAGGCAGCTATCGCCCTCACGATTCAAGGAGCAATAAAACTTCACTGTGCTCCAAGATAGTTCCTCACATTTAATGTCACCTACTAGGGAGTTCCATATTACTTTCTCTTCAGCTTCCTTCTCCCTCTTAAATAATGGATGTTTAACTTGAATTCCCTGGATGGTTTCAGGATACCCAAAGCATTTTTACTTGGAAGAAAGTTAAACTGTCTTGACCAAAGGAAAAAAAAAATTGGTCAAGGGGAATGGAGTTAGGTGGCTGAGAATCAATACTTTTGTTCACTTTACAGAGTTTTCAGTGGAGGAAGGAATCAATTATCTGTTGCTCCATTTAAGAGAAGTGGGATTATAGGTTGAGACATTAAAGGAGGTCCAGTTGGGCTCAACAGGGAATTGTTCAACAGTAAAGAGGGAAGTTTCCGATTGCGGTGAAGTAAGGCAGAAGCTAGATGCTGCCCAGGATAAGTAATGTTGCTTGTACTGGGTAGGAGTACTGCCTGTCTCCAGAGACCCCATCCAATACCTCTTTATTCTCATCATTACTATTTATGTGAGTAAACATCTTTCCAATATTTACTCTGCCCTAATATAAACTTCTATAGCTCTGGAAGAAAAATTCTACTTAGGTTTCAGTTTAAAATCTTGCCATTTAAAACATCTGACCTAGGACTACCTCATTCTGTGGGACGACATAAAACGGCTTCTATCATGGATGGAACCACAGCAGTCACCGGAAGCTATTCTGGGGTGGGGGATTGGAAGGATGTCAATGGCTTCATCCATAGTTTCAAATATTGATATGATGTTTCCATCCAGAAACAACTTTCTCTAAATGGGAAAAATCTCAGTATGAGTCCGAGGAAACAAAATCCTGTCTCCCATTGTCATTTTATATGGCATGGCATTTAAAAATTCTGAAGTTAGATTAAGTGTAAAAATATATTATTTGCAAAAAAAAAAAAAAAACTGCAAAGTTAACAATTTTTGATAGGAAGAGATACATTTAGCAGTCAATATTTTTCTATATGAAGTTGCTGAGTAATATAATGAATTAATAAATCCTTCCAAAACATAATCACAAAAACATGATAAATATGAACTGAGAGATAAGAAATATGGAAATGCAGCTATAGAAGTACTGCTGAAGAAATTCTGCTCCAGGTTGAGAATAAAGGGGGAGCAGGTTTGGGGCAACAGGATTTGAGGAAGTGAACCATGGGTCAGTAAAACCTGTTTAGGTGTGCTTTGAGCCCAGAAACATCAGCTGGCTAAACTCATAATAAATTCAATAGATGGTATGTTTTAGGTACATCAATAGAGTAATCCTTCTGGAATTCTGGCAAAGGCAAGGTTATTATAGGTATTATTAAGGAAATTCTTATTTCTGAAAGGAAGACAAAGAAAAATCAAAGACAAACTCCTAATACCAAATTCTGGCTAAGATTCAAAGAAAAAGAGATGACCATCTTTGAAGAAAAATTGCACATTTGGCCAAAATGTACATTAAGTTGATTTAACAAACAAGTTCCTATCATTAACAAGGATAGAGCGCACACGATCGGAAAAAGTATGATACGTACATAATACTGGGTTTTCTGCTGAACACAGTAGAGAATTAGAGTGATAAACTATAATAGGTGCCATGCAACTTTCATTGATCTTGAAATATGCGATTTTCAACATGTGCAATTTCATGAAGCTGAGGACATAGGCAGCTTTTGAACATGGTAAGGCTGAGGAAACCACAGTTTGAAATATTTCACATAACAATATGAAACTTACAAAGAGTAGCAATAAGTAGGAGTTAGATGATGAAGCTATATAAGCACGTCAGGCAAACAGACAATTGCCTACATTTTGACAAGGTTAAGTCTACTTTACTTGGTAAGGTCTGAAGGTAGAGTGAAAGGAAAGACTAAAGGTTTCAGAACATAAAGGCCAAGCTCTGTATTCAGATTTACCAGTTCAGATTTACAGGCTTCAGATTTGCTAGTGACTGGGATGTGGTTGTACCAAGGAATGGTTCAGTTCAGTTCAGTCGCTCAGTCTTGTCCAACTCTTTGTGACCCCATGAATCGCAGCATGCCAGTCCTCCCTGTCCATCACCATCTCCCGGAGTTCACTCAGACTCACGTCCATCAAGTCCGTGATGCCATCCAGCCATCGCATCCTCGGTCGTCCCCTTCTCCTCCTGCCCCCAATCCCTCCCAGCATCAGAGTCTTTTCCAGTGAGTCAACTCTTTGCATGAGGTGGCCAAAGTACTGGAGGTCTGATTTCCATGAGCTTTCAGTTTCCATGAGCTACTGAAGAATCTAAGCTACTCCATTTTGTGAACAGAAAAACTCCATTTTGTAAGGTTCCAGGAAAAGAGCCTTTGGAAATTCAAGAGCCTTTGGAAATCCCCTGACCTCACCCCACCACCCACGAGCCAATCGGACCCCAGACCAAAATCTCCTGACTTAACACTCAGGAACTTGTGGTCTACCTAGACAATAGGGACCAATCAAGAACCAACACATAACCCTTTGAAAGAAAGTGACCAATCAGACGTTCCCCTACCTAGAAATCCTTTCTTTCCATGTATACTCCCTATATAAGCGATGTAATCCAAGACCCGGGGCTCCTCCCTATAGCCTCTGTGTTGGTATCAGCGGGAGCCCCAGCTCGAGCTTGGTAATGAAAACTCTCTTGCTTTTGTATTGGATATCGGCTCCCTGGTAGTCATTGGTAGACTTTGCGACTTGGGCATAACACATACAAAAAAAAAAAAAAAAAAACAGTTAGGCTTCCGTGGTAGCTAAGTGGTGGAGACTCGGCCTATCAGTGCAGGAGACACAGGTTCAATCCCTAGATCAGGAGAATCCCACATACTGTGGAGCAACCGGGCCTATGCACCATAATTACTGAGTCTGTGCTTCAGCCCTGAAGCCGCAACTGCAGAGTGCACGTGTCACAGCTACTGAAGCCCACGTGCTCTGGCGCCTGTGCTCAGAAAGAAGAGCAGCCACCGAAGTGGGGGGCCCATGCAGCACAACTGGAGAGTGGCCTCAGCTCTCCACGACTAGGAAAAAAACCCTGAACAGCAATGAAGACCCAGCACAGCCAAGAATAAATGATAAATAAAATTATACATTAAAAAGGCACCATATAAGAAGGAAACAACAGCATGATTACATGCCCATAGAGTTATTACGAAAATCCAGTAGTCTGTCATAGGTGAAAATACTTTCTAAATTATAAAGTGCTATGAAATTAAAAGTGATGATTCATCAATCATCAAATTCCTCTGCAGATGTTTCCAAAAGTCACCTCCACAACGATAAGGGCCACATCAAAGCCATGACCGCAAACCTGCCATGGGCTATCATATTCAAAACGTAGTTTTTTAGGCACTAAATATTCTGGTAATTTCTTTCTTTTTTTATCAAAAGAAGATTTCATGAGCCTGTTAATTTAATAACTAGGTCCACTCTTGTCAAGATTAGTCACTAAAGTTTAACAGTACATCACTACTAAAATAAAGACCTTAAGTAAGAATTAAAGATATTAAAATTTAAAAAATAAAAAAAAATTAAAAAAAGAAACAAAAAAACAAACAAACAAAAAAAAAAAGAAGAAGGGCATTTCATTTAAAAGACATAAAGAAGCTGCAGTGGAGAAATGCAACACCAATAAAAACAAAATGAACTGTTTTGCTAATGGATTTGAGTCTTTATCAATAAATCATGTAACTTCTGTTCTTTAAGATTCATTCAAAAGTAACTGAATTTTTGGTTTGTGATTTAAGCAAAATATGTTGTTAAATCAGAGAAACGATGGTAAAAAACGATTTGTGTCTGTAGAAAATGTCCCTATGGTATAGTTATCTAGCAATATTGAAGGTCATACTCTGGATGGCATTTTAGGAATGACCATTAAAAACAAAATATATCACTACTGGTATGATTCAATACAACTTGCTCTGCATGTCTGTCTTAGCAACTGTAAGAAATCACATCATTTTTTATTTCCCAGAGTCCCTTAAAACACAAATTGTTTCTGAGTCTAGTACTTTTCCAGTTCATTGACAACTAAGGCTATGCCATGGAGACGGTTATAATGGACGTCTTAATTCTCTGGGCTTGGATGACTGGCAGGCCCCAGGTGCCCTCATATGGAGACAACATTCTCAGGATGGCAGACAGTGGGTCCAGGGTGGATTTCACAGGCAGTTAGGTTGATGGCTCCACAATTGCTTCCTGGTCTGTCACTGGCCTCCCTGTTGATGGCTTTCAATAGGCACTCCAGGCCCCCTTAGGTGTAATTTTTTCTTGACTTGTCTTTGATCCTGAGGTAATGGAGCATTTTATCAATTTTAGTGAATAGAAAAAAATCTTGATCACTTTTTTTTTTTTTTTTTGCAGAAGACCAACATTCTCAGCTGTTTAGTCAGGGAAAGCAGGGAAAGAGGTGAGGCTGAAGGCCTCCTTCTCTGTCTCTGGATGCTTTTTTATGTTAACCTTTGTAATGCATTCCAGGTGGCAGCATTCCTCTAGACAGCGACCAGAGAAAGTTTTAAATAACACAGCAATGTTCAGTTAACCCCGTTTAGGATGAAAGACCCCTTATCAGAAGTCCACTGGCAAGGGATTTGAATGTTGAGTTTTTGTAACCGTACCTTTGTTGTGGTATGTGATTTTGGCCATTTCAGAATCCCTTTCTGAGTATTCATATAAATTATTATAACAGCAGGATGTATTTATCCAGTGATCTCCAGGATAAAAGGACAGTGAAATGGGAAGGTCTAGAAAAATCAGTTGCCCTTGATACTGAGTGTTTGCAGACAAGTTACTGTGCTGTGATTTGGTTAATCAGAGAGAAAAAGAAAGAGCGAATTATTACTTTTTTTTTCTAATTTTCAAACTAGAAGCAATTATTAGAAAGCTACACTGGCACAAATTTTAATTAGAGTTATCTTTGGCTCTTCATTAGCATTCATGAAATTTTAAATTGTGATATGTCTTAGAAGAAATGGAGGAGCAGAAATTATTAAGGGGAAAAGGAGTTAGTTATTTACTTTAAAATATTGCTTATAAAGGCAGGTTAAGAATCTATGTCTGGCCTTTGAAGTGGAATATTCCTTTAAAATATGAAAACCTTTAAAATTCAATGATACTATTTTGTCCATCTTGTCTCATTTAAGTACATTGAGTTTTCTGAAGGAAGCCACGATATTGGCAATATGCAATAAATTTTTGGAAACAGCCTGACTTTATGCTATTTCATCTTCTTATATGTTAGATCTTTAAAGGTGTAATACATGTAACTTAGTGTTGAATTTAAAAATAGCCACCCCCCCCCCGCCCCCGGCTAACTGTGTATTTATGGAATGCTTACTTGTGAACAATAAATTCAGTGTTTGGTACAGAGACTACAGAATTGAATAAAACATTTTTCCTCATAGATTTTCTTTAAGTTTTGTCTTCAAAAGCGTGTCTACCATGATATACCTAAGTCTTTTCTCTGGCTATTTATACTTTGTTCTGGCTGCTAGAAAATCAAATTAATAGTCCATTACTAACATCTGTCCAGAATTATATTATATGTAATTTTATTATTCTTACCTATTTTAGCTTCATTTTACTTCTGTTCTCATTTCCTCATTGATTTAAACCTAGTTCTCTCATAAGCTTCCTCATATTACATTTTAAAATGAAATGCGGCAGCCATAAATAAAAAAAAAATACATTGTTTTTCTCTCTTATTGAGCATCTATAAGGCTGAACTTGAAGGGAGTGTTCAATAAATCAGTGCCACAAACTCAGTGTCTTTCAGTAAGTATTAGGTTTTATGATTGTTGGTGTCTTGCTATGTATGTTTAGGAAATTCTTTCCAAATATGGGCCTCTCTTTTGTGAAAGGATTGTTCTGCCCTCAGAGTGCCACAGCTGGGACAGTTTTACAGGAACTAAGCTGGCACTAAACTGGGAGGGCACCTCTGTTTCTTCCCTGTAGAGCTCTGTCTTAAAGACAGATTGTGGCCAACAGAATCCCTACACTTGGAATGCTCAAACTTTTCCCCACACAATGTCACATGCTTGCTTCACCAGTACTCATTATATATCACCAAGGAGAATTATAGTGAGAGGAAGGGATAAGACATTTTACAGTTTCAATTATAAACTTAAGCTACTGTACAATGAAGACAGTTCTGCTAATGAATATGGTAAACAACTCCTGCTTCCTGTACTTTGTTGAAAGAGTGAATGGATAAATAGGACTTTCACAGAAGAGACTCCACTAAACTGATATTTCAGTGCTCTGACTGATGTACATGTATTCTACAAGCCTTCTTACTGTATTGAGTCGCTACTACTTTCAATATATTATGTTGAATGTTGTTGTTTAGTCACTGAGTCCTATCTGACTCTTTTGTGACCCCATGGACTATAGCCACCAAGCCTCTCAGTTCATGGGATTTCCCAGGCAAGGATACTGGAGTAGGTTACATTTCCTTCTCCAGGGGGATCTTCCCAACCCAGGGACTGAACGTTTGTCTCTTGAACTGGCAGGCTGATTCTTTACCTCTGAGCCACCTGGGAAGTCCCATGATCACTGTGCTAGTTACTTAATTTACTCCTATATGATGTTTGACACTTTTCATCTATCATGCCGATTTAGAAAATAACTTCTATGAAGGCAACTGTTCACTAATGCATCCAAAGTGCCTAGAACATAGCTGATAAATGTCAATGGGAAAAACAAATCAGCGTCCTCCCCTACTATGTTCAGTTAGCATTTCTTACAACTCTATTTCAAGACAAAAATTCAGGAGATGATAAAGTTAAAACGAACGAAGATGATTCTGCCATGGCAGGCTCTTCAAATTCAAGTGTAGGGTCTATCTGAATTTAGAAAAGTCTAGAAGGAAAGTGTGCACTGTAAATTCTATCAAAGGGGGCAAGAATGTAAGCATTGGAAGAGGAATGATAAGTTAATTCACTTCTTCCGGTTTTGATTCTGTTGGTAAATAATGTAAATGAAAACTGCCAGGATTTTCAGTGAGGAGTCCATGCATGAACTTGTAAAGAGCAAAGTCTGAGACTTTCTAATAGACATTTGGTTCATTACTAACACATTGACAGAAACCTATAGAAGTGCCCACTCCCAATGGGAAGAATTTGAGCTGAGATTCAAGACCAAGTCTTCCTCACATTAAGCCAGCAGGTGCAATTCTGTTCACATTCAGAAAGGTGTTTTGTTCCTTGGTCTCAAAGGATAAGAAGGCATGCAACACAAATATATCCCAGGCTCAAAAAACATATCCCACATAAGGATTCATTCCGAACACAAGGGGCTGGGCATTTCTTTAAAGAAATAAAAATCAACTATGGTTTTTCAAGTAGTCAGATATGAGAGTTGGATCATAAATAAAGATGAGTGCCGAAGAATCTATGCTTTGGAATTGTGTGGCTGGAGAAGATTTTTGAGAATCCCCTGGACTGCAGGAAGATCCAAACAGTCAATCTTAAAGGAAATCAATCATAAATACTCTGTGGAAGGACTGACACTGAAGGTCAAGCTCCAATACTTCGACAACCTGACTCAAAGAACCGATTCATTGGAAAAACCCTTGACGCTAGGAAAGATTGAAGGCAAAAGGAGAAGGAGACGGCAGAGGCTAAGATGGTTAGATAGCATCCTTCACTCAACGGACATGATTTGAGCAAAATTTGGGAGATAATGGAGGACCGAGGAGCCTGGCATGCTACAGTACATGGGGTCACAAAGAGTTAGACACGAGTTTGTGACCTAACAACAACAGCAAGAACAAAATATGTAAAATTATTTTTTAAATAAAATGGATTAATTTATGAAATCAAATAAAAACTTCAGAATATGATTCAATAATTGAATAGGTTCAATTAGTCACCCTTCAAGGAAAGATTTCTATGTAATGCAAAAAATATTTATATTGCTAGATTATATTAATGTATTCATTCAGACATGCCTATTTAGATTATAGAATCTAATATACAAGTTGAATATGTCTGGTTTGGGTTTTCACTACTTATTTATCAGGTGTAAATTCTCTCTGGTTTTAAAAGCCAATGAACTGAAGTGGAACCGAGAATATCTGAAAAATATGCTTTGAGCTTTTAGTTAGAAACGTCAAATTTATGTTTTGACTAAGTTAATTAAGCAATTTCAGTTTTTTAAATATTCATACAAACATGTCAATAATTCTTAAGTTGTTAGTTTAACTGTAAATGAATGAAACAGTGGATACAGAATAAAAATATACCAAAAGTATCTGAATCATAATAGCTAAAAGTGTAATTGTTACAATTCTTTGCATACTGAACTATTTTTAAGACTTTCACTTGACAATTAACTGCAGGCTGCAATAACAGTACAGTATACAACTTTAATATGTAATTTTGTCTGAAGTATTAGAGTATTTTAAAGAAAAATGAGAGGATATCCAAGTTACTTAACAGGGATACCAAATAAGGAAATATTTTGGGTCTTGCGCTGCAAAACAGGCAGAGCTTCACATCAATACCGATTAATAGCAACTATAACTAATATACTATGAAACCTGTCTGCTGCACGATGCTATGAAGTTCCTACTCAACCAGCAGGGCTTCCCAGCTGGCTGAGTGGTAAAGGATCTGCCTGCCAACGCAGGAGACACAGGTGCCACCCCTGAGTTGGGAAGCTCCCCTGGAGAAGGAAATGGCAACCCACTCCAGTACTCTTGCTTGGGAAAATCCCTGGACAGAGGAGCCTGGAGGGGAACAGTGCATGGTGTCGGAAAGGAGCAGGATACGACTTGGTGACTAAACAACAACATCCAAGCATATCCAGAACGTTTTAAAGGTTGGCAACTTTCAATAAGAATGTTTACCATCAATCTTTTTTCTTTTTCTTTAAAAGTAATCTTTAGTTTTATCATTATTCTGCTTACTGAGTCCATAGACAACACTGAATTGTGTACTGATAAATATTTGTGTCTTCACTACTTTTGATCACTACTTTTCCAATACCTAGAGTTTAAGGCAGCATGCACTGGTTATTCCTTACATATGTTCGTATATTTAAGTAGATACACTACCTGCCAACACCCAGGTTGCTTATGATTTTATATTTTATTGGGGATATTTTGCAACAAAAGTGTGTTTTTTAAATAACTTTAATATTGGGTCAAGTTTAATATCAAGGTAATTTTATGAACATCAGCATTTAGCATAAGGCTCCCTAAAAGTCTTCTTTATTTCATGAAGTAAATACTATGCAATTCTCATGGGTCACAAGAAATGTTAATAGTTCATTATTTTCCTTTTAATTACTTGTCACCAAATTATTAATATTTTTTCAAAGACAAAGTGCAAACATGTTGAGGAAAGGCAACTGATTCTTTGACTATATAAATGGACTGTTGTTAAAATGTTTGCTAGCCAGTGTTCAAATAATAGCCATTATTGAATTTAGTGATACATTTTGCCACCACTGTGTTTTACAGACATTCTCCAGGCAGCATAGCACTCCAGTTGTACCCCAAAATATAATACCAATTCTGTTGTTGAAAATACAAGGTCTGCGTCATGGTTCAAGATTCAACATCCAGTAGGCTTTGATGAGCAAGAATTTGAAGCTAGCTTCCAGTAAGGAAATTAGAAGAGGAAGAAAAGATTATGCCACCTACAGCATTTTTTACATGCATTTTAGATCTCACAAGCCTACAATGAGGCTCATGGAACTCAGCTGAGATCCCTTGACTTCTCAAGTGCCAAGTTTAGAACAGAAGTCAAAACGATTTGACCCAGTGTCCATGTTTTCACTGCACCATGTTACCTCTTTTAAGATGCTCAAACCTTTGAACACTGACATCCCATGTGACCAAATCCTCCCCTTTATCCCAGTTCCAGTAACTATATCCTCACTTTGCATTTCTGTATAGCAGCTCTGCCTCCTATTTCCATTGCCTGTCCAACTTTTCATAATAAGAACTACAAAAACCAACTAGCCCATAAAGAAATTCAGTTAGAAAATAAAACAGCCATGATGTAGACCACTCTCTAGGCATCAGACAGCATCTTCTGTCATCCACAGGGCATCAATATCATCTAACATGCCATATTAGATAGGAGAATTACTCGGTGAAAAAAATGAAAGTGTTATTAGTCACTCATATATGGATATGAGAGCTGGACTATAAGGATAGCTGAGCACCAAAGAATTGATGCTTTTGAACTGTGGTGTTGGAGAAGACTTTAGAGTCTTTAGAGTCCATTGGACTGCAAGGAGATCCAACCAGTCCATCCTAAAGGAGATCAGTCCTGGGTGTTCATTGGAGGGACTGATGTTGAAGCTGAAACTCCAATACTTTGGCCACCTGATGTGGAGAGCTGACTCACTGGAAAAGACTCTGATGCTGGGAGGTATTGGGGCCAGGAGGAGAAGTGGACAATGGAGGATGAGATGTTTCAATGGCATCACCAACTCGATGGACATGGGTTTAGGTGAACTCCAGGATTTGGTGATGGACAGGGAGGGCTGGTGTGCTGTGGTTCATGGGGTCGCAAAGAGTCAGACACGACTGAGCAACTGAACTGAACTAAGTCATGTCTGATTCCTTGCGACCCCATGGACTGTAGCCTACCTGGCTTCTCTGTACATGAAATTCTCTAGGCAAGATACTGTAGTGGTAGCCATTCCCCTATTCAGGGGATCTTCCCAACCTGGGATCAAACCCAAGTCTCCTACATTGCAGGCAGATTCTTTATCATCTGAGTCACCAGGGAAGTACATGTCATGTTAGACAGGGGAATTATTTGGTATCAGGGGTGAAATTAGGTGTACACCATGCAGCTTAATGCTAGTTAATGTAAAGGAAAAAATAATGAATTTAAAGAGATGCCGTATGTCAAACCATAACCCACTCATTCCATGCATTCTACAAACAAACAAGTCTTTTCCAGTTGGTGCCCAAAGTTATTGCAGAAGATTTCAGCATCTCTCCTTGAAGCCCCAGTTTTAAGTCCCTGCAGAACCCATGAGCTTCCGTGCCTGGACAAAGGGAACTTTTCAAGTTCATCCTTAGACTTTCCTGCCCCAGCTGTGAAAATCAATTAGCCCCAGTGAAAGCCAAGCCACGCTATGTTCTCAATAATGAAAAAGGCCAACTGCACACTAGCAATTTTCTCTGTCCTTACAAAGACGAATGGGGACTTTGAATCTTTTTCCACCACTCCATGGAATTGCCTTTAGCTCCTATTTTGAAAGTTGCCAGACATGCCAGGAGATTAACACAGAAGACTCTCTGGAGCAGCAGGAAAATTATACCATTGCACACCAGTGACATTCGTGACTCCCTCAGGCTGGTATGCAGCCATCAGGCAGTCAAAACAAACACCTCCCAAACACACTCCAGAGCTCAACTCCCCCTCGCCTCTGCTGCCTTGATAAAACTGGAAATGGCTGATGGTACCTCATCAATTTTAAAGACCCAGCCGGTAGCTCAGATAATGCTTTACGAAAACAACAATAGGAAAATGTGAGAGCAAAGCTGGACAGACAGGAGACCACTAAGATGATAAGTGAGCACTAGGAAATTGCCAGAGGAGCAGGGGTCACTCCACCAGTAAAGAGATCTGAGATTGCACCTTACCATCTTGTTATGGAAGGGTGGCCACTTCTGGAGAGGAGGAAGAGTGAAGAAGACCCTCTCCACCTCACCTTCTGCACCTCTACCGTTATTGCTCATCACCAACCACCTTCTTTGTCAAATAATAACTCCGCAGCAAATTCTTCACTCAGCTGAGCAGGGCTTCTCAACCTTAGCATTATCAACATAATGGACTGAATAACTGTTTGTTGGGGAATTGGAGGGACCGCTTTGTGCATAATAGGGTATTTAGCAGCGTCTCTGGCCTCTACTCACTAGATGCCAGTGCTCAACCTCTCCAAGTTGCCATAATCAGAAATGTTTCCAGAAATTGTCAAATGCACCCAGGGTGGCAAAATCACTGCTAAGAATCACTGTTACAGTGATGCTTCCTTTAAGTCCCCAAAGAACAAAAGAATTAGAAGATTCAGGGAAAATCCATGCTATTAAAACTGTTGAACATGTAACTAAAATATACTGGCTCCATATTTATAATGCAATTAATCAAAAAGCAATGGACTTTTATTACAAGGTTTTAAATGCACATGGAGACAAAAATCTAGATAAGCAAGGTTCCATTTTAAAACAATTAAATAAAAGACATTGATTGTTTGGCTATCTATTTTTAAAATATTTTGTCTCACATTATAATCTATGCTTCATTCTTGCATATGTTGTCTCATTTATCTCACAGGTGAGAAAAACAAATTAGTTTTGCATTTTCATTGTGGAACTAGTTGCAGTGTGTTTAAATGACTTGTAAGAGAGAAAATGCCAAGCCATTTAAAATAAAACTATTGCCTTTTTTTACATGAGAGTCTTTCTTTGTACTTGAAAAATGAGTCATATTTTGTACCTTAAAGTTAATAAAGTTTAAGTATTTTAATTAAAACTGAATTACAAAGAATGACTTGATTGAGCTTAGTTTCTTCCTTTTCAGACAAAGTTGCTTTTTCAATTAAAAGTAATCAACTACCATGAGCAAACCACCACATTCAGAGATGATGCATATTGTATCATCCATGAAGATATGTAAGACATAGATTAGTAGATTTTGACAGGAATTATGGTTACTTTTAGTAGTGAGTAGATATTCAATTGGAGAAGGCGATGGCACCCCACTCCAGTACTCTTGCCTGGAAAATCCCATGGACAGAGGAGCCTGGTAGGCTGCAGTCTGTGGGGTTGCGAAGAGTCTGATACAACTGAGCGACTTCACTTTCCCTTTTCACTTTCATGCATTGGAGAAGGAAATGGCAACCCACTCCAGTGTTCTTGCCTGGAGAATCCCAGGGACAGCAGAGCCTGGTGGGCTGCCGTCTATGGAGTCGCACAGAGTCGGACACGACTGAATCGACTTAGCAGCAGCAGCAGCAGCAGCAGCAGCAGATATTCAATAGAATGTGGTAGACTGTAGCACTACAAAGCTACAATGGCTACAAATTCCTCCCACTCCTGTATGGATAATACCTTTGATCTTACAACTCCTACAAACAAGGGGTAAAGCATATGTATTTTTCTACTCTCTGAGTCTAGACTTGATCATGTGACTTGCTTTGTCCAACAAGTCATTAACAAAGAAAAGCAAAAGTAGGAGCTTGAATGGGATTCTACACTGAGACTTGCCCTTCCTTAAAACTCTGCAACCATAACAATGCAAGTGAGCCCAAGCCAGCGCGCTGGATAATGAAAGACACACAGGCAAGTCATTTCTTTCATCCAAGGTGATATGCCAACTTTTTACCTGTGGAAGAGAACATGCTAGACTATACAGCCCAGCCATGGACTGACCAGAAAGACAGCATGACTGTGCCCAGACCAAAAGAATCCTCTGTGTGCCCAGTGGATACAAGAATCAGGAAATATTATTATTATTATTATTTTGGTTTTAACCCACTATGTTTTTGAGGTATTAGTGGCAGAAAAAGCTAACATATTTGCATAAGTAGTAAGTTTAAACTACATATGTGGGCAAGAAAACTACTGTAACCAAGTTGGAGGTCAAAGTGAGTCTGTCACAGGGTCACACAGCCCTACATTTAAGTGACCTGTGAGAGAAATACAAGTTTGTTAGATGAATTTCTGTAACAGACTGAAGGTAACAGTTGAACAATAGACATTATATTAATTCAGACATATTATATAACTCTTAGGCCATAATCTTCATCACATCATTATCACCATCATCACCGCTTACTTTGAGTCAGGTCCAGAGTGTTTTACCAGCCTCATTGCCCTCATCATGAAAAAAAGCAAAGCCCACTACTTTACTTATTATAAGGGCTTCTCTTGTGGCTTAGGGGTAAAGAATCCATCTGCTGATGCAGGAGACACAGGCTCACTAGGTAGGGAAGAACCCTGGAGAAAGAAACGGCAGCCCATTCAAATAGTCTTGCCCAAGAAATCCCTGGACAGAGGAGTCTAGAGGGCTATAGTCCCTGGGGTTGCAAAAGAATTGGACATGATTCAGTGATTAAACAACACAACAGCAAAGCTATTATAAGGAGGAAATTTCACTCAGGGAGTTTGCCACCTGTCCAGAATCCCATAGCTGATAATTAGTAAAGATTTGAAACCAGCCCTTAATAACATCATAGGTGGTGTTCTCAATCACCACTCTCACAATCTCGCTTTATTTGACTTGTGTCTCCTGAAACTGAATTCTATCATATTTTTCCATCCACCAAGTCATTCATTTTCTTAAGCATGAATGGCTGCATTCAACAAACTTCAAGTGCATAACATGTGCCAGAAATTATTAATGCAGAATTAATAAGATATATACTATACCAGCTCCCGTAAAGCTGATGTAACTTACTTACTTTCAGCCTTCCACCTCCTACCTCCTTCCCAAACTTCAAGTGCATAACATGTGCCAGAAATTATTCACACAAAAGTAACAAGACAGATGCTGTACCAGCTCCTGTAAAGCTGACGTAAGTTACCTACTCTTAGCATTCCAGCTCCTACCTCCTTCACACCACCTATCCTAAAACAATTTTCTTTCTCCTTTTTTATAACACATCCATAGAGATTTTCTTTTAGAATCCTAACAGGCTTTTATAGCTTCTGTTAAGCCAAGGTGCTCCAGAAAACAGAACCAATAAAACATGCCATATCATATATACATATACACATATTACATATGTGCATGTGTGATATATATAACATATGTGTGTGATCTATATATTACATATGCGCATGTGTGTGATATATATTACACATGCACATATGTGTGATATATACTACATGTGTGTGATATATATATTACATATGTGCATGTGTGTGATATATGTAACATATGTGTGTGATATATATATTACATATGCACGTGTGTGATATATATTACATATGTGCATGTGTGATAAATATATATACATATTACATATGTGTGTGATATATATTACATATGTGCATGTGATATATATATATATTACATATGCGTGAGTGTGATATATATATACATATTACATATGCACGTGTGTAATATATATTACATATTTGCGTGTGTGATATATATACATATTACATATGTGCATGTGATATATATAACATGTGCATGTGTGATATATATTACATATGCACATGTGTGATATATATAACATGTGTGTGGTATATATAACATACGTGCATGTGATACATATATTACATATGTGAATGTGTGGTATATATACTACATATGTGCATGTGATATATATACATATTACATATTGTGATATATATTACATATGTGCATGTGTGATATATATAACATGATATCTATATCTATATCTATATCTATATCTATATCTATATACATATATATATATAACATATGTGTGTGTGTGTGTGTGTGCTGCGCTGAGTCACTGGGTCATGTCTGATTCTTCGTGACCCTGTAGACTGTAGTCCCCCAGGCTCCTCTGTCCGTGGGAATTCTCCATGCAACTCCATACTGGAGTGGGTTGCCATGCTCTCCTCCAGGGCATCTTCCCAACTCAGGGATCAAACCCAGGTCTCCTGCCTTGCAGGAGGATTCTTTACCATCTGAACCACCAGGGAAACCCAAGAATACTGGAGTGGGTAGCCTATTCCTTCTCCAGGGGATCTTCCCCACCCAGGAATGGAACTAGGATCTCCTGCATTGCAGGCAGATTCTTTATCAGCTGAGCTCCCCAGGAAGCTACCTGGGAAACCCATATGCATATATATATATATATATATATATATATATATATATATATATATATAGTGAGAGAGGAAAGAGAGGAGTAGAGACATCTATTATAAGAAAGTGACCTATGTAATTATGGAGGCTGAGAAGTTCCATACTCTGCCATCTATAAACTGGAGGCCCAGGTATGCTGGTGGTGTACTTCCATATCAAACCAGAATAGGAACCCATGGGGGCCAGGGGTTATAATGGCTTAAGTCTCAGCTTGAGTCCAAAGGGTCCAAACCCAGGAGCACAGATATCTAAGGGCAAAGAAAGATGACTGTCCCAACTCAGAGAGAGCAAATTTTAATTTCCTCCACATTTTTGTTATATTCAGGCCCTCATTGGATGGGATGACACCCACCGGCATTGGGTGTCTTTACTGTCTATGATTCAAATGTTAATCTTTTTCCAGAAATATCTTCACAGACACACCCAGAAATGATGTTTTACCAGCTGTCTGGGCGTCTCTCAGCCCAGTCAAGTTAATACATGAAGCAAACATCACAGAGCTGCATCACAGACACTGCAATGCAACCCAAACAGTGATCTGCTTCGGTTAGGAGACAGAATTCTAGAGAGTCTGTAATTCAAACAAAATGAAGCAGGTGTGTGTGTGTGTGTCCATCCATGTGCATGAGTGGTGTCCACATACGCAAGCATCAGGGAACATTTTCTGAGACAATCACAAAGGGGAGAATCTTAAGCATCTCACTTAGCAGAGCGAGGGCACACACGTCAGCCATTATTTTAAAAAATGGAAACTGAGCTATAGATACAGATCCATACTCTGTTCCAGATGCCACTGGAGATGCGTTTATAAATTTCCTTGAAACCTCCTGGCCACTTGCAATGTGAAGAGTGAAAAAGAATGGTAACGTGGGTACATAGCTCCTACTCCAAGTTTTGAGCTCTCTACCCTGCCCTCCAACTTATTAAAAGCTTCTAGAATGGATAAACAACAAGGTCTTACTGTATAGCACAGGAAACTATATCTGGTCTTCTGGCATAAAGCATAATGAAAAGAATATTAACACACACATATATATACTATACATATATATATATATATATAAAATATACATATATTTAACTGATTCCCTTTGCCATACAGCAGAGATTGGAACAACAATGTACACCAACTATACATCAATAAAAGAGATAATAAAGTAAAAAAAAAAAATCTAGGCAATTTATCTTTAAAGTCATGTCAAGGCATTACCATAAATGTATCTCTGATTCTGAAAAAAAAAAAAGAAAGAAAAAAAGGATGAAGACAGTAAGTCATAAATGAGCGTTCAATACTGGCTAACATTTCATAAAGGAAGAGTAACTGGTGTATTAACAGTTTAGCATCCTCTTTAGGATATAATATATAATCCATAGTTCCCTGTAATTTAAAGCATAGAATTTACTTTAATAAAATGGTGCTAATGCAGGAACATTTTATAAAACCTCAACATTTTATACTCCACATATTCTATCAGTGAGAACACTGATACTCTCAAACACCAGCAACCATACTTGAGATTGAAGACTTATTTAAACCAACAAATTATTGTCTTTTACAACAGAAGTGTAACATAAGTGATTTGTGAATTGCAAATTGATCTTCCCCGCTGCGAGCCGTAACTAGCTTTAGTTTCCACTAGAACAGGCCACATTTAAATATGTGACTATAAAAAAATGTCCAGGTCTGGAGGACATAATTTACTATTTTGACACAAGCTGTTTCATTTCCCATCCACCCATAAGTGTTCTATTGTAGTAAACCAAGGAGAATGAATCAAATATGACATAGACTCTAGCTTCTATGGGTAGACTGTGGAAAACCTTGGATAATATATTTCTTTTAAAGCACTTGACAAGAAAGATTTCCAAAGTCTGTAAATCACTCCAGGGTTGCTAATTGGTACTACAAACATTTCACAGGATGTGTTATAAGAATTGTTTTTCCACTTATGGCTTCATGTGACTAAACGCCTCAGGATATTCAGCAGGTGTTCTGAAGACTCCATAAAGTATCTAGTAGTATAGAACCTTCCAGGTTGGTACAAATCTGACCAGCATCTTCTGAAATACTTTTCTCATGCCCGGTGCATAAGGGGAGTGTGTGTGTGTGTGTGTGTGTGTGTGTGTGTGTCTGTGTGTGTGTCTGTGTGTGTGTGAGAGAGAGAGAGACATAGTGCATATGTGTGTGCTTGTGTGTGTGTGTGTGCGTGTGTGTAAGAAACAGAAATATAAATGGATATATTACCAAGTTTGCTAGAAGCTACGTTAATACCATTATAAATGCTTCATTTCATTTGTCCTTTGCATGTGGATGTGTCCGCCAACTTATTGAGTGACCTTGGTCTTCTTAACTTTATATTTTGCAGTTTGAACTTTGTTTCTCCATATTATAAGCACTATTTTAAAAACAAGAATATAGGAATGCTTTTAAGATCTGACCCCACTGCACATCTTTTCTGAGTTTACATAAAATCAGAAAGTAGAATGCATTGTTGGTTTTTTTTGATTAAAAAAAAACTTACCTTCTATGAACTTTCCTGTCAAAGGGCAACATTTAACTCAAACTACACAGAGAGGCATTATTAGCCATTGATAAATTATCAACTCTGAGACTAGAATGGCAAACAAATTATTTGGAGTATGTCTCTAAACATAGATTAGACAAAACAAAATATTTATGTTTCATCCAAATTTCTAAGTTGGCTCCATTTGTCCAATTTGATATGGTCTCATTGCATTGTGGTGACCGTTAGCATCTGAAACAGAATTTCAGGAAAATAACGGCACTTTTTTTGTTGTTGTTGTTTTTACTTTATTTTACTTTACAATACTGTATTGGTTTTGCCATACATTGACATGAATCCACCACGGATGTATATGAGCTCCCATTCCTGAATCCCCCTCCCACCTCCCACCCCATATCATCTCTCTGGATCATCCCCATGCACCAGCCCCAAGCATCTTGTATCCTGTATCGAACATAGACTGGCACTTCGTTTCTTACATGATAGTATACATGTTTCAATGTCATTCTCCCGAATGATCCCACCCTCTCCCTCTCCCTCTGAGTCCAAAAGTCCGCTATACACATCTGTGTCTTTTTTGCTGTCTTGCATACAGGGTCATCATTGCCATCTTTCTAAATTCCATATATATGTGTCAGTATACTGTATTGGTGTTTTTCTTTCTGGCTTACTTCACTCTGTATAATAGGCTCCAGTTTCATCCATCTCATCAGAACTGATTCAAATGTATTCTTTTTAATGGCTGAGTAGTACTCCATTGTGTATATGTACCACAGCTTTCTTATCCATTCATCTGCTGATGGACATCTAGGTTGTTTCCATGTCCTGGCTATTATAAACAGTGCTGTGATGAACATTGGGGTACATGTGTCTCTTTCAATTCTGGTTTCCTCGGTGTGTATGCCCAGCAGTGGAATTGCTGGGTCATAAGGCAGCTCTATTTGCAATTTTTTAAGGAATCTCCACACTGTTCTCCATAGTGGCTGTGCTAGTTTGCATTCCCACCAACAGTGTAAGAGGGTTCCCTTTTCTCCACATCCTCTCCAGCAGCTCAACTCCAGAAAAATAAATGACCCAATCAAAACATGGACCAAAGAACTAAATAGGCATTTCTCCAAAGAAGACATACGGATGGCTAACAAACACATGAAAAGATGCTCAACATCACTCATTATCAGAGAAATGCAAATCAAGACCACAATGAGATACCATTTCACACCAGTCAGAATGGCTGCAATCCGAAAGTCTACAAGCAATAATGGCACTTTGAAAGATAAATACATATGTTGCTTCACTGTGCATTTTTGCCCACATAAAGTGATTAATAATATTTTTCCATCACTCATATTCTATAATTCTATATCCTGCATCCAAAAATGAAAAAAAAAGTGCAGGATTAAGGAAAAAAAAACACATAATAGCAGCTTATCATGTAAGTAGTTTATTAAACTTGAATCCAATTTGAAATATCCAAGTTTGTCCTATACCACTACTTTAAAAAATATATATTTAAGTTCATATTTTAAGGAAAGATATATTTATCTAAAGTGAAACTGCTCAGTCCTGTCCAAATCTTTGTGACCCCGTGGACACCAGGCTCCTCCGTCCATGGGATTTTCTAGGCAAGAGTACTGGAGTGTGTTGCCATTTCCTTCTCCAGGGAACTTCCTGACCCAGGGATCGAACCCAGGTCTCCCACACTGTAGACAGATGCTTTTCTATCTGAGCCACTGGGGAAGTCAAATTTATCTAAAAGGTATATTTATTCATTAAAAAAATAAATACATCTAAATTTGTACTAATAAATTGAATTGATTTTGGCACAAACATATGTAATCAAATATCACAAACCAAACAAAAAATGAAATGAAGGTAATGTTAGCAAGTTCATCCAACAATTTAAAAATTAAAGATGAACCATGAAATGTAAGCAATATATATACATTAGCTGAACTCCACTTTAATAATATTATATGTGAAGTCTAACTTAATAGTTATAACAATTCATCAAAATAAATCTATTAAACATATTTTAACAAAAGACATAGCTATGATCCAGAGAGGGCTTCCCAGGTCATACTAAAGATAAAGAAACTGCTTATCAGTGCAAGAGAGGTAAGAGACAGCGGTTTGACCCCTTCATCAGGAGATCCCTTGGAGAAGGAAATGGCAACCCACTCCTGTCTTCTTGCCTGGAGAATCCCATGGACAGAGGAGCCTGGCAGGCTACAGACCATGGGGGTCACAAAGCGTCAGACACGACTGAAGCAATTTATGATGCACATTGTCCAGAGAAGCCCAATTGAGGGCAGGAGGAAAAGGGGTGAAGGAGGATGAGATAGTTGGATGGCATCATGGAAGCAATGGACATGAATCTGAGCAAACTCCAGGAGTTAGTGAAGGACAGGGAAGCCTGGCGTGCTGCAGTCCATGAGGTCACAAAGAGTCAAACATGACTGAGTGACTGAACAACAACATGATCCAGAGAAGCATTAGTTTATTAGCGTGTGAGATGAGTGCAATTGTCCAGTAGTTTGAGCATTCTTTGGCATTGCCTTTCTTTGGGATTGGCATGAAAACTGACCTTTTCCAGTCCTGTGGCCACTGTTGAGTTTTCCATATTTGCTGGCATACTGAGTGCAGCACTTTCACAGCATCATCTTTTAGGATTTGAAATAGCTCACCTGGAATTCCATCATCTCCACTAGCTTTGTTCATAGTGATGCTTCCTAAGGCCCACTTGACCTCACATTCCAGGATGTCTGGTTCTAGGTGAATGATCACACCATCGTGATTATGTGGGTCATGAAGATCTTTTTTTGTACGGTTCTTCTGTGTATTCTTGCCACCTCTTCTTAATATCTTCTGCTTCTTTTAGGTCCCTATCATATCTGTCCTTTATTGAGCCCACCTTTGCATGAAATGTTCCCTTGGTATCTCTAATTTTCTTGAAGAGATCTCTAGTCTTTCCCATTCTATTGTTTTCCTCTATTTCTTTGCATTGATCGCTGAGGAAGGCTTTCTTATCTCTTCTTGCTGTTCTTTGGAACTCTGCATTCAAATGGGTATATCTTTCCTTTTCTCCTTTCCTTTTCGCCTCCTTATTGCTTTCTCTTTTTTGCTTTTCACAGCTATTTGTAAGGCCTCCTCAAACAGCCATTTTGCTTTTTTGCATTTTTTTTTTCTTGGAGATGATCTTGATTCCTGTCTCCTGTACAATGTCACGAACCTCCATCCATAGTTCATCAGGCACTCTGTCTATCAGATCTAGTCCCTTAAATCTATTTCTTACTTCTACTATATAGTCAAAAGGGATGTGATTTAGGTCATACCTGAATGGTGTAGTGGTTTTCCTTACCTTCTTCAATTTAAGTCTGAATTTGGCAGTAAGGAGTTCATGATCTGAGCCACAGTCAGCTCCTGGTCTTGTTTTTGCTGACTGTATAGAGCTTCTCCATCTTCAGCTGCAAAGAATATAATCAATCTGATTTCGGTGTCAACCATCCGATTATCTCCACGTGTAGATTCTTCTCTTGTGTTGTTGGAAGAGGGTGTTTGCTATGACCAGTGAGTTCTCTTGGCAGAACTCCATTGGCCTTTGCCCTGCTTCATTTCACATTCCAAGGCCAAATTTGCCTGTTACTCCAGGTGTTTCTTGACTTCCTACTTTTGCATTCCAGTCCCCTACAATTCTATATTACCTGGGGTGAGATTATAACTGTATATTCCTTTTACAAACTTTTTACAAATATAGTCAAAGATCACATTTTTGGAAAACCCATGCTGTATTATAGACAGTTAGTATTTAAGCTCTTCTGCTTAGGATTTACTAAGTAATGTGGGATGAGACACAGAATGTTTTGTATCCTTGAAACCATCCAGAGTAATGTATATAATTACATACCTAAGAAAATGTCCATAATGATCTATTTTAAAATAAAAATGCATGTTGTTTCTCTATAAAAAGACAAACATAATGAGCTCCTGTATTTGGATCATGAGGAATACTTACATTCCCATGACTCAGCTTTTCAAAGTGTGGTCCAGGTTCTATAGTAACGTTACCTGGGGTGTTATTGCAACTGCAGCTCTTTGAGCTTCATCCTAGACCTACTGAACCACACTCACTTGAGTAGGAGTCTGTTTTCAGGATGAATAGGTGTATTTATACCATAACTTAAGAATCTCTGTAAGGATGAGATATGCATGAAATACAGTCTACTATCTCTTGCAGTCACTTTCCCCAAGGTGAAATTAAGGTAATATGGGTATCAGTAGGCAAAAATAGGCTTCCATGGTGACTCAGACAATAAAGAATCTGCCTCCAATGCAGGAGAGCCAGGTTCAAACCCTAGGTCAGGAATATCCTATGGAGAAAGGAATGGCTTCCCGCTCATGTATTCTTGCCTGGAGAATTCCATGAACAGAAGAGCCTGACAGGCTACAGTCCATATGGTCACAAGAGTCCCACACGACAGAGCAGCTTAATACTTCACACTTTCCTTACTTTGCTTCCTCCTTACTAAGCAAGTTTAAGGCAGCAATATACAAAAAAAAAAAAAAAAAAGCTATATTATCTCCTTTTGGCTTCACTAGTGGCTCAGATGGTAAAGAGTCTGCCTGCAATGTGGGAGACCCAGTTCAACCAGTTCAATCACTGAGTTGGGAAGATCCCCTGGGGAAGGAAATAGCAACCCACTCCAGTATTCTTGCCTGGAAAACCCCATGGATAGAGGAGCCTGACAGATTACAGTTCACGGGGTCCCAAAGAGTTGGACATGACCAAGCAATTTCACTTTCACTTTCAGACAAAAATAGTCATGGTGCCTTAAGAGTGCTCCTTACCAACCTTTTCCCATCCCCTTGACCAAAAAGGCTGTGATTATTTCAGTAGTTAATGACTTCATTATATATCATGATAGGAGTGGTCTTAGTCTTGTAACTTCTGCCCCTTTCTACAACAGTCACTCCTGAGTCCGTTCTCTGCCACTCACCAACATTTCAGTCCCTGACGATAGGCTTATCTATAATAGCTTTGGGTTATCAGACCCCAAGTGAGACCATGAATAACACAAACTAAAAGATCCAAGGACTGGCAAGTTTGCAAAAATGTGCTCTCTTAGTCTCTCCTGGAATTATAAAGAGGGGAAAGCAATTTACATAGGATTTCAAAAAGCTGTATCATTCCTGAACTTGCACCTCTGTACTATATGTGATTTTTACATACTTGGGCTTTCTAAACAGGGCACGATGATAAGTCATCCACATATGGTACACACATTTTTTAAAGAACATATTTCACTTACTTTAACTCTTTTTGACAGAAGGGAAGGACAGTCAAATGATATTCATTATTCAGCAGTGGTTTGATCTCCAAGAGGGCAGTCATTTAAAAGCTGAATGCAATGTTGCTGTAATTTTCTGTGACATAATCAGCTTATAGTACATATGAAGAAACATAGCAACTAGGTAATTCATAAACACTAATGATGATGAAATTTAAACCTCTATCTTATAGTGATGCTCCCAGGAATTCTTTATTTATGCAATTATTTAAAAAACATTTATAGAGAGCCTCTTTTATTCCATGCACTATAAGAGCAACTAAGAATAAATTCACTGACGTTTTTGTGTGTGAATCCATAACAGAACATTGCTAAATGGTCAAAAGCCCTTTAATACAGGTCACAAACCATGTATCTAGTCCACTAGATTATTTTAGTCCCTCAAGAAGAAATTTGAAATATCATGACAGCATTATATGTAAAAATACTAAGGGGGCTATAAAATAATTGTTCAAGAGATGACATTTCATTTTATCTATTTTATACAACTTAATTTTCATGGCATGTTTTGATATATGTTTTGGACATACAACATGCTTTTGGACACAACTGACAGAATGGGGTTTTTGTGAAATTATAAATGATCCAAATGGTCATCCAAATGTTCTAGCTTATATAAATCGTGGAAGCAAGTCATTTGTCCTTTGGTTGGGCTAAAGAATGAGTAAAAATGATGGGGATATGGTAAGTAAGACAGGTCAGAGTTTAGCTGAGTCCTATTTACACAGAAGCCCCTAAGCACACAGAGCTGCCTGAGGTTCTAGAGATCTCTGCTCAGTTCCATGGCGAGGCTACGCCTTTTTCTATCGTATTGCTGTTCTTCGTAATTTTTGGTGGTTTGGTTCTGCTTCTTCTGCTCACCAAGAGCTGAATAATGGTGATGATAATTTGTAGCCTGGTTCCCTACTGTCTTTTGTCTCTACCTGTTTAATCGGTGACGTCCATCACTTCAACAGGTGAGTCAGTCGGGGAAAATTGCATGCACTGCTCTGTATAAAAGACTTGAAACAAGCAACTAATGAGAACCCACTGGGCAGCACAGGGAGCTCTGCTCGGTGCTCTCCACTGACCTAAAGGAGAGGAAATCAAAAAACAGGGTATGTGTACATACAGCTGGTTCTCATTGCCCTACAGCAGAGACTAACCCAAAAGTGAAATGCAACTGTGAAGTGAGCATGGAGAGAAAGCGTCAGTCGTTCAGTTGTGTCTGATTCTTTGAGACTCTATGAATGGTAGCCCACAGGCTCCTCTGTCCATGGAATTCTCCAGGCACGAATACTGAAGTGGGTAGCCAATCCCTTCTCCAGGGGCTCTTCCTGATTGAACACTGGTCTCCTGCATTACAGGCACATATATTCTTTACTGTCTGAGCCACTAGGAAACCCCATAGTTTAATAATTTTTTTTTCAAAAAGGAGATAAATAGAAGGGTCCTTGATCCCTGATGATGACAGAGTACCTGCACCAACTTGTCAATGGCTAGCTCAAGAGCTTACGGTAGCGCTCACTTCCTATTTATTTAGATCTTCCTCCATGTGGTTGAATCTCATTTTAATTGATATACTCACCAAAGCCTTACGTTCATTTCTTACTAGATCCCTTTCCCTATCTCAAGTTATCATGCCAGGAAAAGTCCTATTTGTCTCATGGAAGACAGGTTAGATATAATAGTTTATAAACCTATTGCACGGTATTTGCTCTTGAATAATATACATATCTTCAAAGGAAAAGAGTTCTAATGCTATCATCTCAGTTAAACAATTATGAATCCAGTGATGTATATTGAGGCAAAATATTGGTTTTGGTTTTATACAACCAATTGTATATTGGTTTTTTATTACTTGGCCATATCTGTAATGAAAATTACAGCATTATACTGTCAGCATTTTCTGTGTCCAGTCACAGCAGATGCCTTCAGTGCAATACATGTGAGCCTTTTTCTGTTGTGGTATTTGTATAGTTTCTGAAAGTCCTAAGACTTTTAAGCAATGCGCATTTGATTTTGTCTCTGAAAATGGTTCTTTTTCTCCTTTTTATCAAGTTTCCAAAGGTCATGTTAAAAAAAGCTAAGGTATCAAATAGAAGACTGCACAAAGGTGGGAAATTCTACGATGGACTTTAGTATGAATGACTTCCTTTCTGATTTTCATCAGCAATGATTTAATTTCTCACCTCTAGGGGAATGCAAGTTAGCAAACTAAAGCAAATTTATCACTTCTGAAAACTGCTGCAAGACCCCCAAGACAGAATGATTACCCCCAAATTGAATTTAAATAAAAGTAATTAGTTTTATCTTGTTTTTTAACTCATTTACCTCTGCACAGAAATCCTCCAGGAGTTTTGAAACTCATCAGTGATTATCCCTGGAGCTGATCCAATAATGTAAGAATAAATACACCATTAACAAATTATACATAATGACTCCAAGATATGCCAATAGTAGAACAGTTCAGGTGATTTATAAGGCTCACTTCCAATAGCCTATTCACAATTCACATCTTTTCTAAAAACTGAATTAAAAGTTAAGCAAAACTTTAGATCTGCCTACATCCATCTCCTCAAGGTATGAACAAATGAAACTAAGCCATTTATTTAAAAATGTTTCTTTGTCACATATGGAAATCCTTGAGTGTTGGGAATTAAATATTTATTTGAAACAAGCACCCTCTTACACTGTTGGTGGGAAGGCAAACTAGTACAGCCACTATGGAAAACAGTGTGGAGATTCCTTAAAAAACTGGAAATAGAACTGCCATACGACTCAGCAATCCCAGTGCTGGGCATACATACCGAGGAAACCAGAATTGAAAGAGACACGTGTACCCCAATGTTCATCGCAGCACTGTTTATAATAGCCAGGACATGGAAGCAACCTAGATGTCCATCAGCAGATGAATGGATAAGAAAGCTGTGGTACATATACACAATGGAGTATTACTCAGCCATTAAAAAGAAAAAATTTGAATCAGTTCTAATGAGGTGGATAAAACTGGAGCTGATTATACAGAGTGAAGTAAGCCAGAAAGAAAAACACCAATACAGTATCAGTTCAGTTCAGTTCAGTTCAGACACTCAGTCGTGTCCAACTCTATGCAACCCCATGAATTGCAGCACGCCAGGCCTCCCTGTCCATCACCAACTCCCAGCGTTCACTCAGACTCATGTCCATCGAGTCCGTGATGCCATCCAGCCATCTCATCTTCTGCCATCCTCTTCTCCTCCTGCCCCCAATCCTTCCCAGCATCAGAGTATTTTCCAATGAGTCAACTCTTCGCATCAGGTGGCCAAAGTACTGGAGTTTCAGCTTTAGCATCATTCCTTCCAAAGAAATCCCAGGGCTGATCTCCTTCAGAATGGACTGGTTGGATCTCCTTGCAGTCCAAGGGACTCTCAAGAGTCTTCTCCAACACCACAGTTCAAAAGCATCAATTCTTCGGCGCTCAGCTTTTTTCACAGTCCAACTCTCACATCCATACATGACCAATGGAAAAACCATAGCCTTGACTAGACGGACCTTAGTCGGCAAAGTAATGTCTCTGCTTTTCAATATGCTATCTAGGTTTGTCATAACTTTTCTTCCAAGCAGTAAACATTTTTTAATTTCATGGCTGTAGTCACCATCTGCAGTGATGTTGGAGCCCCCCAAAATAAAGTCCGACACTGTTTCCACTGTTTCCCCATCTATTTTCTATGACATGATGGGACCAGATGCCATGATCTTCGTTTTCTGAATGTTGAGCTTTAAGCCAACTTTTTCACTCTCTTCTTTCACTTTCATCAAGAGGATTTTGTGTTCCTCTTCACTTTCTGCCATAAGGGTGGTGTCATCTGCATATCTGAGGTTATTGATATTTCTTCCCAGCAATCTTGATTCCAGCTTGTGCTTCTTCCAGTCTGGCATTTCTCATGATGTCCTCTGCATAGAAGTTAAATAAGCAGGGTGACAATATACAGCCTTGACATACTCCTTTTCCTGTATGGAACCAGTCTGTTGTTCCATGTCCAGTTCTAACTGTTGCTTCCTGACCTGCATACAGATTTCTCAAGAGGCAGGTCAGGTGGTCTGGTATTCCCATCTCTCTAAGAATTTTCCATAGTTTATTGTGATCCACACAGTCAAAGGCTTTGGCATAGTCAAGAAAGCAGAAATAGATGTTTTTCTGGAACTCTTGCTTTTTCCATGATCCAGCAGATGTTGGCAATTTGATCTCTGGTTCCTCTGCCTTTTCTAAAACCAGCTAGAACATCAGGAAGTTCAAGGTTCACATACTGTTGAAGCCTGGCTTGGAGAATTTTGAGCATTACTTTACTAGCGTGTGAGATGAGTGCAATTGTGCGGTAGTTTCAGCATTCTTTGGCATTGCCTTTCTTTGGGATTGAAATGAAAACTGACCTTTTCCAGTCCTGTGGCCACTGCTGAGTTTTCCAAATTTGCTGGCATATTGAGTGCAGCACTTTCACAGCATCATCTTTTAGGATTTGAAACAGCTCAACTGGAATTCCATCACCTCCACTAGCTTTGTTCATAGTGAT
This sequence comes from Ovis canadensis, assembly GCF_042477335.2. NCBI lineage: Eukaryota > Metazoa > Chordata > Mammalia > Artiodactyla > Bovidae > Ovis > Ovis canadensis. Next base: position 106,617,337 of record NC_091251.1, read on the forward strand.
GCAGTATACTAACACATATATATGGAATTTAGGAAGACGGTAACAATAACTCTGTATGCAAGACAGCAAAAGAGACACAGATGTATAGAACAGTCTTTTTGACTCTGTGGGAGAGGGTGAGGGCAGGATGATATGGGAGAATGGCATTGAAACATGTAAATTATCACATGTGAAACGAATCACCACTCCAGGTTCGATGCCTGATACAGGGTGCTCAGGGCTGGTGCACTGGGATGACCCAGAGGGATGGTATGGGGAGGGAAGTGGGAGGGGGTTCAGGATGGGGAATACCTGTACACCCATGGTGGATTCATGTCAATGTATGGCAAAACCACTATAATATTGTAAGGTAAACAAATAAACAAAACTGAGATAAAAAAAAAAAAGAAACAAGCAGAGCACAAATGTAGAGTTTCAAGTCTTGTTGTCTATTAAGTAAGTCTAGTTATCTGGTCCTGCATGCTAATACAGCGCAAAAGCTACTGAATTAAAGGACACCTCTTGAATATCAGAATCATCAAAAGATGTAAGAAGCTATGCCTTTTCTGTTTTCTCTTTCAACATAAACGTTTTCTACTTGCCCATTTATTTCTCAGCTTCATTAAGGTGTGGTTGACAAATAAAATTGTAAGTATTTAGGCTGAATGACATGATGTTTTGATATATATTATGAAATGGTCACTATAATCAAACTAATTAATACATTTGTCATCTCATATAGTTACCTTTTGTACGAGTGCTAAGAACAGTTGAGAACTATTCTCAGCATATTTCAAGGGTATAGTCTGTGTGTGTGCTAGTCTTTCAGTCATGTCCGACTCTGCAATCCCGTGGACTCTAGACCTCCAGGCTCCTCTGTTCATAGGATTCTCCAGGCAAGAATACTGGAGTGAGCTGCAAGTTCCTTCTCCAAAGGTAATAGTCCACTATTATTATGCTGTATCTTATGTCTCTAGAACTTATTCATTTTCTTACTGTAATATGTACCCTCTGACAATATCTTCCCTTTTTCCCTACCTCCCAGCCCCTCATAAGCACCATTCCACTGAGAAGTTGTGTTTGCAATATTTAACAAAGAAATTGAACCATGTTCCATATGGATGATGATCAGATAATTATTTGATGTGCTATCTGATAGAACTATCTTCCTCTAAAGTATAAGAAAGTGTAAAGATTCGTCCTTGCTGTTTCAAAAATGTTTGACGATTTCTGGAGACTAGAGAGATATTCCTCCAATTGATGATCATCAATCATTTATAAATTATCAATTACTCTCCAGGCGGAGTACAAAGGAGAATGGATTCTAGATTCACAGGCTCTAGATTCACAGAGATTTCATTCAAATAAGTTCACCAAACTCCATACTGATGACCTATTGGACTTTGAGTAGGCTATTGGACTTTTAACTTGCTGAATCTTTAATTTTGTATTTGTGAGATGGATATGAACAAAATGGTAGCTTACTGACAGGATTTTTGAGAGGTTCAAAACAGGTAAATCTACTCACAGCCCTAACAGACATAAACAGGTGGTGAGATTTTACACATCAATCATTATTATTATATAATGAGGACATACAATTTATTCCTAGTTCCATTTTGCAGTTTTTGCTCTACAGATTATTGTGCAAGAGATGGGGTGCATATTCTTTTTCTTCTACCAATACTAACAGACTTAATACACTGTACCTCAATCAGCATGGATAATGTCATAACAAAAATAAATTAATATATCAGAGAAGGCAAGCAGATCATTGACATTTATTGACTGCCAAGTGCATGCCAAGTTCTGTAATGCAGGAGTCCCCAGCCACCAGGCCACAACTGATACTTGTCTCTGGCCTGTTAGGAACTAGGCGGCACAGTAAATGAGTGGTGGGTGAATGAGCAAAGCTTCACCTGTGTTTACAGTCACTCCCCATCTCTTGCATGATAGCTCAAGCTCTGCCTCCTGTTAGATCAATGATGGCATAACAAATGCAATGCACTTGAATCATCCCCAAACTATCCCCCACTCTCTGTCTGTGGAAAAACTGTCTTCGGTGAAACTGGTCCCTGGTGCCAAAAAGGTTGCAGACCAGTGCTATAATAGATTCTTTTTAAGACTCTTATTTAATTGCAAAACAGCAATATGCAAAATTTTCTCTGTGTTATATGAAAGCTAGAGCTTAAGCAGAGGTTAATCAAATTATCTGAAGCCACATAGTTAGTAAGTAATACATAACACCTACTCAGGTGTCACATTCTTCTGTGTATTTATTACACTGGGCTGTGCTTCATTGAGTTGGCACAAGAGCAGTGGAAAAAATTTGGGTTGGCCATGGGTGCAGATACTGTATAATTATAGATGCCTATCAAATGCCAAGCCATAAAAACATAATTATTAACATGATTTACTGCATGAAAAAATGGAGTCACATAAAAAAATAATATGCATGCCCTTTTTAGGAGCACAATGAATGAATCATGCAATGAATGTCTTTTTATTATCACTTCAGGGAATGGCTTCCCTGGTGGCTCAGCACCTACAGTTCAGGAGATGCAGGCTGGGAAGATCCCCTAGAGAAAGAAATGGAAACACACTCCAGTATTCTTGCCTAGAAAATCCCGTGGATAGAGGAGCCCAGTGAATTACAGTCCATGTAGCGGTTGTGGAAGAGTCAGTATGACTTAGCAACTAAACAACAGGAAATGCAGAGAGTTCAGGCTCATACCACAAGGCTACAGAGTTGAGAAAAGCAAATGATATGTTGAGAGGAAAGAGATGAAATATAAAACTCCACCAAGATTTCTGACAAAGGACAAAGTGATTAGACTGTTTTGTTTATACACGATGAAATTTCTGTATGTCTGCAGATATCCTATGCATTTTTCATGTCATCAGTCTGACAATTGTCAAAAAATAAAGGCATATCCTGTGGAGCTTTATGTCAGCAAAACCAAATACTCTTATAATTTTAAAAAAAATGCTAAAAATATTTATTTGTAAAGACCTTAGGTCACACAATCTGTCATAAGCAGAAAACTAGACTACAGTGGTTATTTTGTGAACATACCTAATCTGAGGGTTGGTTTTCCTGACATTTGTTTGAGCGCTTAAGCATGCCATCTTTCTGTCTTCCTAACCTGCCATCCTAAGACTGTTAGTCTTTCCCTACTTGGCTTCATGGTGAAATGGACACATAGCAGCAATGGATAAATCACCCACTCTGAAGGCATAAAGAGTGGACAAGTAAAGAAAATCCACCATGTCCTTTTTTAAAAGGGAAGAAAAATTTTTTTGGAGAACTAAACCCTTCCATCAGCAGAATGCTGCTTATTTCTCAGAAGCTGGAACTTGGCTAAACACTTATATAACAGAAAAGGTCCTGGAAAGGTAATTATTTGGCTTTCCAGTCCCTTCAGGGGAGGTGATAGAGGAAAAGGAGGTTGAAAATGTCTTTTATAGGCCAATTAAGAGAAACTGAAAAAAAGAAAAAAAAAAAAAGGACAAAAAGCCAGGTGTACTTTGATTAGGCCAATGGATGATGATCTGAGGCTGGAATACACCACGTGGCATGTGGGAGGATTTATGCATGAGGACTGACCTTATGCTAAATCGAGAAGCACATGTCTTCTCTTTTCGATACCTTCGTCTCTTCAGTGTGTCTTCACATCTAACTATTCAGGGTCTATTTTTTTCAAGAAACCCTTATTCCTCTATGCTCATATTTTGCCTTTTTAGCCCCTCAATCACTAGGCCAGCTATATCACAAAAAAGGTAGGACCATTAGCAAACCATCCCCACTTCACAATCTGTTTTTGATCTCTGAGACTTGACTTTTTGAATGCTGTGGTTTTAAGAAGTCATTTAGAAAATTATTATTGATGCTCAGCATAGCTTTAGGGAGCTAGTAAGTCAGCTAAACAATGTAAAAGTTTATTGGTTCTCTATATCTGGAGAGCACTGGAATGAAAACATACTGATTTAAGGTTGCAATCAATTCACAAGGAATTTTTATATTTAGACTGGACCATGAAAAGAATATAGTTCGGTTGTCCATATAATTCTCTTGACTTTGCATATTCTACAATGATCATAACAGCTGATTTCCCAATGATTTCAACAGTAGGTATAGATAAAGGAAAAGATTTTGAAGGAATTTTTGTAAACATTTATGAAATTATTATAAAGATTTATGGCATTATTAAATCACTGAATACCTTCTCAGTTTGTCTGATGGTCATTATTACATATGTCCCTTCAAGAAATTGTATTAATTGACTCAGTGCCATGATTGTGGATGAAATCTCTCACCAGGAAAGAGGATAGAATGTTTAAGAAAACAGACCAATTCATCTTGGCTGTCAAAACAAGAGATCATGGAATTAATGATGCTAACCTTTTTATTAACATGAACACTCTCATGTGGAACGCGTTTGCTCTAGAGGTCAGAGCATTACGCTGAAACGTCTTCATTCCTCAGACTCATGTTTTGCCTCTTCTCTGTATCTACCTAGGGAATAAAAGAATGAGAGCAAATACTATCTGGAATTCCTCCTTTGTTATGCAGGCCATCAAACTTGATTAAATGTAGTACAAGATTAGACAATATAGGCCATGGGAAAGGCACAGCTTAAAGGTAATGTGGGCTCCCCTTGTTGTACCATAAACACTATAGCAGCATTTATTAAGATGCCCTTGGTTAATCTGTTAAGAACCAGCAAGTTTTCTTTTCTCCCTCTTTCCTTCATCTCCTATGTGCTCTGTATGTTAAGATTATTAAGGAGGTTTGCAATTATAGCATATTGAATTCCATATACATTTTTATTATTTTTCTTTTCTTCCTTCCTCCCTCTTTCCCACCACCCCCTTTCTTTTTAAGTTTTAAAATTCTTCCTTTGTGGGGAAAATCATTTTAACAGAAAAATTCCAAAGTTAGTTACAAATTCCATATTATAACTTAAGGCAGTACTCCCAAAGCCCATTTCAAAGTTTTGTGTTTTGGGTTTTTTTTTTTTTTCCTTTCTTCAAGTATTACAATATTTAGCAGTCACTATAGAAGACTGAGGTTCCTCAAAAAATCTAAAAGAATAGAATTCCCATGAAAAAGTGGAAGTTTTAGTAGCTCACTGGTGTCCAACACTTTGTGATTCCATGGACAATAGCCCTGTCAGGCTCCTCTGTTTATGGGATTTCGTAGACAAGAACTGGAGTAAGTAGACATTCCCTTCTCCAGGGGATCTTCCCAAGCCAGAGATCAAACCCAGGTCTCCTGCATTGCAGGCAGTTTCTTTACTACTGAGCCACTAGGGAAGCCCCAAGCTAACATCAGTTCAGTTCAGTTCAGTCGCTCAGTCGTGTCCAACTCTGTGTGACTCCATGAATCACAGCATGCCAGGCCTCCCTGTCCATCATGAACTCCTGGAGTTCACTTAGACTCACGTCCATCGAGTCAGTGATGCCATCCAGCCATCTCATCCTCTGCTGTCCCCTTCTCCTCCTGCCCCCAATCCCTCCCAGCATCAAAGTCTTTGCCAATGAGTTAACTCTTCCCATGAGGTGGCCAAAGTACTTCAGCATGATTCCCTAAAAAGAAATCCCAGGGTAGATCTCCTTCAGAATGGACTGGTTGGATCTCCTTGCAGTCCAAGGGACTCTCAAGATTCTTCTCCAACATCACAGTTCAAAAGCACCAATTCATTGGCGCTCAGCTTTTTTCACAGTCCAACTCTCACATCCATACATGACCACAGGAAAAACCATAGCCTTGACTAGACAGATCTTTGTTGGCAAAGTAATGTCTCTGCTTTTCAATATGCTGTCTAGGTTTGTCATAACTTTTCTTCCAAGGAGTAAGCATCTTTTAATTTCATGGCTGCAATCACCATCTTCAGTGATCTTGGAGCCCCCCAAAATAAAGTCTGACACTGTTTCCAATGTTTCCCCATCTATTTCCCATGAAGTGATGGGACCAGATGCCATGATCTTCATTTTCTGAATGTTGAGCTTTGAGCTCTAAGCCAACTTTTTCACTCTCCACTTTCACTTTCATCAAGAGGATTTTTAGTTCCTCTTCACTTTCTGCCATAATGGTGGTGTCATCTGCATATCTGAGGTTATTGATATTTCTCCCGGCAATCTTGATTCCAGCTTGTGTTTCTTCCAATCCAGCATTTCTCATGATGTACTCTGCATGTAAGTTAAATAAGCAGGGAGACAATATACAGCCTTGACGTACTCCTTTTCCTATTTGGAACCAGTCTGTTGTTCCATGTCCAGTTCTAACTGTTGCTTCCTGAACAGTATGAAAAGGCAAAATGATAAGTTACTGAAAAAGGAACTCCCCAGGTCAGTAGGTGCCCAATATGCTACTGGGGATCACTGGAGAAATAACTCCAGAAAGAATGAAGGGATGGAGCCAAAGCAAAAAAATACCCAACTGTGGATGTGACTGGTGATAGAAGCAAGGTCCAATGCTATAAAGAGCAATATTGCATAGGAACCTGGAATGTCAGGTCCATGAATCAAGGCAAATTGGAAGTGGTCAAACAGGAGATGGCAAGAGTGAACATCGACATTCAGGAATCAGTGAACTAAAATGGATTGGAATGGATGAATTTAACTCAGATGACCATCATATCTACTACTGCGGGCAGGAATCCCTCAGAAGAAATGGAGTAGCCATCATGGTCAACAAAAGAGTTCAAAATGCAGTACTTGGCTGCAATCTCAAAAACAACAGAATGATCTCTGTTCGTTTCCAAGGCAAACCATTCAATATCACCGTAACCCAAGTCTATGCCCCAACCAGTAATGCTGAAGAAGCTGAAGTTGAACGGTTTTATGAAGACCTTCAAGACCTTTTAGAACTCACACCCAAATAGATGTCCTTTTCATTATAAGGTACTGGAATGCAAAAGAAGGAAGTCAAGAAACACCTGGAGTAACAGGCAAATTTGGCCTTGGAATGCGGAATGAAGCAGGGCAAAGACTAATAGAGTTTTGCCAAGAAAATGCACTGGTCATAGCAAACACCCTCTTCCAACAACACAAGAGAAGACTCTACACATGGACATCACCAAGCTAACATAGGATCCAGCAATTCCATTTCTGGGTACTTTTCTCAAAGAAAACAAAACCGCTAACTCAAAATGTGCTCCTGTGTTCACTAAAGTATTATTCACAATAACCAAGAAATGGAAGCCACCTATGTACCTACCAATAAATGCCTGGTTAAATCAGCTGTGTTATAGATGCACAATGGGGTATTATTCCATCATAAAAAAAAATAGAATTTGTGACAATGAGGATAGAGTGTTATACTAAGTTATACTGGTAAGTGTTATACTAAGTTACATAAGTTATACAGAGAAAGGCAAATACCATATGACTTCATGTATATGTGGGATCCAAGAGACAAGACAAATGAACAAACACAGAACAGAAACAAATCCATAGACACAGAGAACAGGTGGTTGCCGGCAGGGTTGGGGGTGGAAGAGAAGAAGAAAATTAAGAGCTTTTCTTAATTAAGAAAACAGACTTCCAATTACAGAAGAAACTGAATCATGGGGATGAAATGCACAGTGTGAAAAACGGAGTCAATAATAACATAATGTCTCTGTATATTCACAGAGGGTAACTACACTTATCACGATGACCACTTTGTAATGTACATAACTATCAAACCACTATGCCGCACACCTGGAACTAACGCAGTGCTATAGGCCAATTATACGACTTCAAAGAACAAACTCATACAAAACTCAGTGTTGTGGTTAGGGGGCATGTGGCGAGAGGAGTCAGATGAAGGTGGTCAAAATGTGCAAATTTCTAGCTATGAACTGGTGCCAGGCATATAAAGTATAACATGATTAATACAATTAATAATGTAGCATGTAATATATGAGAGATAAGAGAGGAAACCCTAAGAGTTCTCATCACAAGGAAAAATGCTTTTCTTTCTTTTATTTTCTATCAGTGTTAAACGACGAATGTTCATTAAATTTACTACTGTAATGATTTTAGGAGGTATTGAATCATCATGTTATACACCTCAAACTTACACAGTATTGCATATCAATTGCATGTTAATAAACATGAAAGGAAAAAATAACTAAACATTCTAAACATTCTAAAAATTGTCAAATAATGGTATTTTGACTTTCATTTTGCCTGCTTCAGCATTAGGTGAAAGTGAAAGTGCTAGCTGCTTAGTCATGACCGACTCTTTGTGACCCCATGGAGTCCACCAGGCTCCTCTGTCCACGGAACTCTCCAAGCAAGAATCCTGGAGTGGGTAGCTATTCATTTCTCCAGGGGACCTTTCTGATCCAGGGGCTGAACCTGGGTCTCCTGCATTGCAGGCAGATTCTTTACTGTCTGAGCCACCAGGGATTAGCAGCCTAAAAGTATAGTGAAACTCTTCCTTAGAGTGATGCCTCCATGTTTGAAACAATTATGACCCATTTTGACAGTCTGAGTCCTCAACAAAGTCATCAAATAGGTGAAAGCCACGCCTCACATTCTCACCACTTAGTCCTATGATCTCCTCTGTCCACTGTTCTGATATACACCACACAGAACCCACATTGTTCAAGACCATTGTTCCTATTGAAAGATAAATAAAAGAAGCTTATGTCATTTCTATAGAAATCAAGATACTTTGTTACATGTTGAGCACTATGTTGGTATTGCACGTATCAAGCAAGAGAGAATTCAGCTCTTGAGAGAGTCTGAAAAATTGCCACTTCTGATTAACAAAAAAAGTGAAAAAAAAAAAAGGAATAAACGAAATCTCCAGGTACAAAAGTAAGAAATAACAGTATCTAAAGTAGGGATGGAGGGAGGGAATCCCATGAGTAATATCTGGACGCACATTAATAGAACATCAACAAGAAAAATAGGAATGTTGAAGCTAAGACACAGGAACCTCCAGAAGGAAGCAGTTAATTGGAAAAAATCAAGCAGACAGCCCAGTAATTTTTAAAGTGAATCACTTTAGCAACAACAATTTACTTTCCCTTGAGATAGAAGCAGAAGAATTAGGAATCAAAAATGAGAAAAAAAGACGCTTTCAAGGAACTTGGGTATGAAAGGAGATGAACTCAAAGGATGAGGCTAAGAGAATATTTGATGTGGAATAGAGTGTCAGATGTAGAACAGAGTGTTCCTTTTTGTTTTTCCCAGGATAGGATTTAAATACTGTTTACAAGCTAAAGGAGTCAATGAAGAGAGAGAGAGAGAGAGAAAAAAAAAATTGAACAAGAAAAAAGATGTAAGATCTAATGAGCCAGGGTCACCTGACAGGCAAAAGAGGGTAAGAAGCATAGTAATCATAGAAGAATGTGTCTTATACCAAAGGTATGAAAAGGGACAGTGATAATTAGGGTGGTTAAATTCACATGATGGTAAGGGTGAGATCAGAATGTCAAAGAAATTCATGTCCTATGATTTCCAATTTTGTATAGAGGAGGTTGCCTTAATAGTAGTCTTTTATTCAAGTATGTGACAACTCAATGATTAAGTTTATTACAGCCAGACTTGTCATAATTTTGAGATTATATCAATATTCTTATGCACACTGAATTCATTGTATCTACAAGACATTACAGAATATAAGAGTACTGCAAAAGAGAGTCTATTCCAAAGGAATCAGGCAAAAAATAAAAATCAGAAATGCACATGTGAAACATAAGTATAAAATTGTTGTTGTTAAGTTGCTCGGTAGTGTCCGACTCTTTGTGACCCCATGGACTGCAGCACCCCAGGCTTCCCTATCCTTCACCAACTCCCGGAGCTTGGGCAAACTCATGTCCATTGAGTTGATGATGCCATCCAACCATCTCATTCTCTGTCACCAAAATAGTTCCAGAAAAAAAATATATTTATATATATATATATATATATAGGGTAAAATATATATATATATATATATATTAGGTATTAACTATAAAATAAAGACAATAAATGGAAAACTATTCAAACAAAGAACTTGTATAGAGCTAATATGAGGTTAGCATATAATGAGACTTTATCACATAATAGTTGAGGATGAAACTTCCGGAGCAATACTACCTGAGTTTAAACTTATTCTCCATACTACGTGTAGAATCATGGGGAAGCTACTTAATTTCTCTGAGGTTTCTAGTTATGTATGTTATTTTTTTGTTCAAGCAAAATAGCTGTTAAAATTCTAGGACTGAATCTCTGCAAAGGAAATCAGAGGAAAAGAAACCATCCCATAATATGGCTCCCTCACATAAAGGAGAGAATAAAATCCCCAGAAAACTCTGATATCTCTTTGATCTCAGTTTGGTCCTGAGAATTTATTATAACTAGAAGAATGCCATGCCCCAGTTGGCTTAAGCCTGACTCCTGAAATGCAGAGGCCTGAAATCCACCTCTGATATGCTAGTTTTTATCTCCCTCAGTTGTGACTTCTCTACAATGAATAGAGGCCAAATGATTATTGGAGAAATTATCACATAATCCTTAAACAGGCAGAGTACTTTAAGCCTAAGTAAAATGTACAGAATTAGGTTTGCTGATGGCTATTGTCTAAGTTCACAGTTATAGGCTTGGCTGATGCCTGGGATATTATGGAAGAATAGAGCAAATTACATCTGGGTAGTGCAGTCAGATTCTTTTTTAGTTCAAGGAGAACATTGAAAGCAGCCCAAGAAGCCAAGCTTAGATTCAGTATGATGATAAATGTAAACACTATCTTCAATATGATAAACTCTGGTTCAATCTTCATATTTTCTTTGGTCTTAAACCAAGAGACTATCACATTTCATGAGTAGCATGCATTAGCTTCAATCCATCTGGATCTAAATGAATATGAAGAATCTGCTCTCGTAGTTTCCTGAGAATAGTTTACTTTCATTTTCCCTAAATATTAACCCTGGAACCATGGAAAGGTTCCCCTCAAGGGTTTTAATACACTGTGACAAAGATTCTACTGTACACAAAGATAAAAGTGGAGTTACCTTGTATGGATTAAAGGTATCACATTATGAATATAGAAATGGACTTTTAAGGTAATGAGTCAGCTTGTGGAGGACTTTAGCTGTTCTGGTTCTCTCATTATGGCTCATTCTTTTACTAAATGCACTTTACAAAAACATCCTCACAATCCTCACAACTGTTCAAGGAAAAAATAAGCTAAACTGACTCTCAGCCTCTCAGTGAGACTGACTTTCTCCATGTATACTAAAGACAGGGTCACGGAAGGTAGTGTAAGATGCTAAGAACATTTTTTTTCCATTCATAAATCTTCATCATTTAAAAAAAAAACAGACATTTTTCAGCAAGAAATCTATCATAAAGTCCTATATCACAATGTTGATGGAAGATTTTCATAGCAAATATTTGTGTCACAAGATGATTTTAACATGCCAACTATCATGAAATGTTTTGGCATTTATACAGTGCTTTTTCAGTGTATTTGTTGAATAAGTTGTATCATCTGTTTCCTCTGCCAAGTACCTATGTGGTAACTTGTGTCAATTAACAAAATACAAAATCAGTCACCAATCTCTCATCCTCTTCTAATCATATGCAAGGCAGAAGAAATCAAAGAGTCATCATGTCAAGAAAAACATTGGATCTGTTTATTCTTTGAGACAAAAATCTTCCAGGGAGTGAGCCTTCTTAGACTTCGCAGAAAGGTAAATTTAAGTGGAAACATAACAGCCCTCCTCTGCCTTTTGTCATGCTTCAGTGTCCATGGCTTTTGTGACCCTAGAGTTCTAGGCGATAGTAGACCAAGCAAAGCTCTTCTGAAGGCAAAAATGATGATTGACATTCAAATTAGGCTTAACATTAGCTAGAAAGCACAAGGAATGAGTTTTGATGAATTACAAAACAATGAACTATAAGTTTATCTGGATCTGAATAAATATTGACTTAGGGGACTTTCAGATGACTTCTCAACCATTTCTACTAGAACTGTGGCAAGGTATTTTCCTTAGATTTCAATCTTAAATTTTTTTCAAAATTCAGAAGCAATTTCAGATCAATCTGCATTTAGATTTTGTCTTTAGCAAACTTTATTGGATAATAAGAAAAGTGTTATTCTCAGCATTCCTTTTGTAAAAAAAAAATAAAGCATGAAATATGTAAAAAAGGAACACGCAAATATGTCTGGATAGCTTATTCTATTATTTGAACTAGCTTCTATTTCCTGTAGTTTTTGAATAAGTCATCAATGAAGAGAATCATGAATCCTTAATCCTTGAAATACTTACTCATTTTTTTAAATTCAAACTTTACTGACATATAATTGACATGCAACATCAAGTTTAAAGTTTACAACTTGTTGACTTGACACACCTACCTATTGCAAAATGATTACCATCATAGGGTTAGGTAACACTTCCATCATGTCGTATAATTACACTTATATTATGTGGTGAGATAATTCAAGGTGCAATAACTTAGCATCTTTCACATATAGAGTACAGTGTTATGAGCCTTAATTATCACATCTATGAGATTCCTAGAACTTACTCATATTACAACTGGAAGTTTATACCCTTTCACCAACTTCTTTCCATAACCCCATTCCTCAGTCCCTGGTACATCTTTCCATATCCCCATCCCTCAGTCCCTGTTAACCACCACTCTACTCTGTTTCTGAATTTGATCATTTATCCATGGAATCTAAAAAAGCCAGTCAGTCAGTCAGTTCAGTTGCTCAGTCATGTACGACTCTTTTAAACCCCATGGACTGCAGCATGCCAGGCCTCCCTGTCCATCACCAACTCCTGGAGTTTACTCAAACTCATGTCCATGGAGTTGGTGATGCCATCCAGCCATCTCATCTTCTGTTGTCCCCTTTTCCTCCTGCCTTCAAACTTTCCCAGCATCAGGGTCTTTTCCAATGAGTCAGCTCTTTGCATCAGGTGGCCAAAGTATTGGAGTTTCAGCTTTAGTGTCAGTCCTTCCAATGAACACCCAGGATTGATCTCCTTTAGGATGGACTGGTTGGATCATCTTGCAGTCGAAGGAACTCTCAAGGGTCTTCTCCAACACCACAGTTCAAAAGCATCAATTCTTCGGCCCTCAGCGTTCTTTGTAGTCCAACTTTCATATCCATACATGACCCCTGGAAAAACCACAGCCTTGACTAGATGGACCTTTGTTGGCAAAGTAATGTCTCTGCCTTTTACAAGCTGTCTAGGTTGGTCACAGCTTTCCTTCCAAGGAGTAAGCGTCTTTTACTTTCATGGCTGCAGTCACCATCTGCAGTGATGTTGGAGCCCAGAAAATAAAGTCAGCCACTGGTTCTGCTGTTTCCACCTTTTTCACGTACCTGTTGGACATTTGTATGTGCTCTTTGGAAAACTGTCTGTCCAGGTTCTCTGTCCAGTTTTTAATCAGGTCGTTCTGCTTTGTTTCTACTGAATTTGTAAGTTCTTAATGTATTTTGCACATTAACCTCTCATTAAATCTATATGATATGCTAGTATCTTCTCCCATTCTGCAGGTTGCTTTTTCATTCTGTTGACCATTTCTTTTGCTGAGCAGAAGAAGCTTACTTGTTTTTACTTGCGCTGCTTGTGCTTTTACATCATACCCCTAAAATCACTGCAAAGATCAATGTGAAGGAGCTTTCTGTGTCTGCTCTAGAAGTTCTACAGTTTTAGATCTTATGCATAAGGCATTCATTCATATCAGATTAATTTGTGTGAACAGTGTAAGACATAGGTCTAATTTCATTCTTCTGCAGATGGTTAACCATTTTTTCTAACACCATTTATTGAAGAAACTATTCTTTCTTCATTCAGTATTCAAAGATACCTTATCAAATATTAGCTGATCATGAAAGTGACCATTTATTTCTGGGCTGTTGATTCCACTCTGCTGTCCTGCATGTCAATTTTTATGCCGGTGCCATACTTTGATCATTATAGATTTCCAGTATATTTTGAGGTCAGGAAGTGTGTTTCTTCCAGGTTTCTTCTTCTTTCTAATGATTGCTTTGTCTATTTGTGGTCTTATGCGACTCCATACAAATTTTAGTGAAAAATGTCATTAGAATTTTGATAACCATTGCATTATATCTACAGATGGGTTTTATAGTATGAGTGTTTTAATAATATTAATTCTCCTGACCCATTAACATGGAAAACATGTCCATTTGTTTGTGTATTCTTCTATTTTTTTGATCAAAGCCTTGTACTTTTCAGTATACAAATAGATTTTTCACCTTTTTGGTTAAATTTATTTCTAAGTATTTACTGTTTATTGATGCCATGTGAATAGTTATGCTTTATTTCTTTCTTCAGATGTTTTGTTGTTAATATATAGACATGCAACTGATTTGTGTATATTGATTTTGTATCTTTAAACTTCACTGAATTTATTAGCTCTAAGAGATTTTTGGCACTGTCTTTCAAAATTTCTATATATATAAAATCTCACTTGCATCCAAAGATGATTTTTACCTCTTCCTTTCCAAATTGGATGGCATTTATTTATCTTTATCACCCAATTTGTCTCATTTGAAATTCCAGGACTATGTTGAATAAGAGTGGTGAGAGTCCATGCTCTTGCCATCTTTTTGATTTCAGAGGAAAAGCTTTCAACCTCTCACTGTTGAGTATAATGTTGGCTATGGGTTTGTAATCCATAGCCTTTATTTGAGGTGTATTCCTACTATACCCAACTTGTTGAACATTTTCATCAGGAAAGGACATTTTTTTTTTTGTCAAATGTGTTCCTAAATCTATTCAAATAACTGTATGACATCTAACTCCATTTTTTTCATTTTGTACATTACACTTATTGAGTTGGCTATGTTGAAACATCCTTGCATCACAGTGATAAATCTCACATGATCATGGTGTCTGACCCTTTTCACGTGCTGCAGAATTCAGTTTGTTAATGTTTCATTGTGAATTTGTGCATCCTTGGTCATCAAAGATTTTGGTCACCAATTTTCTTTTGTTGTAGTGTCCTTATCTGCCTTCTGTATCAGGGTAATGAGGATCTTATAAAATTAGTTTGGGAGTCTTCTTCCTCTTTAAGTTTTTGGAAGAGTTTGAGAAGAGTTGGCATTAATTCTTCTTTAAATATTTGGCAGAATTCACCAGTAAAATTATCTGGTCACAGGGTTTGTGTGTTGGCAGGTATTTGATTACTGATCTCCTTAATTATCATCAGTACTCTCAGCTTTTCTATTTGTTCATGATTAAGTCTCGTTTGCTTGTATATTTCTCAGAATGTATCCATTTCTTCTAAGTTATTCACCTTGTTGACATATAGTTGTCCTTATTAATATTATGACTAAGATCTAGGCTCACTGTTGCTGGAATTCCTGGGCTCCTGCAGGAGCAGTGGAAGGACGCTGTGGGAGCGATTCAGGTAGATGTTGTCTGCAGATGATGAATATTTAACTGATTAAAGCTGTTAAAATCTGTGGGAGATTCACAAAGGCTATCCTCACCAACCTAGACAGCATTGAAATGCAGAGACATAACTTTGTCAACAAAGGTCCATCTAGTCAAGGTGATGATTTTTACAGTAGTCATGCATGGATGTGAGAGTTGGACTATAAAGAGAGCTAAGTGTCGAAGAATTGATGCTTTTGAACTGTGGTGTTGGAGAAGACTCTTGAGAGTCCCTTGGACTACAAGGAGATCCAACCAGTCCATTCTGAAGATCAACCCTGGGATTTCTTTGGAAGGAATGATGCTAAAGCTGAAACTCCAGTACTTTGGCCATCTGATGCGAAGAGTTGACTCATTGGAAAAGACTCTGATGCTGGGAAAGATTGAGGGCAGGAGGAGAAGGGGACGCCAGAGAATAAGATGGTTGGATGGCATCACCGACTCAATGGACATGGGTTTGGGTGGGTTCCAGGAGTTGAGGATGGATAGGGAGGCTTGGCATGCTGTGGTTCAAGGGGTCACAAAGAGTCGGACATGACTGAGCGAATGAACAGAACTGAACTGATCCTCACCATTCAGGAAACTAAGATCACGGCATCTGGTCTCATCACTTGATGGCAAGTAGATCGAGAAACAATGGAAACAGTGGCAGACTTTATTTTCCTAGGTTTGAAAATCACTGCTTATGGTGACTGCTGCCATGAAATTAAAAGACACGTGCTCCTTGGAAGAAAAGTTATGACCAATGTAGACAGCTTATTAAAAAGCAGAGATATTACTTTGCCGACAGAGGTCCATCTAGTCAAAGCTATGGTTTTTCTAGTAGTCATGTATGCATGTGAGAGTTGGACCATAAAGAGAGCTAAGTGCCGAAGAATTGATGCTTTTGGTATTGGAGAAGATTTTTGAGTGTCTGCAAGGAGACTCCAACCAGTTCATCTTAAAGGAAATCATCCCTGAATATTCATTGGAATGACTGATGTTGAAGCTGAAGCTCCAATACTTCGGCCATATGATGCGAAGAGCTGACTCATTGAAAAAGAGCCTGATGCTGGGAAAGACTGAAGACAGGAGGAGAAGGGGACAACAGAGGATAAGATGGGTAGATGGCATCACTGACTTAATGAAATTTGAGGAAGTTCCAGGAGTTGGTAAAGGACAGGGAAGCCTGGCATGCTGCATTCCTTGGGGTTGCAAACATTCGGACATGACTGAGCGACTGAACTGAACTGATACTCACCACTGGTTCCTTCTTCAGTGACGAAATCTTCTGTGATTTTCTGCAGAGTAGATCTCTGTGAACCATATTTGCTCCCACCGCATACATGCTAAGTTGCTTCAGCTGTGTCCCACTCTTTGAGACCCCGTGGACTCTAGCCTGCCAGGCTCCTTTGTCCATGGAGTTTTCCAGCAAGAATACTGGAGTGAATTGCCACGCCCTCCTCCAAGGGATCTTCCTGACTCAGGGATTGAACCCACATCTTCTATGTCTCCTGCATTGGCAGGCAGATTCTTCACCACTATGAATAGCTCCTGCTTCTTTCTAGACAATTTTGTTCCATGCAATTTTATACCATCTGTGGCTTTATGTATCCACCACCACAGTCAAGATATGAGCAATTCTAGCACAAGAATCCCTCAGGTTTCACTCTATAACCACTTTCCCTAAATGATAGCAATCACTAATCTAGCCTTAATTTATAAAACATCATTTGAAGAATGTTATAAAAATGCAATCCTAATTATTCTATGTATCAATAGTATCCATTCATATTGCTGAGTAGCATGCATGGTATGTTTTTACATTTGTTTAACCATTCACCTGTTAAAGAACACCAGTATTGTTTCCAGTTTGGGTTTATTAAAGATAAAGCTGCCCTGAACATCTGTGTATAGGTTTTAGTGTAGACAAATCCCTATGCACAGATGCTTTCACCTCTGTAATAGTTTTCAATTCTCTGGAATAAATGCAAATAAGTACAATTATGGGGTTCTACAGTAATTCCACAGGGCTTCCCAGGTGGCTTACTGGGAAAGAACCTGCCTGACAATGCAGGAGATGCAGGAGCCATGGGGATTTTTTTTTCTGGAAAACCCATGGACAGAGGAGCCTGGTGGTTTACAGTCCATAGGGCCACAAAGAATCGGATACAACTAAGCAACCAACTGAGCACACACACATGGTAACCCTATACTCTGTTTTAGGAGCAAATGCCAAAGTGTTTTCCAGAGTGGCTGCGCCATTTACATTCCCATCAGAAATGTGTGAGGGGACCAGTTTCTCCTCATCCTTGCCAGTATTTGGTATTCTTGCCTTTTTTAAAAAATTAGCTATTCTGAAGGTGTATAGTGATACATCATCATGGTTGTGTTTGTATCATTTTTATGGGTAATGATACTGAATATATTTTCATCTGCTTGTTTGATATACATTTATGTTCTTAGATTAAAGATAAAAAAAATCTGTCCAAGTTTTTTTTTTTTTTTTCTTAATTCCCCATTTCCTAACTAGGATTGTGTTCAGTTCAGTTCAATTGCTCAGTCATGTCCAACTCTTTGTGACCCCATGGACAGCAGCACACCAGGCTTCCCTGTCCATCACCAACTCCTAGAGCTTGCTCAAACTCATGTTCATAGAATCAGTGGTGCCATACAATCATCTCATCCTTTGTTGTCCCCTTCTTCTGCCTTCAATCTTTCCTAGAATCAGGGTCTTTTCCAATGAGTCAGTTCTCTGCATCAGGAGGCCAAAGTATTGGAGTTTCAGCTTCAGCATCAGTCCTTCCAATGAACATTCAGGGTTGATTTCCTTTAGGATTGACTGATTGGATTTCCTAGCAGTCCAAAGGACTCTCAAGGGTCTTCTCCATCACCTCATTTTAAAAGCATCAGAACTTCAGTTCTCAGCTGTCTTTATGGTTCAACTCTCACATCCATACATGACTATGGGATAAACCATAGCTTTGACTAGATAGACCTTTGTTGTCAAAGTAATTTTCTGCTCTTTAATATGCTGTCTAGGCTGTTCATAACTTTTCTTCCAAGGAGCAGTTCAGTTCAGTTCAGTCACTCAGTCGTGTCTGACTTTGCGACCCCGTGAATCACAGCACGCCAGGCCTCCCTGTCCATCACCAACTCCCGGAGTTCACTCAGACTCACGTCCCTCAAGTCGGTGATGCCATCCAGCCATCTCATCCTGGGTAGTCCCCTTCTCTTCCTGTCCCCAATCCCTCCCAGCATCAGAGTCTTTTCCAATGAGTCAACTCTTCGCATGAGGTGGCCAAAGTACTGGAGTTTCAGCTTTAGCATCAGTTCTTCCAAGAACACCCAGGGTTGATCTCCTTTAGAATGGACTGGTTGGATCTCCTTGCAGTCCAAGGGACTCTCAAGAGTCTTCTCCAACACCACAGTTCAAAAGCATCAATTCTTTGGCGCTCAGCCTTCTTCACAGTCCAACTCTCACATCCATACATGACCACAGGAAAAACCATAGCCTTGACTAGATGGACCTTAGTAGGCAAAGTAATGTCTCTGCTTTTGAATATACTATCTAGGTTGGTCACAACTTTTCTTCTAAGGAGTAAGCATCTTTTAATTTCATGGCTGCAATCACCATCTGCAGTGATTTTGGAGCCCAGAAAAATAAAGTCTGGCACTGTTTCCACTGTTTCCCCATCTATTTCCCATGAAGTGATGGAACCAGATGCCATGATCTTCATTTTCTGAATGCTGAGCTTTAAGCCAACTTTTTCACTCTTCTCTTTCACTTTCATCCAGAGGCTTTTTAGCTTCTCTTCACTTTCTGCCATAAGGGTGGTGTCGTCTGCATATCTGAGGTGATTGATATTTCTCCTGGCAATCTTGATTCCAGCTTGTGTTTCTTCCAATCCAGCGTTTCTCATGATGTACTCTGCATGTAAGTTAAATAAGCAGGGTGACAATATACAGCCTTGACGTACTTTTCCTATTTGGAGCCAGTCTGTTGTTCCATGTCCAGTTCTAACTGTTGCTTCCTGACCTGCATACAGATTTCTCAAGAGGTAGGTTAGGTGGTCTGGTGTTGCAAGAGGGTATCAGAGGGCAGACACACTGAAACCATACTCACAGAAAACTAGTCAATCTAATCACACTAGGACCACAGCCTTGTCTAACTCAATGAAACCAAGCCATGCCTGCGGTGCAACCCAAGACCAGCGGGTCATGGTGGAGAGGTCTGACAGAACGTGGTCCACTGGAGAAGGGAATGGCAAACCACTTCAATATTCTTGCTTTGAGAGCCCCATGAACAGTATGAAAAGGCAAAATGATAGGATACCAAAAGAGGAACTTTCCAGGTCAGTAGGTGCCCAATATGCTACTGGAGATCAGTGGAGAAACACTCCAGAAAGAATGAAGGGATGAAGCCAAAGCAAAAACAATACCCAGTTGTACATGTGACTGGTGATAGAAGCAAGGTCCAATACTGTAAAGAGCAATATTGCATAGGAACCTGGAATGTCAGGTCCATGAATCAAGGCAAATTCGAAGTGGTCAAACAAGAGACGGCAAGGGTGAACGTCGACATTCTAGGAATCAGCGAACTAAAATGGACTGGAATGGGTGAATTTAACTCAGATGACCATTATATCTACTACTGCAGGCAGGAATCCCTCAGAAGAAATGGAGTAGCCATCATGGTCAACAAAAGAGTCCAAAATGCAGTATTTGGATGCAATCTCAAAAACGACAGAATGATCTCTGTTCGTCTCCAAGGCAAACCATTCAGTATCACAGTAATCCAAGTCTATGCCCCAACCAGTAATGCTGAAGAAGCTGAAGTTGAACGGTTTTATGAAGACCTTCAAGACCTTTTAGAACTAACACCCAAAAAAAGATGTCCAAGGAGCAAGCATCATTTAATTTCATGGCTGCAGTCACCATCTGCAGTGATTTTGGAGCCCCTCAAAATAAAATCTGTCACTGCTTCCACTTTTCCCCCTTCTATTAATGCTTGTCATGAAGTGATAAGACCATATGCTGTGAGCTTAGTTTTTTGAATCTTGAGTTCTAAGCCAGCTTTTTCACTCGCCTTTCACCTTCATCAAGAGGCTCTTGAGTGCCTCTTCACTTTCTGCCATTAGAGTGGTATCATCTGCATATCCGAGGCTGTTCATATTTTTTTCCCAGCAGTCTTAATTCCAGGTTGTGACTCATCCAGCCCAGCATTTCACATGAGGTACACTGCATTGAAGTTAAATAAACAGGGTGACAATTTACAGCTTTGTCATACTTCTTTCCCAGTTTTGAACCAGTCAGTAGTTCCATGTCCGGTTGTAACTGTTGCTTCTTGACCTGCATACAGGTTTCTCAGGAGATGGTAAGTTCTTTGGGACTCCCATCTCTTTACAAATGTCCCACAGGTTTTTGTGATGCACATAGTCAAGGTTTTAGTGTAGCTAGTGAAGCAGATGTTTCTTTCTACAACTCCCTTGCATTTTCCATGATCCAACGAATACTGGCACCTTGATCTCTGTTCCTCTGCCTTTTCTAAATCGAGCTTGTGCATCTGGGGGTTCTTTGCTCGTATACTGCTGAAGCTTGGCTTGAAGGATTTTGAACATAACCTTAATAGCATGTGAAATGAATACAATTGTGTGACAGTTTGAACATTTTTTGGCATTGCCCTTCTTTGAAGCTGGAATGAATACTGACCTTTTCCAATCCTGTGGCCACTGCTGAGTTTTCCAAATTTGCTGACATACTGAGTGCAAGACTTTCACAGCATAATCATTTAGGATTTGAAATAGCTCAAGTGGAAGTCTATCACCTCCATTAGTTTTCTTCTTAGTAATGTTTCCTAAAGTCCACTTGACTTCACACTCCAGGATATCCTGCTCTAGGTGACTGACCACACCATCATGGTTATCTGGGTCATTACAATCTTACTTGCATAGTTCTTCTGAATACATTTCAGGAACTGAGACCTCACTTGTCCAATAGTCCCCATGTTCTAAAGCAAAATTTTATAATTGCACATGCATGCTGAAAATCTTTTGCTCTCTTGCCATTTCCCAGAGAATCCTTTGCAAATGTGCCAGTGTGGCCTTTGCAGCCTTGCATTAGCTTATCTTTAACTACTTTCTCAGTTTATCTCTCCTACATCTCATTCTAGAACATAAACTCTGGACAGTTCTTAATATCTCTGCTAAGTCTTTACAGAGTCATTTTTTGTCTTTGAAGAACATTTTTTTTCCGTAAGTTGGCACTTTCTCGCATACCACTTTTCTTGAATACCCTGCTGGCTGAGTGAAATGCCTCTTTTGTGCTCAGATGATGTCACACACTGGTACCCACAAGTTCATTTTTATCTCTGCCACCAGGAATCTTACTTACTTCATAGTGTAGATGTCAGGAGGGAAAAATCAATATCTACATTATTGATCATTGTATATCCAGATCATAGCACAGGACAAATGAAGAAAAGGTGCTTGATAAGTATTGTGTGAATACATGAATTAATGGAATAGCATATGATTCTCAACTGCTACTGCCTCCTTTCTCAAAAATATCTCTTGAGAAATAACTTCTTACCAAAGTCATTTGTTCACCTAAAGGAGAAGGTCAGGAAGCCCAAATAAATGAAACTCTGTGTCTTCTCCCCTTTTATTTATTTTTCTTTACTTTAATTTTATTGAAATATAGTTGAATCACAATGTTGTCCTCAATTATTTTGTACAGCAAAGGGACTCATTTATACATATATATATAATTTTTCAAATTATTTTCTGCATATAGCTTGTCATAGAATACTAAATATAGTTCCTTGTTCTTTACAAGCATTCATGTTAAATTGCTTCAGCCATGTCCCACTCTTTGCAGTCCTTGAACTGGGACCCACGAGGCTCTTCTATTCATGAGACAGGAGTGGGTCGCCACGCCCTCTTCCAAGGGATCTTCCAACCCATGACTGAACTCATATATATATATACATATATATATATATATATATATGCCATCTCATTATCCATTTTTCTGTCAATGGATATTTAGGTTGTTTCCACGACCTGTCTGTTGTAAATGATAGTGTTATAAACATAAGGGCGCATGTATCTTTCATGCATAAAATTATACTGTTACATGCAACTCAATGGGTGAGTCGACATATGTGAGCAAGAGACACAAGGGCTGTTCCAGAATCCTTTATAATTTACATTGTGTGAAGATCAAGATCAGGGCACACTCGTCTATAGTGAAGGAGAGCAGAACTGCTGTTAAGTTTTGTTTGGCAAACAAGAGGGTGGTTGAGCAGAGAATAGAGGCAGTGCTGGTGGTGGTGGTAGTGGGGAGTTCCATGGTACCTCTGAGTCATTTTGCTTTGCTCTTCTCTAATAATTAGCAGTGCTGAACACCTTTTCATGTGCCTGTTGGCCATCTGTACCTCTTCTTCAGAGAAATGTCTCTTTAGGTCTTGTGCCCATTTTCAACTGGATTGTTTGCTTTTTGATGCTTTTGAAGTATATGAGTTGTTCATATATTTTGGAAATTAAGCCCTTATCAGTAACATCATTTGCAAATATTTTCACTCAGTTCATAAATTTTCTCTTTGTTTTGTTTAAAGTTTTCTTTGCTGTGCAAAAGGATGCAAGTTTATGTCCCATTTGCTTACTTTTGTCTGACTCTTTGTGACCCCATGGACTGTAGCCCACCAGGCTCCTCTGTCCATGGGGATTCTCCAGGTAAGAATACTGGAGTGGGCTGCCATCTTCTAGGGGATCTTCCCAACCCAGGGATCCAACCCAGGCCTCCCACATTGAAGGCAGATTCTTTACCATGTGAGCCACCAGAGAAGCCCAACATTTCTTTAGTGTTTATTATATGCTTTCTACTAGATGCTTCATAACTTTTATATCAATGAATCTTCCCAACTCTAAACGTGTGTTGGAATGGAGAAAACAGAGATTTAGAATAGATTAAGAGATGTTTCCAAGGTCATACATCTGGTGAAGAGTGAAGTAGAGATTCATGCATATATATATATATATATGTATATATATATATAAACACTATTCTCCATGCTGTCTTTAAAAGATGATGTTACATCACAATTACTTCTGAATTTTAAAAATCCACAAGCTTCTTATTTGCTTCAGTTGTGTCCAATTCTTCCTGACTCTATGGACTGTAGCCTGCCAGGCTCCTCTGTCCATGGGATTCTCCAGGCAAGAATACTGGAGTGAGTTGCCATCTCCTCCTCCAGGGGATCCTCCTGATCCAGGGACCAAACCTGTATGCCCTGCATTATAGGCAGATTCTTTACTACTGAGCCACTGGGGAAGCCCAAAAGCCACATAGGTGAAACTTTATACTTTTTAGCAAGTTACAGTCCTTAAAAATTCATATAAAAACTTTAGTAAAAAATAATGATGGAATGGTATCCCTTGGTAGTTCAGTGAGAAACATATTTAAAAAAAAGAAAAGAAGAGGTAACATGGACAAAGGCAAAAGGATGTGGTGGACGGGACTGATTCACACAGCAGCCTTCTAACTTGTACATGCTTCATAATCCACCCACTAAGCCTTTCGCTATGTCACTGTAGACAATAAAATGGGTTTTGTTGATAGTTTGCTCTTAGTCTATTTGGCGGCCTATGTGGACACAACACATATTAGACCTTAGAACCTTAGCGTGTCATTAATGAACACGAATTTTGGCTGTCAGAAAGAAATTACAGAAAAAAATTACAAAGTATCAATATGTTAGTCATGCTATTTCAAAGGTGTCTAAAAGAAATCCTCAACATATTTTCAGTGTCTCTTTCAGAAGTGCTGATAGGTGCATTTAAAAGAATTCTTATTGTTGAAAATGTGTGGTCTTTCCAAAGATCCTTATTTAAACAATATTTTAGAATATATGTATATTGCAGATTATCCTTTTAGAATTCAAACTTATTGTCATCATGTTAACAACACAAAAGTTGGATAAATTTCATAATAAAACTCTGATCTCTGAGAAATCAAATACCACATGTTCTTTTATTCTCTGCATTTTCTATAATCAAAAACAGCCTCTGTCAGTCTTTGTTTAGTTTGCTGAATAATATTCAATAAAAATTAAAAGCTTCTGCACAACAGAATATAAGCAAGGTGAAAAGACAGCCTTCTGAATGGGAGAAAATAATAGCAACTGAAACAACTGACAAACAACTAATCTCAAAAATATACAAGCAACTTATGCAGCTCAATTCCAGAAAAATAAACGACCCAATCAAAAAATGGGCCAAAGAACTAAATAGACATTTCTCCAAAGAAGACATACGGATGGCTAACAAACACATGAAAAGATGCTCAACATCACTCATTATTAGAGAAATGCAAATCAAAACCACAATGAGGTACCACTTCACACCAGTCAGAATGTCTGTGATCCAAAAGTCTGCAAGCAATAAATGCTGGAGAGGGTGTGGAGAAAAGGGAACCCTCCTGCACTGTTGGTGGGAATGCAAACAGTACAGCCACTATGGAGAACAGTGTGGAGATTCCTTAAAAAAATGGCAAATAGAACTGCCTTATGACCCAGCAATCCCACTGCTGGGCATACACACCAAGGAAACCAGAATGGAAAGAGACACATGTACCCCAATGTTCATCACAGCACTGTTTATAATAGCCAGGACATGGAAACAACCTAGATGTCCATCAGCAGATGAATGGATAAGAAAGCTGTGGTACATATACACAATGGAGTATTACTCAGCCGTTAAAAAGAATACATTTGAATCAGTTCTGATGAGATGGATGAAACTGGAGCCGATTATACAGAGTGAAGTAAGCCAGAAAGAAAAACACCAATACAGTATACTAACACATACATATGGAATTTAGAAAGATGGCAATGATGACCCTGTATGCAAGACAGCAAAAAAGACACAGATGTGTATAGCGGACTTTTGGACTCAGAGGGAGAGGGAGAGGGTGGGATCATTCGGGAGAATGACATTGAAACATGTATACTATCATGTAAGAATCGAATCGCCAGTCTATGTCCGATGCAGGATACAGCATGCTTGGGGCTGGTGCATGGGGATGACCCAGAGAGATGTTATGAGGAGGGAGGTAGGAGGGGGGTTCATGTTTGGGAACGCATGTACACCCGTGGTGGATTCATGTCAATGTATGGCAAAACCAATACAGTATTGTAAAGTAAAATAAAGTAAAATAAATAAATAAAATAAAATAAATTTAGTTTATTTTGAAGTAAAAAAATATATAAAGCAATTTATAATTTCAAGGGTAAATAATAGGATGAAATATAATATAAAAAAAGGAAGCAAAAACAAATCAAGTTTTTTTTTTTTTTACTTTTCTAATTTCCAAGAGAAATACAATTTAATTTTCAATAAGCTATCTTTTTGGAAGGTAAAAGCAATATAAGACAATTCCTTGAGAAGAATTTCCAGAAAACTCATATCTAAAATACTAAAACTTGCTCAGTGAAATTCATCAAGCAACTGGCTACAGAAAAATGCCATTTAAATTATGATTTACCATACAAAAATATTACTCTATTTTAATGTACATAACCAAAGAATAAATGAATAAGTTATTCTCATATTATTGATTTTGCTATGAGCAGAAAGACGTTTACCAATCTCATTAATTCTTAATCTGAAAACCTCTGAGAAGTACTTCATAGTTTTCAGAAGTAATTGGAAAAAAAAACAGAATATAAGCTCTTTTATGTCTTGTTCGTGTCTCATCTTTGCTTCCCAAGTGTGTTGCACTCAGTAGGTGCTTCACACAAGATTTAATACTGCATCAGAAGTTGAGCTAACACAAAAACTGGCATCTGTAGATATTTTCCAGAAAAAGTTAAAGGGCCAATAAAGGTCATGACATTTTGAAAACCTTTCAAGATGAAGGAATGTTTCTTAAGGGGAAAAAAAAAATTCTGTTGTATAATTGCTTCCAAAACGATCATCTTCTTCACAAGGAATTTTTTTATTCTTCTTCAAAACCCCCATTCCAAGTTCAATGAAAATTATATTTAAATGTTTCTAAGAAATTTCTCCTGGTTTTCATCAAAATAAAATTTCCCCACTAAGTCCATCAGTGGCATTCCAGGGAACGGACAGAGAAAAGATGCCATTATTATTCTCTACCAAACTCTTTTTCCAACGCCTAATTTGAAGTATTGGGTCTGAATATATTTGGCAACAACTCACAAAAAATGAAATCTGTTGGCTGAGAAGTAACGTTATCTATTCCAGCTTAACGACAAACACAAGAACATTTCTTTGTGTGGCTGCTATGGAGGAGGTATTTTGAGCAGCTGTAGCAGTGATTGAAATATGGAGGTCAAATTTATTCCACATTAGAGGACTCAGCATTTGTAATATTCAACCAACACACCATAATGAGCACTAGGTTTCCTGTTTGCAATTTCCCACAGTACCAATTAGCATCACTGCAGTGGTACTCTCACTGGACTATTTTGGGGCAATGTTAGAGACAGTCCTTGGGAAACATCTGCTGAATTTGAAACTCACTCCCTAAATCATACCACTTCTAATAATAATAATTCATAATGATGTATATTAATAATTAATCATCCCAGCACACACTTTTGAGCACTTATTAGATGTAGGCATTGTGATAAGCATGTTGCTTGTTACACAATTATTCCATGAATTAGTTACATTAATATCCTTATTTGAAGGATGCAGGACCTGAGGCTATACGGGTAAACTGACCTGTCATTTACAGAGATGGTCATGGTGATTCTTTGTGGCATAGCTGGGAATACAACGTAAGAGTTTCTGGTATTTATGGTCTATATACATGTGACTGTCTCACTTGTCCTGAGAGACCCCTTCTCTGAGCTTCTTTGGTATTTATGGGCAGACAGCTAACATGATGCTTAATCACAAACTGCTTATGATTTTATTTTTTTTTCCTCATCCAATATTTTCTCATATGAATCAGACTGGCCAATAAAGTCAGTTAGGCTTTCCTGTAAGATGTTATGAGAAAAGCTGAATGAAACTTTTGGTCAACCCAATATCCATCTATCTTTCTATATATATATATATATATTGGCTTCCCAGGTGGTGCAGTAGTAAAGAATCCACCTGCCAATACAGGGGATGCAAGAGTCACAAGTTCAGTCCTGGCTGGGAAGATACTCTGGAGAAGGAAATGGGAATTCACTCCAGTATTCTTACCTGGAGAATTCTGTGGACAGAGGAGCCTGGCATGGGGTCACAAAGAGTCAGACACAACTGAGCATGTGTGTATATATACAATATATATTATAATAAATATAATACATAACATAAGCAATATGCCAGATAAATACTACTGAAAACAACTGTTGCCGTTCTTAGGATATAGAGTAATAGCAGCAAGAGGAACAAGAGACAACTAAGTTTTAAGGATTATGACTTGATATCACCTACCATGTGCTTCATTATATAAACAATAATAAAAATTCATCATGTCTTTTGCTGTGCAGAACTCCATCTCCCTCCTAAATGCACTATTATTTCCTTTGGGGAAGCTATTTTCCCCTCAGTTGGCATTCTTTCCTAGTGAGAATTGTCCTCCTCCACACCTTCCACGGAGTCGGTTACCTGAGACTTTACATCTTCCCTGTGGCCCAGACAGTAAAGAGTCTGCCTGCAGTGTAGGAGATCGAGACTCAATCCCTGGGTCAGGAAGATCCCCTGAAGAAGGGAATGGCAACCCATTCCACTATTCTTGCCTGGAGAATTTCTTGGACAGAGGAGCCTGGTGGGCTACAGTCCAGTCCAGCTCAGCTCAGTTCAGTCTCTCAGTCGTGTCTGACTCTGCAACCCCACTGACTGCAGCATGCCAGGCTTCCCTGTCCATCACCTACTCCAGGGCTACAGTCCATGGGGTCGCAAAGAGTCACACACAACTGAGCGACTAACTCTTTCGCTTTCATACTTTACATCTCGAAGGTTCCTGCAAGCAGCCAGGAAGCCAGAATTGGCACAGCCTGTCCCTCCACTCCACAGTCCTTCAGAGGTCAGACTTAGGGGCTCCCATCTCCAAGCCTGCTGTTCCAATTTCTCAGTGACCTGCTGGAATGCTAACTTTTTAAGAACTCCCCCTTCTGTTTAAGTCAGTCACAGTGAAGCCTGAACTCCTGCTACGGCCATGCTAGTTGTGGGCATCAGGCTCTCCTTTTGACTCTTGTCGAGTCCTGAGTCACAGATGGACACAGATAGAGGATACCTCCTGACAGAGAAGGTGACCATGTCTCCTTGTCACAAGCTTGCTGCTAACTGGGGAAGTGGGAGAGAAAAAGAATCAGATGAGGCACAGTAAGAGTGCATCTTAAATTTCCTTATGAGCCCCCAATTTTTTTTTTTTTTTTTTTTTTACCCCACACACTCTCCGCCCAAATCAGTGAATCTGTTTTAGGATTTTCTTCATTTTTAAAGTGAGCCCCAAATTTTTAAAAGGTGTGTATGAATTAGAGAATTAGTTGGGAGTCAAAGATGTATTTTAAAGCAGTTGAGTTAGTCCCTGTCTAATTCTCACATGTGTTTTACAGATTTGAGCTTAGGAATCAGAGGATATATGCTCAAAATAAAGAACTGTCACTTATTCCAGGAGAGGAAATTGGAAAGTCTTACTACCATATGAATGCACTTCATAATCAATACAATCAGTGGCAGACCCATCTTTTATCTAACACCTTAGTAACCTTATTATTCATTATTGAATATAACTTGAAGTACTTGGAATAATGTGTTTGTACCAATTAAAGATAAGTAAATGTATATTCATGAAATATGTTGTTTTTTTAAAAAGAAGCGCTTATATTTCTTCAATATAATTATTCAAATAAGAAATACATTTTAACACAATACAAAATGAGCACACTTGTTTGTACTACAAATATCCCCCTGCAGACCAATAATGAATGTCTGTTACAAAGAGTTTCAAATGACTTTCATTGAAAACAACATTTTATTCTGAGATGCTTTAAATAGTCCCCTACTGATTGATCACAATTTCCGTTTCTCAGCAAACTTTAACTTGTTATAATAAAACATTTGACTCATGTGAAAGAATTTTAAACTACACATATATAAGATGTGAAAGAAGAAAGTGAAAAAGTTGGCTTAAAGCTTAACATTCAGAAAACTAAGATCATGGCATCAGATCCCATCATTTCATGGCAAATAAATGGGGAAACAGTGAAAACAGTGGCTGAGTTTATTTTTCTGGGCTCCAAAATCACTGCAGATGGTGACTGCAGCCATGAAATTAAAAGACACTTACTCCTTGGAAGGAAAGTTATGACCATATTAAACAGCAGAGACATTACTTTGTCAACAAAGGTCCATTTAGTCAAGGCTACGGTTTTTCCAGTGGTCATGTATGGATGTGAGAGTTGGACTATAAAGCAAGCTGAGTGCCGAAGAATTGATGCTTTTGAACTGTGGTGTTGGAGGAGACTCTTGAGTCCCTTGGACTGCAAAGAGATCCAACCAGTCCATCCTAAAGGAGATCAGATCTGAGTATTCATTGGAAGGACGGATGTTGAAGCTGAAACTCCAATACTTTGACCACCTGATTCAAAAAGCTGACTCATTGGAAAAGACCCTGATGCTGTGAAAGATTGAGGGCAGGAGGAGAAGGGGACGACAGAGGATAAGATGGTTGGATGGCATCACCGACTCAAAGGACATGGGTTTGGGTGGACCCCAGGAGTTGGTGATGGACAGGGAGGCCTGGTGTGCTGCAGTTCTTAGGGTTGCAAAGAGTTGGACACAACTGAGTGACTGAACTGAACTGATATAAGACGTTTCTGCTGGAGAGTGTAAAGAGAAATGTTAAATCAGATTTTGTCTAATGATCGCATATTCTGAATCAGCATGATCTCGGTTGAGATTTTTTTTTTCCTGAAAATTTATTAATTTTAAAATTTATTTTAGAAGTAAAAAAATCACATAGTTTACAAGAGTGATTGTTTTAATATTATTTAATATTGTACCTGCTCATAATCTGATACTACAGATTACTCAATAAGATAATTTGTAGGAAAGTTGAGTTAATCAGCCTTTAAAGAA
This sequence comes from Ovis canadensis, assembly GCF_042477335.2. Lineage (NCBI taxonomy): Eukaryota > Metazoa > Chordata > Mammalia > Artiodactyla > Bovidae > Ovis > Ovis canadensis. The sequence continues at coordinate 106,647,800 of NC_091251.1, forward strand.
GGCCAAAATATACTGCATATACTGAGAAAGTGCCACAGCTTCCCCAAAGCTGGTTAAATTCCAGGTGCTTGATGCAAGGTCACTATGATCACTGCAGCAACACACGTTTCTAAGGGATCATTTGATTTCACTAATGGTCATTTTTCAATGATTTATGTTTGAAACTAAATGATGTATCTTTATTCACAGAGGAACACTTTCTGCAAGCTATCAAGTGAATCCTCTATTTAACAGATATATATCTTTGAAAAGTGTACTATCATCCCTAGGAAAACACAAGAAATCAATTCAAGTCAATTATCATGTTGAGTAAGTATTTATTAAGGCTTATTTTGTACTGGTTACAATAGAGACTCAAAGATGCCAGGCTACTGTGCCCCTGTATTCAGTGAGTCTACTTTTTTTCTATTGAGAACCACACAGGCATTTAAATACCTTCAGTTCAGTTCAGCTCAGTCCAGTCACTCAGTTGTGTCCGACTGTTTATGACCCCATGAACCGCAGCACGTGAGGCCTCCCTATCCATCACCAACTCCTGGGGTTTACCCAAATTCATGTCCACTGAGTCAGTGATGCCATCCAGTCATCTCATCCTCTGTCATCCCTTTCTCCTGCCCTCAATCTTTCCCAGCATCAGGGTCTTTTCAAATGAGTCAGCTCTTCATATCAGGTGACCAAAGTATTGGAGTTTCAGCTTCAGCATCAGGCCTTCCAATGAACACCCAGGATTGATCTCCTTTAGGATGGACTGGCTGGATCTCCTTGCAGTCCAAGGGACTCTCAAGAGTCTTCTCCAACAGTGAGGTAATGAAGGGAATGGTTAATGTGAACTGGCAAGTTAAGATAAACTTCATGGATAAGGGACTCACGGAAGTATATTTTGAATGGGTAGAAATGCCATAAGAAAAGACCAAGTAAAAGAAGAAAAATCAATAAAGACACAAATGCATTAAAACACACACACACACACACACACACACACACACACACACACAACAACAACAACAATTTCTGCTTACCAGGGAGGCAACGCAGGTCAAAGATGACAAATGATGAGGTAGATGAGCTAATTTTAATAAAATAATTTTCTGTCACATAAAAACTAAAGTGTATACCTTAAAAAGCATTAACTTTTTTTATATGTAGAAGTTTAGAAAGGGAGAGTTCAATTTGCTCAAGATGTTTAAGGCAGAGCTTTTTAATCTAGTTGGTGAAACGGAGTGTTAAGGGTATCTGTGAACCCTCAAAACTGCAGGTAAAATTTATGTTTGAATTTTTCTACTTGGTCTGTGACTCCTCAAAACTGTAAATATTTCTGTAACATAGTCCAGAACCCATAAATGGGGAAATATTTTCCCAATTTCAGTAAATTAAATGTCTATCAAACTATTAGCTAAAATTAGAAATCTGAGACCAAATCTTGTCACTATGTTATAAATCATTATTTTATTTTCAAAATATGAAATCTTCATATGTCTCTCTCTACTAATGTTATTTGAAACTAAATCACCATTTTCTTATCTGGATTAATTCAATCATATCCTTAATAGCTTTATCTCTTAATTATCTCTTCTCCAGTGTAATCTTTAAGAATATAAATCAGCTCTAAGCTCTGTCTTTCTTAAAAATCAGTAAGCCCAGAGGTAAATCCACACACCTATGGTCACCTTATCTTTGACAAAGAAGACAAAAATATACAATGGAGAAAAGACCGTCTCTTTAACAAGTGGTGCTGGGCAAACTGGTCAACCACCTGTAAAAGAATGAAACTAGAACATTTTCTAACACCATACACAAAAATAAACTCAAAACTGATTAAGGATCTAAATGTAAGAGCAGAAACTATAAAACTCCTAGAAGAAAACATAGGCAAAACACTCTTTGACATAAATCACAGCAAGATCCTCTATGACCCATCTCCCAGAATAATGGAAATAAAAGCAAAACAAAGGGGACCTAATTAAACTTAAAAACTTAAGCACAATGAAGGAAACTATAAGCAACGTGAAAAGTCAGCCTTCAGAGTGTGAGAAAATAATAGCAAATGAAGCAACTGACAAAGAATTAATCTCAAATATACAAACAGTTCATAAATCTCAATATCAGAAAAATAAATAACCCAATCAAAAAATGGGCCAAAGAACTAAACAGACATTTCTCCAAAGAAGACATACAGATGGCTAACAAACACATGAAAAGATGCTCAGCATCACTCAGTTCAGTTCAGTTCAGTCCAGTTCAGTTGGTCAGTTGTGTCCGACTCTTTGTGACCCCATGGTTCGCAGCACACCAGGCCTCCCTGTCCATCACCGTCTCCCGGAGTTCACTCAGACTCACGTCCATTGAGTCCGTGATGCCATCCAGCCATCTCATCCTGTCGTCCCCTTCTCCTCCTGCCCCAAATCCCTCCCAGCATCAAAGTCTTTTCCAATGAGTCAACTGTTTGCATGGGGTGGCCAAAGTACTGGTGTTATAGCTTCAGCATCATTCCTTCCAAAGGACACCCAGGGTTGATCTCCTTCAGAATGGACTGGTTGGATCTCCTTGCAGTCCAAGGGACTCTCAAGTGTTTTCTCCAACACCACAGTTCAAAAGCATCAATTCTTCAGTGCTCAGCCTTCTTCACAGTTCAACTCTCACATCCATACATGACTACTGGAAAAACCATAGCCTTGAATAGATGGACCTTAGTCGGCAAAGTAATGTCTCTGGTTTTGAATATGCTATCTAGGATGGTCATAACTTTCCTTCCAAGGAGTAAGCGTCTTTTAATTTCATGGCTGCAGTCACCATCTGCAGTGATTTTGGAACCCAAAAAAATAAAGTCTGACACTGTTTCCACTGTTTCCCCATCTATTTCCCATAAAGTGATGGGACTGGATGCCATGATCTTCATTTTCTGAATGTTGAGCTTTAAGCCAACTTTTTCACTCTCCTCATTCACTTTCATCAAGAGGCTTTTTAGTTCCTCTTCACTTTCTGCCATAAGGGTTATGCAAATCAAGACCACAATGAGGTACCATCTCACACTGGTCAGAATGGCTGCTATCCAAAAATCTACAAGCAATAAATACTGGAGAGGGTGTGGAGAAAAGGGAACCCTATTACACTGTTGGTGGAAATATAAACTAGTATAGCCTCTATGGAGAACAGCGTGGAGATTCCTTAAAAAACTGGAAATAGAACTGCCATATGACCCAACAATCCCACTGCTGGGCATACACACGAAGGAAACCAGAATTGAAAGAGACACATGTACCCCAATATTCATTGCAGCACTGTTTACAGTAGCCAGGATATGGAAGCAACCTAGATGTCTATCAGCAGACAAATCAAGCTGTGGTACATATACACAAAGGAATATTATTCAGGTATTAAAAACAAAACAGATTTGAATCTATTATAATGAGGTGGATAGAAACAGAGCCTATTATACAGAGTGAAATAAGTCAGAAATAAAAACACCAATATAGTATATAAATGCATATATATGCAACTTAGTAAAGTAATAAACGCTAGTAAAGTTATGCTCAAAATTCTCCAAGCCGGGCTTCAGCAATACATGAACCGTGAACTTCCAGATGTTCAAGCTGGTTTTAGAAAAGGCAGAGGAACCAGAGATCAAATTGCCAACATCTGCTGGATCATCAAAAAAGCAAGGGAGTTCCAGAAAAACATCTATTTCTGTGTTATTGACTATGCCAAAGCCTTTGACTGTGTGGATCACAATCAACTGGGGAAAATTCTGAAAGAGATGGGAATACCAGACCACCTGACCTGCCTCTTGAGAAACCTATATGCAGGTCAGGAAAGAACAGTTAGAACTGGACATGAAACAACAGACTGCTTCCAAATAGGAAAAGGAGTACGTCAAGGCTGTATGTTGTCACCCTGCTTATATAACTTACATGCAGAGTACATCATGAGAAACGCTGGGCTGGAAGAAACACAAGCTGGAATCAAGATTGCCGGAGAAATATCAATAACCTCAGATATGCAGATGACACCACCCTTATGGCAGAAAGTGAAGAGGAACACAAAAGCCTCTTGATGAAAGTGAAAGAGTGGAGTGAAAAAGCTGGCTTCAAGCTCAACATTCAGAAAACAAAGATCATGGCATCTGTTCCCATCACTTCATGGGAAATAGATGGGGAAACAGTGGAAACAGTGTCAGACTTTATTTTTCGGGGTTCCAAAATCACTGCAGATGGTGACTGCAGCCATGAAATTAAAAGACGCTTACTCCTTGGAAGGAAAGTTATGACCAACCTAGATAGCATATTCAAAAGCAGAGGCATTACTTTGCCAACAAAGGTCCATCTAGTCAAGGCTATGGTTTTTCCAGTAGTCATGTATGGATGTGAGAGTTGGACTGTGAAAAAAGCTGAGCGCTGAAGAATTGATGCTTTTGAACTGTGTTGTTGGAGAAGACTCTTGAGAGTTCCTTGGACTGCAAGGAGATCCAACCAGTCCATCCTAAAAGAGATCAGATCTGAGTGTTCATTGGAAGGACAGATGTTGAAGCTGAAACTCCAATACTTTGGCCACCTGATGCAAAGAGCTGACTCTTTGGAACAGAGCCTGATGCTGGGGAAGATTGAGGGCAGGAGGAGAAGGGGACGACAGAGGATAAGATGGTTGGATGGCATCACTAACACAATGGACATGAGTCTGAGTGAACTCTGGGAGTTGGTTATGGACAGGGAGGCCTGGTGTGCTGCAATTCATGGGGTCGCAAAGAGTCAGACACAACTGAGCAGCTGAACTGAACTGAACTGATGGAACTTAGAAACATGGTAATGACGATCATATATGTGAGACAGCAAAAGGGACACAGATGTAAAGAACAGTATTTTGGACTCTGTAGGAGAAGGCAAGGTTGGGATGATTTGAGATAATAGCATTGAAACATGTATATTACCATATGTGAAATAGATATTGCCAGTCCAGGTTTGATGCATGAGACAGGGTGCTAAGTACTGGTATACTGGGATGACCCAGAGGGATGGGATGGGGAGGGAGGTGGAAGGGGATTCGGGATGGGGGAGGATACATGTACAGCCACGGCTGATTCATGTCAATGTACGGCAAAAACCAGCACAATATTGTAAAGTGATTAGCCTCCAATTAAAATAAACAAATTAATTAAAAAATAATTTACTGTTATTTTTCAAATTACAATATAACTCAAATTTTCCAAAAGGGACTACATACCAATCCTTAATCTCCCCACTCTACTCCTGTTTGTGTTCCACCTATGCTAATAATCTGAGTTTTCTTTCATTTTCCAAACACAGAAAGTTTATTATCAAAGTAGGGTCTTTGATACCTTCCTCCGTTAGCACTTTTCCTGGCTTTAATGTTACCTGCTCAGAGACTCTATCCTAAACCAATGTCTACATTGCCTTTTGTTACGAATCGGAGCACCTGGTTATTTACCTGTATATTATGTGTTATAGAGTCTTATATATATATATATATATATATATATACATATATATGTATATATATATATATTTATCTTTTGGCTGTACCACATGACAAGTGAAACCTTAATTCCCTGACCAGGGATCAAACCTGTTCCCCCTGCACCAGGCTTGTGGTTGTTTCACGTAAGGGTAGGGGCTAGGTAGGCCCAGGGCATTAGCTACACTGGGTCATATTTCCTTCATCATTGTTCACACATCTAGTGCAATGTCAGCCATCAGCTTGATGCTCAAGATGTGTACTTGAAACAATCAATTAGCTTGCCTTCCCCCATCTATAGGGAATAAACATTAGGAGACCACATCATCCACTCGTATTTCCTCAAAAAAGGCAAAATATTTCCTATTTGTAAGAGCTGAGCAGCCAGTTTTAGGCAAATAGTTACCAGAGGAGCACATGCATGCATGCTCTGTCACGTCCAGCTCTGCCACCTCATGGATGGTAGCCTGCCAGGTTCTTCTGTCCATAGAACTTTCCAGGCAAGAAGAGTGGAGTGCGTTGTCAGAAGAGCAAAGAAGGCTAAAATTCCTGGGATTTTCACCAATATGTGTGATAGATCAAATAAGAGGTGCCTCAGAATGTTCTTGACCTGATCCCTGAAATTCGTGAATTTGATGGTAAAAGAGATTTAGAAGATTTGGTTAACAGGAGGGACCTTGAGATGGGGAAATTATCCTGTATTATCATTAATATTCAGATGTGATCAAAAAGATCTTTAAACATGGAGGCAGAAAAGGACGGATGGAAATGTGACCTCAGATGAATGGCGAAAAGAGGCAGTGTTGCTGGATTTAAAGATTTAGAAAGAGGCAATGACTCACTAAAAGGTGGAAAAGGCAAGGAAATAAATTCTTTTCTAAAACCTTCAGAAAGGAACGCAGACTCCCACCACCACCATATCTTGATGTGAGTTGAATGAGACCTTCATCTGACTTCTACCCACCATAATTAAATGATTTAAAAAATGTATTTTTAAGCTGCTAAGGGTGTGATAAAGGCTTTCCTGGTGGCTCAGTGGTAAAGAATCCACACATTTAAAACTAGGAACATCATTTTGCTGACAAAGGTCCATATGGTCAAGCTATGGTTTTTCCAGTGGTCATGTATGGATGTGAAAGTTGGGCTGTAAGGAAAACTGAGTGCCAAATAATCCATGTTTTTGAACTGTGGTGCTGGAGAAGACTCTTGAGAGTCCCTTGGACTTCAAGGAGATCCAACTAGTCCATCCTAAAGGAAATCAGTCCTGAATATCCATTGGAAGGACTGATGCTGAAGCTGAAGGTCCAATACTTTGGCCACCTAATGCAAAGAGCTGACTCATTTGAAAAGACCCTGATGCTGGGATCGACTGAAGGCAAAAGGAGAAGGGGGTGGCACAGGATGAGATGGTTAGACAGCGTCATGGATTCAACAGACATGAATCTGAGAAAACTCCAGGATATAGTGCAGGAGAGAGGAGCCAGCCGTGCTATATTCATGGGGTCACAAAGGGTCGGACATGACTTAACCACTGAACAACAACAATGAAGTGTGTCATAGACTGCTACAGCAGCAGTTAAAAAAAAAGGCACCGCCTATAATTAAACGCATTCTGGATGGTCCTTTATTATTATATACAGCAGTTCCTGAAACTTTTCTCAGTCTCTCGGTGTAAAAGTGTCCAATAGGGCTTGCTGCTGCTCAGTGGCTTCAGTCGTGTCCGATTCTGTGGGACCCCAGAGACGCCAGCCCACCAGGCTCCCCCGTCCCTGGGATTCTCCAGGCAAGAACACTGGAGTGGGTTGCCATATCCTTCTCCAATGCATGAAAGGGAAAAATGAAAGGGAAGGTGCTCAGTCGCGTCTGACTTTTAGCGACCCCGTGGACTGCAGCCCACCAGGCTCCTCCGTCCATGGGATTTTCCAGGCAAGAGTCTTGCTTTTTTTTCGTTTTTAATAGTGTGACAGGTCACACCATGTTCACACTAGTGTCTCATTAGCTGATTTCTATTCATATGCCTACTTATAAGCAGTTAGCTTTCAGGTTAAATTACAACAGTTTAAAAGGGAGAGAGGCATCAGGTGAAATTCTGAGCACCTGTCCCTTTCAGAGACACTGTGCTTTCTCACCAGGCCACTCCCCTCAAGAGCGACACCTTCAGGGTTCCATCACAGCACTGTATATATTTTGTTAAAAATGAAACCTCTGGGTCTAAGGCAAAGAGAGGATATTGGCAATTAGTTTGCTTTATTTTCCTTACTTTGTTATTTAAAAAAAAAGTAATTTCTCTCCTTTGGTTTGTTAGGCTTGACAGAATAAACTTTAATGAAAAAAAAAATCATACCAAGTACTTCCTTACCTTTTCTTTCAAGAAGGAAATCTTATGACCTCTCTCAGAGATATTTCCTCCATAGTAAAAGAGCATAGAATATAGACCTCAATTTACTGTACTGAAAGAGATATTTCACTGAAGTTTCATCTCCAACCCCCCTTTCCTAAAGTTCTAAATTCTTGAGAGCACCTTTCCTTTCAAGACCTGCGAGCCATTCAACACAGCCAGTGAATCTGTGAAATTCTGTGGTCTGAATTAAAAGGGGCTTTGGGAAGCTTCTCAGCTAACCCCCAGAAGGGCTTCTAAAACTTTTTTCATTCAATTATACTGAGTGAGGTTGAGATGATTCTAAAGCCACAGCCTGGTATTTCTAAGCTTACATTTACCTTAAAAATTCATGAAAACTTACTTTTCTGCCAGTATACATGTGTGTCTACTTTGGTATATATTTATTATTATTTGTGTTTACCTCCATCCCATCCAAAACTTATGTTTAATAGCGTCTAAGAACACCCATTACATCTATCCTCCATTTCTTAATGTATTATTGAATTATTCAATTTGATAAATTTTCTTATAGTGATATGTGTCATGAACTCTCATAGGTAGCATGCACAAATGAGCCAATTGTGTAATAGCCCCAAAATGTAATCATAAGACAATCTGAAACATGCCACTGATGTTACAAAGGAAGAACCCTTTAGGGCTGAATCATTATCTTCACGGGGCTCAGATTTGAATGCAAATAATTTTCAGGAGAGCAGCATATAAATGTATATGGACACTATGTACAGTTCTATGCAAATTTTCAGGAGAGCAGCATATAAATGTATATGGATACTATGTACAGTTCTATGCAAAGCATAATGCATGTTACTATGGCTGCATTTTTCAGAATTAGCGATGGGATATAGATACAATTTGAACAGGATGTTGTGGAAGGAAAGGAGTACCTAGTGGTTTAGCGGAGTGGAGCTGGCCTTTCAGGCCTGTGAAAGTGAAGGAGCCATTTTAGTTAGACGGTTAAGCACCTGGGGATGTGTGCTCTCACACTTCTGCCTATATCAGAGCTCCCTGGAGGTTTTGTTCTTGGTTTCCATCCCCAGGATTTCTGATTCAGTAGATCTCAAGCAGGGCTGAAACTGTGCATTTCTAATGAGTGCTTAGGTGATGCTGATGTTGCTTTTCCAGAGACAACTTTTTGAGAACCACTGAGCTCTTAGAGGAACTGAGCAGACAAATTTGTCTGTTTCTTTCTTTTTCTTTTTTCTTTTTTTTTTTTTTGGTTTCAACTATGAATTTGAGAGCTCCCAGGAGGGAAAAACCAGATGTACTACTGACAGATATAATACTGCTTTTCTAATCAAAGGTATAGATTTGTGTCCTATTAAGTGGCATGAAATGACCCTTTAAGATACATGTAAGTATCAGTAACATGGACACAGGGTTAAAATAATAATAGGAAGGCTGTTTAATCACTTTTAAATAGTTATTTTAAACATTGTTGAAATAGTTTAATGTTTGATGCCTGTAACATTTCAAATTACTCTATGCATAAGTAAGGCACTCTCTTTCCTAGTCTTTTTCAGAAATGATAATAGCTATTTATTCTTTTAACAGTCTTGTTTAAATGATATATACTTTTGATGATACTTTAGTTATTTTGAATTCTTTGGAATACATATTTTATCAGCTTTCTCCTTTCACAAAGTCTGAATTGTCATGTGGAAAGTTTCTATTGTTTTTGGTCTTTTCAAAGATTATTTTCCAGGTGAAGTGGTTTTGCCCAAGAAATAACATATCTTAATTCCTTTCTTGTTCACTATTTTAAAAGTCAGTGGAGGAATATATTTCAAAGCTTTGGTTTCTCAGGATATACTGAATCGGCCAAAAAATTTCTTTGGGATTCTTTTTTCTGTAAGATGTTATGGAAAAACCCAAATGAACTTTTTGGCCAACCAAATACATCTCTTAAGTGTTAGCTACAAAATGTTAAGCTCTGATTTAAATCTTTTCCAGTATTTCGCCAGGACAGGACATTACATAGAGACAAAAGGTTCATCTTGAAGATTAGTTTATGATTGTCAGTTCTTCCTGTTTCCTAAAGCCTCTTTTTTTTTTAAATTGTTTACTTTATTTTGCTTTACAATACTGTATTGGTTTTGCCGTACATCAACATGAATATGCCACGGGTGTACACGTGTTCCCAATCCTGAACCCCCCTCCCACCTCCCTCCCCATACCATCTCTCTGGGTCCTCTTAAAGAGCTCACAAATGTGGCTCTGTTTACCTCACACCTTCAACGGAAGAGATTTCCATAAAGGTGCAGGCTCACTCCTCTGGGCATCTCTCAGGTAACTGGAAGAATGAAGTCCCTAAGGAAAAACTGTCCCAAGATCCTTAACCCACTCACAATGATCTGTCGTCAAACTGCCAGTAAAAGTTTGTTAGCAAAGAAGACATAGGAATGACGTATTGTGAAAAGGAAAGTAAGAAATACTGCCTTTTTCACTTTCCTATTCCTAGCCTTCAAACTTCAAAAGCAATACTAAAATGCAGTTATTAATTTTGATTTTACCTGGTACCTAGAAACAACCTAAAGCATATTTGGACTCAGAAAAGCTATGATAGAATATTAAAAGTTTATTTGATTTCATAGTCCTGGTATGTACATGTATAAGTAGTCCTGTACACTCAGATTTATGGGGTCAGGGACAAGAAACAATTTTGTAAATGTCAGCCTCCTCTGACTGTATTGATTTGGTTTCCCTAGGTAATTTTTGCTATCTTTCCTTTAATCGGTTTCCTTGTCAATATTTTATTACCAGAATAAATTAATTCTTTCATTTTTGTGAGTGATACTGCCATCTTGTTCCCAAACTTGGAGTTATTAACTGCATGCATATGTCTGGAAGCTGATATAGTCTCATCAGTTCAGTTCAGTTCAGTTCAGTTGCTCCATCGTGTCCGACTCTTTGAGACCCCATGAACTGCAGCACGCCAGGCCTCCCTGTCCATCACCATCTCCCGGAATTCACTCAGACTCACGTCCATCGAGTCAGTGATACCATCCAGCCATCTCATCCTCGGTCGTCCCCTTCTCCTCCTGCCCCCAATCCCTTCCAGCATCAGAGTCTTTTCCAATGAGTCAACTCTTCGCATGAGGTGGCCAAAGTACTGGAGTTTCAGCTTTAGCATCATTCCTTCCAAAGAAATCCCAGGGTTGATCTCCTTCAAAATGGACTGGTTGGATCTCCTTGCAATCCAAGGGACTCTCAAGAGTCTTCTCCAACACCACAGTTCAAAAGCATCAATTCTTCGGTGCTCAGCTTTCTTCACAGTCCAACTCTCACATCCATACATGACCACAGGAAAAACCATAGCCTTGACTAGACGGACCTTAGTCGGCAAAGTAATGTCTCTGCTTTTGAATATGCTATCTAGGTTGGTCATAACTTTTCTTCCGAGGAGTAAGCGTCTTTTAATTTCATGGCTGCAGTCACCATCTGCAGTGATTTTGGAGCCCTCAAAAATAAAGTCTGACACTGTTTCCACTGTTTTCCCATCTATTTCCCATGAACTGAAGGGACCAGATGCCATGATCTTTGTTTTCTGAATGTTGAGTCAAAGGCTTTGGCCTAGTCAATAAAGCAGAAATAGATGTTTTTCTGGAACTCTTTTGCCAAAACTTTTTTTTAGAACTAACACCCAAAAAGGATGTCCTTTTCATTATAGGGTACTGGAATGCAAAAGTAGGAAATCAAGAAACACCTGGAGTAACAGGCAGATTTGGCCTTGGAATGCGGAATGAAGCAGAGCAAAGACTAATAGAGTTTTGCCAAGAAAATGCACCGTTCATAGCAAACACCCTATTCCAACAACACAAGAGAAGACTCTATACATGGACATCACCAGATGGTCAACACTGAAATCAGATTGATTATATTCTTTGCAGCCAAAGATGGAGAAGCTCTATACAGTCAACAAAAACAAGACCAGGAGCTGACTGTGGCTCAGATTAGGAACTCCTTATTGCCAAATTTAGACTCAAATTGAAGAAAGTAGGGAAAACCACTAGACCATTCAGGTATGAGCTAAATCAAATCCCTTATGATTATACAGTGGAAGTGAGAAATAGATTTAAGGGCCTAGATCTGATAGATAGAGTGCCTGATGAACTATGGAATACAGTCATGTGCATCAATCTAATTACCCTGCCATTGATGACCGAATGATGTTGGCATAAGACTTTCTTCTGAGCACAGAAGTTCTTCATGTTTCTATCACAGATAATATTCTTTTATAAAGAGAAAGAGAGGAGATTTTAAAATATTTTATGTTTGGGGGCAGAGAATATACTATTTAGAATTGCTGTTGCATGACTGTGAGGTAGAACCAAGGAAGACATGTTGGGAACAGAGTGGAAGGTGACTAACACGTGTTTTCCTCTGATGATGCTCCCAAAACTCATTTTAGATAAAACCCAAATATATTCACAGCCATTTCCAAAACTTCTAATTTCTAGTTATTTTAGTTTTACATTTCAACTGAATTTCATGCAATTCTAAACTACTGGAGATTCAAAAAGTACATCCTATGTAGAATCTGTGGCTGTGAGGTTGACAACTAATCATATACATTCAAGGAGTTTATGCAGCTCAAATATCTGATCGTAGGTGTGCACAATGTAGAAATGATAGAGTAACAGAACAATTGGAGACCTGCTGTTAGACATGTGACCCTTAAGTCTCTGAGTAATTGTAGAAGGAAAGTGTAAGAGATAAATGAGAGAGATACCAAAATACATGCTTTGTTCCAGTACTTTATATAATCCAAATTAAAATAAGATGGCCTTAGTATAAGATTCAGCTTACCTATGTAATCTTGTTCTGATATGTTAAAACCACAGGTTTATTGCTCCCTGTCATTATATTGGTAAATACTAACTAGCTTTGTAACAATTTTCAGAAATTTTGTTATTAATATGCAGAGTGAGTAAAACTTTTTTCTCTATTAACTTCATTAATTTCTTTCAGCTTGTACTGAATTTTGGTGGGTAGTTCAATCTCAATGAGCACACTAAAGTCAGCCCCCTATAATTTATAATTTGTTGTTTGAAATCATCAGCCTGAATTCAGTCCTTTCTTTTGGTTAATATAAGATATAAAATGTGAATAACAAATCATACTAAAATGTTATTAGAGTTTTTCATGCTCTATTTTCTCACAGTAAATAAAAACAACCACAAGAGGAAGCATAAAAATAATGAAGTTCCTGTTATCTAACAACTACTGGTAAAATAGACTGTTCCTTTGAAGATATCAAAAGTGCCATTTATAGTTTTGTCTCAGTCTCAGTTGCTGAATGGTGATTATTCAGTATTCTGGGGAAAATATTTCTTGTATATCAGACTGTATTCTAGTTCATTGGCTATAGAAGCAGTGATTTTATCTAAGATATATGTGATTAATGATGTAATTTACTCAGACTACAGAGAAACAATCCAAAAGACAGAATAAAAATCAAGCTTTCAACCACAAATGATGTATGATGGTCTTCTGATTTGAATATGAAAGGTAACTCCCCATAAAATATTTATTTAAGGTCTCCCAGATTAACTGTTTTGATAGAAATGACTGATCTATTTTAATAAACTAGATCAATTCATCCTAACAACCAATTTTAATTGTTTTTTTAACTTTGATCATTAATTAAAGAATGATTTATATGACACAGCCAAGACATAGTCATAAAAACAAATGCATTCTTCACAAGTAAAGTTTTAAAATGCATCTAAGATGTAAAATAACATAAATCTGTTACCTACACTTTCTATATTGTATTTCATTAACTTTTGTGCTGGCTTTAATGTAAAATTCCAATGAGAATATGAAATTAATGATATCACACCTATTTTTAATTTTAGCCTTCAGGTTTTGTTTTCTACATTATAGATTGACAGTGAAAGTCGCTCAGTTGTGTCTGACTCTTTGCCAGTGTAAGTAAAAAGTTCCTCCTAGAGAAGGAACCATCAAAAGTATCTAAAACTTCTAGAAGAAGAGATTGGACAAGTTTTACACATCTTCCCACAAACAGTGAGGACCTAATAAAACAAATATGTAAGAGGTATTTTGATGTCAATCAAAATGATTTATTATCACAAACCTTTCTTTCAGATTGATAAGGCTGGATTTTAGTTTAGTTGCCATTTCTTCATAATTACCAATGTACCTAGACAGGAAACTGTCTATTCTGACAAAGAGTAGACAGCAGCGCTTTGTCAGCATGAGCACGGGGAGAACTGGCCAGATCACTGGACGCACACAAACCCTAATTCCCTGCAAAGTGGTTCAATAACACCACGCATTCAATACAGATTCAAGCATGAGTTTCCTCTAAAATTTCCCCTCCTGTCACAGACATTTGTAGCTGAATTCGATACCTGGATGTTACCACCATTCCAGAACATCAGTAAGTTCAGGATCAACAGCTGTAACCCTAGAACTGGCGATATTAATGCAAAACCTGGTGTCTGGAATTCCTTCTTTCAAAGATTCCCTCATCCGCACCTCAACCTTCCCTGCCCCAGACACTTGGCCTAAATTAAGTTCATATTATCCTGCTGCTGCTGCTAAGTCACTTCAGTCATGTCCGACTCTGTGCGACCCCGTAGACGGCAGCCCACCAGGCTCCCCCGTTCCTGAGATTCTCCAGGCTCTTCTATTTTTTAGATTTCTTCCACTGATGATAATGCATCACCAATTCCAGGAATGATGCCCTAAGTTCTAGTCCAAAGGACTGGACTTCTGAAATTCAGTGCTTACCAATGGTTGGCACTGAGCCTCTTAGCAAATTTCTCCTAACTGAATGGGCCGTTCAAAACAGGACCTGACTTTTAACAACTACCAAAACCTCGAGACAGTTATCTGAATTCAAATAACATATTTTATGCTCTACATGTTTCTCTTTTGACTTGTCTACTCTTTTGGTCCTCTGGTCTCTAGACGTCTATCACATCTTAGGGAATGGCTGTATTTCATTTACTTCTTTGAAAAAGATGACAGGGGAAGACTTAGATGTAAAAGCAAGAGTCTAGAGCTGAGAATATGTAACAGTATCAGTAAAAACTCAGGTGTTTTCTTATAGAAAGTTAAGCAAAATAATCTTTGTAGGCTTTTAATTATTTTCTAATTTATATATATCTATATATTTCTCACTTTCAAAAATTTAGAAAATTCTGGCTTGACTCTAAAACTAAGAGACGAAGGGGAAGGGAGTGAAATATAGTCTGTCTGTTTACATATAAGTAATGAAGACAAAGAACTAATAGCTTCCTTCAAGTGGAAGGTAAAACTTCTGGAAAAGAGATTGGACAAGCTATACACAAATACACCTACCTACAAAGAGTGACTGCCTTTCAAAGCTCCCCTCTTTCTTCCCTTCAGGTAAGATACCGTCTAAAAGATCAGTGTTTGCCTTTTGATGGTGAGAATCCCCTAAACATCTAATAAGAAATGACGTTATCAGAATATAAAAGTGCTATTTATTTGGTTTTATTATTTTTAAATAATTTAAAACACAATCATCTTTTCCTTCTGCTCATCTATTAGTTTCACTTTGTTGACAGCTAAATCAAAGACAAATATGAAATCAAATTATATTCTGGTTAAAAATGTAGCTTCAAATAAAATTCATGCCTGTGATGATTGACACTTAGTGGCATTTGGAGAAGAAATGAGCTATTTCCAGCTCATACTGATTAGGGAAAAATAATGGATACTAAATCAGCACACTAGCCCTAAATAAAATGGATTTCTCACATAGTCTCATTTTGAAAATAGTAATAAATGACTTTTCAAGTTTTATGATACACAGGATACTACCAATGATACATAGATTACAAGGGAAAGGGGAAAAGAAGAGATAATGGCCCCTTAGGTCAGTATCACACCAGACGAGTTTGTTAATAGGAGACTGACATTTATGAAACTATAAATTTAAAGAGATGGATATTCTGTAACTACAAGTTTCATTAAAGATTTATCTTTGAAGTTTATCAATTGATGTTGGATGTCATCCTACATATATATTTGGGGGGGAGGCTCCAAAATCACTGCAGATGGTGACTGCAGCCATGAAATTAAAATACTCTTTCTTGCTCCTTGGAATAAAGCAATGACAAACTTAGACAGTATGTTAAAAGGCAGAGATATCACTTTGCTGACAAATGTCTGTATGTCAAAGCTACGGTTTTTCCAGTAGTCATGTACAGATGTGAGTTTTGGACCATAAACAAAGCTGAGCACCAAAGAATTGATGCTTTCGAACTATGGGTGCTGGAGAAGATTCTTGAGAGTCCCTTGAACAGCAAGGAGACCAAACCAGTTAATCCTAAAGGAAGTCAACCCTGAATGTTCATTGGAATGGATGATACTGAAGCTGAATCTCCAATTAATACTTTGGCCACCTGATGTGAAGAGTCAACTCACTGGAAAAGGTGCTGATGCTGGGAAAGACTGAAGGCAGGAGGAGAAGGGGATGACAGAGTATGAGATGGCTGAATGGCATCACTGACTCAAGGGACATGAGTTTGAGTGAACTCTGGGAGATCATGAAGAACAGGAAAGGCTAGCCTGCTGCAGTCCAAGTCCAGAGAGCCATACACAACTTAGCAACTGAACAACAAAGGCGATGACCAGTCCATACTAGACAAGAAGGATGGTGAGGGGAAAAGAGGCTTGCACACTGCTGTCAGGACAAGCTAAGCACCAGACGGACTAGACACCAGGAGAAAGGGGAGAGTGTTACAGTGACAGATGTTTCTACTCTAGTTGACTGAAATAATACAGCTGCCTTTAATCAGAACAGAAAACCCCATGGAAATTGTAACTGGAACAGAAACTTAATTCCATTTTTAAGAAATCTGTCAGCAGAAGTATCTACAGTCAAGAGAAGAGAGAGAATATTTTTAGATATGGGATTTTTCCCATATTTGGGAAATTTGATGGGATTCATTCAAAATTGTATAGGACAACCTTTTGTGTTTCCCTTTACCGTTTCACAAATACTACACTCATAGCTCATCTGACACCAGAGTCACGGGTTAATTCCCACAGCAGTAGGTGTTGGATACAAGCTGAGTAACCATGCAATTCTGGCCCTATCTACCTGGATTTAGCATGAGATCCCCACAAATTAAGTG
Source organism: Ovis canadensis (assembly GCF_042477335.2). Lineage (NCBI taxonomy): Eukaryota > Metazoa > Chordata > Mammalia > Artiodactyla > Bovidae > Ovis > Ovis canadensis. The sequence continues at coordinate 106,664,801 of NC_091251.1, forward strand.
TTCGATCTCAGAAGACTGCCCTTCTGGATGACAATTGCTAGTAACACGTTGTTGCCACTACTTCTGAACAACCAACTATGAACTGGGGTTCCCACAACTTCCCAGTTTTCCATAATGTACCAGTACATTTGGCAGAACTCAGTGAAATACTTACTTACATTAATTTATCATATAATAAAGACGGCTTCCTTGGTGACTCAGACAGTAAAGAATCTGCCTGCAATGCAAAAAGACTCAGGTTTGATCCCTGGGTTGGGAAGATCCCCTGGAGATGGGAATGGCTACCCACTCCAGTATTCTTGCCTGGAGAATCCCATGGACAGAGCCTGGAGGCCTACAGTGTATGGGGTTTCAGAGTTGGACATTATTGCACAACTAACACACAAAGATATAATAAAAAATATGATAAAAGATACAGATGAACAGCAGAGGAAAAGATACACAGAGCAAGGTCCCTAGGGAGTTGAGAGTAACACCCTCCCAGCACCAACCGGGAAACATTATGGAGGCATAAGTCATCATTAACTCAGTCTCCAGCGCCTCTCCCGCTACTGGAAGATGAGGGTGGGGCTGAAAATATCATGTGTCTAATCTTGACTTGGTCTGATGACCATTCCGCATCCTGAATCTATCCAGGAGCCTACCCAGAGCTGTCTCATTACAGCAAAAGCCATTCTCATCACCTGAGAAATCCCAAGGAATTTAGGATCTCTGTGTCAGGAACTCAAGTCAAGGACTAAATTTTAGAATAAAAGATGCTCCAAATGCTCTTGCTGCTGCTGCTAAGTCACTTCAGTCGTGTCCAACTCTGTGTGAATCCATCGACAGCAGCCCACCAGGCTCCCCCGTCCCTGGGATTCTCCAGGCAAGAACACTGGAGTGGGTTGCCAGTTCCTTCTCCAATGCATGAAAGTGAAAAGTGAAAGTAAAGTCACTCAGTCATGTCCAACTCTTCGCAACCCCATGGACTGCAGCCTACCAGGCTCCTCTGTCCATGGGATTTTCCAGGCAAGAGTACTGGAGTGGGTTGCCATTGCCTTCTCCACCAAATGCTCTTACCACTTAGGAAATTGCAAGAGTTTTAGGATCCTTGTTCTAGGATATTTTTCTATTATTTTATAATTATCTATTAATATTTTTTTCTTAAAATGAAGATATTTTGATTAGAAGACTAGAGAAAAAGAAATTCTGAATTCCTAATAGGATCAGGGAAACGTATTATCCATTTGTCCTACAGAGAGGACCTGGTTATGTTAATTGATCTTTTTATCGACAGACTTAAAGTAAATACATCATTTATCTAATGGTTGATTGATGACTTTGCCTTCCAAATCGAAAAGAAATATTTCTCACATTCCAAAGCACTCCCATCTCCGATTTAAAGCATAAAGTGTACTTAATTTTTTACCAATGTGCCAAATGGGGCTTATCAGAACTGGACTTTTGGGATCCATGCCACGGGGCCCTCTTATAAGTGAAAAAGCTTTATAATGAGGTACTTCTGCTGCTGTTGCTGCCAGGAATATGTTCTTCAGTGAGGACTAAGCAGACAGGCATTATGCCAAATTTCACACCACTTCAAATCATATTTGGACTAACCTTTAGGGATGGAATTGATTTTCTGTAACAAAGTTTTACCACCACTGAGAATATTCAAAAGAAAACACCATAAGCAATTCTAAAAAAGGACATTCCTGAACTGCTTTGTGTGATGACAACCTGATTGGAATAAATATAGAGTCTCCCATGGTGACTATTTTGAAGGATCAAATATTCCTTGGACAAAGAATTTCCAATACTTCGCATAAAAAGTTTATTTTATGATTTTATTTTTATATATGTGCATGTAAACGCAAAGCTTCTGGGACACACACAAGCTCACACACCCGTGAAGACACACTGTTCTATTTGGCAGATATCATATTATTTTTTCAAATGTTTTTAAGACTAAAACACATCTTTCCCAGTATGCGACCCCATGTGAATTTTAAAGAGTACAAAGTCCAACTTTGATTCATTTACACTTTTACTCAGCAAAATGTCATGCCATGAGAGACGACCGATGTGCAAAAGACAGCTGGGTATTTCTCTGTTCTCTGGCTTCTCAGACACAGAACAACAACCTTAGCTAATTATAAACAAAACTATCTCCTTGTAAAATTTAGATCAATTCAAAGCTGAGGCGGGGAAATGTTCTTTTCAGTGTGCTCTATGTTGAGAGGGGGAAAAAAAAAACAAACAAACTAGGGAATATCAGAACTGAAGAGTCATTTAGGTTCATACCCTTAACTGTCAGATGAAATAAGCAAGAAAACCAGGCAACAGGAAGATAGAGGGCTTTAGGCTTTTCAGCTTTGGGTCAGAACTAAAGGTGAGTCCTCTGCTGCAAAATCCAGTTCTTTTACTAGATAATAATGACCTTTCAAAGGAGTCTGTTTCTTTACATGAACAAATACACACCTATATAGGACATGATGAGCTTGTGCACATATATATGTGTATATATATATATGAGTGTGGGCTTCCCTGGTGGCTCAGTAGTAAAAAATCCACCTGCCAGTTCATGAGACATGGGTTCAGTCCCTGAATCGAGAAGACCTCCGGAAGAAGGAAACAGCAACCCACTGCAGTATTCTTTCTTGTCTGGGAAATCCCATGGGCAGAGCAGCCTCGTGGGCTACAGTCCATGAGGTTGCAAAGAGTCGAACCTGTTGTACGCTTATGTGTGTGTGTATAGATAGATAAATAGACATATTCACAGATGGACTAGCTTTTAAGGGTGAAACTGATTTTCTGGAACCAAGTATTACCACCTCTGAGACTATTCAAAAGAAAATGCTCTAGGCCTTGTGAGCAATATCCTATATACTTATAATTTATATAATGTTCTTATGATTCATATGATGTTAATCTAATTCATGTAATATTAGCATTTCATATGTATGAATATAAAATAAACTTTGAAAATAATATTCTTTGGATTTTTGCTCAAATATTATTAAAATTCAAATCTTAATGGGCTACGTCCTAAGCCAAAAAGGTTTTATGAGGGAGCAGGAGGCAAGTGTATATGTGAAATTTTAAATGGTATAGCTATAATTTTTCTTTCAAAAAAGTATAAAATGTGGCACTTTGGTCAACATTAGTGTTTTTGTCTTGAATGACTGTCTTTACCTCTCTATACAATTATCTACATAGGCGAATGACTTGTTTATAGATCAAGCCTAAGATTAATGCTAAAGACTACCTAAATATTAACAGATTTATAATCTAAATTTGTTTCACTTCCAAGCACAATGATTTTCCAATTTTTATTGCAATCTCATTTTTTTTAACTGAGGTCATTGTTATCTGTCTATGGAAATGAACATGCTTGAATTCCTTGGATAGGTAAGAATACGGTCTCTCAGGGAGACAAGGCATCAGCCATCAGTTCAGTCGCTCAGTCGTGTCCGACTCTTTGCGACCCCATGAATCGCAGCATGCCAGGCCTCCCTGTCCATCACCATCTCCCGGAGTTCACTCAGACTCACATCGATTGAGTCCATGATGCCATCCAACCATCTCATGCTGGGTCGTCCAGCCTTCTGCCCCCAATCCCTCCCAGCATCAGAGTCTTTTCCAATGAGTCAACTCTTCTCATGAGGTGTCCGAAGTACTGGAGCTTCAGCCTTAGCATCATTCCTTCCAAAGAAATCCCAGGGTTGATCTCCTTCAGAATGGACTGGTTGGATCTCCTTGCAGTCCAAGGGACTCTTAAGAGTCTTCTCCAACACCACAGTTCAAATGCATCAATTCTTTGGCGCTCAGCCTTCTTCACAGTCCAACTCTCACATCCATACATGACCACAGGAAAAACCATAGCCTTGACTAGACGGAACTTAGTCGGCAAAGTAATGTCTCTGCTTTTCAATATGCTGTCTAGGTTGGTCATAACTTTCCTTCCAAGGAGTAAGCGTCTTTTAATTTCATGGCTGTAGTCACCAACTGCAGTGATTTTGGAGCCCCAAAAAATAAAGTCTGACACTGTTTCTACTGTTTCCTCATCTATTTCCCATGAAGTGAAGGGACCAGATGCCATGATCTTCGTTTTCTGAATGTTGAGCTTTAAGCCAACTTTTTTACTCTCCTCTTTCACTTTCATCAAGAGGCTTTTTAGCTCCTCTTCACTTTCTGCCATAAGGGTGGTATCATCTGCATATCCGAGGTTATTGATATTTCTCCCGGCAATCTTGATTCCAGCTTGTGTTTCTTCCAGCCCAGCGTTTCTCATGATGTACTCTGCATAGAAGTTAAATAAGCAGGGTGTTAATATATAGCCTTGATGTACTCCTTTTCCTATTTGGAACCAGTCTGTTGTTCCATGTCCAGTTCTAACTGTTGCTTCCTGACCTGCATACAGATTTCTCAAGAGGCAGGTTAGGTGGTCTGGTATTCCAATCTCTTTCAGAATTTTCCACAGTTGATTGTGATCCACACAGTCAAAGGCTTTGGCATAGTCAATAACACAGAAATAGATGTTTTTCTGGAACTCTCTTGCTTTTTCCATGATCCAACGGATGTTTGCAATTTGATCTCTGGTTCCTCTGCCTTTTCTAAAACCAGCTTGAACATCAGGAAGTTCACGGTTCACGTATTGCTGAAATCTAGCTTGGAGAATTTTGAGCGTTACTTTACTAGCATGTGAGATGAGTGCAATTTCGTGGTAGTTTGAGCGTTCTTTGGCATGGCCTTTCTTTGGAATTGGAATGAAAGCTGACCTTTTCCAGTCCTGTGGCCACTGCTGAGTTTTCCAAATGTGCTTGCATATAAAAGCATATAGCTTATCAGTGAAAGAATCCCCAGCAGTTTCTCTTCTGATCATCAGTGGATTAGGACACTCATGCTCTCTCCCCCTCTCCCTAAAACAGAGACTGTAGGAACAGTTCTCACTGAGTCTGTCTATGAGAAAGGCAGAGAGAGCGCCCTCTGAAGTCTTTCCTGGCTTTGGCGTTTCTAGTTTAGTAAAATATGATTTTGAAACTTCACTTGGTAATTTATTACTAATTAAGAGCACGGGTTTTAGAGTGAAGTTGAGCGTGCTTCAAATTCTGGCTTTCGACTTATTAGCTAAATAATACGTTTTGATTCAGTGCTAGACGTCGTGCTAGACTCTGAAGGTACAAAGACACGCACACTGACCACACAGCAGCCTTCCTTCCAGAGCTTCCGCCCAGTGGAAGCGTGCCCCTAAGATGTCACAGAAATTATTGTAAAATTACAATTCGGATGAATGTGACAGAAGAGAGCTATTCATGGAACAGGGACGTATAATGCAGGGAGGATGGGTTCATTAGCAATGAGCTGAGACATGGTACTCAAACAGGAGTTACCCAATAAAGGAGAGAAAATACTATCACGCTTTAGGTAACAACCACAACGGCCCCAAAGTACAAAGAGCACTTGCTGGTGCATGAGCAGAAAGGAAACCAAGGTGCCTGAGGTAGCAGGCATGCTTTCATGTAAAACACACACATTTTCAAACAGAACAGATTCACACATGATAACTGTTTTCTCTGCAATGTACTTTATTTAAAAAATTTAAAGATCATAAATATCTTTCATGTTCATTCATAAATAATTATATTATCTACATCATTCATTTTAATCATTGTCTTGGGTTCCATTATGTTTAGCACCATAATTTAACTACTCTAATATTTATAAAAATGTAAGGTATTTTCTATTTTCAAAATGACAATAATGCATCAGTGAATGTTCCTACACCTATATTTTAGTTCAATTGTGTTGATATTTCATTAAGATTGCTTCAGACTCTTGCTTGTAATTATACTCTGTACACAGACAAAATTGCCTGTGCCCTCCTGGGAATTTTGGTTTAATGAGAGGCAAATAGTCACATGAATAAGTTCATAATTAAAATATTGGTAAACATTCTGAAGGGAAGTAAAGCATTCTATGCAGCTGGGGTACCTGATATCAACAGGCACAACAGATCAAGAATGGCCTCTTCTATGCTGAAACACAACAATAGAAGTTAGGTGTGTGAGACTGGGATATGTGAGAATTCAGAGAAGGGAGGAAGATCGTCTTCTCCATACAAACGGTGGCTGAAGACTTGAACAGGAGGTTGATGGGTTTGAGGAATATGTATATCTGGACCATTCGCTAACGAGAATGCCAGGAAACCAAAAGGAGAGGAGTAGTGCTTAGCTATGTGAAACCTTATGATGGTACCTTATTCTTTGTGCAACGCAATTATCAGTCCTGTTTTATCTTTTTCTTGCCTCTTTGGAAGAAAGTTGACTCACTGGGCAACTGTCTTGTAAGTACTCTGCATCCTTTCCACATTCACACTTTTTTAAAGCCACCCACTTACAAAGACCACACAGTGACAGTGAAGTCGCTCAGTCGTGTCCGACTCTTTGCGACCCCATAGACTGTAGCCTACCAGGCTCCTCTGTCCATGGGATTTTCCAGGCAATAGTACTGGATTGGGTTGCCATTTCCTTCTCCAGGGGATCTTCCCAACCCAGAGCTCGAACTTTGGTCTCCTGCATTGTAGACAGACCCTTTACCGTCTGAGCCACCAGAGAAGTACAAAGACCACAGGCTACACAAAATAAGTAGAAACAGTGGGGTAAAAAAAAAAAGGAAACAGTGACAGACTATTTTTTTGAGCTCCAAAATCACTGCAGATAGTGACTGAAGCCATAAAATCAAAAGACGCTTGCACCTTGGAAAAAAAGTTATGACCAATCTACACAGCATATTAAAAAGCAGAGACATTACTTTGCCAACAAAGCTAGTCAAAGCTATGGTTTTTCCAGTAGTCATGTATGGATTTGAGAGTTGGACTATAAAGAAAGCTGAGCATCAAAGAATTGATGCTTTTGAACTGTGATGTTGGAGAAGACTAATGAGAGCCCCTTGGACTGCAAGGAGATCCAAACAGTCCATCCTAAAGGAAATCAGTCCTGAATATTCACTGGAAGGATTGATGTTGAAGCTGAAACTCCAATACTTTGTCCACCTGATGTGAAGAACTGACTCATTTGAAAAGACTCTGTTCCTGGGAAGGACTGAACGCAGGAGGAGAAGGGGATGACAGAGGTGGTTTGGATGGCATCACTGACTCAATGGACATGAGTCTGAGTAGACTCTAGGAGTTGGCAATGAACAAGGAGGCCAGGAAACCCAGGTTCGATCCTGGCTTGGGAAGATCCCCTGGAGGAGGAAATGGCAACCCACTCTGTTATTCTTGCTAGGAGAATCCGAAGGACAGAGGAGCCTGGTGGGCTACAGTACCAAGGGTGGCAAGCACAAACAGAGGAACAGGAAAAGGTGAGGGATCAAAAGAACCAGCAGAGAGTTAAAACAAAGTGATCCACAGGCCCTCCCAAGAATGTAATAATGATAAAATATATTAGTAAAATTCTGAATAGTTTATAAATAGCTTAATCCAGGCAGGCCAGATTATTCTTCTGTAAAATAGGGATAATAAAACTGGGATCAGTATATGGGAAAAGCACCCAACCCTGTGTCTGCTACACAAGAGATTCTCGAGAATCGAATGCTACGATGACAGGGATTGCATTTAGTGGCAATAGCTGTAGTAATAGTAATAAAGTGCAACCCACTCCAGTTTTCTTGCCTGGGAAATCCCATGAACAGAGGAGCCTGGTGGACTCCAGTCCATGGAGTCACAAAAAGAACTGGACACAACTGAGCGACTAAACAACAACAATAATGAAATATGTTCAAATATCTGTCTAACTTGTTCTTCTAGAGAGACCTTTGGTGTACATATTTGTTTTCAGTTTGTATGCTAAATGAAGTGGTTTGGACAAAAGTCATAAATTTAAAAATTATAAATTCGGCTTATAAATCACTTGCTGTTGTTCAGTCGCTCAGAGTCTCTGACTCTTTGCAACTCCATGGACTACAGCACACCAGGCTTCCCTGTCCTTCACTATCTCCCAGAGCTTGCTCAAACTCGTGTCCATTGAGCTGATGATGCCACCCAACCATCTCATCCTCTGGAGGAGAAGGGGACGATGCATTATTGTCATTTTAAAAATAGAAAATACCTTAAATTTTTATAAATATTAGAGTAGTTAAATTATGGTGCTAAACGTAATGGAGGAAGTAGGGACAAAATGTACCCAAGAAAATGCTTCTTAGAAGAAAAATAATCCTCTGTTCGCTTCCATGTTCTGTATGTGAACAAGCATATATACGATGCATTAAGATTTAGTTCCAACTCTTTTCCCTGCTATTAGGCTCACAGGTGTGACATTTAAATTATATTCTGCCTTTCTGGAATTATCCAGAGAAATCATTTAACTATTTTACACCACAGTTCAGGAGCTAAACCTTTTCATCTCAAACAACAATTTAGAGAGAAAACCCAACAAATACATATAATGCTGTGATGTAGTCTATATTTACTGAAATGTAATATTAGCTTAATTCTGGTCTTTTTTTGCAGTTTAAATGTGTACATTTATGTTTCTAATGCATATATTTTCTTAATATGTCATTTAAGAAAATAAAATGATAGTACTCACATATACATCACAGAAAAAAGCCAAATAAAGAAAATTTGGACCTTTGGGATTTTTTCCTTTCCTTTTGACCTGGTTTGCAGGTGTGCTGTGGTATTCAAATTCTTGTGGTCTTGGCATGTCTTCAGAGCATAGAGAATTACTATTCTGTGAAACTGGAAGTGCAAAATGTAATTAACATTCTTGTTTTACAGTATTAGTGATAGCTGAGAATTTATGATTTTTATTTTAGGTGTGAAATTATACTTTAAAATAGTTTTAAGATAAAGCTGTGCAAAGAAATCTCTAGTTCCTAATTGCTATAAGAGATGTTCTTAATACTTTACATAGTATTAAGAATGTCTTTCTCTTTGTTTACGATCTAAACCATAAATATCTTTTCCCCTTCCTGGTTTCATACAACTACAGATGTATGAGAAAAATAAAAACCACTAAAAATATGAGAGAGGTGAGTAAATGCTCAAATCTTCAAATGATGAAAAGAAATAACTGGTCAACTTTCTCTGCCTCTATGTGTTTTGCAATACCACGATATTCAAAAGTATTTCAAGAGAGACTTAATTGTCCACTTGTTTATTAGGACATTTAAAAGTTTATTAGCCAAGAATGCACATTTCTTGTGGATTTATTTTTTATTGACACCAGAAATATTTCTGAAAATAGAGTGTTGTTTCACATAAATCTCAACAGAATTTTGCAGATAAAGTCAGAGAGAGAGAGACTTGGTGGGGAAGAAGAGGAGAGGAGAGGAAAACGAGGTCACACACTAAACATCATTTGAGAATTAAGTACATCTCGTAGCACAAACTGAAAGTGGTGAAAGATGAGAATGCAGTTCTGCAGAAATGATAGAAATTTCCACCTGCTACACACTTTTAGCATTTGAGCATGGTGAGAGTAAACCAAGGAAGAAATTACAAGGGGAAACTAAACTGAAATCGCACCTATTCTCTTTAATTTAGGATACACCTTTTGGTGTTAATCTGGACAGAGATCCCTGTCTTTTGGAGTAAAAATCATTGCTGGTTCTCTTTCAGGGACTTTTGAAGATCACGTGTCAAATAACAGATGGAAACAAGGAGTCTCTGTTTTCAGCAAACTTTCAGCAAAGTCTCAGTACCAGGGAATGGAAAAGTATTTCTGCTGACCATTTCTTTCAATACGCTTGAACAACAAGTCGATCATCTGATTTTCTCAGGCAGAAGTCAAGGCATTACTCATGGGTGGAAGCTTGTGAGTCACAGGCTCAGGGTGTAGAAGCAACACAAAAAGGAGAAAGAGGTGCTGGACAAAGATCAGGGTGAAAGGAGCTGAGGCAAAAGAAGAACAGAACCCTTCTACCAAGAAATTAGGAATATCTGAAGGGTCATCCAGGCAAGAAGATAGAACACATCTGACAGGTATCTCAGAAAGCAACCACGAGATTCCAGCTAAAGAGTGCAGAATGTAGAGGAAACAAGGGCTTAAAATAAAGCCAATGGGAAATGCATATACTAAAAAAAAAAAGAAAGAAAAAAGAAAACTATGTTTTTGGAGGACTACATCGTTTTTTGAAATGAGTCCAAAAAGATGATATAGCATAAGATTGATAATTTGTGTCATCCACCTTTCTTGCCCCTGAAAACCTGAGAATGCTTGCAAATTGTAACTTATAAATAGTGGCAACTTGGTGCATGATGCAGAGAACCCAAATCTGGTGCTTGGTGGCCGCCTACAAGCGTGGGCAGGGGTGGGAGGAGCAATGGTGGTCCAAGAAGGAGGAAACACATGTGTGCCTGAGGGTGATTCATGCTGATGTACTGCAGAAACCAATACAATATTGTAAATCAATTATCCTCCAATTAAAAATACATTTTTAAAAATGTTGCTATTTTTATATGAGTGTTTTCATCACCATCATCATGGATATAATTACATTGAGTCCTTATTATTTTGAAATGCTTTCTAAATCATGATATACCTATAATGAAATGCATTCACTAATCTGGTATTAACTGTATATTGAAAGTGAAACTAAATTTCTTGGTCCTCTGCACAGTATTAATATTTCCATTGTAATCTGCTAACATCTTCAGGCTGGGACATTTTAGAGCAGACTGTTCAGGAAGAAGAGTGAGAGGCCAATTCAACTCAGGGCTTGGCTTCAAAATCAGGCCATTATATGAGATTTGGAAATTAATAAACAAAACCTTCTGAATGGAGAAGTTGAGGTGGGGTTGGAGGTGAGGGGGAAGAGAAAAGAGCACCATGCATAATTTGGCTGCCTAAGCAGCTAGGCACAAAACACGGGAGAAATTTGCTAGCACATGGACAGCAAAATCTAGCAATATTTGAGAGATACACATAGCCCTGCTGAATTGTCAGTCCTTTCATTATGCATTAAAGGGACACTGAAGTTTAAAACTACAACGGTGTATTTGTATGCCACATTTATCACTTGATCACACTCTATATTAACGTTCTACGATCTGGACAACTAAAAAGGAAATTTTTTTTCTTAGTTTTCACTTTACTTCAAATAATTTTTAAGAGGCAGTACTTAACCAAGACCAGCTGTATCCTCAAGTCCCAATCATTATTATGAAATCATTTCTAAGAGTGCTTTGATTACTTTAATGTGGTTTAATTTTGAACATTCTAGTAAAACCTTATATAGCACACAAATGGAAAAGCCTTGTCAGTCTTAAAAAAGTCTTTAGAGCACATTTTTTTCCTTTCTTTCCTTGTTCATTCATATTGAAGTTCCTGAATTCATTTAGGGCATTTTCCAGAAAATAACTTTTTTTGAGGTCTCTATGCACATAAAACATGCAATCAGATGTCTTTTATTCAGCAAATTCATGTTAAGCATACTCTTTTAAGCTGGAACCATCTGATAATGGTAGAAGGGTATAAAATAAAATATTCTCTTTTTTAATTGTAAGGGGATTTGGAAAGTGGGGGAGTCATCTTATGATCCATCCACGTCTATCAGAGATCCATACTTTCTGACATACTTAGTGTCAATTGACAAAAAAAAAAAAAAAAAGAAATTATCTTTGTTTGTCCTTAAATACATGGGAAGAAAGGACAGCATGATATAGTAAAAGGATGTACATTTGAAGCTAGGTTGGGGCCTAATCAATAAGGGTTGATTCTACAGTGTGGGAAAGTTAATTATCTGATCTGTAATTTCTTCCTCTATAAAATGGGGATAACTTCAACATTTAGAGGTGATTCTACTATTAGAAAGTGTGTAAGTAATAACAATATATTAGTATTTGTGATTCATTGGGCAGATAGTGATGAATATCATCTGGATAAGAAAGCTAAAACTCAGAAAATAAAATTCCAATAAAAGGAACATGTAATTGTATTATCAAATAATCCCTTTAAATAGTGCTTTATTTCAGACTAAACAAGCTTGTATCGTCTGATTCACTCATAACTGATCCTGAACTATCCAGGATTGCATGCTAGCTTCATCAAAGTCATCATTTCTTCTTGAGAACTCACTAAGCACATTTTATTTTTTTCACAAGGTATGTTAGTCACAGTTTCTGCAAGTTCACAGCCCTCTCAGTCACTCTCTTGAGTATAACCCCATTAAAGGGACAATGTGGACCACCAGATGAAAGGCACCACCTGTGGACCACCACGGAAAGAGAAATAAATTTCTGGTCAGTGAGTGAACAGTTACTGCCTGCCACAGCAGAATCTCCTCATAACAGAAGTGTGATCTTGTGATATAGTTAGAAATATGTATTTGGTCTTTGTTCCCAGTTCCTGGCACAGAGTGTCAAAACTCCTGATGATAGGGGTGAGAGGAATGATTTTTTTTTAATTTTTAAACTCATAATAAGCCTCTCAATTATACATATAAGCCTTTCAATTGAATAAGCCTTTCAATTATACATAAACTTATGCTAAAAGGTGACTCTTGATAACTTCAAGACGGGGGCTGGTTGCCAGAGGAATTAAGGATGTGATTAGATGGTTGGAACTTCTGGCCCCATATCACAACCTTTGGGCAAAGAAGAAAGTGTGGGGATTTAGTTAATTACCTACGGCCCATGATTTAACCAATCATGCATATGTTGGAACCTCCATAAAGCCTTAAAGGGAGGGATCTGAAGGGCTTCCAGACTGATGAGGCCATTTACATGCTGGGAGGGTAGTGCGGCCTATACTGCACGGAGACTGGAGCTCCTGCACTCAGGACACTTCCAGACCTCACTCTGGCTATGTGCCTCTTTATCTGGTTGTTCTTTTTGCTGCCTTTACAATAGCCTTTATGATAAACCACTAATAGTAAGTAAGTTCTATGAGTTATTGTAACAAATTATCAAACCCAAGGAAGGGATCATGAGAATCCCTGGTTTGCGGCCATATTGGACAGAAGTGTGGTCACCTCAGGAGCCATCACTGTGACTGGCACCTGAAATGGAGGCAGTCTTTTCAGACTGAGCCTTTACCTTACTGGGTCTGCAGTAAGTCTGCGTAGTTAGCATCAGAACTGAATTAAGCTGTGGGACACCCAGTTGGTGTCTGCTGGGAATTTAGGTAATTGTTTCGTGTGGGAAACTCACACATTCATAGTCAGAAATATTGTGAGGAGAGAAACAACTTTAAGAAGGTTCTGCAGTTAACGTTGGAGAAGGGAATGACAGCCCACGCCAGTATTCTTGCCTGGAGAACTCCATGGACAGAGGAACCTGGTGGGCTATAGTCCATAGGGTCGCAAAGGGTGGGACATGACTGAGTAGCTAACGCTGTAGGTAACCTAGGATTCACATGTTTATTTTCTTTTTCATTAAAACGTACACAATTGCCTTGTCTTCTAAGTGGTACAGCATCTGAATTTTTATTAAGAAAATCCTCTAGATCAGGTTTAAGATGTTCCTTTTATCAAGTAATGAGGGTTTATGTTGTTGTTGTTGTTGTTTTTCTTTTGTTCTTTAGAGCCGTCTCCAGAAAGCTGGGGCCTTCTCTGGTAGCTCAGCTGATGAAAGAATCCACCTGCAAATCAGGTGACCCCAGTTCCATTCCAAGGTCGGGAAGATCCCTGGAGAAGGGAGGCTACCCCCTCTGGTATCCATGGGCTTCCCTGGTGGCTCAGATGGTAAAGAATCCACCTGCAATGCGAGAGATCTAGGTTCAATCCCTGGGTTGGAAAGACCCCCTGAAGGAGGGCATGTCAACCCACTCCAATATTCTTGCCTGGAGAATCCCCATGGACAGAGGAGCCTGGCAGGCACAGTCCATGGGGTTGCACAGAGTTGGATATGACTGAGCGACTAAGCGCACACAGCACAGCAAAAAGCTGCATGAATTTCTTAAGGGACAGCATTTTGTTATGGAGAATGGAATCATAAAACAATGGAGTGACCCCACCCCTAGCTTCAGACCACACTTAGCCTGAGAGCACCAAATTCATACATAAGTGAAATATTCTGGCTCAGAAAAGATGAAGTAGATTGAATTCTCAAGATTTTGATGTGAAAATGCAGAAATGATGAAAAACTACTAGTCGAAATTGAAACTAAAAGGATGACAAGCAGAGTGTCATAGACATGGTATTGCATGAAAGCCAAACTTATGAAGAACCAGTGGCCACAGGACTGGAAAAGGTCAGTTTTCATTCCAATCCCAAAGAAAGGCAATGCCAAAGAATACTCAAACTACTGCACAATTGCACTCATCTCACACACTAGTAAAGTAATGCTCAAAATTCTCCAAGCTAGGCTTCTGCAATACGTGAACCATGAAATCCACAAGTTCAAACTGGTTTTAAAAAAGGCAGAGGAACCAGAGATCAAATTGCCAACATCCTCTGGATCATAGAAAAAGCAAGAGAGTTCTAGAAAAACATCTACTTCTGCTTTATTGACTATGCCAAAGCCTTTGACTGTGTGGATCAGAATAAACTGTGGAAAATTCTGAAAGAGATGGGAATGCCAGACCACCTGACCTGCCTCTTGAGAAAACTATATGCAGGTCAGAAGCAACAGTTAGAACTGGACATGGAACAACAGACTGGTTCCAAATAGGAAAAGGAGTGTGTCAAGGCTGTATATTGTCACCCTGTTTATTTAACGTATATATGGAGTACATCATGATAAACACTGGGCTGGAAGAAGCACAAGCTGGAATCAAGATTGCCAGGAGAAATATCAATCACCTCAGATACACAGATGCCACCACCCTTATGGCAGAAAGTGAAGGGGAACTAAAAAGCTTCTTGATGAAAATGGAAGAGGAGAATGAAAAAGTTGGCTTCAAGCTCAAATTCAGAAAATAAGATCATGGCATCTGGTCCCATCACTTCATGGAAAATAGATAGGAAAACAGTGGAAAGAGTGTCAGACTTCATTTTTGGGGGCTCCAAAATCACTGCAGATGGTGACTGCAGCCATGAAATTAAAAGATGCTTACTTCTTGGAAGAAAAGTTATGACCAACCTAGATAGCATATTCAAAAGCAGAGACATCACTTTGCCAACAAAGGTCTGTCTAGTCAAGGCTATGGTTTTTCCAGTAGTCATGTATGGATGTGAGAGTTGGACTGTGAAGAAAGCTGAGAGCCAAAGAATTGATACTTTTGAACTGTGGTGTTTGAAAAGACTCGTGAGAGTCCCCTGCAAGGAGATCCAACCAGTCCATCCTAAAGGAGATCAGCCCTGGGTGTTCTTTGGAAGGCATGATGCTGAAGGTGAAACTCCAATACTTTGGCCACCTCATGGGAAGAGTTGCCTCATTGGAAAAGACTCTGATGCTGGGAGGGATTGGGGGCAGGAGGAGAAGGGGACGACAGAGCATGATATGGCTGGATGGCATCACCAACTCAATGGGCAAGAGTTTGGGTGAACTCCGGGAATTGGTGATGGACAGGGAGGCCTGGCATGCTGCAGTTCAGGGGGTCGCAAAGAGTCGGACATGACTGAGTGACTGAACTGAACTGAACTGATGTGGCCATGCCCTGGGGCGGGGTTGGGTGATGGGTCTAAGATCCAGGCCATCAATCTCCACTGGCCAGGTTTTAGACTTGGGATGGACCTAGATAATGGGACAGTTTTTTTTCAAATTTACCCCACCCATAGTGGGTAACTTGCACCATTAATTTACTAAGAGATTACACTGTTTTCTTATTCTAATCAAGATAGCCCTGATGACAGAACAGAAACTGTACAGTGAAAGATGCTGAAAAGAAAAGAATATGCTCATGAATCTGGAGTAAGGGTCAGAAGCAAACATTCAGCAGGTCTGGATCAGTTGTTTTCTGATGAACCCTTAAGTGAAGATCCACCATTTCTTGTGATGCTGTTCCTATAATTGTGTTGGTTCATTCCTTTCCTCAAAGTGCATCCAGTCCTAGATAAAGGTCAGCTGAACCGATTCCTGATTTCTAATCACAGTTTATTTTTCCACATAAACATTCAATAATTTTGATGTATCATTTTACTTTAGTTACATGAACCTTTGTCCCCTACTATGAAAATAACCCTGATGCTGGGAAAGATTGAAGGCAGCAGGAGACGGGGACGACAGAGGGTTAGATGGTTGGATGACATCACCGACGCAATGGACATGAGTTTGAGTGAGTTTAGGGAGCTGGTGATGGACAGGGAAGCCTGGCGTGCTACATTCCATGGGGTGGCAGAGTCGGACATGACTGAGCAACTGAACTGAACTGATGAAAATAACATAGTTAGAATATTCATTTTCAATGTTTGCTAGTAATTGTTCCATCTCTTTTTTGTGTGTGCGTATGCCTGTGTGTAGGGGAACGAATTAATTCACTCCCATCCAGGGAATTAATATGTGTTTTAATCAATTCACCTTCTATGATGGCTTTTGTAGTCCTATAATATAAAATCCATTATCTTCCTATCCAGCTAATTCATCAACCAACGTACACAAACATGAGCCTTAGCTTAATAGAGCTCTGACATTGACAACAGGGTTAAGGTTTAAGACTTGGTCAAACCCAGAGAATAATATGTGATTTAAAGGAATGTAGAACTCTAAGTTAGCTTAAATTATTTTGCTATTAACAAAAGACATAACTAGGAAAAAAAAGTCTACTCTTTAGCTCAAAACCAATAAAAGATTTTTGAGGCTGTGAAAAATACACAGGATCATCAGTTTCTACATTTATTTCCATATTTGCAAAGGGATAAGTTAGACAAGACAGGCCTAGAAGATGTCTTAAAATCTAAAACATGGTGATTATTTTATAGAACAAACATCAATCAAAGCAAAGCATTTCTATGAAATGATTATTTGAAAAAAAAAAACCACAGAGAACTAATAGTACCTATCATTACTATGCTTTATCCATTGTTTTTGTAAATATATGATGAAGCACATATTATGTTCACTGTTGCGTGATTATAACACAAAAGAGATTCACATGAAAACAGAAATTCTGAATTTCACTACAAATAGAAAATTAAATATAAGAGCTTGTCAGAGGAAATTATATATATTATCTTTCAAGTGAATGTATAATATGCATTTACAAAACACAGGACATAAAATTTACCATCTTTATTCAATGTAACACAAAATTTAAATAATCTTCAGTCCTAGAGTGTAACAAATCGGGTACACACATCCCGAAGCTAACAAAGGAGATGCAATGAGAGCAGGGAAGATATCTGGTACTTGCACAGTCTCTCTTTCACTTTCTTTCTCTCTCATTCTTTCATAAACAACTCCCTCCCCAAAACACACAAACATACACACACAGATGGACACTAACATCAGCGGCATACCCCGCAGCCTTTGATCAACTCTCAAATCATCAAATTTGTCAACTAACATCAAAGTGTTTAAGGGAAAGGGTGCGCTTGCACAAAGCGGACAAGTTAACTGTGCTTGCTAACTATCATTCTTCTTCAGTACAAAAGCATGATGTCTAACTTTAAGCTAATTGAAAAAATGAAAAGGTTCATTGGGTTATAGAAGAAGTCAGACACAACTTGGTGACTAAATGACAACTTAAACATGATTCTGCAAAAACTGAACATTGACTACTGTAACGATAAAGTGTATATTAGGAAAAAACAATAAAAATAACAAAACATCACTTCTTCCAGAATGAGCTCTTCTTCAGTTTCATTAGAATCTATACAAAGAAGATGGCCAAAAACTTTCAAAATGATTTAGATGGCTATTTGAAGTAAAGATACATTATCTTTCCTATAAACAATAAAAAGATATTCTCTTTATGTATTTTTATGTCTTTAATAGTATGAGGTCATCATAATGAATATTATATATAATTTATTTTAAATGAGAGTCAAAATATTCAGTATCTTCAAAACAAAATAATGTTATGCTATTAATAAAGGTGATATATTTTAAAAATATTCTTCCACATATCCTTAGAGGAAGACACTAAATAAATGAAAAGATGGGGCTATGTGCCCTAGAAGAGGGCATGTCAACCCATGCAAAGATCATATACAGTAGTCCACATGGAACCCACTCCAGTGCTCTTGCCTGGAGAATCCCAGGGACGGGGGAGCCTGGTGGGCTGCCATCTATGGGGTCTCACAGAGTCGGACACAACTGAAGCGACTTCACAGCAGCAGCATCCACATGGACCTCATGGCCACAGAGACTATTAATCTCTGCATCTCACTCAACACATCCTAAGACCTGAGACCTTGCAAGATTCATAAACAGGTCCATTGTTCTAAAGGATGTGCGTGTGTGTGTGTGTATTCTTCAGTCAAGATTTCCTGGACCCAAATCTTTCTACTACCAACCACCTCCCTCTAATCCCCACCACTTGCTGAACAGATCTGCTATTTTTATGAGGTTCTTTCTTTTTCTCTTCTCATTTTACAGATGAACTGCCTTTCAGAAAACAATTGGACTTATTTAGAAGTAGGGAAAGAGAGATGAGGAAATGTGGCAAATTAGTAAAGGTTTTTATAAGGCCTTCCATGAGAAGGACAAAAACACAGCACATGGAATTCTAGAGACACTAAAAGAAAAATAGACATGTGCAAAAAACAAGATGAAAATAAGCCCAGAATGAAGTCTTACAGTGCTCGGAAGCTTGTTCCTTAGAAGCAAGCTTCATTCTATAAAGAGTACAGTAGAATTCACTACTCTTGTCTATCTGCAAAAGAGCAGATGCAATGATAATGTACGCTGAATGTCCAACTGTCAATATTTTTTTGATAAGGATGGTCATTGTCTTTGGGGAAAAATAAAGACAAAGGATTTTACAGTGCATAGTGTTATCTGAAATGAAACAATTAGAACAATTTTGGCATAGCCTACAGAGTAGAAGTCAGAGGCAAACACTAAAATGAACTAATAATTAAGTATTCACCGACACTGCAATATGCTCAACACTAATTATGTGCATAGAGTTGCAGGGCAAGTATAACAGCTGACCTCTGCAATGGGTGAGCTTATATTCTATCAAGCAGATGATGACAATGACTCTGATGATGGTGGAAATGCTGATATATGTCTCATCTGAATTGCATGCTGAGCACTCTGATAAGTACTTTTCAAACTGAAAGTAATTGCTCCCAATGAGCTGATTAGTTAGCTAAAGTTACACAAATGAAGAAACCAAGGCATATAAAAATTAAGTAATTTAAGTATTACTCTAAGCTAAAGAATTATCAATTAAAACAGTATTTCCCACCAGGTATAACTAGAAGCCTGTGCTTTTAACTACTTCTGCTAAGAGTCGGACACGACTGAGCGACTTAACTTTCAATTTTCACTTGCATACATTGGAGAAGGAAACGGCAACCCACACTAGTGCTCTTGCCTGGAGAATCCCAGGGATGGGGGAGCCTGGTGGGCTGCTGTCTATGGCGTCGCACAGAGTCGGACACGACTGAAGTAACTTAGCAGCAAAAGTCCTTGCTCCCATCATACAATACATCTGGTAACATATTGACTGCTAAGAATGTTTAAAAAGATGAATACTGTTATGACCCAGAGGTAGATCCTTGAGGGAACGTTTCATGAATGCTATGAGGCAGCCTCCCAATGATGACTATGTTCTGAACCAGCAGAGGACAGAAACCAGAGCATACTATACTGAGAAACAAAGAAACAATGGAAGGCTATAAACGTAGAATTGATGAGGTATGTAAGAAACAGAGGGCTTTGTGGCTCAGCAGTAAAGAATCCACCTGCATTGCAGGAGTCACAGAGAACATGGGTTCGATCCCTGGGTCAGAAAGATCCCCTGGAGGAGGGCATGGCAACCCTCTTCAGTATTCTTTCCTGGAGAATCCCATGGACAGAGGAGCCTGGAGGGCTACAGTCCATAGGGTCACAAAGAGTCAGACACAATTGAAGTAATTTAGCACACAGCACAAAGGCACGTAAGGGACAGAAAGGAAGATAGCATGTTCCAAATGAAGGCAGGGACAGTCACTGTGAATGAAGCTAGATGAAAAGGCTGTAGCTACACAATAGAGAATCTTGATCATCAGAGATAAATCTATACTTCAGGCATATTCTTAGGTTGATTTCAGAAAGAGTACACATGAGTTCTGAGAAGAGTAAAGACATGTTGAAAGGTACCCAAGAGGACTGGCAGGAAGAGGGGCCAAACTCAAGAGAAAGCAGTTGGCAAATTTTTACAGCCCTGGGGCATAGAGCAATGAGGGTCTGGGATAAGAGTCAGTCTGTTCAGTCATGTCCAACTCTTTGCAGCCCCATGGACTGCAGCACACCAGGCTTCCCTGTCCATCACCATCTCCAGGAGCTTGCTCAAACTCATGTCCATTAAGTCTGTGATGCTATCCAACCATCTCATCCTCTGTCGTTCCCTTCTCCTCCTATCTTCAATCTTTCCCAGCATCAGGGTCTTTTCTAATGAGTCAGTTCTTCTTCTCATTAGGTGGCCAAAGTATAGGAGCTTCAGCTCCAGCATCAGTCCTTCCAATGAGTATTCAGGACTGATTTCCTTTAGGATTGACTGGTTGGATCTCCTTGCAGTCCAAGGGACTCTCAAGAGTCTTCTCCAACACGATAGTTCAAAAGCATCAATTCTTTGGTGCTCAGCTTTCTTTCAAAGTGTCAGTTGCTCAATCATGTCCAACTTTTGTGACCCTATAGACTGTAGCCTGCCAGGCTCCTCTGTCTGCGGAATTTTCCTAGCAAGTACATTGAAGTGGAAAGCCATTCCCTTCTCCAAGGGATCTTCCTGACCTAGGGATCAAACTCTGGTCTCCTGCATTGCAGGCTGATTCTTTACCATCTGAGCCACCGGGGAAACCCAATTTTCTTTATGGTCCAACAATATGGTAAAATAAATAATAACAATGATGTTAAATAAATGTTTTAAATCTCTACATTGCAGATTATTGCTACCAGAAGACTTGTAAATGGGTTGAATATTTACTTTATCTCAGTGGAATTCTATTTAAAAAGTTAAGCTTAAATGCTGGTAGCTATACTGGTAAGAAAGAAAATTTTCTATAGTAAGAACTGACTTTTTTTTAATCTCCAGTAACTATAATTTTCACTTAAATGTAATATTATCTGCTATACCACGTTTTCTTAAGGAGTAAAGTCCCCTTGAGAATATTAGACATTTCTGAAAAAGTTCAGATACAAGTAGCATGATAGAATTTAGAGCTCATTTTAGCAAACAGAACTTGGAAAAATTCAATTGCCATTTTATCAGCCTGAAATAGATAATGACCTTTATCACTAGGGAATATTTTGAAAGAAGATGCAAGTGAGTTAGTATTGTGAATCTACTTCTAAAGAGCATTTTATTTTTGATATGTACAGTATTTTAGTTTAATAACTGTTACATGCTTTGCCTCTCTTCACTTGCCTTTGTCTAAAAAATGTTCTAAATTATAAAGGAACAGAAAATAACCATTATGGCTTGAGGACTTGAGTTGTGAGAAAACAAAGCACTCAAAAAAAATGGGGATGGAGGCAATGTTTCCATGTGAACTGAGGGTGAGGCAGATGTGCTAGGAAACATGTTTTCTTTTTGTGTGGCCTAAAATTTTTAAATTCAGTTTTGGGCATGAAAAGACATGTAAAAGGTTACTGTTTTTCTTTTATAATAGATGTCTTCACTACAAATGTAATATTGTCTTTTTCACAGAGGTTTTATTTTCTATCTAATTCCTGGTTATTATTTAAATATGCAGAAGAAAAATATTTATCAAAATTTAGTTAAGCCAAAAATATATTTGTCACATTTCCTACAAATCTTAAAGAAGAAACACCAAACTTTTTAAAGTGTATAAACACAGTCTCCCATTGTAATGTCGAGAGGCAGTCAACTGGACCTTCAGTGCTGCTTCAGATCCCACTGCATCAGGCTAGCTCAGTTCAGTTCATTCGCTCAGTCGTGTCAGACTCTTTGTAACCCCATGAATCACAGCACGCCAGGCCTCCCTGTCCATTACAAACTCCCGGAGTTCACTCAAACTCATGTCCATGGAGTCGGTGATACCACCCAGCGATCTCATCCTCTGTCGTCCCCCTCTCCTCCGGCCCCCAATCCCTCCCAGCATCAGAGTCTTTTTTAATGAGTCAACTCTTCCCATGAGGTGGCCAAAGTATTGGAGTTCCAGCTTCAGCATCAGTCCTTCCAATGAACACCCAGGACTGATCTCCTTTAGAACAGACTGGTTGGATCTCCTTGCAGTCCAAGGGACTCTTAAGAGTGTTCTCCAACACCACAGTTCAAAAGTATCAATTCTTTGGTGCTTAGCCTTCTTCACAGTCCAACTCTCACATCCATAAATGACTACTGGAAAAAACATAGCCTTGACTAGATGAAACTTTGTTGGCAAAGTAATGCCTCTGCTTTTCAATATGCTATCTAGGTTGGTCATAACTTTCCTTCCAAGGAGTAAGTGTCTTAATTTCATGGCTGCAATCACCATCTGCAGTGATTTTGGAGCCCCAAAAATGAAGTCTGACACTCTTTCCACTGTTTCCCCATCTATTTCCCATGAAATGATGGGACCAGATGCCATGATCTTCGTTTTCTGAATGTTGAGTTTTAAGCCAACTTTTTCGCCCTCCTCTTTCACTTTCATCAAGAGGCTTTTTAGTTCCTCTTCAATTTCTGCCATAAGGGTGGTGTCATCTGCATATCTGAGGTGATTGATATTTCTCCTGGCAATCTTGATTCCAGCTTGTGCTTCTTCCAGCCCAGCATTTCTCATGATGTACTCTGCATGTAAGTTAAATAAACAGGGTGACAATATACAGTCTTGACGTACTCCTTTTCCTATTTGGAATTAGTCTGTTGTTCCATGTCCAGTTCTAACTGTTGCTTCCTGACCTGCATACAGATTTCTCAAGAGGCAGGTCAGGTGGTCTGGTATTCCCATCTCTCTCAGAATTTTCCACAGTTTATTGTGTTCAGAACTTTTCAAAGTCTAATATGAAAATGAATTATCCAGATTTTACATTTTCTAACACACTTCCAGGTGTAACTGATGAGGCTGACTTTTTCACCTCAAGTTTGTTAGGCTCTGGAACAGGGCTCTGTATCCCTGATCTACTGGCATTTTGAACTTAATAAAAATTCTGTGAGGGTTCTGTCCTGTGCAGTGTAGGATGTTTAGCAATATCTCTAGCTTGCAGCAACCAAAATGTCTCTCTGCTGCGTTGTGCCAAGTTGCTTAGTCTTGTCCAACTCTTTGCGACTCCATGGACAGTAACCCACCAGGCTCCTCTGTCCAGGGGGATTCTCCATGCAAGAGTGGGTTGCCATGCTCTCTGGAGTGTGTTGCCATGCCCTTCTCTAGGGGATCTTCCCAGCCTGGGGATAGAACCCAGGTCTCCCACATTGCGGGCAGATTCTTTACTGTCTGAACCACCAGGGAAGTCCTAGGTTTTGCCAAACGTAACCTGGCTGGGACAGAAGGGAAAACCATTTTGAGTTGAGAACCACTGTTCTTGATAATTCATTCACCCTTTTCCCAGACCAGTGGCTTCTCTTTGGAGTACGCATGTCCCAGGGAGTACCCAAAGCTTTATTCCATGACATGAACAAGTCTCAGAAAATCAGTTTTGAGACAGAAAAATTCCATATGCGCTCTTCTCTAAACTGGTCTAAAGCACCCCTGCAGTGTAGGCATCAGTCAATTTCCTCCTTCCTATTATATTCACAGTAATCAATTTCCTTTTTCCTAGTCTATTCACAGCAATCATACATCACTTGATAAAAGGTCCATCTCACAACCATCCTGAATCTTACTGTGGTACATTGCTCCATATATAAAGACTGGGACATCAAACTAAAGGATGATTTCAGCATTTGGAACCTTGGTAACAAGAAGCCTCCTGTAATCAGGGCACCTCGTTGGACACGTGCATTGATCTTTCCCACACTCCTCTATTAAGGACAAAACGAGGTGGTTAGAAACAACGTACTTTGGCTAACAGTGATGTATTTTGAAATCAGATATATTGTAAAACTTATATTGTAGAGTGATCCAGCAAAAGTACTGGCAATTTTTATTTAACTATGTCTCTCTTCCTTGCCCTTGCTATTCTCAAAGGAAAAAAAATAAACTCACACTGAACAGTGTCCTATACGATAAAAACAGACAGTTTTGCAAGAAATTGAAGGTCTCAGTGACTTGCTCATCAAAAGAACAAATTTATGTCAAGACTTACACCTTATATCTATTTATCATAGAATTAGGATTTACAGTGATATGAATGTCACAAAGATATGCATTAACAGTACAATTTGAATTAAAATAAGTAAAAAAAATTCTGAAAGGCAAGTCTAAGTCGGACATTTGTTTAAAAAATGACAACTTGGTTTTCCAGTTATCAATAGCTCCGACTGACATATTTTGCAAACTGAATGAACTAAAGCTACAGCTGAAAAAGTTTTGATGAAAATATGCTTAGAACACATTTTAAAATAAAAACACTGCATCAAAAATTATTGTACTAGCAAAAAATGTCTATAGAATAAGACATTCAGAATTTTACAGTCCTTTATGATTATATCGGAGAAGGCAATGGCACCCCACTCCAGTATTCTTGCCTGGAGAATCCCATGGACGGAGGAGCCTGGTAGGCTGCAGTCCATGAGGTTGCTAAGAGTCGGACACAACTGAGCGACTTCACTTACAGTTTCGACAGAAGTACCCCTACCTGAAAAGGTAATGTGTGTTTTGGTCACTTAGCCGTGTCCAACTCTTGCAACCCCGTGGACTGTGCCTGCCAGGCTCCTCTGTCCATGGGATTCTCCAGGCAAGAATACTGGAGTGGGGTGCCATTTTCTTCTCCAGGGGATCTTCCTGACCCAGGAATCGAATCCGGGTCTCCTGTATTTGCAGGAAGACGATTTGCCAACTGATAGATGAGGGGAGCCCTGAAAAGGTAATAGGCATAACTAACTGTCATTTCATAAATGTTGGTAAACCTTTTTAAGGGGGTTTCCCAGGTGGCACTAGTGGCCAAGAACTTGCCAGCCAACGTAGGAGACATAAGAGACATAGTTTTCATCACTGGGTTAGGAAGATTCCCCTGGAGAAGGAAACAGCAACCCACTCCACTCTTCTTGCCTGGGAAATCCCATGGACAGAGGAGCCTGATGGGCTAAAGTCCATGGAGTCACAGAGAGTCAGACACGACTGAGTGACTGAGCACAGTACAAACTTTTCTAAGAGTTATTTCCTAAGCGCTGAAAAAAACAAATAACGAATAGTTTGGAGGGGAAACTGTAAGCTTTGTGACTGTGTGTGTGTAACTCTTGAACTGCACCAAAGTGAAAGGAGGGCCTAGTTGAGTTGCCAGCTGATAGATTACTACGTATAATTCTTAACGATTTAAAGTTATTTGATAGTTGGGACATGTTTGAAAGGAAGTAAAAAATATGCTTGTTTTCTGAGCATAGTTCCTTAGGATTCATAAGCACACGAAATGTAATTGATGCTGAACCTCAGATGATTATATAAACGAAGCAATATATATCCACTCAGAAATATGAACTTTGATACAAAAAGTTCATCTATCTTATTAAGAATGCATTTTTGGTAACACCTTGTATATCTGTGGTGATGAGAGAAAAATCACTGCTGGGAGCTCTCTTCAAGAAAAAACTTTTTGTTGAACTGCAAGGCTCACAGTCATAGGAAAGCCTCCAGCACTAGCGCCTCCGTGAACTGATGCTTCAGCTCCCCAGACACAGCCAGCCTCTTCCTGGACAGCCCTCTGTCAGTGACTATGTACGGAGTAGTCACTGTGCTCGGCTGCTGCTCAAGGCAAGATTTCTCTAATGGGAGAATTTTGCTCTGTAGCCTCTGCTGGGTTGGCAAGACTGTCAGGCATGCATTGCAGTTTGAGACTGTCCCACTCACTCTCTTTCTGCTCTCTTTTAATTTTTGCAGGTGTATCCATTTCCCCCACCCCTACCTCACCCTCAATCAGTTCAGTCCAGTTTAGTTGCTCTGTCGTGTCCGACTCTTTGCAGCTCCACGGATGGCAGCATGCCAGGCCTCCCTGTCCATCGTCAACTCCCGGAGTTTACCCAGACTCATGTCCATCGAGTTGGTGATGCCATCCAACCATCTCATCCTATGTTGTCCCCTTCTCCTCTTGCCTTCAATCTTTCCCAGTATCAGGGTCTTTTCCAATGAGTCAGCTCTTCCCATCAGGTGGCCAAAATATTGGAGCTTCAGCTTCAACATCAGTCCTCACCCTCACTAAGCCTCCTACAAATCTAACTTAGTCATGGTGTGTGGTATGCACTCCCAGAAGCGAAGTGAAGTGAAGTGGCTCAGTAGTGTCTGACTCTTTGTGACCCCATGGACTGTAGCCCACCAGGCTCCTCCGTCCATGGGATTCTCCAGGCAAGAATACTGGAGTGGGTTGCCATTTCCAAGAATCTAACAAATGTTTAACACCTATGCACATCTGTAACTGGGCTTCCCAGGTGACTCAGTGGTAAAGAACCTGCCTGTCAATGCAAGACACATAAGAGACATGGACTTGATCCCTGTGTCAGGAAGATCCCCTTGAGAAGAAAATGGCAACCTACTCCAGTATCCTTGCCTGGAGAATCCCCATGGACAGAGGAGCTTGGCAGGCTACAGTCCATGGGGTCACAAGGAGTCAGACACAACCTAACAACTAAGCAACAAGAGCACCTATAACTATATATAATAATATTATATACAATAATTGCATCATATGTTGTTACATTAATTATTGAGTACAAATACTTTTAAAGTTGTTTCACAATAAAAGAAATTTCTAAAATTTTGTCTTCTAACACATTACACACTGTAAAAGTCTATCTGTATACCTCATCTTCTTACAGAGAAATATAATAAGATGAGTAATAAAAGATTTCAAGCATAAATATATCTCCTTAGGCTCAAATTCTGGAATTCCATTTCAAGAAGAAAAGAAAACAAAGTTAACATTTCTGAGAGAGAAAATCTGTTCATATTATATTTTTGGATGGATAATGGTGAGTTTAAAATACTTAATTTAGGTTCCATTACATGCATCTTAAAAAGTGATACAAAACCTTAATTGAAAAGTATCAATAATTACAATATGCCAGAAAGTATCTTTTATAACATTTAAATACATGGTGAAAAATTGCAGATATTAATTTTTAAATGCTTGTGAAGAATAATATTTCTCAAAATTCATTTACAAGGTAAAAAAGCCTAAGCAACGATTTGTCGCACTGTCATAAATGACTATTGTCCTTCAAATTGCTGGTGCCTCCTGCTACTTTTCCCATTATCTGATAAACTTGCTTCCAACTTCACTGATTAAAAAAAAAAAATGCGACCAGAAGAAAATTTCCCCCACTCCTTCCATTCCTCTATCTACTTCTTTGAACTTGGGGCACATGTATCTGGCCTTCAGTTCTGTCCAGTTCAGTCACTCAGTTGTGTCCGACTTTTTGTGACCCCATGGACTGCAGCACGCCAGGCCTCCCTGTCCATCACCAACTCCTGGAGCTTACTCAAACTCATGTCCATCGAGTCAGTGATGCCATCCAACCATCTCAACCTCTGCCGTCCCCTTCTCCTCTTCTCCTCCTGCCTTCCATCTTTCCCAGCATCAGGGTCTTTTCTAATGGGTCAGTTCTTCACAACAGGTGGCCAAAGTACTGGAGCTTCAGCTTTAGCATCGGTCCTTCCAATGAATATTCAGGGTTGATTTCCTTTAGAATTGATTGGTTTGATCTCCTTGCAGTTCAAGAGACTCTCAAGAGTCTTCACAAACACTACAGTTCAAAAGCATCAATTCTTTGGTGCTCAGCTTTCTTTATAGTCCAACTGTCACATCATACATGACTACTGGAGAAACCATAGCTTTGACTAGATGGATCTTTGTTGGCAAAGTAATGTCTTTGCTTTTTAATATGCGGTCTAGGTTGGTCATGGCTTTTCTTCCAAGGAGCAAGCATCTTTTAATTTCATGGCTGCAGTAACCATCTGCAGTGATTCTGAAGCCCAAGAATATAAATCTGTCACTGTTTCCATTGTTTCTCCATCTATTTGCTATGAAGTGATGGGACTGGATGCCATGATCTTAGTTTTTTAAATGTTGAGATTTAAGCCAGCTTTTTCTCTCTCTTTTTTCACTTTCATCAAGAGGCTCTTCAGTTCCTCTTTACTTTCTGCCATAAGGATGGTATCATCTGCATATTTGAGGTTATTGATATTTCTCCTGGAAAACTGGGAAAAGAGTACATCAAGGCTGTATATTGTCACTCTGCTTATTTAACTTATATGCAGAGTACATCATGCAAAATGCCAGGCTGGATGAAGCACAAGCTGGAATCAAGATTCCTGGGAGATACATCTGGCCTTCACTCTTGTGATTATGGATGGGGTGTACCTTCTTGTTCTCTTAACTAAGCCTACCCCCTCCATTTATGCAGAAGCAACAAACTTCAAATATTCAAAATTTCCAAGTTCCATCCAATTATTCTTTTCTTTTTTTTTCCCCTTAAAAAACAAAACAAAACACCTCTGTCTATCACACATGCACTCCAGCCACCATCTCATTTCTCTGCTCCCTTAATATTCCACTCAGCGTTTCAGCACCAGCCTTTACCAGGACGTTGTTGTCCAGGCCTCTAATGAGCTGCTAAGCCCACTGGTCAGTTCTGAATCATCAGTATTTAATCCATCAGCAGCATTTGACACAACTGATCCTTCCCTCCTCTTCAAACACTCTTCACTTGCTTCTAGGCTAACAGGCTCCCCTGTGCCAGTCACTTCTCTGTTCCCTCTGCTCATGTCCCCTGATTTTCTAAATTTTTAAAAGTTGGAGTACCCACGGAACACTTGCAGACCTCTTCTCCTGTCTATTCTTACTAGCTTGGAGAGCTGTCGTCAACACTCAAGAATTTAAATAAGCTAAAGAATCCCACTTTGAAATCTCCAGGCTGGACTTTCCTTCTGACTAAAGAATTACACATCCTAATTCCTATGAACTGTCTCCATTTGACTGTCTGAGGAGCACAGCATATGTAACAGATCACAGAGAACTTGGATCAGCTCCATGAATAACACCCCATTTTAAATGCATCAACCATGATTTCTCTACTTCCAAAATATATCCAGAATGTCATGACTTTTATCTACTATGACCTGGATCCAATTAGTCATCTTTGGCGAAGATTTTGCAATGGTCTCTGCCACAGTTCTCTGGCAGTCTAGTACTTAACACAGTGTTCAGAATTAGCTTATAGGAACAGAAGTCAGAGCATAGTTTAAATCCTCCAATACCTCCCCTTCTAGCTCAGAATAAAGGCCAAAGGCTCTATAAGCATCAACAAGACTCCATAGAGCCCAACCTCCATCCCCACCCTATTTACCTCTCTGATTTCATCACACCTGCCTTGCTCAGTCAGTTCAGCCACACTGGCCTCCTATCCACATCAGGCATGCATCCTTCAGGACATTTTCAACCACTGTTTTTTGCCTGAAATAGTCTACTTCTAGATACCTGCAAGATTCCCATCCTCTTCTCATTCACATCTATAAATGTCACTTTTACAAAGAGGAATTCATTGGTCATCATATTAAAATTTCAGCAACTCTCAACAGCTTCATTGTACGTCCTAACCTCTTCCTTATGTATATATATGCTCAGTTACTCGGTCATGTCCGACTCATGGCCTCATGGAGTGTAGACTGCCAGGATCCTCTGCCCATGGGATTTCCTAGGCAAGAATACTGAAGTGGGTTGCCATTTTCTTCTCCAGGAGATCTTCCTGACTCAGGGATCTAACCCACATCTCTTGTGTATCTTGTGTTGGCAGGTGAAGTCTTCATCACTGAGCCACCTGAGAAGCCCTCAACCTCTTCCTCAGTTCAGATTTTTTCATGTTATCAATCTCCTGCAATGCAGGGGACCCAGGCTCAATTCTTAGGTTGGGAAGATTCCCTGGAGAAGGGAATGGCAACCCACTCCAGTATTCTTGCCTGGAGAATTCCGTGGACAGAGGAGTCTAGCAAACTACAGTCCATGGGGTCACAAAGAGTCAGACAAGATGGAGCAACCAACACATCCATCACCTTCATGGCACACCCTAATCTCTTCCTTGCTTCAGATATTTTCTTATTACCATTCTCATCTATCAATATTTTATTAATATCTTACTTTATTCATATACCCTTCTTTTAGAATGGAATAACCGTGAAGACAAAGATGTCTGTATCTTTTTCCACAATATTGGGAAGAGTCTTTACTACACAGGGAAAGTGACAGCATCAATCTCTCAGTCGTGTCTGACTCTTTGCAACCCCACAGACTGCAGCCCACCAAGCTCCTCTGTCCACGGGGTTCTCAAGACAAGAATACTGGAGTGGGTTGCCATGCCCTTCTCCAGGGGATCTTCCTCATTCAGGGACTGAACCTGAGTCTCCTGCACTGCAGACAGATTCTTTACTGTCTGAGCCTCCAGGGAAGCCAGTGTTCTCTTTAAATGTCTGTTTTGTGAATTCATAAATAAAAATCAGGCAAAGAGAGCCAAAAGTGAAAACTTGTTCCTTATTTCCTTGTGAGAATTTCACTTATAGTAATCTTGATTGGATCAGATGACCCAAGCCAACCACAGGGATTTTATTTAATTATTTATTTAGTGGCCTTGCTATGTGGCTTGTGGGGTCTTATTTCTGTGACCAAGGATGGAATGCAGGCCCTCAGTAGTGAAAGAGCAGAATCCTAACCACTGGGTCAGTAGGAAATCCCAACTGTGGGGAATTTAGAACTATTGATTTCAACTACTGTCTTTATTTCATGAAGCAAATGCATGGATAAATTATGTGAATATTACATATTAAATGAATTTTCTTGGCCTGTTGGAGAGAAAGATAAAAGAAATGAAATAAATCTAATTGAAACAAAAGAATGTCGAATTCAAACCTGGTTTTTAGACTATTTTTGTTTATCTAACTGAACTCATTTTAAGATTGCATAGGCAAAATGCCAGTTTCCCTATAGAATTAACTTACTGTTTGCTATATAAATGTTAACCTTCACTGTGTGTCTGGAACTAGTTTAAGTAGTTTTAGGACAATGGAAGATGAAATCAGAGCGATAAAGTATATTGACCTCCTGCTCACTCAAAATTCAATTTAATTTCCTTGTAAATAATCTCTGTTGAGAGGAAGAGATGGCAGAAATGTCTGTGAATTTGCAATAAAATGAGTAACAGTATGTAGTCTTAAAAAAAAAAAACCAACAGACTTCTCCATTGAAACAAATTAGGCACCTTGCACTTAAAATGCGGTATAGTGAAACACTGGGCACCGTAAAGAATCACTTAATGGATTTCAAGATATATTGCAAGGGCCCTAGAAGAGGACTAGTGATAGATGCCTGAATTTACAACATTCCACCAATTTTTCATTTACAACATTCCACCAATTTTTCAAGAATCTGTTCTGAACCAAAATGCTATTGATTTTGAAATAATGTCGCATGAAGCAATTTTTTCACTTGTGTTGTTTTC
Organism: Ovis canadensis; assembly: GCF_042477335.2. Classification (NCBI taxonomy): domain Eukaryota; kingdom Metazoa; phylum Chordata; class Mammalia; order Artiodactyla; family Bovidae; genus Ovis; species Ovis canadensis. The sequence continues at coordinate 106,696,333 of NC_091251.1, forward strand.
TGCATTTGCTTCTGCATCTGCAAAAACTTGGGACACAGAAAGTAAACCCTTTAAGAAGTAGATATAGCTGAGTCAACATTTATACAGGGTACATTGTTCTAAGCCCCGAGTGAGAGAAAGAAAACATAAAATTCTCATCATCAAGTTCTTGAGAACATTCCAGTGAACAGTGACTGACTTCTAAACACCACAGGGCAAAATGTCAGGACTTTAAAAGGTAATAAGCTGCTACCATAAGGAGATGAATTTTTTTTTGCCATTTGGGAGATGAGTGCATGGAAGAGGAGAGAGGGAAGGATTACATCAAGGTATATCATCACCCTCTTATTCAACTTTTATGGAGAGTATATCATGCAAAATGAGGACTGGATGAAGCACAAGCTGGAACTGACATTGCCCAGAGAAATATCAATAACCTCAGATATGCAGATGACACCACCTTTATGGCAGAAAGTGAAGAAGAACTAATGAGACTCCTGATGAAGCTAAAAGAGAACAGTCAAAAAGCTGGTTTAAAACTCAACATTCAAAAAACTAAGATCATGAGATCCAGTCTAATCACCTCATACCAAATAGATGGGGGGAAAAGGAAATGATAACAGACTTTATTTTCTTGGGCTCCAAAATCACTCTGGACAGTGACTGCAGCCATGAAATTAAAAGATACTTACTCCTTGGAAGGAAAGCTATGACAAAACTAAACAACATATTAAAAAATGGAGACATTGCTTTGCCAACAAAGTTTGTATAGTCAGAGCTATGGATTTTTCAGTAGTCACGTGTAGATGTGAGAGCTGGACCATAAAGAAGACTGAGCACTGAAGAACTGATGCTTTTGAACTGTGGTGCTGGACATTCTTGAGAGTCCCTTGCCCTACAAGGGGATCAAACCAGTCATTCCTAAAGGAAATCAGTCCTGAATATTCACTGGAAGAATTGATGCTGAAGCTGAAGCTCCAATACTTTGGCCACCTGATGCAAAGAACTGACTCACTGGAAAAGACACTGATGCTAGGAAAAATTGAAGGCGGGAGAAGTGGGCAACAAAGGATGAAATAGTTGGATGGCATCATTGACTCAATTGACACGAGTTTGAGGAAATTTAGGGAGACAGTGATGGAGAAGGGAATGGCAAGCCACTCCAGTGTTCTTGCCTGGAGAATCCCAG